>NC_135188.1:25788418-27013418 GCF_041146795.1 Maylandia zebra | reverse complement strand
GGTTCTCCAGTGGGCTCACACCGCCCGCTTTTCATGCAATCCTGGGGTCCTCCGCACCTGCTCGTTCCTCCGACGTTACTTCTGGTGGCCCGCTATGGCTAGGGATGCCAAGGAGTACGTAGCGGCCTGTTCGACCTGCGCCCGGAATAAGCTTTCGAACCGCCCTCCACCGGGTCTTCTGCAGCCTCTCCCTACACCAGCCCGACCGTGGTCCCATGTTTCTTTGGACTTTGTCACGGGGCTGCCGCCCTCCGCTGGTAACACCGCCATACTTACCGTTATCGATCGTTTCTCCAAAGCTGCACACTTCGTCGCCCTCCCGAAGCTCCCCTCTGCCTTGGAGATGGCGCGGCTCCTCACCTCCCATGTGTTCCGTCTTCACGGGATCCCCGAGGACATCGTCTCGGATAGAGGGCCACAATTCACGTCCCGTGTTTGGAGGGAGTTCTGCTCCGCACTGGGGGCCAAGGTCAGTCTGTCTTCCGGTTTCCATCCACAGAGTAACGGGCAATCGGAGCGGGCCAACCAGGAGCTGGAAGCTGCCCTCCGCTGTGTCGCTTCGCACAACCAATCGACCTGGAGTGAACAGCTTCCATGGATCGAATACGCCCACAACAGCCACACGTCCTCCGCCACGGGCAAGTCTCCCTTCGAAGCGTCCCTGGGCTATCAACCGCCTTTGCAACCGGCCATCGAAGGTGAGCACTCCGTTCCTTCTGTACAGGCTCACCTCCGCGGGTGCCGTCGTGCCTGGCGGGCGACTCGGGCTGCCCTACTCCGTACTAAGGAGCGGAACAAGACCCTCGCTGACCGTCGCCAGACACCGGCCCCCGTGTACACCATCGGTCAACAGGTATGGCTGGCTACCCGTTTTGTGCCGCTACGGACTGAGTCAAAGAAGCTGTCTCCTCAGTTTATTGGCCCTTTTCCCGTGGAAGCCGTTGTGAACCCTGTGTCTGTCCGCCTCAAGCTGCCGCGCAACATGCGCATTCACAATGTCTTCCATGTGTCTCAGGTCAAGCCGGTGCTCTCCAGCCCGTTGTGCCCTCCCTCCAGGGCCCCGCCGCCCCCCCGGCTCGTGGATGGTCAGCTGGTCTACAATATCACCCGCATCATGGACTCCCGGCGCCGGGGTCGGGGTTTTCAGTACCTGGTTGACTGGGAGGGCTACGGGATAGAGGAACGCTCCTGGGTGCCTCGAGCTGCTGTCCTGGATGGGGCCATGCTCCGGGACTTCCGCCGCAGGCATCCAGGTAAGCCTGGTGGGTCACCGGGAGGCTCCCGTTGAGGGGGGGGTACTGTCATGGTCTCCGTGCCTGCCCGGTCGGCCCCACAAGGCTACAATTGCTGTTTCTGTTCTCTCCCTCTCTGCCTGGGCGGAGCTCACTGTGGGCTCCTGCCCTTGGCCCACACACACACCTGACAACACTCACCCATCATCACCGGGAGCACTATTTGAGGCTGGAACACAGATCCTCTCCTCGCTGGATGATTGTACCCCTAACGTTAGTGTTCTCACAGCTCTTGTGCTTCATATTCGTGATTTGTGATTAGTTGGTGACCTGCCTTCTCGTCTGCCTCAGATCTCCCCCCCCCCCGGGACCTGCGACCTCCCTGCTGCGGGAACGTGTGTGAGTGTGAGCGAAGAAGACGTGAGCGAGTTACCCTGTGATTCCCCCGGAGTTTTGGATCCCTTCACTGTACATATATTGCACTGGCACTGTAAATAAACTACACCTTGGAGATACCTTACCGCGCTGCGTTTGAATCCCTGTACCAGATCATGACAGATAGATAGATAGATAAAACATTTCAAGTACAAACTCTCTTATAGTCTCTCTCTATCTCTGTCTGAATAATTTTCCTGGACCACCACACTGCCAGCTTGATTTTGTGACTATGAAAATGAGCTGTTACTTTCCAGTCATTTTACACTGAAAGGAAACAAACCCTGTGTGTTTGTGTATTAACCTGCTGATTAAAAGCAGGATGTGTACACAGGTGAGTTAACAGGGCTCAGGTGCTGCTTGGCGGTTCTTCCTGCCTCCACAAAGCACATCACCTGCTTTCACTGAGTACTCAGGGTTTGTTTTCAGTGATATTTCTGTGTCGGTGTTTGGGAACCTGCTGTAAAGAAGCGGCAGAAGGATAGGTGTTCCTTACCTCGATTGTTTGAGTTTGAGTCACGCTGCCAAATGCACCTGCAGGAATTCACTGAAGTTAATCCATCAGCTGGTGATGTCTCCATGCTTTGCTTTTCTTCTTCGTCTGTTCATTTTAAACTCCAAGTGGAGCCATTCCACTTACTGTTGGTCTCATTGAACAAAAAATGGTTGCAATTCAGTTTGGGGAGCAACAGGGGGCGCTCACGAGGCAGTCCTCGATAATTAGCAATAAATGAAGCTGTTGTTTTACACCTAAAATGACAGCTTTTACTTCGCTTTTCATGAATACAGCATTTATTTGTGTTAGAATAGAAATTTAACAGCACCAGCCAGTCGAGGTGGATGAACTGATCCGAGTATCGATAATATCGAAACCAATGCTGGTATTGGTATTGGACTAATACTACCACAATAGGACTGATACTAACTAATTATCAGGTGGGTGTGTGTGTGTGTGTGTGGGGGGGGGGGGGGGGGGGGGTAATTTAGTGGTCATTAAATGTGTTTTAATAACCAAAATGATGATGACTCATCTCACAAATCATGACCCCCTACATAAGCTGCCTTTATAGGCAAAAAGTATTGGTATCTGTATCAGTATCGGCAATACTGGCCCTATCTTTATTGGTATTGGATCAATAACAAACATCTGTGGTATCACACAGCACTACAGGCAAATTTGCTCATAAAATGTGATAATCAGGGATTTCTAAATTGTAACTTGATGTTAGAAGTTAGAAGGTGTTAGAAGGAGAGACGTGCCTGAATGTTCCCCGAATGCTTTGTGGGTTTTCTTTTCTTAATAAGTAAGACCTAAAACTAGAAATTCAGACCATAAACTCAAAAAAGTGATAACTGCAGTTATAGATCAAGTGCATAAAAAGGGGGCCCCTTTTCCAATAATTCCATATAATTTGACTTCTTTTTGAAACAGCACGAGTCGCCCCCTGGTGGTGATTGAAAGAATGCCGGCTTGAGACACCTTTGTAGTCGTGCACATCCTTGAGTGTCGTGCCTGCGCAGAGTAAAAATCTGTTGTATTAATCCAGCAACACCTTAAAAACGACCACACTAATAACAGTTTTGCGGTGAGGTCGATCTAGGATTCGGCTCTTGTCCCCAGCCTGCTGTTCAGCTCCTCACACCTTAGATGTGCAGTGGTGGTGCAGTTTAACTCTCCCCCCTACTCCCCCCCCCCTCCACCTCCACACACTGGCTTCATCTCTGTTTTCTTCCTGTGCCACATCCTGCATGCTAACAGAGGGGTTATTAACACAACAAACTTAAATGCCCTATATAAATAATACGTTCACGGAGATGCAAACCGGCTCAGCTGACACTGTTTAGGCAGCGCCTCCAACATCTGTTTATGAGCACTTTGCCTAATGATATCATCCGATATCATTAACTGTGGCAGTGCACGCCGCAGCAGCAGGTGCAGCTGTTTATGCCCCCACCACCACCATCTCTACACCTCCCGAGTACACCAACACCTCCCCAACAGACACACACACTGGAGGAGAAAAGACTTTCACGGTCTCCTCCAACAGCGGCACCAACCCTTCCCTCCCTTCCACCCCACAAATCGCCAAACTACTCATTAGGACAATTTTCCTCAACAAAAAAAAAAACAAAAAACAGCCCCTATGATTTCAATCTGTATATCACCTGTAATTGTAGTTTTTAGCGAGTGTCTGATTCCATACATTTAGCCGGAGTAAACGGCGACTGCGGGCGCGAGCGTTGAAAGCACGCCTCTTGCTGCTGCCGCCAGCTGCAGAGGCTGTTTTTAGATGGCAGCCTCTTTCTGCGGGGAGGCTCTCGCAGGCCTCTGAGTGCGCTTTCTCAGGAGGGAGGCGGAGCCTGGCGGGCCGCTGCTTTGTTTCCTGACTTGGTTTTGCTCTGTTTAGATGCTGGAAATTACAGAAAATTATTGAAATTATTATTTCTGGCATCGACAATCAGGCTGCTTCCTCTTCCTGACCGGAAAGGCCGCGTTCGGGGGTCTCCGCGGGTTCTCCGGAGCCCGATTTGATTGTAACACTGCCGCAATTAGTCAGATGGTGGATTCAAATGTTGTGCGACACTGAGCTACATGTTGCATTAGCACTGTACCCGAGACGATTACAGTGTTTAGAGATCCAAAACAAACAATGCGTATGGCAAAATGTTCACTGGCTCATCTTCATGGTTATTTATAAAGAAGAGAGCGCTCGGCTCTCACCTGTCGTATCCTCCTTTAAAATATTTAAAGGACCACAGCGGCAAATTCTCATGCTTTGTTTGATATGAAACGCTTGCAGGTGTCGGAGAACCTGCCACAATCGTCTGGAATCAGGTATCTTTTTCTTCTTGACACAAGCCTCAGGTTTGTGTCTCATGCAGCTCCTTAAAGCCAGGGAGAGGGCCAGACTTACTCAGAGGCAGTAAGTGAAGGGACGCGCTGAATTGAAATATGACAAACAAGGTGCTGGGAAGGTCGTAAAATCAGTCAACTTGGGTAAATTTGGCAGATTAATTTAACACAAGCCTGGATTTGTGCTCAAACGAGAACTTTCTGATAGAAAACTTTGATTTTTCCGTATTAATCTGGTATACAATCAACTTAAATCCTGTACTGACTTTTAAAAAAAGTATATTTACAGTTAGAGCTTTAAGTCTTTGGTTGGAGAAACGTTTGGCTCTGTGCACAATGGATTTAAAATCAAACAATCCAGATGTGAGTCCCGACCTTCAGCTATAATTCAAGAGGTTTAACAAAAGCATTGCATTAAATGCTGAGGAGTTACAGCCATTTTTATACACACTCCCACATTTTAGAGGCTCAGAAGTGATCAGACAACTGACTAACAAACGGTTTCCCGACCAGCTTCTCTTCTCTCTCGCTTCTTCTTCATTTAATGACAAATTAATCAGGTATGCAGACCTGGTTGCTGCATGCTCGCAAGTTGAGTGGAGCTTTCATATTCCCGGTGGAAATTGGGTGCCTGGATTTCACTGGAACATCCACACAGCGGCTCCTGAAAACCCCTCAGCATTGCAGACCCTAAAATGAAAAGAGCTCTTAAAGACAGAGGCAGAGCAAAGGAGCTTCTGGTTGTGGCTTCGAAGGAGCTGTTCACTGGATCTCCCAGTATGAGGTCCAAAAAGATCCAAGCAAGGAAGCCACCATTCAACAGAAGCAACTTTACTTCCGTGAAAACACTGCAGTTTGCCCTCAAACTAAAAACTAGCACACATGTGACACTCACTAATATTTGCCTCTTATGGTCAAGGAGATGGAGAGAAGAAGTGAGAGTAAGCTGCAGTGACAATATTTTCACCAACTCACCAAGAAGTCGCTCACTTTTCTCCAACCTCTCATTTATTTTTTGGCGCTGAAGCAAAGCTGAACCGTACAGCTCCAACTCTTCCTCCACTTCTGATTGCCAGAGAGGTGTCAGGAGAATCCCAGGTGATGGGTCTTCATGACGCAACACGAGGATAATTCTTTTGCTTAACTGTCAACTCGTGAGAACTTGCCATCATTTCACAACATCAGGACAAGCAAAGGCCCATTGTTACACCTCTCAGTAACAGTATCTATTACCCTTTTACAGGGTAATAGATCCACCATATTCAGGAGCTTTAACCTGCAGTTTGTGTTCATTTGATTCACTGAAGTCCACACCTTTCTAAACATTTTACAATTGAGGGAGCGTATCAAAGGGCAGAAGGAACCTTTAGTTCCTTGGAAAATTCCTATGGTCGAAACTGTTTATGTAGACACAGCTCATGTCAGCAAAATGAAACACTGAAAAGGGTAAAACCAGGTCAAGACAAGGATGCTCGTGTCAGCCAATAATAATATTTTCGGTGTTTGATGCAGAATTAGTTTGAACTGTGCGATTTGTGATCAAAATGTAGGAAAGAAAGGTGTTTCTGCTGTGATTTCAGAGAGTCAGAAAGGCTTTGCAGATCAGAAATCTAATATATTTTTAATTCTATAAGTAAATATATGAGATTCTTTCATTTACTCTGATTCAACTGTCAGTTTATCTTTGCTATTTTTTTGAAAGTGTCCATCTGTCTTGTGTATTTGCTCTCCTGTGAGTCTGAGGCTCCTCGTTCTGACAGTTCCACCCTAAGACGAGCGTTCTGGCACCCAGAGGAGGAGTTTTTATTCGCAGGCAAAGACCCCGACTCTGAACCCGCTCTGAGCGCTGAGGGCCAGCAGGGGATACACGCCGACCACACGCAGACGCACACAAGATCCTCCAATAATGCTGAGGAAACACAAACACACACACACACATACGACAGATCGAATCTGTCTGAACGTGAGAAAACACATGTACACAATGAGCACACACTCCTCCTCCTTCCAGCTGTTCTCTAAATCTTGATTACACAAGACACCAGGGGGGAGACTCCTCCTTCTCCTGATGCCTCCTCCTCGATCCGGTTGTTGGGCGATTCGCTCACAAGGAGGCTGAGCGGGCCCGGCTGACCTGAGGTGCTCAGTGACCCGGGGTTGGGGGTCCAGAGAGGGCCACGGCCCCGGGGCCTCTTGGCTGGGCTCCCCTTCCTCCCCTTTCGCCTTCCTCTCCCTCTGCTCCGCGAGCGGCTCATCTTGGGACGGGAGACATGGGCAGAGACAGCAACGGCCTGGGGACAACTGGCCGAGGAGGAGAAGATGAAAAATTAAAAGCATGAAACTCCTCCTCTGTTTGAGATGCTCGGGTAACTTTGTGCCAAGTGAGATGAAGACGAGAGGAAGGAAGAGAGGGGGCAGTAATCAGATGATTTTAATCCAAGCTGATTTTGTTCAGAGGAAATTTGTACATTTTAAGGCTTTTTTCCAGCAGGAGAATGAGATGAAAGTAGAAGAGGCAGCATGTTTATGTAAAAACCGTCAAACTGAGAGGAGTGGGTATTCCTGTTAGAGACGAGGAGAAGCCGTTAGATAAACCAAGAAACGAATTAAAGGTAGAAACCTGGACTTGTGCAGTGACGGGTTGCTCCGACGATCCTCAACAGGCATTCCAGATATCCTATCCTGATCTCATTCCATAAATTAATGCTGGTATGCACGCTGTGTCCATGGTTGTACCAAAGTGGGACTAATCAAATACTCTCAAATAGTTTTTTCCTTATCCTCGTGAAGCTAACAAAGTTTTTTTTAATAGTTTTCAGTGTCTACACCCAACTAGTGTGTGAAAGCAAAAGTAAAGAGTGAGACAATGTGAAAAATTCAAGATTCAAGCAGGGACTCTAACCCGGCCTCCTGGATCACAGTCCTACAACCTATCACCAGTTTTGAGGTTGCAACTCCAAATGTATTGTGACCCCATCCTAATCAAACAGCTAACCGATGTTTTAGACAATTATCTGAATCAAAAACGGGATCTTTTATTAGGAAAAGGTCTTTATGGCCTTTCCAAGAGCTTTCCCAAAACTTGATTTAGACAGTTTGTGATTCCTTACTTTAATTTGTCGTATTTTATGTGACGATTCCATTTAATTTTACTTACTGAGGTTCTCAAACCTGGAATGTTGGTTTGTTTCAGATATTTAGACTTTCCAGTTTGGTCCAAAGGAGATTTGAAAGCACCTCCAACCGGTCATGGCAAATGGCTCCGCCATTCCTGAGCCTGCTTCAACCAGAGGCTTCTTCCTGTTAAAAGGAAGTTTTTCCTTCCCACTGTTACTAAGTGCATGTTCAACTGATTGTTGGGGCTCTCTCTGTATTACTGTGGGTTCTTACAGTTAAAATACAAAGCACCTTGAAGTGACCATTGTTGAGATTTGGGTTATATAAATAAAACTGAACTGAAACTAAAGAGCCATACAGTGTGTCAGGACGGGAACTCGGAGACAGCACCTGCTGCAAAGCTGACTTGTGCCCTCCAACTTTGTCAGAGACACACATCATTGGAGTGTTTTGTAAAAGATAAAGTTTGAAAAGTCTGGGTTTGAAATCTTGAAGCAGACATTGGATAAGAGGCATTCACCCCATCAGGCGCAGCTCAGCGTAGAAGAGGCAGAGAAGATATTAAATCAAATGAAATTGATGAACTTGAAGTCCTCATAGCCTCAGTGGACTCGTATTCTGTGCTTCGATGGAAATTTAGCCTGGCTGCTCTACATTCAAGTCCATCAATTAACCTCTCAACATCCACCAGGTCACTGGACAGCCGTCGAAGGTTGGGGTTACGTTAGTGTTCGGTGCTTTTCCATGAATTTTCTCAGGTTTGGGACACCCAAGTGTAATAGCTTTAGACAGAAATGAATGTATGACACTTTATTTGAAAGGTAACAAAAACCGGCCCTGCCTTGCTCCTGCTGTAACCAGTTCACGGTTTGCCGGTGACTTCTTTGATGCTGATCTGGCAAACATCAGCTTCAAATGGGTCTGGGAAACGTGGAGAAGGTGCAGCAGAAATTAATATAACTTCAGCATTCAGTCCTTCCATCAGCTGTCTCTGAGCCTGAACTTCCTGCTGGGTAATGTATGCTCGCTGTGCGTTTGCCGGACCTGTCTGAAGTGATTTCTGACGGTCTTGTTTAATTAGCAGGACGCGTGTGTACTTTTATACATATTCATCGGGCACAGATTTCAGGACGATTGATGTTTAATTGATTCAGAAGGTTTTATAATTTCTGCAGAGGCACACCAGGAATTTCAATGACTTTGTGATTTGGGGAGCAAGAAAAGAGAGAGGAAGGGGAGGGCGAGGAGATCTGAGGGTGCCGCGTCTACACCTGAGGAAACGTTGACACGCCTCAGTCGGTGTGATTTCTGTCGCTTTTTGACGGGGGGAGAACGCAACGAAGAGGGGGATGTCAGCTGCTTTCTTCTTCCCTTTTCACAAGTAAATTACACATTTAGGATTTATTAAGACACGAAACAATTTTCAAATAGCGAATCTGTAGAGCCTCCACGGAGATGTGCTCATTACTCTGTAGCCCAAGGCCATGTTCACCGCCTTGAATGCATCCTTTTTTTCCTCCTCCTCCTTCTTCTTCTTCTCCTCTTTTTTCCCCTCTGTCTGTGTTTTTTTTGGCCGAGCCTGATCCCGTAATGTCACAGCGGTTTGTTCAAAGCCGCGACAATGATTCAGGCTCCCAGCAGGTGCCGCCCCGATGTCTGTTCAATTATTAAAGTGAGGGCCACATGGATGCATTACAGCCGCCGCGCCCATTAGATAAAAAGACGACAGCTTTTGACGTGGCGCATATTTCCTCTCTGCCTCACAAAGATGCCGCCGCTGCGACTCTTTCTTGTTGCTTCTTTTTGTTTTATTCATCACCGTCCTCGTGATCCCCCCCCCCCTCCTTCTTTTGCTATGCATGGAAATATTAAAGAGCCATTTGTTCCCTTTCAGTGTTGTGGGCACAAGAGCTATCGTGATCTTTTTGATTCCTTCTCGTCAAACTGAGGTCGTGGCTGTCTTTTTTAACTTCCCCGCCAGCCCCCCCGCCGCCCCCAATCTAGCCATGAAACTGCCGTTGACTTGATAAATAAATCATTCAGTGGACACAAAGTCAAACCTCGTTCACAATCACTTCCAGCAGGCGCCTTCTTCATCTATTTCGTCCTCCTCGAGTGCTCAGATGTTCCTGCTTTGAAATCGCCAATCCCCGCGTGAACAAAGTCCAACAAGATTGCTGGAATCAGGTGGCATTGATTTGGTCCGGGCGCCCTCCTGATGCAACCTTCCTGAGGGTTTTGTGTCTCCTCTCAGGCTTGAACCATGGTAGGCAAATGTGCAAGCCACTACTATTTGAAGCCGCTGGCATCAACTCAACTCCCCTCTAAAACTTTTTTTTTTAAGTCTGAAAAGAGTTAGAAAATGCAGTGACAGGGTCAGATCCACACGAGCTGCGTGGGGGTTTTTTATGCCAAAACCTTGTGCGTAGCATCTCGGTGACGCGTAAAGATGGCGCGCCTTCGGGAGAAGGCTGACAGGCAGCAGAGCGTCAGAGAACATGAGAGAGACCTTCAAGTGGCCCTGGTGCTGCTGTGCCGGTGTGTTAGGGTGACACGATGCTCTGCGTTTCGAGAAGAAGAAAGAAAGTACGACATACAGAAGGCTGAATGTGAATATACTGGATTTTTTGCTTCTTTTATAACAACAGGTCTGCACGGCACTGAAAAGGATCCTGCATTAATATCTGTGGGAGACTTCTGCAACTGTAAAGATGGCATTAGAAGCAAAACCTTCAGGGGGGAGAAAAAGAGGGTTTTACAAGTGATTTACTTAAAAAAAAAAAAACTCACACGAGACCAAAACTGTTCATGTAGCAGGCTGGAAGAGAGTTTATTTCCCCTGTAAACTTGGACATTTTAACATGGGAGTCTATCAGGATTGACTCTGGAGGTTGATGCTTGGAGTTCTTTTTGATAATTTAAAGCAACTGCCTGAATCATTGCTTAGAGTTTAACTCTAGTACACTAATGTCGGGTGATAACACATAGTGATTATTTTAAAGGGAATTTATGTGGTCAAAAAGAAATGTTATAGTCAGCTGTCATTCTTCCATTTTGTGTTTCTCTTTTGAACAGTTGTCAGTGATGAAGGGAGACTGTACCTTTACTGGACAAGGCCTACATGTCCCAGGAGTGGGTGGACCAAAGAACAAGATTCCGGCTCCATTTGTTTATTTTATTAAGGAATTTTTTCCTTAACAATTCCCTAATGTTTCACTAATTTTATAGTCTTTTTGTATTGTGGGTTAAAGACTGAGTGATAAGACTTGAATCTAGAACGAGGAAGGTTTGGTGATCAAGTTCCAGTTTTAGGAGCTGTTGTATGACTGAGGGCCGCTAATGCAAATGTAAACATAAGAGTGTTTTCCAGTGCATCTGTTTGGTGGATGGCAGGTTATCAATCATTCATTCATTCATCATTCTTGGAAGAAAGTAACCAGGAAGTGTTTCCCTTTGCCTTGCACCTGGTGATCCAAGCTTTGGATGCAGCTGCTCGGCAATGGAAACACTTTCCATAAAGCTCTTTCTCTGCGCTGTTCTTGAGCTAATCTAAAGGCCACATGAAGTTTGGAGGTCTGTAGCAGTTGACTCTGCTGAAAGTTGGCGGCCTCTGCTCCTCACCATCCACTTCCTGTAATTGCAAATCACTTCCACTTTGTTTTAAACCACTAACAGCTGTGGAATATTTAGTAGTAAGGAAATTTCATGACTGGACTTGTTGCAAAGGAGGCATGGTACCATGCTGGGATTCGCTGAGCTCCTGCAAGCAAGCTATTGTTTCACAGATGTTTGTAGAAGGAGCCTAGATGCTCGGATTTTATAGATTTTATATACGTGTGGCAGTGAAAGTGATGGGAACACCTGCATTCAATAATTTGGATGGCTGAGTGAATACCAAATTATTGAATATATATGCAGTATAGTGTATTTTAGAGTTTCGAGCATTCATCATTCTACTCTGAGAGTCAATATTCCTCAAGTCACACCACTAACACATTAGAAGCACCCTGCTCAGGTTCAGTAGTTTTATGAACAATGAAAATAAAAAATAACCACGTTAAACAAAAAATTAATGCTAAAAAACCACCTGAAAACACCCCAACTTTCACCTGTAATAAAGAAGAGTCTTTTTTCCCTTGAGGAAGTTTTTACAATTGATCCGGCCAGTCCGGTCTTGGAGATCTAGATAAGTCATAGTAAGAGACATATAACACGTATTAACATAAATTTCATGCTACTATTCGGCTTGATTGCAGTTATATTGTCTCTCTTTTTTACATTTTACGATTCACATCGATATTTCTAAACCAAAAATTCAAATTTGAAAGCATTATTTTTTTAAAAAAAAATGCTTTCTTTCTATCTTTTCAAGTAAAGAAAGAAGTGCAACCTTCCACTCCCACACCAACAAACCCAACCTCTCCTCCTCCTCCTCCTCCTCCTCCTCGTTTCTTCTTCTTCTTGTGTTCTGTACATGCCAACAAATCCTAATTGCACCCCACACTCTTTTCTTCCCACCGATGCTGCGCGCTTCGTGCCACCAAATTCCTTGTGTGCTAATTAGGCACGCAACCACGGTGGATACACTCCTGACAGGTGCTGCTGGCCTGCCGGGGTCACATACACACAAACACACACACATACACATGCACACAAAGAGAGACGCGAGAGAGAGAGAATGAGCGAGCATTAAAAATAAATGGAGAGAGGAGAATAACGAGAGAGGCAAGACGTGTTAATTTCTATCTTCCATCTGTTATTACATAAGCACTGCCAACAACTACGCATCTCTGGAAGAACAGAGAAAGGGGAACGAGAGGAGGAGAGGAAGATGGAAGATGGAGAGCTGAAAAAAAGACAACAACAGCCATGGTTGAAGTCCTCCTCCTCCTGCACGGAAGAAGAAGAAGAAGAATTCCTCGGGGAGGATGGCGAAGAAGAAATCAGATTGATCGAGCAAACACCAAACTTGTAGATTCATTCGGAGGGTTTTGGCTTCCAAAACATTTTGAATGCATAACCTGGTGTTCCATCCTCGAAACGTGGCAGAAAGAATGAAAAAAATGTGGCGTCAAAAATGGTTTTTTTTTGCTGTTTGACAAGTTAAACCCCCCCGAGGGCTTGGAGCCTCAGAAATGTTTAAAAGTGAGTCTTCTTTCCTCGCATACAAGTTTTCTAAAACTTGCATGCAAGCTTGTAAAACTTGTGTGAGTTTCACGCGGGATGTCACACTAAACACCTTCAGGTAGCTTCAAGCTCATGTTTAATATAACGCATAATGTTTAAAAGTGTGTGAATGTGTGTGTGAATGGGTGGATGACTGGCTGTGTAAAGCGCTTTGGGGTCCTTAGGGACAAGTAAAGCGCTTTACAAATACAGGCCATTTACTGTTTACCATTTAAATGCAGAACAAGCATGTTTTTGTCTTGTAATCCAAAGAGCACTCACATGAAGACTGCGGCAGACTAATAAAAAAGTGAGCCTTTTTTTTGTTTGATTTAAAGGCCAGAAATACACAAACATCCTCAGTCAGAAGGCAAATAGATACCAAAGCAGACTAGTGACACAGAGGAAGTACAGAAGTTTGTTTCTGCCACTGAAAAACATTTTTCAACACCCAAGTCAAAGTTTTAGGTTGTTAGCTCTTTTTTTAAAAACTTGAGGAATCCTGGTTTACTCAGAAGTTTGAGTAAGTGAGTCGAATTTTTTAGTCACGGATGCCAGACAGGTTGCAATATTTCTCTGCCATATCAAAACTAAATAAATTAGACCACCTCTTTTACCTGTTACTTGTAATCGCCTGCTTGTAATCTCACTTCTTTTACTTGCCTGCTACATGCACCCACACAAACCTCGCTTACCTGTTGCTTATGGAAACATTCAGCTCTACTTACCTTCCAAAGGAAGGACTTACCCGCTCACCTGCCTCCCCACTCTCCATCAACCACCTCCACAAACTCTTGGATAACCACCAGCTGCCTACGAACTATTTCCAAGCCTCAATCTTAACTCAGCTAAGGCTGTTAATCTGTCAGGATATCCCACTTCAGCCATATTCTACTCCATCCATCCATCCATCCATCCATCCATCTTCATCCGCTTTGTCCGGGGCCGGGTCGTGGGGGCAGCAGCCTAAGCAAAGAGGCCCAGACCTCCATATTCTACTCTTGGACTCTAATTGCTAATGCTAATTCCCCATCTCCTCTCTGACAGAGCTTCTGTGTGCAAACCAGTATAGCTGTTGAATGGCTCTGCCAATAGGGATGGGTATTGATAAGATTTTCACGATTACGATTCCATTTTCGATTCTGTTTAACGATTCGATTCTTTATCGATTCTCTTATCGATTCTTTTTAAAAAAGGAGAACACTAAGGTCGATTAGCTTAGAACTTTGTTTTATATCTTCTCTTTGAACAAGATAGAAATTTAGGAGTAACATGGCCTTACAAACCCAACAGTGAGATCTTAAGAAATCCACAGCCTACGGCTCTTCAATGGGGTGTCACAGGGTCCCCAGGAAAAAAAATTGTAAATGTAAAATAATAAAATAAATATTCTTCTGTAGCAATAACAAAGTATAACATAAATTATTCTGTAGCAATTACACAAGAATATCCAGTAATGTCCCTGCCTACAATTAAACACATTCACTTACCAAAGTGAAATCGGGGGCATCTGCTGTGGCAAATGGGTGCAAACCTTTTACCACAAACTTAGTCACTGCTCGGTGACATTCGTCTATCCTGGCCTGAAAGGAGACGCTACCAGTAGACTGCAGTGAGAACTGCCAGCATCTGAGCCAGACTCTGTCTCTCTCATCATGGTCACCTAAATGCACAGTAATGGCAGGTTTTGTAATAAGGCAGATCGTGCTAGCATAATATGCACTGTTAGTTGATTATTTACCTGCCGCATTAACGGGAGAGGACGTGCAAACGTTACCGCTGCTGCTGGGTTGAGATTCACGAGTCCGGAGCGGAATTAAAAACACGACATTCATTTAAGGTCATCGTGTGTTTTGTGAGCAAATGCTTTTGCATATTCGTAGTGTTTCCTCCCTTAAATGAAGTATCTACTTTGCAAGTCTTGCAAGTTGCCCTGTTGTCATCCGTTCTCGTAAAGTATGACCAAACTTTTGAGCATTTGAGCTACTTAGGCGCCGTATTTCCTGCCAGGTAAATGATGCTCCGCAATGTGGTGACATCACTCGGGGCGACTGGAATCGATAAGGGAATCGCTTGTAAAAATGGCAAACAATAATAGTGGGAACCGGTTCTCAACAAGAACCGGTTTTCGATACCCATCCCTATCTGCCAACAATCAACACTTCAAACTTGCTAGCTGTTGGCTATCTCTACTCTTTGGTTCCATCATCTCATTAAAAAAATGAGACACAACTGAAGAAACCAGGTGAAACAAATCAATGACAATGAGACACATCGCCACCAAAACAAAACAGACACTCCTAACACGGAGATGAAGACTTGACAACAAGATAAAAGGAGACAGTTAAAGTAATAACTGCAAGAACATGAATTAAATACTTCCAACAGATGTGAGAGTAACCATCGAAACGATAACAAAACTTAACCTTAGAGGAACTCAGCTCCTCCAACGCCCACTTAAAACATTTGAAATACAGTGAAATAAAAATGTTTAGCGCCTGGTAGAAAACCCAGCTTTTGTCCCAGTACATATGAACACAATAGCATGGGTTACTGGAGTTTGGGGTGTGGCTGACTGTCCACCAGGCCTCGCCTCTGCTAATTTAAGTCATTTAACTGGACCTCAAAAGCAACCATGTTTGTGCTCTTGTTGCCTTTTGAAGTATCTTAATGGAATTAATGTTGCAGTGACTGTGAGGGACAAAGCGTCCAAGATATTTGTTCTTCACATGTGGCAAGTGGAATTTCAATAGTATATTAGTCTATTACTTAGCACTAATTAACAGTTAGCTGCATGACTTAATTGCACTCTGTCTCTGTTTCCTGTGTGTTTTTATATGTTGTAAGTGACAGCTCCTCATTGCCTGCGCTGTTATTCCTGCAGGCATAACTGCAGCAGAACACCCCCGCTGCTCATGTACCCAGGGTAGTCTTGACTCTCTTGTCAGGACCTCTAAGTATTGATCTGCAACACTTCTTTATACAGGGAGTGCAGAATTATTAGGCAAGTTGTATTTTTGAGGAATAATTTTATTATTGAACAACAACCATGTTCTCAATGAACCCAAAAAACTCATTAATATCAAAGCTGAATGTTTTTGGAAGTAGTTTTTAGTTTGTTTTTAGTTTGAGCTATTTTAGGGGGATATCTGTGTGTGCAGGTGACTATTACTGTGCATAATTATTAGGCAACTTAACAAAAAACAAATATATACCCATTTCAATTATTTATTTTTACCAGTGACACCAATATAACATCTCCACATTCACAAATATACATTTCTGACATTCAAAAACAAAACAAAAACAAATCAGCGACCAATATAGCCACCTTTCTTTGCAAGGACACTCAAAAGCCTGCCATCCATGGGTTCTGTCAGTGTTTTGATCTGTTCACCATCATCATTGCGTGCAGCAGCAACCACAGCCTCCCAGACACTGTTCAGAGAGGTGTACTGTTTTCCCTCCTTGTAAATCTCACATTTGATGATGGACCACAGGTTCTCAATGGGGTTCAGATCAGGTGAACAAGGTGGCCATGTCATTAGTTTTTCTTCTTTTATACCCTTTCTTGCCAGCCACGCTGTGGAGTACTTGGACGCGTGTGATGGAGCATTGTCCTGCATGAAAATCATGTTTTTCTTGAAGGATGCAGACTTCTTCCTGTACCACTGCTTGAAGAAGGTGTCTTCCAGAAACTGGCAGTAGGACTGGGAGTTGAGCTTGACTCCATCCTCAACCCAAAAAGGCCCCACAAGCTCATCTTTGATGATGCCAGCCCAAACCAGTACTCCACCTCCACTGGCGTCTGAGTCGGACTGGAGCTCTCTGCCCTTTACCAATCCAGCCACGGGCCCATCCATCTGGCCCATCAAGACTCACTCTCATTTCATCAGTCCATAAAACCTTAGAAAAACCAGTCTTGAGATATTTCTTGGCCCAGTCTGGACGTTTCAGCTTGTGTGTCTTGTTCAGTGGTGGTCGTCTTTCAGCCTTTCTTACCTTGGCCATGTCTCTGAGTATTGCACACCTTGTGCTTTTGGGCACTCCAGTGATGTTGCAGCTCTGAAATATGGCCAAACTGGTGGCAAGTGGCATCTTGGCAGCTGCACGCTTGACTTTTCTCAGTTCATGGGCAGTTATTTTGCACCTTGGTTTTTCCACACGCTTCTTGTGACCCTGTTGACTATTTTGAATGAAACGCTTGATTGTTCGATGATCACGCTTCAGAAGCTTTGCAATTTTGAGACTGCTGCATCCCTCTGCAAGATATCTCACTATTTTTGACTTTTCTGAGCCTGTCAAGTCCTTCTTTTGACCCATTTTGCCAAAGGAAAGGATGTTGCCTAATAATTATGCACACCTGATATAGGGTGTTGATGTCATTAGACCACACCCCTTCTCATTACAGAGATGCACATCACCTAATATGCTTAATTGGTAGTAGGCTTTCGAGCCTATACAGCTTGGAGTAAGACAACATGCATGAAGAGGATGATGTGGACAAAATACTCATTTGCCTAATAATTCTGCACTCCCTGTATTAAGAATATGGACGTTTGCTCTCTTCCCAAATGCACTGAGAACAAAAACCACCAAACATCTGCTGTGATTTTGTGATGTTTTCTCAGAGCCCGACATTTTCCACGAGCTCTTTCCAGCTGAAGCTGCCCTGTAAAAATAATCCAGTGACAGGGAAGACGTACTGTTTGTCATCTAATGAAAACATTTTCTTGCCTGGGGAACAATGGGACGAGCGAAAAACAAAGCACTCTGAGGAGTGACGAGCAACTCCTCCAAAGGGGCCGCCAGGGTTTGGGGAATCTTTTTTCCGCAGATGCGGCTCTGAGGCCCGAGACGTGTTGATGTCCTGAGGTGGCGTTCGTTTCCTGTCAGCGACGGTGAGTGAGGTGCGAAGGGGCGAGAACCCTGCCTTTGTTTTTCTGGACAGAAAGACACCGGGAAAGGATTCTTTCCCAGGGCGGAGGGACGGGACTGTCAAGATGCTCGCTGCCAGAATACACACAAGTCCGCCATAGATCTTTGCAGCATTTCAACACTCCTGCAGTGTTGTGCACCGTGCTGGAGGGAAGCTAAACAGCACAAAAGCCTGTAGCTGCTCTGCTTCTAATCGTCAGTGTGGGAACGCACATTATAATTGTTTGTTCAATTATTTTTCTTGGACGCCGCACCTGCACCTCACCAAGTGAACTCCTGAGGCCAAAGCGCAATTAAGCAGCGCTGACGCCTGTTTAAACAGCAAGGAGGGAGTCAGATAAATACCTTTTTAGCACTCAAGGTAACAAGCACAGGGTGACAGTGAGAAGGCTCACAGGGAGCAATTTCCTATTTATCTGTCTTCTGATTTGACCTCTCTTGACAAGGTTCCTGGGCTTATTACTGTATCTGTCCTACGCTCTAATCATGGCCCATTACAAATGTTCAGCAGGCTGGAAGTGCCAGATGTGGGCGAAGGATAAAGGAAGGCAGCAAGTCGTGCTGACCGGTGTCGACACCCTCTGAAATGTTTAGTGAGATAGGAAATTTCACGGATAAGTAGCTCAGATGTTTGCAGAAATTGTAAATTGTGTTTTCTGACCTCGGCTGGACACTTTAATGAGAGTTCTTTTTTTGCAGAGGGAAGTGCAGAGGTGTGAAGAGAAAAAGTTCAGCGCTTCAGTGAGGACGAGCCCTGCAAAGGTTCATGCACGAGAGAAAATGAGCTTCACAAAACAACATGAGGCAAAAGAAATTGTATATATATATATATATCCTCCAAACTGCACCTCACAAACACTAACACTCGTATTTCACCTAAGACTGAGGCTCTGTAGTATTTGGAAGATGAAGAAGAATATCTTAATTTATCACACTGGCATTATAACGAATCCCCGCAGAGACCTTGACCTCCCATAAGTGCTGGACACATGAGAAAAATAAGTACCTCTCCACCACATACCTCCTCAGGTTCACCAGCAGAAGAGCTGCACTCTATTAATGAAGTGTTATCCATGCATCATAACACAGAGCAAACCGTGTGGCAGCTTTGGATACTTCCTCTTTGCAGACACACCGCTGCTGTTTAGGAGGGAGCACCGTATCGCAGTGAACCTCATTCATATAAACCACTGAGAGATTTAGCCTGCAGAAACGATTGCTTTCTTTAGAGTTCTGTTACAACTATGCACGATAATTAAACAAGATGAAAGTTTCGAATGATCTCAAACGATGTCTGTGTAATGCACCTGTGTAACTTATGGATACAGCTTGCACAATGTTTTCTGGAGAAAGGTTTTATGGTCTTTTAAATCTAAGAGCACTGTACCAGCTGTTAAGCATGATGGTGGTAGCATCATGCTGTTTTGCTGCTACTGGTCCTGATGCATTGAACAAAGTGGATGGAATAATGAGGAGGAGCACTACCTCCAACAGCTAGACAGCTTGAAACTTAGTCACAGTTGGGTGTTTTTAACAAAACAATAGTTCCAAACACAGGCTAACATTAAATCAACAGTAAACCAACCAGTTTAAGTGAACTTTACCAATTCTGCCCAGAAGAGCGGTCAAATTTCAGCCAGAATTATGCTGGAAGCTTGTTGGCAGCAACCAAAAGCATCAGGTCAAGGTATAACTCATTAACCAAATATAAGTGTATGTTCATATTTGAAGCTGCATATATGCTTTGTCCCTGCGCGGATTACAGAAAATCCTACATAAATTCAAACTCGTGCGCTCAATTCTTTTTGTTTTAAAGCCATTAAAGATGTGTGCTGTGCAAATTATCAGCACATCCATGCCCATGAAGAGTGGATCGAAACTACTGGTCACAACTATACTTCCAAAACCCATGTAGCTATGTTTACGTTTTGCACGGTCCATGTTTCAGACATAGACAGACTGCTTATCTGTACTGGGCCTGCAGCCTATCCCAGTACAGAGCAGGCAAAATATGGGGTACACACTGGAGAGCTCACAGGCCCATTCAGTGTAAGGTGAACAAGGATTAGTTTAAACTTTCAATCATGCAAAGCTACTCTAGTAGAGTCCAAGAACCACAACAAAGAGTTGGAAATAAGCAGGTCCACTTGAAAACATCCTGTCATAATTATTCCTACTTGGGTTCAAAATTTATAGTCCCTCGACACAGTCGCCCTTTTTATAATAAAGTACTGCACGTAGCTACAACTTGTTTACAAACGTGACATGTTTGAACCCACCCCGACATCTGTGCAGTTAAATGGAAATATGTGCATTGCATTAGCATTAAATATGGTTTTTCACACAGAACATACAAATACTAAAGAAATGAAATATTACTTGAAAGCATTTACTAGACGTTGGAGCTGTTTATGTATCATTTTGGTCATTTACAAAGTCCAAAACACCAAAACTCCTCAGATTCTAGCTTCTAAACTTCTGATTGTAGTTCTTTTCGTTTTTCCTTTTTTAAATATATTTGCCTTTTAGGTTATTAGCTTGACATTTTTAAACTCAATCATGCAGTTTATTTTAAAAAATGAAAGCTTTTCCTAATAGTTAAGTTTTTAATTTACTCTAATGAAAAGTCTTCATTTTTTTTTTTTTTTTTGCAATAAAACCATTACTTGCTTAACATTTTTGGCATCCGGACTCGTCACTTTAACCATCTTTGCCCGCTGGTGTCTCTGGGAATGACCATTTACATTCACAGCGTATTTACTTCTGGCAGTCGGCTCATTCTGCACAAAGATGCCAGTCAGAGTTTTACAGCTTGCTCTGCTTTACACAGCGACTCTGTCTTCAGTCACACAGCTATCACCCCAGCCATGCATACCTCACTCTCTGCTCGCCATGCTCGCCGCCCTCCATGCATTATTCACAGCCACATTAAAATGTGTGAGAGTTGCATGTTAAGGCAGCTGAATCGGGGAGGTGCCGTCACAACAGCTGAAAGTGTCTGTCACAGAGTTATAAGTTTTTTTTTCCCATAGTTCCCCGGCAGTGCAGCTGCCTAAATGAGAGGGATTAAGTTAACTCCCTGCTTAGAGGAAGAGCAGGCCCTGGATTAGGGCACTGGGCATGGACACAGAGAGCATTCAAGCAGGAGCCACCACTTTTTAAAAAAGAGACGCAGGGAAGAGAGGAGGCAGCGGTGCACAGCCCTCGCAGGGACCTGCGGCCGAGTTGCTTGAACAAATACATTGACAAGTGTAACGCAGCGCCCGCAACATGGAAAAGGGTGTCAGGGCAAAGAGGGGGAACACTGGCAGACACGCCGACGATCACCAGTTCTTTTTTTTTAAATTCCACCTTCCAATTCCACCCGCTTCACCCCTCTCCATCTTTTATCCTAAACTAACACACTGCATCTCCAAGACATACATACAACAGCAGACGTATTCCTTACCCAAAGGCATCACTAGCTGCATCTAAAGTAATTTATTGTATGGTAATTAGTGCCCTTTAAGAACTGTTTTAATATAAGCATAGTATAATATAATATAGCATATCTTAATATAGTACAGTGATACAGAGTGGCTGTTAGGACGTATAATGAATTATAATTATAGAAACTGCAGTTCCTCTGCCGGCCACTTGAGGCTGACTTCAACAATGAGTCAATGCCCATAGAATTCCATGTTAAACGTTTAACTTTACAGTAGAAAACATGATTACTCCTACAGTCCAGTCCAGTTACTAAAAATCCAATTGGCTTTTTTCTGGTGAGTGAAGTTTAAGTATTTTATTTCTTAAGTATTTTATTTCTTCTAGCTAAGTTGCCACTGCTAGACAATGGGAAGCTATTTTTACTATGGCATACTGTTGCTGGCTAAGAGTAAAAATAGGACACAAACCTTCTTGTGAGTAAGAAAAATCAAAAAAATGCTTGTGTAATTTAGAAATGCACACAGACTGCTAATATGTTGCAATCCATCTGACTCTGTGTGCGCCAATGGGCACAAATTTTTGACCTCCAATGTTTTTGTCATTAAATTGCTATCATTCACCAACTATGTCACTATTTTTGACTTGAATTTCTGTTTACTTTACATTTAATATGAATTTTATGTGTATGCAGACAGCAACATATTTACAATAAATAGCAACAGATTTGTTTTGGGGTTTTTTTTGCAAATTTTCCTCAGTTATTTTAATATTACAGCAGGAAATTGCATATAATCACCAATTTGATCTTATTGCCAATTAGCGACATTTTCATGCACAAAAGTTCTCTTTGAAGACAGCAGGTGAATGAGATTGAGGTTTCAGACCTTCTACCTGTCTTCAAAGCAAAAATTTCATAATTCAATGGCTTCCCAAGTTCATTGCACGCAGTGGAAATAATGTGGTCTCTATTTTCTTAGTTGAGCGCTGGCTTCAGCTCCAGTTAATGGCCGAAATCAAAGTTAAATGATTGTTTCAGTTGACATTTTGTTTGTATTTTGCAGATTCCTAAAATGTCCAGGGATTAGTTATATTAGTACAAGCTAAATTAAATTAATGAGAGTGGCAAGAAGGGGGTGAGCAGGGGCCCCAAAAATTAGTATGACCCTTGGCTCCTCAAGCATGTCATTCTAGCCATGTAGATATATATTTTTTTTTTTTCATTAAATATTTTTTTTATTATAAGTGGGAGTGATCATACAGGCTTGACATAAACCACAATATTCTCGATGTGGATTCATTTCACAAAGCTGTGGCATTTATTATTTTTATTTTTATTATTTACCCTTATAATAGCAACATCATCCTATAATAAACACAAGGGTGTGAAGGCAAAAATAAAGTTTTCTTTTTTCTTAATATCAGCCAAAAGCTTAATGGTAACAGCCAAGTTTTTTTATTTTATAATTTTAATCACATTTTGAGTCGTGCAGTAAATATGTGCACACCCTGATCTGTTTTCTGAAGCATTCACAGAGGGGGGAAAAAAACCTGGGAAGGAGTGTAGATGAGAACAGGTGGTGAAACAGTGTGAGAAACACGAGGGAGAAAAACAACAGACACCTGCTCGTGAAACCCAACCTGGTTCCTCCATCACATTCCAGCAGAGTTCAGCTGACTGAGCTGCTCAGACAGCGGCTGGGGAGGACACACTCGGCCTCCAGCAGTAAATTATACCGTGGACCGTACACTCAGTGTGACAGCATGGCTGACGCTGCATTAGCGCTGCACAAATCTATGTATTTTTGCAGGAATACAACAGTTTCTTTACCCTGCACTACCACTAGCCTTGTATTTAATGCCTGGTAACTATAGGAACAAGTCTTTCACATACTGTAAGGTCTTTACCTTACAATGTAAAGCGCCTTGAGGCAACTACTGTTGTAAGTTAATGCTATATAAATAACACCGAATTGAATGGAAGTAGAAATTACTCTGGCTTTGCAAACAGTATCAGTTTGTGTGCATAATACATCAGCAGGGTGAATTCATGCCTTGGTTAGTTTTCTAAACTGGGATTCTTTTTTCTCCAGTGGAAGCTATGCTTCTGTTACTCACTGGATCACAAATTATCTATGAATGTCACCAAACTCTGTTCTGGATAAATGCATCTATACGTGTGGAGAAAAAAGTCACACTAGATTAGCCAGAAAGTCAGTAAACAGTCAAAACTGAGGACTTAACAAGCTAATAACATTACCTTGACAAGCTAATAACAAGCTAATGTTATTAGCTTGTTAAGTCTTCTGTTAGGTGAACCGAAGTACAATCCTAAGATCCATCAGCATGCCTGTCGGGGAACGTGGAACCTCTGAAGAAGCAATGCCAAACTTTATTGAGACCTTATTTCCAGGTTTTGGTTGAGAAATTCTTATCTCACTGGCTGGATTACTTCATACTAAAAGTAAAGAAAGTGAAGCCCAAATGGTTGGAAAGAGAAACACCATTTTATTGCATTGCATGTTGTGTAGATCAACTGACTGCGCTGCTTAGTACACCAGAGTCGACAAGGAAAAAGCAAACAGTGTTGGACCAGTGAATCATGGGTGAACCTGACTCAAACAGGCTCTCCTCCACACTGTCCACATTTATAAAGTGCTTTAAAAGCCCTAAAATTACTAATATTACAGGAGCTAGCTAACAAAATACTTAAGCTTCCGAGAGAGCGCTTGAAAGTGGACTGTATATGTGTGTTTTGTAAAATTCATTGTTGTAGCCAGGGGGCAGTACAGTTTCTTTGATTTCCACCTAGTTACAGGTTCTGTCACAAGTTAGCTAACATAAACTAATATAAGTCTTTTAGCAGTAGCCAACCAACCAACCAACCCGGTGACATCAAGTTCTAAACTGTCACAAAATGGAGATAAACATGTTCTAAAACTTTAACTTTAAACACTTATTTCTTAAATCCAGCTTCAGGGACAGAGTTACATCCATGTCAATTTTTGAGAGCGACCTGTTCCCCTAACTAACTAAAACTAACCCGAAATATAGTGTTAGATTAATAAACTGTTTGGCCACAGCTATCACCAGACTTTAATGAAGCTACATAAATCTAAAGCTAAATAAATCTCCGCTGGGTAGTAGGACAGGAGCCCCTGACGCCTAGACTCCGGTGGTGGCAGAAGTGAAGCTGGTGGAGACTTGGATGAGCATCTCTATAAAGCCAGTACAAGGTGGAGATGGCGAGGAAGTGGCTCAGATGTATTAAAGCCTGAGATGCTAAGACCACAGTTTTATAGATTAGCAGCTGAAAGAACCCAGGAATGCAGGTAGCTGAAAGATTACAGATCTTCTTCATTCATCAGAATCTATCTGAAACATTAAAGCTACAACTGAAAATGATTCTGAATTTAATACAGGACTATAAGCATCCTAGGGTAGTCCTCTGGAGACTTTTATTAGCAGATCTTTTGAGTTGTGGAGCGAGACGGTTTTCCTTTCTATCTCACACTCTGCCTGACTTAATCAACATAATTTCCTTTCTAAGTGATCATGAAATGTTTGCTCATCACCGTTCTTCTTGTAGAATTGAATAACTGATGGACACCTGATGTAGCAAAGCTCTGTAACTGAAGCACTGTTGCCACGCTCTCACCAGCGGTCAGATCAACCTGTATGTTTGAGTAAACCATTAACCCACCGCTGATACTCTCTGTCTCCTTCTGGCTGCAGGGTAGAGGAACCAGGCCTCAGTCACGTCAGCTCCGTGACATCGAAGCGACCGTGACACCGCGGCAAACAGCCGATGACTGATGCCTTTTTGTCTTCTGCAGTCAGGACGGATCGCCCGCCCCGCAGACGACTCTAATTGGACCGACAGGTGACACATATGTGGAAACCAGGAGATGATGGCGAAGACGACTTGGATCACGGGACCTGCACCTCACATGCCTCCTCTGAGCAGTGTAAGTGCTCCATTCTGACACTTGATATGACATTTAGGAAACGAAACGGTGCCCTTAAAATCAGCAATAATCTACACGTTAAAGGGCAAACATTGTCCTCCTTTCACCACCAACAGAATGTCTTTACTTACAGCTCGGCTGCTGTCTTTGTTGCTCCCGCTTTCTTCCTTTGGACTGTGTCACTATGGTAAAATAGGCCATATTCATCAATTATCTTGGGGGAAATACCCAGTCATAATCAGGACCGTCTGTGTCCTTTAGTTCTGAATGTTTTCATCAGGGTAAAGTTTTTTAAGCTAATTTTAAACCTTTTCCTGATGCTTCCAGTATGTTATTATTGGATATTTAGGTATTCATGTATGTATATATTTTGCGGGAGTACAGTCTGCACAGGGACCTTTAAATTTATTTACCTGTAAGAGCAACCGCTACACCGTTCCCTCGACTCGTTGTTGCGTCTTCAGTGCACCTGCTGCCCTTTTCTTTCACACCAAAGCAGGTGAAATGGACTCGGAGTGGTTTCTGTTTCCTAACGTGACGCATTGATATCTCTAAAGTTTAACTGGTTTTGTGTTACACTGCGATAATCAAGTGTTCCCATTCTTCTTCTGGTAACAGACCAACATCGCGTTCCTAACGCCTATAGTTTGAGGAGGCTCCTCCTGAAGCAACAGCTGAACTTCTAATCTGTCCTGAAACTAGAGAACGAGCGGGTGACCAGCGTGTTCTTCTGTGCGTCACATCAAAAGCAGAACCATTAGACGAAGCCCTGTCTCTGATATAAAATGCAAACGTCACTCTATTATTAAAACTGTCACTTTGCCTGCCTATGTAGCAGCGTTGGACGCTTCTTTTGTTCATTTCGTGTTTCTCTGAGATGCTGTCAGATGTTTTTAGATTTGTTATATTTATTTAAAAATGCAGCAGAATAGCTTTTACTGCTGGTAATAATGGATTAAAGAAAACAGCAGTTATTACAAATGAAAAAATGCTCAGTTCAAAGCTGAAGTTAAATATTTAAGCAATTCAGTCTCAGACAGACAGTAGGCTCCATGTATATTATAGAATATACTGCATAGTCTGTATGATAACATACCTGAGACTCGATTCTTGCTTGGTAAACGTGTCTCTGATTGCTTTTATTCAAATTCAGCTCAGCTTTATTGATACTGACCTTAGCAAGTGCTTTAAAATCAAACATTTATCTTGTTTGCCAGAATTTTTTTTGGTCTTTCAAAACTATAAAATAAGTTTTTCTCTCTGTTTGCGTCTTTTGCTGCCCTACAGGAGGCAGGGTCCAACTTCTGACCCACTTACATCTGATTGGCTGCCAGAGGGAACTTGCTGGTACTGAAGGATTTAATCAATGTTTCTGTTGAATCTCATTATTTGTTTTTCCACTCACTGCATATCTGTCAGAGGGATAGCTTGAGAGTCAAATATAGTAATGACTATTTTGAAATATTTCTCATTCATAATTACACTGATAATCAAAGGTTGTAGCTGTGTGCTTGACGTTTGACCTTCCAGTTCATCAGCTGCAGTTCCTCGAGTGGCCACTTGAGGCTGCCTCCAAAACTGATTAATTCCCAATAAACTCCCATTTTAAAATGTCTAAATTTCCAACAGAAACAAACATATTTACAGGCTGCTACAGTAAAAGGTTTTGGTCTTTATGGATAGTTTCCCCCATTACAACTACTATAAAAAACATGGATTGTTATAACATACTTCAATTGTTCATCTAAATATGGTCTGTTTCTGTCACATACAGATGTAAAAAGATAGCTGTGGCCACATATTTTTGTCTCTCATCTTAATTTAGTTACCTTGGATTCCAAGGAACATAAAATTCCCTCTCCATAAAAGTAAAAACACAAAGGGTGTACGGAGTATGGGTGTCCATATACTTTTAGACATGTTTTCCTGTTCCTACAGTCTTTGTTTTGTGTGTTTTTTATACATGTTTGGGCAAAAGATGAAGGCTTCCTTTTTTATAATGAGGCTTGTTTGTTGTGTTTTCTTTTGGTTTCTAAGGTGAAGTTTTCAAATCAGGCACCTTCAAGCCAACTCCAGCCTCTAAGGAGAAAGTTCCTTATAGCGATCAGTGAAATTTCACATTTCAATGCAGCTCTACCTTCATTCAGCGCAACCTAATTACGACCAGTTCCCCTTGAATTATTCTTAAAGCCCTAACAGTGGGGCATCGGTGTAAAGTGCACTGTTTGAAACAGATATTTGTATTTTGCTTGACAAACTTCAGAGAAACTTTTTAGAGGTCTTTGTCATCTGTGGCCCAATTAGCAAAGCAATATTCCAGCAAACAGTCAAAAGAGGAAAAACATATTCTTGTAGGTGGATCATTAGCTGGAAAACGAATGAAAATACCCCTCGATGCTGCGCCCTCACACCCCGAGTGTTTCAAAGAGCAGCCGTTTGTTTTGTGCTGTCAAATCCCCACGTCGTTTATTAGTCCGGGCATCCTCAACGGGCGCCGCAGCACCAAATCCCAAATCTTTGCCCCGGCTTCTCGTCTCACACACATCTAAGCCCGGCGAGGTTCGTGATAGCCCTCCTCCTCCTCCAAACGGAGCAACAGGCCCACAGGCCGGCGAGCGAGCCTGCAGCTCGGTGAGAGCCCTGGGGAAGCTGGATCGAGTCCTATTTGTCAGAGCTTTCCATCGTCACTATTCATCAAATGGGGTTGGCGGGGAGGCGGCGGGTTTCTCTAATGTACTCGTGCCATTTTCTTCCCCGCATGAGTGTTTTCTGTTTGGCTGCTGACACTGGGAAAAAAAAGGGCAAATAAGTACTCGCTCTGAATCTTTTCACACACTCTTTCTCCCTGAAACACACACTGGGTGGACGGTGCGATGCTCTCTCCAGGGCTGAGAATTTCCCCTCTCTGTCTTTATCTGCTGGTAAATGTTGACAGACCACTGAACCCTGATGTCGGATTGTGACAGGCTTAGCTGTTTGTAAAGTGTTGGGGTGGGGAGGGGGGGAAGAGAAACAAAGGAGGCCTCTGGTGTGGTGGTTAGCCATCATGGCTGCTCAGCTCACACTGAAAGGACCTCTAACACCATCCCAGCTGCAACCCAACCATCACAACTGCTGCCGCCGCAAAGGCAAGCACTCGGCTGTGCCCCGGTCAGCCGGCTCGCAGACCATTAGGGAAATGGCTGAAGGGTTCTCGCCTTTCAAACCCGGCTGCACCGTTCAAATTAATGAGGAGATTGTCAGCATATCAGAGCTGATGGGTGTGAAGATCGAGGCCCCAGTACAGATCCTGAAAACAAGAACGCTCAGGACAAAACCCACTTCACTGGAGAGTGGCTGTTGTCTTTGGCCTAGTTTGAGCTGCACTTGTTAACTTCAGTTTGCAGAGCAACGCTTCACCACCTGAATCTATTCAAAAAGAGACAAAGAGACTTTGTTTAGGTCACAAAAATCCTACCAAACTGCAAGTTAGACTATGACTATGCTTCTTATTCAAGTCTACAACTGTACAAAGTACTGGAAATCATTTGAAGAATTTAACAAAGACTAAAGCACCAGTCAGACTGGATTTATTTCTTCGGCTGTGATTTGGATCTTGTTCAAAATTTTGTGGATTTGAGGTAAAATGATCCACAATGTGTTTTTGAAGTGGACAATCGAGATAATGACATATCTGTGAAGAGTGGTTTACAACCCAAACTCATTTTAATGTGTAAATGTAATGCCTAAACATAATAAAGTCCTTTTTCAGTAGCTAAACTTAATTCGGTTTTAATGCGTAAACGTAACCAGCTAAATTTATTTGTGCTTAAACTTAACCATTCAATGTATTTATACTTAATTACCCTTTTAAAACTTCTACCAGTGATTTTTTTGATATGAATGACTTGTGAAATGCGTGAAAGGCTCTACCACTACGCTCCAACCTCCTAATGCAGACCTCTTTTGCTTTTTGAAAATGGAAAATATTAATATCGTGGACGTGAGAGCACACTGATGGGATGTCAGTGTTGGGAAATTAGAGAATTTTATGTCTATTTATGTTTTAAAACTATTGTGAGAAAGTGTAGTAGTTTATAATAAATCAGCAGTTTTTAAACCAGTTCATGGGACGGGAAGTCTTGTAGTGGATAACCACTCACTACACTGGAAGCCCCAAAAGTATATATGGTCCCCAAGTCGCACTACACAACATAGCTTTCTTCTTTTGGCTTCATCTCACGGTCTGTCTGTGTCTATAGTTGTCTTCTGTTGTGGCACATATACATAATTCCCCACCTTCACTTCAATCTTAATTCTAAATGAGCTCATTGTCCTCTGTGGCCCAATTAGCAAAGACAAAACATTTTTTTATTTAAAGCAGCCCCACATTATCTGTGCCACAATTAGACGCCAATATGTGATCTTTATCTGGTCGCATTGTCTGGAAATTTACGTCTGATTGGAAGCATTCTAATTGATGCTAATAACATCTCTAAATGCTGATCTATGTTGGCTGTGCTGGTGGAACAAACATGGCATCGCATGTAAATGCAACCAGTATTTAATTTCATTTTATTTTTTGCTGAAACGCCTGTCAAGCTAATAATTTTTCAGTCTTTCCATCACTGTAAAAAGGTTACTCCTCATAACGATCATAGCAACCACATCCACAGCTTTTCTCCTCAGTGGTTTCAAAGTTTTTGGAATTATTTAGCATTTAAAAATCTTTTATACTGACTTTTTATATATTTAGTTTTGTTTTTAACTGACTATGTATGACTTCCCTGCACCACCAGTGGCGAGCAATGCTAACAAGTTAATTTTAGCTTAGAAATGTGTGTCACTGACACAAATAAAGATTATGGTGATTTTATGGATGATAAATACCAGTAATATATCCTACTTTTCACTCGGTTAAAATGTAACTTTTAAAGTACTGCTCAAAAATGTTAGGATTAAATATACAGCTAATGTTAGTTTGGTTATTTTCCCACAAAAGCTAGCTCTGTTTGGCAGCATCAACTAAAATGTAGTCTAGGAAGAAATAAGCAGTTCATTTGTTGAGCTATAAACGCTGGTAACTGCTGCTAATTTGTAATGTCCCAATTTGACCACTTTCTGTTCAAATTATCAGTTATGCATGATAAAATAGAAAAGTGTTTTCAAATTACTTTGTCAGCTAACAATGAGAAATATTTAAAGTAAGATAAAAAGATAGCGAAAATAACAAAAACTTGTTGATATTTATCAACTGTTAACTAGCTAAGTAGCTTTCTTGTTAGCTAATGTTCTAGCAAAAAATCAGCTAGTTTGCCAAACTACTACACTGGCTTGCAAAAGTATTCGGCCCCCTTGAACTTTTCCACATTTTGTCACATTACAGCCACAAACATGAATCAATTTTATTGGAATTCCACGTGAAAGACCAATACAAAGTGGCGTACACGTGAGAAGAGGATGAAAATCATACATGATTCCAAACATTTTTTTTACAAATAAATAACTGAAAAGTGGAGTGTATATTGTATATACTGTATATTTGCAAATGTAACTTATTATACAAATTATTATTGATTTATTTAACAATAAATCATGTAGCAGTTTAATCACTGTCTGTAAATCTGGCCAAGAGGTATGAGACAACACAACTGGGTAGCAGCTAGCTATAAGATAAGGAGTACTTTTTTTATACTAACCTTTATCTATTCCCAGGTTGGGAAATGACTGTTACATCAACCAAAACATGAAAAATAACATGGTAAAAATTTAAAAATCTAATAAAATAAGTGGTGAATGTAGTAAATAAAATCTCAATAAAATAAAAATTAACAAAAACACATTTAAAAATTATAAACAAGAGAAATTACACTAACAAAGGAGCTCTATTAAATAGAAAATATGAAATACTGATAGTGCTGTCACATCAAAGTCTTATGGATAGCCTTTAAATGAAGAGCAGTTTGCCAGAAAGCCATGTTTGAGCAGATAAATATCAAAATCTCCTCTTAGTGGTGAATCACTTGGCTTGTGCAGAGATGAAGGACTGAGCTAGCTGTGAGGACTAATGTGAACTGTAGGACACACTGATCATCGACACCTTGAACCCTCTTTGTGTCTCCGGCCCCCGATGACGATGGCCCAAAAAACCTTTTACAGTGTTTGTTTTGATTGAAACAATCTGAAAAGGGACGTCACAATGAGGCAGTCCCTCTTTTTAGCCTACTCTGACAGAAGATATCACTCAGCTTCCAGATGTGAAACGTACTCCTGAACTCTGACAATAAGCAGGATAAAGCGATAACAGACACATCATATCAAATTCAACATGATATGAACATGTGGAAGAGTTCTTATAAATCCACCACCAGCTGCACTTCATCGTGCTGCTGGAAATGTCACAGGCGTTCACCTCTCCTTGTTTGACATGCTTCCCCTCTATCTTTTTTGTCCCTTCTCCACTTCCTGTGGGAACTGCGTTTGTTGAGCAGCGTTTCCCCTGATGAGCCAGAGCGGGTCACATCTGAGCGACCCACCAGATCGACGCTACACAAAGACACAAAGGTGAGGACAGACAATGAGGCACAGCGTTCGCTAGGTCCCGACCCACCGGGGCGGCGAGCTTTGACGGTGACAGCGCCTTCCGCCGAGGATGACACATCAGGAGAAACAATGGAGGATGTAACTAAGCAAATTAAATCAGGGCCATGAGGGCTTCTTTGAATGAAGATGAAAGTGTGTCACACACCTCTGTATTGTAGCTCTGTGGCACCAACACGGCCTACGGGGACTCGAGAGAAGATTGGATTTCAAAAGCCAGCATTTCATTGAAGGGGAAATGAAATATGTCCTTGGTGCCGCTGAGCAAGACATCAGTCCTGTCATTTTAAACAGCATTAATGCAGAGTCTTAACAAGAGGAGAGGTGAAAAGTTAGCAAAACTTCCAGAATTACTAATTTTATTTCTTTTTTCATATTAGCCGTGGGAATGAGAATTTTGGAGCCAAGCGATGTAATAGTTGCTATTGTTTGATAGTTGTCATGGTCCTGGGTCATTTTGGCCCAGCGTTTTGTGTTTCCTTGAAGTTCATTTTTGTGCTTTGTGTTTATTCTGATTTTGTATTGGTTTAGGGTTGAACCTGTAGTTTGGTGTGTGTATTCAGCCCTACCTGTGTCTGTCCTTGGTGCTCTGTTCATGTCCCCGTGTTGTGTTGTAAATCAGTCTGTGTGTTCCTGCTTTACTTTGAAGGCTCATGTTCTGGATTTCCTATTCTATTTTGAAGGTCTGTGTCTGTTGTCATTGTGTTCAGCTTGTGTCCTCCGGTCCTCATGTGTATTAGGTTCAGCTGTTCTTCCCTCCTGTGTGTGATTACCTGATTACCTTGTGTGTGTATATTTAGTTGGTGTCGGTCTGTATTCATTGTCGGCTCGTCTGCGTTCTATGGTGTTCCTGTCTCTGCGTCTCTCTGCCCCGCACCCCTTTTGTATGGTCTCAGGTTTGTCATTTAGTTCTCCCAGTTTAGGTTTCTTCAGTTGTTTTGTCATGCCTCACTGCCTGTTTCTGCCATTGTCACTTTGTAAATAAACATCACTCGTATCATCAGTCACTGCTGCATTTTGGGTCCTCCCTTTCCTCCACACCACACGGCTCACTCCGCCAGCCGTGACAATAGTAGTTTTTGCATCTTCTGTGTTTTGATCATTAACCACTTGGCTGGAGTGCAGCAGTCCAGGTTTGAGCCTGCCCACTCTTATGTCAATCTTCACGGCTTCACTATCCAATAAATGCAAAAATGTCCCCCAAAAAACTAACGTTAAAAAAATGTGGCATAGAAGAGGGAACACTGGAAAGGAGCTGGACATGTGTATCAGATAACTGTTTTTTAAAGAGCTCAATCAACTGAAAGTCACACTCCTATTGATTATAGTACAAAAATCTAAGCATTAAATTACTCTTAAAGTATATGCATATGCAATATGCAGAAGGATAGGTCATATTTATTGTATTATTTACTAGTTTATCACTTTAATGTTGCAGCTGGGATGAGTTTAATTGCTTTACATACAACTGGGCAGATACATTGTAGAGCATTAGACAATGGTAGACTTCCATTTTAATACTGGCTAAATGTTACCATTTAATTATGGAATTGAAGATTTACTGACATGTGATCAATAAGCAATCAACGTTACCTTGTCAACCATCTTGGAGATGTGAGAATCATGTTGACAGTGTATTGAATGAGGCCTCAGTCACACATCCCTAGAGACCGATACAAGACCAACTAGTAATCACTGGTTTTGGGGGAAAAGAAAAAGTATTCCACAACCAACCACAAACTGAAAAAGTGACTGCCATGAACCAGGCCTATGGACCAATCACTTACCCCTTGGCAACCACCAAAGCTACCAATTTCCCCCAGCAACAGTCAAAAACTTCCAGGAACCACTGCTAGCCAGTCAGGGAATACAACTAAATGCTATATTGCGTCCAGTGGCGGACAACATTCGTGTAATGTGAACATGACATCACATCTACCTTTTGGTAAATCTAACATATAGCATGCTAAACTTAAGCTACTTCAACCAGTCTACAATTGCTGTTTCTGCAAGCCACTTTGCAACCCACCTTCAACATCCAGCTCTTTCCAGCTGTAACTAAATCTAAAATATTAAAGAGTAACAATATATATATTACATTATCTGTTAATCAGCAACCTATAGATCATAGCAAATGAATTCATAACATTTTGATGTATTCAGTTTTGTTTGTGGTTTGGTTCTTTTGACTCATGACTATCTGTCCCTTTCAACTTTATTTTTGTGGGACTCGAGCCTTGTTTAATAGTAAAGAAGCACACAGGAAGCCCGGGTAGAGAGAAAAAGCTGACATTTATTCATGTTTCTGGTAATTCTTAAACATAAAGAGGAAAAAAAAACGTAACCATTAACTGTTGAAGATGTGTCCAAATTGTGCAGCGGAATATAAATCCATGTTCACCTGTTTGTTGGCTGGAGCTCATCATAATCGTGTTTCAGCTAACATCAGTAAAAATTTGCCTCTCAGTAGGAGGTGTGTTATGAGTCAGATATCGAGGCTGGCTGATTAGAGACAGCTGAATGCAGAGTTAAATGTACAGTAATGATCCCTCGGCCTGTTTGATGTGAACTTGCCACTTGTGCACTCGCTGTGGAAAAAACATTCAGGTCGGTAGATAGTTTTCACACTACTGATTAAACCAAAGCTGAGCTCATCGTTTCTCCTCCACATACTGGAGGAAGCTGTTTTCTCCTCTCGTCCACTTGTTTCTCTCTCCCTCTCTCTCTGCTTTCCCCTTCCATCTCAGGGAATTCACTTCACTTTAATTGTTTGACAGTCTTTTCCTGCCTTTATGCCACGGCCGCAGAAGGTGCCGAGGATTTTTTCCTCCTCTTTTGAGGCATTAATAACATTCCGCTCGACTGATTCCCCGGGGCACAACCTCATTATGGCTTATAGGCAGAAAAAAAAATAAACTGTCTGTACCACCTGGCAGCTTTTTTCCCTCCTTTTCACAGAGAAATGAGGAGCTGGTGTAAAGTGCCTGCTTATAAAACAGTCTTCTTGTTGCTAACTAAAACACATGTCCAGGCTGTTATCTGTTTCCGTGGCAGAAAGTGACTGGCTGCTTCTCCTGCTGTCTGCACTGGGTGGCAGCACTGTGGGTGAGATTAGAGGAGGACGACTCTGGACTCATTTAGCTTGTAAGAAACCATTTAAAAGAGGCACAATGCAAAAGCACTACATGCAACCCTACTTCCTCTATTTCAAACGATTAAATTCAATTAAAATAAAAGCATATGGCAAATGGTTCATAACACACCACAAAGTAGCAGTAAACAGGTAGGATTTTTTAAGGTGTTTTCCAATAGACTTAACTATCTTATCCTCAAATGATATTCAGAGCTCATAAATAAGGCCCAGACATCAAATAATGTGCACAGAGTGCAAACATTATATCCAACCTATAGCAACTATAATAACACTAATACAATACATCTAGACATTGGCCTGTGGAGGATAATGGTATAAACTAATTGACATATATAAAGTACTGTGCAAAAGTGTTGAGCCACCTGTCATTTCTTCATATTTTGTTTCCAAGGAGGCAGACTTTGTTTTAATTATTAAAGTGCTCTTGAGTAAGTTCTCCAGGCTTTCTGAAGGCCTTCTGACGTTTTTCTTTGGACACTGGCTGCTTTTCACTCATTTTTAGTCCAGTCTGTGTACCTGACCATTTCCAGAGGAATGTTAGTTTGTCACGCCACTTAACACTGACCTATGAGTCATTTAAGCGTTTAAAAAAAGACTCAAGGGATGAATCAATGTTGTGACTACACATAACAGACACCTTTGCAAAGAATTCATTTAAAATTGTATATAGGCACTTAGGTACTAGCTGCCTATCACAAAACACATCTTTTGTTCCAATTTCTTGTATGAAGGAAATGTAATGCAAGAAAATATAAAGAAATAAAAGTTTGACAGACATAAAATAGTATTTATGTACCATCAAGGTGATTCTCAAAGAGCTATTACCAGAAACTTGTGATATCTCAGCCTGCTGTGCAGGGTGTCCTTAAAAATCTGAGAAAACTGGACAAGTGGAGGACAAAGGAAGAAGTGTCAGGAAGCAGTGCGGCATCATCTTGACAGAGAACAGAACAAAATGCGGCCAACATCCGTAGAAGAGCTTTGAATGTCCTAATGTTAAAATTTGTTTGATGGGCTGAAACATGTAAGTGTGAAAAATGTGCAAAAAACGAAGAAATCAGGAAGGGGGCAAATACTAAAACCACACGACTTCATCAAATATGCTAAACTTACTGTGCAGAAAAGATCAGCTGATTCTGAGGAGGTCAAGTAGAAACTTTTTGGAGATTTAAGCAATTTTATATGGAACCTGTTTAAATGTGTCTCACTGCAGTGTGACCTTCACAAACTCTTTTGAAGTTGCTGCCAATAACCTTTAAGAAATTTCTTCAAAGCCACAGCTGTGATCTTCAAAAAGGAAATAAGCACTCTCACAGTCATTTATTTCTACTTAACATTAGAGGAACGGTAAGTTATTGTGCAGTGGCTCCAGTTGAGGTGTATGTGGCCCACAAACTAAAATCAGTCCCTCGTACAAAGTTTGTCGAGGTGTCATCCTGAGTTTTCTCTCATGTAAAAGATTAAATGATAAACTAGAGTTTAGTCGAACACAAAAAGGGTGGACAGGCAGCTGTAATCAAAAAGTAAAACACTATATGTACATGTACTTAGACATGTACATGTCTAAGTACATGTACATGTCTAAGTAAAAGAACCAGAAAAGACCAAACAGTTCAGCATATAAGATTAAGTGTGAAGCACTAATACATTAAAAAGTGAGGAAAGTACAGTGGGATTTTTTTTTGAAGGCTTCAAATCATCTGAGGGCAGAGAAAGTGCATTGGAATTTTCATCTCATACAGTATATTCAAACTGGAAGCCGGCCAGTCCTCCACTGGTCGGACATACAGCAGTCTGAGGGTCAAGTGTCTTGCCCAAGGGCAGCTGGGCAGCAGTAGGTTGAGCCGAGGAGTATGTCCTCATTGACATGAAGAACAAAACGTTCCGGATAAACACTAGAAAGGCCAAGACGTGTGGCTGACTGACAGCAGCTTTGAATTTCACAAGTGAAATATTTAAACTGTTTGAAGAAGCGTGGTTGACTCTCGCCGTGACCTCTCATTTCTAAAGTTACTACACAAAGAGATCGACTCGTATTTAACTTTAAAAAACACAAAAAGAAGCGTTTTTTTTTATCACACACTTGAATTTTTTAAATGAACATACTGCTAATTTTATGTTGTGTATTAAAGCAGGGAGCCTTTGTCCTGACCTTGTGGAATAATACAGAGTGAATGTGGAGCAGTAGGAAACATTTAGTTAAGAAAAAGAGAGAATAAAAGTGACTTTTAGAGTCAAAACCAATACCTCCACGAGCCTTTTTTTCTGACTCCAGTCACTGCAATATTTACATATGGTTTCGTACTGCTATTAACAGAATTCATTATATTTAGCTGTAATTATTACTAGTTTTATTTACTTTGTTGCACAGCTCTTTGTGACTAAATCTGTAAAAAAAAAAAGTTCCATAAATAAACTTGTTCCATAAAAAAATCTTCCTTTTTTTATAATGAAGATAATTGCTAATTATAATAGGAATTATACTAATTGTTAGCATGTTATAGTGCATTACAAATTTCTTATTTTTTATTAGGCAAACAATAAACCGAATTCAGGTTTTTAAACACACACTTGAATTCAGGTTTTTAAACCCAAACTTGAGCCGGCACAATGGAATTCTCTGAACATCAGAAAAATAGTTAAGCATAAAATTCATCTACAAAAACTAATTTTTCAGTTCGGAAATTTAATCGAAATCACTCTAATTTGGCATTTTAGCCGACATGTTGGTCTTTTGGAGCCAAAAGTGATAATATTTTAACAGGTAGTGCGCTATGCTATTAGCTAACAGTAGCTTGCATTGTTAGCAAGCTAAATCCATAAACTGTAAAAACGCACAGTGCTGTAAAGATCAACTAACAACCCCAAAAACTGAAGTTTAGTCTTTTTCTACTCTCTGTTAAGATAATTAACTTCATATCAAGCCACATTAGTCATCAGATAATTCCAATGAAATGATCCAAAAGGCACCAACTGCACAACCACGGTCAAGTGGTCCAGTTCAGTCACTTGAAACAGCAGACTGGCTAAAGACACCAACCACCAGAAATTAACTAATAACACCTTAATATAATCTAAACTGGTATGTGTATATTTTTAAATTGTCATGTAGAAAGTTGTTATGAAGGGATTGCAAAACAATTTTCTGATGGCTATCCTCATTGTTAGCTAGTTAGCAAACAACTGTTTTGACATGACCTTAAACGGGCCATTTGCGCTGGAATATATTCCAATATGACTGAATTAAAGCAATTCTATAAAGAAGAGTGCTTGTTAAAAGAAGAGGGGTCTGCACAGTGGTAAACATGGTCCTATCCCAACATCGCTGCCATTAAATTCAAAATGAGCTAAGACTTTGCAGTTTTCTATTATTATTATTTTTTAAATTTACATTGATTCTTTGTATTTTTCCAAATAAAAGGTCCTTTAAGGCAATACTATCAGTCGCATGTGGTATGTATGAAAAAGTCAAATGTATCCAGATGTTTCCCTTTAAAATGCAAGCCTGAATACTTTTTCATTATTTTTTTTAATTTCTTTTCATTTTCATCCACTAGACAGGACCAACACAAAATGACAGATTGGATGCACAGTTCCTCCTCCTCATCATCCACTTCAGCAGCAGCATCCACAGTTTGCTGCTGCCTGCACACAACTCTGTATAAAGCAGATTAATCATACACAGTATACCATAAAGTGATGGACAGTCGGCCTTTTTTGTTGTCCGGTCTCTTTTCTTGTGCTGTCGCTATTTCAGTGTCTCTGCATCTTCTTCTTCTTCACCGAGACAGATTCCTGCACACTTAATGTAGATTCTGTTTCCAAAAGCTTTTCTTGCACTCAATTTATATTCATTCTGTTAAATTAAGGGTTTGTTGGAGAGGAGTTAAGCATCAATACGACTTCAATCAACCGGCATGAATTTCAGGGCGCATCCAGGCAAGTTCTGCATCAAATCCCACTAATGTGCCTCCCAAACAGATTTTAGCGTTATTGAGTGAAGGGTTGTAATTAAAGGCAGGTTCACATCGATGAATGTGGGTTATTCAGCTCAAAAAGATAATTTCTGGTGATGCTTTACATAATCCTTAAAATATACAAGAAAGCCCTGCTCCTGAGGAGAAAAATATAAATTAATGGAAAAGCTAATGGACATGTTGATGGCATTTCGGTAAACCTAATAAGAATTGATTCGTGGTTGTGAGAACATTTTCATTCCTCAAACCTCAGCCCCTCCTCCTCGCTCTCCCGTGCTTTACATGTGTAATGAACCTGCCCGAGCATTGATCAAAAACAAAAATTGGGGGAGTAAATCTGCTTAAAAAGCCTGTCTCCCCCTCGTCTGCCTGGGCTTTGTCCTGGCAGCGGGCTGGCCAGCACTTATCGAGGTGCTATATGTCTCTTAAATTACTAAATTGCCTTCTGGCCCCAGCGCTTTTCTCCACCAGCGATGGTTTGCGGGCATTAGCCGAAAGTTTTTCCCGCAAATATTTAATCCCCGCTGTGACTGACAATGTTGTCAGACCTCTGGACGGGCTTTACGGCGTTATTACAAGCGCTCCTCCGTCCGTGGCACTTTGGATTATTCAAGATTATGTTGTAATCCTTTTAATCCTCATTGCATTAAGATTTCAGTCAAAATACTGCAACAGTAAAGTAGCACTCGGAAGCAATGAGGTCTTAAGCAGGCGTCATGATTGGGCGGCCGCCTTCGTTTCCTCCCTGTTTTTCTCTTTATTTAGTCTCCAGTGTCTCTGCATTGTCAATAAGCTGAGCAACAGATATTTGCTTTTCAGATGCCGCCATGATTTATTCGAGGCGGTGAAAGTCATCTCCAATCACCGCGGAGGAAAACACATATTTGCCAGCTCACCGTGTCAAGGCAAGGCAAAGACAAACTGAGCACGGGGCGCGTTCACAAGCACTCAGAGTTTCCTCCTGCCTGCATCGGGGAACTTTTCTGATGGAATATTTGTCTCCGGCGGTGTGTCCTGCGGTTACTGTTCAACTATTTCTCCCCCAACTGATGCTCTCCCGCTGCTCCATACAGCCCTTATCTCTCCTCGCTTGACTTCCCGCCATGCCACAGAGCCTCCGGTAGCCTCCAGTAGCCTCCTGTCTGCGTCTGGAAGCTACATGAATAAAACAATGTCCAACTTTCAAACTATTCCTTCTCGTCTTTGTAAAAAAAGAAAAAAATACAACACTAATCCACATCGTGGAGATGCATAACTCTTTGTTGCGATGCCAATCCACACGGAGGCGGCTGTGGAATGAGCTGAAGCCACTTTATTTACAAATCGCAATGAAAGCATTGGGTGTAAAAAAACAACAAATACCTAAAGGCAAGGCCCGATCGGGCGGCTCCAAGCCAAGTCGACCCATATCACCTCCAAGTTTATTGGTTAGTTTGAGAGTGAGCAAAGTTTCCAGAACCTCATAGCAGAACAAAGAACACGGTTGTTGCTCTTTGCCTTCGCTCACTTCTCTTTTGACCTCAATTTGACCCTAAAACAAAGTTGTCAGATCTCACTCAAACAGTTTTGCTTCAGTGTAAAATAAAAACTTTGCATATTCAATATACTGTCTGTTTCCAAGATGAAAATAAACATCATCAGCCTCAAATCAAATACACATATTTTTCTATTTATCCATCAAGATCAGGGGCACTACAATCAAATTAAAGAAGGTTCCAGTTATCATAAAGGTCCTAACAGTTGTCAAGTAAAAGAACAAAAAAAACTATTCAACTCAATTAAATATTTTACCTATTTTTATTGTTATTATTTATTATTAATAATAAAACAATAATATCTCATATCTTATTTTTTCGTTTCAAGTAAAATAAGTCTTGTCTTCAAAAATAAAAAGCTTTTCAGAAAACGTCTACATCTTCACACTGAATTTTCACATTCGCAAAATTACTCTTACTAAATGATTTGATTGGCTGAGCAGCTCCCTGTGGAATGAGTACAATAGTGAAAACTTCAGAAAGTGCAACACAACACCAACTTTCACCAAGTAAAAGCCGTCCCTTACCGCTGCAACCAACGCGTTTCCAAAGTCACAACCTTTACTTTGAAAGCAACCAATTTTGGTTTTTGGTTTGCATCACTCTTGGCGAGTAGTTTGCAAGCGCTTGCAGACAAGTAGCCATCTTCCTTGCAAACTATCTGCAACTACAGCAATGTGCTCACAATCACAAACAGGTTTCCAGTACAGCACTGTGCAGTAAACCTATTTGCAACCAGTTTCGTGCTTGCAAACATCAGCAACCATTTGCCAACTGGTTGCAAAATACACATTTTGAATATCCAACAAAATGCATGTAACCAGACTTGCACCTCCTGATAAATGTAACTGCACGTCGGGTCGACATGAGGTTACGGTGCAGGGTTAAGAGGAGGTTCCAGTTATATCATAAGCTACAACATAGATTTCCCACTGAAGCATAATTCAGGCCTAAGCTGAATGTGGTCACTTCTAATGTTGAAACTTTAAATGTCGGAGACCAGAAACTAATACATAACATCATGTTGGACAAACATAGTGCCCCTCTTTCCTACTTTTGACTTAACTAGTCATGGTTCTGGAAAAGGGACTGCTCCTGAGCTAAATAGATAATGAAGGAAAAACATGGACTTTTTAACACAGACGATAGGAAAAATGTTCAAACTGCACATTAAACACACGTTTCTGCACAGGAAATACCTGCGGCTCCTTTACCCTGTGTCCACACTGTATTTCAGGCAGTTTGTAGTTTGGTCAATGATTATGATTTTCAATGATTTACTCCAGTAAATATATGCTAAACACAAACCATCAGTAATTTTATTGTTCAAAAAAATTCTTGTAAATCTGGGGATTGATACAAAAAGTTCAAACAATCAAATTTTAAATATAGTATAAATATATAAAAAAGGAGTGAATTAAATAACTTCACAGAAATTCTTGTGAATCAAAAGTGGATGCGAAGTACAAATACACCCATTTCACTGCCTGAGATTCTTTTTAATCAAAAATCCACGTTTGCAGGATGCAGTTCACAGTAAAAGTCCATATCTCCGCTCTGCATTTCTAGCTCTCTGCAGCAAACAGCTCCTCACTTTCTTAATATGTTCTGCTTGTCATCTTTTCTTTTTTTTATCAGTGCTGACATGTTTTCACCGGTAGAGAAGAGCTCGAAGGCAGAAGGAAACGAGTGAGATCAGGTCTGAGGGAGATTTTTAACAGCATCATCCTTAATGTGATCACTGACCCTCCCCGAACACAAGAAGAAACCACGTCCGCCTCGCTCACAGTCGCTTCTTCTTTTTTTTCTTCCTCTTTCTTTTTCTGCCTGATCTGTGAGATACTTGACAATTTCGCTGCTTTGTTTCGGGGTGGGGAGAAGAAACGCTTCGAGGTGAAAGGAGAAGCGGGTACTTGTCGGTGCCGTGGCTCTCGACTTCAAACCCTATAAGATCTCTAACGCGCCTCAGAGTCAAACTTCAAACTGGCAGCAAGTCATTGAGAGGGAGACGAGCAAGATGATCCTGAGCAGAGCAGATCTCGTTCTTGGTGCTACAGGCCAGCCGTGTCTCTGCTTGTGAGTTCATGCTGGTACGTTTGCATTGACTTAAAAGATGGTAGAGAGGTCAGCGCGGTCGGGGGGTGGGGGTGGCAGCCTGCAGGGCAACAGAGGCGGCATGTAGAGGAAAAGCTGAACACCCTCATCTCCTCTATAGAAATCCTTTCTTTGTACCGATAATTTGATTTAGAGAAAAGAGATACCTAAAAACCTGACAATCTGACCTCCCACACCAGTGTAGTAAATGCTGGGGTGCGGCAGTGAAACTGACCACTATGTCTGACAGCTGCTCCTCTGTAGTGGAAGAAAAATCAATGCTGCTTCCAAGACACCTCATAACACACAAGTAGAAGATGTTGTTGACCTGCAGGAGCTCTGTTCAACCTTCAGTGAGGCAAGGAGAAAGAGAAGTAAAGCCTATCCCAGGCATACATTTAAACCACAACAACTTAGGAAACATCGCAATGTCGAAAAGTCTCAGGGGTGCCAAACTCACTTGAAGCTATTAGCAGTCATGGCAGATAGCTCCCTTTTCCCGAGTCTGGTTCTGCCAGAGTTTTCTTCCAGTTAAAAATCAGTTTGTCCTTCCCACTGTTGCTATGTGCTTCCTCATAGGGTTCTGTCTGAGTGGTGGGGTTTTGTGGTGTTCTAGGGTCTTTACCATACAAAATAAAGCACCTTGACGTCACTGTTGTTCTGATTTGGGGCTATATATAGATACTATATAAGGGGGACATCATTTTTGAAGAAACATCACTTAGAGGTTAAGAAAAAGGGTCACAATTTTGCCATGTCTCGGCTTTGGCGTATTCAGTCATTACATGCACATTACTTTTAAAGATTTTAATGTAAAGTGGAGTAATTGATACAAACCTGTCCTGTGGGGTAAACTGATGACTGAGTGTTAAACACAATGAAAACTGTTTTGATCTTTAATTGAGTTTTTATGCTTCTTCCTCTCTGTGGTAAACTTTACTTTGGATATCTGATTAATTTTTTGTCACACTTTTTTATCTCTCTGGTGACTTTCATTGCCATCTTGTGTATTCAGCCAATCAGCATTCAACGGGCATGTCTGAATTCACTTAAATCTTTTAATCTTTCTCTCTGCCAATGTTGGACCATAAATCAAATTTAAAACCAAATGATCGTCTTTAAAAGTGCTTTGAGTGCTCAGGTAGAGTAGAAACATGGACCAGGACCAGTGCACCAGATTGTTCAGTCCAGCCCAGGTGAATTAGAGAAAGGGCAGGGCCTAATTGTGACCTTAAACAGAATCTGAAAATAAAGACCCAACTGCTGTGCACTCATGTCCATAACATCTGTATGTAGTTTATACAAGAAAATGAGCCTAAACAATCATCCTAGATTTGTTTGAACAGATTTCTGTTCAAACCAAACTATAGTTCTGTTTTTCTGGTGCTTTTTTGAATTTTTTTGGTCTCTGATCAGTTTTGAGATCTATTTTTTTCCCTTAAAAGTCTGCATTAAACTTCCATGGCATGGAGACACCTCTCTGTGCGTAAAATGTATACTTTAGCAGCATTTATGCAGATCACTCCAACACTGCAGGGCTGAGGGATTTGAGCCACCCACACTGAAAGCGAACGGCACTGTGGGAACTCACGGGCACTTTGGCAGATGCCCTAAAGTTTGCTGAACTACCTCTTGTGTCTTGTGGCCTTTTGACTTTGCAAAACATGCAGAACATGAAGAGTGGGCTCCATGGCAGGATGTCTGATTGGTGAGCTCTGTGTGCGGTGTGCGTGTGTGGGGGGGTGAAAGTAGGTTACAGTTTGCTTTTAGGACATGTAGCTAACCCTCTGACCCTTGGCTTGGATCCTGCTCCCAGACCCCTTCAGCAGCAACAAACACACTTTTCCCTGACGGCCTCCAGGACTCGGATACCGGTGTCAAAGTGCACGGGCAGCCCGGAGAAGCTTTCACATAGTGGCAACACTCAAACAGCCGCCCGTCCGTCCCTCCACCTCCTCCTCTTCCTCCTCCTCCCAAACGCCACCCTACAGATGTGTTTTTCTCCAGCTTGTCCCCGAACTCGGTCCCCGTAACAACCGTCATCATCGTTGTTGTCATGTCGGTTATGTCGCAGCGTGTGCGGCTGTTGAGTCAGAGCTGCGGTGAATCCTCTGATGCTACTGACGTTTTTTTTGCCTTTGGATGACCCGGATCATGTTGACAAAAACAACAGCGGCGGCTGCACCTCACAGACAAACAAGTTACCCTGAAAAACGTCCCCACAATCATGCTCGGGGCTCAAACTGACATGCAGACAACGATCGAGTGTGTTTGTCCCCCCATCTGTCCAACTGTGTACCACGAACGCTTGGGGTTGAAGTACGTTTATCCTTCGGTTTATGATGGGTCATGTTTTAGCTCAGCAGGTCTTTTTGTACAAATGGTGAAAGCTTTCTCTCAGATACACTACGAAAGACCAGTTTTATCTTTAATTTTGTCCTTTAATTTTATTATTTGTGCAAATATGATCCAAATAGACCCAAATCTGGGGCAAATCTGCTAATATCTGACGACTAAGAAGCAACGTCCAATGCTTTGGGGCCTCTGATGTAGCCAATGAGAACAGATATCCAGGCCAAGACTTATTTTCTGTATTTGTAAGTGATGATGACGTGTTTTATGGGCAGAGCTGGTTACATAAGATGACAGTTTCTCATTGGAAAAACCCAGCATCTATGCAAAAGAAACCGAAAAATGCATGAATCTCTTAATTTTTGCACTTTACAGTCACATCCAGAACAATTAGTTAGTAATAAAAGATTTCCTGATTGATTTTTGTGTCCGAAAAACAAAAAGGTAAGAGGTGAGGATTTAAAATTCAGCTTTATAGTAGTTGAACTGACTCTGCCTTCAATAAAAGAACAGAGTCAAAGAACATAATGAGAAAGTGTCTATGGATTCACGAAACCCACACTAACATCATCACCTCAACACTCAGTTTGTGTTCAGTTACAGCACAAAATAAATGTCATGTCACTGATACTGATAATGATACCTCAGTCCTGCAATAAATCCAGTGGACCCAGTTTGTTGTCAGGAGACATACACCCTCTCTACTTTTATGATTAAGCTTAAAACTATTCATCCATCCATCCTGGCCACATCCTCTCAGCTAGCTGAGAGACGTAATCTTTCTGGCATGTTCTGGGTCTCCTCCCAGCTGAATGAAACACCTCACCCAGGAGGCTTCTTGGTCAGATGTTTGAGTCACCTCAACCGGCTCCATTTCAATGTGGAGGAGTCTTCAGTCACTACACACAACACAGCTGTTTGATCAAGCTTGTAGTTAGTGCTGGATCAGGTGACCCAGGCAACCAATCGGCTGAGACTGCTGGTAGACTACCCATGATGCACTGAGCATTTCTTCTCTACTCCCCTCTTTTACATCCCATGGATTTATATGACAGTACTGCATGTCTTTAACTCTTTTTTCCTCTTCTCTATGTTCTCATCCCCCTTTTAACAACATTCTTCCTGTTAAAAGGTGGTTCTTCCTTCCCACAGTCACCAAGTGCTGCACATAGCAGATCGTATTGGTTAGCCTGTGACTCTCTTCAACACTGTTTCTTCTGTCCTGTCTCCTTCTTCCACCCCATCCACTGGTAATGGGAGATAGCTGCCTCTCCCTGCTGGGTTCTGACAGAGATTTCTTCCTGTAAAAAGAGAGTTCTTCCTTCCCACTGTCGTGAAGCATTTGTTCATAGGGAGTCATCTGTTTTGAGGGGTTTCTCTCTATTATTGTAGGGTATTTACCTTAAAATATAACACTTAATGACTCCTTGAAGTTGATTTAATTACATCAGGAGACAAAATCTGCCAGTAAAATCAAATTATTTCAGTTCATGTCCAAAGCATTTTAAGACAATTCTAGAAATGTCTTGAAAACAGTTTGGGTTTCTTTGTTCAGTGTCCTGTATAATTCAATAATATTGAGCTACCTACTTTTTTCAGGTTTTTGTGATTCAAATGGTAATAGTGTGATAATCTGTGAAATCTTGTGACTTTTTGCATTAGTTTTACTGAAATGTTGCAAAAACACTGCAGATGCGCCCTGCCTGCCTTCCACAGGGTAATGCTGTGGGAGTGTAAATCATTATCAGTGAGGACCAGTAACCCTGTGTTCTGGAGAAAAGTCAGGCAAACCTGACTTTTGTGGGAGAAAAAAGTAACAATTTTCACACATTTGTCAATGAAAATGTTTATTTTTTGTCCCGTGATTGCCAGGACTCGACATATTATTGTAACGGTCCGCTGTGACAGACCGTGCGGTGGTGTGAGTGGTGGACCCAGGTGCGAACACAAGTGAGCAGACGGGAGTGAACTTTAAACAAAAGCGAGCCTTTTATTGTGGCTGGTAACGCAAGAGAAACAAACAAGAATAAGGGCAGCACAAAAGCAATAACTAAACAGAAACCTAAACTGGGAATGAACTAAGGTAAGGCTATGACTTAGAATGCAACAGACCGGGCATGGAAACATGGAGGGTGGGAACACAGACGACGCGACACAGACTGTAAAAAACACAGAGACTAAATACACATGAGGGATGATTAGGGGAAGTGGCCACACATGGGAACGCAGCTGACACGTCACTTGATCCCCCGTCCTCAGCTTTTTATTTTCCTAAGCGGCCTCGGACCCGTGGATGCGGTGTGGACCACAGAAATCTTCGCACACTTAACCGAGCTGGAGCGTCCGATGCTAGGATCTACACATTCCAAATGGCCTTGCTAAATGTAAGATCATTAGCAAACAAGACGTTTGTATTAAACGACTTCATAAAGTCACAACAGTTGGACTTTCTATTTCTGACGGAAACATGGCTCCAACCCGGTGAGTCTGTAGCGTTTTCGGAACTGGTCCCTCCCAATTTCTCATTCTTCAGCCTCCCTCGGTCCTCTGGCAGGGGGGGAGGCCTAGCCACTGTGTTTAATCCTCGATTTCACTGCCATCAAATATTACAGCATGACTCATTTTCTAGTTTTGAACTTCAGCTGTTTGAGTTACACCTTAATCCTGCTGCGCCTCTGCTGTGTGCCCTCATATATCGCCCTCCCAAGTTTAATAAGGATTTTATCAAAGAGTTTTCTGATTTTATGGCTGGAATCGCTCTTAAATACGACAGCTTTTTGATCCTTGGCGATTTTAATATTCATGTCTGTTGTGGTTCGAAACTTTTGGTCAAGGACTTTTTAAATATTATTGATTCCTTTAACTTGACCCAGTGGGTTTCTGGTCCCACGCATGAAAAAGGTCACACACTGGACTTGGTGCTTTCCCACGGGTTGGAAGTGTGCATCACGGATATATCCGAACTACGCATTTCCGATCATCTTCCTGTGTTGTTCACTCTAACACTGCGCTGCTCGATGGACAAGTCGAACGCCCCACTGCGCAAAAAGCGAGCGCTTAATGTACTAACAGCACCTGCCTTTTCTGCTGCCTTTATGGACTCTGGAATATTGAACTCCAATTGTAAAAATGTTGAGGACCTTTCGGCTATTCTTCATTCTACTTGCACTTATATCTTGGACTCTATTGCACCATTCAGAACTGTGCGCGCTAAGAATTCATCAGAACCGTGGTTGAATGATTACACCCGCTCCCTCAGACGCGACTACAGACGCGCTGAAAGGAGATGGAAAAAGGACAGATTGTATGTTTCCTTACAGATTTTAAGGACTCGTCTCTCTGCTTATCAAGAAGCTGTAAAAACTGCAAAAACACAATTTGTCTCAAACTTAGTATCAGCAAACGGTCATAGGCCTCAGGTACTTTTTACCATTCTTAATCGCTTTTTTAGTTTATGTGATAATCCTGGAGTTACTTCTTCACCAAGTATGTGCGATGATTTTTTAGCATTTTTCAATAACAAGATCTTATCGATTAGGGCCCTTGTTTCATTGTCTGTTGTCTCAGTTCAAAGCCCTCCACCTGTGTGTTCAGCTGTCTTAGAGCAGTTTGATCCCGTCTCCCTTAAGGACCTGACCGCGATAGTTAGTGGCCTAAGATCATCTCACTGCCCCTCTGATTCTCTTCCCCCGAGTCTGCTCAAAAACACTTTTAATATTGTTGGCCCTTTTATTCTGAAATTGATTAATACATCCCTTACTACAGGCTGCGTCCCACTATGCTTCAAACAAGCTGTAGTTCAGCCTCTTCTTAAAAAACAAAACCTGGACCCAACTGTTCTGTCTAATTACAGGCCCATCTCAAAGCTTCCTTTTCTATCTAAAGTTTTGGAGAAAGTGGTCTATCTACAGTTGCAGGCACACCTCGATTCTAATATGATCTCAGAAAAATTTCAATCTGGTTTTAAATCATTACATAGCACTGAGACAGCACTTTTAAGGATTTTTAACGATATTCTCTTAACTATGGATTCTGGCAGCCCTGCTGCCCTTTTACTGTTGGACTTGTCAGCAGCTTTTGACACGGTTGACCACGACATCCTGTTATCACGGCTAGAATCGCATGCTGGCCTAAAAGGATCTACCCTTCAGTGGTTTCGCTCCTACTTGACAGAAAGGTTCTTTTATGTCAATATGGGCCCCCACAACTCCAAATTAGCTCCTCTTAAATACGGCGTTCCTCAAGGCTCTATTTTGGGTCCCGCCCTCTTCGCACTCTATTTGCTGCCATTGGGCTCCATCTTCTCGCGGTACAGCATTTCATTTCATTGCTTTGCGGATGATCTACAGATTTATCTACCTTTAAAATCAGGATCAGATCAACCGCAGCTCTTATTACGCTGCCTTGACGACGTTAAACAGTGGTTATCATTAAATTTTTTACAGCTAAACGAAAACAAAACTGAGGTTGTCATTTTTGGCAATTTCAATCATATTGACAGCACGTTGGGTACCCTCTCCTCGTATTGTAAAACACATGTAAAAAACCTCGGAGTTTACATTGATGGTTCTTTTAAATTGAATAAGCAGGTGAGTGCAGTAGTTCAGTCCTGTTTTTTTCAGCTAAGACAGCTAGCCAGGATAAAGCCATACCTTCCGGCTGACGTCTTCGAGCGTATCATCCACCTTTTTCTTACTTGCAGATTGGACTACTGCAATTCATTGTATTATGGCCTTGATCATGCCACCATCCATCGCCTCCAGATGGTTCAAAATGCTGCTGCCAAACGGAGAGAGCATATAACCCCAATTTTAGCCTCTTTACACTGGCTCCCTGTCCCCTACAGGATCCAATTTAAACTCTTACTTTTTGTTTTTAAGTCACTCAACGCCCGAGCCCCCCCCTACTTGTCAGAGCTCCTCTCTGCCTATGCTCCAGGAAAACCCACGAGATCTAGTTCAAAACTATTGTTGTCCATTCCACGGACTAACCTCAAATCTCGTGGTGATAGATCCTTCTCTGTGGCAGGTCCCAGACTTTGGAATAGTCTCCCCTTTAATATTAGATCTGCTCAAACTCTTGAGCAATTTAAATCTTTACTAAAGACACACTTTTACGCTCTGGCTTTTAACACATTATGACCCAAGCATTTTGGATTTATCTGAATTAGTTAGTATTGTTTCAATTCTTCTATTTTATTGTTTCTATTGTTATTATTGTATTACACTGTAGTTTTTAATTTTATTGTTATTGTTAAGCACTTTGTGCAGCATCGGCTGTTGGAAATGTGCTATATAAATAAATCTGACCTTGACCTTGACCTTGACACGCATGAACTTAACGACAGGACAGGAGGAGTGAGCTGAATACACAGACAGTGAATGCAGGCCTTCAAAGTAAAACAGGAAACATGAGACATGAACCGGGGAGACGTAGTACAGGGGGAGGTGACATAACTGACAGCATGAACTTGACAGTACAAGACACACAGACATAACCACACGAAGGGCAAGGGAGACGTAATGCAAGGGTAACATAATTACAAAAAGGACTGGACTACCTTAAAGAACCTAAGCAAACAATAAACATCAAAATAGGTTAAGCATAACACACTGGGTCACACGACCCAGGACCATGACAATTATGATATCTCGAGGTTAGGGGGTTTATCAGCATGCCTGAGAGCTTCCAGTGAAACAAGACACAGGTCTTTTTTTTGTTTTTTTTCTAAAAAGCTCGTTGTCCGCAGAATTTTCCAGGGAACGCTTGCATAAAATGAGCGAGATGTTCCCGTCAGCGCACTTGTGTTCCTTTTCTAGTTTATACGAGTCACAGTACACACATGCCATAACACAGAAATATTTTGTCAATAGGCATATACAAAGCACTCTCTGGGCCACAGGAGAGCCATGAGAGAGCGTCCAATGTTTTTAAGAGGTCGATTCACTGTTAAAAACAATGGGCAGTAAAAAAAATCCCCTCGCCGGAGGAAAATAGCCACTTTCACCGCAGCTCCCAGGATGAGTGTTTACACATGCTCAGCTGGATCCGTCGGACCCCACCTCGCCGCCGACCTGCGCCGCCGTACAAATAAACAGGAAGGCCGCAGGCACTTGGACGAAGGCCACACTCATAATTCACCAAAAGCAGTGTATTTTACACAGGGCCAGGGCGCTTTGGTGTGGCTCCAGCAAAAGGAATAAACTGTTAATCCATAAAAAGGCTCGGCGGTTACGCGATACAGCACTTAGGTGCCATCTGAAAGCTCCATATCCTTTTTAGCACTGGCCCTCTGCGAGCTGATTTGGATGGAAGTTAAAAGAGAACATTTAACAATGGGGATCGTATAACATGGATGTTAGGGCTGTTTGTTCGAAGCATATTCATGTGAGAGAGGAATACTGAAGTTGGGCATTTTATTGGAGGGTAAAGAACACGCTCCAAAATAAAAATGTCCAAAAACAGCTGGCAGCTCAGTCAAGTTCTCTCCACAAAATTACCATCCACTGCTCACTGTTACCACACGAAATGTAGCTCAACCTTGAAATACGACACCTTTTGGAAGTCGCTCTGATTGACACACAGTGTTTATCTCGTTAGCGTGGAGACAATACCAGGAAATTGCTGCTAAAGCTGCCATTTTCAGATGCTTCAAACTGTCTCGCAGAAGCCGAACTCCTGCCTCACAAAAGAGGAAAAAAGAAAAAAAAAAAAAGCAGTCCAGATCTTCTCTGCAACACTTAAACGCTCAGATGAACATGAAAAGCAATCTTCAAAAGCTATCTTTATCCCTTCCCGTGCAGCTTGAAGTGCTGAAATTAAAGTTGCATATGGATGCCATCGAGACGCGAGCCACTCGGGGAGATTAACGACAACGCGAGGCATCTGTGCATTCCTAAACCATGTGTGTCCTGCTCGTATCCACGCGCAGCTGACAGGGCCGACACATCCACACAGATCAGGCCACGATAATCTGAAATTGCCTCTTTTCAAAGATCTCTAAATCCTGCCTGGGATACAGTACGGTGTCACGGCCGCAGCATCACGTGGACAGTGATGCTGGAAGCTCTGAACTGCAACGCCAGTCAGCATCAAAACCAATTCATACTGTTAAAGACTCTCAATGTTAACAAGATGTTTCTTAAGCAGATTAAAAGCTGTAAAATGATCAATATCGGACTTGTAGAAGTTTAACTTTGTGTTAGAAAGCAGCCTACGAGGGGACTGTTGACGCTGTTTCATGCACAAAAGAGTTTTTTAATGATATTTGTTGATAAGTTTAAATCTCCATCCCCTTCAGTGCCAGCATCATCCAGGTAGCCTGGGTATGACCTTGATCAGGCCCAGGACTCATCCTAGTTCTTATCTCTGCAGGACCTGGATGAGTCTGCAGCTCAACAATTAATGCAATCAGCATTCATTTTGTATGCAGCTTTAAGGCTTCCATATAGTCTTATTTATATAAGTGGTCAGATATGAATAGGCTTTATCAGCAAGCAACTGTATAAACTCCATCTTTGGTCTTTATGGATGGATTTCACCTTGATGATAACTGTACAGTAAGTATACATTTTTGTGTTACAGGCGCTGCTACTTTAAACAATCTCGTCTTCAGTACCTGGAGTCTTTTTGGACAATATCTGCAGGTCAGTTACCACAGGGAGGATGACAGACAGATGTTTGCAGCATCTGCTGTGATGAGGATGTTGCTGTGGTAAAGAGAGTGTGGCTGAGTGTGAAAGTAAAGCTGTGGATTTACTGGCACCCTCAGCTACGGCCAAGAGATTGCAGACACAAGCAGCAGAAACAAGCTTCCTCTGATGGGTGTATGGAGTCTCACTCAGAGATAGGGTGCCGAGCTCAGAGTCCAGGATGTGCCTTCGATGCCTTCTGGACAGAGATGGGCAGTAACGCGTTACTTGTAACGTGTTACTGTAATCTGATTACTTTTTCAAGTAATGAGTAAAGTAAGGGATTACTATTGCAAAAACGGTAATTAGATTACCGTTACTTTCCCGTAGGAACGCTGCGTTACTGCGTTACTAAAACCGTGATTCTTTGCGAGAATGTCTCACGACAGTGACGTAAGCGAGTGCGCCGTTAGTGACAAGAGCTGTGTGCAGATCAACAATGGATCATATATCGATTGTGGGAGAGAGTATGAGCGTGCAGCGTTTAAAGCGTGGAAGTACTGACCTTACTTTGAGTTTGATTCCATAAAAAGTGACAAAAACATTAGCGTCCATCGTGCGTGGGAAGAAAACTTCTTTTTACAGTGAAAAAAACCCCTAAACTTCCGAGCAAGCAACGACGTAATGGGAAACTCACAGAGAAACTCGCGGATTCTTCCACTGACCGCTGTGGCACACCTGCACCAGGGTAAACCTCCGCCTACCCCACTCCTGCTTTACAGGTGAAAATAGAGCAACAGGACCGCTGAGTCTTTGACTTTATTTATTTCCTGCTGTGTTTTACTTGCATCTATTTGAAAGACTGAGTGTAAACACAAAAAATATTTTATTTTCTGTGCTGGAATGTGCAGAAAATAGGTTTAAATATTAAACAAATTTCTTCCAGTCAGAGAATGTTGCATATAATTAAATTTTTGCTTGATGCATAAAGTTAAAAGATTAAAACTGATAAAACAAGTTAAAAAAAGAGACTTTTCCATTTGATTACATTTTGCGTGATGGATTATGTAGAAAAAGTAGAATTGGGCTGAAAGATCTATCGCTTTATCACCTATTCAGGTTGTAAATAGTGTTTTTAAAAAGTAACTAAGTAACTAAGTAATTAATTACTTTTGAAAATAAGTAATCAGTAAAGTAACGGGGTTACTTTTTTGGGGAAGTAATCAGTAATTAGTTACTGATTACTTTTTTCAAGTAACTTGACCAACACTGCTTCTGGATGCCTGCTTGGCGAGTTGTTTCTGTCATGTCCAACTGGGATAACATGCTATAACGCATGGAGCACATGCTATGTCTCTCAGTTGCTCTCAGCTGCCTTTGGACAGGCAATGGGGTGAATAGTGTCACCCCCAGAATCTACAACTGTAGAAGGAGATCTGGGCCTCTCTGCCCCTGCAACTCAGACCAAAACAGCTACTCTTAGTTGATAACTTAACATGTTACCCACTCATGCAATTATTTAAAGAAAACAACAACACAAAAGTAGCAAAATGCTAACCTTAAAGCTTCAATATAAGTGATCAAAACAAGATGCATTTGGTGACTAAGTCCATCTTTTATGATGTCTATGAGTAACACGACTCAGACAAATGGATTCTGGGGGTCATAAAGACGATATTTTCCTAACCCAAACCAAGGCATGAGAAGATGTGACAAAAAGTTATTTAGTTTTAAGTATTTTGGCACAAATAATTTTTAAAAGTGATTTGTTTTCTGCAGAATCATCTTTCAAAGACATTCAAGATACCAAAATACCCTAAAAGCGTGTCTACAGATATATTATGATATTGGCTGTTTGCTGGTGTATTGGCATGATAAATTAAAATTTAAAAAGCAAAACACAGATGGGAGAAACACTCTTCAATCATGTCATGAGTGTTGATATTGGATAGTTTGTCCTCCAGAGGGCACTCTGCAACTTCTCTGCTGCCAATGCATGTTAGGAAGACAAAAACCAGCCAATCCGCTCACAGTTGGACCGCACATAAACAAGTAATCCACGATTTGTTGGGGCACTACAATAAAATGTATTCTAGCGTAGGCCATCTTACAAAACATTACACACAACTAAAGTCTGTTTTGTTTATATAAAATCGGCCAATGTATCTGTTTTATAACAGATTTATAACAAATATCGACATCGGTATCAGTCTTACAAATCCTACACTGGTAGGACCTATTAATAATATAAAAAGAAGTGCTTACAAACTTAACTAAATGATACCAAATGCTGTGATTCCCACAGCTGAAGGTGCATTCTGGGTTATATTAGGCCATCAGGACACACCGGCTGGTCACAGGAAATATTTCACAATTAAATATACAGCAGGGCTTACAAAATACACCTCTTTTGCAGTATAAACAGGGTTTTTGTCTAAATTGTGTACACAGCCGCAATAGATCAGCTGGAGAGCCTCAGGTCTTAGCTCACTAATATGGCAAACAGCATCGATGCGGATATCACTCACAAGACCCCAAAGTAAATACAACCCGACCATTCGTCCAAGGTAACAATTGAGGTTGTGTACGATATGATGGAATGCACAAAACCTCCCATTAAAGGCTAGTTCAAATATTTATATTTCTTTTTGGTATAAATATAACAGAAAGTTTCACAGTTCTGGCATTGTTTGGAAGGCCAAGGAGCCCGCTCGTGTTATAAATGAGAGCTCGGTGACAGGTGGCGATGCAAAAATGAAGAGCGTCGGGGCCTGAAGGTAAACAGAGAGCTGTAACAATACGGGGCTGATGTGTTTGGAAGTGGAGCAGCGGACCACAGCGGCACTGCTGCATATTTCACGAGATTGAGTCAGAGTTTTATTGCCTCGGTCAGGCCGTGAAGGAGAAGTCCACACAGCGAGGGAACGGCTCGAGTATCCTGGATGGATTTCACCGTTTCAACAAGTTTCCTTTTTTCTCCTCCACGTCCGCAGATTTAAACATTTCCAGCGGGATGAATGTGTGTGTGGGATCCCGCCGAATGCACGCACACCGTCTCCGACTCTGCAACTCGATCACCCTCCTCTTGCCTCGATGTGTGGCTCATGCCGTTCAGACCCAAACAAACTTCTCACCCTCACAGACACCAGTGCGCAGATGGATTTCCTTCAGTAGGTTCAAGCAGTCATTACGCAGCGCACACATCTGAACCCAAACCCATGTCACAGCCCTGTATGACTTTAACTTACTCAAACCTTAAACTCTGAAATGGGTGTTGCTTTTTGTGCATTCGTCTTGTTAGCAGTAAAGCTCTAAAGCCAGATGATAAATATGGATATGGTCCTTCAGCTGCTAAATTTTCAGTTCTTCTGTCATCTGAAGAAAGACACACAAAGAATAATATCTCAACAGAAAATGTTTTTTGTCGCTGTTCAAGCTGGATCCTCAAAAATTCAGCTTCTCTAGATGTCTAGAAAGAAATGACTAGTTTTTGGATAGAAGTGATGATGAATTTGTGTCACCCTTTTTTTTAGTAGTAGGTGAGTATTTGCAGACAAACATGAGAAACAACAGGCAACCAGTTGGAGCTTTTTGGTGCAGCACCTTCTTTCCAACCGATTTCACCCAGCAAGAGCTGGAAACGTCCAGGAACCACTGCCAGCCAGTCAGTCCCTCGAGATTAGACACTTTCATCTGTGTGCTTTTCGTTCACAGAAGCGCTGACTGTTGAATGACTAACTTAATGGCGTTGTGAGATTAGTTACATGAATTAGCCAGTAAAATAAATAGCCGGGTAGAACATTGGTGCATCAGTTTCATCACAGCAAGAAGATTCTGGGGTTGAACCTGTCCAGAGAACTGCTCCACAAGTTAAATTGCGATTCATTAGACTCGTCACATCAAGGTGTTAATGTGACGGTAAATCGGGCATGCCCCACCTCTCACCTAATGTCTGTGATATACACCCACAGACTTTATCAGCATGCCTGAATGGGAGAGCCAAGGGTAAAGCACCCTTCATTTATCAAATACTTGAAATGTTTGTGAATAAATTAGCACCAAATGAAAGTCTGACGCAAAGGACTAAAACAGTAATCCCTTTACCTGCACAGGCCGTACAGCTACAGCAGTCCACATCTAACTGTATAATTATTAAGGAGGATGCTGTGAAAAAGATTTTAGATTAGAATTTTAACATACTTGTATTCAACGTGAAACCTCTATAAGTCATACAGTGGTTGAATTTCTGTAGAAAAAGGTCATTTCCTGATCAGAAAATCGTTGCTACTTCTTTTTTACCCTCTGCTTGTCCGGTTTCCTCAGAGTCTTTTAAGGACACACTGCACACCATCCTGAGATATTCAAAGTTCTCAGCTAACAGCTCTTAGTTGATGAAAAAATACTTTTTTATTTCTGTCAAACTTCTGTCTTTGGCTTTATTTTTGTAGATTTAACTAAAGAATTGGGAACAAATTGGTTCTTTGCTAAGTTTTCTGCTATATGTAGAGACAGCACCTGTTCATCCCTTGAGTTGGGAGTCTTTTGTTATGCTTGAATCATTCACAGGTCAGTGTTAAATGGCCCAACAAACACAATAAGCATTCCTCTGAATGAAAATGACTGAAAAAGCAGTTGATGTCCAAAGAAAAACTCCTGATGACCTTCAGAAAGCCTGGAGAACTATTGCTCAACACCACTTGGAAGAAAAATTCAAAGAAATGAATGCCATACATCTGCAGGTGGAAGCTCCAAATTTTTCCCTCATTCCCCACGTTTCTATATTCATGATAAGGATATTTGGACCTTTAAGGCCACGTTTACAGCAAACAAGCTCAGGCCGAGGGGTGACATCCTGACAAGTGCTTTCATGGTGCCTGGTCCCCATAACGAACCAGAGCGTAAAAATGTGACTTAAAAAGCCTGCATCTTGCTGGCCGACCCCTCACGACAGCGGCGATCAGTAGGTGGGGGAAGGTTTGATAATTGCTCAGCGCTTCATTAAAGGCACAAGGGTGCCACCCCCTCCCCTTTTTCTTGTAGCAACGGGGCCACATCACAGGCGAGATTTTTAAAACACACACACACACAGATGATAAAACTTCTTTCCTTCTCTGGTAGCAATGGTAAACATGTTCTGATTGGCTTTAGAAGATGAGCGAGGTATCAAAGCCGGGTAATTTGCCCAGTTGGAAAATCTGTCAGCGCTTAGAAAACCTTAAGGAGGAGGACACTGTCGACTTAAATACGACATGACACGTCCAAAAGCCATGAACCAGCCATCTCCATCTTGCAGAATAGCACATGTTCCCCATATAAATTGGCTTTTTGTGGCTTGAACACGGCAGCAGAACCAGTGTAATTAGCCCCAGTTTTCCTTGAATTGTCAGAAAATTAGATTTCACTTGCTAAAAATATGTATATATATATATTAGAAAAACCTCTTAATTTTGCTCGCTGCTAGTGAAATGAGGTTCATTAAGGTTTGATGTGACTGGATAATTACTCTTCAAAATATAAGCAGCACTGGTAAACATGACTTATCAGGGGAGGCGGAGGAGAGAGGAGGGGGGGAATCCAGAAGCAGCAGCAGGACCTCATTTGTAATGCAAAACTTTAATACTCTCAGCTGAAGAGGCTTGACAAGCTGAGGTGTAATGTCAGCTATCGATTAATCGGCGGTCGGGTGTCTCTGTGTCAGGCCCCATTGACATTCTCTCATCTTACGATGGAGGGAACTTGTTATATCTGTTTACGGCTCTGTGGATGTGCCAGGAATTCCTCGTCTCGGTCTTCTTCTGCTGCCCTTTTTCTGGGAAGGAATCGTAACGGATCTTTCAGGGTGTTAGCCGCGGCTCGGGCTGTTGACTGTAAGTGTCGAAGCAACCGATCACCCTCCTCCCGCCTGAGACATATTCAGTTTAATAATCACGCGTGCAAACAAAATCGGCTTAGTGTCACCTTGATAAACCTGAAAGCTGTAGTGAGTTTGGGTTTCTATGCAGGTGCGGGCCTGCGTTAACAGCCTAATGTGGAAAAATTACATATACTCACAGGTTTAGCCAAGAAATCAATTCACTGCAGCGTAAAAAGGCGGTTTGTATGGGAGCCTGGAAGTGCCAAGACAGTTCTGGAAGTTGAGAGAAAAAAATTGTATATTTTAAACTTAATCTGAACCCGTGAACCACTCCACAGCAGTAGGTCTTGGAAATGAAAATATGGCATATATTTAATAAAATTATTTTCTGAAAACTCCAGAATTTTGTTCATTTCTCATTAGACCATCGGTTGATTTATTGATTGAGTGTCACAGTTGCTCAATTCAGTTTGGAAGTTTAATAAAAATTTTATTTTACTAAAATTTTCATCTGGAATTGTATTCCACGTGTTTTATTTTGCATTATTGTGTAACTCGCCTATATACCATTCACTAATTATCACTTGTTGTCTTTTGCAGTGTGCAGGTTTTTGTTATTGTGTGTGCCAATACTAGACTTTACAGGATGGGTCAAATTTTCTATAGTTTAACCAGACAATAGTCAAATTTTTAATATACTAGAGCTCCTAATTTATTTTCATGATTAAAAAAAAAAGCAGTGAAAATGTCAGATTTGATTGTTAATTAGTTTGTGAGATCGTCATATCATGTCACCTCAGATATTAATGTCCGAAAAAAACAAACAAACAAAACAAACAAACTTTTACCCATTATTTATTTAAAGAGAAAAAAAAGAAAATTAATTGATATATGAAGCTGAAATTTCATATGCATGCATTGAATTTTATGCAGATTTTACGCAAATTGGAGACTGTCGAGCAGAAAATGTTCTACAAATTTGCTGGTTTCATTTTGGACTGACCCTGCATCAACCACATGGTAATATTTCCTTCCTGGCTACCTTGAATAGTTTTGAGGCCTAAAACTTTAAAATAAATAGTGTAGAATGTTTTCAGTTTTTATAATCATATAATTCTTCACTTTTTACCTTTCATTCCCAGAGGAGGACCTTAATTCCTCTTTAAAAAATGAATTCTTTGGACGCAGACCTACCACCTTTCATTCCTCTGCTTGTTCCCTACATCCCCGCCTCACTCTCCCCCAAACGCTGACCTACAGTTTATCACATCAAGTATCACACCTCCAAAACTCGCTCTTCATGCATGCATGCACGCCTGCACACGGTGCATATGTATTTTCTCAAAACAAACTCCCGAACACCCGGAGCGAGCATGTGTTGTTAGGTTAGGTGACAAGTCACCGCCTCCGCCCTCTCTGTACGAAAATAAAAACACACAGAGAGGTGGTGGGAGCATGTACACCCCCTCGGTCCATCGCTCTCAGCAGGGGTTATTGATTGTGACGTGCGCTCGCAGTGCACCTTCGCAGTCGCCTGTCAGCCAGATGCATGCTGGCAGGTCCGGTCCCCCCCACCTCCTCTTGACAGCTCCCGCGTGGCAGGGAGGTTGTAAGGGTGGCAGTGCTGCTGGAGGAGGGAGCTGTTTGTCAGGAGAAGGACAGCTGGCGGGGCCCCGGACCTTGATTTCTCCCCTCCATACTGTCGCTGCAAAAGGTGAACCTCGACCCTGCTCAACCCCGGTCTCGTTCCCATCGTCCTGGTTGCTACAAGGTGAGCGTGGCTGCCTCGATGGCTTACCCTCCATTTGAGAATCCTCAGGTCTGTCAGAGTGGCTCTTTTCTGGGTTTTCACCACTCAAAAGCCCCTCAGGCGGCATTTTCCACAATAAACCCTCCCCTACCCTGTGACAACCAAAGCAACCCCCCCCAATCCACCCACCCAACCATCCACCTGCGCAGCTTGTTTAACGCCAGCGTCTCCAGAAGGTGCATCCTGCAAGCGCCCGGCGGCTGAGGCAGGTAATGAGTTAGCTTGGGGGAGGCCGACATGACTGCACGCGTGTGAGAGTGTGAAATTACCTGACACAGCTTTCATCAGCGTAAGGTGTTTTACCCCCACTCCTCCCCATCCGTGTGCTCACAGCCGTGGGATTTATACACACAGATACAGAGAGACAGAGGAGGGGGAACGTAACATATGCCGTTTGGTGAACACTTTAATCCAAAGCGTCTAATGACACTGTGAGTTTATGGAGAGGCCTTGCTGGCAGCTTGAAAAAGGCCTCAGCAGTAAAATGAACAGATACCACGATTTCTGTTTGTTTGCACGTGTGGCTTTCTAAATATAGAGTCCAAGAGAAGAAATAAAGGAGTTTTTTGTATCCTCAGCAGCAGAAACTACCTCAGTACAAAGTATGCATCACAGGGTGTAAATCAATGCCAAACATAGGGTCAGCTCCTTTAAATGTAGGTATTTATTATTATTATATCATAGATCACACATGGGCAAAACAGGGCCCAGAGGCCAGGACCAGTTTATTAAATGTGTGATCGCATCATGCCAAATATATATAATAAATAACAGAGCAAGCATCAGTGGAGAGACTTGAGGACTTTTCTTAGTAAAGTCCACTTCTGGATATCTTAAGCCAGTTTCTTTGTTTATCCGGTGTTTTGAGGATTTTAAACTCAGTGTTTTTGAGCTTCTTGGACTTAAAGTTCTACCCAGACATCTTCTCACCTAATTAAGGCTGCCAGGGCTGGGCTGGAGGCTATCCCAACTGCCATAAGGCAGGAGGTGGAATACACCTGGACAGGTCTCCAGTCTTAAACTAACCCCACGAACTTAGGACTGTGAGATGAAGCTCGAGTATCCACGCAAGCTCAGGGAGGACAGAAACCTGTAAAAGACTCACCCACTTTACAGTTGTGATAAAGGGGGAACTAACACAGGCTGTAAACATGTTTATTTTTCCTGTAAAGTTGGACAAATTTAACATGGGAGTCTATGGCGTTGGCTCACTTTTGGAGACATTAGAAGTCCAATTTCTTCAGTTTTCACCCACTTGAAAAAGATAATCTCTGTCCTGTTATCTAAATTTGAAATGAAGTGTTCACATGGCTTACACTGACCTAATCTGCACATTTCACTAAATGTTGTCATTTCTTGCTGATCCTTTCCCAAGCAACACTGCATAGTGTTAAACAGCCTCCTGGTATCAAAGCGTTCTCAGATAGGTGGCCCGAGAGTTATAACCAGTATGTGTTGGGACAAGCCTGAAATACTAAATGGATCATAAGTAATAATCACCCCGGGGTTGTAGACAATAACCCCCACCCCCTCTCCTCTCAGTATCTCCATCCATTCATCTTGGAAAAGGAAATTACTAAATCCAATACAGTTCGATAAAAATCTGGCCTGTCTGGATCGGCTGGTGGAGGATAATGCAGCCTGATAAAGGCGCTCGTTTCCGGCCGCGCACCATCCGTCATCCGGGGGTCGCTCCCCTGGTCAAGTTGTCGGCCGCTCCAGTAGATGACTGCAGTGACTGCGGAGGCTCGGCCAACTCGTGGCCTCTGCGACCTTGAGGTTGCAAAGTTTGGATTGTTTTATAAGCTGCATGCTGAGCTGGACTAACTGTTGGAAGTACAAGTAAAATAGAAGTGTGTGAAGTGCCAGAAACACACAAACAGCCAGGATACTGCAGAAATTATAAAGCTGGAAAATTCGTATCCTAGTGATAGGTAGTGATCCTAATGTTGAAGGAGCAACAGCCTAGTTTACAGTTCTGTTCTCTGGAGAAGAATCTCACTTATCTACCTTAAGGTTTCATACAGCACACATTTCTTCTACAAGCCTTTAAAAGGTATGTTTCAAGTTGTATGTTCCCTTTTTGCCCACTGTTTTAGAATTTTTATTTATATCCTCCATTTCCAGGAAGTCTTTCCTTCTATAAAGCACTTGATTTCTTATGTGGAAAATTGCAGTACAGCTTACTTTCTGCTTTAAGTTGAAGCATCAAAACTCAAAGTCCAAAACCAGGGGCTAACCTTCAGACCTGAAAGCTGATGCTAAAATCCACAGCACCAAAACCTGCAAATCCTACAACTCTCATGGCCACTTGAACCCGCCTCTAAACACGAGTCAACTTAAAGTGTCCAAATTTACATGCATGACTTCTCTACAGTTGGGTTCCCCCTTCATAACAACTGTACATATTCACCTGGAAATGGACATTCTCCAAGTCATTTAACATGTCGTGTCCACTGGGTTTGCACCTTTTGGAGCGTTTTCAGGGATTATCTGACTTGCTGTTAACTGCAGATAATCTAAGTGTTTTATTTGGCAGCAATTAGTAGATGTAGGCCTTTGTGTCTGACAGAGACTGAGCAGGTCTGGCGGGCGGCCGCGAGGAAGACTGCAGCAGCCACTGAGCAGGTGACAAGGAGCAGCTGCAGGAGGCGGCGTGGGAGCCGGCGGAGACTGAGGAGCAGCTGTAGGACCAGGAGAAGCAGAGGCTGAAGCTGAGTCTGAGGCTGGGCCAGGCGAAGCAGAGGCTGAAGCTGAGTCTGAAGCTGAGTCTGAGGCTGGGCCAGGCGAAGCAGAGGCTGAAGCTGAAGCAGAGGCTGAGGCTGAGGCTGAAGCAGAGGCTGAGGCTGAAGCAGAGGCTGAGGCTGAAGCAGAGGCTGAGGCTGAGGCTGAAGCAGAGGCTGAGGCTGAAGCAGAGGCTGAGGCTGAAGCAGAGGCTGAGGCTGAGGCTGAAGCAGAGGCTGAGGCTGAAGCAGAGGCTGAGGCTGGGCCAGCGGGCGCGGAAACCCCTGGCTGGAGACAGGCCGGGCCAGCGGGCGCGGAAACCCCTGGCTGAGGCGCAGGAGAGCTCAAAGCTGGCTCTGGGTGCTGTGGCTGCAGGTCCGGGAACTGAACAGGATGGCGGACGGGCGACTGGAGGAGACTGGAGGACAGGAGGAGACTGGAGGACAGGAGGAGACTGGAGGACAGGAGGAGACTGGAGGACAGGGGAATGGAGTGAAGGCTGAACAGCAGGTGAGGGAACTGACTGGAGTGGAGATGCTAAGGGCTGAACAGAAGTAGGTGAGGCTGACGACGGAGCTGAGGTTGGTGTGGCTAATGGCTGAGCTACAGACTGAGCTAGTGACGGAGATAAAGCTACAGCTTGCGCTAGTAAGGCTGGTGCCTGGGCAGGGGACAGGTCAGCTAATCTAACTAGGGATAGTGCGAGGGCGTGAAAGGCTGGGTCAGGAGGTGGATGAAGTGGTGAAGTAGTAGGTGGACCGGTTAGCTCTTCCGAGCCTCCAGGAAGGTCAGGCACGGGAGGTGGCTGGACACCAGTCACCCCCACCCGAGAAACAGAAGCGGGTGTGGAGGTAGACTGGGTCGCAGCTGCCCTCCTCCTGGGAGCTGGCACTGGTGTGGGTGTAGACTGGACCCTAGCCATCTGAGGAGGTGAAACGGCTGAAGGGGGAAGGCCGAGTCTGGGCCGCCGTGCTGGTGGGAAATGGCTGAGTAATGGGTGTGGAAATAGTTAGTGGGTGTGTGATCCTGGCAGGTTTATTGGGGATTGTGCTGGTCCTTCTGCCACCACTATTTACAGTCTTTGAGGGAGCAGAGCAGAAAAACTCTTCCCAGTCCACATCCTCCAGGAGGGAAACATCCCAGGAATCAGAGATGGGTTTATTATTGGTTTTAAGTGGAGAGTCAAATGAGGGTGGAAAACAGTCGCTGGAACTCACCACCGGGAATTGCTGGAAATAGTCCATTTTATGGCGGCGTGTGCGCAGCTTTCTCCGGGAAGAGGAAGCGGCCGGGGTAAACAGTGGAGCCTCTGGCGCGGTAGCCTCCGTTGAGCCGAGGTGGGAGGCGTAGCTGCTGTGCCGTGGCGAAGGTGGAGGTCCGGCGAATGAGGCGGCGGGTGTGTGAGCGAGGAGCGGAGCGGCGAGAGAGGGAGCGGCGAGAGAGGGAGCGGCCGAAGCGCGGCGTCTCCGAGGCCCGCCCAGAGCCAGACGAGTCCCCTCAAAGACGTGCTCACTCCCTGAGAAGAGCTGCTGTTTCCACCTGAGCTTCTCCGCCCAAATGGAAAGCGTTGCGTCCTGCCGCTCGAGAAGGTCGGAGTCCACTGGGTCATGCTCGTGTCTTCGTGGCACGCGTCGTGTCATTCTGTCAGGCGTTGTGTGGAGGCGAGGAAGAAGGAACCCAAACGCAGGACTCGCAGGTAGGTGAAGACTGGTGAAGATTTATTATAAGGAGTGGATGAACAGAACAGAGGTAGGAAATGGCTGGCTGGCTGACTGAAGGACTGACTGGCTGGCTGGCTGAACGCAGGCGGAAACGACAACATAACATCAATGATACGACAAGGGCTGAAGGGAAGAGAGGGCTTAAATACATAGACTGATGAGGATGATAATGAGAGACCGGTGAGTACACAGCTGAACATAATCTGGCTAATGACACACGAGACGAGCTGACACAGGAAAAGCAGGAAGTGAGAACATGAAGTGGCAAAACAAACTGAACATGAATAAAACTGAAAACACTGGGTCACCGACCCAGGAACCCTGACAACAGACAGCCCAACTCATCTGTGAGACAGATGAGTTGGGCTCTTTGCTATAGGGAACTCAGCTCAAGTGGTTGCCAACTGGTTGCATTATATTCCTACATAAAAGTAACATTGTTATTGTGAATTTCTGACAGCACACAGTTATCACAGTTCATTGCCCCATTATGACAAGTGGACTGAATGGGGTCAAGCTAGCAATTCTATTCAATCACAGCCTGATCGAACATGACTCTGTCCTGTCGCCACCTTGATGCACCAAATTCACTTTGAAGAGGGCAACGTGCGAGTGTGTTTGCAAACCCGGTCGCTGCCTTTAGAATCAACCAAATCGAAAGCGATGAGACTGCAAGTTCATTGCAAACAGTCGCCACCCTCTCATCCAAATACAGTACCTCCTAGCTTAATATTATCCAAAATGCCAGTGCCCAAAACAGTCCAAACGTTAAACCATAAGCTCTTAACAAGAACAAAGAATCAGATAAAAGCCTGAAAAGGAAAATGCACTTTCAGGCTTCTGTGTAATATATTTTCGTACTTTTTAGGACAAGTCTGTCTCTATTTTGCATATACGTTCCCAACACGTGAGTGTTTTATTGCTGCAGTGATGTGAAAGTGAGAGCTTCAGAGCTGGAATACCTGAGATGTAATGTAATCGCAGGTCAAACTCCTCACAGCTGCAGGCATGTGTTGTTGGCAGGAGAGCTGAGAGAGCACAGACACACTCTGAGTGAGGACTGAGGGGCTGCAGACTCTGAAAAATGCAATTTAATCAGGGTTAACAGCCACTCGACACCTTGAATCCCTTAAATCATTGTGGAGTGACTCCTTAAGGCAGATCTGGATGTTGGAAGTATTGTCTCCTCTCAAAGTCCTTTTGCTTTCTTACAGTCCTGAGAAACCCGAAGCAGTAGGGAGCTACACCAGTGCGCTACTTCACTGTGCATAAATAGGGCACAGAAATGAATGCTAATCGCCTATTACGATGCAGATTTGCTTAACAAGTCTCTCTCTGCGGCCTGAGGGAGAACAGGATCTGTCGTCTTTTACTTAAGGTGCTGCACGACCTCCACGCGACCTGCTATTAAAGAGGGACAAATGTTGCTGCTGTTAATGAGCAAAGAGCAGCGGAGCTCATAAAAAGATGTAAATATTGGGGCACTATGAGAGACGGAGAGGGGAAAGAGAAGAAAATGTTAGCAATGGAGATTTTAAGCAGCTCTGAAACGAGCGGATAAAGCAGCTCTGAGGTGTAAATGACGAAAGCAAGAAGTCAACATCTACATATAATTTTGTGCATTTTGGTCTTTGAGTAAAGACTTTATTTGATCTGGGTCACTGGAGTAAAGTATTCATCTCTTAGCACAGCTGAAAAGGTTGACTTAGTTTTGCAGTTTACTGATGTGCATGAACATCAGGCTATACTGAATAATAAACATGGGCCAGTGCTCCAAGTTTCCAACATGGTGGGTTAAGTTTTAATAGCAGTGCCTGAGATGCATCCAATGGATCACAACAACTGTTTGTTGGCAAATTTTGTAATAACTCAATAAACCAATGAAATCAAAATGTGTCCAGAAGCAATGATGCCATTATGAACAGATTAGTAAAATACTAATGACTTTAATCATGAGTTAAATATGTCAAAAACAATGATGGAGCCAATCCCTCATTTCTTTATATGTTGCTAGGAAAATATGGAATAGGTGAAGCGATTTCAATAAGGAGTTGAACATGATTTATTGATATACTGAATTAAATTCTGAATTCTGAATGACAGGGATTTGGGCAGGACCGCCGGAATCTAGACGCTGGTGGTGGAGATGGAGACGGAGGCTTGGATGGGGACTGGCGACGGCTCCCGGGCCGGGCAGATCCCCATGTACTAAATAGAAGTGAAGAAGTTAAAGAATTGAGAACAAGGAGGGAGGGAGGGTGGGGCACGTAAACGAGAATGAACAGTTGCAGAACTGGGGGGCACCTATATAGATCGCAACCAGAAGGAGCGTGTTTAGAGGCGTGGTCACGCTCCTGAAATTCAGATACATAATCTCCAATTAAGTAGTCTTCAGGAATAGTTCTCCGGGCTTCTTGAAGGACATTCAAAGCTCTTCTTTGGATGTTTCTGCCTTTTGTTCTGTTCTCTGTCAACATGATCCCACACTGCTTCAGTAGTGTTGAGGTCCGGGCTCTGGGGAGGCCAATCCATGACTGATAGTGCTCCACTGTGTGTTTTTCTATCTAGGTATGATTTTACTGCTTTGGCAGTGTGTTTGGGATCATTGCCATGATAAAAAATTAAGCCGCTGCCAATCAGATGCTTTTCAGATGGTATTGGATGGTGAATCAAAATCTGATGGTACTTTTCTGCATTCACAATTCATCAGGTTTGACAAGATCTCCAACACCATTCACTGAAATGCAGCCCATGACAGAGCCTCCACCATGTTTTACAGATGGCTATAGACACTCACTGTCTTCTGATTGCCTCCGAACACATTGATGACAATTTAAAGCAAATAAAATGTCAAATCTTTAGTCATCACTTCATAAAACCAGTATTTGTTTCCATACCTCAGCCTTTTCTCCCTGTTTCAGCTCCTTAAAAACAGCTTCCTGAAAGACACTCTTCCACTAAGACCATTTCTGATGGGGCTTCACTGAACAGCAGATGGATCATCTGAAAGGCCAGTTGTATCTCCCAGGTCCTGGCTACATTAATATTGGAAATAAAGTAATATGAGTATTTTTTTCCCACTTTGTCTGCACACCTAAACAGAAAAAATCAGTACAGTCTGGGGTTAACGTGGGTGGTAAGAATCACAGCTCACAATAATTTCTATCCTCCACTAAACTGTATTTTAATACCGCAAGTATAGACCTTGTTTGTTTAGCAGGACGTTTCACAACTTCACATCATATATTCCTTAAATATCTGATTTTAAAAATGAGGACATTACATGTAAGCATCAAATGTCCATTTATCAAATGTCCCTGAGCAGCCTTTGCCTTTAATTATAACCTTTCTTCTTCCTTCCTGTCCTTTCTTATCTTTCTCCATCTCTGAGTGAAGTAAGCTCTCATTCTTTTCTGTCTCTGTGAAATACAGCTGCTGCACCTTGAGATAGCAGTCACGCAAACTGTTTGTGTGCTCGCTGATATTTGTTGAGCTGACAGAAACATTTGAAATTACCTGCCACTTAAAAACGTTGCTCCTTTTCTGCATGCTCCTCTTCTATATCGCTAGATGCTAAAGTACCACGACCACAACCTATGGACATCCACACTCAATTAGGTCCACTTTAACTCCTGAACATAGCACTATACATGCCTCCATTTAGGCTCAGATCAGTTTGATTAGATTAGATTAGATTAGATTAGATTAGATTAGATTAGATTAGATTAGATAGAACTTTATTAATCCCTCGGGTGGGTTCCTCTGGGAAATTCGATTTCCAAAAAAGCACAGCACCGACAGAAGTTACAGAGTTATACACACACACATATATATAAATACAGAGACAATATAAATAAAATATACGAAGGGGATAAATAGAATAAATAGGAATAAAAATACAAGTGAATTGCACATTTCAAGTATTGAGTCTATTGCACCGTTGACTATTTACAAAAGTATTGCACAAAAGGTATTGCACAGTGAGGTGAAGAGGCACTACAGCTTAGTTGTTCCCCCCTCCTTTGTCCTCCTGTTTCCCCTCCCTCTCCCCTCCAGAGAGGAGTTAAACAGTCTGATGGCGTGTGGGACAAAGGAGGTTTTAAGTCTGTTAGTTCTTGTCTTTGGGAGAAGCAACCTGTCACTGAACAGACTCTTCTGGTTGTTAATGGCCGTGTGCAGAGGATGCCCAGCATTGTTCATAATGTCCATCAGTTTCTTTAATGTCCTTTTCTCTGCCACTGTCACCAGAGTGTCCAGCTTCATGCCGACCACAGAGCTAGCCCTCCTGATCAGTTTCTCCAGCCTGGATGAGTCCTTCTTTGCTGTGCTGCTCCCCCAGCACACCACAGCATAGAAAGGTACTCCAGCAACCACCGACTGGTAAAACATCCTCAGGAGCTTCCTGCAGATGTTAAAAGACCTCAGCCTCCTGAGGAAGTACAGTCGGCTTTGGGCTTTTTTATACAGGTGCTCTGTGTTGCATGACCAGTCCAGTTTATTGTCCACCCACAGCCCGAGGTACTTGTACTTGTTGACCACCTCCACCTCCTCCCCCTCTATCTGAACCGGCAGTGGACCTGATGTTTGAAGATGCGCAGTGATTTGAAATAAAAATGTCCCTCAGATGTGTAAATCTAAAGTAACAAGCCCGTTTTAAGGTGTGACAAGTAGAAAGTACAGATATTTATGTGGAAATGTAGGAAGTAAAAAAATAACATAAATACTTATACAGAAGTACAGATACTCCAAAATTCTAAGTACAGCAACAAAGTATTTGCACTTTGTTACTTCCCACTTCTGATGCAGAGCAATCATACAATCTTTAAGGAACATCGAACTGACTTAAGAAGTTGATGTCATAATCAGACTCGCAGGATAGGAGATGTGAAAGTTAAAAATTCATATTTTTCTTTTGCATTTGTCACAGAGCTGATCCTGTGGTCCTCTTTGTTTTAGTCAGCATCCTGAGCTATTTGACTCTAGAGGCCACTCTGGTCACCCGCAATAATGTGCGGCTCTCAATTCGATCCACGTCCCTGCCACAGCATTTCAAAAGACACTTAATTTCATACTTGTTTACAGCTCACTCTGGAGATCTAAAGTTCAAAATCGCATGCATTTTTAATTCCAAATTAAGCCAGAGAAGAAGAAGAAAGAGGAGGAGGAGGTGGAAGGAAAATATTCCATGTTCACTTCACCACATTTTGACAAACATGACCTCCCCTCGCTGGGGTGGAGGGATTATGTGGAACAAAAGTTGGCCCACTCGCCGTACTAGGGCTTAAGGCTATTGGGGCGACAGATTAGAATATCTTTCACCCTCTCAAAGAGATAAGACAGACACGACCATCAGAAAATGGTGCAAAACATAATGAACCCGTGATCTCCCTCCACCAAGAGCACGTGTGAAGTTGAGATTCATAAATCTTCAAAACAGTAATGCAGATTTGTGGATTTTTCCCCCTCCACTTCTTATGCGTCTCCTAATGCTTAAAACATGATCTCGGTTATCAAAGGCTGGAGAAATCTTCCTGTTCATTGTCTTTTACTCGGAGTCCCAGCCAAATCTATCCGCTCGCTTGTTTTTGTTGCTGTATTCCATTTCTTATTATCCCAGATAATTACAAATATGTCAGATGTGTCACCGTGTGACGTCCACTGACGCCGGCAAGTCAGCTGGCGTTGTGGCTCAAATGACGCCGTGATAGATCTCACCCTCTCCCGCTCTCAATTAGCTCCCGGTGCTCCAGGTTAATGGAACTTTTGATTGGGGAAAACTCTGGACTTCCTGGATGCCCAGTTTCCTTGTAGATGGAACGTATGAGGGGGGTCGACCTCGTCCTTATCTACTGTTGCAGAAAGACGAGTTCCTCTGCTGCTCTTGAGTGTGATTTCCACTGTGGAGGAGCACCTAAATGCACCCAACATCACTGACTTTTTAGCTGGTTTCCTCTGCATTTTATGCTACAGCTCCAATATGGAAAACAGTGCCTGGAGACCGTAATTGTGTGGAATAAATTCTAATTTCTTGAAGATGGGGACCACATCTTCACATCTTCAAAGCACCCTTGTTGTATCAATATGTTGTTGAAATGGCAAAAAGATGGAGTGAGTCTCCTGTCGGTTTGTCTGCAATAACATGCAATCTATAATAAAACAGCGATTTACTGTAATAAATCGGTAAAACTGACATCTACATACACAAAAAGTCATACTACAGAGAAATTCACATTATCACTGACTAATAACCAGAATACAGCCAGCTGAGCCAAGGCCCTTGAAGATTAACTGCATTTACTGATGCAGCAACATGCTGGCAATCTGCCTGTTTATAAATCAAATGGCAAAATTATTTGCAAACCTTTGCTAATCTGTCTCAGAGTGATTGCAGTTAATCTGAGTTTATTTAGAGACATGGTTGCCTTGCATCAGGTGACCTTTGCAATTACCTTACGATTAAAAGTGACATCCTCAACTTCTGTTTGTCCAAGTTGGTTGCCAGAACTACGGTCGCGGCAAAAACAAAATACAGCCTCTGTCAATTCTAAGGTTTTATGTGTCAGGACATAATAAATGTGTTTCTCACAAAATTTTACCTCCTAGGACCCGAACTCTTCAACAGCATGCATTTTTAATTTCTCTTTGATATTAACAAAGAATTACCAGATTTTTTTTACCTTATTTTTGTTTTTAAGAAAAATAAGAGCCACATATGAGGATATTCGTTAAAACGTTTGATAGAACAGTAGCAGTATAATGTCCTCGTAAAAGGATATCAGGCCCTTGTAGAGCAAAATTTAGTATTTTGGTCTAAATAACCCAAAATGTGGTCCTAGGAGGTTAAAAATATTTAAATGCACATTTCAGATGAACAAAATTAAGTCAAAAAGCAGAATAATATGAAAAAATAAGTACATCCTATGTAGGGATGGGAATTGATAAGATTTTCACGATTCCGATTCCATTTTTGATTCAGTTTAACAATTTGATTCTTTATCGATTCTTTTTTTTAAAAAGGAGAACACTAAGGTTGATTAGCTTGGAACTTTGTTTTATATCTTCTCTTTGAACAAGATAGAGATTTAGGAGTAACATGGCCTTACAAACCCAACAGTGAGATCTTAAGAGATCCACAGCCTATGGCTCTTCAGTGGGGTGTCACAGGGACCCCAGGAAAAAAAATTGTAAATGTAAAATATTAATAAAATATTCTTCTGTAGCAATAACAAAGTATAACATAAATTATTCTGTACCAATAACACAAGAATATCCAGTAATGTCCCTGCCTACAATTAAACACATTCACTTACCGACAATCGGGGGCTTCTGCTGTGGCAAGCAACGTGGTGACGTCATTCGGGACGACTTTAATCAATAAAGGAATCGTTTGCAAAAATGGCAAACAATTCCAAGGAATTGAAACAGTGGAAACCGGTTCTTGTTTTTGATTCCCATCCTTAATCCTATGATTCAGGAGCTTGCAGAACCACCGTTAGCAGGAGCAACTTGTAGTAATCAGTTTCTGTATGACTTTATCAGTCTCACATTGATGTGGAGGAACTCTTTTTTTACAGCATTGCTTCGGTCCATTGAGGTTCATGCACAGCTCTCTTAAGGGCCCACCTCAGCATTTCAGTCAGGTTGAGGTCTGGACTCTGCCTGGGCCATTACATTATCTTAATTCTTCTCCTTTTGGCCATTCTGTTATAGATTTTCTGCTGTGCTTCAGATCATTGTCCTGCTGCACGACCCAGGTCACCACCATGCTTAACTGCTGTTATGAGGTGTTTGTCCTGACATGCTGTGTGGTTTTCGGTAAAATGTGTTCAGAGATCTTCACTTTGGTGTTCTCGAATACTTGTTGTCTGTTAACCTGTAACTGTAAAGTCTTAGAATTCAAAGAGGGTGTACTTTTTACCCTGACTGTATTTGAATCACCCCCCCCACCCCTGACTGACTGATTGAAATACAGGGAATCACTAGACAACCACCAGTTTTTATTAGTCATAGGAGAAAGTGCCATTCTTCTCTTTACGCTAGTGTAACTGAGACATTGTTTCTGTCCTTATAATGAAATCAAGCTGGGTGTACACTCCAAAAACTACATGTAAGCCATCTTAGGTAAAGCAGTAAATCTCAGAGCTTCTACATTATAGTCAGATGTAACAAACTTGCTGTCTGAGCTGATATCTTCACTAACTGCACTGAAGAGTGGTTACTGTAATTGCATTGCAGTTTTAGAGTAAGCAATTGGTACTGCAGAAGCTGCTACAACTATTTTTTTGTTTCTCTTTACTATATTTGAGTTGGCTTTCACAGATTCTTTCATTCTAGTCTTTTCCAGTATTTGAGTATTTATGAGGCTACTGTACGTCTCTGGGTCATTCTAGCATTGTAAAGATGGGTGCAACCAGTATGACGTCACCCACTGAGTTGAGCATTTTTCACCATCTTGGTGTTTTCAGAGATCTGACTTTTTGGAATGACCATAATTTGCACAAGGCCTTCATTAAATATCTTAAATGGCACTACTCTTAGGTTTCACCAAAACGACCAAAAAATGACATAAAATGCTTCCACTAAAGTACATTAATTAGTTGTTTTTGGGAGATTTTTATTTTATGATCCTGAGTGACCATTTAACTCTAAACACAGAGTTTAGAGGGTAAAATATGGATTCCGGTGTGTCCCAGCTTCGCCAAATGACTAGCAGAGAGAGGAAAACCTCAGCCTCACACTGTTTCCTCCTCGGCGGTTGGGCAGGGAGGTCAGCGAGATTACCGGACTCGCAGTCAGCCTCGCGTTCAACATCCCTTTGCACAAACCACCTCCGGCCAAACAAAACCCGCTATCAGAGGATGACACGAAACACCAACCCGCCGGGCATCCTCCTCCTCCTTTTCTTCCTCCTTCCTCCACTGCTCTGGAGCAAACGCATCAGTGAGTTTCACTGCAGCTTGTTTGCGGCCATGTTGGAGGCAAGGTGACAAGAGCAGTACAAGAGAAACATTCCTGTAATTTCCAGAAAGAGCTTAAGGTGGAATTGTTCTCCAAGGAGGGGGAAAGCTGCCACCTCTCTTTCTTCATCCCCTCAGTTTACCTAACCTGCCAACAAAACAGGGGGAGATTTACCCACAAACACACACACATAGACAGACACACAAACACACACAGCTCTCCCGAGGAATAGCTGGCGAGCAGGGAAGAAATGCGCCCTGACAATCTCCCCTTCCCTCCGGCAGCTGGATGCCAGAAACGAGCGCTGTTTCTTCCGAGAGATCTTTTACCGAAGATGCCAGGGATTAAGAAAGAAAAGACTGCAGGACACTGCTGTGTCACCTAGCATTAAACAGTCCTAAACTCTCCGGTTATGAGATACTCTGCGCAAAATAGGTCAGGCTGGGCGAAATCACAAGGGAAAAGCAGAGGTTTAGATTTCTTTTCTGTCTTTTTTTTTTTTTTTGCTTTCCTTCGAGCCCTGCAGCCTCTGGACGTTTGTCTCAGTGGATGGTGAATTCACACACGCACATGCATGCTGCACACTGGCAAACGACACGATAAACAAATCACTCGTCTTCGATTTTAAACGCAGAGGAGCCGAATAAGTTTAATAAGTTTTATGTAAAATAATGAAAAGACTCTGGACTGAAGCCTTAAAAGATCACAGTGTTTTTCAGAATCACTGTAAACGTTAAATTTAAAGTTTTGAAGATGATCCAGAATGTTTTTGAGCATTTAAACAGTTTTTAAACAGAATTTAAAAAGATGAGTAAAGATGACTGAAGGATAAATTTTTTAAGTGTAAAATTTTATTAAATATTTGACATATTTACAGGTTTTAACTAAAGATCGGGACTAAACTGGGATCTTCTAATGCAGGGAAAAAAACACCACAAATCCTTGGATCTGATTAGAAGTGGTTCATCCATTAAATCGTTTCAATTTTAAGGTTTAAAAGGCTGTAGTTGGCAATTTGTTCATCATGTCAAAAGTGTTGTAATTTCTTACTTGCTGCTGAACCCCATTTGAAATGGACAACTTGCACTATTTTCTTTTAAAATATCAGCTACAACTTTTGTTTAAGTTTAAGAATTTGAAAGGAAAATCTGTGCCCTGTAATGCCTGCAGCAGTGGAATAACACAAAATCCCTCTACTGGATATTCTTTAAAATCTTTTGTGTAAATCTCCCGAAAATATTTAATAATGTGGGCTGCAATCTCTTGCAATACAAATTAATCCTGTCACAAATCTGATCAACCACAGAGAAGCGAAAAAGATGAAGTAGGACAAGAAAAAAACATTTGTTTTTATTAAAATAGCATATGTAAATTTGCTTCTTTGATTTTTACATTTAATTCATGTGTAATAACAACAAATTTGGCCCTTCTATCAATATATACCCTAGTCTATTTCACAAACACGAGTTCTCAGCAAAAGTCTGCTTTCATTGACACGAAATGTTACATTTCTTCATATCTGTGAGTACGAAATACATTTTTTTCAGTGTTTTGGAAAGAAGGAAGGTGTCATCATGGGAAACCTGAAAACAAAGCTTTCAAAGATGAGGCAAATGCTGTGTTTTTTACAAAATGTGATCTTTTTCTATTATTTTTAATGACTGACCCTAAGGAAGTCATTTTTAATGCCTAAATCTCACCAAGCAACATATTTTGGATTAACAATTTATTTAAATATCATACAAGTAATCCACAAGCCAGTTTTAATGACCAGCGCCAGTCCCAAACCCAGATCAATTAGGAGAAGTGCGTCGAGAACGGTGTCTGGCATAAAATAAAACAAACATGCAGATCATAAAGACTTAAAATCGTATAAATGATGTGTGGAAAGTGGATTGAAGGACTCAAGTTTGTGTCAGTGGTATAAAAGCTGAAATAACTTACTTTACTGCCGCTGCTCCAACAGCTACATGTGGACTTATTTGTCTTTTAATTAACGAGAAAAGACTGATGAAAGATCATATTTTATATGTTGAGAAACATGACAAAAAAATAACTGTATTCATTAAATATTGTAATTATATGAGACCAGGTCGCATTTTAGGTTCAGGTTAAAATTACCAAATTTATGACGACATGTTCAAACGTTCTTTACCTTTTCATATACTGCCTTTACATGATGGTATATTGTGACCTATAAGACCAGGCACTTGTTAAAACAGCCATATGGTGTAACGGTATGGTGATTTTTTTTTGCTCAACTAAGTGTAAGGAAAGTGAGCCAAGTTGATGGAATTTTGTTGATTTATTTTTTGAGAACTTTACGTGGGCAAAATTAAATGTAAACCGTTTATATCTTACAGTGTATTGATTGAGGTATGTAAGACCTAAAGAATACCATTTGAAATGAAAGGAAAGCATAAAATGATACGTGCTTGGCCCATTGCTTGAATCAATTAGTTTTAAACATACTGTCAGGTCACGGGTCCTGTTGATGGCTGGATTTTCAACAGGTAACACTTGAGGTTTAAAAGTTTGATTCTCATCTTTCACCTGCTGATTTGTCAGATAGAGACGCATCAGTCTGGATGTTTTTCAGTGCACTTTATTCGCATTTTTATTCGATTTTTTTTTTTTAAACTCAGACATGCTAAAGAAAAATGAAGAACAATGGTTTTAGGATGCTCTAAAGAACATTTTTTAGATAAAACCATCCATTGTTGTTCTTTGTGGCTCTTTAAAGTAGCTTGTGGTCTTTGCTTTTTAAAAGAAAAGCAGCCCGAAGTTTCCTCTTTGCGTTCGGCCCACTTTGAATAATTCAGCGTCTGCCTGGTCGGATGCAAACAAACGGAATAAAACATAGATAGTTATCAGGCCTAAATATGAACAAACAGCATCTAAAAGCATTAAGGAAACAGAGTGTTGGGGCTTTGGAGCGACAGATGAGGACAGTGTGTTTGACTGTCTGGACAAAGCTTCCCCCACTGCATCTACTTCACCTCCCACTAATGATGTGAGGCCTGTCAGATACATGCAGCCAAATTACATTCAGGGCTACAAAGCCTTCGTCCGAGGTTTTCTCTCTGTGTGCAACACCCTGCAAAACAATAACTGGGATTCAGCAGCTGCAAATTGCACTAAAATTTCCCAGTCTCTTTCTGTGAATTATTAATGAGAGCCAAACCAAAAAAGACAAAAAAAAAGAAAAAAGAAAAAAGAGTGAGACAGAGAAGAAGGGAGGGGGTGATATCTACAGCATGCCCGAGCGGTGGAGAATGCTATAAAGCTGTAATTATGCCAGAGAATGAGAAATGGAACAAAGTTGTTGAAGCCAGAAAAAGGCGACGCAGAAACTGAAACTAAGAGCTAGAAATTTAGAGCTCAGGGGGTGAAAAGAAAAGTAGTTTTATTACATATGCAAAGAGCCAAAGCAGCAGGATCGACACAATTAAAACCCGGCACGAACAACAGCATTTGCATCCGTCAGGTTTTTCGATGAAGAATGTAAAGTGTAGAAAGAGGTCAAAATATACAGTCTCCCATAACTGCAAACAGTCCGTGTCCACTTTTTCGTAACGCAGAAGGAGTTTGAAAGCGCTCCCGAGACTGAAGCGTCGGATGATCAAAGCAAAAGAAGCAAAACACCATTTTGGTGACTAAAACGGAATACAGCAACTGGCAAAGTGTGTAGAACGGGATGAGTAAAACTGACGACTTTAACCCCCCCCCTCCAAAAAAAAAAAACAGATTGTCAAACTCAAAAATTGTGATTCTAATAATTAGAAATTTAAGAGAAAAGTTGAGTGAAGCAGTAAATTTGACCTGATAAATAATCAATTGTTATAGAAGAGAGAATACAAATATTTCATTTTTAAAATAAATGTATCAATTGTATTTATTTTATTTTGCAGATATGACAATGATATGTAACATTTGATTTCTCTGATTTTCTATAAGGAAAAAAAATACAGTTTTAAGAAAGCAGTGTAAATACCATACATTTTTTGTGCAGCTCTTCCATATATATCCTTGCAAACAGAAATTGGTTTTCAGTTTTATTGGTGTGTATGTCCATATGGAAAAGATATATATAACAGATATAACATCCCTTGAAAAATTAAATAAATGAAACTTGTATGTTTTGGATACTTACTAAAACAATATATGAAAGTAATGAGAAAGTGGTCACTTTCATGAGGAAATCATATAAGTTTTTACTATTTCTTTTCCATGTGGGTGGCTTTAAACATGATTTAAAGCAACACTGGGGAAAAAACAAGATAAATTAAATAAAGCTACCATTTAAACTCTCTTATCTCCATCAGAAGGTCTGTTTGTTTTTGTTTTGTTTTTTACCTATCACACCACATCTCCTGTCATGAGCTACCATTTTATAGCATAAAAATATTAATCAAAATAGCCTAAGTGAGGTGCTAGTTCCCTCCCTTAGCTTGTAAAAATAAAAAATGCTAAAGGGTATTATGGATTTTTGCTTCTTCACACTCTGGAGCAGCTGCTGCATTGTTGTATTTGTATTTCCAGTCTAGAAGTGTAAACTAGCTAGCCTGTGTTGCTAATAGCCCTTAATTATGGTAATTGACTTTAATGCTTTCTACAGTTAGCACACTCTCTTTAATCATAATTTAACTCTGGTTAAGAATCACCAAAATCATCAAACTTCTGTATATGGCATCAGTTAAGTTTTGAAATTTGAAGATATGCAACAGCGCTAACGTTACTGTTAAAAAGTTCTGCACCATCACAGGAATGCAAAACACCTAGAAAACCACAAATATGTTATAATTGGTTTCTTTATTGAAAATCCGCAGGATTTGTCCCATAATATTTAACACTTTGGAAATCCAAAGCTTTCACATTCTTATTTTTAGAACTACCAGCCTGCCATGCTAATACTAGCACAGATTAATGCTAAGTTGTTGTTTAGCACTAAGTGATGTTAACCATCTCTTTCTGAATTGAGTCTGAGTGTCTGAAGATGGGTTCTTGAGAAATCTCGAAAGATTGATTCTGTTCATCTGTTTTCTGTTTTCAGTGGGAGAAACGTTTCATCACTCATCCAAGCGACTTCTTCAGTCTCAGCTGACTGCAGGTTTCTCCAATCTTATAAACAGTACATTTGCATAATGACTGAAACCAGCCCACTGAAGGAACAATGGGCTGGGAGGTCAGTTCCTTCACCATGATTTTACAAATTCTCATTCTTTGTCCAGATAAACAGAATCAACCTTTGGAGATTTACTTACCTGGATTATTGAGAATGCATCAAGACATTCTTGAGAAATCTTTCACAGATTAATTTTTTATACTTTTATACCTAACATCATATTTTACATCAGGCGTACTAAGTTTGAATCACAATTTGTTGCTACTTCATCAGGTACACCTGTTCAGCCAAATGTGGCATTGTTGTTTTTGCTGCCAGACAAGCTAATCAAAGTTATTGAGAAACTGCTGGTCTACTGAGAATTTCCAATACAGCCATCATTTGGTTTTACAGACAATGGTCTGTAAAAGAGTAAAACTACAGTGAGTGTCAATTCTCTAGGATAAAAAATGGCTTATTCAGAGGTCAGAGAACAGTAGCCAGACTGCTTTAAACTGATATGAAAGCATCAGTAACTCAAGTAAGCACTTGTTGAAACCGAGGTATGCAGAAGAACATCTCGGTAGCAACAGAAGACCACAGCAGGTGGCACTGTCAACTCAGAGCACAAAAGAGAGGCTACAGTTCATACAGGCTAACCAAAACTGGACAATAGAAGACAGAAGGAACATTCCCTGAGTCTCAATGTTTGATGCAACATTAAGATGGTAGATGGGTCAGAATTTGGTGTAAACAATATGAAAGCATGGATCCATCCTGCCTTGTATCCATGGTTCAGGTTGATGCTGAGGGTATAATAGTGTGGGGGTTATTGCTACACTTTGGGCCCTTTAGTACCAACTAAACAAGTTTAAACACCACAGCCTGCGTGAGCAATGTTGCTGACCAAGTAACATGGTGTCACAAGGCTTTCCACACTTAACATAATGTCACATTTCAAACATGACAATGAGTTCACTGTACTCAAATGGCCTCCACAGTCACCAGATGTCAATGGTGGAACGGGAGATTCACATCATCGATGTGCAGCCGACAAATCTGCAGCAACTGTGTGCTGTCGTGTCAACATGGGCCAAAATCTCTGAGGAGTTTTTCCACCACCTTGTTGAATCTATGCCAAAGAATTAAGACAGAATTAACTCTTAATTCTGTCTTAATTAATGAAGAAGCAAGTCAGGTCTGCAGGCAAAAAGGGGGTTCAAACCAGTACTAGTCTCTTTATTTTAAAATACAGAAGCATTAAAAAATAAACACAGTCTCTATGAGAATAACACATTCTTATTTTTGAGCTTTAAAATGTTCAGATTTGCAGACAATTAGCATTAGTTTTGGCCTTTTAAAAGTCGTGTTGTGCAGCATGAAAGCTGAACTCTCCTTGCATTGTGTTTGCATGAGCGCATCTCCACACACTAACAGACACGCTTGCTGTTTGGTCGTCTTTTGGCACATGTTTGAGAAAGTGCCAGCCAGAGTTACGTCTGCACAAACACACACACACACACATCTACACACAGGGTTCGACCGAGGGCCTGGCATGGATCCCCCACTCACAGGAGGCAGCGGCGTCCCTCAGGGATCCATAACCAACCAAATAGCTCTCAGAGAGAGAGAAAGAGCAGGAGCAGCTCGCTCACCCAGCTGGGCCTCAGCACTTTCTCACTCTGTGTGTGTGTGTGAGGGGAGGAGGAGGAGGATGGTGGACCAGATGACGCAGGCGACTCTTAGAATACAGTGGATGAAATGAGGTCGATCAGCTGATCTGTGGATAGAATATGGAGTCTCTACTGTATGGCATTTGCACTATATGACATGTTAATAGTAATGCTTCCAGGTACAGTCTTAAAGCCTCTTTATTGTCCCACTTTATTTGTAGTCCTAATCTCCCAGTTCCATAAATTGATGCTAGTTAACAAGCTACAGTTCCTTCTTAAACCACAAGCGCTAAAGTATGTTAAAAGGTTATTAAAGATTTTTTTTCCTCTTTCTTTTTGTGGTCCTTCAATAGAATTCTTATTCTCTAGCAACCCCTGTGCTGATACACCTGTGTTTTCAGTCTGAAGGTGGAATCTAGTTTGCCTACTTTGCTAATATCAGTTACTCACTACCTACCATTAACCATCTTCTTCTAATTTGAGTGTAACTTTATCAGGAGAGGTTCTTGTGCTTTAAAAACTTGTTTCAAGAATAAAATCTCATACACGTAATATCAGCCCACCCTTAAAATCTAAAAGCTTTTATTCCTTCACAATATTAAAAGGTTTCAGTAAACTGCTGCACCATTAGGTTTGAATCTTCAGTCTAGAAATGGAAACTGTCTCATATATTTATGCTACAACTTAGCATTACCTATCCTATCACTTTCCAGTATTAGGTTTACTGTCAGGAAGAGTATTTATTCCTCCTTTATACAGTTAAAAAGGTGCTATTACTTTTAAAATTCCAGTCCAATAGAGTAATCTAGGTGGCCTGCTTTGTTAATAGTAGTGCTGATTTATACTTTAGCGCGACCTTAAGTATTTTTAAAACTTGTTTTAAGTATAAAATCTTTTACACTTAAAATCACCCAACCTTTAAAATGATACATTTTACTACAGAACTAGCATGCACATCAAAAAATCTAAACAAAGCTACATAACACAGTAAGAAAACTTAGTATTTGATTAATACTTAAAATATATTTATTTAAAAAAAGAGTGGCTGGTGGCTTGTTCCTTTGAAACATTCAAAGGTCTGTAGAAATCATTGCGTTGTTTTTAGTCTAAAAGTAGTCACTGGCTAGTATCCCTTACTAATATTAGCACAAATCAATGCTAGAAGATATTTAGCACTACCTAGCATTAACTCTCTCATTCTGATTTTAGTTTAACTCTGTCAAGTGCAGTCATTGTATTTTAAAAACGTATTTGAAGTATCAGGTCTTATACACTTAATCAAAGAGGTGCAGTTAAGTTTAAATTTTCAGTCTAACAGTGGAAGCTTGTGCGCATACCTTAGCGCACATCTATGCTAGGTGACGTTTAGCACTACCGAGAGTTAACCAAATTGTTCTCATTTTTGTTTGACCTTTTGTAAGAGGCGTTATTGTTGATATTCAGCATTACTTTAAATGGCAGCTAGACCTTAAAAACTTTGAATTTAAATATTTTTTATTTTATCCCTTGCAGAATATAAATAACATTTTACAAGGGCTTGGGCTGAGGTATTTTCAGACTGTTTAATGCTTTTTTAGCTAAGCTAATTTCCTAAATTTTGTCTTTGTTAATAAGAACATGTTTTTTATGACTTGCCTGGTTAAAAGTCACATTGATTCATTGTGCTATTATTTGGGACAAAGTGCTATAACATGAAAGTATAACCAAGGTCTGCTTCAACTTTAATTGATACCTCTTCAACACATTAAACAGATTTTAGTAAATAAAGCCATAACAGTTTTTTTCTTTCTGTTGATAGGTTCAATTAATTTGGAAAGGTTTTTGCTATTATTTTTAACACTAGATTTTCTGATTAAGGACCTTTAAATAAATTAAACGGGTAAAATAACCAAATGTAGAAAGCAGTGCTTAAAGACTGTAAGTCAATAAAAAGAAATGAAGCTTTCAGTTTGCTTTGAAAAAAAGTAAAATCCTCCAGAGTGAAGATGCCGAACCTGACTAATTTGTGTGTGTTTTTGGAGTCTGGCATATCAAAATCTCAGAATACCTCTGAGCTTTAGTAACACTTTTTGCCCCAGATGCAAATCCAGCCCAGTGACAGTCAACCTCACAGACATAAACATGTTTGGTATGTGAGCATACCAAAGTCCCTGATGTATGAGGGTTTGTGCAGTTGTCTACCTCCTTTATTTACCCAGTCACAGGATTTAATGTTCCTGGGGGTTTCAGCTAGTCATCACTTTTCTCCAAACTAAATATCTTTGGAAGGGTGTCTGCAAACTTTTTTGTCATATAACGTAAGTAAGTAAGTTAATTAATAAATGCCTTTGGAAGGTTGCTGTATATAGATTGCTGAGTTGAGGTATGTTGAGATTAAGATAAACAGTGCATAAATAGGAGCATAAACATAAAAGAATAAAGAAAACTGGCACTCGTTTTTCAAATCAAAATGATTTAAATGACAGATTTAATTTTAATGCCGAGCAACTTGCTTCTTTCTGTCTTTCTTTTTCTTTTTTTTTAATCAAACAAGGACACCAGGGTTTAAAAGAAAGGACTGACCTCCACAGTCAGGCTTTCATTTCCTTTTAAGAGAAAGTGACTTTTAACAGTTCAAACTGAGCTGTTTCTGCAGTTTTTTTATGGAGGCTACAGAGATCTGGACTCATGTGAAGTGTCTTTGTGAATCAAAATGTGATATTTGATCATTGTAATGTTATCTCCAGGAGTCTGAGGCTTCTGATATTGTTTTTATTACAGCTGGGTGTTTTTAACGTGAGAAAAATCTGAAAGTTAAAAAATCAGCAGCACAAAGTTCAAAGCTTAAAAAGAAAAAGTGGGGGGGGGTTTCTTTTTTTGTTTTTTGGATTTTTTTTAGGAAGGATAGAGCATCTTTAATAACAGAGTAAAGGTAACGGTTCTGAGACCAACAGGTTCCAGCTGATTGGGGTCAAAGGTCACATAGAGCCCCTGTGAGACTCCACTTTGAAAAAGGTTGCTGCTGCTGGTTAGAGTTGTGTGTTTCCCGGTGTTGTCCTGCCCTCTACTGGCTGCTTGGTGGAAGTGTTGCACATGAACTTCAGAGGGAAACTGCTGATTTAAAGCTGCATGTTTTTGCTTTCCTTCAGCCCTTTACTGCAGCATTTTGCATGCTTTTAATTCAGTTTTGTGTATTTTTGCATCATTCTTTCCTTTTCATACTGCTTGCTGTCCTCTTCAGAAACATTTAGAAAAAGACAGCCTTTAAAGAGGGTTAAAGGGTCACTGCAAAACATGTAAACCTTCACGCCCAGAATATGTGTCAGGATGTAAAAACTTTGGGAAAAGTTTTCAATCCATTTAGTTGATTTAAAGTAGCATTAACATATTACGAAATACTCCACATCTTAAACTATGTAAAAGATATATTTGTGTAAAACTATGGTGAGAACAGGTAAAAGTGCTCATTTCTTGCACATATGTATAATTTATATATGTTTATATGTAAAATAAGCACTGTGCAGCTTTAGGTAATTGTAAAATATTTTGTATAATTTCCCAGTCAGATGTTCCCCATTTCTGTGAGTATAGTGGAGTAATATTCAAGTAAAAGCATCAGCACTGAAAAGTTACTTTGGATCTTGATATTTGTAACAACTCAACTTTATAACATGTGCTACGGGTATAAAAGAAAAGGTTCTTTTAACTGCTGGACCTGACATCTGGATTTGTTATAATAAGCTTGAACCAAATATTTTCTTTATCTATCTGGGTACTCCAGCTTCCTCCCACAGTCCAAAGACATGCATGTTACGTTCACTGATGACTGTAAATCATATGTAAGTGAGCATGAATTGTTGTCTAGGGTGTACCTTGAGGGCTCCAGCCACACAAGGTTCAGTCAAGCTTAGCTGTGTAGTACAAAGCAATTCAGAGTGATTTACAGAGGCACAGAAAAAAACTAAGCAGCTGAGATTTTACTTTACAGCAGTTTAAATGATGATGGCTTTAATAAGGACACTAATGCGAATAATATACAGCACATAGTTAACTCAGTATGTTGGTGTCTGCGGCTCCAGTTAAGGATGGGTATCGAAACCCGGTTCTTGTTGAGAACCGGTTCCCACCGTTTCGGTTCCTTGGAATTGTTTGCCATTTTTGCAAACGATTCCCGTATCGATTCCAGTCGCCCCGAATGACGTCACCATGTTGCGGAGCGTTATTTACCTGGCAGGAAACACGGCGGCTCAAACGCTCAAAAGTTTGGTTATACTTGCAAAAGGGCAACTTGCAATACTTGCAAAGTAGATATTTCATTTAAGGGAGGAAACACTACGAATATGCAAAAGCATTTGCTCACAAAACACGTGATGACCTTAAATGAATGTCGTGTTTTTAATTCCGCTCTCCGGACTCGTGAATCTCAACCCAGCAGCAGCGGTAACGTTTGCACGTCCTCTCCCGTTAATGCGGCAGGTAAATAATCAACTAACAGTGCATGTTATGTTAGCACGATCTGCCTTATTACAAAACCTGCCATTACTGTGCATTTAGGTGACCATGATGAGAGAGACAGAGTCTGGCTCAGATGCTGGCAGTTCTCGCTGCAGTCTACCGGTAGCGTCTCCTTTCAGGCCAGGATAGACGAATGTCACCGAGCAGTGACTAAGTTTGTGGTCAAAGGCTTGCACCCATTTGCCACAGCAGATGCCCCCGATTTCACTTTGGTAAGTGAATGTGTTTAATTGTAGGCAGGGACATTACTGGATATTCTTGTGTAATTTCTACAGAATAATTTATGTTACAATTTGTTATTGCTACAGAAGAATATTTATTTTATTATTTTACATTTACAATTTTTTTTCCTGGGGACTCTGTGACCCCCCCATTGAAGAGCCGTAGGCTGGATTAGGGTTGAGGGTTAGGATGCTAGTAAAGGTTACAAACTGTGTTACCTAATCTGTCATCTTATCTTTTAAGAGTACATCCTAGTCTTCTTTATTGCTTTGCCTCTATGATGTGGCTAGTGTATATTGCTAACTTAGAGAACATGAACAAATAGCTTTTCGTGAAAGTTTCACGTTTTGCTCTGAGACAAGTTTGACAATTCACTCAAATCCTTACGTGAAAGCACCGTGGTATCACTATTTTTATATTAATTCAAACTGCATGATCTTTTCTTGTAAAACAAAAAAAATCTCCTGGAGTAAACAGAGAAAATCTTACAAGAAAATACAGGCTTCAGACTGTAATAAAAAAAAGTTGTGCTCACTATTACAACACACGAGACTTTTTTTCATGACTTTTTTCACGTGTTGCTTCAAGACCGGTTTAAGTTTTTACTCTCAAATAAACCCCTTAATTAAAAGTACTGTGGTATCACTACTTTTACATATTGGACATTGCTGAGTCGTCCATATTGATTTAAAGCTGGACTTTAAGTTTAATAATGTAGCACATTTAAGCACAACAGACACTGGCCTAAGTGCTGCAGCACAAGTAAAACAATCAATGATAATACAATAACAGATGAAGACAATACAACTTTTTACCATGAAAATAATGATAAAAAGTAAAATAACAGTAGTAAAAAGAGATGAACTGGGGAAATTGATACAACAAACTGAAAATAATCTGAAAATGAAAAAGTTAATAAAAAGATGTTTCCAGTTCAGATTTGAATACTGTGACGTGAGCAAGAGGACCTAATGTGAGGAGGAAGATAGTTCCAGAGTTTCGGAGGTACGCCTGGGGATTCCCAGTCACCTGTAAAAGTAAATCTGGAATTTGGAATCTGGGACTAGAAGTTGCTGATAAGTGGGCCAAAGTGAGCGGCATGGGCCTTAGGATTGTAAAAGATCTGATAGATTAATATGAAGAAGTCTGTGCATCATACTGAAACTGATCCTGTACTTCACAGGAAGCCAGTGAAACGATTCAAGAATGGATGAAATTCAATCACACTTCCGTGTAGCTGTCAGCAGCACCATTTTGAACCAGCTGCAATCGAGATGTGAGTGTTTTGCTCAGTCCAGTATATGATTAATTTCAGAAATCCAGTCTGCATGTAATAAAAGCCTTAACTGTACTTAAAAGTCTTAACATTTATTTATATTAACGTGAATAATAAGAGTGTTTTTTTATGCTGTACATAAGTAAGTAAGTAAAACTTTATTTATATTGCTAGATAAAAGATCACAAAGTGCTTTACAAGGTATATCTTATATATATATATATATATACACATACATACATACATACATACACACACACACATATATATCTTTGATTATCAATTGTAAATTTGAGGCAGAACGCGTTCAGAAAGATTAAGTTTTACCGATAACTCAGACTTGTTTGGTCAGTCAGGCTCTGATGAAACACAAAGTCACATGTGTGAATACCAGTGACTCCAAATATCACTGGTTATAAGCTTTAAAAAATGGTGATGTATATTGAGCTCACTGTTCTACCCTGAAGGGAGGGAGTTTGTAATTGGGTCCATTTTTTGTTTGTTAGCGGTGTAGCATCCACAGTTTTCAAGATATCATGTTCAAATTTCGTGTGATGGTAGATACCAATAACAGTCCGAGCTGATTTAATTTAGGTGAAAATTGGGTTAAGGTTGCACCAAATGTGAAAATCATTAAAAGTTTTATATTACCCACGATGTTTTATGGATCATTTTCAACCTTTATAGGCCTTGGAGGATATGACTACCTAGGTTAGCTAAGTATTTGAATCTGACCTTCACTTTTAGCGCCCAAGGTCAAAGCTGGCCTCGAAAAAACTTTTTAAAACAAACACAGTAATAGATCATATGAAAGCGCACGGAGGCGTCATCGCAGTGTAATAAAAACATCATAAATAAATCAAAGTTGTAGTACAGCCCTTGACGTGTGCTCACTTTTAGTTGGAAACTGTTGCTTGAAATCTGAACTGAACCTCTGCCCTGGCACTCACATCTCCTCCTCCTTCCACCGCTTCCTCCAAGAGTTCAAGGTCGTCGTGTGGCTATTTCCAGCTCGTCTCCGCTTTGATCCGTGTCGCAAAATGACAAGGTAACGCAACTCGGGGGGTCAGCTGTGTTACAGGAACGTGTCCACGGATCGAGAGAGAGGAAATCAATCCTGCCTGACAGTGTCTTCAGGATACACTGACCTGACTGAACCATCGCGCACACACTCATGCTCGGATAAACGCGCGAGCTCACGCAGATGTACACAAACAAACACTCGCAGTTTAAATATAGCGCTCACGCTCTCTCCAGCTGTCTGTCAGCGTGACACAGACGACCTCTGTCAGCTCCGGTTTGTCTGTCGTCTTGTAAAGGTGCATCGGAGAGACAAGGTGTCTGCACAACAAGTTGATCTCAGACTAACCGTGTCTGAAAAGATGTTTTCAGGGATGAAGGGGGGCAAAAAAAGGAGAAAAAAAACAGAACAGCTGAGATTTAATATAATTTCAGGCTCAGATTAGAGACACTAAGCTTATTTTTTATACCAGGCTGATGATATCAGATGAACTGGTAACAGGGGACTTCCCCTCACTACTTGTTCTGATTGGTCCCTACATGTTTTCTACAGAGGTGGTACTATATGGTATTATTTTGTTTATTTTTACCACCTGATGTGACAAAACAACCATAGATTTATTCTTTCTTTCTGTTGTCTTTTCATTTATCCTGTCACCTTGTCTTTGTTTCTTTTTCTTGACTATCTTTCTCTCCTTTGTATTTCTCTTTCACTTTCTCTTTTACATTCCTACACTTTCTTTTCTGTTTAGTTTTTGTTTTACTTTGTGTCTTTATCGCTTTCATTTTGTGTCACGGTCCGTGGAGATAGACCGTGTGGGAATGTGTGTGTTGGACCCAGACGCGAACACAAGCGAAGATGCAGGAGTGGATTAAACAAAAGCGAGCCTTTTATTATGGCTGATAACAGAACAAACCAGAGCGAGGGCAGTATAAGGGTAATAGTTCAAACAGAAAACCTAAACTGGACATAAACTAAGAAAAAGCTATGGCTGGAGATACGGAACACAGGGGGTGGTAACACAGACGACGCGACACAGACTACATGAAACACAGAGACTAAATACACAAGAGGGATGATCAGGGGAAGTGGCCACACATGGGAACACAGCTGACACAGATAAACATAACAAGACATGGCAGGAGTAAACAACACTGACGGGAGACTGTCAAAGTAAAACAGGAAGTACACAGGTGCAAACAGGAGGAGAGAGAGAGCACGGGCATAGTGGGCTGGGGAAACATGGAATGAAACAAGGAGGGGAGATGAGGGCTCACAGATACATAGAGGGGCACACAGGGGATAAAAGTCACAAGGGGAAGTCAAATAAGGAACACCACAACAGGACAACTTAGGAAACATGGCCTAAATAAGGAACGAAATACAAAAATACAAGAAACTAAGAATACTGGGCCCACATGGCCCAGGACCATGACATTTTGTCTTTGTTGCACTCACGCTTTCTTTTTCTACTTTTCCTGTGTTCTTTCTTCCTTTCTATCTCTTTCCCCATATCTATTTTTATCTCTTTTATTCTTTTTATCTTTTTCTCTACTTGTCTTTTTTCTAATTTTTCTCACATTTTCTCTTTTTATTTCTTTTTTTCTCCATTATTCTTTGTTCTTTTAACCTCTTTTCCTTCTAACTTCATCTTTTTCACTTACTGCTTGTCCCTGCTTTTCTCATTTCTGTACTTTTTCTTTGCTGATTTTTTTCTCTCCTCGTGTTTTGATTTTTCTTTCCTTTTCTGTCTTTCTTCGTCTTTCTTACATTCTTACTTTTTTTACTCTTTATGTTCTTGAACTTTCTTCCTTTCTTGTTCTTTTCACCCCTTTTCTCTTCCATCTATCCCTTTCCTTCTTTGTTTCTCTCTCTTTCTTTATTGTTTTTTCCTCCTGGCTGTTCTTACTTTCTTCTTCAGTCAGTCTGCAACATGGGACCCTCCAACTCTCACATGCTCAATACATGGTAGTAAAAAATCTGCAGTAAACAGAGAGCAGCCTCGGGTCACCTGGTTGACAAACATAAAATCCACCGACAGGTGAGGCAGACAGCTTCTTCTTAAACTCCAATGTTCTGCTGGGAAACCTTGTGAAGGTCTTACTTTGACAGCTATACCAAACTCCCCAACAGAGCATAAGAATCCTCCAAGGCCTCAACCAAAAACTCCACCCTCCTGGTGCTACCCACTGCTGGCGACCCCCAGAGGTCCCATGTGGGGGTTAACACAATATAAGGCTATATTTTGTTTTAGTTCTTTTCAACAAGCGATCTTTTGTGATTAAAACAAATGCAGTGAGTCTAATCTAGAAAGGTCTGCACAGACGTTACAATCAAAACATTGCTGAAGTCTGACAAGGTTGCACAACCCCATCAAGGAAAAGTGGTGCGAAAAGCCTTTCATGTACCTTTGTACTTGCATTCCCACTCTCTACCTTTCCATTTTGTTGCACACACACACCCCATCAGCAGAGCTTCTGTTGTGTCTGCAGCCAAAACAATACCCGTGAACAGCGGACGCCATTCGACTCCCCTCACAGGTCGCCGAGCACTCCCTGCTAGCTAATTACAACAGGGTGCGTGTGTCTGTCTGCACCCCTCCCTCCTGCCTGAAAACACAGGGCATCTGCAGAGGACGGCGGGAGGGTTGTGCCAGGGTTGCGAGGGGGACGTATTTCTGACAAATGTGCCATCTCCATAATTAGCTGGAAAGCAACATATGAAACATTAAACACGCCGGGCGCTGACGACAATCAAAACATTTCATTTGTTGTCAATTATTCATTACTTTGAAGGTTCTGAAGGGGTCGTTAATATGGAAATAAGCTTGCGATGCTAACAAGGTTGTAGTATCTGATTCGAAATCATCTGAGCACAGAGCGCCCCTTCCCTTGCTTCCTTTCTTTTTTCCTTTTTTCTTTTCGGCTAATATTTTGCCTTTTTTTTTTGTCTCTATTGTGATTTCGTCTCTTATTCATGAAGCCTGCTCTTCAAACAAAACCCTTGAACAACAAGCTGCTTTTATCCACTTTAAACTCCATTTGATGGAATTCTTTGATAGCTCCGAGTTCAGCTCTGCCTCAAATGAAGTTAAACCACCCAAAACTAATCTAGTCCCATTTTTTAAAAAAAATTTTATTTCACCATTTTCATTCTTTACCTGACTCTATTAGTGGGTGCTTCCCCTCGGCGGCTGTCACAGCAGACCTGCCAAGAGAGCGGTCAGTAAAGTTCCCGTCTGTAGCTTTTCACGGTTTAGTTGCTCTACAATTAATTAATGGGATGAAAAAGTCCCACACAGCACCTCGCCGCCTCTGGAGCAGCAGCAGCTACCTTTGCCAGCTGTCAAATTGGAGAGACGTGGACTGGAAAAATAAGCCCGAGGCTGTGGCTATTTAAGGTAATTAGTTCTGATTCATGCAGCTCTCAATCCCTATTACCTGTTAACTGCTGCCACCATCAACCAGCGTTCAGCCTGGGGAGTTCAGCTTTGCGTGTGCGTTCATGTGAAGACTGAAGGCACGGAAAGCAGAAGGATGCCAGAATCCAATCAAAGGTTTGGGTTATTAAAATATGACCAGTGATGTTGTCTGGGCGAGGCAGAAGTACAGTCAACCTGAAATAAAGGTCGATTGTGTTTGAGTGAACTTTTAGGAAGCTCTTTTGTTGAGTGCTCTTAATCAAATTGGATTCTGAAGCTTCCTGTTCCTAAAAATCTGACATTTATGGGATAAAACAGCCGAACATCACGGTTTAAGTTTATTTTCTGCTTAACCAACCCGTCAGGAGACATTATAAAGTGTTGTTTCTTCTTCGTTTCATTCATGGCATGTAGTACTGTGCAAAACTCTTGAGCCACCCCACATTTCTTTATATTTTGAGATTTTCTTGTCATTTATTTAGTTCTCCAAGCTTTTGTTGTGTTTAACAAGTAGGCCAATCCAGAGAGAGTTGACAGGAAAGCAGGATATTAGTGAGGGGGGAATGACACACAGGACATGGGTGAACTTCAAACTGGGTCATTGTAGTAGTTTTTGGCATATGGGTCACCTTCTCAATCGGGGAGCAATAGTGGCAACCTGTTTTCCAGACTTCTTCAAAGACATTCAAAGCTCTTTTGTGGGTGTTTCTGCTTTTTGTCCTGTTCTCTGCTGCTTCAACAATGGCCCATGTAAGATGCTGGATTTTTTCCTGTGTCTTAAGGACTTGGCTTATCTGCTGTAGATACATTTTTTTAAGAAAGCACAGCACGTCATGCTGAGATATGCCAAGTTTTCAGCTAATAGCGCTTTGAGAATCACCTTGTTGGTGCAAAAATACTATTTTATGTCTGAAGAAATGGGAACAAATGATGCGTTTTTGTGACTGGCTACAACACCTAAAGATCTAATTACGTGTAGACACAACATTGGTTCTTTCTTTGAGTTAGTTTCCAGTTTAACTTAAAAGAGATTAACATTTGGGGATATCGGACTCTTTTACATCTGCTTTGACTGGAATCCATAAAATATCTTTGTATGTGATAACCAATATTAGTTTGTGCCGCAATTTTAATCATTTGGCAAGATTTTTTTATGCGTTCCTACTCTTAGTATTGGAAGTACTATTCAAACTCACAACACTGTATGTTGATATAATCGACATACAGTATAGTGCTGTATAATCAATGTGTTTGCAAAGATTTAGAAAATATATGCATTTACCCATTTACTCATACTGGGTACCGGGTAGGACATCTCTTCCACTTTGGAAACTTTAAAACAGCCAATCCGTCCTCTGTACTTTGTCACACTTGGTATAGTCCTGCGCCCTGAATACAACTGCCACTTCCTGTTTGCCAGCCTGGCCTTTTACCTGGATTTGTTTGGGTGAAGCACAAAGAAACAAAACAATTTGGGTAAGTATGAATGTGAATCTGAAGTCGGTTTGACTGAATGTGCAGCTCTTTCATTAACTTGTGAAATTTATTAGAAACTTAAATGTTTAAAAGGTTTGCTAGAATAAATGCTACCCTACAAGTTCTGTTGTTCAGCTGAAGATAGCAAATGAAGTATTTCTTTCACATCTGAACCTACTTCTGCCTCTAACACTCATCTACATCCGCTCCACCCTGCCTGCACTCTCTTCTTCACCTCTCTTGCACTGCAATGTCTGTTGCTTCGAGTGGTTGACCCCTAGTATTTAACCTCATCCACCTTCAACTTTCCACCTGTCTGCCTCTCATTCACCCACATGTATTCTGTCTTGATTCTACCGACTTTCATTTCTCTTCTCTCCAGAGGATACCTCCACCTCCCCAGTCTTTCTTCCACCTGCTCCCTACACTCACTGCAGATCACAGTGTCATCATATTCCATGGAGACTCCTGTCGGACCTCATCTGTCAACCTGTCCGTCACCTTTGATGGGCAATGTATTAATATGTCATCAGCTACACCACGGGATAATGTAATGTTTTTTTAAGTACAGCATTTGCAAACAATGTTAATAGTTCATCTACGGCTTCAGTACTTGGCAAAGTAATTTTATTAAAAGTCATCCACAAGTAATAGTAATAGTTGTGTGTTTGCAGACAACCATGTTCCCTCACCTATCAGGTCAGAGGTTTGATCTGATTTCTGGCCAGCTTGCAGTCTTTCTTTTGGATGTTAAACTCCAAAGTTCACTTTTGTCTCTAAAAGCCGAAACTATCTTTTTGCTCTCTGACCTACTAAGCCACACGCAAGCAGCTTTTGGAGCATTTTTTACTTTGGATATTGGACTTAAAAAGTTATGTTTTAACTGTCAGTTGATCACACAACCTTGAACTCCTGCCAGACCACACCATGCCCAAGCTTTTTTTGGAGCCGTGTAATTTTCACAGAGTTGAGCAGTACACAGAATTCACTGGCTCATGGTGACATATTCATTGAGAAACTGAGACTTCATAGTGCGAGTCTTTCTATCTTTTTAGTGCTGGACATTACAGTTTAGAAACCAAATTTTAACAACAAGTTTAAAACTAACTCGGGAGATATTTTTGTCTTGGTGCTACCCAAGCTAAGCAGTTTTTTGCCCCCTACAGCTTTCAGTCTTTTTCTGAAGCTCATCTAAGAAAACATGTTAAAAACAAAGAGTACTGAAGTATCTTGACTAAAACTCTGACCTGAATTGGAGTATTTAGAGGTGTAAATATCTCACTGTAATAGCAAAAAAGCTCTGTAACCATTGGAGCAGTTTCATAAATGTATTTTAGAACAACATTGCATCTCTTTATTTTATGTTCATTCTCCTGAAAATACTTCCTGATCTTAACTTAAATACTTACATTTGAAACTTTCATATGTAAGTCACTGTAAGTTAGTTATACACTGCCCTTCCTCTGGGGCAATTTATTTTAGCAACAAATTACAATCTACTGCAATAATTTTAACTTTTTTTTATTTTAGGAAAGCTCAATAACATGTTGGAAATACTTCTTCTATTACACCCATGTTTTGATGTTTAAAAATGTTTTAATCTACCCATAAGTGCTTAGATCTGGGGTATATTTCTAATCCTCCTCTACTGATCATGAAAAACCTTTCAAAAGTGCCACAGTTTGTTTTGCCTAACTAAACCTTACTTTGCCAATTCTTTGATCAAAACTGTCCACTTCCCTCAGCAAAGACGGAGCTACTTTGTATTTTTTTTTTCCCCTGCATGTGTGTGTGAACCCAGCAAGCCGGCGGTCATCATTAAGACAGTAAATCTGCATATTCCTTCTCTCGCTCTCTCTTTTTTTTCTCCATTTTACAGTACAGTCACTGTAAGGTTAAGTAGCCCCAGGAAAGACAATACCAGCCACTCTTCAATTATTTATTCTCACATCATCCCAAAAAGATGACAAATGCTAATTTTGGTCCATTCCCCAGCTGGGCATCCAAGTGCTCATTAGTTTTAAAGAAGGTTAATCCATTTAGGTTTTGCATATTGATATGCCAATTATGTCTAATCGTGGAAGAGGCATCCGTCAAGGTAATAGTGCATAAACACATGCAAGAACATTAGGGAGAAGTCAACGTTATAATAAAGTAGGTGTTAATTGGTAAGGGGAGGACTGTCGGCTAACTCATGTGTGTAATGTACAGACGGGTGAGGAAGAGAGAGGGGGAGAAAAAAAGGGTTTCATTAGATTCCTCCCTCACAGCCCAAATGAAAAAAAAAATGCTGTAATTTGCAAACCTCATGCTGTGAGCTCGCTGGGTGTCGTGCCCAAATGCTCCACCGAAGAGGAGGGTCACAGGGGTGAGGGGAGTGAGAGCTACGGCAGCATTCTGATACGGGCTGTTCAAAGAAAGTGTTTTTGCAATCATAATGTGGGATCTAACTTTTGTTCAATATAACTGCATCATCGTGTTTCCCCATGTGCTGTTGCGCTAAGCCATGACAATAAGAAAAATGTCCTCCAAATTAAAAAAAACTAAATTTTAATTTGCCTTTTGACATAGAAATCACTCATCAATCATTAATTATTAATAAATTATATATAAGTGTACAATAAACAACCATGGGGTTGTTTCTTAGTTTACTCCTACTTATACAAATAGTTCATTATTTGAATAGCATTGAACTTTTGAGAATTGTCACTTTTTTAATGAGATGTTTATGATCATTTATATAGAAGAAATATACAGAAATATAATTGGTGTGACACCGGTGTTAACACCTTAACACTAATAGTCTGTTTAGATGTGATAAATACTACGAGAAAAGACTTGTATAACCAGCAGGTAAAAATAGCAATAATAATAATAACTAAGAAAAAATCATTACTGATGTTTTTAAATGTACTTTTTCACACAGGGCCAGGTACTTGAGTTATCCTTGTCTAATATTACATTTTATTTGATCAAATAGCAACAAGCTAATAAATCAAGAATGGTTCAAATACTTTTTCACACTTTTTCACATCACCATATGTATAAGAAAATATATTAAATATCTATTAAAATCAAAGGATTTATATCCAATTCGCTATTTTAAATGCAAGCGATACATTTCACATCGCTGTGGTGTCATAGAATTGTGTAAATAGTTTTCTTACCATTACTTAAAGCCACAGCTTTAAAACTGAAGGTTAGTTGTCTCGTAGCATTTGGTCACATACCGATTTCATGGTGTAGTCTTTGGTTGACAACATGGTAACTGTGCCAACCTGCAGGTTGAAGAAGTATGTGAAGCACTGATGTACTACTGATGTACTAGTAGTCACAGTTAGAGTGTATCTCCTGTCAGAATCAGCTTTATTGGCTGAAAACCACAACGGCAATGGATAAAATTGCGAATTTGGGACTTTCCAAAGTAGTGGGTCGTGCTTTGGTGAGTACATCCATCTTTTATTTTACTGCAGCTAGTCATGTATTCAGTTACTGTTCATGCAAAAGCCCTGTGTCATATTACATTAATATACTTTATTAAATAATAAAAAATAATTTTCAAAAAAACAATAAGATTGCAAAAATTTGCAATAAGGCTTTAAGTACTGGTGTGTTAGGTAGGTATGCAAAACAAGCCATATTTTATGTGCAATTTCAAAGAGAGACCTAGAGAACAAAACAAAGACCAAGGGAACGTCAGGGTTCTCTCTCAATCTGAAGGCTGTTCTCAGCTTTATTTTAAACTGTCACCAAAAATATTTTACTTCTGAGAATTTATGACAAATATCTCTGCAACAGATAAAAAAAAGTTTAAAAATACAGTGAAGATAATGAGGCTCAAATGGTTCCAAAAGGCACAAAATGAGAGACCTGAGGCGTTTAAAGAAAGCATGATGCTTTACAACCTTCCTAATAACCATGAAAAAACACAGGAGTTTGTAGCAGTCAGTTCCTCTCCCAATCTTGCTTGCTGGCGGCCAGAGCCTCTCCCAGCGCTCTGATGAAGCGATGGACATCACTGAAGGAGTTGTACATTGGCACCGGAGCAACTCGCAGCACGGTGGGCTCCCTCATGTCACACTATGAGACAGGAAATGACAAAAGAGTTCAAAATTGTTCAGGTGGTCATTTTTTGAAGCACAAGGAATTAAAGTGCCAAAAACTGGAGCTCCTCCAATGGCCACTGTAGGCAAGTTACAAAAGCGAGCATGTCCCTATAGTTGTTTTTATGAAGTTAGTTGCTAAGATCCTCCACCAGTCTGTGCTCTGGTTTTAGTGAGTTAAATGCTAATGTTTTATTTGTATGTACTTGGCACTAATGATCAGGTATCGGTTTATAAAAACAAGCTGAATTCACAAACTTTGGACACTTCTGGCTCCAAAAAAGAAAACAAATACAAAACTGAACTGGCTAAGATGCCAAATACGTGACCAACCCCTTTTCTAAACTTTTGATGATAACAACACAGAACTTAAAAAGACAAAATTTACATTTGATGTTAAAATTAATTACATTCTTGTATTTTTACCTGATTAGGCTTGTACTAGAAACAGATATCGGGGTTTATACTCACAGCGACGCCCCTCTTCTCCAGCTCCTCGAAGACTCTTTTGATGGGAACAGAGAAGGAGAGCGAAAGCTGGCAGCCTCTCTGCTGAGGGTCCGACGGTGTGATGATGTGGACGTGAGGTTTGTGAGGCTGAGCCGGGTCCTTAGTGTAGTAGTGCTTAATCAGATACTCCAGGTAGCCTGTCAGTAGGAGGGACTTCTTGCGCAGAGCCTGCATGGTGGTCATGTTAAACACCTGGCAAGATTTAAATCGTGTATGAGGAAAGAAAATGAAAAATAGATGTTACTTCAGGCAAATGTTTTTTTTTTTCGTGTACAAGACTATGCTGATATATTAAGGAAGCCTGAAAACAGCATTTTTCCCTTCCATAAGACATGATTTTAGATTACTCTCTCAAATTTTAAAAAAGGAATTTTCTCAATTTTTCAGTTATTTCCATAAGTTTGAGCAATTAAGGCGAGATAATAACCCAAATTTTGAACTTATGTATGGCAAAAAATGCTTGTTTTCAGTGGCAGAAACAAGTTTCCATAATAAATAATAAACTGCTGAAATAAGCAAACACTAAATAACCATTAAATAGACATGTACAACAATTAAACAATGAAAGAGATGAATAATGAACACATATAGTTTTTTCAAGCTGTGTATTCAACTTGTAATCGACTACAGGCACTATTAGCATCACTGTTTGATAAACACTTACTTACAGATATGCATGACAACAATTCCAGTTACCCCAAAGTGTCAGTGCACTACATACATACATTACATACACGTAATGACAAAAACATACACATAACACTTGTAATGTTAATAACGGACATGTAACTTCAATAACCTGCACATAACACACATGTAATGTCAATGGTTTGCATATAATGTCCACAACATACGTGTAATTTCAATGGCGCGCATATATTGTACACGTAATATAGTTGTCGTTTTGAGATCATTTACTACACAAACTACATATAATTTGTAACGATTCACAATTCCCGAACACTAAATAGATGCTAATAATCCTTGAACCCTAGCAAGCTTATGAAATACGTTTCATTCAGGTTGATTAACATGTCTAGAAGGAGTACCTCCAGACTGGCCTGCAGTGGACAGACCAGCAGGATTGGTTGGTTCGACAGCCTGAAGCCGCTCACTCCAGGCTGCAGCTCCATCACTAAAAACAGAAGGAAAAAGTCAAGAACCCTTTCAAAGCTTCAGGATCCATTCAGTTCATTCAGAGCCTGAGAGGTGTGCTCTTTACACTCTAAACATAAAGGTCTCCAAATAGGCAGAACTGCAGGTGTAATGTTCACATGAGACCACAAGATGGAAGCAAATAGCAACTCTAAAAGCACACAGCAGGCTTGAGAGAGGTACTGAGGAGGCAGAGGTCAGTGAGGAATCTGTGATGAGTTTTACCGTTAGTCATCTGAAACCGAGACTTCAGGTCATGTCCCCACCATCCCATCAGCCTGAAGGACACGGGAACAGAGAGCTGTGTTACTTTATTTAATCCAATCTTTAATCCTATGTCTATTAACGTATTTTGACTAATTTAAGAGAAAGATACTTGAGTTTGATATATTTTATCATTTGATATTAGTTTCACTATCCTAGATGTCCCACATCTGGCCGTGACTGACTCAAGGTGTCACTTGCCAGTGCTGTGACTGAACCAAGAGTGTCAAAATTAGGCCAAGGATATCTGGGATACCCTACCAACAAAAATCCCCACCAGCTAAAATGTCTGTGAGGAATGTTTCTTACGTTGGTTTGATGGTATGTTTGTGTTTCTCATGGATAAACGCCCCAGCGAGACCACCAGCACCTGAGTTTATATACTGCAAACAAAAAAGCCACAGTCATCACAAAGCATTTCTCATTTATACTTTTATCTGATAATTGTACTGAAATCGCCTGCAGTTCATTAACAGGGCAGTTAGTGAGCAAGGTAGTCCTCAGTAAGCTGGAGTGAATGGTGATAAGGAGATAAGTATTTACCGCTGCCTTTATGATACATGAATAAAAAAGTCTGTGAAATTTGTCTGAAATTAAGATAATCTCGGACATTTTCACATGCCCCGTTCTGTCCTTTTAGGCTGTTCGCTCTGCTCTTACATCAATTTCTCTTTCAAACTGTCCTGGATTACATGTGAAGGATTATGGCAGTTAACAAGCAGTTTTCAGTTTAAATGATCCATAGTTTTCAGCGATGGCGCTAAGGTAGATGTAACATCACTGCTGCACAGAGATCAGAAAGTAGCACTACAGAAGTTATTGAATGGGAGATCAGCTGAATTACCTAAGGCTTTTGATCTTTAAAGGCCCCTTCCATTGGTTTTTGATAAAGACATCCCCCATGGTCATTCATAAACCAAAATAAATAAGTAATAAACTGTTAAATGACAGGTAGTTCCAGTTTTTTCAGTATCTGTTATAGAATTGCATGATTTCTTACTCTTGAGTTCAGAAAAATCTAACCCTGATAGGTTTGTGTGCTTAATTTCTCTCATGAGCTGCTTTGTGCATCCTGGCAAAACAAAGAAATATTCTGTATATTAACAACAAAACTTTGATTTTATAATAATTACATAATTACAGGACAGTGTGGACAATGAGACACCAGAAATTTTCTGTAATTCATTTCTTAAACTTTAAGCCCAAAGAGTCATGCTGCCACACTTCTTTCCTTTACTACAGCACCATTTCTTTATCAAATAGAAAAACAGATCTATTGTTGAAGTTCTTTTTCTTACATTAAAATATCTCAGGGATTAAATGGGAGTTTTGCTGGTCCGGCTCACTTGAGATCAAAGTGAACTGTATGTGAGCCACGATGTAAAATGAGTTTGACACCCTGGTATAAGCGTCTAAAATCGGAACTGGTTGTGTTGTCTCAACCTTTGCCAGAAAGAACATTAATATTCCTCAGAAAGGACATTTGTCCTACAGCTCCACAGAGTCTCATTCACTCTGGACTGTGTCTGGATGAAACAGTGAGCAGGACTTTAGAAGTCTCCTGTCAGCTGACCTTGTAGGAGCACCAGCAGGCGAAGTCGACACCCCAGTCGTGCAGTTCCAACTCGACGTTTCCTGCCGCGTGGGCGCAGTCGAAGCCGACATAACAGCCCTGACAGACAAACAGAGGACACAGTAACAACTTAATATACAGCACAAAGCAAAAGTCTCGAGAAGGCCCTGATTAATTTTTCTTTTGCTTCCAAGATAACAGACTTTCTTCACATTTTTGTAAGTGGTCTTGAGCAATAGCTTTCCAGGACTTCTAGAGACTTCTAAGTTTTCTTTGGACATTGACTCTTTCCACAATTCAAGGAAACATTTGGTCAGGCCGGAAAGTTTCACAACTGAAGAGTTGCATCAAAAAATATGGGATTTATTGCAAATAACACCAATATTTCATAAAATGATGGCGAGATGCGGTGAAAATTTGAGATGAAAATGGGTAAAAGATTTGGGTGTAAACACACAATTGGAAAAAGGGAATAGCGTTGTTGTTAACGTTGGTCAGTCAGAGTCACAGTGGGCAAAACTCACTCAGTTAAAAAATTGTGCATCAGTATTATTGTTGGCCCATCAAACTTCGCACAGTGGGTGTGATACCCACCAACTCTAGCTGGAAATGCAGATCTGCGATTGGTACTTTTCTCCATCTGTTCTGTTCTTTTGAACTTTTTTGGAAATAAATAATGAAAGCACCGGGAGAAATCATATACATGCTTCTTTATGTAAGTGTCAACTCTCATTTAAGTAATACAAGAAAATCGGAAAGTTCTGGTGACTGGAAGGCCTCATTGAAACATCATTAAAGACTTTTATCTGAGTATTTTTTGCTTACAGTGGTTTCTCTTTTTGCTAGGCCCCCCTTTGTTTTACAAGAAAATCTGTAGCTTTACTGTATAAAGAGCTAACATCTCCAAAATTTCAGGAGTAGTTAGTCATTATAAGACGTGTTTGTGAACTAATCAAGAATGTGGGATACTGTTTGTCCGTGATTTGGACAGCCCAGCGCGTGTTCCCGATGCAGGGGAAACAAACTCTGCCGGGGAGACCTACCTTGGCACTTGTGCAGGTAAAGCCAAAGGCAAGATATGCTTCACCATATTTTCAAGTCTTTGGCTTGGAAGGGAGTTGGTTTGGAAACATATTTGGCGATGCTTCATCTTCTGCTTTGCGTTTGTGTGGGAGCCCCGTCAAAAACTTGTCCATTGTGCTAGCAGTGTTCAAGCATTTTTTTTTTATTCATACTGCGCCCCCCAGTAATGTGCCCCCCACTTTGGGAACCACTGGGTTACAGTATCCTCTCCTCACCTTCCTCTGGCCAGCCTCAGTGATGCAGGCCATGTCGAACAGCTGGCCGGTGTAATACTGAACCCCGCTAAACATTACCACTGCGATAGAGTCGCCCTGCTTCTCGATCACCTCCAGGATGTCCTCGGTTTTCAGGGTCTCTTCTCCCTGAACACACAGAAAGTGCTCAGCATTGTCATTTAAACGGTGTTTAGTTTCTAACTGACACAGAGCTACAGACACGTTTGTTCATATAACAGCATGAAATGCACTCAATAGGTCGGCAACTGCTCTTCATCTTTGAAAGTTAAGATGCTGTGAAAGTTTTAGTAGTGATATGCTAACACGTGACGTGAAGTAGATGACCTGAGGATTTGCTTTGGGGAGGAAAACTATCCATCAATTGTTCCTCCATGGAGAAATTAGTTTAGATAAAAGTGTGCAGTGTGTTACCGGCTTGGGTGACAGCAACAGCATGCTGTCCTTAGGATCGAGTCCTCGCAGACGGATCTGCGACTCCACAGCGTACTGAGGAAAGAGATTCAAGAAGGACACTGAAGATTTAACCCTCCTGTTATATTGCAAGTCAAATTGAACCATTTTAAATTGTAAAAATCTAAAATAAATAGTTTAAAGTATTTTTTCAGTATGAAACTTCTTGTGCTAGGCTTCATAAAGGTAATCAACATATAAAATAAAAATTGTGCATTTTCACATATGTACAACCCATGTGTTACCCACATGTCCCAGGACAAGTGGGTAGGACAGGAACCTTTTATGGGCAGCATGTGATGCAAACACCAGCTATACACTGAACATGCAGGTTAACACTGGGAAGCTGGCTGGAAGAGCCCCAGAGAAGAATCATGTCACAAAGGTTGTGCTTGATATGGCACAAGGTCTCAGGGGCACAACATAACCTGTGACTACAACTTGGTTCAGGAGCTTCTAAAGAGAAAGCTCACAATGGTTAGAACAGTCCGAAAGAACAGAACTCTCTGCTGAGCTGCTGAAAACCAAGAACAGGGCCCCTCAGTCTTCCATATTTGCCTTCACAGACACTACAGCCCTGGTACCTTATTGCCACCAAAAGGGGAAAAAAGTTGTGCTCATGAGCACTTTGTACAAAAATGCTGAAATCAGCACACGAGAGGACCAGAAATGACTCTAGACTGCAGTGCCACCAAAGGGTGGGTTGACAACTTGGACAAAGTCACAGGGTCCTACAGCACCAAGTGAATGACTGCACGCTGGCCACTTGTCATCTTTTACAACATCGATGTATCAGCCATAGACAAGTAAGAGAAACACTGAGTGCAGGAAAACACTCCGTTTAAGCCCTTTTAGGACCCTTTAGGTCCAGTCTGCATGCAAAAGTATTGATGGGCAAGATACTGAACCCCAAGTTCCTCTCTGATGCATCCATTAGATTATGAATGTTAGATAGAAAACACCTAGCTGTAGAAAACATGTGCTGGTATGGCATATTGCATAAAGCACTTTGAGTAGAAAGTTGAGTGGAAAAGTGCTGTATGAGAACCAGTCCATATGTTCAACTATAAATAAAATATGGGTTTATGAGATTTGCAAATCCCTGCATTCTGTTTTTATTCATATTTTACACAGCTTTTTCAGAATTGGTATTGTACTTAACAAACATAGGGTCAAGGGTATCTCTAATGTACACTCTGGACAGATCTCAAAAACCTTCCTCCTTCAATTAATGTCAGTTCTTTGGGCTAGAAATGTTTCTCGAGTGTTAAAACTGGTGCGAAACACAAGATCAGACCCCAACTAATCATCCAGTGAAGTTTAATTTTTCTTTTGAGTTAGACAAAACTAGTAAAGCTGAATTCATGGATCAGGGAAAGAAAAATCCCCAAAGGGAGGATTTGAGAGAAAAATGTGATCATGTGTGGATGTACTCACGTGATCAGATGGAAAGGCCTTGTCCTCTAGAAGGATTTTGTGTCGAGTTTTAGTGGGTTTGTAGAAGGAAAGCTGCCGAATAATTGAAGGACATTACTGTTCAGTTTGAAAGTTGTTGAACTATGTGTGTTATGTTTGTATATCTCATCATTTAAATGGGGTGAAACAGTAAGTGATTGTATCATACCAGCAGAAGATGTAAATTTACTGTCAGACCATTCATCAGTGCCACTTCCTCAGTTTTAGCTCCTGTCAAAAACAAAAGAAGAAAGACAATATGAGTCTTGTTCTTAATTAATATGTGAATGTTTGAGAAATTTCCCCAAGGCTTTCATTTCATTTCAGTAACAGCAGAAATGAGGAAATCCAGGTTATTTAAAGCATAGTAGCTTTTGTTGAAACCTTCAGTTCACAAAATGGTCAAACTATCCGGTCGTTAAGTGATGACGTGACAAATCCTACTTCCGGGCCTAAAGTAGTCTGCGTTTAATATGGCTTTTGTGTTGTTAACATGTTTAATGTTATGTATTTTCTTCTATTTAATCTCAAAAAGCTCCTAAAACAGTCAGTGATCACTGTTGACCTCCCTCGGCTTTTATTACGCTAATCATTTATTTAAGCTCAGTTTTTAAAACCTTAGGATGTAACTACAGCCCAGCCCATGCAGCAGTATATGAATGACTAACCTCGTATTGTGGATGGATTATCTCAGTTGTTCTCCTGGCTGAAGTTTGGTCCTTTTACAGCATCCTGCCATGCGATTACATTTGTTCCTGACCACCGAGAACACTCACGTTAACTTTTATCGAGTGGAAAAAAAGTTAGCTTGTTTATATTATGCTAACATAGCTGTGTTGCTAGCGGTCACGTAGCACATCATTATATACCAGCTAGCCAAACTTCAGTAACCCTACAAACGTCACTGCTGTTTAGTTTTCAGTCTTCATTTATGTTGGAAGTGAAAGCAGAGCTGTACGTTTTAATTTGTTTCCAAAACCCCGCAGTCAGGACATGCTATATTGTATTTAGATAGAAGCTAGCGAGCTAACTTCCTGCTAACTTCTAACTCCGTTAAATGTCATAAATTCCGTTTTCATGGATGCCTGGATGTTAAACTCAATTGTTACACCTGGTAGAGCAGAACGCTGATCATTTTATTAAAGATGAAAGACTTTAGACAGTTTTTAAACTCTCAGTAATGACATAGTGATCGTTTGATATATGGACCTGCAGCAAGTTTAGGCCCAGACACTGCTAGTGACGTCAGACTTAACGACCGGATAGTCATCTTTATCTGAAGGACTCAAATGATCACATGTATTCTTGTCATTGTCTTCCTCATCCAGAACTTGTGAATGAAATCACAGATGGACTTTGCACTCTTCAAAACAGGCCTGGATGGAAAAGTGCAGTGACTACCAGCTAAGGTAAATGGGACAGACTGTTTTAAAACTACAGCTGTGTGTGAGCATCACAGAAGAACACACAAATGTGAAACTCTAGATTGAACCACCCAACACTTAGCTCAAGTTAAAATGGAAGCTTTAGAAAACATTTTTATTAGGACCACTATGAGTATTTTCAGTGAAAAGGAGACTTATTTCCAACTAAAATCGTTGGAAATAACCATCTTTCCTTTGGCAAGTTCTGCTCTTGGACCTCTCAAGTCCTTTCAAAGACGCAGAAATGACTGTTGAACAAAACAGAGCAAATTGGGAAAAATAGTCGTGGGTGTAAAGCTACTTGCAGAAGAGCTCCAACGGTGGGCAGGCTAAAGCAGCTTAGGTCCTAGTCACACGGGCCTAGAGACTTGTCAGTGACCATCTTTGAAACCCCTGGTTGCTAGGAAAAAACGTTATTCCTCAGCTGTTTGCTGGCTGTTGCTGTGAAAGTATTTGCTAAAGCTGCAATCACACAGGCCTATAGACCAGTTTGTGAACCCCTGGTAACCACCAGTTGCTAGGGCAATATGTGTACCCCATGACCGTGGTAGCTTGCATGGATGATGGCAAGTTGTCTGCAAATTATGGTCTTCCATAATTTCCTTAGGGATTAACAAAGTACTCTGATTCTAAATTTACTCAACGGTATCAAAACTGTGAGAAGTGCAGTGCTAGAAAGTTCCCAAACTCCTTCAAAAACGCCAATTGCCTTTTGGGTTTTCTTAATCAGTCAACTGTTACAGCCATTGTCAGACTAGTTCAGGTGAGCCAAAATTTGCAGCTTTGGAAAACATCGTGTTCTCCAAAAATCCTGACCTACTTTAGAGGGACCAGCCAAGCGTCAGTGTTTCTTACCTACAACTTTGGCCATCAGTTCCTCAATGTTGTTTTCAGCCCATGCCCAAGGTCTCGCACCCATTGTGTGTCCATGGATAGCACTGTAAAAGAATACATCAATACATGCCACTGTGCCTCATCCTTTGGTTAAATATCAAATGTAAGCATTAACATACATCTTGGCCCACGTGTCCAGTTCCTCTTCCAGGTACTTCTTGACATTTTTAGGCTGCAGCCCCAACGAGTTGCCCGAAAAGTAGATGCAGTCCTTGGCACCATTGACCAGTGAGAGATCAGCTAAAGAAACATCAACAGAATTAAACAACTGCTAATAACAAATATTCTTCTCCATCAACCTTAATGAAACATTTTTCACTCACAAGGCGGCAGCTCTGTAATTTTCGGCACCAGAAATTCCTCCCTGAAGTGTCGCAGTTTGTCATGTTTATCGAAGTAAGCAGCCACTTCTGCAGAGGTTGGACTGCAGCCCAGAGAGTCAGACACTCGTTTCACAGTTTCGCTGGGAGTCGAGCCGTCAAACTCATCCATTGTGGAGGGATCGGTGGGCTGCTGACCTGCAGGAAAAGCATCAGTTAGGGAAGACATTTTATCTTTATTAGGAATAGGGTTGCAGTCTCTGGGTGCGTAGACTTCCAGATCTGTTTTTTAGGTGTTTACTGACATTGTCTGACCTTCCTCCCCTTAAAGCTAAAAGTCTGCCTTCAGGGTTTAATTTAAAATCCTCTGTGGTGGTGTTACAGATACATGTAAAGGAACAACAACAAAAAAAACAACAAAAACCCAAGTCTGGTGTTTCTGGTAGTTAAGCTCACATGTAGACAGACACTGTGTGATTCCTTGTTTGACCAAATGTCCCGAAAACAGCACTAACTCTAAGGGCAAGTTAAAGTTTAGTCACAGGTCTCTTAGTTTAACATCATCTGTGGTCTGAAATACACCCAAAGTAAACTTTAAGTGTTCTTAGCAGAACAGGTCGTTTGTTTTGTTTTTTCTTAGAGCTCATGTCAAAGGTCCAGGTGCAAACTTTAGGATTCGTCCACCTTTATAGGGGCTTATTATTAGCTACTCTTTAGAGTGGCTAGTAATAAAGGAATAAACTGTTTCAAGGGTCCTTTTTTTTTTTTTTTTTAGATCTGATTGCTGTAGAATTGTGTAAAGATACAAATTAGTTTGGGTTGTCCTATAATCACAACACTGTTACTCTGGAAAGATTCATTATCCACATGGGATCATTTGTGTTGTAAAGGACATTTTCAGTCTTTCTTTTAAATCTCTTTCTCTGCATCATTTTAATATCATACGAACCCCAAACCTGTTCTGTTGAAATGTGAATGTTATGTTTTAGTCATTGGTCTGATTGGTTATTTACCTTTGTACACCTCTATATTCAATGCACATGCTACAAGTGACTGACGCTGGCCAAGGCAGGGCTGCTGGCATGCTGGATTCAATTCTGAGCTGTTCCTGCAGCCATTAGAGTACCGTCTCTGATCTGACTGCTCTTAGTGGAAATCTGACTGGACAGAGGCACTGAGATGAGGTGCTCCAACCTAGTGCCATTCTTGCAGCAGCACTCCACCCTGTCTGTACCTACCCCCACATATCCTCTGGATTCTGGGCATATCCAGACATTTCCCTGGCCTAAATTTAGCCCCAATATGTCTCCTATGGAACACAACGGGGTTATGCTGGGTTAATGTGTGACCACTGGCCAGTAATGGAGAGTCAACAGCAGATCAGGACAGAAGATCCATGCAAAGACTGGTGACTACTTGCACATCCACGAAGCAACCATATTAAATGTTGTATGTTCATATTTTAAAGTGTTGGTCTGTCAAATCAATTTAAAATACAAACTCGTATTTCCTTCTGTTTTTCTCTTTGTTTTCCTCTGTCTATAATCAACATCCATCAGCTGAATCACTAAGATCTTTTCAGAGGGCTTGTCTGCAATATCCTCCTAAGCTAACATAGACAGAGACTTTTGATCAAAGCTGAGATCATTAGGCTCCAAGAGTCCTCAAAAGAACAAACTAGACAATATATAGAAAGAAATTTAATTTTTGATTTTCCAGAGTTGGTTTCTTCATTTTTAAACCACAAATTTTTAAAAAACCTTTACCAGGATTTTTCTGTAACATGACATCCTGCAAGATTAGTACACCCAAACACCTTTAAAATGTTTTGTTTCACACTGTCTAAGCACAAGGCAGCTTCCTTTTAATATGCCTGATAAGTCTCTGCGTTCCTTATCAATAACACTGCAGTTCTTTTACAATTAAACACTGAGTTTAGAGGCTTTTCTGCTGACAATTGTTCTTGTTAAAGCATTGCATGCCTCATTATTTATTCATTCTGCTGTAAAGTGGAAGTTTTCGAGCTCTGAAAGCTGTAACTCACAGTTGGATCAGTTGGTCTGCAGATGAGCTTCCTCTATGCATTCAGCAGTCAGACTGAGTGAATCGTGTCCTCTGCAAACGCTCTTTGAGCTCTTTGTTTACACTATCAGGTTAATCATTGTTTTCATGAACTATGACACATACTCAAACACGCTCTTTAATATCCTGTCATAAGTTCGCCTGTGCGCACACACACAAGGCAGAGCAGGAAAGACTTCCTCATTTTGTGGTTTCTGTTTCATGTATGAAAATGGAACAAACTTACAGAGCGAAGTTCCACGTGAAAACAGAGCTGGCCATGTGATCAAAAGACGTTATTCTGTAGCTGCATCAGTGTCCGCTCTTCTGCTTTGAGACTTTCCAACGGATGCTAAGCCAGGCTGTGTGAGGATTTACTCCCATCCAGCGCCGGAATCAAACTGTAAACATTCCTTTATTGATTTTGTGTCCATGCAAAAAAAGATTTTTTTTTTATTTCTTCCTTCAGCATGCTCTCAAACTGCTGATTTATACAAGTATAAACACCACCAAGTTTGACTTGAGTTGCACGGTGATGAGCTGGAGGCTGTCATTCCTTTTCTTTCAGGCTTCTGCCATTTGTCCACTAGATGGCAGCAAATCATTATTAACAATATGTCCCATGTCTGGTCCATTCCCTTCAAACTCTGACAGTGGTGAAAGTTTAGTCACAGGTCTCTTAGTTTGGCTACAGCAGCGTCCTTCACAGCCACTGTATTCAAATATGGTGGAGCAACGTGGCTGCTTCCACAAAGTGCAAACCTGCTCCTGTGTATTATTCATACATTGATTATAAGTATTATGAGAACTCAGTTGTTGGGAGACATCATTAAACATTAATCTGTGTGTATATCTGAGTACAGAATTACTGACTGTACCTTTAAGATGCCATAAACCATTTTTAAAAAGTGTGTGTGTGTGTGTGTGTGTGTGTGTGTGTGTGTGTGTGTGTGTGTGTGTGTGTGTGTGTGTGTGTGTGTGTGTGTGTGTGTGTGTGAGTTCAAAACTTCTGCTTTTCTTTATGCTGCCTCAGGCCAATGTTGTGCAGTGTTGGGAATTTTTCCAAACATGCTTGCTACCACTGTTTTTGAATGTTATCGCGTGCATGTAAAAACTATAAACTCTTTTAAAGTTTTATTGGTTTTAACGAATTTTGATAGAATAAAATGGACACAAGATTTTTGTCTGGGAGAAAGGAGCAGACAAATCCCCTCTGAAAGTGAGGACAGTGAGCAGAAGTGAAAAAGCAATCAGGGTTTTAATTACTGATTCTCTGGCTTTGTTAACTAAATCAAATCCGTTGACTGATTTTCTGTAACAGACATTCTGCCAGCATGTTCAGAAGTCTTTCAAATGATAGATTCATTGAGCAGAAGGAGTTTTTTAAACATCTCTTATAGGCACTACACTAGTCAAAGTCACCTTGCAGTGGCCCGTGTGTCACAGGAAGGGTGCTGGCTGGACAACACTAAGTCATGTTTTAAAGGTGTTAAGTTGTACACCTCTGTTTCACTGCAAGACGCAACTTTATTCTTGAATCAAATCCAACATGTGAAGATGTTTGAGGTGGGTTTTTCCTTTTCACCTAACAATCAGTTGGTACTTTTAGAAGATTTCATGATTTTGTACACCTTGTCAATACTGGCGTGAATTTTCCGTCAGAACTGTTTTAATTCTTCATTATAGATTCAATGAGGTGCTGGAAAACACTTTAGAGATTTTGTCTCTAATTATGTGATGACATTACAAAGTTGCTGCATATTTGTCAGCTGCACATCAATCATATGAATCTCCTTTTCCACTCCCAGATGTGCTGTATTGGATTGAGATCTGGTGACTGTGGAGTACAGGAAGCAGCCATCAGAAGATGGGTACACTGTAGTCACAAAGGTATTGACATGCCCCTTCTGAGCCTGGCTCTACTGGAGGTTTCCTCCTGTTAAAAGGGAAAAAGGGTCTGAACTGTTGATGCAAGGCAGGATGGATCTATGCTTTCATGTTGTTTACATCAGCGGTCCCCAACCTTTTTTGCACCACAGACCGGTTTAATGTCAGACAATATTTTTCACGGACTGGCCTTTAAGGTGTTGCAGATAAATACAACAAAATAAAATGATACGACCAAGAAAAAACCTGTGGTGTTTTGTAAATATAATAATAAACACGAATTCACTGTGTAATTGTGTAACTTTATTAGCAGCGTCCTCCTGAAATGTGCCAACAACAATGAGAGTAACATCCTCCTCTCTGTCCCTTAATGCGCTCTGGTCGCTATGGTAATGCGTAAATATTTCTTGCAAAACAAGACACACAACTACAACACGGGAAAAGACCCAGGGAAACTGAGTTAACGATAAAAACCCTGAAAATCATACATTTCACAACCGAGCCCCAACTCTCGTAGGCCGGTACCAAACGACTCACGGACCGGTACTGCTCCATGCCCCAGGGGTTGGGGACCACTGATTTACACCAAATTCTGACCTACCACACAAATATTACACCAGAAATCAAGACTCATTAGGCGAGGCAACGCTTTTCAATCTTCTATTATCCAGTTTTGGTCAGCCTGTGTGAATTATAGCCTCAATTTCCTGTTTTTAGCTGACAGGAGTGGCACCCAGCTTGCTCTTCTGCTGTTATTGAGATGCTCTTCTGCGCTGGTTTTAACAAGTGTTATTTAAGTTACCTGTTATTTAAGCAGTCTAGCCATTCTCCTCCAACATATCCAAGGCAATTTCTCCCACAGAACTGCTGTTCACTGGGTAGGTTCTCTCTTTCAGATCATTCCCTGTAAACTCTGGAGATAGCTGTATGGGAAAATTCCAGCAGATCAGTAGTTTCTGAAATACTCAGACCAACAACCATGACACGGTCAAAGTCACCTAAATCACTTAACATTGTATCCTTGAAAATCTGTTACAATCTCTTGGCGGCTTAAAAATCACATCAGTTCAACTCAGACAACACCTATCTCAAGCTGATTGACCTCTGACCTGAGATGCTGAACAATAACTTTCTAGTTGTGAACGCACGCAAAGCTACTGGTCCGGACGGGATTCCCGGCCGCGTCCTCAGGTCATGCGCGGCTCAGCTGGCTGGAGTGTTCACGCACATCTTCAACCTTTCCCTCTCTCTGTCTGTAGTCCCAGCCTGCTTCAAAATGGCCACCATCGTCCCTGTACCCAAATCCTCCACCATCTCCTCATTGAACGACTGGCGACCTGTAGCCCTGACCCCCATCGTGAGCAAATGCTTCGAGAAGCTGGTCAGGGACTTCATCTGCTCTGCACTACCCGACTCACTGGACCCTCTACAGTTTGCATACCGCCACAACAGGTCCACTGATGATGCCATAGCCCTGACACTACACACTGCCCTGTCACACCTGGAGAAGAGAGACACGTATGTGAGAATGCTGTTTGTAGATTACAGCTCAGCATTCAATACCATCGTTCCCTCGAAGCTGGACAGGAAACTGCAGGATCTAGGACTGAGCAGCTCCCTCTGCAGCTGGATCCTTAGCTTCCTGTCTGACAGACGCCAAGTGGTCAGACTGGGCAGCATCACCTCATCCCCCATCACACTGAACACTGGTGCTCCACAGGGGTGTGTACTGAGCCCTCTCCTGTACTCACTCTACACCTACGACTGCACAGCCACTAACAACTCCAACATCATTGTGAAGTTTGCGGACGACACTACAGTGGTGGGTCTTATCACCAACGGTGATGAGACGGCTTACAGGGAGGAGGTCAGCGCCCTGACCCACTGGTGTCAAGACAACCATCTCACCCTCAACGTCGCAAAGACAAAGGAGTTGATAGTGGACTTCCGGAGGTGCAGAGAAGTACACACCCCCATCACCATCAACGGCGCTGCTGTGGAGAGAGTGAGCAGCTTCCGGTTCCTTGGCGTACATCTGGCTGAGGATCTTACGTGGTCAGTACACACAAACAAAACAGTGAAGAAGGCGCAGCAGCGCCTCTTCTTTCTCAGGAGACTGAAAAGATTCGGCATGAGCCCCCGCATCCTCAGGACCTTCTATCACTGTGCCATTGAGAGCATCCTCACTGGATGCATCACCACCTGGTACGGCAACAGCACCGCCTACAACTGCAAAGCTCTCCAGCGAGTAGTGCGGTGCTCTGAACGGATAATTGGAGGTGAGCTTCCCTCCCTCCAAGACATCTACAGGAAGCGGTGCCTGAGGAAAGCGGGGAGGATCATCAAGGACTCCAGTCACCCCAGCCATAAACTGTTCAGACTGCTTCCATCAGCAAGGAGGTTCTGCAGCATCCGGTCCCGTACCAGCAGACTGAGAGACAGCTTTTTCCATCAGGCCATCAGACTGCTGAACACGTCATAGACACCTCAGCTTCACTACTGGAACTTCAACATTATGCACTCCACACTGTATATAAATGCCACTTGTTTTGCACATATTCAACTCTGTATATTTTATATATTTTATTATTATTATTATTATTATTATTTTATTTTATTTTTTTACTATTTAATTTGTAAAAATGTGTATACACACACACACACACACACACACACGTAGGAAAATATTTAGTATACACATCCAGAAATGCATACACTATTATATATTGTACATATATTTATTAGTTTCAGGTTGGCCATTCTTGTATTTTGCTCATTTGTGTTGTTGTGTTTGCACATCTCTGTTGCTTGTGGGGCTCGCACACAAGAATTTCACTCGCATGTGCTGTGCCAGTGTGCCTGCACATGTGATGTGACAATAAAAGTGATTTGATTTGATTTGATTTGATTTGATAGTTGTGATCGTTTCCCCCAGCGCTACAATGAAACGCTTTAGAAAACGAGCTCCTCATTTGTGTTTCCCACAAGGGCTGGAGGCAATAATTGCCAATTAGCTTGTCGTAACTCCTCTAACAGATGTAAACAAAGCAATCAGTGATCACATTTTCCTCTCACTGCGCTCTTAAAAATGATGTAAAGCTTTTGATTCTTTCCCCAACAGAAAAGATGTAATCTGGTGTGAAAAACATGCCATGTTTAGAAGTAGCCAAGCTTGAGTTTATAAAAGTCAGACTAGCAGACATGTCGAGAATGACTCACGTTTTTTTAAGAGTGCAAAAGCGGTATGGTTGCAAGATGTTTGGGAGCACTGTAGCTCCAGACAGGCCTCCAGTATGTTCTTCCCTTGTTTTTCTCACAGTAAAAGAGGATTTGTGACATCTGGAAGTGCTCAGGAGGCAGGAGCTCGAATCCCCCCGCTCTTGTCCTTTCTCAGGGCACAAACATCAAAGGAGGCGGCAGATAATGTTTTCTAACTCGCCAGGAGTTAGCCACCACCGGTCTGCAGTCTAATTTGGATGAAATGTCTCCAGGACAGGTGTGAAAAAGATGACTTACCAAACAAAAACTGTGTACAGTATGTTTGACAACATGCTGTACACAGTGATATTACTGGTACTTTAAATGTACTTATGTCCTATCTTGTTTTAAAAATACATAAAGACCTGTAAAAAAATACCTATAACAGAATTTGAAGAAAGCACTGAGACGTCTTCATGTCTAAAACATCTACGTGCTGCAAATTAGTGCCAGGCTGCACTTTTATGCAATACCAATTTCTGCCACAAGATGGTGCAGCGACTTACTGTTGTATTTATTTAATCAGGCAAGTCGCTGGAAGGCGAAAGAAAACATCAACTGGTCGTACTATGGAAGATTTTTTTTGGCACTGGAAAAAAAAGTCATCCATAGCTCAGAATTTCAAATTAATGAGTCAAAATTTCGACTTATTGCCACCAGTCAGATGAATAAATGTATATTATTTCCTTTTTTTTTTTTTTTTTATATTATATTATTTCCTTGTTACCTGAAAGCAGAAGGCGGAAGGATTCAACTGTTCAACAGTTTAGCATTCAATACATCTCGACAAACATGCTGGTAAAATGCTGCCCCCTGGTGGATGTTAATGTATTTTGCCATAAGCATTAAAATATTGAAAACACCTGTTTGGGCACATTGTGACGTTAAATGTATTTTTCGAGTTTCTTTGTCTGTTTTCTTCTTTAAATTGGCGTCACACAAATGAGGCAGGATAAACAGAAAATAACAGGCAGAAAGACCTCAACAAATTTCCTCTTAAAGCAGGTTTTGTGTTGAAGGAACATTGTTGGGTTGAATCTCAGCAACCATTTTTAAAAGGTTACTAAGTTAAATGTAATACTTCACTGCTGCAGCACCATATATCAAATAATACGTTCTTTCGCCATCTACACAGAGACACAAATTATACAGTTTTCACAATGTTTCTGCTACAAACATCCACCCCTGTGAGTCTGAAAGCTAAAGATCTGAGATTCTCTCACAGAGCTGAAGTCTCAATGAAAGGGGGACTGCAGAACACCTGCTGCTCCTCTCAGCTCTTTGATTTAGTGGAAAGGTATGTCGTTCTGTCTCCACGGGCTCCAGCACCTGATATTTACTCTAAACTCAGGAGGGCAACCTTCTATGTTTCTGCTCTCCGGGTTCATGCTTCCCCCCCGCGGCGAAATCATCTCAGTCACAAACTGTTTTTAGTCACATGAAGAGATAATGAACAGAGGCTTTCCAATGGCTGCTATTCAGAAGGGCTTTCCTATCATGTGGCACACCAGAAGAAGTTGAAGGCTTTTCCCACATAATTCAATCCCTTTCGTCTGATATGTGTTTATGGGAAAGAGAATGAAGAAAATACTAAGTAAAAAGAGAATCCGAGAGAGTCTAGGGGTTTCAGAATAACGTAATTCAGTGCATGAGCTCCACATCCACAGATGCAAAGGTAAAACTCAAAACAAAGAAAGAAAAGAAAAAGAATCCAGGAAAGTCACCAACTTCTCTGAGTGTTTCCTACATTCAAATAAAGAGCCTTCCAACAAAGGAAAATCACCAGCAATGATTAGGATTTTTTTTTCTTATATTTTATTTAAAACAATTATTTACACAATTTACTCAGGCATAAAATACAAATTTATGTATTTTGATTTTTTAAATGGTTTAGTTAGTTACATTGTGACTACTTTGCTTGCCATAAGACTGTCCGCCGTAAATTTCATGAAACTACTTTCTAAGATGTAGAGGAACTGTGACGTGTCTGACGCCTATGAAGTAAAAGTTCCACCTTTTGAAAGTTGTTGATTTCACACTTTTTCAAGATGCATTAGTTCAAAATCCGAATAAAGAGTGTTTCCTCGGTATGCAACAATAGACCAGGCTTTCCTTACAGACAGCATGGTGATACAGCTTATCCAATGAAGTTCGTTGGTGACCAAAAATCTTTCTGGTACTTCTGACAATCCTGTTGAGAACTGCCTGTTTGTTCCTAATCGCCACAGTCAGGTTACCATAGGAGACTGGGATTTTAAATGCTTTCAGTCAAGCCGAGTTAAACTCTTTCCAAAACGTTGTGGGTAACTCCAGAGCCTCTAAACGTCCTGATAAGAAATGATCTCTGATTCGTTTTCTTGTTGAAGGAATCAGTGTTATCCATAATCTGTGGCATCTACCAGCGAACTCCAAAACTTTGGAAATACAAATTTTTCCCTAGCGACCAAACGTTGCTAAGAGGTTGCCAAACTGTCTCTAGACCTGCATGACTGGTCTAAGCTAACATTGAGTTGTTAGCTGTAAACTCTATGCAGACTAGGATTGCTTTGGTATGAACGTCAACGGACGATCTGATATCCTCGTGTTGGCGTTGTTCCCACATCATCATAATTAATGTTTTTCCAGGGTCCACATTACAAGTGACCAATCACCTTCTTGTGACGTCATACTTTTGCGACTTCGAAAAATACCCGCCTTCAGAAACAAATGTTCTTCGAGAAACCGCCTTTTGTCCACCGATCCAGCAGTTTGAATTCCACTCAAGATACTTTTCTTTAATAAACGGTAAGCATTATACATATATTTTCCTTGAAATGGCTGAAATGGATAGCTGTTTGTTTGCTAGTGATAGGCTACTTGCGAACCAGTGTTCTCCAGACAGAATTGCATGTCAATGTATTATGATATATAATAAATGTACAGGTGAATATAGCTGTCATAAAAATGTTGTCAGGCAAAAATGCAGTAGCTTCCCTGATCATTTTACAAACATAAGTGAATAGAATTTGAACTAAAAGGCCTAGACTAATGGTTGTGTGCTGAATCTATGAATCAAAATATCACCTGGAAACGTAATTAACTGGGACACCGCGTAAATGTCGTCCCTGGGACACCGCGTAAATGTCGTCCCTGGGACACCGCGTAAATGTCGTCCCTGGGACACTGCGTGAATGTCGTCCCTGGGACAACAATTACACGATGGCCCAGGACAAATTTGTTAATTTCTGGATTACTGTTAATCTCCATGGAATCAAGAACTCATGTCCAGTTTCACAGCTGTGGACCAGTTAATTATGTTTCCAGGTGATATTTTGATTCATAGATTCAGCACGCAACCATTAGTCTAGCCCTTTTAGTTCAAATTCTATTCACTTATGTTTGTAAAATGATCAGGGAAGCTACTGCAATTTTGCCTGACCCAACCCCTGCGCCACGAAACACCAAAAAAGTTGGGGAACGCTGGTCTAGAGAACACTGGTTAGCTAATGCTGTCGTCAAGTAGCCTATCACTAGCAAACAAACAGCAAGCCAAGTGAGGAACATATGTATAATGCTTACCGTTTAAAAACTATCCTAAAAGGACTTCAAATTCGGCGGACAGGCGGCGGTTTCTCGCAAGTGAAGTGGAGCGCTGGATTGACAGACAGAGGCGGGCACAAGTGAAGAAAATTTGTTTTAAGGTCGAGAAGTCGCAGAAGTATGACGTCACAAGAAGGTGATTGGTCACTTGCAATGTTGAACCTGGAACAACATTTATTATCATGATGTGGGAACAACGCCAACAGGAGGATCGTCCGTAAGTCAACCCCAAAGACCCACTCTGAGCCAGGAAACCCCTTATTTAGGTGGACTGAGCTGATTGCTGTGAAGTGGGAAACTAATAAGACGAGAGGGATGATCTGACTTGTCATCAGGTCACACTTCAAAGCTACCGTCCATGTTGGTATGTGGGTGTGTCATTAGCGCGCATGCCAGACGTAACATGCACATCTGCGAAGGCACCATTAAAGCTGAACGACACTTATCCAGGTTTGAAGCAATATGCGCCGTCATCCTGAGGTTTTGTTTTTTAACAGAAGGTCTTTCTTAGTCCAGCATATTTCCTGCCAAACCTCTTGCAGTCCAGACTTAGGGAACAATGTAAACATTGCAAAACAAGAAACATGACAAAACAGGTCCTAAAATCTGATATCAATTAAGAATGAGAAAACATTTTGGGGCTCTCATGTGCCCCCTGTGCCAACAGTTTTGAAGCATTTGCTTGGATATATGCTTCTAAATCAGTGCATTCTTTGTTTATCTGCAGTGTCCCAACCGATGCTAACAACCTATGAGTTATGAGTAACTCTGTTCATTTCTCGTGCATCATTTTATAATCCTGTTCCTCTAAAGTAAAGCCTGACTGGACGTTCACTTCCTCCGCAGCTTCACTCCTGCTCTCACTGCATGCGCTGAGTACATACACCTGCACAGGAGCGCACATATGCACTGCAGTTACACAGTGTGCGCGGTCTGCTGCAGAGATATTGTCTCTGCGAAAATTTGTGATGTTTTTGCTCAAAAATGCGTGTTTATTTCATCCATGTGCAGAAAGCGGCAAAACACATAAAATGGGATTTAAAGACTTAAAAGTAATTGCGCTGTGGTTGAGGAGGGGAACGTTACGAAACATGCACATGTTCTCCCTGGTGGGCTTCTGTGACCCTTTTTAAACTGTTGTTTTAGTTTCACTTTGCTCACACTGACTCACAGCTTTGCGTCCCCAGGCTCTCCAGCCGTAGGTCTAAACAGCCTGCAAGGAGCACGGCGTGTTTGTGCAGCTCTGACGAAGACGAATGGGATGGATGATTAATTTATTTGTGGCCACGTGATGTTTCGGGGGATTACAGAGAAGAGGACCCACCTACCATCTCCGTGATTTACTCTCACCCCCCTCCCCTCCTCTTCTTATTCTCTCTCAGCGATCTGAAAGCCCGCGAGCGGAGCGCAAGCTTTCCTCTAATCACCAAAACGCGAATGCGCGGAGGAGAGACAAAGTGCACTTTGCCCCAAATTCGCCACATTTCTCCAAACTTTCAATGGGACCCGTGGACTGGTCCGAGCCTGCTGCATCTGTTTAACCTGGAGCCGCAGTCATGGTCTGTTGCGCATTTGGTTCAGTGCGCCTGTCGTTCTTTGGATTTTTACGCATCGCTCTGCTGCTGGGGGTCGTGCAATTAGCGGCAATAGCGCAACATGGTAAGTGCATGCCTTGTTTAAACGCACCGGGTCTTTTTAAAGACTAGTTTGAAGACTTTGCCGTGATTTGAGCTGAAATAGAAGCAGATGCAAAAAGCGAGACTGAGAGCGGACTTCGAAATGTGTTCTTAAATGGAATGCAGAGATAAGAAAGTGTTACGTGTAAAAAGAAAGAAAGAAAAGAAAAGAAATCTGCGTGACTTGGACTGCATTCCCATCACTCAGCTCCAAAGGGTTAAATGGACCCTTCAAAGGCACCAGAACACAGCCAAGCCAATCACAAAGAAACAGAGAGAAACAATAATTAGATGTTTGAATCTGGAGAAAAGATTTTTTTTTCTCTCCTTCTGATCTAAAGATGTTTTTAAAAGATTCTTAATTGGTGCAGAAATTATTATCTGATCACAAGTTTATTTTCCCTTTCATGCAATGGGGTTCTTTTCCCATCATTTAGAGATAAAGTCATGCATGTGTGGGCTTTAATTCACCAACATGGAGCTGATTATCATTTGGAAAAAATGTGGCAAGTTGAACCCAAATGGAAATAAAAATGTCAAACTGGTGAAGAGAGCAGGAAGTTAAGTGGTCATAATTGAAACAAGATCAGAACACAGAGTTATGACTCATTAAAGAGTATAATTCACTGTTACTTAATATTATACAGTAATTTCAAGGGATTGTTGCTCTCCCTGGTCTTCTTCCCTTGCTGGGATTTCAAAGAGGACTGTAAAAAGGTGCGCATAAAGGTCAGATTTGGTGAGCTGCTGTTTTCCCAGCTGTCAGAATTTAGGATGGGAGTGAATGCAATGACCAAAACAAAGAAAATCTTGGAGCTGCAATTGTGCCGATTACGAGTCCTGACTGTAACAAAAATGCGCTCAGTTTACTCCAACCTGTCACCCTGTCTTGATCTCGCTCACATCTTTGTCTGCAGGGCGTCCAGCAGCAGATCAAAGCACACCATTGTAAACTTTAAGTCATACAATGAAACACTGTGGGGTCTTCCCAGAGGTTTCCAGACATTACTGTGCCAAAGCAAAGTTTACCACAATTTGAGCACATTTTGTCCTGTTGACAGCAGCCTTCTATTGATTTGTACGTGACATTCAGTAGTAAAGAAAAGAAAAAGCTTATCAAGTAAAAAAGTACATTTAACCTGCTGACCTTGCAGATGTACCATGAACAAAAAGTGTTAAAACCAGCTGAACCTCCAACAACCATGCCACATTTAAAGTCACTTAAATCTCATGCTCATACTGAACTTTAACCGTTCATCTTGACTTGGCTACATACCGAAGTGCATTAAGTTGCTGCTATGTAATTAGTTAAAACGATGTACCTAATAAAGTTATCATTAGGTATATATGTGAATTATAAGTCTCAAGGTTTTTAGCGTGTGTGTGTGTGTGTGTGTGTGTGTGTGTGTGTGTGTGTGTGTGTGTGTGTGTGTGTGTGTGACAGAGAGAGAGATTGGTCCCCTTTATGAACACAACAGCATCACTGTCCAGTGATAAAAAGGTTTTACAGGTGTGCTGCTCAGAACAAATGAAGGTTGGGTTCAAAGACAGGTGAAGGCCGACCTGTGAGTACAGAGGACTCATGTTGTCATGTAATAATGTCCTAATAACTACCTGTTCTTTACACAACCACTTGTCCTCATCCTCTTCCTGAAACATCCTGTTGAAATTCCTGTCTTTTAAAGTTCTTCCTCCCCAAGACTAACTAGAGATTAACAATCCAACACAATGCGAGACTTCTTCACTTTCCCTGAAGTCTGAGGTTTTATTAAAGAGTTTCGGGGTCTGTCAGTAGTATAAATGCCACTTTCCAACCTCTTTAAGGAACTTGTGGCAAAATATGTATTTTCTGGTTATCTATCATTACTGCTTCAAACCGTGTTTTTAAATAAAGACAATGAAGCATTATAAGTGTTACCCTTCACAAAAAATGCTTTCATCAGTGAGAGTAACTCATCATCATCCTATCATTTTAGTATTTTCACAATTCATTCAGGCTCTTTGCCCTTTCCCTGGTGGTCTGACTGTGTAGTTTCTGACTGTGGGCCCTCTGGGAAAAAGGCCAACAACTCCCTTGGTGATAACACAACACTTTTGCTGAGAAACTGGAGTAACTGGAGTATTCCCAGTTAAGTCCCTGCACATCTGGGCTCCTGAGGGTCTTCTCTCCCAGTGGGATAACTCTAAACCCCCCAGGGGGGCTACTCATTTACCTCCCCCACTTCTTTGTAAACTCATTAAGACGCCAATTGGAACAGTTTAGCCAGCAGCACCTCCTTCCTGAAGCCCTAGTTGTTTGGACAACCTGTGACCTCGAATCTTGTCAGCGGAGCTTCCAGACGAGGTGGACGCTCAGACAGGCGACAGTGTAAATAAAAGCATTTGGTTTCAAGAGGCTGTCAGCACGCAGACCAGCCGGTAAGCCCTTGTTTAGGCTTGGGATCACTGGCGGCAACTTTACCCTGCCCAATCATGACTTTGTGGCTCCTAAAACATCCTAAATACCCTGAACATTTGTTTTCCCTGATGTGACTTTACTCATCTGCCTCTAAGGTTTGTTAACAAAGACCTCTGCTGACAAGTTTGACCTATTTCACTCCACAGATGTAGAGCTTTTGGGAGTGTGGCGGTGTGGAAAAGTACGTGTTTGGTGGAAATAATTCCTCCGGTCTTCTCAGCTTCCAGCTGCAGGCGGTGTTCAGAGGCCTGTCATGTGCCGTTGGTTTTAGCGTCCTTTCCTGGGGCGAGTTAAGAGAAGCGAGAGGCTTACTGGAATTTCTGTTATTCTAGGCAATTTAGATAACCTGTGGCGGTGAGATGTTCAACACCCTAACACAAAACAGCAAATTGTTTCTGTTTGTCACCTTTTCCTTTAGACAGCTTTGAGTTTTGGTCACTTACTGGTTCGTCACATAATTCTTCTGTTATAATAAACACACTGTTTTCTCACTCCTGGGTTTAGAGATCAAATCAGAAGGTCATACTGAAGTTAAAACTAAAGCCTGCTCAGTTAAATCCTTCATCCTCAACTTTAAACCGAGGCTTATGTCCGTTTAGTGTATAACTGATTGTTTTTTCACCTTTTTCTGGCTTTGCAAGACTGAGAATTAATTAACTTTGATATTGAGTGTACTTTAGTGTGCAAAAGTCTTGAGTTCGCTAGTTCTCCAGGCTTCTTGAAGGACATTCAAAGCTCTTCTTTGGATGCTTCTGCCTTTTGTTCTGTTCTCTGTCAACATGATCCCACATTGCTTCAATAATGTTGAGGTTCAGGATCTGAGAAGGCCGATCCATGACTGATAGTGCTCCACTGTGTGTTTTTCTATACAGGTATGATTTTACTGCATTGGCAGTGTGTTTGGGAACATTGTCATGATGAAAAAAGAAGCTGTTACCAATCAGATGATTTCCAGATGGTATTAGATGGTGGATCAAAATCTGATGGCACTGTTTCTGTGTTCATATTCCATCAATTTTGACAAGATCTCCAACACCACAGACTGAAATGCAGCATCAACAATGACATAGACTCCACCGTGTTTAACAGTTGCCTGTAAACACTCACTGTTGAACATTTGCATTTTTTTATAGATCCAACTAAAAAAATGGGAACAAACGATGTGTTTTTCTGAAAGGCTGCTAGTAACATAGTGCCTAAAGATACATTTTAAATCAGTTTCTTTTTTTTAAATTGTCTATTATGTGTAGATACAACGCTGGTGCATCACTTGAGGTGGGGCCTTTTTTATCCTTGAGTGATTCATAGGTCAGTGTGAAGTGGCGTAGGAAACAAAAAAAGAGTAAAAGTTAAAAGTTTTCACCCAAAGTCTTGTGATTTTGTTTTGTCTACCTCTGCAATGTCTGTCTTTTACACAACTAAACAGCAGGACTCTGACACAGATAAAGACCTGATCTAATCATGTCCAGTTTTCATTTAATTTAGCTCAAAGCAGATGGATTGAGAGGAAGGGGTTTAAGGTTTGAAAACACTGCTTTTTCCTGCAGAGGCAAGCTTCCAAGAGAACATCATCAACTTAAGGTTCTCATAACATACGCTCTCTGTAGCTTTTTGTTTAAGGCATATGAACAAATTCTTTTCCACATTATTTTGCCGTCTTTACCCCTTTCACGAGTTCTCAGTTTGACATCTTTGTCGTTCTTGTTCTCAGCTCCAGAGTGTTACCCGGGAGGTCATCGGAGTTTGAGCAATCCTTATCGAAGTGTTGACTTTGACTCCACTGAAATCCAGAACACCGCCATCCAGGATCTGATCTGTGACCACTCGCTGTCACCAGGCTGGTACAGGTTCTGGATCAACAACAAGCCAGCAGAGATGCCGACCGCCTGTGTTGAGGTAAAATGGTCAAAATGACAAGCAAGTTCTGTCACAGAGGTGTCTGTGCTCACATTCCTTCAAGTCTCTACACTGACTGCTTCCTTCACTGCCAAAAAGCACCATTAAATATCTATCATTCAAACAAGTGATATAATAGACACCTCCAGTACAGGTGCAGGGTATAATAACCACCTCTATAAAGGTAATGACTGTTTCTGTTTGCGGCCTCTTGCAGATGAACCGCTGTGGTACCCAGGCTCCGGTGTGGCTGTCACTGAAAGACACCTCACTGCCACGTCCTGGCGAGATCCGCCAGCTCTCCGCCTGTGCCACCTGGCAGTTCTTCCACGGAAGTTCCAAAGACTGCTGCCTTTTCCGTATCCCTGTCAAGGTGCGAAACTGTGGAGAGTTCATGGTTTACTACCTGCAGCCAACGCAGGGGTGCATGGGATACTGTGCAAAAGGTGAGCATTCATCTGCTTTATTTTTGCTGTAGAAGTTCAAAGTTTAATGAAAGTGTTGGAGCTGATGTAGATGGAAATATCAGCAAGACCCTAATAAAGGAAACCTGAGGTTGGATGGTTTGGCCAAGCCACTCTAAGGGATTCATTTGGATGAGAAAACGAAAACCTCACTGAATTAACTTTATTCTTAGATTACAGAGATGAATTATGGTATATGTTTTTAGCCTAATAGTAGAAAGATATTTGATGAATCTCATCTTTCAGTTGCTTCAGATTTGGGGCCCAGGCTATGCCCAGCAGGGGAGGTGGAAAACAACGGTCAATGCAAAGGTACAAGACTCTTAAAATATGTGTTCATCTCTGTATAAAGAAGGTCCCTGCATCCTCAATTTACTGTAAAAAATTAAAAAGAAAACCAATTATTGTGACTTCAGCAACTGCCCAAATCTGCTTTCAGAGGCCGTCCCGTCCCTGCCCTCCCGACCGGTGATCACTGCGGAGCTCATCGGCCACAGCGTCCACCTGAGGTGCTCCTTCGTCTCGCCACCATGGAGCCAGACGCTGGGCTTCCAGGTGGTTTGGGCCAGACACATCAGCAATAGCATGAAGGCCGAGATCAGACAGGAAGCCACGCTGAAGCCCTTCTCTGTGGTGGAGATGGATGGCGTTCGCTTCAGGCTTGGAGAAACGGTAATTCCTGCCAGACTGTGTTGAAAGTTTTGGGGAGCACATGTGGTGGGTTTGACCTCCTCGAGTGGCCCATGATCATGCTGAACTGATTTTTTTTTTTTCATGAGTTCAGGCTCACAGAGAAAACGCAGAGAAGCAACATGTGTCATATGCAGTCGAGAGAATGCAAGAAAAGGGTGGGGAAGTTAAATCAGTTGCAGTTTGGAAAAGCCTTGCTCCATATGTGTCCCATGTAAGCCGATCTCCATTCACATCTTCACAGTGAATTCTAGGAAGTTATTTTTACATGAACCGACGCACGTATATAAAATAAAGCTGTTTCTTACGTTGAAATCTTGGCAACTCTTCATTCATGCAGTAGTGTAGCTGTTCTTGCACAACGATAAAGGAAGTGTTTGGGTTATATTAAATATAGACATTAAATATGGATATTTCTTGTGAGATACCATCTTGTCAGCTGTTTGGATGATGCCTTCTTGCAGACGAAGAGAAGTTTTGCACGTTATCATTTGCCTAAATCCCAAAATGTGTATTTTTTCTGGTTCCAGAGTTGTCCATGTGGCTTTCCTTTTTCAAAATTCTCGAGTACTTGGGTTTTGGGGCTGCCAAAGTTTTCCTTTCTTTGTTTTTTTATCCAGTTTCAGCAGAAAGATTGCATTATTAGGAGGCCCACAAAATGTGTTTATGCAGATGTTCCAAAAAGCAAAGGGAAAAATAGCCCAACACTTAATTATCTTGAGAAGGGAAAAATGGCTTTGAAAAATATCACACAGAGGCAGACCTTACAGTATCATTGCACACCAACGCAGGGTACCCACTGGCTTGTCTGCATCTTGTAATCTGGTCATTTCTTGGGGTTTGCGACATAGCCACCAGATAGGTGGGTCAAGATGTCCTCCTGGTCATTGTTTAAAAATGTAGATTTTTTTTAACAGGCAACAAAAAGCCAAATGAAAGTTTATGATTTCAAGATTGAATTAAGCAAATGCAAACCCTGTTTTGTCCTTCGCAGGTAGTGTTTGCTATTTTGCTACCAACACCTTCTCAACTGTGACTCCTCAGCAAAACTCTACAAAAAACAAAAAGTGTCCAGCACCAAGAACCATCTGCATTCAGGGCTTAGGAGAGAGCAGATTCACAGTAGCACGAAAATACCAGATACATTTTATGGTTTGTTGTAGTTCTGGGTTATTTTCAGAATGCTCCAAATTATTATTAATAATCAAATCAGAATGCCAGCAGCTTTATTTCTTTACCAGGTTGCCTTTAGGGCGATGGAAAGAGTTTATTCAATAAACCTTAGCACGTGGATGTTCTTTGACGTCATCTTTGTGTCCTAGGAGGATCGAATTTAGCTTTGTTTTGAAAGCTCAGTATGCAAGACAATAATCAGAAGAACTGAAGATTTACTAGGAAGAATAATTGCTAATAGCACTAAAACCAGACAGCAGCAAAAGAATAAAGAAATCCGAAGATTGGTTAAAATGACAACTAAATATGAGTAGCTGTCGACAAGATTGCCTTCTTGCAGCTGAAGCTGACGCTGAGTCGCTGCACTCCTGCCCTGCACTGGAGTAAAAACTGTTATGATTGACCTTTGTCTTTCCAGGATGTCAACACGCTGCTGCACAGCCTCATTTCCATACAGCCAGACTGTGCAGGCTGCTGATAGCTTTCATTTCCTTGAGAAGTGATATGTTGCTAGGAAACACAAAGTTATTTGATTTTTCAGCGTGATACCATTTGACACCGAGGTGATGTCACTCCCAGTTTTTGTCATCTTGCAGCTGTGGACCACGTTGCTCCCATGTCTGTACACCGGGGTTATGTTAGTTTGGTCTAGCAGATGTTATGCAGGGCTGGGTTTGCTCATGGGGCTCGTCTTTAGCGTGTGTTGATATAGCAGCTGGGCAGGGTCAGAGGTCATCTTCATTTCTTTTAAACCATGAAAGAGAGTTAAATATTAGTGCTTTTGGAGCATTGGTTTGTTGTGTTATGAGCTATATCTGGAAACATTTTGATGAATCACCAATACAGTGACAGTTGCACACTGCTGGTCTTTTTCATAACACAGTGTGAAAAGGTAATGCACTCTTCCACTCTCGTTTATCCACATCAGTTGACAGTTACATAGCTCAAGTTTGTTTGAGCAATCAAAATGTGAAAGGTGGTTTCAAACTCCAGTATACCTTCATCTTTTACTTCTCTTAGATCAGTGATTCACAGAAAGGGCTACAAGTACCCCAGTGTGTACTTCTGTAGCAGAAGTAGATTAGCTCAACTGATCTGAAAAAAGACAACAAGAAAAAAGTATATGAAGGACAAATGTGATGATGGGACTTGAACAGCAGAAACTGCAACTGAAAGAAAATAAATGCATACATGAGTTAAATGAAAACAATTATAAAATGAAAATACGTTGGACTTGGTCACTAAAAGAATGCTAACAGCTGATATTGCTGGCTAAAAATATGAAACTAGTAAGTGTGTAAAAAAACTAAAAGCAGTGGAAATCAGCGGCGCATTTAGATTTTGAGCCAAACATGCACGATAAACAACTGAAAAACTAGTTAAAATGTATAAAATGTTAGACATTATTAGGTAAACCGACTGCTGTAGCTAACAGTAAAGAATTGGATAAATGATTTATTTAAACATCCAGATTTAGTGTTTCTCAGTTTTCAGATTCATAGTTTAACAAGCGATGTTTGCTGATGCTAACACAAAGCTAGCCAAGAAGCCAGACTGAGGTTAAAGTTTGAGTGAATGCCGACCTCTACGTAGACTCACTGTAGCCATCGCTTTAAAGTCTCTTTGTTTTTTTGTTGTCCATTATCAGTATCTAGCATGTTTAGGTTTAGAGACATAGTCCAACCACTTTTGCTCATTGTTTGGTTATTTATCTATTTGATGCATGCGTTTATTTGTAGCTACAGTTTCTGCTGTTCATGTCCCATCATCATGCTTGTTCTTCAGTAGCCACTAAAGGTAGTGGATAAATGGTTTAGATAAGAAACCAATAGTTATGGATAAAGAGATGAGATGGTTTTCTAACCATAAAGGGGTTTTGGGGTCTGGCTTTGTTGTTAAGTCGGATGAAAAAATGATTTAAAAGCAGCTGATTCAGACTTCATGCTTCAGCTGATATTTCCCCTGTAGTTCTCCTGCAGTGTGTCGACTTTCAGAGCCAACTCCAGCCACACAAGATCGACTTCAAAAGACAGTGAGAGTTTCTACGCTGGGCTGAAGGTAAAGCCTCCTCTGACTGTTTTAAAACCCCAGTTTGGTTTCATTTCTCAGTGAGAACCTCATAGACTCTTATTCCTTTCTCCTCAGTTCTCTCCAGATGTGCTCCACATAGCAGAGAACAGTAAGGAGCACGAGGTGACTGTCCACAGTACCGTCCCCATCCCCTGCTTCACCTCCAACATCGGCCACCAGTGTGGAGTCCCTCTGGCTCTGACTGTCAACAATCCAGGTCAGACCTGTGGGAAAACAGGAGATAGAGTCTGTGTCATCACCTTTATCTGCAAGGACATAATAAATCTACAGCTTGAGTATATTTAAGGTTAACCTGCAATTTAGTTAAGTACTGCCTGCAGCAACCACTATAGTTGGACAAATATTGCCCCCATTTAAGCATTAATGTACCCGTTATTGGGTAATTAACAAAAATCACCAAACACAAATTAGAGCAGCTGAATTAACTACTGAGGCCACAGTCGCGCATTAATAAAACAATCAAAACAATTTCAAGCATTTCTCATTTCCTCTGGGATCTTATTATTGTTATTCCCAGACTCACCTTGTACATCATCGCATTGAAGCCGGCTAAGAAAGACATCATTACAGTTGTGCAGGCAGCTGTGTGCTGTCTGTTAACATTAATTTACTGCTGTGCTGACATCCACAGACAGCCTGGGCCATGAGGTCTCCAACGTGGTGCTGTCCGCCTGCCAGGTGCAGCTCCAGCCAAACACCTGCAGTGAAGGCAGCTGCGGTTGGGCAAAGTTTTTTGTCACTGCTGTGACTGATTTCACACGTGATGGGAACCGCATGAGCCTGATCGGTGCTTCGCCTGGACCCTCTGCACCACGCCTTTGGAGAAGCTACGTCCCGACATCCCTCAAAGTGAGTGAGGTCATTTAGAATGACAGATTGTTCGTGTGGATAAAAACAGAATAAAATATGATTATATGAAGTTTTCAAGTCATTGCATTCTGTTTTTATTTACATTTTATGTGTACAAAGTTTTGGAAATGGGTTTGTTTGTGTGGTGAATACAGAGTCTGCTGGGATCTGAAGAGCTAGAAATTGCAGCTACAGTTGTCCTACACAATATCCTTGAGGCAGATTGAGAGATGCTTGACGATTTTTCCACTTTTGAAATAAATTTCAAACCATTCGTGAGGATCTTGGAAGGAAACCCTGAGGAGGTTTGGGCGACAGCTGGAATCTGAGGCATGCAAGTTAAATGTGGCATGTGGAGCAACCTTAAGAGGACTTTCTTTTTTGGAAAAACTGTCACACAAAGGCTCTCCTCTGGCCCTTGAGGAGCTTTTAATAAGATCTATAGGGTCACTAGTGGGTAAAAGCTGGGTTTGTGGCACCATGGATGCTTTGTGCTAGGGTCCTACAATAAACACAGTCCTTAAATGGGTTCCTGGACTTATTCAGGATAAATAGAGGGTCTTCAAGTGGCATTTCAATGGATTCCATTATGCCTAACAGGAAGAGAGGACCAGCTTCTAAAGCTAAATGTCGAATGAAAGTATTACTTTAATTAAAGAGAAGTACTACAATGGCTCCAAATAGCAGGTTTTTCCATCATATTGTTTACACATACACACAATTATACAGTTCTTTTTAACACTGAAGGAGAGGTTGTGGTTCAGGACCAAACATGCACTTGTTTGATGGTTTGACATAATACTTAAAGAGCGCCTCTCTAAGCGGTCATTAGTTGTGTCCATACAAGCGGTGACATTATGTAAGATGTGATGTCAGCCCTCCAGACACTCTGTCTCTGAGGAGCTTTTTCATCTGTGTTCAGTGAAAACATCAAAGCCTAAGACCACAGGGTCAGAGGGTATAGCCCCCTTAATCTTTCTTCTGGTGACCTCTACCTCCCACCCCCAGGTCACGGTCCAGGATATTCCCACTTCCACGTGCTACTCTTTGACTGACCCGCATATCATTACACTAGATGGCAGGTAACTTACCTCCAGCTTTTGTTAAATGAATCCATTTATAGGGCAGTTAGTGCAACAGTTAAAGTCTTCAAATTCTTATTAAAAAATCTGCATTTCCTTTTCAGGCGTTACGAGAACCACCAGACTGGCACATTTGTCCTTTACCAGAGCCTCTCCAGGGAATTCGAAGTCCATTCTCGCCAGTGGGACTGCAGCAGTCGACACTACTCCGTTGCATGTAACTGCGGCGTTGTAGTGCGAGAGGGGAACGAGCTTGCCATCTTTGACATGTGCAATGGGCAACCGCAGGAAACGAGGCCACAGCTTGATCTTAAGAACCTCGGTGACAGTGAGGGGAGTCGGGTCAGGGTGCTGGAGTCCCACCAAGGGAAGAAGGTCACCGTAGGTATCTGGACATTTGGAAACTGGTGTCTAGTTATTTGGCTAAATTCATGGTAAAATCATGCAAGAATGATCTGTCCTTCATTCAGATCTGTCATATAAGTTGAATTTTTAATGCATGAGGAGACTATGTTAACTAGCTGTTGGATGTGACTCTCCTCTTGTAGTTGATCTTTCCTTCCGGGGCCTTTGTTAGGGCTGATGTTGGTGATTGGGGGATGAGCCTGTCTGTCCGGGCACCCAGCGTAGACTATGGAAACACTCAAGGCCTCTGTGGCACCTTCGACCGGAACGGCAACAATGACTTCCAGGCCTCTGATGGTGGGTTCTATGGCCCTGATGACTTGCACAGCTTCATAGAAACCTGGAGGTCAGTCTGGGACACAGTGTAGATTTCTAATTTTCAGAATTCTAATCTTTCCTTATTGCCACCATGATTCAGCTGAAGTCTCCACAACGTTATTTGTTTTCCTTTACTTTGTGTGTGTTAGGATAGCTCCTGGTGAGAGTTTATTTGACAAAACACCTCCTGGTATGACACAGGACCTCAGGAGGCCTTTCTGTCGGTGCCAAACAGGATCCAGCACTTCTCAAGAAGCTGGAAGGGGGACGAGAAACTTGTACAATCCCTCTGCTCACTCAGACTGCATAGCATATGATAATGTGGATTACACATCTGTGTTCCCCTCAATGGACACAACAGTCGAATACATCAAGAGCCTGGAAAAAGAGGAAAGCATTCTGGATATATCTGCCTTCAGCAGTCACCCTGTCGAGAGGCGGCACCTCTGGTTTCACGGCAAGAATAATCAGAACAGTGACAGGGATCCTGAACTGGACGATGAGTTCAGAAAGGATCTTCTGCTTTCTGTTGACAGGCCAAAGAGACAGGCGTCATTCCAGCCTGTGTTAATGGCACAGAGCCTAAGCCAGGCTGATCTGGAAAGCTACGCCTACTTTTTCCCAGAGGATCACCAGGTGGAAGCTCAACCAGAGGTGCAACCCCAGTGGCCCACGCCAAGTGGTCTCACCTCAGCCAAAGCCCTTGAAGTATGCCAACTGGCTTTGGTCAACTCCACTGTTGGAGCAGTGTGCCGGGAGCTGCTGGGACGCCGCCTTGGTGAGGCAGTGGATCTCTGCATGCTAGACCTACAGCTTAAAGATGACCTGGGATGGGAAGAGGCGCTGTTGCCATACCTGGAGAATGAATGTGAGAGAAAGCTGCTGGAAAATCTGACCCACAGAGCCTTGGAGGTGGCCAGTACACCGGGAACGCATGGGGAAGTGATTACTGCGCTGCGATGCCCCAATTTCTGCAATGGAAATGGAGAGTGTACAGAGTGGGGCTGCCAGTGTTTTCCCAACTACAGCTTCCATGACTGCAGCCTGGCTGTCAGTGAGTATCAGGAACAGTTATACATATACCAAACATACAACTACAGAGTAAAGTAGATTAAAAGTCACACTGATACTAATCTCTTAAAACTTGAAATTAGTTATATCAAGTCAAAAAAAACTTGCCTTTGAGCAGTCTCTCTTCTAATAGGCCAACCGGTTGAGATAACCGATTTGGAGAACAGTGGCCTCTGTGATATTCGAGTTTTCGACTGTCGCAGCATTCGGGTCTTTGGCCTCGGTTTCATTGACTCTCCTGACCTAAGCTGCTATGCCACTAGACTGAAGGTGAGATGAGGCTAAGGCTAAAATCAATTAAGAGAGTTCAAGTGCTGTTTTGTTCACCTTTCCTTTGAATTCCTTCTGCAGTACATAAACAAAGCGTGGGTTCCAGGGGAAAAACAGCGAACAAAAGCCACCTTCCTCAGCTCCAAGGTTTTAGACTGTGCTGTACCATCTCTGAGCACTGCTGCCATCAATACAGAAGACTTTATGATGGATGACAAACCATACGCACGCTGGGAGATTAAGGCAAGGCTCATTCTCATTTTCACTTGGAATTAAAATCTCTTTTGTTAGGTGTTGACTGCTTTGTCTAAAGGTCTTTGCGTTATCGCCTTCCTCTTTTTCTGTACTAGGTCAGCAATAACGGCTCTCAGTACAGCCAGGCAAAGACGCTGACAATCTACGATGGTATTTGTCAGGTCTGTGAGGCCTCACGCTCTGGACTCTGTAAGTTAAAGGTAACTCGCATGCAAGACGGAGCAATGTTTTTGTTCTTGGGAAGCTAATAAAAATACTTTTCATTAAGATGGATAACATCTTAATGAAAAGTATTATTTTTATTATTATTCATTATTAAAATTGGCATCATTTGTTTGCCATCTTTATTTTTTGTTTGTAAAGCACTCAGAAAAGGGTAGGGAAGTCGAAAAAATGCCAAAATATGGATGTTTGTCCATCTGGAGCCCTTAATTTGAGAAATCCCATTTGCTACTTTTCACAATTTTAAAATTCTTTATTTGCCCTGATGTCGATCATAGGAAACAGTTGCTTTATTGTAAAGTTTCAGTCACTATATACATTTCAGAAGTTTTAATCTTGGTTTATATGCTTTTCTACGGTGGCCCCTAGAGACAAAGCACATACAAATTCCAAAGCACATACAAGCTCCGAAGCACGTGCAAGCTTTTGTTACCTAGTAGCTACACAAGCCAGGAAGTACCAACGACCGGATTTGGTGTGTGGTAGTAACAGGTAAATGAACTTTTTTTTTTAAATTATTTGAATATACATGAGTGTGGTTGTTCTTTCCTTGCAGGTGTTTTCCAGCAACTCCATGTGTTTGCAACAAACTTGCCGGGTTTTTTTTTTTGCAAATCGAGCTCAACACTGCCCCTAGCGTCCTGGAGCACTTCCTTTGTGTTTTGGAGTTTGTACGTACTTTGTCTCTAGGGGCCACCGTACTTTTATTGTAATTGAGTTACATTTATAATTTAAAAACTTCTTGTTATTATCTTGTTATTGTTATCTTGTTATTGCAAAGGGCCAATAGGCTTATATGTTACCCATTGACCAAGTGGTCCTATGACAATTCTGGGTGGACAGTGCTTGCAGGTCAGTAGATCACCCTTTGAAAGCACCATATACATCTTGGCAACCAGTTTTATGCTAGCAACTGCCAGTAATCACTCGTTAACCGGTTGAGGAATTTGCACTTTTTCTTAGCAACCAGTGGTTGGCAAATCATTGCTAACTAGTCCTTAGGCCCGTGTGATGGAAGCTTTAGACTTGAAACCAGCAGTTAAGATCATAAACTCATCATAAAATGTTTACTGTGGTCATGGGTGGATGGATGGGTCAAGTGAGACGTATGATCATTTTTCTCTTTTGTTTACAAAGCTTTCACAATGGTTTAACTTCTTTTTGAAAACCAAAATGCATACCCTTGTTTCATTTACAGTTTATAAATAAGACTAACCATAGTGTGTAAGTATCCACAAAATCATAATTGCTAAAATAAACTTTGTTCCGAGCCATCAGCTGAAGAACGGCAAAACACTCTTGTACTAGAAGGGCACAGGGACAGTTGTTAGGCACTGGAGGAGACAAAAGGCCCATAAATTAGGCTGTGAGACAGCCTGCTCTGTTTTTGCTGGTCTGTTCTTATTCACATGGTCTCAACAGGTGACATGTTATGAAAACCTGGACACTCCAACGTTTGTTCGTGCTAGTCGGGGATGCTGATTGAGGATGCAGATGTGATTCAGTGGGTGTTTAGTGGAAAAGTGTGATGAGGCATTTTACATGCTGTTGGGGGGGGCGAGACGGTCTGCTGCTTGGACGACTACAGCAGCAGCAGCAGTTGGCTATTTTAAATCTCTACATTCTGTGTAAAAGAGGTACGTGAGGGGTCCTGTTGTTCCTGGAACTGTGTTTTATGGGAGACAGACAAACAGCCCAGAGCAAAAACACACAAACAGCTGTAGACAAACAGTATGTAGACATGTGGCTGCTAAGACTGAGCTAAACTGAATTAACTTCAGTAGAGATGTGTGTTTAGAGCTGATTTCCTGTTCATCACTAAACAAAACACCTGAAAAAAATGTGTTTTAAAATGTGAAAACATGCTAATATTGAAAAAAAAGTGAGTCCACAAGCAGATCTGTTTGCTTCTCTTTGTTTGTCAGGAGCGGACATGCAACATCGATGGGATGTGTTTTGCAGCAGGAGACTCCAATCCCAGCAGTCCTTGCCTCCTCTGTGACCCAGACGCCTCCAAATTCACCTGGTCTGTGAACCAAGGTACACACAACTCGAAGTGGATCTCACCGTCTGAAAGGAGAACAACATTTTCTACCTAAACAAACTCAGAACCATCATTAAATTCTGCCCGTGTACTTGGTTTTCTATCTGCCTTCCAGTCAACTCGAGATGAACAACATCAGGGAAAAAAGGCATTTATCTCACCGTGTCAGTGCAGTGGTAGCCATCCAACTGTGGTCCTGTTTGTCTCCATTAGCAGATCAAAGGAGCAGAGGTTTAGGTTTCCCAGCATGCCCTGACCTGCCACTTAACCACTCTCGGAGCGGGAGTAAATCACATGGTTGGTTTCCACAGCAGCACAGACAGGCAAGATTCATGCAAAAAGCAAAGGGACGCTGGAATAAATGACCAGCGTAACAGTTAGTCTTACTTTAAGGATTAAAATGTAGAAATGGATTTTATTTTCTCAGTTTTCACGTCTCAAAACTCAACTACAAAGTAGAAAACAGAGGAATAAATGCACAAGAACAAAACACAATATACAGATGAACTTGAATGCATCTATAAAAATTAAGCTGTATATTCATCTTATATAATAAATATACAGTTATGATCCATACTGACGCTGCTGTCCACCAATATCGGTTTACACTTTAGTACAAAATAAAGTGAAAATCCTCTTTTAGGAAGGCAGGAAACGCATAAACATGTATGTACATACAGTATATGAGGTATATGAGTTTGTACAATTCTAACAAGCTTGAAAGTCAATATTTGGTGTGACCACCTTTATTCTTCAGCACAGTCTGTCTCTCTTAGGCAGCTTTCTTGTGATTTCTTTAAGTTGTCTTCAGGAATAGTTCTCCAGGCTTCTTGAAGGACATTCAAAGCTCTTCTTTGGATGTTTCTGCCTTTTGTTCTGTTCTCTGTCCACATGATCCCACACTGCTTCAGTAGTGTTGAGGTCTGGGCTCTGGGGAGGCCGATCCATGACTGATAGTGCTCCACTGTGTGTTTTTCTATCCAGGTATTTATTGCATTGGCAGTGTGTTTGGGATCATTGTTGTGATGAAAAATGAAGCTACTGTCTATCAGATGCTTTCCAGATAGCATTGCATAGTAGCTCAAAATATTTTCTGTGTTCATAATTGATCAATTTTGAGAAGTTTTCCAACACCACTGACTGAAATGGAGCCCAAACCATGGCAGAGCCTCCACCGTGTTTTATAGATGGCTGTAGTCACTCCCTGTTGTAGCTCTCTGCTGACCTCCTCTGTACATACTGACAATGATTTCAACCAAGAAAGTCAAATCTGGATCTGTCACTCCATCAGACCTGTTGCCACTGATTTTCAGTCTAGCTCTTGTTTAATGTGGCATACCTCAGCCTCAGCCAAAACATTACTGGGAAATAAAGCTGAAAAGAAAAGAAAAGCTCAAGTCCAGAGGCGGTCATGCGTGCTTACAATGATTGTTCCAGAACAAACCTGGAGGTGTGTTTTTGCCAAACCAGGGTTCCCTGTAAAGAGCTTATTTCAGCACAGGAAGCTCCTGTCATCAAACGCTTGTAGTAGGAAGACAGTAAATAGTACGGTGGGAATAAGAGGTGGGATGAAGTGCATCTCAGTCTGTTTTTGTCTGCATTATCAGTCAACAAGCCTCCGACCTTCCACCGGCCTCAAAGCGACTTGCAGACATTCTCCAGCGAGAACTTCGTCTTCCAGTTTACTGCATCGGACCCCGAGGGCTCGGCCCTTCTCTTCCAGCTGGAAGAGGGACCAGAAGGTGCTGTCCTCTCCCCTGCTGGCCTCCTTATCTGGAGGGTCCCATCAGTTCCAGAGAAGGAGGGGCTCCGGACGAGCAGCTCTGTCCGCTTTACGCTGTCTGACGAGTGTAACGCCCAGAGCACCTTCACTGTGGAGGTAGAGTGGGGATAAGCTGCTAAGCAGTAGTCTGCTGATGTAAATGTGATACACTGATGTTGTTAGATATTAATAAAATCCAGACATTCCTCAGCAGTGTCTGTGTTTCCCATCTGCAACACAGATTGTCGTGGTGCCGTGTGGCTGCCAGAATGGACGCTCATGCGTGACGGATATTAACTTTCCTGCCGGCAGTGGGAAGTACCTGTGTGTGTGTCCCGAGGGTACTCAGGGCAAACTCTGCGCCGACGACATAGACGAATGTCTGTCGGCTCCATGCTTGGGCAGCAAGTGCATCAACGTGGCCGGTGGGTACAGGTGCGAGTGTCCTGCAGGGCTGCGAGGTAAGAATGATTAAAAACCTAAAGATTTTTAATCAAAAATGAACAAAATAAAAGCCCTTGATGTTTAAGGCTGTTTTGTTTAAACACACTGGGCTGTTCTGACATCACATGTTTGCAGTCGCGGAGGATTAATCCCAGTGATGGTTTTTGATTACAGAATCAACATCCTCTGTGTGTGTTTTTGGCAGGTTTAACGTGTCTGGAGGATATCAATGAATGTGAAAGGAAGCCCTGTTTTCCGGGAGTGCAGTGCTTCAACAGCTTTGGCTCCTATGGCTGCGGCCCCTGCCCCAAAGGAATGGTGGGAAATGGGACTTCGTGCACTGGTAAGTATGGGCTTACTGCATTACTACCCATAGGCAGTTTATAAAAAATGGAGCTCCACTAAGAGACACTCATTCGTGAGCCTCTGCTCCTCCACATTTAAAGGAGCCATTGAGGTGGATGCCTCCTGCATGCCTGCTAATTGAGGTTTTCCCAGCATGGGAGTGGACCCCTAGGCAGACCTGGTGAGATTATGTGTTTCAGCCAGCTTGGGAATATATCTGCTTCTGCCCCCCATAAGAGAGAGGAGGTGGCTGTTGAGAGGAAGGTCTGGGCATGCCTGCTTAAACTGCTGCCCCTGTCACCAGAATAAGTGACAGAAAATGTAGCTTCTAGGTCTGGAAATATTAAGGCTGTGTGGAAGTTCTTTAATTGTGCATTATTTATAATACCCAGCAGGGGGTGACCCCTCTGGTTTCAGGAAGAAGCCAGATTGTATAGAAGTCTATGGCTAACTGACCCTAATGCAAACCAACTCTTCCATGATGAGTGGTCAGATAACCAGACTGAACCAGAAGCTTGGTTAAGGCTACCAAACGCATCTGGTCGAGGTGCAACTTGCTAAATGACATAAGGGACCCGACAAAATATTAGTGGGAGTGTGTGTCTGTATTTTAGCCTGTATGTACACTTTTGGCCCAGTGTGGATTAGAGAAAATCCAACACAACTTCAAACGTGTGCGCCCAGTTCTTGTTTTTTTGAAGTCATTAACTGTACAGTGCTGTACAGCATTGTCCCATTGCATGCTGTGCAATCATTCCACCCTGGAAAAAGAACAGTTCAAAGAAATCATTAAAAGCCCAAAATTGCCATGACATTCGTGCCCATGATGAGTAGATGTAAACTTCTGACCACAATAGTAGAGCAGGGCGATATGGCCAAAAATATTTATCACGATATATATTTGAAAATTTGCGATAACGATATAACCGACGATATAATTGATGCAAGACAAAATACAACTCCACAACATTACTAGCGCAAAAAGACAACCTTCCATTTATTTTCACTTAAACAAGAAGCTGGTTTTTATGTACATTAAAGCTTTATAAAAATGTAACAGTGCAAATGCAAATTCCTTGCTGAAAGTTTAACCAAAAGGCATTTCCAGTAGAAATGGGCTGACATATCCTGAGCATAACCATGTATAATATCCACTGAAGTTAAAAAGAGGTGCTTTGCAACATTAAACTGCAGTGTGCAGTACGCATTTTTCGGACCATAAGGTGCACGGGATTATAAGGCACATTAAGCGAAACAAAGCAGTCAGATAAATCAAACTTTATTAAACTCATTCTTCTTGCTTCCTCCACTTCTGTACCATTGATTCATTAATGTTGAATTCTCTGGTAGCTGCTCTATTCCCATGTTGTTGCAGTATATTAATGACTAACCTCGTATTGTGGATGGATTATCTCAGTTGTTCTCCTGACTGAAGTTTGGTCCGTTTACAGCATCCTGCCATGCGATTGCATTTGTCTCTAACCATGAAGAACCTTCACGTTAACTTTTATAAGTGGAAAAGTGTTAGTGTTCGTCCTCCAGCTTCACTGTTTATGTTATGCTAACATAGCTGTGTCGCTAGCGATCACGTAGCACATCATTATATACCAGCTAGCCAAACTTCAGTAACCCTACAAACGTCACTGCTGTTTAGTTTCCTGTCTTCATTTATGTTGGAAGTGATAGCAGAGCTGTACGTTTGAATTTTTTCAGAAATCTCTCAGTCAGAACATGCAATATCATGCTTAGGTAACTAGCGAAACTAGCGAGCTAACTTCCGCTAGCTTCCTGCTAACTTCTAACTCCGTTAAATGTAATAACTTTTGTTTTCATGGATGCCTGGAAGTTAAACTTTATAGTTACACCTGGTAAAGCAGCAATGCTGATCGTTTTATTAAAGATGAAAGAATTTAGACAGTTTTTAACTCTAAGTGATGCTGCAGTGTTGTTTGACCTGAAGCGTACGGAGTTTAGGACCCAGATTACTCCCAGATTTAAGAGCATCTTAGAACGGCCGCTTGCATGTTCTGCAAAAAAATGTGCTTTGTTGTGTATCTGACGGACAAACACCAAACCAGTTCCACATCACGGAAGTTGCACCATTTTTACAAACCAATTCTGGTTCATCTGTTTCACTCAACAATCGGCCATGTGCGTATGAAAACAAAGGCACTGCGCATGCGCGTTTTACTCCCATTCTATCGCGATATTTCATTTTCCTATCGTTGCCTAACATTATACCGGTATTACCGTGAACGGTATAATATGGCCCAGCCCTACACAATAGTATATGTCTTGAGCAGAAACTGAAAGGAAGCTAGGCGTGATTAAGTAACGTCAGGTGGCGTCACGGCACCCAAACGAGACCACTTATTTTCCTATAGTTAATCCTGCTTTCCAAAACAGCCCTGAGTTTAACAGACACTGCTGTTGTCTGAGAGGGTGTAGCCCCTCTGTACAGTTTACAGCCTCACATAATAAAAAAATAGTCAATTTCTCTATTCATTTCCCAGCAGCATTTATCATATGTTCATCTGTTTGTTGCTGTGATATTGGTTCGAGCATTCCAGCAAACTTGTAGCTAATTTTGTTGTTGTTCCAACTACATTTAAATTAAAGCAGCTATCCAAAAAAAGAGTGAATTCGTTCATTGGAGCCGTGTGTCCCGGAGGAGCACTCAGCAGTGAATGGAAACCAGATGGCTGATAGTGCTGCCTTGTACTGTGACTGCTCACGTTGTTTTGGAAAGACTTTTGGCTTCCACCAAAACTCAGTAATTATATAAAAATACATGCATAATATGGTAACTTCTGCTGTTGCAAACCTGCAGCTTTATTTGTTTCCTTTATATTGTTGCAATCTGTGCCAGTCGGTGGGAAATGCCTCGATGTTGAAGCACACTTTGTTTTAGGTCAAAGAGGGTGTTTCCAAAATTTTCAAGGCTAATGGCTAATCAGTTATTATTTTTCAGGCATGCAGAGATCTGTCTTTTTTCTCCAACATTCAAGGAACATAACCGTGTCTTTAGGCAGCTATGGTGACGTGACGAAGAAATGCTATCTCAATTAAGATACTTGTCACAATACAAATCCTGCCATAAACCTGCATTCTATTTAATGATCAGTAGTGGGCGATTCCTGCAGGTTTTAGATGTGTCCTTGATCCAACACAGCTGATTTAAATGGCTAAACGACCTCCTCAACATGTCTTGACGTTCTCCAGACGTTCTCTGGTAATTAACTTATCATTTGGTTCAGGTGTGTTGACCCAGGGTGATATCTAAAACCTGCAGGACACCGGCCCTCGAGGTCTGGGGTTCGACACCCCCGAGTTAGGCAGAGCAGTCACGTTCCTAACTCCAGGATTTATGGGTGTCTACGGGAATTGTTTCACTTTTGGTTCCTGGATTTTAACTACAAAGATATTGTTAACTGAAGATGAGAAGTTAACAGCATGCTGCAAGCACAACACTGGTGCACGTACCCATACTTGTCAAGGTGAATATTAATACAGGGTTAAATTAGTTGCTTTCACGATCTAAAGAGAAAAAAAGCCCCAGAATTCTCACCTAAAAGACATCATGTTGATCCATATTCTATTCAATTCAGTTTTATTTACATAGTGCCAAATTAACCATATTGCCTCAAGGTGCTTTATATTATTTGCGTAAGCACTGGGGCTGATGTTGCATTCCTGCAGTCACATTATCCTTCCAGTAACAGAAGAACTCTGTGGTGTGTGTTTACAGGAGTTTCTGCCCCTAAAAGGAAAAAAAATCTGGGTCTACAGTAAAGCACAGAACATTAATTAAACTCAGCAGCATATTATTTGCCATTTTTATGGGACCTTGTGGCAGAAGATTCACAGGGACAGATAGTTGGATTTCCTAATCCCCTTTGTTCTTTAATCCTCCACATGTCCACTGAGGGCCTTCAGCTTGACTTGTTTGACCTCTACGCTCAGTTCATTTTAAGACGCATAACTTTGTGTGTCAGTGGAGTTGGACAAGGTCCTTAAATTTTAAATGACAAGCAGGTCACAAGTTTAGATCCACTCACCAACGGCATGAATGTCATAGTAAATGTGGTTCTTTTGAGGATTTCTTTGAAATGTTCTATTTCCACGGTGGAATAATTGGACAGCATATGTCTTTAAAACAAGAATTGTGTGCAGAAGTTTGAATTTATTTTGGATTTTTTATAATCCAAAAAGGCTCAAAAGTATACATACAGGCTCAAATACATTCATAAACTCACTTCAGTCTTTTAGTATTTGATGCTGAAGGTTCCAGATCATCAGTTGCACAACAATTGCACATTAAGTACAGGTTATTCAGAAAGAAAAGAAACTTAGCAATACACACCCAAAGCTACAAAGCAGTTACCTTGAGATTAATGAAACGAACCCTTTAAACCCTTTAACCTCTCCAACTAATCAGTTGTGGTTTGACAAATCAACCGTCATTGGTAGTTTTGACGAGTCAACCGGGCAGAAGGAAGTTCAGTTCTAATGAAAAAGTTGAGAAAAGTCAAGTGTCAAAGGTAAAGGTTTTGGAGAGGCATTCAAAACTAGACTCCAAAGTCTTATTGAATCTGCCTTAATTCTAGTAAGTAAGAAGTCTTTGCTGTAGTAAAGCAGGATGAGTCAGATTATTTGACCTGCTGCCATGTCTGAAGCCTGTTGAGGTTTTCTGCTACTACTGTGGCAAGAGATATCTTTACACAAACTTGACCCAAGGTCTCGTCTCTTGCTGGGAGTCACAGTTCATTAAACGTAACCTTTTGAGCCCTTCCAGGTTTTCTGATTTACAGCAACCTCCACATCCTTCACTGTACCATCTCTCTTTTTTGGTCCTTTATTATTGATTTAATGCAATGTGTTCTGAAGTGGGTGATCTTGATGCTCAATTGGATGTAAAAATTGAGGATAGCAATCCAGAACATAATTAGTGGCTTTCTTATTACAGTATTTCTCAGTCCAGCTGCCTTCCCTTCAACATCTGCTCCTCATATGACTGGCTACGAGACACCAGATGTTCTGCTCCAACCACCCAAAATAAAGACAGGCGCTTTCCTGAAGACCTCAAGCGGTAGCTCCCCGCAGATGACAGCTGAGGCCAGGAAAACAGTTCCAAGAATTGACCCACAAATGAAATCAACCACCTGGACAAGGACAGCAGGAATTAGCTCCAGCCCTGAAGTCACAATAGCAGAAACCAGCAGGCGCAAAACACCAACCGTTCCCCAAACAAATATTGATTCTTCACGGGAAACTCAAGCAGCTAACCTAAACCTATCCAGGACTAACACAGACATGTTCAAGAACCTCTCAGAGATTGTTCCACGCCGAGTCAAACAGGAGCAATCTAAATTCAGAAACACTACAAGCAATCCTCCGACTGTAGCTTCACCATCAGATCATGATAGACCAGCTGCAGGTAAGCTCCAAATTTCCAATAAATTCCATTTAAGTTTTCCTTAATGTGCGAGGTATCACACTGTGCTGAGCCTCAAGCAAGTATGAAGACAAGGAGACTTTAAAAGGGAACATTCAGTCATTCTGGCCATAATGTTTTATCACAGTCATTAAAATAAGTACCAGGAAAATAATTCACATACTGTAGTATACATATTTTTTTTAGTTTAGCTATAAAAGCTGCCCTAAGGGGATTCAGGATTTCAATTTGAGAACACTTAAACAGGTCGTTTTCAGATGTTAGGAACAACCGACCAATGTGATCTTTTTTTGGAGATCTTACCACTGTGTGTGCTTGAACAACCATTCAGAAACAGGGAAATTCACATAAAACAAAAACAATTTAGACAAAAAAAATATTGTTTTTTTACTCTGTATTCAGGAAAACTGTAGTTCAATGATATGTTACCTTACAGAGCTAATGCTGCAGTCACAATAGGAAAATCAGTGGAGACCATGGCACACCCAAGATCATTGCGATCGTTTGTGAGCAACTTTCAATTTTGCTGCTTCTTGAAATGGTTGTTTCAAAGACGAGGACCAGATCTGTGATCACTCGCAGTCAGCTGCCGTCTTCAATGAGTCATCAGTGCATCAAGATAGTTATAAAACAAGCAATAAGATCAAATCAGGCTTGGTTGCAATTGAATGGAGTCAAGTTGGCAATTACATGCGTCAGTTACTTACTGTTTATGATAATACGGGATTAACTGTGATAAACTCATTGGCAGTCTGTCTGCATTTATAAATGAGTTTGCAACTATTTGTAAACCTTCACCAATCTGTTTGAGAGAGGTCAGACTGCGACTGTATGGAGACACGTTGCCTCCCACAAGGAGGCCTGTGTGCCTTGTGATCAAAAGTGAACGCCCACAGGTTGAAGGTGGAACACCGTCAGTGTAATCGTTGATTTTTTCCTCATTGCCTATTACTACTCTAGTCTGAACCATTACAGAGCACACAAGGATATTTGTAAGTATATTAATATTTGATACTTGTAAGACTAGAACTAATGAAAGAAAGCAAAAATGAACTTTGCAACAGTTTTATTTGTATGTTTTCAGAGATGTCAGAGATGCAGATTGTGTTTGCTACAATCCGAGCCTTCTTATAGGACAATGATTGATCTCATACAACTTTATCTCCCAGGATCAGTGAGGTCTTTGGCTGTCAGTTTATCAGCTACATGCGCCAGCAGGCCCTGCTTTCCTGGGGTTCAATGCATCAACCGCAGACCGCCACATGTGGGCTACGTCTGTGGCCGCTGCCCACCTGGACTTTATGGCAACGGTCGCATCTGCATGAAGAACTCCAAGGAAGGTGAGGGAGCTTTTACATTTAATATTTTAATGCGTTTGGGGATAAGCTTCCATGATTTTTAAGTCTTGTCAGGGACTTTGCAGGAACCAGAGTGATTATAGAGTTTTTCACAGGCCTTTAGGACATTTTAAAAAAAAGAAAAGAAAAAAAAAGCAGTTGAATGCAGTTGAAGTTTCCTTTAACCCTAAACTAACTAATGCTGTTGACTTAATTCAGCCATAGATCTACTTACACTGGCTGGACATCAGGTGTTTCATAACCTTTGGGTCACATCTAGCCCCACACATGATTGGTCAATGCTGTAATTGAGTCACAAAAGCAGCCCAAATTAGGGTGTCTGCTCTATATAGCATATTCTTCCGATTCTTTGTACAAAAACACATTGTGTTGTTTTTCAAAGGACAAAAATAAGCATTAATCTGATGAAAACATCTGTCAGTAATGTGCATCCTTCCATACACTGTGGTCTGCTTTTAAGAGCTTATTTTGCACTCGTTATATTCTGGTTTCCCTGATGTTGCTTTATGTGTTTTTCTTGATTGGAAAGAATGTCATTTATTGCAGGAGATAAATCAGCATAAGTGGTTGGAGACTGCCTGAATGAAATAACCACCTCTGGTGCATTGCTTTTTGAGTCGGTTCCACAAAGTTTCTACAGCAGATTCCTTAATGTGACTTCACACAAGGGGAGATGGTGGGGGGGCTCCCAACTCTAAAGAGACAGTCTGATTCCAACTTAAATCCCTTTATTGTGGACTGTGTTTGTCTGGAGAGTCACATCACCACAAACAAGACATTAATCGCTTAAATTGCTTTGCTGTTCTTCTCTTTACTTTTATTTGTCCAAGGACTGAAAGCAGACATGCTTTTTTCCTTCAGCATGTCATCGTTTGACCAGATGTTCTGCTTTTCAATTTTAGTTTTATTTTGCTGTATATTATCATTTAACGCAGCGTTTTGCAGATTCCTGTCAAACTTCTGTTAAGCCTGTCAAGCTGTGTTTAGTACGCAGCGACACATACGCGATACACAGCAGAATGACATCAATGGCAGCTTTATAATGACATGATCTGTAGCACCCAAAGCTGCTGCTTTAGCATATTTTAGTAATCTAATGCTTCTCAGTAAAGATTTCAAAGCTATGACTGGAAATTTACGTTTTGGGGTAGAAATATGAATATCTTAGGGCTCAGTACCTCAGATCTAGTTGCTGGTTGACCTGGTAACCATTGGCCGCTAGGGAAAAATTTATATTCCCTGACTGGTTGCAATGAAACTGATTGCTAAAACCTCAGTTATGCATGCCTAGAGACCAATCAATAAACCCCTGCTAACCACCAATGAATAAACCGCTTGGCATGTCGTTGCTGAAGGTTGCGAGCTGTTGCTAGGTGAAATTGGTCACACAGAACTTTATAATGTTGCCCTGAAAACCTCCTTACAATTATTTTGGTCACTGGGACGCTGTCACCAGTTGTTTGTATGGAAGATGCTGTCTACAAATACTTACCAACTACTCACAGAGTGGTGAGACTGTGAAAAATCCAACATGAATAGGAAGTGGCAGTCATTTGAAAAGTTGCACCTTCTAAAATGTCTTGGTTGCAGTTTTTACTTTGAAGTTAAACATTTTCTGTTTACATCTTGAGACAATTTTTTTTTCAAATTTCACTAATTTTGTGAGCAATTGCATACTGTTTGCAGGCAGGTTAGTGTCATAAGAATACATGTGACTGCAGCAATCTGCTAGTGGCAAGGGTTTTCATACTGCACTCTCTTTGTGACCACTTTCACCTACAGACAGCTAGCAACCATTCACCAATCAGTTGGGAAAATACACATTTTTCCCTAGTAACTGGTAGTTGCAAGCAGCTTTGTGACAGGCCTCTAGTGTGCGTGACTGGCAATCTATTTCACAGCAACTGCCAATAACCCCTCACACCAGTCTGAGGCCTGTGTAACTGAGGCCACTCTGCTGTTCTACTTAACTCTAGTTAAGGCCAAATCATATTTCTTTCTGTAACATATTTTTAAACCACTGGAGATGACCAAAGTGCTGTCCATACCACTGTGGAGAACATAAATAGATCGAAAAAAATAGAAAGAAAGACAGAATACAGGATCCAGTTGTATAAAATCAAAATATAAATAAAATTAACAAAGGTATTCTAAAAACAAGACAGAACAGGAAAGAAATGTAACACTAAAATATAATAAACAGTAAGAATATGTGAAGGCCATCAAAAACATGCATGTCTTTGGGGGTTTCGTTTCATTAGAGACTTAACATTTGATTGTTCCAGAGTTATCGAGTAGGCACTGCCAAATCTCCCTTATTTTGTAGAAAAACTACAAGCAGTTGATCTTAAAAGTAATGCCTTTTTGGCTTGATCCGGATTCTATCAGCAAAGAAGTGGATGAACTATTAGATTTCTGCAAGAGCATATGCAAGGTAAATAAAATAGGCCCTAAACTGGAACCTTGAGGCACACCATAAGTAATTGGGGCTGTACATGAAGAGAAGAACCCATTTTTCAGGACAGTGCCTTAGATGCTAGCCTAATCCTCAAGAGGGTTCGCAAGAAAGTAGATCTAAATCTTACTGGAAACAAAATGGCACAATTACTGGAGTTTAAAGGCAGCACGTCATCATTAAAAAGTTTGTGTAGAGCATATTTTGTCCTGAGGTGTGATCGGAAATTTTCAGTGGCTTAGTCTAAAAAAGAAAAAGGCTGAGCATACAGCATTTTCTCCATGAATTCCATCATAGAAATATAAGTTCAGAAATAAAAATTACTTAACTCTTTTCAGGCAAGGTTATTTAATAAGGACATGGACTGCTTTGTTAGCAAAATTTGTAATCTGGGAAATTGAAGGTTCTGGAGTGTCCAAAAACTGTGTAGGAACAATATCCCAGGGGCAGTTGTATAAATTATAGTCATGATTGTGTCATCAATGTGATATACAAGCTAATATGACCGTTATCCCTTTCCTCAGCATCCAATCACCTGCCTCAGCAGCAGACACTAGGCAAGTCCAGCCGATCCTCATATGGAAGAAGCAGCAGCAAAGTCGTCCATGTCCACCTACCCAACTTGCCCAACAGGTATGGTGTCAAGCACCTGTCCTCATCCTTCATTAGGTCGCACCAAGTTACAGGATCAGGTAGAGAGGGTGGCACAGGAAGAAGAGAGGCCATCATTTCTGCTTCGAGGGATGTCGCTGCAAATACTCACATCACACGTGCCAACCCTAGATCAGACACTGGGACATACGCCAGTGCCTCCAGGGAGATTGTCATGCCCCATGTAACAGTCTCCAAGGTGAGTTGGTAACTGTTCAAAGCATTAAAAGAAAATCGTACAGATGGACATTAAAGTCCATTTACTCACTTTATGATCATCTTCCAGAAGTCTGAAGGAGCTCTTACTGGTGCCACGCCTGTTAAAGTAACTGCCGCTGCACCTCGGCTCTCCATTCAGCCTGGAAGAGTAACGGCAGCTAAACAAACAACCCAGCATCAGCTCAACCACCTGACATCCACCCAGACCAAACCCTGGACTCCACCAAGACCTGCCCTTACAGCAGCCCTCACTTCTCTGTCCTACTCCCTTTCTGAGTCTGAGTTCTCTGCAGACGGGGATGAAACTGAGCCAGGATCAGAGATGCCGAAGATTGTGCCAGTGCTGACCCTCACAACACCCGACAAGGTCTATAGCTCCCAGGCACAAAGATCTACATCCAGCCAGTCATCAACTGGAAGTGGTACACTAGCTGACGAACATTTGATGGCTTGTGCTGAACGGCCATGTTTTCCTGGTGTCCAGTGTGAACCAGCTAAGGATGGGGGCTTCCGCTGTGGAAGGTGTCCAGTAGGATATACTGGAAATGGGCATACCTGTAAAGGTAAACTTGTTCTCTCTTTGATATCCAAATATCTCAAATCGGCAGAACCAATTTCTAATGGTGTTATTATTCATATAAGATACAGCTATGAAAAACAGTTTTCAACAGGACTCTTCTGCAGCAATCTTGTGTTAACTAAGTACACCCCATGAAATAGCTTAGCAGCAATAACATGAAGTAAACATATATGACTTAATTTGTCACTGTCACGTCACTGGGGATCACTGTGTTTCTGTTCATTGAGGTTTGAAGGTTTGTTAATGCACGACTATTATAGGGTCTGCCAAAAAAATTGGCAGGTTCAGGTTGGGGTCTGGACTTTGACTATTTTGATTCTATTTCTTTTTCAGCCATTCTGTTGCTGCTGTGCTTGGGATCATTGTCCTGTTAAATGACCCAGTTTTAGCCAAGCATTAGGTTTGACTCCAGAATTCTTCTGTATACAGAGGAGTTCATGGTGAACTCACTGATTGCAAGGTACCCAGGTCCGGGGGCTGGGAACAAGCCCAAATCATCACCCCTCTTGACAGTTCTGATGCAAATTTGCAAACCTAAAATTTGCAGCATGTTCAGTTGTATTATTGTAGGGTCTTTACTAGGGGTGCAACAATACTCGTATCGATATTGAACCGTTCGATACAGTACTTTCGGTTCGGTACGCATATGTATTGAACAATACAACATTTTTTATTTATTTTATCAACTTTTCTTCTGACGATGCTGTCTGTGTTGAGTGCTCAGTGGATCTGTGTTTGACTACTCCGCCTAGGTTGCACTGTCGAGTGCAGATCCACTGAGCACAACACAAGCTAGCAAGATAGAAGCTAAGCTCGTTGCAACATGGCAACTGCCTCAATGCTGCCCAAAATTGAACCTGCCCCACCCTCATTCAGATCTGGCATTTGGAACTATCTTGGTTTTCATGTGAAGTATGACCCTGATGGTAAGCACGTCATGGACAAAAGTAAAACAGTATGTCGGATGTGCCACGCAATGCTCAATTTGTGGGAACTAGTGTTAGCGCAGTTAGCTTGTTAACGTGTTGACGCCATCCAGCCACAAGCACGGGGCGATCCGTGGTAACGGAGATTTGCCGCGTTATGGCGTTAATGCCATTTTAACGAGATTAACGCTGACAGCACTAGTGGGAACACAACGAATATGACAGCACATTTACGCCGACATCATCCTATTGCAAAGACAAGTGGAAGCAGAGACTCTCTTGTTTGTTTATCGCCCACTTCGCGCCACAAACAGGAAACCAGCGGCTGAACAACAGCAGCACGTTTAAGCTTGATAAGCTGTTGTTAGAATTTATTTAATATTACTTTCTACACCAGGATCTTTTTCTATGTAGCTGTCGGCTGGTAACTGTGCAGGGGCGGATCTAGCAAAGTTTAGCCAGGGGGGCCGATAGGGCATGAACAGGGAAAAGGGGGCACAAAGACATACTTTTCTTTCTTATTCTCACTTAAAATGTCTAGCTTTTAATAAATAATTATCCGAATCTTACACCCAAAGTTTTAATATGATGTAAAATGTATAGAAGTCCATTACTGTATATAGTAACTATTAAGTCTAATATACCCTAGTAAGCTATAGTACTTTTTCCTTTGGGAAGGTACCATCTGTGCAGTCTGCAGTTCTGTTGAAGAAAGACGTTGAATCTATTTAATTATTCTTGAAAATTTTTTTATTTTTGTGCATTTTTTTTGACACTGCATCAAATTAAAGTTGATTACGTCGATTAAGCATCATGAGGTGGAGGGCGGGGGTGGTTCCCTTTTTTTTTTTTTTTTTTTTTGCTGGAAGTTTGCAACCCTATTAGTTAGGTTGCTTACTCTTTAAAATACCAGAATAGGGAGGATGGAGTAGGTTTAACTTTATTAGATTGATCAGTATTGCTGAACTATGAAATATTTTGGTTGTAGTGTATTTTTTGCATACAGGTATAACAGAATAGCCTTAGTGTTTGTTTGTTTTTTAACTTGAGTTTGAACTTATACAAAATGCAGCAAGATATTAAAAAAACAGTTTTATTGATTAAAAAACACACTATATCGGATTCATATCGGTATCGGCCGATATCCAAATTTATGATATCAGTATCAGTATCAGACATAACAAAGTGGTATGTGCCATCTCTAGTATGTAGTCCATGTGCCACAAAAGAGAGATAAACCAGTCTAATAGAAAAATATATGTAGGTTTAACATCTTAACGCTCCTCCCCATCTGTGTTTCAAGCTGTTTGCAGGCATGCATGCGGTAGGAACATGGAGTGTGCTGCGCCCAACACATGCCGCTGCAAACCAGGCTACACTGGATCTAGCTGCCAAAAAGGTAAAAAGCAATAGCATTAGAATTTATTTTTTAATAATTTAAGTGTAAAATAATTGTTTTCCCATATTTTATTAGCCATCTGTGATCCGGGGTGCAAGAATGGTGGGGTTTGCATTGCACCAAATGTTTGCCAGTGTCTCAGAGGATACCATGGAGAGACTTGTCAGGAAGGTAACGTTTGCTTCTGTTTCCAAGTTAATCCAGTTCAGGATCTATTTAATGCACATTTTTAGTATAACATACTGAGACAACAAATTAATTAAAGGCTTAAAACTTAAGAATGATTAACTTTTATAATAGCTTATAAATTCTTCAACTACCTCTGGTAGCTGCTATGAAGCTCACTTAACCATTAAGTAATACTGTAAATAACACCACCTCATGTATACAAGTAACAACCTGAGGTGATGAAAAGTGAAGTGACAAACACTACACTTCCTCTAATGTCCACTTGAGGCTGCCTCCAAAAAGTATGTCAATCCCATTGAGCCCCATGTTTAAAAAATCCAAATTTACAGCAGAAATAAAAATATTTACAGCCTAAAACGAAAACTATTTCTTTATAAGTAACCCAGTTAAACTGTATTAAGGCTTAAAATTACACAGGGTTCAGTGAATACAGGCACTAGCCGTCACTTTAGTTAATCAGAGTCATTTAACTGGACCTCTGGACTATGTTTATAGTGTTGGTGCCTGTTGGGGCATTTTTAGTAGACAGGTAATATGGTTTGCTGTGCAGTCCCACATGTTCTGTGAATCGTCATTATTTTATCTTTTTGTTACTTAATGCTAATTAGCGGGTATGTATTTTGATAGATGTAATTGAACACCATGCAAGCTAGCTACGTAGATCAGATTAATTCCAGCTCCACCAATACAAAGTAAGTGTGGGTGTGAAGCTAATATTGAGCTCTCAAAATAAGTCTTCACAAACCAATGACTGATGTCGCAGTGGTTATGTCCACTTTTATTTACAGTCTATAAGAGCATGCACTAAAAACATGTCAGTATTACATCTCATTTCTAAACTCCATGTGTGCAGCCTTGTGCAGGTCACCATGCGAAAATGGAGGCACCTGTGTGGGACTGCAGACCTGCTCCTGTCCTTACGGGTTTGTTGGTCCTCGATGTGAAACAAGTGAGTTTACTTCTTTTATATCAATATCAGTGAAGATCTTTTAAAACAGCAGTACATTTGTATACATTGTTCTTTTGTTTCGGGTATTTCTTTCTAATTTTACGGTCTTAATTTACAATATTTTTTTTTAAAAACTTTTTCTTTCATAACTGTTATTGTGGTCTCTTCCTATTAAAAGGGAGGTCTTCCTCCCCACTTTCGCTAAGTGCTGTTCAAAGGGGATTGTCTGATTGTTGGAGTTTTGTCTCTAATGTTGTAGAGACAAAACTCGTCAAGGCCACAAAAATCAACATAAAAATCCACTGAATTGAATTAAATAAATGTTTTTTTTTTTGTTGGTTGCAGTGGTGTGTAGCCGTCACTGTCAAAACGGAGGCCAGTGTGCATCTCCAGATGAGTGCATGTGTACACCAGGCTGGACTGGACCGTCCTGTGAGACCGGTGAGTTGTGTTACTCATGCTGTAGGGGGCAAAGATCTGATTTAAGTTTAGGGTAAAGTTTAACTGCAAATTTTGTTTTCCAGCTCTCTGCTCCCCTGTCTGTCTGAACGGAGGTTCGTGTGTTCGACCGAATACCTGCGAGTGTCCTCACGGTTTCTATGGTGCACACTGTCAGAACGGTAAATCTACAGCAGGCTAGATTCAAAGCTTAAAGTGTCTAAAAGCATCTAAATTGGGAGCTATTCTGCTTTTACCTTTTTCAAAATCACAAAAATACTGTTTTAGTGGTTGATTCTCATATTAAACATGACCAGTTTTTCAAATAATCAGGTTATGTATGTGTAGTGTATTAATAGAGACTGTTTATCCTAATACTGACATTACAGATGTCTGTTGGTGAGGACTAGCCAATCAGAAGAAAGCTAGGTTAAATGGGGAGGGGCTAAGAGGCCTTGTTTCAGAAAAAAGATGAGCTGAGGGGCCCAGTAGAAGATAAATAAGGATTCTTTTGAGCTGTTAATCATGCAAAGCTACTGGAGTGCAATAATATAGGAAAAACAGGACTTTTTCTAATATATTTTTTCTCCTCCAGCTGTCTGCAACCCTCCCTGTAAAAATGGTGGTCTGTGTATGAGAAACAACGTCTGCTCATGTCTGCAGGGGTACACAGGGAGACGGTGTGAGAGAAGTAAGCACTTCTTCTTCATCTCCTGGTCATCTTCCTTGTCTGCAGATGCTCCAGTTACTTTAATTATCACTCAGTTGCTTTTAAAGATGACGAAGTGGACGAACTTGTGTCACTTTAATTTCCAGATTGTGTGCTTTTACTGTCATGTTTTGGACAAACTAAAGAATTAATTGATTAAAACTGTCTCCCTCATTCCTCCTCTCCAGGTGTGTGTGAGCCCATGTGCATGAACGGTGGGCGGTGCGTTGGTCCAGATGTTTGTGATTGTCTGTCCGGTTGGCGAGGGAAGAGATGTGACAAACGTACGTGTAATGATCCGTAACGCTCAGGCAGACACGAACACCTGAACACTTCTTCTGCTCTCTTCTTATGTTGACCTACAGTCAGAGTACAGCCTCTTTCACTTCTAAGGTTTTACATGTTTGGGGATAAAAAACATCCTTAGCAGAACTGGAAATGAGGTAAATACAACCTCAGATGAAAAACATTAAATAAGAACATATTTTTGCTCAGTTTAAGGTCCTTGCTTCACCCATGATCCACATCTCCAATAGGTTTCATGAAATTCTGCTCTGTAGTTTTTGTGAGGTGACAAACAACGCTGCAAACGTTCCTCTGTTCTCGCCTTGCTTTCGTGCCGACCTCCTGAGCACGCAGCGAGTTTCTCAGACTGACCTGGCAACACCTCCGCAGAGGTGCTTCACATGTGGAAACCATCAGGTGTAGTGCCTGCAGAGTTTCACTTGACTGACCTTTGACCCTCGCAGAGTGGTAACAGTTACCTAAGAGACAGAAGTTCAAAAGAAGAAGAGATTAATTACAGATAAGTGTTACCTGCTGACTTGCTCAAGCTTTCTTAGGAGAACTGTTGTTACCCTCAAGTCCTACTCCGGTCGAAGTGATTTAAATGTGTCATCAGAGTGAAGGCGGGGCTCTGTGTGGACTTCTGTGACCACAAAGACCACATGACACATCCTTCAGTTGGACTCCAGCTGTGAGAGCCGTGGCTGTGTGCTGTGATTGACATGTCGGGTGTGAGCACAGCCCTGCACCTCAGCTATTTAAAAATGTAGATGTCAATTTGTTAATTGACATTATGTATTAAGTGAATGAAAAACAGAACAAATATTTGATGATGATGATGATGTTCAGAGCTTTCTGTCATCGTGTGTCCTCTCAGCCAGCTGTCTGCAGAAGTGTCTGAATGGAGGCGAGTGCGTCGGTCCAAACACCTGCCACTGCGCCCCAGGGTGGCATGGCACGCTGTGTCAGATCTGTGAGTATCAAAACCAAACACACACTCATAGGTACACTAGAGGGACAACAATAAGACAACCTCCAAAACAGGAAAGGCCTTACAGGTGAAGGACACTCACAGCTTTTCCTTCCTACTCTGCTTTTTTTTTTTACTACTTTTGCCTTTGGCTAGCCTCAGTGTCATTTCTGGTAGCAGTAGTGACACTGAGGCTGGACCTGGACCCTAAAGAGGTTGCACAGGTAGTCCAACTCCTCCAGGACGCCACATCAATACATGCCATTGTCAGAAAGTTTGCTGTGTCCAGGATCATGTAGGAGATCCCAGGACACAAACAGTTACTTTAGTTTAGGGTCTGATGTGTTATAGTGCAGGACGTTAGGCTGCCTGTAACATCGTTCAGCATGAACAGCTTGGTGGTGGGTCAGTCATGGTCTGGGGAGGAATATCCCACAGACCACTGCAGGCTACACAACCGTACCCTGACTGCCATGAAATCCTTGGACTGACTGTCAGACCATATAATGGCGCAGTGAGTCCCGGGTTGCTCCTGGTGCGCGACAAAGCCCAGCATCATGTGGTGAGAACAGGCAGGATGCATGGAGGACGTAGGCATCGATACCATTGATTCGTTGTCACACTCAACAGAACTCCTCTTGGACATTATGTTTTGGTCCATCTGACACCACAAGGTTGCACCTCAGACTGGGACACCATCCAAGGTTCCCGAGGTTGTCAGTCTTGCATAAAAACTACAGAGAACAGTTTTGAGTTGTTGCAATGAAATTCCAAGAAACGGGATCAGCCCACTGCATCATTTCTTCACTCTGATTTTCAGGGTGTCTTTGAATTCAGTAGGTTGATCATTTTCATTTCTGTCAAATGACGTGGCAGTCCATGTTAGTACAGATATGTTTCTCTCACAGGCCCACTAAATATAAAGTAAGAGCTTTTTTTAAATCTCATTTTGTTTCAGAAATGTTTTCTTTGTGCCTTGAATGATAAACTTCAGCTGGGATCTTACAGAGAACGTTGTAGCAGGACTGATTTATTTGATCTTCTAACTGTGTATCTGTTGCTGTTGTGTCTCAGCTCTCTGTGAGCAGAAGTGTCTGTACGGCAGTCGCTGCATCCGGCCGAATGTCTGCGCCTGCCAAAATGGATTCTCTGGGTCGTTCTGCGCCAGGAGGGTAAGAACTGAACATGGAGCCTCAGTTTAAAGAGGAGAGCATCTACTTGTTAAGTGTTTTCTGTGTCTTGGCCTCTTATTTGTTACTCCTTGTTTGGAGGAACGTCACTTTTTCCAGACTGTCAGATTCGCAGATGAGAGACAGAAGACTCACATGAAGAAAAACAGAAACACATGAGTCCGTCCTCATGAACTGGCCACTTACAGACGATGATGTATTGAAGCCAAATGCTGCTCTATATGTTTGGATTTTACAAGCTGCAGTTCATTGCCACAGTCCAGCCTCACGTTACAATCACATGTCATGTATCATTGTTATTATTTTTCAAACTTCCCAGTAACTGAAGCTGTTTTGTTTGTTTTGCACCAGCTGGAGGACAGACAAAGTGCAGGAATTTCAGCAGAGAAAGACATACAAAAGTTCTGCATGCGAATCTTTAAAGAGGAAGTCAGGAGTTACGGAGGTTTGGAGGATGAGCAGGAGTGTTAGGTTAGGCCAATGGTTCCCAAAGTTTTTTTGCTGGGCCCCCCTTTGTTTTACAAGAAAAAATAAAAATTACGTGTGGACGAGGAATACAGAGTTCGTCATCCAACGTCAAAGTTATGTGCCTTTTTTCACATTTACATCAGATGAATTGCAGAATGACAGAGACAAAATACTGTTAATCTGACTATCTTCAGGTTTTACACGCTTACATATGCACACGCAGTTACTGTCCCTCCATTTACAAAGGCAGAGGCGTCACGGTGTGATTATTGGATTATTAGTGAAAAAGTAAAACTAAGGCATTCAAAGTGCCACGGTGAATTAAAATGAAATATTCAAAAGTTAAAACAATATTATTTACAGTATAGAAAAGATATACAAGATATAAAAAAACAGAGGAATGCTAAAAGTCTTAACAGAGACGATGCAGATAAAATGGCAGAAAATAGAAGTTAAGACAAAACAAAGACAAAAAAAGTACAAAAAGTGAAAATAATCAAGTGTAGGGAGATAAAACACCAACTAAAAGATACAAAATAAGGTTAAATTTCTGCTGTTTGTGTCTTTTTGCTTCTCAGTGATGATCTGTGTAGTTATCCAGCCTCATGTTTTTATTTGTTTTGTTTTTTCCAGCTGCCTATCACACGAGGCTGACACCAAACAGCCGGCGGTAAAATCCTCAGGTGATCTGGAAAGCACCAAGACTCCAAAGGTCACCATCAGCTGAGCTTAGCATGGAAACTAGTGATGCCGACATACAAGACGGAGAAAAAGGCAGCTTATCCCTCGTTTTTGTGCTAAGCTAAGCTAACACGTGGACAACCTGGGGTCCGTTCTTCGTACTTCGCTAAGTAGGTTAGCTGGATTTGATTGTTGACGATTTCGCATGATCTTGGATCGTTCGGTTCTCCGAAGCTCATCCGGGACTTGCTGTCATAGCAACAGATCCGTAAGCGTAAACCTGCTCGGGAGCAGGCTTACTTTATGTAAACAAGATTAGATCGCGGCCACTCAGGTATGTCCGCTTCATGTATACGAAAGCAACAGCGATATTTTACCACTGTTTCACCATAAATAAATATTATCAATGTAACTAAAGATAATGCAGTATTTGATCCTTTTATTGATTCCATACAGATACATACAGGTCATTTCCTAACAAAAAGGGAAATGTACTATTAATCATTCTATTTCATGTATTTGATTATTTCAGATGTAATTCGTATTTTAGAGTAGTAATAGTAAATTACTTCATGTAATCAAGATGAGAGACCACGGCTATAAAAGCGAAGGTGGATTTGGGAAGCCTGTCGCAGCCATGTCCTGTCCGTATACGCGAGCCACCCATTGCGGAAGGTGCAAGATTGATAAGGAGAGTTTTCAGAATCCAGCGTATATTGCGGGACAGACAGGATCCTTTAGCTCAGCGCGACAGTGTGCTCATAGAGAGATATCGATTTTCCCGTGAGGGTATTATTCACTTAACCAACTTGTTGACGAGGGGGTGCAGGACCACCACCTGTCTTTTTGTGCGCTGCCCTTTTCTTGGTTGCTGTTATAAACAAACAAACAGATTATTTCAGGGTCTCTTTCCAAGAGACGAAAAGCAATATAAGTGATAAATATTACCATTCTGTAGAATATTCTTATATTTCACTTTTACTTGTTCCCATGTTCTAGTGGGTCCTGTTGTGGCTCTAATGTGAAAGAGGATATAATGTAATATAATATAATATGATATAATATAATATAATATAATATAATATAATATAATATAATATAATATGGTGTAATATAATAAATTTACCCTACCGCCTACTGGTGTTGGCCAGAGGGGCCGATGGCGCGATATGGCAGCCTCGCTTCTGTCACTCTGCCCCAGGGCAGCTGTGGCTACAACCGTAGCTGCTTCCACCAGTGTGTGAATGTGAGAGTGAATGAATAGTGGCATCGTAAAGCGCTTTGGGTGCCTTGAAAAGCGCTATATAAATCCAATCCATTATTATTATTATTATTATTATTATTATTATTATTATTATTATTATTATTAATAAATTACTTATGAGTTTAATTTGTCAGCAACTTTCTGCCAGCCCTCTCTCCTTGCTTTTGCAGCCTTTGCAGTGTTCCCTTGCGTTTTAATTAAACTCTGAAACTCCTGAAATCCCTCAATCGAGTTCTTGCTCTGCTGCCGAAAAATACTGAGCGCGCTCCTTCGACATTTTCGCCGACCAATCAAAGGGTTGCCGATCAATGTTTCTACTATCGATGCGTAGCCCCTGTTAAGCCACCCAGTGATCTCACATTACTTCATCCAGCTATACTAATCGTCAACAACAGGTGTGTTCGGAGAACCGGAATAGCGAGCTCAAAGTTAGCACGATGATTTGATCTTGGATGTAGTAAGCGAGGTACGAAGAACGGACCCCTGTTTTATGTTTGTTTGTTTTGGGGAATTGGTCACACCGATGAGAAATTGCTCTTAAGCTGCAGAGGGAAACTATTTTCCAGACTTGATTAACATCTAAAACCTACAAAACCTACACTTCAGAAGGAAAAATCCTCACCTGAGGTTCAACATTATTTGCAGTCCCAACACTAAAAGATATTTTGTCACCCTAACACATTAACACGTCCTCAGAGTTTAACTGTGCTGACTCATTGGGTTCTTTCACTCATTTACAGCAGTTTACAGTAAATCTTCAGGGTTTGTCCTTTTCACCGTGAATCCAAACCTCAGTAAGAGTATTTATTTATTTACTTTGTTGTTTTATATTGTCACATATTTGCTGTTGTACATTTCTTAATCAGTGTATAATCTGTTATTTCTTATCAAAGCATTGGCTACTGGCTGTTTTGTAAGAAAATAAAGCTCCTTTAGAGGTACCGCTTGTTGTCCTTCCTAAAAACCTGCATATATATGGAAGCAGGGCTGTCTCCAGGAATTTTTAGATGGGGTGGCACAGGAACTTGGGGGGGGGGGGGGGGTATTAATACCAAACTAAATCACTTATATGTGATTAAATCATTACAAGTTGCTGAATTTTCAGACTGTGGACAGACTTCCTGCTTCCATAAAAATTCATTAGGTGTGACATGTAACAAAATGGATGGCTCCATATTTATATGAGTTTAAGAGTAAATAAGTCTACAGTTGTATTTACTATGGTGCATGGAAGAGAAAAAGGCTGTTTCCCAGAAAAAATGACTTCCAGAAGGAATTTAGAGGGGGCACCTGAGGCCCTCCCCTTAGCTACGTCACTGATCTGGTGTATTTTTAACTTGATGATGCTTTTAATTTGTTAATTTCCTTACAGGTACTTTCTGTAATTAAGCTTTGTTGAATTCAAGATTTCGTTTTCTTTCTTTTATTTTTTAACCACGGGGGCAGCATTTTACCTGCTGCTTAACTTCTGGCAGACTGTCATTGCAAATAAGAACGTCTGAAAAGGGTGTCTGGCAAAATAAGGGTTTGCTGACTCACTGCACCATCTTCTGGTACAAGATGGTATTACATGAATGTACAGCCCAGCCCTAGTTCACCTTTAGTTTTTATCTCTACAACACAGCACATAAACACTTTGGAAATAAACTCTCCAGTTGTTCCTTCACATTTTGCTGATTGTTTAGTTAATTATGTAAACTTTTAAACTATTCTTAAAGATAAGGTTTTACAATAAGTACTTTGGCTGAGAGCAGCAGCAGAGAGGCATTTGACTTTGCTGCAGGGGCCAGACAAGTTCACAGCCAGCAGGTCGGGGCAACAAAGGCTGCGAGGAAAGGAGGATTAAGAGATTAATGAGGTTGCATTAGCTCAACACCAATTAGGATTCCTCTCCTTCCCTCTCTCAGCCAAAGGCAAAAGAGCCAGCTGACTTTTCTGCTGTTTTGAGTCAATTGTTCCATATTAACTTTTTTTTAAAAAAGGTTATGGGGGGCTTTTAAGTCCAGTATGTTCATTTAAATCCTGTTTGGCCTCCTGTGGCAACAGGGCCTCACACATATCTGTGGAGGTTATTTGCGCTCTCCAAAAAACCCCCCAAAAAGAGTGGAAATGATGATTGGGAGTTAACTGCCCTCTGGTGACAACAATACAAATATATCAAGATTATTTAAAACAAAAACAAAAAAATCTGAGAAATTTAAATGTTTATGTTAAGATTAAATTTCATCAATAAGCCCAAACTCACTTCCCCTTTCAAGTCTAATCTGAATGAAAGTGATAGGCTGAGAGGTTTTTCAGCAACACACACACACACAAGTGTGTTCACAGATATTTATATCCACCGCCAAAGATGGCACTCGGCAAGGTGGAGGAGGAGGTGTGTGTGTGTGTGTCCATCGTGGTGGGCACAGACAGCGGGAAGGGACGGGACGGACAGGGAGGAAAACACCTGGACTGTTCACTCAGTGAAGCTCGGAGCCGACAGCCAAGCCAGGAGAGCTGCCAGTGAATACACACACACACACACACACAGTAAAGTTCAAAGTCAAAGAGGTCCAGACTGAATCACTGTGAAATGGTTTCCTTTCAGTAAATATTAACATTGATAATTCATCCATGAAAAAGAAGGAAGGAAGAGAAAACGCTCCATAGTGGATCAAATCTGTAAAAGAGGCAGAACCACATTTAATGTGTTTCTTTAGGCACCTTGTTACTAACAGCCTCATAAAAACACATAACTTGTTTTTATTTCTTTAGACAATTCTATGAAAATGACAAAGATAAGACAGACTGACATAAAATAGTATTTTTGCACCAACAAAGTGATTCCCAAAGAGCTATGAGCTGAAAACCTGGCATATCTCATCATGGTGTGCAGTGTGTCCTTAAAGAAATTGAGGAAACTGGACAAAAGAAGAAGCAGCAAGCTTGAAAAACTATCACGCAAGAACTGGACTTAAAATCAGTGGCAACAGGTCTGATGGAGTGATGAATGCACCAAATACTTTTGGTCCAAATCATCATCAGCATGTACAGAAGAGGTCAGGAGAGCTACAACAGTGTCTACAGCCATCAGTAAAACACAGTCATGGTTTGAGCTGCATTTCAGTCAGTGGTGTTGGAGATCTTGTTAAAATTCATGAATTACAGAACACAGAAAAGTCCCATCAGATTTTAAACCACCATGGAAGACCATCTGATTGGCAACAGCTTCATTTTTCATCATGACAATGATCCCAAACACACTGCCAATGCAGTAAAATCATCCCTGGACAGAAAAACACACAGCGGAGCACTATCAGTCATGGATCGGCCTTCCCAGAGCCCGGACCTCAACATTATTGAAGCAGTGTGGGATCATGTTGACAGAGAACAGAACAAAAGGCAGAAACAAAGAAGAGCTTTGAATGTCCTTCAAGAAGCCTGGAGAACTATTCCTGAAGACGACTTGAAGAAATGACGAGAAAGCTGCTGAAAATGATTTGCAGAATTGTTGCTTTGTTTTTATTTTCCATTAAAGTGTAAACAGATATCGGTGGACAGAAGCTTCAGTCTGAATCAAATATGGAATATGGCCTATTGGCCTTGAGGGGAGCCCCACCTCGGTGGAGCCTAATTTAAACCCATATCCTCCAGACCACAACAGGTGCCCCCCTCCTCCACTCCCTTTACGTTCCACCTGTCTTCTCTTCTCCGTGGCGGGCTGGCGATCCAGAAAGCAGCCGTCAGTCATTACAAATGGCGTGCCGACCCCCTAAGTCACCGGATCGGCGGCAGCTGCTCGACCCCCAGAGCTATTTTCACCCTCAGGATAAAGTGGTGTTCAGCGAGCCGCCCGCACGGCCGAGCAGCTCCAGTCACGCTGCAGCAGAGCCAGGATGAAGTCCACCGGCAGCGAGTGCACCGTGCAGCCAGACTGCTTCACCTCAGACCTGGAGGACCTGGACAGCGCCAGCAACAGCTCCGACGGCGGCTGCACGCCGCGCAGGGAGCCGGGGCAGGTGGTCTCGGAGGAGGGAGCCCCGAAACGAAGAAGGAGACGGAGGAGGAGCAGCGGAGGAGACTCGCGTCTGCCCGGCGTGAGCAAACAGAGGCAGGCGGCCAACGCGCGGGAGCGGGACAGGACGCACAGCGTGAACACGGCCTTCACGGCGCTCCGCACGCTCATCCCCACCGAGCCCGCCGACAGGAAACTCTCCAAGATCGAGACACTGCGCCTGGCCTCCAGCTACATCTCCCACCTGGCCAACGTGCTGCTGCTGGGGGAGGACTGCCTGGACGGACAGCCCTGCCTGCGCTACCAGAGCATCCTGCACGGCCCCGCCGCCCTCAACGCACCCTCCCTGCGGCCCATCTGCACCTTCTGCCTCAGCAACCAGAGGAAGCTGGTGAGTGGCTTCTCACACCCATAGAGTCGATCAGTGCCAGGGACGTTTCTCGGATTTCTGGGGGTGGGGTGGCATGTGGACATAAGGAGGGGGGCAAGAAACAGTTAGGGGGTGGTCAGATTCTTCTGTAATAAACCCAAAGCAAACTGCCTGCAAATACTCAGAACTGTGATCATTTTAATTGTGGGCACATCCTGCCTCCATGAACATGAATTAGGGGACGTAACAATATGGTGGCAACACAGAAGCATGAGAGTCAGCCACGAGGGAATAAAGTAAAGAAGAAGAAAAATTTATGGACACAGTCTGGTTACAACCACTGTTAAGTTTGCCAAATAATAATTTGTCATACTTTTCACCTTTTGTTATGACAAGATGACTAAATAATTCAATTTTATTTATATAGCACCAAATCATAAAAACAGCTGCCTCAAGGTGCTTTACAATGTAAGGTAGCAACCCTACAATAGTACAGAGAAAACCCCAGAAATCAGAAGATTGAGCAAGCAGTTGGTGACAGTGGGAAGGAAAAACTCCCTTTTAACAGGAAGAAGAGGTGAGGAGAACTAATAAGTCATGCACGAGGACAAAAATTATAATGAAATGTATTGACACATTTATCAACAAAGAAAAATGAGATAAAAACATTCTGGAAAGGTGAGACCCAATCAGAACAATTGTGTAGAAAGGCGGGATGAGGTTGGAAGTGATCCAATCACAATGAATTTCCTCGTGCAGTAAGGTTAGATGGCACATTTGATCTGCCAAAGAGAAACAATACAACTTTTCAGCATCCAAGGTTGCTGGTGTTGTTGTTATACAACTTCAATGTTCTTTGTTTCGCATGAAAACAAAATTTGCATTTGATGTGACAAATATTTACACTTTATAGTCAGTTTTAGGTTTAGTCAATTATAATCATATTCATTTAGTCGATTAAAATAAATCAAAATAAACACTGGTTACAAGCCAAAGTGCTCATAATACACCACTTTAGGCTGGCTCAAAAACTCTCACATTGAGCCCACATGGCTATGTCCATCTTTTATATACAGTCAGTTAAGACATGAAAAAAAAGTTTTTGACATTTATAATTAGGATGTTTTTTATTGCATGTTTTTAAATTTATTGGTGTATATAGTTATAGTCATGCTTTGAGGAGGTCAACACTGTTTCTTCGCATTGTCGTTTGATGTTACTGTACAATTGAAATCTCATTTTAAAGGACAGGGAGAATGTACCACAGATGCTTTTAGCCACATCCATGATTCCTCTGGCTCCGTGAGACGCTATCACTTGTTGTTTGGGTCTGCTCAGGTCCTCAAACCACACAGATCTGCTCAATGCAGACCCAATGATGCACGGTCTTTACATAGCTAGTGGCACCTGTCTCCTTACTGACTGACACCACAAAATGAAATCAGGCTGTGGTGCCTTCAAGAGCCCTCAACCCAGCTGCAGACTTTAAATTAATGATTTGAGCATCACAAATGTTTCTTTGTTCATGAAACATTTGTGAATCCGTGTGGGTCACAAGTGTTTACAGCATGTGTTGGAGTCTGGCTCGGACCCTTTACGGTTATAAATGCAGAGCAGAATCTGCCACAGGATCGGGATTATTATGTCGCTGTTACATTTAAAGGTAAAAATCTGTAACAACACACATTTTAACTGACCTGTTTAGAGGTGAGGATCATGCAGTTGTTGTGACGGTGGTTTCACTGAAGTCTGTTAGTGTGTTTGTTTTTGCCTCCACAGCTCAGAGATGGAGCGAAACACTCAGCTGCTGTGTGAAACTTCTTGGCACCAGACAGGCGAGGAGTCCACCACCCCGTGGTGTTGTTTACATGTAGGACTTTGTACATATATGAATATAAATATCTTTATTTTTGGACGAGACGAGAAAACTAAGGACAGATTTAAACACTGAAAAGCACTTTCTGTTCACGCTCATGTGCTTCTGGAGCCTCTGTGTTTTGGTTGAACTGTAACCTGAGCCGATGTGTAAAGTAGCACCTGACGTGGGGCTATTTTGGTCCCACCAATAGTACAAACTACCCCTTGGACACCCCACCACCCTATGTCTGACCTCTTAAAAAAAAACAACTAAACTAGTGGCTGCTGTCAGTTCAGTGTTACCTTGCGCTTTAAAGGGGCATTAACTGATGTGTTGCCTATAGTAGTGAACAGTGGGAACTGCAAAAATGCTCATATACATGTGGAAAAAAAAACCCTGCATGTCAATATCTCAGGACTTTAATCCCCCAGAAGTACAACAGTCAGTGAAGATGTTGAAATTTACACACTGGATTACACTGCTGTTTCCTTACTCCACTCTTCTTATGTCTACCTGGTTAATTTTTGAGCATATTTTTCGTAAAGTGAAAATGTTGCAAGAAAACCTTATAATGAGTTGATCCCAGCATGCAAAGCACTCTGGAAAATCCTTTTGTTCCTTCCCAAATTCCCAAATGCCACCATTTTAACAGATCACATGGAGAAAGCCATGTCTCCTAAAGGAAAAGTGGTCTGTTATTCATTTGATATTTTACAATAATAGACCAGATTATCTGAATAGTAATGATCTGAGTATGAGGATGTGTATCCCACCTCTGGTAGCTGGTATAGATTCCAGCCGCCCCACAACACTGAATTGGATGAGCGTACAAGAATGTGTTTGTTTCGTCAACAAGCTGCCATCAGCACCGGTGACTGACTGATGGTGTTTGACATCAGTAATACCAGCTTTGGCCTAGAAGCTTTGTGATGCCAAGCTTCTTTTTTTTTTTTTTGGCACTGAAAAGAATTATGAATGTGGACTAAAGTCAGACTCTGCAGTTTGTTTTGCTGCCATCTTTCCAGGACAAAGTACTTCCTTTGTGGGATAAAATATCCCATTAAACACAAGAGTGTCGTTTAGTTCTATGGGAACTTAGTGAAGGATCGGTTGAGTTATTTTCAGCGTGCTTTGCATGATTTCACAAAATTGGGAGGTCAATTCCAGTTAATCTGGATACACTTAGATACTGAAGGACATTTAGCATTAAAATGGTTTCCTGAAATAAGCAGTGTGTTCTTAATTTGAAGGTCCAGTTGGAAACTTCCTGGTAACTGTATGTGCGTCAGAAGTTATGTTTTTGGCCTGATTTCAAGATAAAGTTCTTTGCGTAAATGTTTACTTTTGCATTGTTACACGGTTTCCTCATCACTGTAAAAACACTGTGCGATAGGCTTCCTTTTGCTCTAAATTGTAGTGTATTTAATCCTTCTCAATCAGCTGGATCCATCAATTTTTATTGTTCCAGCACTAAACTATGACTGGGAGCTGTTGCACACTACCTCATACCTGTGTTTTGAAATATGAAGGCCTACCTCCAAATCCAATGAGTAAGAAGTACTTGAATACCTGACAACTTGTGTTCTTTGCACATCGCACATACTGAGAAGCTGCTCGAAGAGAAAAATGTATTTTTGTACAATAAAAATAAAAACAATGATATCAAAACTTCAATTGTCTCTCATTTGTGGGCCTTAAACTGTATGTTGTGCTTGTAATTTGCAAACTCTGTAAAAGCACGCTTTGTGTAACTTCCCAAAATGACATTAATCAGTCAAAAGAAAAGAAAAGACTGATTTATGTCTAAAGTGTCTTTTATTATGTTTAGAGACATCAACAGAAGTAAGATTAGGACTAGGCTGCACTTTGATGTAATACCACTTTGGACCACAAGATTGTGTAGTGAGTCAATGCAACCTTTATTTAAACCGATGAGATACCAAGAGCAAATTTCTTTACATTGACGCCAAAAAATAAAGGCAAATGTGGAGGAAATAGGGGAAATATTGGCTTGACAAGGACTCCAGCTTTGGAGAATATGAAGGAAGGTATAAAGTTTTGGACTTTTAACTGTATTTTTTAAAATAAATTTTACAGCTTTTCCTGCTAATAAATACCTCTTCCACAGCCATTCATACTAGACCAAATTAGATAAAGTATTAAACAACAAATGTTCCTGTCTACAATAAAAATTTCAGTAAAAAAAATATCAGTCAACAAAAATATATTTTATAATTACAGGTAGGGATGGGTATCGTTTAGGTTTTATCCGATACCGGTGCCAAACCAGTACTTTTGAAACAGTGCCGGTGCTCAAACCGGTGCTTAAAGAATGGAGAACACAAAATTGGTCCAAAAACCTCTTATGTTCAGCTGTTTTTTTGTAAAAAGATAACAATGTTAGCCTTTTCTGCAGCTAGAGGGCATATATGGTATCACTCTTGGCTGGAAGCAGTGCTTAAACAATGGAAAAAACACAAACTTTGTCCAAAAACCTCTCATGTTTAACCGTTTTCCACTTTTTCTTTGGTCATTTTAGCCTTTTTGGCCAGGGTGAAGGCCGCATGTAACTACGACGGTGTTTGCTAGTTCACCTTACATGCATTAATTTAATAACGTGGTGAGTAGGGCTGGGCGATATGACCCAAAATTCATATCTCGATATTTTTTACCTGGACGGCGATATAAGATATATATCTCGATATTTTTTTTTAAAAGCCATAAAGTAAGAACAAAAAGAGAGTTCTTAGTCAAAGCTGTGTCCCAGATGTCACACAGGCACTTTTATTAACATAGAGCATAGATGTACATAAGATTTACTCAAAAATAAATTATGAGCATTTATTAAATAATAATGCTCCATAAATAAAAGAGAACAATGTTGTTTTTGTGCATAACAAAAAGCTCACAATTGTGCAGTCAAAATGTAAACTAAAAGACGCTGAGCATAGTAACAAAGACAGATTTCACAGCTGCTCTGTTCCCAACTTCTACTGTGTGACTGACAGCATTGAGTTTGAAATCCTCTTGTAACCACGTCTCTTAACAGGTGCCATTTATAGTCCTTATACACAGTAGGGTAATATTACGTTGAAGCACAGTATGTATCACTCCGCAAAGGCTCCTCGGTAGCCGTAATGCTCTGACAATCCATCAAGCGGTGCAGCACCATAGCTTACCAAAGTTGTACTAAAACATTTTTGACAGATTGCTGAGCGCTGTGTTCCACATAAAATCGGTTCGCGGCCATCAAGCACAAACAGAATTCATACATAAGGCGCGCTGTCAACTTTTGAGAAAATGCAAGGATTTTAGGCTGTGCAGCGCCTCTGGGCTGCATGGCGTTAGCGTGGTTAGCTCATTAGCGTGGTTAGCTAGCTAACACGTTTACGGCGTCCAGCCCCACGCACGGCGATGTGCAGTAACTCGTTAACGGAGATTTGCCGTGTCCATCTTGTCGCTTCCTGCAGGTGAAGCGATGGGGGAGGAGGGGCGAGGCCGAGTAACGTTGCGTAAAGACAAAAGTGGACGAAAGAGAGGCAAACTTGCGGCTCCACAAGTATCCGATTGTTCAGTCTGACGTCACTAGCCGTGTCTGGGTCTAAACTCCGCTGCAGGTCCATATATCAAACGATCACTATGGCATTACTGAGAGTTGAAAAACTGTCTAAAGTCTTCATCTTTAATAAAATGATCAGCGTTCTGCTCTACCAGGTGTAACAATTGAGTTTAACATCCAGGCATCCATGAAAACGGAATTTATGACATTTAACGGAGTTAGAAGTTAGCAGGAAGTTAGCTCGCTAGCTTCTATCTAAATACAATATAGCATGTCCTGACTGCGGGGTTTTGGAAACAAATTAAAACGTACAGCTCTGCTATCACTTCCAACATAAATGAAGACAGAAAACTAAACAGCAGTGACGTTTGTAGGGCTACTGAAGTTTGGCTAGCTGGTATATAATGATAATGACCGCTAGCGACACAGCTATGTTAGCATAATATAAACAAGCTAACTTTTTTTCCACTCGATAAAAGTTAACGTGAGTGTTCTCGGTGGTCAGGAACAAATGTAATCGCATGGCAGGATGCTGTAACAGGACCAAACTTCAGCCAGGAGAACAACTGAGAGAATACGAGGTTAGTCATTCATATACTGCTGCATGGGCTGGGCGGTATACATCCTAAGGTTTTAAAAACTGAGCTTAAATAAATGATTAGCGGTAATAAAAGCTGAGGGAGGTCAACAGGGATCACTGACTGTTTTAGGAGCTTTTTGAGATCAAATCGAAGAAAATACATAACATTAAACATGTTAACAACACAAAAGCCATATTAAACGCAGACTACTTTAGACCCGGAAGTAGGATTCGTCGCGTCATCATTGAACAACCGGATAATTATAACGTAACATAGACTATATCGATATAAAGGATATTGTCACACCTTATATCTCGTATAAAAATATATCGATATTTTTTAAAAACTCGATATATCGCCCAGCCCTAGTGGTGAGCCTACTCAATGTAAATTACACACGAACAACATTAAGCTACTCACGCAGAGAAGAACGGCTGCTGCTGCCATCATCATCCGTCATCATTTCTGCTACACTGGCAGGGCTAGGGGCCAGGACTCTCCTCTTCGGGTTTTTGGGGGATGTTGCTAACTCCGGGTCCGATAACAGGCACCACACCCGCAGTAGATGTGCTCGGTGTGAGGTCTCGCAGCAAGCTATCAAATACGGCGCATTTCTCGGCTTTTAAAAAAAACGCTATGCGTCGCCAGGTGTTTCATCATATTTGAGGTGTTACCTCCTTTGACAGTATCACAGTATCAGCTTAAAGCACTTGTTGCAGGCTGCTGAGTTTGCATCTTTTGCTGTGAAGTACAGCCAGACTTTTGACCGCTTCGCCCTGGGCGTTTTTAATCTGTAGCTCTGCTCTAAAAGAACGTACGTACTCTCCTCGGAAACGTAAAATGATTGGCTAGAATCTAAAGTGTATCACAGCTCAGGAAAAATAAAGCACCGAAATGTGCTTTTCGGTCTGGTTACTACCGTTTATGTCAGAACCGATACCGGTACCCATCCCTAATTACAGGACAGTCTAACTAAACTTTCTGTAATTTTACACAATTATGATGTAAAAACACCGACACGTGCAGTTGAAATTGCACTTCTTAGGAGGTTACTAGGGAATTATGAAAGCCCGAGGATGATTTCCTTATTTCTGTAACAAAAGCAGAGGGTAACTAAAATCAGTAAAATAAGATGACAGGGAATTATTGTCAATATAAAAATCGTATGAAATTAAGATAAATTGAAAATTAATACATAGTTCGGTAAAAGTGAATGAATCTTTTAACTATTAATTTGTAAACTCAGTAGTCGTCATTGCTCAGGGATGTTTTTGTTATGGACACAGTAACAATCAAAGATCTGAGAGACACTTTTGTAAATCCAGTTGTAAGAAATGGTCAATTTGTTGATCTCCAAGGGATTGTTCCCAAGTATTTGGAAAACACCCTTGCACACAGGCAATCCTTAAGTTACACTTACATACCAATTGGGATTCTACGGAGCCCCCCAGGGGACATGGGAGAAAAAAAAATTACGGAGGAAAAAAAAAAAATTAAGGAGAAAAAAAAAAATTAAGACAGACTTTTGCGAGATCTCGCAAAAGTATTGCGAGCGCTCGCAAAAGTATTGCGAGATCTCGCAATAAGTATTGCGAGCGCTCGCAAAAGTATTGCGAGCGCTCGCAAAAGTATTGCGAGCGCTCGCAATAAGTATTGCGAGATCTCGCAAAAGTCTGTACCATAGACCTCCAAATCAGCACTGAAACCTTAGAAACAACCACAGCGATGGAGGACACACACCCATTTGAGCGATTCATAGATTTTTACTTTGAGCTTGGACTAAACTATAAAGACATTAAAACTGTGCTTTGCATTAGACACAGTTTTCATATAAGCGAAAGACATCTGAAGAGAGTTCTTAGCGCAAGGGGACACACTCGCCACAAAGCGTACTCTGACCTGGCCGTCTTGGTTGAATTTATAGACAACCAATTGCAGTACTCTGGGCAGCTTCACGGATACCGATGGATGTACGCTAAATGCAGGGAACATGGACTACGCGTGAGGAAAGAGGATGTGCGCTTGGTTTTGAAGGAGCTGGATCCCCGAGGCGTCGCACTGAGGCAAGCAAGACGTTTCAGGCGGAGGAACTATTTTTCAAAAGGGCCGAATTTCATCTGGCACATGGACTCCTACGACAAACTGAAGCCATATGGCATCTGTATCAATGGTAGTATTGACGGTTTCTCGAGAAAAATAATCTGGCTTAATGCATACACAACAAATAGTAATCCGAAAGTGATCGGGGGGTATTACATAGAAGCGGTGCAGCGTTTAAAGGGCTGCCCTAGAGTTGTGAGGGGCGATCTTGGAACTGAAAATGGCCATGTTAGAGGCTTTCAGCGTTTCCTTGTGCCCGTGGCTCCTAACGACACCCCTGAGAGTTACTTGGAGGGAGCAAGTACCGCCAATCAAAGGATTGAATACTGGTGGCGTTTTCTTCGCAGCCAGTGTCTGGAGTTCTGGTTATCCTTATTTGCAGACATCAGAGACAACGGGTACTTTGATGGTGGGTTTCTGGACAAAAACCTCCTTCAGTTTTGTTGCATGGGACTCATCCAGGTGAGTTAATAAAATCAAATCAAATCAAATCAAATCAAATCACTTTTTATTGTCACATCACATGTGCAGGCACACTGGCACAGCACATGCAAGTGAAATTCTTGTGTGCGAGCCCCACAAGCAACAGAGATGTGCAAACACAACAACACAAACGAGCAAAATACAAGAATGGCCAACCTGAAACTAATAAATATATGTACAATATATAATAGTGTATGCATTTCTGGATGTGTATACTAAATATTTTCCTACGTGTGTGTGTGTGTGTGTGTGTATACACATTTTTACAAATTAAATAGTAAAAAAAAAAAAAAATAATAATAATAATAATAATAATAATAATAAAATATATAAAATATACAGAGTTGAATATGTGCAAAACAAGTGGCATTTATATACAGTGTGGAGTGCATAACGTTGAAGTTCCAGTAGTGAAGCTGAGGTGTCTATGACGTGTTCAGCAGTCTGATGGCCTGATGGAAGAAGCTGTCTCTCAGTCTGCTGGTACGGGACCGGATGCTGCAGAACCTCCTTCCTGATGGAAGCAGTCTGAACAGTTTATGGCTGGGGTGACTGGAGTCCTTGATGAAAATATGTTTTGTTGCGTGCCTGGATGCATGCGTGTGTGAGTGAGAGATAAAGGAAACTGAGGAAGTGAAACGTCTCCTGTACTCGTTTGTGGTGTTCCCATTATCACAAATGTGGAAGCCAACTGCTCAGCCTCTGTGTGGTGGTGGTGGTGGAGGACCCCCATCTTTTTTTTCGGGCCTCCGCTTTTTTTCTAGTGGCCATAACGGGTCACATTTGAGCATACAGAGTAAGCAAATATGTACTTGTAATGTGCTCAGATAATTTTAATAAGTGCTTACAGAAAGACAATTAATGTAGCCTCTAACTGCAATTGATTTACATAGGACAAACAGACCAAGCACTATGGCTCATAATACAATTACACCTTACCTGTTTGGACTATATTTTTATATTTCATTTTTACTTGCTGCCAGGAACGTTTGGGACCTGTTGGGTTGCACCTGCGCTCACATCACGTCACAAAATAAAATGTATAAAATAAAAAATAAAATATAATAAATAACGTGTTAAATGGGTGGAAATCCCTAGATCAATGTTTAAATTAACACTCACGCATTGATTCTGTCGGCTATTTTTTGCCATGCATGCTCCCTTTCTTTTGCAGCTGAGGCTGTGTTACTTTTTTTCTGCAAAATTTGCATGTTATCGGCATATGCTGCCATCAGAATTTCGGCCTCAAGCGCTGTAAAATACATTGACTGCGCCTTCTTTCCCTCCGTCTCCATGGTGACTCGCTTAATCTGTGCTCCACTAATAAGGGCTTTATGTATCCTCGTGCGCGTGCTTAACTTGGGGTTAAAGCAACTCCGCGTTGATTGAACTAATTGTTATCAGCCTTTCTGAAACCGAATATTCCGAGTTGGACAGTTCGGGGTTACTCAACCCTGAGTATCGTTTTTCACTTCCTGAAATAGGGCCCTGTACCAGGTTTAGGGAATGGAGAGACTTGCAGGAAGAAAGAGACAAGACAGGGAGAAGCGGGTGAGAGGAGCAGGGAGTAAATGAAATCAAAAATTGTGTAAATACTATAATTTAGGTTTAAGCAATCGGCCGCCTTAAGGAAGAGCTCAACAACCAAGACTACAGTAACATCTATGTTGTTTATGTTGACATGGCATATGAAATTTTCTTATCTATAATATTAACTATTTACAATTTGGAATTATTTCGATTGGGATATCAAAATAACTTACAAATACAAAATACAATGATCAGTGACATAAAACAAATTGATTATTATGAGGTGAGTAGATGAGCCAAGCAAGTAGTAATAAGACTAATAGTACTAATGTAAGATATCACAGCATAACAGTAACCGTAGTTAGTGTGTGAAACACTTGTACAGATGACATTAGGTAAAGTACATGATTACAAAAATGCACATGATTGTTTAAAAATAATAAATTGCATAAATCTAATAAACCTTCCTCTCAGTGAGTGAGTTGTCTCATCGTGATTTGCGTATATGTATATACGTACATGCGATCGCATTTCTTAAATTTCTGTATTCTTTTTAACAGGATGAGCTGGATGACACTGCACAGGTTTGGAATACACACTCCATCAGGCCATCAGCAAACATCAATATCCCCAGTGGTCGACCTAATGTAATGTATACATTACCTGAGCTCTACGGGACAAGAGACTTCCTTTGCCCCACTGAAGAAGAACATGTTGAAATGTGTAAAACTGAGTGTGTTTTTCGACTGACCAAACCATGTGACCCCGATGTATATGAACTGTGCAATATCATCATGACTGAGTCCCATCTGACTCCACCAACAGACTCATATCAGGCTGTGAACTTGTACATGCATTTAAGAGAGAACATCATGGCATTAGTGTAAATTGCATACACTGCAGCAGAGAACATTACTCAAAATTGACCTGTGATATGTGCGAAAGCTAACTTCTGGATGTTAAACAGACTGTAAACTGTAAGCTTTCTAGTACACAGTCATTTATGAGAATATCTTATATAGAAATATTTATTGTTGTGTTCCAGGAGGGTCAGTGAACTAAAGTATAAAGGGGAGTCTCTGCCTGTTAATGATATTCTGAGTGTTCTTTAGCACAAAAACACTGTAATGTTCTGTCAAATGTTATCAAGTTCCATGTCTATGTGTATTACTTCGAATTACTTTAACTGTGTATTTGGCTTGATACATGGATCAAAACATAAGACACATCTTAATTTAATGTGTTAGGAGTTTTAATGTACAGTGTTTAATCAGATAATGGTGGTTTATGTTGAGTATTTTGTAATAATTTTTAAATGGTGAGTTGGTTTTTATTTACACCATCTGTATTTGTTAATGATGGGAATGTTTAGTTGTTGATATTGGCTAGAATACTGTTTAAAATCGAAGAGATATGATATTATGCCTTGCTGCTTTATATATATTATAACGCCAACTGTCACATTGGCAGGCTACATGAAATGGTACTAAGGGGCATCATGATCTGAGAGGGGGCACCTTGGCATTTTTCTGAACTCCAGTTTCTCTGGCTAAAAATATAGTTATTTCATGTCATTTTTGCTTCTTTTTTTTTAAACTATTTATTCTGATTCCAGAAGAGCTTTAGTTTTTTAATGTTGGTTAAACAAAACTGAAAAAATAAAGAACTAAATAGAGACCTTTTGAACTCTTAGAATTTCTAATAGATATAAACATTCTTTTTTTGTCACTGAATTTATCTGAAGCTTATTTTATCAGCTGAATAACAAATTCTTTGCACCCACCTGTTCTGTTGATGAACAGCAATTTCATTCGAATGCTATTTTTGCAAAACTCACCACTTCTGAAAGGATGATGTGTTGTTGAACTACCGGACAAATAAACTGAAATCTAATCAATTTCTAATTATTTTTGGACTATGTAGTACAGACAACTAAAAAATTGCAAATGACAAAAGCATATCGACAACATCTGTGTATTGACTGCCTGTGTTCCCAGGCACTTTAATTTCAGAGAAAGGTAGACAGAAGTGCATAATCTGTCAAAAATGTAGCAATACTTTATAATTAACCATATATACTATTTAATCTAATTAGAAATCCTGGCCTACAATCTTGTTTATCCTAGAAACTGTTAAACCTGATTATCATTGCTTGTTAATTTGTAATTATATAAGACAGTATAAAGAATTGTGAATCATCTGTATGTCACATTATGGCAAAGTCCTTTCAAAAAAAAAAAAACTTGTGATGGCAATATGATTTTTAACAAAACAACTAGTAAACATTTTGGAAGCTAATCAAGGGAAAATAGGACTTATTGTTACAAGATGATGTTTATAGGCCACATCAGCTTTAAGAATTTGTAAACAGGGTCTTATCATTAACTTTCAATAACTTCTTTTGCAACCATAGTGACATTCTTTACTAATATTAATGGACTTTTCACCCTAAAATCAAATTTGCAAATTTTTCTGTTCGCTAGCTGTAGTATTCCTTAATCCACATTGTTTTAGTGTGAGTTGCCCAATTTTAGAGATATTGACTGTACAAGCCTACCCCTCTCTTGTTTCACATGGTACTTAATGCTTAGTAGCAAAGTCCTTATGTAGACCGTATGTAGCTTCATGTTGTTTTTCAACAAGGAAGAGATCTCTACAGCTAATATCTCCCAAAACTAGGCAACTCACGACAAAACATTCTAGATGGATAAACAGCAAGCCAATGTGTGTCACTGCGGGGTATGCAGGTGTGTTGAGAGAACGTACTCAAAAGCAGACAAGGAGAGAGAGAGGACAATCAACTTAAAACAAAAGCGAGCCTTTATTCTGGCTGATGGCTGGAGTAAAAGAAAATAATGACAATGTGTACAGCAAATTTTGATGTGATCTGTCCCTCTAACGCTAAACACAAACCTTGTTTTCAACAGAAGTTAAAGATGTGGTCATTTTCAAAGAATTTTAAACAATAAAGAGTCCTTGTGAAATCTGACCTAACATACAACTAAACCATCAGAAAATTAAATTTGTGACTGCTTGTTATACGGCTGAATATATCAAATGCTTCAATGACAAAATGAAACAAGACAGAATTTATGAACTCAAGGATAATCATACAAATAAAAATTACAGCTCTAACCATTAGTACACTCATCAAGTTCAAATGATGTCCATTTCAAAGTAATTGCTGGAAAGGACATTGTCGAACTCTGTGCGAAATTCAGGATAAGAACTGTAAGTGCATGGCACTTCAAGGGTAGCTCCACAGGTGTGAGCAACAGGCCTTCTGTTGAGCCCAGTTTCAGCATTAAAACACACCAAAATTTTGTCAACACATATCACAGAAGATCCTGTGCAGAAGCGCAGGATTTTTTCAGCTTTGGTTTCATCAGCGTTTTTAACATAACGCTGAAGATGGTTAAACGTTGTTTGTTCTCCGTGAGACAGCATGATTTTTGTTGCTTCAAATAGCTGCACTAGTCTTTTGCCTGTGGCCTTCTTTGTCTCATACAGAGATAACACACTTTCCTTGTCTGCCAGTTTCAGCTGCAGATGTGCCATGGGTGTGGAGAAGCAATCCATTATATACTTTGGCTCTTGGAGAATGGCCTTATGAGCCATTGTTTCAATGGCAGGCTGCATGTTGTTCTTAGGTGGTAGGAAGTGGGAACCCATCCTTGTAAAAAGGTCAAGCAGGTCCTCTTCATCATTTTCATCCATTGTGCCTTGGAGAGCCTTCTCAACAGCTGATCTCTCAACAGGAGGCAGATAGTTGAGAAACGATGCAATCAGAATGTCTACATCAACTGAGTCCATTCCGTGGATGCAAGCTAAAATGAAAGCCCTTGACAGCCTCACTGGAAAGACACCATGGTCTAGTAAGCCTTTCACCCATATCTGCCCAACTGCTTGCCATTCAGCCTCACTAAAGTCTGGCCTCAGCCTTGGAACTCGTTCATTTTCACCTTCACACTGTTCCAAAAATTGCTCCCAAAATGCAGTGTAAACCTCCCTTGACACCCCAGCATCATCAACAGCATTTTCATTTACAAAGTTCATCTTTAAAGTCACATTCAGAATGCGACTGTCCATAAATACAGCCAAAAGATCATCAACAACTTTTATTCTGCGAATTGATACATGTAGGGGGCTCTGTGGGTCTCCTGAATTTGATGGGGAAAGTTGGTTGCTTGAATCTAAACGCAAACCTTGTGCGATGAAATTCAGTCCATGGTCCTGAGTAAAAGACAAAACATGCACATTCCATAAGAAATGCAATTGAATTGTACAGATTACACAATATCAATGTTCTGAAAAAGTTTGAAATTTATTTGTCTAATTTTAGTGGGCTGTACATTCCCAAACCATGGTTGCACTGACAATTTATATATAACATTAACATTGTGGCCTGATGGATGTCCTTGTATGCCTCACAGAAAATTATACAAGTGTTCTTTACATGTATGAGAAGACTCACTTATGTGCAAAATAGGTAGAGAACACAATAGTGACACCAAAACAATGTCTCACTGCTGTGTTATGTAAATAATTTGATTTCAAGACTAAATTTCCTGTTTAATCTTATGTTAATGTAAAACACTGGAATTGTCTCTCAACTGACAATATCCTTTTAATTCAAATAGACCCACAAACTGCCATATCCTCAGAAAATAGCATGACATTTTTGGCATCTCTACAGTATGTAAAGGTAGGTGTTTATGGTTGCCTGAATTGATCCATCTTACCTGTGCAATCTGGGGTGCTTCCTCTTGTATTGACTGCATATGGGGTGTGGGCAAGCCATTAGCTGAAGACAATGGTAGCAGGAAACCATCCATAGGTAATCCATTTGTGTCGGCATTCTGAGAAGGAAGTATTGCATTAATTGACAACAGACACCTTAACCCTTCAAGATTAGAAGACTCTTCTTCAATCTTCTACCTTGGCCTATTCTAAGTCATGAATGTTCTTAAAAAGTCTGCAAAATATGTCAATAGGTATTAAGAAATAGAACAAAAATACACCACTTTATTTTCAGCCTACATGTCTCACTTACAAGAGTAAAAAGACATATTACAGTGGAATCCCACAGGTTTTTATCAGATCTTGATGTACTTATTGCTACTTAAAATGTTGTATTACTGCTGCAAAAAAATCAAGTTTTAAACAAACAAGAGATGAATTCTGATTAATAGAAATCGAGCAATTCTTTCACAGTACTGTAAGTTATTTCTTTTAAGATCCAAAAGAATATTACAGAAAATAACACACATGCTTAAATTTTGTCCAAGCAGGAATGCATGATCAGCTTTTTTAAAATCAGAACTATGCAAGTTACTGAATTTGATTATTAATAAATTTCCATATTTTGTCACACTTGAACCATATCAACCACAACTGTCCATGGTCTTACCTGTCTGAGATCCTCACTGTTGACATAATTCAGGGTTATCACGACTGTGTCATCACCATCTGCTCTGACAAGATCCTCTTCAGGATTCCATACAACCGTATCCGCTTCGTCTATGTGTGGAAAACGACATTCCAAATCTTCTGGAAGTTTGGCCCAGGACTCTAGTTTGAAGGATTTGTTAGGAACTATACTGGTCAGATCAATAATTTCAGAGCAGTGGTCAGGGAAATCATGATCACTTGAGTCAGTCTGCTGCCGCTGTCCCACGACAGTGTTTTTAATGTCTGTTGGGGTTGAATGCATATGATGGGATTTTCCTGGACTTTGTGTTGTCACTGCCTCACAGAGTGATTTCAGTTTTTTTGGATTGGGTTCCATCTGGAAATTGTGAATCTGTGAACCAGAAAACAAACACAAGACACAAACGAAAATAATTCAATTATTTTTTCAGCAGCCAGTCATTTTGTACATGTTAATGAATACAAAGCTGGAAGTCTTTCACAGATGTATTAAATGTACCTTACCACACAAGTCAACAACAAATTCCTGGAATAATTTCATCCTTCAGAAGTGCAAATATTCGTAGATGTACATAAAGCACTTGAATAAGACAACTCTTTATTGCAGTTGCACAGTCAAACCTAGTACAATAGTACAACAAAATTAGAAAATGTCGCATGTTACCACCGAGCACTACTAAACACAACAAAATACAGTAACTTTAAAGTGATCATTATTTTTAATAATAACTTTCTTATTTTAACAAACCTGTTTGCCAGTGTCACTGTCAGATGAATCCCCATGTTCAAGTAGATCTGGGACAAAATCATCTGTCTCACTGTCAAATCCAAGTAATGTCACCGGTGAATCTTCTTCAGTTATGCTGACAGAAAAATCCTCTTCAGATGAGGACTGAACTGTTAACAGTGTTTCATCTTTCGTGCAAATGTAAAATCTCAGGAGCTTCAATTTGGTTTGTTCATAAAGTTTGCCAACAGTGTCATCTAAAGCAATCGGATTTTTTTTTAAATCACTGATTTCAATGACAAAGTCTTCAACTCTCCCTTTTGGCGAGTACCCATCTGGAAAAAACAGGTCCTTTCCCATTTCCAAAATCTTAGCTACAGTTGTAGTTTTTTCCACAGTTGCATGTCTTGTTCCTCCACCATTTCTGGTTCTCACTTGACGGTATTCATTACTGCTTAAATGAAGCCATCCGATTTCTATTTTTCTGCAGGTCTTCTCTGCTGCAGTATTTCTCTGTCTTGCCATCCCTTCACTTTGCTTTTGGAACACACCTGATGAACCACACAGCACTCCTTTGGTTTTTGATCTTACTTTCCGTTAGGGCTGCTCAATTAATCGAATTTTAATCACGATTACGATCTGGGCTTTCAACGATCATTAAAAATGACTGAGCCGATTATTAGCCCCTCCCTCATTTATCCGCGACACCTTAAAGGCCGGTCCGTGAAAATATTGTCGGGCATAAACCGGTCCGTGGCGCAAAAAAGGTTGGAGACCGCTGATTAAGAGGACCCGAGGGAAGCTCTGAAAGCTAAGCAGAAGTTATTTGGAGAGTGACTGCCGTTGGTTGAAAAGAGTTAAAAAAAAAAAAAAAAACTTCAGTGGTGTTGCACACTATTTTATTTTTTTTTTTTAAAGTCATTGTTAACCCTTTAAAGCCGGTCAGAGCAGCACGCTCCGTTTTGCGTAACTATTTTTAAATCCCTGTAGAACCTGAACCGTGTAAGCTAGCGCAATAATTTGTTTTGCATATGAAACCGGAGGAGTTGTACTTACATCTTATGCCATCAGCTTGTCCTCGGTCACGGTTTCGTTCCACATATAGCTTTGCAAAAACTGCATAAAAAGCGCTTGCAGGAACAAAAACATAATATTCCAGAAACACGCTTTGCCGTTCCTATCAGCTGTTCGTAACACTTCCCAAAGTGAAATGATGCACATGCTGTTTTCTTTGCAAATTTGCATCATAGGATTGTTTTTTGTTTTTCCTGCAGTATATAAAAATTGCTGTATCTCCAAAATAAAACTATGAAGACACTCAAAATAAATTTCCTGTGGTGGGAAACTATTTTTTGCAACTTTATTGTATTTAAAGTTTTGAGGGATAAACCTCTTAAACTTCTCCAAGTAGAAATATATGTAAAGAAAACAAAAGCGATTTTCAATTTTTTTTGTAGTTTATTGCACTTTTTTGCAATTTATGTAATTACTATGCACTTAATGCATACATATTATTAAAATATGGGCTATAACAGTTGTATTGATGTATAGCAACTTGAAATGCTCCCACAAATGGCACTACAGCATGTAAAAAAATAATATAAGCTCTGGTGGACTTGGTTCTATGGTAGGTCTTAAAGGGTTAAATAAATATCGTCAAATAATCGTGATCTCAATTTCAGTGAAAATAATCGTTATTAATCTTTCTGGGTCACAAAATTTTTTTAAACACATTTCAGGGGAGAACGTGGGTGTATAAACTTGAAATATCTTCTCGGTTTATCAAGATATCGCATATTTGCAAAAGTGCTTCGACGTTTTCCTTGATGTCTGTTACCCACCAGCTCGATAGGTAGCCGAGAGCTCAAGGGTCACTAAAGCCGCCAAGAACGGCACAACTCGCGGCATATTATTTTCAGATCACCGCGGACTTTAGCTACTCAGGCTAAACTTAATATATAAAACACTTAGACAACCTAAAAATGTTAATGTTTGGCTTTTTTCAGTGTTTCATTTGTTCGTGAGTAAAACGGTTTGGCTGAGATTAAAGTTATTAGATTAAATTCGATAAAATAAAACTTTATTAATCCCCCGGGTGGGTTCCACATTGGTTTTACAGCGCTTAATCAACGTCACACAGAAAACTGATTAAACAGAAGTGCGAGATGGTCGAGAATTTACTCCAGTGTCGTCTTATATTTTAGATAGAAAGGAGCAGACGGACGAGCTTATTACACTCCACCGAGACAGCGGTGACGCTAATCAGAAGGCCAGACCGTCCAATTTCCCCAGCCGTTCTGAGAACCCGGCCCACGTAGACCACGAAGCCCGAGTCCTCGGGAGGATGCAGCCCATGAATTTGGACACGATTTGAAATTTCAAAACATATGTGCACTTAACGAGTTATGTTTAATGAACCTGAACATATTTACAAGAATTAACATTAAAGGCCTGCATATACGACCTCGGTTTTTCAACAAGTTACTCGCCTTTTGAACCGCGGTGTTTAATGCTTTGTTGTTTATACGTACTTTGTCTTGTTGCATGTGCATGATGTAGTCGTGTGGGACCTCTCTTGACCGCAAGAAATGATCTAAATCCTCCTCCATGTCCGCACCGTATGGAGCCCCGTACCGTAGCACCGCACCCTTCAACTGAAACGCTATCAAAAAGGAGCGGGATCTTTTGCGAGATCTCGCAATACTTTTGCGAGCGCTCGCAATACTTTTGCGAGATCTCGCAAAAGTCCGTCTTAATTTTTTTTTTCCCTCCCTAATTTTTTTTTCTCCCATGTCCCCTGGGGGGCTCCGTAGGATTCTGCTAATTATCTAAGTAGCTGAAAAACTGATAGCTGATCAGTTTCACTTATTTAAACAGCGATTGTACTTTTTAACACCAAAAATGGAGTTTAGTCTTCAAGCCAATCATTCCATTCTTTGATCATTTTTACAGAAAAGGTAAAAGCATTTGAAACTGTTATGACACTGTATATTGTTCTCCAAAACAGATAATGGTAATTTTTCCTCTGTGTATTTCAGCAAACTGTATATGGTTCAGGAGCTCAAAAAATAACTTCAACCATATTTAAGTGCGTACCCACAGGTGTTCCTCAAGGTTCAATCCTAGGTCCTCTTGTTTTCTTTGTATATTAATGAGTTTCCATCTGCTTGCTCTGGAGCTAATATGTGTATGCAGATGATGTAATAGTGAAACTGCTGCTAAACAAGCGTTACGTCTGAATCATTCTCCTTTTCATTTAAATGCATCTAAGACAGCGTGCATCTTTTACCAAATCAAGTGGAAAAACCAAAATCAGGATGTTCTGAGTCAAATGTTTAGATATCAACTCTTAATTAAACTTTAAGTCCCAAATTAAAAAAAAAAAAAAGATTTGTAATATAGTTTAATATTGACAACTTAAATATATATGAAATACGTTCATACAGCTTAAGTTACATACATTTTGTCCTCCATATTATTTTAGTATTATTTTGTTCAGCTCAGTTCCTTTACTCTTCATATAATAGATGCATTAAAAACCCATATCATGAGTTTAGTGCATTTATCAAATACATGAATTTGCATCTTTAATTAAATCAATTATGAAACAATATAGCTCCTCATTGATTTAGTTCATTACCACCAGGATAAAAAGAGACCAAATTACACATTTGAATAGAGAGGGCTATATTATTCCTTTAAAGGATGTCTGGTCTTAATGCATTTTCTGTAAAGGCTGTGCAACAGTGGAAGATCACACCCATTAGTTTCAAAGATCAGAACACATTTTCAATGAAAACTGAAGACTGTTGAATGATAATGTCAGTACTGAGCTAAGTTTTACTTTAGCCAGTATGTCCCTTCTCCTTATATAAAATTGATGCGTTCTGATTCTAGTGTTCTTTCAAGACCCAAACTGGGACTACAGCTGAAAATTAGCTCATGGCCAACTCTGGTGCATTTTCAACTAATTTTATTAACATTTCCCAGTTTTAAAATTAAATGTGTAAACTTATTTACATTGAAACAGGAATCTCACCCCTTTGGCCCACTTAAGATCAGAATGTGCTTTCTTTGCACAGTTAAGCCTCAGACATGTCTATAGACTGGTCAGCAACCCCTTTAAAGCGTGAAATGCTTTAAACTTTATTCCAAATTCTAGTTTGCGTTCCCTAGGTGGTCACAGTTGTCCCTAGTGACCTGCCATGGTTCACCATTTGTAGCTTCATAGTCCTAGAGACCAAAGTTACAATTACTGAAGTAAAATGAAAACAAAGCACAGGAAGAACAGTTTCAATAATCTTTATTTCATAAAAAAGTCAAATCGGCTTATCAGATTAAAGAAAGTAGAAACCAATAATAATCGTTAGCTGGCGAGGCATTTTACAGGGGGGCGTGTCTTCTGACAAACTGACCGGAGTGACCTCGACAGGCAGTACAAGTTTACCCAAAAAGTCAAGAAGGCGAAGTTTAAGACCGAACAGGAGCCAAAACAATGAGCCGAGTCAATTTTAAAAAGAAAAAATAAAGAGGGGGAGAAAGAAAAGACTTTGGCTGTAGTCGCATGAAGATGAACCTCAGACTTATGAGCAGCAGCCACTGAAAATCAAACACGTTTTCATAATCCAAATTACATCAAAATGACCAAAAAAGGGAAGAGAAGGGGAGAATTTGTCATTTTCTGCTCCCACTGCCCTCCATACTGCGAGTTAAGGACCCGTTTTATTTGGACAAACTAAGCGTTTGGTAGTGGTGGAGGATTGTTTGCATTTGTGGATAAATAAACCGTAACAGGATGTAGAAGGAGGGAAAAGGGCAAAGACATTCTACTGCTCCTGCTCCTACTTTTTAAAAGAAAAACAAAAGAAAAACAAAGCTCGTCTGGCAATTGAGGTTTTAGTCCGCCTCCTCTTCCTCCGATTCCGACTCTGCCGAGAGAAAACACAAGAGGACGAATCAGTCAAGACGCTGATCACTTTACAACATCTTGTGAATGAGTAAAACGATGATTTGATTGTGATTGTCTTTAAAGTATTTAAGACCTTTTTCTCATGACTGTACAGTCATTTAAAGACTGAGACCTTTCCCAACTACCTGGTTGCCTCCAGCACCCTGTGCATGTGAAGAACTCGCCACTAAAAACCAAACAACATGCAGTCATCCTTTGCTCCAGTGAATACATCAGGACTAAACGCTGATCTGGTTTCAGATGATTTCAAACAAGAAAAATACTCACTCTCCCAGGATTAGAGACTGTTTGTGACGCCTGGCAACCATCAGTCACTAGAGAAACTTTTATTCTGGCCAGTTTGTTAGTGCTGGGTAAAAATCAGTAACAAAAAGGCTGCATGGAAACCCCTTGATTGGTGACAATTTGTCTCAATTGCACAGACAAAACCTGCAAACTAGGAGCAACTGAGACAAAATACTTGCAAACCACTCACCAAGTGGGTGTGAAACTTTTGACATAAGCCAGAATTGGAGAAATTGAACTTGTACCTCAACTCTGCAAATATATTGCAAAAAAGAAGCAACCGATGACTTTAGAGGAACTTTTTTGGACTTATTTCAAGTTTCCCTGACACTCAGGAATAGTTTGCATCTTCCAAGCAAAGTACTTGTAACCAGGTTTTTGGTTCAGCCCCCTCTTGTGATCAATTTCGCCAAACAACAGCTAGTTTGGAAATGAACATTTTCCCTGGTGATTGTCGTTTGCAAGATTGCCACTTACTCTAGGGCCATTTATAGAGGCATTTTGCATTATACTTTGGCTAAAGCTACAGCTTCGAGTTTTATAACAAACATCCTGATACACTAGCACAGATGGCCAGCCAGATTATTATTATAATAATAATTATATCGCGCTTTTCAATGCCACTATTCATTCATTGTCTCACTCACACTGGTGGAGGCAAGCTACGGTTGTAGCCACAGCTGGTGCTCGACTTCCCATTACATGGCCACACCACAGAGCATTTGTGGTGCTTCAACCAGTTGTGGACCGATCGAGCTGTTACCTGACATGCCAGCATCAATTACCATGTGGGTAGTAGTCATGTGACTGTAAAACATCTCAAGCATTTCATATTGACCTGTGATTGAGTCAGCTAACAAGCTAAAACAAAGCTTTAGCAAATTCATATATAGTATAAACTCCTTCGTTGTCATAAATACACTCAGGTACATGTCTATACATGCCTTTAATCATACAACGTGACAGGTGCATGTCTAACTGGCCTGTTCAATGCAGAGCTCCTTTAACCTTTTAGTGGCCTTTCAGGTTTTGAGCATATGCCATCAGCTCTGAACACAGCTCCTCAAAACACACAAAACCCAGGAAGTGCAGGTTATTTCTCCATCTTTACCTTCCTCAGCATTCTTCAGCCACTCCACAAATTTTTTCATCTGCTCGAGGAAAACGCTCTTCCCCTTGGCAAGGTGGGCTTCAGTGTACCACTTCAGTATGGCCTCTTCACTCAATACATCCGCTGAAAGAGAAAACAGGACTGTGAGGAGGGCGGGCACATTAAACTTCCACCAGGAGAGCCTGAAACCTTTGTAAAGATTCAAAGAAACAATTTACTGATGCTTGGTGAGAGTTTCTCTATTAAAAACAATCTGGACTTCTGGGGGAAATCTAAGACCAATCAAAGCTGAAGCTGTGTGTAAAAAGGACAATGCCAAGCCAGACTTTCTAGTGTTTGGGTAGCAAAAAAAAAAGAAAAAAAAAGACACCAAGCACATTCAAGAAACAGCTTTTTAAAGTCAGGAAATGGGAAAAATGACCTTTCATAAACCTAAAAGACAACAAGACAAGCTGTCACAGCCAAGCTTTTTCCTCCTGCTGTAGCACCAACCTTTATAGAGGAGCACCACGATCTTCTGAAAGGCCTTCATGAAGTGGATGTTGTCGTAGCAGTACTCCTGGATCTTCAGCAGCAGGCTGAGCTCAGACAGACCCTGGGAGGTGAAGGCTTTCAGCAGAGGGCTGTATTGCTGTGGAGAAAGAAGCCGCTAAATTAGAGCATGTAAAGCTGCAGGGAGCAATACTGTGGTACACGTGGAGCCGTTTCCTTTCACCAACCAACAGTCTGGGACAGATTGATTGATGTACACGAGCTTTAACAGCTTCTCATGCAGCTTTGTGATTTTCTTCCTTAAAGGTTTTCAGGTCGGTCAAACAGACCAATCACATTTATCCATCTAACTCTGAGTTTCAATAGCAACCAAGATACTTGTAGACTTCCTGTTGGGTTTAGAAGGCACAAAGATGCCTTTTCAACTTGGGATATTACACGAGGCCACTGAATTTCATGCAAGCAGATTAAAATCAAGTGCTGGGGCTCCTTTATTGAAATACTGTAGGTGGCGCCATAGACCCAATAAATACTACAAAACCTGCCTCTTGACTTTAAAATGCCAGCCTTCCAAAATGGGGTTTAGGGCATGTTTCCACTGAGATACATGTGTAACATCCCAAGATGGACAAAATGAATCAAATTTCACAGGTTAGTTTTGTAGGTGATGCTATTGAGGTGTTTTGCACCCCCACATGTGTTAGCCCCATAATAAAGTCTTCATTAGTCTTGAAGTTCATGGGTTTGAGGATGTTTAGACACTTGAAAAGAGAACATTTACTGGCAATAATAAATAGACGCTGTAATTTGGGGATTTATTGCAGTGAGATTGTTGCTACTGCTGGACTAGAGGCACAATGAACTAAACGGGAGGCTTTTATTTTGCAAATCTGCCACCAACTTGAAAATCCTGTTCAATTCAAATATTCCAAGGCTTTTACTTTGAAGTAAGACATAGCTGTGGTTGCGGGATAAGCCTTCAGCCGTAGAGTCGCGTTTCCTGCACAGGTTCATTAATTAATAATGATGAATTAATCCCTTTAAGCGCTTTAATCACAGCTGTGCTCCTCGGCCCTGCTGCGTACCTTCAAGTGTTTGATGGCTTGTTCGGTCACGAGCTCTTCCTTCTTGTTCCATTCCACGGAGCTCATCACACTAGTCCAGATGATGCTGATCATGGCCTGCTCAGAGAGGTTGGCCTTCTTCATCTCCTCCCTAGTGAAGGCGATAATCTGAAGGAGGGAAGGCAGCGAGGTTAATCACACACGTCAGTCACTAATGAAGCACACATCTGTTTCTGTGCTTTTTCATTCAGAGAAACTGAGTGGAGCAAAAACAGAAGTGTTAAAAACCTGTTGTTCAGAGCTCAGTGTATATCTTTTATGATAAATTAGGCATTTAAATAAGTCAGCCTGTGGCCTCACCTCCTTCAGAGGGTCACCTCGGGACATCTGCTCCTGGAGCTCCTTCTGCAGCTCCTTGCGGGCGCCGATGGATTGCTGGTTGCGGGCGAAGTCAGACAGCTCCTTCAGCCCGGCGTCGGTGAAGTACTTCGAAAAATGCTCGCAGCTCCGTTTGTTGGCCGGAAAGAGTTCCTGAGGAGGAGAAGGATGTTCACACACCAGTGAGACACTGGCAGCAGGAATGGGTCGACACGTGGCCCCTGACTTGTGTTTTTGCTTACCATCAGCCTGTTGTCCATGCCAACTTTGCGAAGACTGCCAGCAACAGAGTTGATGTCCTTCTCGTTGATCCATGACTTGAACAGCTTGACAGCGAAGGCTGCAGAAACGCCTGGACAGAGATGACACAGGTCAGAGCTTCTTCTGAACACAAAACCAACTCCTTTTTTAAATTAATTTGACTGCCCTAATTAATGTTAAGCTTCCCAGGGAAGCTGTTGCACACAAGAACCACAGAAAGTGTCAGTGTTGCAGGACGAAACCACCAAACTGCTGCTGTCACTGATACCCGACCAGCTTTCTGACCGTTTCTGAGCCATGCATCTCTGCAAACCCAGACTTAAGACGTTTGTCCTTACCTTCTTTGACGAGGTTCTCGTTGAAGAGACTGTTCAGGATGGAGGCTGATATGCTGCCGTTGGCCAGCAGGATGCCGGTCAGCATGGCGAGCTTGTTGCGCTCAGACTCAGTAAACCCCTTTAGAAACAGCAGTAACTACAAAGAGAACGCAGACAAGTTTAATGCATGTTTAAGCTTGAAAAACAAAAACTGTGGGCATACTTACATCCCTAGAGATGTTAAAACTCCCTTCCACTAAAGAAATTTCTTTCCAGACATGTTGAGAATAACCTTTTAAGCAAATCAAATCCAGGGTTACCACACATTAAAAGTTTGTATTTTGAGCTTCTGTGGACAGTCAAGAGTTTTAAAATGTTTGTATCAGCAATAAACTAGTGTAACTTCATGGGGCTGCTGTGACACCACGCCTGGGATCACTGCAATGCCCTTAACATCATTGAAAAGTGCACAGTTGTTTCCAAATCCCATTAGATTTTATCAATTGTGCAAACCGTTCAAGAGTTGCGATAAAAAGGCCCAACTTATCCCCAGCAACAGGTGGGTCGTTTCCCACAGAGCTGCTCGCATTTGCGGAAATGTAAGGGCACGTGAAGAAAAAGCACCTCCTGTGGTGTGAAAGAAAACAACGCACACCATGCAGCAATTAATTTCTTATCCCATCAGTGGACATCAGCTCCATCTTTGACTGCAGTCTTTGTGCTTATGGCACCAGTTTTCTACAGCAGGACTTAAACTCCATGTATGGTGTCACACACCCATCCTACGCTTCCTAGTACTGTGCTTACAAGCATAAAATAAGCACCACATAATGATCCAGCGGCACAAAGTCCTTGACTACACTGACAGACCCGACAGCCAAGCAGTCGTTCCCATTTCAGCTCTTTGAAGTGGTGCACTGCAACGCAAATTCAGGCTTGTGGATGTCACTCAGACACGAGCAGACAAAGTATAATCAAGGCCCAACCCCCCAATTACTGGCAGTCAAAAACACCTCAAACAGCCCGACCACTCAAAGGTATGATCTGGTGCTGCAGTTGTACTTTCAAAGATCATGGCTGCTGAAACTGCTAGCATCCAAGATGGTGCAGCTGGGAGTTTGTCCAACCACAGGAACAGAGGTTCATGAGAGCTGACCAACTACAAGGGCCGCAACAGCAGCGAACAGACTGCACTAAAGTTGGAGCACATTAAAAGAACAGGGATAGCAGAGGCTCAGCCTTCAAAATAAGAGCATGAAAAATATCAGTTAATCAATTTTGACTTTAGTCTTGTTTAGTCGGCTTGTGGGAAACTCAAAAGTCCGCAATTAAAACTTTTAACACCAATGAAATTTTATTTTTAGATTAAGAAATTCAGAAACTTTTAAAACATCTACAGTACATTATGTACTTCGTCTGCTGCATAGTGCCTTGCTTTGGGGGAAAAAAGTTTGTTATCTTGAAAACAAACGAAGGGAACTGCAATCAACAGCTGGCAACCTCTGCCTCAAACCGTTCCAACCAGCTAAGCCCAGTTTGAACTTATCCCCTTATCAGGATCCAGTTATTGCTCACCTTCTTGATCTCCTCTTCGAAACCCTTCTCCAGGTACTTGTAACGCCTGATCAGCTTGTTAAAAACCTGTTTATGAGTCAAAGAGAAGAAACGGCCTGTGAGCATTACCTGCTTGTTACGCGTGCTTCATTTTTAAAACGCATTCATTAACAGGGACCGACCTGAGCATATGCTTGCATTGTCTCCAGGTCTTCTTGTGCCGTGAAGAGGCAGTACTCTGTGCGGGTCATGTCATCAGAGAGAGTCCCTCCTGGGGCTGCAGACACACATAAAAAGGTAAATATATACATGTATTACACACATTTCTGCACACGAGTGACGACAAAACATGTCGCAACTCACCCAGCATCCCGCCAGCCACCAGGATGTCAAAGAGTGTCTCTGCATAGCGGCGGTAGTCAAGCTTGGCGCCAGAGGCATCGAGGAACTTTGCGACCGCTTCCAAATCAGTGCCAGTTTGATTCAAGCCTTGTACGATACTTTCTTGAAACTGAGTAGGGTCAAATCTCTCCTTTTCATCTGTGGGAAGACAACGACACACAAACGTTGATTCAGAAATGAAAGCAGAGTGTGGAACAGCAGGGCTGGGGATCAGTGGATCCAGGAATCAGCACTCACCTCTTTTCCTCGTTTTGAAACGCTGGCCTGTTAGCGTTGGCTTTTGCTGCTTTTGATTATTCATAAAAGACACTCTGAAAGAGACGAGAACACACAGAGTTAATGTTTAGCTGCACAGGCAACTCATCAACGGGCCCTGTAATTATGTTTTCTCCTCCCAGCACCTGGGCGTAAGCCGGGTTATCCACACGTCCTGTAACAATGGGCTGTGTAGAATGACTTTAGAGTCTGCTGGTAATTCAAAAAGCTGGTGGCACCGACCGGAGATGAAAAGTTTTTATTGTAAGAACTTAGTTTCAGTTTGTTTTCAATCAGTTTACTCTCTGGGAGTTTCCAGAGTTGGCTTATTCTTTTCAGTTTAGTTTTAACTTAAAACCTGTTCAGTTTCAGTCAGGCTTTTATTTCTCTCACTTTAAAGAGAGGATAAATTTCAAAAGTAATCATGAATATTTGAAGGACGCTGCGAGTCATACAGGAAGGCTCATGGAGTTAAATTATTATCAAAATGGTATTTTTGGAAATGCATTAGTTCCTATTTAACTAAAACACACTCCCCCTTTCATTTTAACAGGGTGTAAAAACCCTTAAAAGGTACAAACAATGAAAAGGCCCGACTCTTTGCCCGCGATGAGGTTCACTGTGAAAGTAACCAAAGTGTTATCACAGGACGAAATGTTCCCTTGCTATAGCAGTCAAAACAAAAAAAGTGCACACTCAGCAAAGAAAGAAAAACAAACCTAGTAGTGAAGCAACAATTTCTTCATTTTAATTTACTTAAATGTTTTAAAGTCTGAGTTCTTCAGCAACAAACCACAAAGGCCACAAATCATGCTTGTTAACCATGTCTTACTTCCAGACAATGATAAAAGTAACCACATTGTTCCTTTAATTCATGGATCCGTGTTGAAAAAGCAACACGCTGATAACAGTAACGATGAATAACACCCAGTTTTGATCTTTTTTTGAGCCACAAACACACAGTAGCCTTTACACACTAATAACCCACTGGTTTAGAATAATAATAATAATTCTGGGACATTTCAGCCAGCAGCATCTGTACATCCCTGAGAGAAACTGCAGTACTACACTGGCTGAAATGTTCCTTCACTGTGTGGGAATCAGTCAAACTGAGTTGATAGAGATAAGTAGAAAAAAGACCAGCTTCCAAGACTTCAGCTCAACATTTAGTCCCATCAGCTGACAAAACAGGGCAGTAAATGTCATCTTATTAACAGATAACAGCCAAGGGGCTGATATTTCTTGACGCTTTTCCCTTTCATGTCCAATTTCCCCCCTCCATTTCTACCAAAGAGTGTATACATGTTTGAGTATTTAAACCCATGACACCCCTTTTCTTTGCAGTGATGGCTTCATTTCCCTCCTAAATCCCAAACTCTCTTCTATCCAGGCTCAGGGTCCGTCAACAGCTGGATTAATGTCAAGGAAACTCACTGTGTAAGTTATTTTGCTGTAACTGAGACGTTCACGTGCCTCTTAAGATTAAACCAAGTAACGTGTATATCTGTAACCACTGCCTTCACAAACACAGAGAACGTTAGAAAGTATTTAACTCTAAGAGATGCGCATTTATCAGTTTTAAATGGCAGTGTAGTTAACCACTATCCGCGAGCATGCAGTTGTTTAGTTTTAGCTGTTCTGACTTCATTTATCTTACTCCAAGGAAAGCCTCCTTAATCTATTAAAAACAGCCTGACATAATACAGATTTAGTTCAAAGTAAATTAAATCCAGCACGGATGCTTTTCCTCCCCCCGGGCTTTGACTAGCTACTCACACAAAGGTGAAGGAGTACTCGGCAGACAAAAGACAATCTGCGGGGCTATAAAGGTGGATGCTGGGAGGTGGAAATAACCAGATGTATCAGCACGACACTGCTTAATTCAATCACAGTACACAGGTGTGACCTCAACGCGAGCACGTTCCACGGATATTTCCCACGGATAGCTTTCCGCTCGCGAGCAATGAGGGATTTTCTGAGCAGCTGGCTAACTGTGGATTAGCACAGGCTAACTCGAGGCCTCGCCATGCGCCGAGCAAGGTAGCCGGGCCCGCTAGCACGCTAACCACGTTTGATTACCGTTCAGCCTCGGCTCACGCACGCAAGAAAATTCACCGCATCAGCACCTCATCGACTATAAAACACAACCACCTGTCGAGCTGTCATGAAAAAAAAACCCATCCATAACAACAACAAAGCAGAGCCGCAATCTGCTCTGTAATGGAGCTAATGCTAAGTTAAAATTCGCCCTCCGGCGGCGCCCATGATGGCAACATTCCCAGGCCGAACAAAACCCAAAAAGCAAAATTTCCTGCCTTCAAACAGGCCACATCAGTACACGCAAGGAGAGGGCGGCGTGGGAACCGAGGCGAGGAGCCGGAAAATGAGAGTACTCACCGAAATTAATGCAGATAAAAAACGGTTGTGAAGCCGAGGAATGGAAGCAAAGTGTCGAGTATCTGAGCGGCCCAAACAAAAAGACCTTCCCGTCAGGACTTCCGCAGGCTCCGCCCGCTGCGCATGCGCTTTTTAAAGGGGATTTCCTTTGAACAAAAACGTTTAATTTACTGATACAGAAAGCTTTTTCTTTGTTTGTTTTGAAATACATTACAGTATATTTATGTAGCTAACCCTTGCGTGGTCTTCCTGTTTTTGTTACTCAGCCAGTGTTAAGTTATTGTGTTATTAAATCAGTGCATCAATAACAATGTATGTAAAAATACATAACAGATGTTTACCACATACATGGTTCATATTTCAAATATGAAATGCTGCTAATTTTTTGTGATAAAATGTAACTGAATAACAGATGTGAGTGAAAAAAAAAACATGTTTATCTTGAAAAAATATAAATGAACTTGATTAGGAGCAGATTTATGTCAGTCTATACAACATAAACAGTCTGGATATGCATTTCTTGCACTTTATCCCTGTATAGCAGAGATGTCAAACATAAGACCTAAGGGCCAAAATCGGCCCATCAGACTCCAATTTGGGACCTAATTAACAGCACTGGAAAACATGAACGAAGGTGTAAAGTTTTATGTTTCATAAGCTTTATGTTTACTGATAACGATCTCCCACATGGCCATTCATGCTATGCCGAAATAATTAGATAATAGATTAAAAAACCTAACTGGTAGAAAGTTCCAATTTTTTCACTTACTACACATAGGGTAAAATGTGCCGGGATGCTGGAGCACAAACGAACAGCAGGCCATGCAGGGAGAGGACAGAGTGAAGGGAAAAAGTACCTCCATACCTTTATGGCATGAACACCACCTGTGTGATATAAATGCATAAGGCTTGAAGTCTCTGAAAATGTGTTAGTCGATTTGTTCTTCATGGAAAATCACCCAAAGGGAAGTATTCTGTGGCTAAAATAAAAAAAGAAACTAATTTCCTTTTGGTAAACAGTGAAAATAGCTCACAGACCCAAACACACTACATATAGGTTCATTTATTAATTTATCATATACACATATATGCACACAATAAACATATGATTGATATTTCCAGGTGAAATTACATTCCCTTTCATGTTCCCTACATATTCTAACATTTTTCCCTTTATCAGTGTCCGATCACACCAAAACCTCGATTTTTATTTTTTACTTTTGCACTGGTGTGTTTCTGGTCATTGTCCTGCTGCAGAACTCAAGTGCTCTTGATCTTCAGGGCATGAACTAATGCTCAGACATTCTCATTCAGGATTTTCTAGTAGAGAGCAGAATTCATGGTTCCATCAATTACAGCAACTCATCCTGAAGCAGCAGAGCAGCCCCAGACCATCACACTGTTGCTGTGAAGTTGTTTTATGTCTGATGTAATGGGACTCAAACCTTCCAGAAAAGTTCAGCTTTTGCCTAGTCAGTCCACGGGATGTTTTCCCAAAGGTCTTGGGAATCATGAGGATGTGTTTTGGGTACAGGGTGAAACGAGCCTTTGTGTTGCCAATTCAGCCATATTTGAGCCTTTTTAACATAATTATCAAAGAAATAATCCAACTTGCTGTGAGGCAAACACCATCACGCAGTGTTGGTGAATGAAATTCAATTACTGTACAAGTAATACTGTACAGCTTATGGATGCAACTTACCAACTAGCTAGCTAACTGCTGAATAAAGTATCACTCAAATGCAGTGTTTTCTAGTGCAGAAAAACAAACAAAACACAGGATGGCAGCAAACAAAAAGCGTCAAAATGCAGAATTCAGAAATCACCCGAGGATAGTGCAGTTGCTACTTCCAGCTTTGATGCGCACGCACGCACACACACACACACACACAAATTCTGCTGTTCTAATTAAGTTTCAGCCAAAGACAAAAAACAAAACAAAAAAAAAAAAACGTTGTATTGTTCCGATAAATCACAAGTGTCTGTGTTACATAAAAGTTTTGCCTTCAAATAATCCAGTAACCCAGTTAGAGCGTCTGTAGTGAGTAATCCATTACAAATGTTATTCTGTAAGCTCTTTAATTGAAATACTTCACCCTAAAAAAAAATTTTAATTTACTTTTATAAAAACTAATAAGATGCCAAATTACAGTTATTTATCTACATTCCTAAAGAAAATCATTTTCTTAGAGGTTGAATGTTGTGCTTCACTAATTTCTCACACTGTGCCAGGTAAACTTTAGTAATATAACATGACTTCAGTTTGTTATTTGCCTGATATACAGAAATATTTTAGTTATAGGCAAATATGGCAGAATTTAAGAAAGAAAAGAGAAAAAAAAGTATTTGTATTTATGATAGGTTTACGATGGTTGTGTGGAAGAGCAGAGCAGCAGCTGCTCAAATATGCAGAACCACCACACCACAGTCAAAGCCACTTATATCACATTTTTTCTCCATTCTGATGCTCTGTTTGGAGTCCAGCAGGTCGTCTTGACCACATCTACGTCCCTAAACATGCAGAGTTGCTGCCATGTGAGTGGCTGATTAGGCATTTCTTTTAATGAGCAGCACAACAGCTGTAGCCAGTGAAGATCATCCTTGTGGTGTGATCATCCTCGTGTACCAGTCAGCATGGCCTTAGTCTCTAAAGTGACTTTGAGTTCATCCTTAGTTTTACAGAGACAAAAGGTGGATTTTCTTTGCTTTATTAAACATAATTTATGTTTTCCCTTCTAAATCAAGCATTCAAGCACAAAACAAATCAATGCCTTCAGACAAAACCAAAGATCAAGTGGACGATCGTCTCACATTTATGGAAGCCTGTTTCCGCCACTTAAAAAAAAAAAAAAAAAAAAAAAAAAAAGATCCATAACTCAAAATTCCGAGTTATTTTCTCAAAATTCCGATTTATTAACTCAATATTCTGAGAAAAGCAACTCGAAATTTCGAGTTAGCGCTGCCAATCAGTAATCTACGTGAATGACGTCATTTCCTTGTTACCCGGAAGCTGAAGCCCTCAGCTACAAATGCTACAGCTAAGCTACCGGTATTACATCCAGTCGTGAATGCACAGATTGCTGAGTGTTTTCAGCCTGGCTTCACAAATGATGAAATCCCTGTGTTATTAGCTGAATCACATGGTGTTACTATCAGCAAACGTATTTGCAAAAGCACCAATTTGTTGGGATCCGTTTTTGAGTGCGCGTTCCTCTGCGCCATATGCTTCCGGGTAACAAGAAAGCGACCTCATTCACGTATATTTTTGATTGGCAGAGCATTTCCCATAACACAGAATAAATCTGAGATTACCGAAAAGCACCACTGAACGACACAGGAAATCATTCCTGCCTGTGGCCATCTCCCTGTACAACGCATCCACTTAACACACTGTTTGCTGCTACAACTACACATGTTTCTTTTCCAAATATTTATTTATAAGTGACTTATGTATGTATGTATGTATATATATGTATATATTGTACTATTCTTAGTTAGCGTATTGTCTGTCTTGTCTTAATGTTGGTTTAAAATGGAGCACTGTAACAAAAAATAATTTCCCCCAGGGATCAATAAAGTATTCTGATTCTGATTCTGAAAATCTAATTCAATCACAATGTTGATTCTTTGTGTTTAAAATTAATAAAAATGAGGAACACGTCTGCGGGCTGAAACCCACTCGAGTGGCCACAATTCTGGTTACATTTGGTAACAGAATAACTAAAAAAAGATATCTATAAAAGATTAAAAACTAACTGCACTGTGCATGTGGTGGACCACCACAAAAAAAGAAAAAGAAGAGAAATGATCATCGGACAGATTCTGTGCAAGTGAAACATGCAGTCTTAAATCAAAGGAAATTTGACTGCACAACAGCGTTAACCGTGTGTATTTGACTCAGTGGGTAGGTGTGACGTGTGCATCGCAGTGATTTGTGTTTAGCTTCTGAAATCTTAAATTCAATGATACAATAAAATCTGTAAAGGTGTTAAACACTGAAGTGGATTAAAAGCACCTTTGCCCCGCGGCTGGTATTTTTTGCTACTCTAAGTGAATTTCACCTGATATTAGCTAAAAATGATTAGTTTAAAATCTTTAGTTTGATTCAGTCTCAGATGTCCAAGGCCCACGGCTTGAAAGACCCTGGTTTGCTGGCTGGAACCTGGAAACAAAAAGAATAGGAATTAATGTGTAAAGTTTTGGTCTTCAAAACAGTTCTGCACACCATCATCATTCCCACAGGTATGAGCTTCCTGCCATCACTCACAGTGGCCTCTCATTAATATGAGCAGAATGTGCTTAAAGTTTATGTGACAGCTGAACTCCTCGACCTTTCCTGTCTGTAAGCATAAATTTACAGTTACAGGACCTGAAGTTTACAAACTGTCCCGTTTAGGCGAACTCCAGATTGTGTAGCTGACATGTGTAGTTACCTTCTGAGTGAATGGGGAGGCAGAGGCTAAGCAGGCCCTCTCTGGTGTTGCAGGGGAGTTTAGAGAAAAGGGTCCCTTCAAACCAGAATCGGAGCGAGCAGCAGCCACGGCGTCTTTGATGGCGAAGAACACCGAACTGCCCAAGAAGAGGGTGGGTTCTCCAATACCCTGCACAGGAGACGAAAATCAGCAACGCACCAAGTACAATAGAAAACTAAAAGACTGAGGTGTTTGGAAGTAATCTTCCTCCTTGTGTCTGACCTTTGAAGAGTAGATGGCGTAGGGGTTGTCAGAGTCGGGCAGCAGGTAGACGTTAAACTGCAGCGGCACATCGCAGACCGCCGGGATCTTGTACTGAGACGGTCCTCGAGTGTACAGCAGCCCGAAGGGAGAAAACTTCAGCTCCTCCAGAGTGTAGAGACCCAAACCCTGCATGAACGCTCCCTCAATCTGAGAGAAGGGAAGAAATCAAGGAGAGAGACGTTAATTACTACGCTCTGCTAAAAGTTGTTTTTTTACTTAACTAAATTCAGCTGTTCAGGTTTTAAAACACTGGGTGAAATGGGTGCAGCCACTTACTGAACCGTGCAAACGGGCTTGAGTATACATATCGACTGGGGGGGTTTGAACAGTTCTAACAAACCTGAAGGTCAGCTCAGGTAACTTTTGGCTCTGGACCTCTGGTTCCCCCTTTTTAAATGATTAAAATTGCCATGGTTTGGTTGCAGACAGCCCTCCGCGAACCTGGTTCTGCCAGAGTTTTCTCCCTGTTAAAAAGCAAGTCTTTTCTTTTCCATTTACACCAAGTGCTTACCCACAGTGGGTTGTTTGATTGCTGAGGGTTTCAATGCATTATTGTAGGGTCTTTATCTTACAATATAAAGCACCTTGAGGGGATTGCTGTTCTGATTTGGCACTATATAATAATTTGAACTGAATTACTTATTTGGTGTGACCACCTTTATTCTTCAGCACATTCTGAACTCTCTTAGGTTTGTCGTGTCTTTAATAAGGGTGGGTTTTAATGATGGATTCTGGCTTGGATAACGTGATATCAATTCATTAAAATCCTGAATCGATTGTTTTATACAAATGTATTTTGCCCAAAATTCCAGAATCTCAGGTGAAACGTCACAAAATTTTGACAACCACCAAACATTTAAAACGGTAAATGAGAGCAGCTACACGGGTTCTGCACAAAGACGTAAACACAAAGCGCGGACCCGCGGATCAAAATCAGTGAGATGTGGCTTTCTCACCGATGGCACGGACACGGTCGGGGCTGAAAGCCGACAGCTCGCTGATTCTGATGTTTTGGCGGGTCCGCGCTTTGTGTTTACGCCGATTCTAAAGCTGTTAGTTTGATCTCTCTCCAAACAATATTGACTGAACCAGCAGCAAAAGAAGATCCAAACTAAGCTTCACATAAACATCGTTTTGAATTCCCTCTGACTTTTACTGTTTTGCATCCACCACAAAAAAACAACAAAAAAAACAAACAAACAAAAAAAAACAACCCACACTTCATGCACAGCTCTCTCTCTCTCCCTCTCTGTACTTCAAGAACAGTTTCCCGTCTATCCCTGAAATCTGTTTTCTGCATTATTCGCTTGCTTGTTACGCACAAGACTGTTGTTTACAGCGCTGTCGGCCGATGTTTTTTTCCTTTTCCTTTTACTCACTTCCAAAAAGAAAACCTAATTTCTGCTGTTCTATACTGAACAGATTTAAACTTTGTAAAATTATACAAAATGCAAAACGCTCAGCCGTGTCTCTAATAAAACCACTGTAACTTCAGAGGTAATGTTCATAAGCTGATTAATGGTTTTCTTTCGTTTTTGATGTACTGCAGAATATTTTTATAAAATCCCAGGCCAGGAAAATTGCCCTCATGTTTTTCTGTGTTTTATCTTCAGCTACTTTGACACAAAGGCCTCTGCTGTGACGCTCACACCTTTGATAAAGTCTTGCGAGTGTCAGCTTCCTTTTTATAGATACAAAAATATGTAAATGTACTGATCTGAATTATAATATTTCTGACTGTCTGAGGCAAAATTTCCCAGATTCAAATCAAACTGAATCTAATCGATTCAGGACCTTTTGAATCGGAATCGAATCGATTCTAGAAATCAGTGACGATACTCAGCCCTAGTCTTTAAGTAGTCTTCAGGAATAGTTCTCCAGGCTTCTTGAAGGACATTCAAAGCTCTTCTTTGGATGTTTCTGCCTTTTGTTATGTTCTCTGTCAACATGATCCCACACTGCTTCAATAATGTTGAGGTCCGGGCTGTTGGGAGGCCAATCCATGACTGATAGTGCTCCACTGTGTGTTTTTCTGTGCAGGTATGATTTTACTGCTCTGGCAGACCTTCAGAAAGCCCAGAGAACTATTTCTCAAGAACACAAATTCTGGCTCCAGTCTTTTTCATGCTGTTTACATTGTGTTGGTTAATGACACTGAAACAACTGCCAGGCAGTCATGCAAAGATGTAAAATGGCCGTAGGTCTGACCTGGCCCATGTCCACAGATGGGTTCACACTTTTGCCGATATCCACTACGATGTCAGTCCTCAACGTCTGCAAGAAGCACAAACATGAAAAGAAAACTAAAAAAGGATTCCTTTATTTTCTGGCAATATTCCTTCTGTTTGCAGCAAGTGGCATTCAGAGTCGAGACCGTTCAGACAGACCCTGTATTCTCCGGTGAGGCAATCCAGCTCCACCTCAGAGCAGCTCACTCCGTAGGTGTAGTAAGCATAAGGCTGGCCCTCCATCTTGTCCCAGTCGACGTAAAGGTCAGGACCTCTGAGGACAAACAGGAAGATACAGTCACTTACTGCTACTTCATCCATTATGGGTGTGGGGGGAGATTTCTATCATACTTGTAAAATCCAGTCGCTGACAAACTGATCTTCTCCATAAATGCTTTATTGGCCTGCGTTCAAAGAAAAGTTATGTTATTTAAATGCTCCAAATCTAACAACATCATTCAAGGATTTTCGTACCCAGCTCTCCCAGGTTCCTTTGGGGTTCTTCTTTCTGATTGGCTCCAGTCGCTGGTACAGAATCTGGCAGGCATCTTTGACCGCCATGCCGTTAGCATCGGTACCAAAGGACGCAGCAGATGGGCAAGTGTTGGGAACGGTGTTGGTGCTGGTTTCACTGATGTAGATCTTTGAGGGCGGGATGTGAAGCTCCCGGCTCGCAATCTAACAAACAGAAAAAGCCAGACCCCGAAAGGCATAAATCTGGTGTTTTTCTGCTTTTTTGTAATAATACTGAAGCACAAATCTGGCCAAAGACAGACCAACAAAACGAAAACAGCAGTGACACAAACTTTACAGTATTTTTAATGTTCATCCTCGTAACGTCAATATCTGCAAATGTCTCAAAACTACAACCAAACCCCCCCAAAAGCCAAAAATAGTTTACTGAACATTTCTGATACATAAGCTAATAATTAACACCTGCTCATTGCAGCCACAGATGTCCCGTGGTGCGACCTGGCCGGTGAAATTTGCACCTCAAACAGTGCAACTCTCGGGAACTATTTTCAGTGGCGGATAAATTAGAATTGGTGCCCTTTTTGCATTTGTGGCAAAACGATGGTGGAAGCGAGCATAACGGGAGGTAAACCTTTGTAAGCAGGTAAAAATAAAAATCGTGTCTACCGCTTCACCAGTGTGCTGCCTTCACATGTTTTCAGTGCTACAGTTATCTCACGCAGATTATCCAAATATAATGGTGTTAAACATTAAACTGGAAGGCTCTAATGTAATATGCAGCAATACCGTTAAGCTGTTGTTGTTTTAATCCACCCAACAATTGTCTTCTTATCTTTTAAATAGCATTAAAATAAATGCATTTATCGTGTGATTCTTTAAGTCTTTTTATGCTTATTTCTTGATTTTGATGCACAAAATGATTTTATTATTTAACTATTTTTAACATATTCCTAATTTATACATCTCGACGTGCTATTTTTTTCCCCCATGTACTCCATTTATATATTTACATTGTACATTTATATAGCTCAACATGTGTTTCTTATTATATTTATAAGATTTTTACATGCATACATTAACACTAATTAATTTAAGTTAAACTTTTGGAGTGCATTTTTTTTTTTTTTTTTTTTTTTTTTTTTTTTTTAAATACACAAATACATGATATTTTGTTATATACACATTTTTTTGTCGTTTCCAGTGAGGTGCTTCACACAGTACCTGCTGCATTTTCGTGTGGACTCCCTGACCCATCTCCGTCCCACCGTGACTCACCAGAACCGAACAGTCTTTGTAGATGTGGACCAAAGCTGCAGCCTGCCACAAACAAAACTGAACTAAACAGAAGCAAGCGGCTACTGAGCTGACTGCATGCAACCTGCAGTCGCGCAGCCACAGCAGTAACAACTACAAAGAAAAAAAAAAATACCCAAAAAACACAAACACAAAGACCCTGAAACAGGCTCTTGTCTTTACACACAGGACTTGAGCAGAATTGGCTCTTTGGCTTCTGTAAGCTGTAAAAATCTAAGATATATTCTTGCAGTGTGTCATTCTGCAAGACTTCACGGAGTCATTGTGACATCACAGGGTGTCATGCAGTGTTGTGCAGCTCTCTCCATGCCCTTTTGCATGATCTATTACTAGATATGGCTTCTTTTTGTATGGCGCCAACAATGAAGGCAAAGTTTTTGCTGACTTTCACATCAGCAAAAACTTGTGAACATGAGCACAAAACTCTGGAAACTCCAAGCCTGCGGGGACAGAATAAGATCAGACCTGATTAAGGAAGCCATCTGAAAAGGCGATGCCATATTTGATGGGGATGATGGAAATCCCCCTCTTCTTCCAGCGGTTCTGCTCGTTAAACTGCTCGATGGCGCCACGGCGGGCACTGTAGTCAGACCGGCGCTTGCACTCTTCCCAGCAGCGCAGCAAGTTCTCGGGGTTGAACTCAAACTTGTAGTGGGTGGTCGAAGGGCCCCTGTACATGTTCATCTCCCGAATCTGATGAAGGATTTTAAACATTTAATTAGATGCTGTTTTGTAAACCCGGTCGAGCTCGTGGCAGGAGAGGTTGGGGCGGAACCTTGTCGGCGGGGCATCCCAACACCATGGCAACGTCGTTGATCATGTTCTCCACGATCAGCAGGCCCTGGGGCACCCCAAAGCCCCTGAAGGCAGTGTTTGATGGCAGGTTGGTCTTGCATGCGGTGCCGCGACCTCGCAGATTGGGGATGTTGTACGCGGTGTCCATGTGGAGGACCATCTTCTCAGCAACCTGCAAACACCACAAAATCCACTCTTACGTTCTTTGGCGTTTCACTTACATTTATCTCCAGTAGCATTTCCTTTTTCCACTTACCAAGGGAGACTCATCTACAGTGTTGCCACTGTTGGCAAAGAACTGGAAATCTGCAGCAACAATCTTCCCATCATTCATGAAACCCACCTGAAACAAACAGCAGTCAACTCCCAGGATGATGACGAACACAAGTCAACAACGCCTTTAAAACTAAAAAGTTTAAAGATCTTTTGGTCACAACCTTTCAAAACTGAAGATGAAATCCTTTAAAGCCCACATTTGTAAACCACCAAGAAAGTAAGAAATGTAAGACAACTCTTTACAAAAAATACTGGAGCTACCGCTCAACCTCCTAGTAGATACACCTATGGTATTGATTTAAAACTCCTACATCGCTTCTTTGAGTTACTGGAGTCACAAACTTAGGCATCCACGTTTCACGCCTGCTCGGTAGAGTGCAGACAATACCACATCAGCCTTTACAGCTGAGAGACAAACACAAACCTCTCTGCAGACTCTGCTGCACCTTGGTTCTGTCTTACATCACACTGTTTGAATAATTAAAGCGCTGGAAGGCTCCCCTCACACAAAACACTCAGAATCCTAACCAATAAATAACGATACCAAGTATATTTGAAATTCAAAAGTAATTTTCTTAAAAACTAAATAAATAAAATAAAATCAAAACAGTGGGCAACACCTAAAAAATTAGAAGGTATATCCTGTGCGCTTGGTTGTACCTTATATTTTCCCAGGGTGGGATGTCGGCCTCCTGTAATGAGCATGTCCTCGCCGCGCTCCAGGACACAGCGGACGGCACGATTGGTCCTTTAAACAGTTATAATAAAAGAAAACAAAATGTAAGAACTTTCCAGCTTCTTTTTCTTTATTAATGTCTCTTCAGGCCTCAGTAACACAGGTCCAGAGAGTGAAGGTAAGCGACCCTTAGCAACTGCCAGCTGTTAAGGAAATTGCTGTATTCCCCACTAGTTGGCCAGTGGCTACAGAGATGGTGCTGAAACAAAAACCTACTTGCAATTGCTTTGGTAACGTAGACCTTTTACTTTGAAAGTGAACGGCCTCTGTCAGATATTTGTGGCTTGGAGGTTACCGACCAGCCTGTGTGAAAGACTTGCTAATCCTTTGGACTCACTTCCAAGCAGCCACCGAGGTGATAGAAGCCAAAACTGAGGTTCTGGTGACCTTCCCTCCAAAGGCTCCGCCCACTCTTTTGACATGACAAGTGACTCTGTTGGATGCGATGTTCAATGTCTCGGCAACAGCATCCTGCACAGAGAGATCCAACCCACCTGCAGCTCTGACTTGTCTTTTATGTTCAACATGTGAGCACTGGTGAGCCATTACTCACTGAGTAACTCTCAGGTTCACTGACACACACCTGCTCCGTTTACCTGAATCAAAGTTGGCCACTGAGTGGAGATGTAAACGTTGAACTCCATCTCCTCGCCGACGGGAACCACCAGCATGCTCTGCGTCTCCATGTAGAAATGCTCCTGGCCTCCAATTCGAATCTCCCCTGAGGAGAAAACATGCAGAGTTTAAAAAGAAAAAGCAGACGTTGTTCTCAAACAACTTTTACCTTCATAAACCTTGTCGACAGTTTTAAAGGCTTCAGTCACATTTCCCCTCTGAAGCAAACGTCGTGGTTCAAAGTAAGATGACTTCTCGACGGCTTCCTGTCACAAAAAGTGTGACGTTGAAAAGTTTACCCATCTGCACTTTTAGCATTTTCTCCAGTGAATTATCAAAAAACAGAGCAAAACACCCCGATGTAAAGGAACAGAAACAGTTTTACTACTCAAACTATAGTATTCCCCATGATGCAGATGCTCAAAGGGTAAAAAGTCAAACCTCGATGGTGAAAATGGGATCGGGCAGGTCTTCATAGCTGATCTTTACAGCTGCTGCTCCTCGTTTGGCGTGCGCCTTTGTGTCGGCGACCACCGCACATATCATCTGACCGATGCACGACACCTGCAGATATGGTGAGTGTCGTAATTTCCCCATTAGTGTTTAAATGTGAGTAAAGAGCAGCGGGTGCGCAGAAGGCTCTACCTCGCTCTCGGCAAGCAGCTCCTCATTATAGCCGCAAAATGTGCGGACTTTCTTCCCGGGAATGTCTTTGGTTGTGATGACGTCGACAACGCCGGGAAGCTGTAGGGCTTCGCTCACATCCAGCCCTCTGTCAGACAGCAAACATCAAAATATCAGCATGAAAACACCAGAAAGAGCCTCTTTTTCCTAATGTAAATGCACTAAAGCTCGTTATTTAAAGATAATTAAACTCAAAAGCTCCAAAGTGAAGTTTGTCTATGTTGACTAGGGTGGGGCGATTGGATGAACATTAGTCCAATCGCTCATGCAAGTTAGTCGTGTTTGAGAAGTTTACCAGGGTGATTTATTTATTTGCCCATGAGTGAGTTTGCTAAGAATGATGGAGCTAATAGAAGCAGTCAACAGAACCCCCCCCCCAAAAAAAATAAAAATTTGTGTATTTTTTTTTAAAAGCACCCTCTTTCAACTGCGAGCCACTGCACCCTCTTCAGAGTGCGCCCAAATGCTTGTTGATGGAGCTGCAGAAGCTGGTGATAGCCAAGCATATTCAGCCGGATGGTGGACACGTACATACTCATGTAAGTTAGTCGTGTTTGAGTGCTTTGCTCGCACTATACGTCTGCACAAGCAGCACACTGCTTTGATTACATCCTTTTTCATCTGGCCCAAACACCCCCCCCAAAAAAAAAACAAAACAAACAAAAAAAACAAAACAAAACAAAACAAAACAAAACAAAAAAAAAAAAAAAAACATTGGCAACTTTTTTCTTTAGTGTTTTTTTTTTACGAATTAACACGACTTGACGCGATTAACAATTAAGCCAGCTGGAGCGCAGACTGACTCAAAATCCCTGAAATGTCTCCGTCAATGCATTTTGGGAGTTCGTCCGTTCTGTGCTCCAGATGGGTCGAGTGTGTTTAAAAAAAAATTTAATCGTGATGACCATGCATGATTACATTGCTCCGCCCATCAAAAAGTCTGCGCATACGCGAATATATCGCCCACGATTGCTGGACTCACAATTGCCGGTTGGAATTTTTTTTTTTTTTTTTTTTTTTTTTACATATCGCCCAACCCTAATGTTGATTGCAAAAGTGAAACCAACAATAATGCGCCAAACACTGCAGTTCCTCTAGTGACCACTTGAGGCGGACTCCAAGCATGAGTCAGTCGCCATAGAGTCCCATGTTAAAATGCCTGACTTTACAGCAGAATTAAACATCTTTACAGCCAGAGACAAAATGTAACTTTACTCCTTCATAACTGCACAGGCATGATTTTCTTTAACATCCCATGTCCAGAATATCCACCATCCCTCCTCTGCATATGTGCAAACCATCATCTGGCCCCCTGATGCACTGCCTTGTAATCTCAGTGACTCCCAATGAAAGTATTAACATCGCCAGATCTGCTGTCTGTCTTTTTGTTAGTGACACCATCTGTCTTTGGAAACAAAGCATGACCAGGAGCACACACACACAACAAAACCTAGAGGTCATCGCTCAGCTATCGCCATCTGGTGGTCTTTGGATAGAATACAGGTTTTTAGATAGCTTTGCATTGCTGATGTGGAAGCCATGTTTTAAGGCTAACGTTTTAAAGGTTAAGCAAATCTGTGTCCATCTGGCTGCATTGCTCTGCCTTTCCTTGCAGCTGATCATGGTCTTCATGTTTCCTGTATGCATCCATTATTTTGCATTTCTATTGTTCGCGCAAATGTATGTCAGTCCACAGCCCTGTGGAAGTCCTGCTGACACAGCAGGAAACCTATTATGCAGTGCAAGCAACAGAAGAATCTGCTTTTTAGTGCTGCCTGTGTGAAGGGACCATAATTACTTGTGATCATGAACAAGACACCTCCTGTGGCCATTAGAGGAACTGTAGTTTTTGGCTTTTCCTTGTTGGCGTTGCCATTTGGTGCTTACGTGATCTTAGCGTGTGGTCGGGAGCTGGTGACCACCATGAGGAAGAGCTCGCCCTCTATCTTTGGGAGGTCATCGCAGTACACAGCCTCGCCTGTGGCCTGGCTGATGGCGGACCGATGCATCATGGGACGCCCTACTGCATCGTGGTTACTCTGGTCCTTTGAGACAGGCTGATGAGGAAGGGGAAGTAGTCGTGTTTATGAAGAAAGCACATCTGTTTTTGAGTTAAACCATTCTGAAAGCCATTTTGTAACCTGGAACTCCTGCAGGCCAGGTTGGATCTCTCTGGGTAAAGGTTGTATCTTCTCAGGGACCTCGTCTGTGATCACATTCTGTAAAAACACATTTAAGTCAGTTGGATTTACCACATTACCCTGCACTATTTCTTTAAAGTAGATCTCTTTTTACCATTGCTTTCAGCTTGTGCAGGACCTCCAGGTAGAATTTGAAGAGCAGACTAAGAGTCAGAGACCTACGAAACTCCACCTTCCCTCCTGGAGCTGAAGGAGGGAGGGCCAGCTCTTCCAGAAGGATGTCGTAGGCTTGGCCGAGGGTCTCGTCGTCCCACGGCCTGAAGGGAAGAAAAGCAAATCAGCACAAGGTGAGAAAGTAATGAAGTAAAGTAGAGAGCGGAAATTGAGGGGAAAACAAAGAGACCTCCTGATGATGGCCTGGCAGGTTTTGGCTGCACTGACTGTGGTCGGGCCCATCCCTCCGTAGTAAATACTGACATCCTGAACCACTCTGGAGCTCTCTGAGAACATCACCCTCATCCCGGCTGTCACGGTGGCGAAGGAGGCCTCCTTCCTCGGTGCGTGGCGTAAAGCCTGAACAAACTCCCCCTGCAGGTGAGACGAGGTGCAGCACTAGTAATCGTTTTCTCTTTAGCACATAATCTATGACAGACGCTCACAGCCACACAGTAAAATATGTGTCACCAGTGTGGAGGAGACGCAGCATGTTCTTACAAATAAAGAATAAAGTTGGTGTACCTTTCTGGAAAAGGGGATGAAAACGGAGACGACAATCTCCTCCGGCTGCAGGATGACTTTCCCAAATCCCACGAAGAAGTCCTGATTCAGGGGAACCTCTCGTCTTCCTCCTGGTGAATTCATAGAGTTCAAGTTGCAGTTTGTTTATTCATCACTCATCTTGATATTTTTTTTTTTTGACTCACCGCTGGAAATCACGCTGACTTTGCAGTTGCCGGCAGCCAAAATGGGATTCAGGTCCGAGTTGGGGTACGCACTCACGATGTTTCCTCCCAGAGACTAAATGCAGACACATTAAACTTGTACTCAGAAACGAGAGGAGATTATAATCAGTTTAAGTTTTAATTCAAGGCTTTGAGTTCTAGTTTCTTTGAAGCCAGCCCTCTTTTTGTCTTACAGTGCCCCCTCATGCCCACAGCGAAGATATTTCTTCTTTGTCTAGCTGATTTTTTGCATGACGTCTGACCCATGAGGAAACGTTCACTATATTGCAGTAGTATTCCTCATCATCTGCAGTAGACCTTCACTGGCTGAGCTAGCATGAGAGCAGCTGTGCCCTCAGCTTTGGCCACTCAGGCACCATTTAAACAATGTTAGACCGATGCATGAAACGTAACATCTTAGGAGCTTTTTACTTTCAGTTCTATGGGAAATTTAAATGTGGTGTTGGTTTTTTGATGTTGTGCAGCAACTGTTTGACTGGTTATTGTTAACCGGTTCCTGACACCCCAGTCACAGCCGTGCGCGGCAGCTGCAGCCATTACAGATCGGCCCTGTAAAATGAGCAACGGGCTCAGAGTACCTTCTGGAATAAGTGCAGAGCACTACAGCTCAGCAAAAAAAAAAAAAAAAAAAAAAAAAAAATGCTTATATGCAACAAAAGCAATACTTGCACCATCGCCTCACAGCAAGAAGGTCCTGCATTAGAATCTACAGTGGGGGTCTTTCTGCATGGAGTTTGCTTGTCCTTACCAAGTCTGTGTGGTTTCACTCCGACTCCCTCCCAGAGCCCCAAAAACATGCACGGTGTTCGGTTAACTGGTGATTCTAAAGATGTCAATGTGAGCATGAACGGTCGTCTACATGTTGGCCCTGTGACATTGAAAACAGATAGATGGGTACATACATGGGCGACCGTGGCTCAGGGGGTTGGGAATCGCATCTGTAACCGGAAGGTTGCCGGTTCGATCCCTGGGCTCTCTGTCCTGGTCGTTGTGTCCTTGGGCAAGACACTTTACCCTACTTGCCTACTGGTGTTGGCCAGAGGGGCCGATGGCGCGATATGGCAGCCTCGCTTCTGTCAGTCTGCCCCAGGGCAGCTGTGGCTACAACTGTAGCTGCCTCCACCAGTGTGTGAATGTGAGAGTGAATGAATAGTGGTATTGTAAAGCGCTTTGGGTGCCTTGAAAAGCGCTATATCAATCCAATCCATTATTATTATTATTATTATTACAGGCTTAAAAATCATTTAAAAATGGCTTCATTCTCATGCTTTAGTCAAGCTCAACTGGATGAACTCCAACAGGCTTCTGCACACAAGCCTTCATCAGGGAGTTTCATATTTCACAAAAACAATGAGCCTTTTCTGCTCGCCCTCGGCTAAAATGCAACATGTGGTGAGAGGAACGCACCAGCACTGATGCAGTGTCCACAAAGCAGCAGTCCACGTTCTTCAAACTTAAGTCTATGTTCCATAAGCAAGAAACCACAGTGCCAGTTACAAATAATATGAATACATCTCAAACAAGATGTATTAAATGTTCAAATAAATATGAGCAAATATCAACTGAGGATCCTGCATCAGGATGATGTTAAAACAAAATCCTATGAATCTTTTAATTCTTGCTCTTTGTAATTAAAATTAAATGGGACTCTTTCACAGCAGCTGGTTAGTGCTACAGCAAGGGTTAATTTAAGCGATGGAAACAGGATGTGGAGGAGGGGGGAAAATAAATCTAGAAATGAAGTAAAACACAAATAATAACAATCAATTGCACATGTGCGATTTCTCCTTACAGCGACGTTTCGGATCTGCACACTTCCCAGGTTCCCCAGCTGCCGGTTCAGTGCTCTGAACACCTCAGTCTTCTCCTCCGGGAACTGAGGAACCAGCTTCTCCAAGACAGAATGAAGCTCAGACAAACTGCAGCCCGCTCCCACCCAAACGCCTGCAGAGAGGAAGCACATTAACCAACTTTATCTTTCCTTTAAATACCTCTTGCACACCCTAAAATAAACTCATTGCCTGTGCATGAACACCAACAGAGGGCTGGAGCCTCAGCTGAAGGTGTAGGTTACCCACCCTGTGGCGTCTGAGAGACCTCGAACAGCCCCTTCACTCTGGTTGGAGAGATGATCAGCGGATGTAGGATGCCTTTGAACTTCATGTCTGGACCTTCAGCACAAAGCAAATACAGCGGGTTAAAACGATACACTTTATAAAAGCAGGAGTCTAACCAGTAATTGATCTTGTTTAGAAACCTGAATTTGATCAAATAATGACAAAGAAAAATCTTTTCTCCATTTCCACTCTTTAAATCATGTTAGAAACACCTCAGAGGGTGTTTTCTGCTGACCTATGTTGGTGTTGCCCATGACCAGGGGAGCTTTGGGATGTTTGGCCTTGAGCTGGATCAGCTCCTCCAGAGAAACCGGAGACACCCAGGTGACCCTCTCCCCATGAAAGGTGAGTGTTTGAGGGCTCGTTGTATCTGCCATCAGCTGTAGTGAAAAGGGACATTACTGTAGCATCAATAGTTTAACTGGAGCTTTAGATACTCCTGCACCAAACCAGGATGTAAGTGTGAATTTTAAAGACCTTCCTCGTGTTGCCTTTGATGACTTACAATCAGCTCTGGAGGGAAGATCAGCTCCTGTGTTGGATCCAATGGCAGAAGATCCAGTTTGTCAAAGAGCTGAGGCTTTTCCTGCAGACAAGAAAACAGAAAGAAATAAACCCGGATTAACCCCCGTGTGCCCTCATGCACCCCTGACAACCTCAGCATGCTCCCAAAGAGACTGTGGTGGCTCAGGAACAATCTGTTCCAACTTCTGCAATCAGGCAGAAGGTTCCGCACCATCCAGGCAAGGACAAAGACTCAAGAGGAGCTTCTATCCCCAAGTCATGCGGGTCCTAAACCAGAACGTACAGCATTTTTACTTCATGTATATAATGTTCTCTCCCTTTTTGCACAGCGTGTCGTGATACATTTCACTGCATGCTTTGTCACATGTATAACTATGCATGTGCCAAAGAATCTTGAATCTCCTCTGAAACCTAGGCAAGGCCATCACTGAACTCCTGAATTGTCTGTGGCTCCACGTGGCAGTGTTTGAGGCACTGACTCATTAAGTCTCTGAGGTTCTCACGTGGCTTTTGGTCTGAGGAACGTGAAGGCCAATCAATGCTTCGTCCAGGAGCTGCCTACACACTCTGGCCACACAAAGCCGGGCTTTGTCCTGTACTCTGATGAATCAGGGTCCCCTCAGCATAAAGATGGACACTGATGTCCTTGAAGTTTAACTGACTGTTACACTGTTGATCAGGTGTTCAAGAGCAGTGCATAAAAAGAACAGCAACACCAAAGCTAATGGCTTGATTGAGCAGTTAAAGGTCAGAAGAATGTGCTTCATTAAAAGCAGCAGCAGTAAAATGAGAGGAAAACAAGAGAACCCCCCCCCCCCCCCCCCAAAAAACAAACAAACAAACAAACCAAACAAACCAAAAAAACTCAGGTTCACCTGCTCAGGTTCATCACCATTTTTCTCTCCATTGAGGCAGCAGTTTGCAGCACCATTGGCTTGGCAGCAGTTGGCTTCCTGTTGGCATCAACGTATCAATTTGTTTATACTCGTGTTCTCACATTTCTCTCTTTTTATATAAATGTGAAAAAAATTGCCTAAATTAGAGTGTACCTGACAGAAGGTCCTGCAGCCTTCCACAATGGGTCGATATCCGGTACACCGACACAGATTACCTGAAGAAACGCCACAGTGAGTTCATTTTACTTCGATGATAAATGTCATCAAAACATATCAAAGTTTTCCCCAACAAGAAGCCGTGAATTATAAAAACACGTGCGACTCCAGCTACTCTTTGCAACCTGGCTTTGTTCACTACCTGCAGATCACACATGAGGGTAGGAACATACCGTACATCAACTACAAGGCAGGCTCTCATGCAATTTTCCCACCCTCTCTCATATTACTGTATAAAACATTTTCCCTAACTGTGATGTCCAAGTGAGGTCTGACACAGATTTTCACCACAAGTTTTTAAGAGTAACTAGTTTGCTGTCCAGGCATGAAGCCGAAATGCCACGTTCACGGAGAGGAGAGGGCCTCAAGAACACCTGCAGATGCAACTCAAGACTTAACCCTTTAAGGCCCACCATAGAACCAAGTCCGCCAGAGCTCACTTTTTTTTTTCTTTTTTTTTTTTTTTTTTTTTAAATAAACACACTGTAGTGTTTTTGGGAGCATTTCAAGTTGCTATACATCAATACAACCGTTATATCCCAAATTTCAAAAATATGTATGTATTAAGTCCATAGTAACTACATAAATTGCAAAAAAGTGCAATAAACTACAAAAAATAAATTGAGAATCATCTTTGTTTTATTTTGTTTGTTTTTCTACATATTTCTAGTTAGAGAAATTTCAGAGGTCTATCCCTCAAAACTGTAAATGCAAAAAGTTGCACAAAATAGTTTCCAACCACAGGAATTTATTTTGAGTGTTTTCATAGTTTCATTTTTGAGATACACCAATTTTTATATACTCCAGGAAAATAATTATTATAATGCAAATTTGCAAAAAAACCAAAAACAAAACCGCATGTGCATCAAAATAAACCATTTCCAGCAGTGCAATTTGAGTTCTAAGCATCCCAGGAACCATACAGAAAGGCATAAAGTCAAACATGACTTTTATAAACAACAATAAATCTTATTAAATTCCCTGTAGGGAAAAACTATGTTTCCCATGAAAATGACGTCACTTCTGGTTTTGGCAGTCGATGGCGGACATGTGATAGTTCGCGCTAACATTTACTCCAGCATAGGAAGTGTTCTGAACAGCTGATCGGATCGGCAAAGCGTGTTTCTGGAATATTATGTTTTTGTTGCTGCAAGTGCTTTTTATGCAATTTTTTGCAAAGCTATATGTGGAAGGAAATGACCTAGCGCAAGCTGAATGCATGAGATGCAAGTCCTCCGGTTTTATGCAAAAAAAAAAAAAAAAAAAGAAAAAAAATTATTCCGCTAGCTTATGTGGTTGCAATTCTACCGGGATTGAAAATAGTTATGCAAAACGGAGCGTGCCCGCTTCGACCGGCCTTTAATTAATCATCTTCAAATGTTTTTAAAAATAAATAAGCTTTACACAAAAAGTATTTGCGCAGGGATAGCAGCCTGGCACCTCCTCCTCATGCTGGTCACACACTAATGTGGAATGGCGTCCCATTCTCCAACCAGCATTTGTCAAAAGTCAGCTCAGGGCTCGCAAAATCGCTAGCCCGACGTCCCGGGGCTAGCGATTTTTCCAGTCGGGCTACCAAAATCTATCTCTGCCCTGCCCTTTTGGCCTATCGTAGGAAGGAAAAAATATATGTCAATGCTTTTGCATTCTTTCGGAAATGTAGCTGGGTAATTATGTCATTGGCATCGGTGAGCCACTGTCAATATGTGACATATTGAAGTCGCGTTTGAATTTGCGCTTGTTTTTTTGCTTTCACTTTGCAATCGCGCGAACTGTGTATAGAGAGCGACAGCACTGATCTGTGAGTGATGATAATTTGTGCACCAATTCCTCTGACATCGTCTTATCAATCGTTAGCTTACTATGCAAACATGACAAGTGAAATCTCCCGCAGCTTAAACATGTGAGAGGTTGATCGCGCAGAGAATCGCTGAGCTTATGTGAGTGCGCGTGTAAAAGCAGCAGGATATATATTTTAGTTCTGCTGAGCCAAATAAGACAGGTCAGGGTGAAGAAGTGACAGCCAAAGAAAAGCTTACCACAAAACGGAGAAGTTATGACAAATCAGACTATAAGGCAAAAAGAAAGTGCAGCTTTATGGTTTCATGGACAAAATAATTTCTGTGGCTGCAATATGACGAGCTAAATAACCAGGGCTGCACATAAGTGGTCCGCAGGTGTGCATTCGCTGTCAAAATAAAAAACGCGCACAAGATAAGAAGTTGCAACGCGTGTTTGCGTACATAAGATTTTCTGGAGGAGGACAGACATTTGTTTAGAACTCTTAAAGATGTCGAAGAAGCTCCTTTAAGCAATTACTGTGATGTTCCTCCACCTCCAAAGAAATGTCAGAAGGAGTCCGAACCACAAAAGAAGCACATATTGCTCAGTCTGCAATACTGAGCAGTAATTGCAAATTACATACTTAAAATAAACCTGAAAATCAGTTTAAAACAGCGTACTATGTTGCAAAGAGTGAACTACCACTGGCACAATTTAGCAGTCTTTGCAAACTTCAAAAAGCAAATGGCCTCGATCTTGGTTCCACTTGCCTCTTACCTGTGACTTCAGTGGAAATTTCGAATTCAGGATCTGACACAGAGTGATTCATGTCCTACACAGTTCTTACTAGGGCTGGGCGATATGGCCTAAAATCAATATCACGATAAATTGATCAGTTGTCCATTTATCATTATCGAGGTTGATAACCACCCCAAGTGCCAAAAAACAAACATTTTTTTTCCATTTGATGGGGCTGTGGCAGGCAGCATAGTTCCTCCAGTTATTTTGATAATATTATTCCCCCTAGACCTATTCATTGCAATTATATTATTACCACTTTAAAGGACTGTAAAATGTCACTGAAAATAAATGAAGACAATAGTAGCAAGTACTTTTAGTGGTTAAGATTTATTAACTGAACAAAATAAAAAGTGTAGGATACAATATGTAACCATGCTCTCTAAAAAAATGTGTATCCCTTGTAAACAAAATAGTTTAATAATAAATATGTTTCACATTGGCTATTCACAAAGTAAACAATGATTGTGCAAATGTAATGCCATCATGGACAAAGGCCTCTCTGCTAAGGCCTTGAGGTACTATAACTTGTAAACAAATAATGTCACAAACACAAATGTCAATTGAACACAGAAAAAACTATAATAAATACTAAACACTGCCATGTGACTAGTGAAAACTATAAACTCTTAAACAAAAACATTAAATAGTGCTGTTTGCAAAAAACTTCAATAGAACACTGATAGTTAAAATTAGGCAGGGCTTGAACAGGGCACTTCAACAAGGGGCAGCAGCAGACTTGGTATCCTGAGCGGTTCAGTCAAACTACTGTTGTAGATGTTTACCTGAGTAGTGTTTACTCCAGGTTCTTGCTAAGAAACACAAGCATATTGACCATGTCAGGTTTCAGGCAGGATCTGAGGCATGTCACAATGTTTCCTCCAGAACTGAAAACCCGCTTGACAGCTTTCACAATATTTGGGCCGTTGTCAGTTGTTATAGCAACAAGGTCCTCTTCACTGATGTTCCATGCAGACAGCATCGCTCTCAACCCCTGTCCAACCATCTCCCCCGTGTGATCAGATGGAAAATAGGCCGTCTCGAGCACTCTGGTACGCAGCTCTCATTTGTTGTCGATGTAATGAACTGTGAGACTAATATACGGCTCCATTGCACGGCTGGACCAGAGATCGGATGTGGCTGCAACGTGCTTAACGTATCTCAATTCAGCAGCAACCTTTTCCCTCTCTGTGCTGTACATGCTGGGAATGATAGTTTTTGAAAAATATTTTCGTGATGGGAGTTTATGAAAATAATTGACAAGAGATATGAAGTGTCTGAACCCGTTGCGTTCCACTGTAGCAATAGGAGCCATGTCTTTTGCTATGCGGTAGCCTATAGCATTTGTGATTTCTTGCCATCTTTTTGAAGTTCGCTCATATAGTTGAGTACTAGCAAATGCTTCGGTTATTGACCGCTGCCTGGTGGAGGAAGACGTTTTTGCTGGTCCTCCTACTCTCTTCTCGCTTTGAGCTTTTTTTATGTCTTCGAATTGAATCACATGGTTGTGCTGCATGGCGGAAGAGGTTGGTTGTGTTACCTTGACTTGACGCAACAGTCTTTTTGCAGAGTTTACATTTAACAATTTTTTTGATCAATATCATCCTTGTTGAATCCAAAATGTTGCCAAACGATTGATGATGCATTTTTTTTGTTAACAAGCATCTCCTCTTCCTCCTCCACCAGCTCTACCTCCGTCGCTGCTGCTTCAACATTTAAATCGTCCTCCATTTGTTCACCCGTGTCTCGTCTTGTTACAGGTAGTAGAGTCATGTGACTCCACCCCGTCAAGTCTGTAACGTAGCACAGCGTCTTAAAGGGACATGAACATCGCCAACCTGCACATGCCTTTTCTTTTTTTTTTTTTAAATACCGAATTTACCGACATGGGCAAAATGACGTCGATGAGAGTCATAAATTTCGGTAACGATAAATTTTTGATATATCGCCCAGCCCTAGTTCTTACAAGTTCATAGAAATTTCTGTTCAATCAGAACCAAGTATTTGAGTTGATGATTGTAATTTTTATACAATGTTGTAATTTGCATTTCAACAATTTTTTGATTAATGTTTTGTTTCCTTTACAATATTATACATTAAAGTACAATATTGTAAAGGAAACAAAACAAGAAACAAATCAATCAAAAAATTGCTCTTTTTTTTTAATTCAGGCTACTTAAATTTATTTTGGGCTACCAAAAACTGAAGAGTCCCTGCCTGAAGGGCTACCAGGGATTTTGAAATTTTGCGAGCCCTGCAGCTAGTGTGACCGAGTTAGTTATAAATAAACTTGACCTGCCAGCCAACACGCCTTACCTGACTCCTACAGTCTGGACATTTCTGTACTACAAATCTTTTTTTATTCATCTCAATAAATATTCCCATAATTAATACTGGATTTCTGATTTTCATTAACTACAAGCCATAACCTTCAAAATTCAAAAGAGCCCCCAAGAAAAAAGTAGAATATCTGAATGCTTTTAAGTCAGAGTGGTTACTCTCCTAAAAAAGTACTGTGTGTTCAGCTGACTGGAGAGAGTGACTGTACCATTTACTGACAGGAAGGACAAAAGTTGGGCAACACAACTATTCACCGTTACATGTGACAAACTATGACAGCAGAAAAACAAACAACTCAAATGAGAGTGAACACACCAGCCAGAGCCTGGGTGATGTCGTCCATGGTGGGCTGCGGTTTGTTCCTCAGCAGAGCGTACGTGGACATCACCATCCCCGGAGTGCAGAAGCCACACTGGGAGCCGTGAGCCTTGGCTATTCGCTCCTGGAAGGACATAACCACAAACCTAACAGTTTATCTTGTGTTTGCAGTTGTTTTTTCCCCCCCCCCACTTGGTTTACAGTTTGTTTGCATGTAAATAAAGTTGGCCATTAAAATGTAATCACAGAATTAGCCAAACAACTCATCAGGAGGAATGTTTTGGAATAAAAGCGAACTTTCCAAATAAACGTAGATGACATAAATAACAGGGGTGTCCCTGGAACTGACCTGCACCGGGTGGATCCTGGTCTTGGTGCTGCCAATGCCCTCCACTGTGGTGACTGCGGCTCCGTGGAGCTGACAGAGCGGCAGCAGGCAGGCGTTGGCTGAGTAATGGCTGATGGTACAAGTAAAGGTGACTTAAGGCAAGTATTAGCAGATTAAGCAGTAATACCACTAAAACAACACTACATGCACCTGTACTGTTTTCTAAAGCTTCTTCTCTACAACTATCTCCACAAAGAAAAGACCTGCACAGAACACCCGAACTAGGGCTGCTCGATTATGGCAAAAATGATAATCACGATTATTTTCACTGAAATTGAGATCTCGATTATTTGACGTTTATTTAACCCTTTAAGACCTACTATAGAACCAAGTCCACCAGAGCTTATATTATTTTTTTTACATGCTGTAGTGCCATTTGTGGGAGCATTTCAAGTTGCTATACATCAATACAACTGTTATAGCCCATATTTTAATAATATATATGCATTAAGTCCATAGTAACTACATTAATTGCAAAAAAGTGCAATAAACTAAAAAAAAAAAAAAAAAAAAAAAAAAAAAACATTTGTTTTTTTACATATATTTCTACTTGGAGAAATTTAAGAGGCTTGTCCCTCAAAACTTTAAATAAAAAAAAATAGTTGCAAAAAATAGTTTACAACAGGAAATTTATTTTGAGTGTCTTCATAATTTTATTTTGGAGATACACCAATTTTTATATACTGCAGGAAAAACAAAAAAACAATCCTATGATGCAAATAAAACAGCATGTGCATCAAAATAAACTATTTAAAGCAGTGCAATTCGAGTTCTAAGCATCCCAGAAACAATTCAGAAAAGTCAAACATGACTTATAAAAGCACCAGTATAGGCTTTTAAGGCCTGCAAGTAAAAAAAAACAAAAAAAACAAAAAAAAACACCAAAAACTTCATTTTCCGCGAAAATGACATCACTTCCCGTTTCGGGCAGGAAATGACGTACATGCGATAGTTCGCGTTGACGTCTTGTTCAATGTGGGAAGTGTTACGAACAGCTGATCGGATCGGCAAAGCGTGTTTCTGGAATATTAGGTTTTTGTTCCTGCAAGCGCTTTTTATGCAATTTTTGCAAAGCTATATGTGGAAGGAAACCGTGACAGAGGACAAGCTGATGGCATCAGATGTAAGTACAACTCCTCTGGTTTCATATGCAAAAAAAATTATTGCGCTAGCTTACACGGTTCAGGTTCTACAGGGATTTAAAAATAGTTACGCAAAACGGAGCGTGCCGCTCTGACCGGCTTTAAAGGGTTAACAATAACAATGTATTGAATAATGACATTAAAAATAATATAAAATAGTGTGCAAATACTGATAACAGTGCAAATGTTTGCAATATAAAAAAATAAATGAAAAATGTAAACATCTATGTTTAGTGAACTTTGCAGTGTTGCTCTGTGGTGCAGCTACGACACCGTAGCAAAGTTTACACACTGTGTCTACTTGATCCACGTCTGACTCCGCCAACCCATAATGTTTCCACACCACTGAAGGTTTTTTTTTTTTTTTTTTTTTTTTTTACCTCTTTTCAACCAACGGCAGTCACTCCTCTCCAAATAAATTCTGCTTCCTCGGTCCTCTTAATTGTTGTGACGTGTGTTCGAAATGCAGAGAGGTGCGCTCGATTTGCCACACGGAGCAGCGCGAGAGTAAAGCACGAGGGAGGTGCTAATAATCGGCTCAGTCATTTTTAATGATCGTTGAAAGCCCAGATCGTAATCGTGATTAAAATTCGATTAATTGAGCAGCCCTAACCCGAACCCACATCTTCAGGACAAACCAAATGTTACTGTCAACATCCCAACTGTGCATCCACAGGGAGGGGCTTCATCTGTTACAGTGCACACAGCTACTGTTAGACCTACTAGCAGTAAGTACAGCACCTTTTATTTTAAAGTGATGCAATGTGGACCAGTATTACCAGTGTTTCCACTCTGCCTGCTATCGTCTCAGCACCACCTGCACTAGTCACAGGAAAATATATTATAGTTTGTGATACTAAGTATAAACATAGCTGAGCCAAGTTCCAGCTAAACTAACTTTTGGATCCAAAACCGGAGCCAGAGCTGGTGGAAGGATTCTTTGACAGCTAGGACATGTTGTGAAACAAAACAAGCAGGGTGAAACGTTCAAGAATATAACCCCAAACTAATCCAGAGATTCTACTGGATGCAGGAACAGCCCTCGTGCGTGCCACGAAGGGAATTTTTCAGCCACAGTGAAGATAATGTGCGCAAGTAAAATACCAAAATGATACTCACCATGTCTGTTTTTTTTTTTAAAGATCTGGGCCCGTATCCCTAAAGATTCTGAGAATCCTCTCAGAGAGCTCCTAACTTAACCTAAAAATTCCTTGCCAGGAGTTTTAGCTTAGAAGTGATTCCAGAACATTTTCAGTGAACTCTGAGCAAGGAATGGATGGAAAATCCTATCTTAGTGAGGAGGTGTGGTTGACCCCGTTGCTAGGTATGAGTCATCATTTCAAAAGCCGTGATTGGTTGATCCTACAAGTTTGATGGAAATAAGCTTTTGGTGATAATGAGCAAAGGATGTACCCTCAAATCAATAAACATATTATACACTCTAATCTTATGCTGACTGTAATTGTAAATAATATTTCACATTCAAGAAAATATCTGGAAAATGAATAGTAAGCTGTAGGGGTTATAGCCATTAGAATCCAAAATATGTGAAAACTTAAAGTCATTACACCCTGTTCAAATAATGATTCGTGTCTTATTTGCTCATATTAATATCCTAGCTGGCATATTTTGTACTTTCACTCCCATATGGACCCCGTTGAAAACAAGATGGCCTATCTCAAGAGGCTGTCCTTAATGAAGTAGAAATCACAACGTTACAAGTCCAGTGTGGTCTTAACGAGGGTAACACGGCTCAGCTTTTAGCAATGTCTGTGATTGCAGACCCAAGTCATCACTGCTGCATTGTTGCATTTTCCCGGTTGCCAAATACCTCAGGGTTGTGATTACTTTCGTCTCCGGTGTAATAGCGTTGTGGCGTCGAGTTGGTGAAGTAATTGCATCTCTAAGGAGACCCACCACAAACATGATTCCTGCACGATCCAATCTGTAGCATCTCAATAATTCCCTGTCATCCAGTGTTTGCAGGACATCTCTCCTGCCTCTTCTGTTGGCCATTTTGTGCAGCTGCTTAGGGGAACTCCTAAGCCACTAAAAGTCCTCTTCCCTGCTCTTAGCAGATCTCGCCTTAGGAGCCCTTTTAAGCGCTAGGAATCTTGAGGAATAGCTTTTATATTAACTGGGATTGTCGTGTCACTTTTAGGGGAAATTCTAAGAAAACGTCATGACTCTGAGAATTTTCTTAGAATTTGGCCGCTAGGAGCCACTTTTTGCACAAAGATTCTTTAGGGATACGGGCCCTGGTGTGGTGCAACTCCAGGCCTCAAAGGCCGCTGTCCTGCAGGTTTTAGACGTGTCCTTGATCCAACAGAGCTGATTCAAATGGCTAAATTACCTCCTCAACATGTCTCGAAGTTTTCCAGAAGCTGGTAATGAACTAATCATTTGATTCAGGTGTGTTGACTCAGGGCGATACCTAAAACCTATAGGACACAGACCCTTGAGGCCTGGAGCTCCCCACCACTGCTTTAGACCGTGTAATAAGGCTGATTGTGGCAAAAAAAAAAAAAAAAAAAAAAAAAAAATCCCCTAAACCTGACAGCTTTAAACTGTTCGGTGGTTTTGTCCTTCATTTTTAAAATCTCTGTTCGACATCGTTTCAGATTCCTCTCAGTGTGTGTCCCATTATCTCCTCCTCAGCTACAGGAAGGTGAATGAGTCAAACAGACTGTATTGTTTCATTGTCAGGGAGGGAAGTGACCATTAGCCAACAAGTTCAGTGTGGTCATCCATACCAGGCTTGCTCATTACAAGCCAACACTTACACTCTCTCCTGTTTTCTGCAAATCTAATTTCACTTAAAGAGGCTGAGAGACCAAACAAATTGATTTTTCCAGTCCTAAGGCTGACGTTGTGCCCAAGTGAAACATACACTGACAGCAGATGTTCAACTGCACTGGCATCTTTTAGCTGCTCACATATTAATCATAAACAGTGTGAAGTTGGTTGACAGCACAGAACTCACACTTTTTCCCCCTCGATTATATATTTATGGACTCTTCTACAGTGGCATGATTCATAGTTCATGTATTTGATACTGGCGCATTAAGGAGTCCTTCAGTTCTTCCCCTGAAACAAGCCATTTAAACCCCTGTCTCTATGAGACCCTAAAAGGTCTAAAAACACTGAAAGCCAATGTGCAGATTAAAAAGTAGGAAAAAACTTGAGTATTTAGAGCAGTCTGAATCTTAAAGTTCATCTTAAACTTTGATATTTGCATTAAATATGCACAGACAGCCACAAAATGACCAAAAATGGGGAAAAAAAACAAAAACAAAAAACCCCCAGCAGCATCAGGTGGTGTGACGTCATAAAGGATACATGATGGATTTCGCTGCAGGTTGGTAGCGCGACACCATAACTGTGCACGCTCCACAGCCTCCTCCGCCGCAGCCGTACTTGGTTCCAGTTAATTTCACTGAAGTCAACAGTCAAGGATAAAGACAAGTCCACCGAATGCTTACAACTAAGGTATTAACTAGGGCTGTCAGCATTAACACGGTCATCACGATTAAATTTTTTTTTTTTTTTTTTTTATAAACACACTCGACCCATCTGGAGCACAGAACGGACAAACTGCCTGAAATGCGTTGACAGACATTTCAGGGATTTTGAGTCAGTCTGCGCTCCAGATGGGTTAATTGTTAATCGCGTTAGTTGTGATGACAGCATTAACGCGTTTAAACCGCATTAACGCGTTAATGCCGAGTAACCCTTACACGGGCCCAATCTGCATTAACGCGGATTAGCCTGTTTTAACGCAGCTGACAGCACCAGTATTAACATTTAAACAGCGAAGGTGAACTGAAAACTGGTCTGAAGGATACTCTTCTGCCTGAGGAAGGGCAACAGCATCGTCTCCGGGTCGGCATGGTTCTCAGTCACCTGTTTTAACAGGACCAAAGAAAATTAGTTCTAACATCTGCATTTATTTTGCTTATACAGTGCTGGGCAAAAGTCTTGAGCCAGCCCTCATTTCTTTATACTTTGTCACCAAGCAGCCAGACTATCCTGTAATACTTTAAAGCACTCTTGATCAATATTTCTCCTGGCTCTCTAAAGGTCTTTCAAAGCTTTTCTTTGGACACTGACCGCTTTTTCACTCGACCTACTCCCAGTATGTTCTTTTGGTTGTTAAGCCACTTAACACCAGCCTACAAGTCATTCAAGCATTTAAAAAAATAAATAAATAAAATAAAACCCCACCAGAACCAAGACAATATGGCACCAGGAGAACACACCGAATCGTTTCTAAAATCTCCACTGGTAAGACTTCATAATCTGTGTGATTTGAATATTTTATTAACCATGTTCAAAGTCACATGTGGATCACTGCCTGCTATCTAAGTGATAGTTAAGAGATAGAAAACTCCATTTGTGTCGGACGAGAGGAGACAAAGGGCAGTTGTTGCTTGTTTCTGATCAGAAACAAGCAACAAGTGAGGGCACGTAATCGGCACATCTGCCTGTGGAAGACGTGACGAGGTACGTCAAGCACTAAACAGATTGTGTGTTGAATGTACAGCACGTTTCTTCTGCTGCCTATAGCTTAGATGACGGTCAGTTTAATGTTAGAGTAGAGCTGGGCGATATAAGATTTTTTTCATATCGCGATATGTTTTTTTTTCGATAACGATATATATCACGATATAAGCCAAATAACTATACATGTAAGATTTAAATGTGCTGTTGCTCACAAGTACAATGTGAAATAATCAGCAGCTTGTTTTGATTTAAATATTTATTTCCCATAATAAGTTAAACAGGGCAGATGTACTTAAAATGAGGCTTCAGTTTAGGCAAAATAAAGGCAAATATTACAAACTACACAAAAGGTAGCCGCTAAAGCATTTAAGTTTCAAAATAGAACAAAACAGACTACTAAAGTGTCAGTTCCACTTAGAAATAAAATATTAATTCTAAAAATAAATCTTAGTTTATTTTACAGAAGAGACAAAATTGACTAACTTATATAATATTGCTTTGGAAGCGCTGTCTGAGAGAAATGTTTATGTCCAGGGAGTTGGTAACGAGGATCCAGTACCTTAATTAGCTGCTTGAATCCTTCCTTTTCGACCGTGTTTATTGGTATCATGTCTTTAGCAAGACAGTAAGCTATGGCATTCGTTATGTTGCTATGTCTCTTAGCTTTTATGTCATATTCAAGTGTCATTCAAGTGCGCATGCGCCAACCAGCGTGCAGCCTGTTACAGTCGCTCCTGCTTTTCTCTTAGTTTAGCTCTTTTTTCTTACGTATTCTTTTTTTTTCTGACTTGTATTTTCCTCCGTTTTCTATCTCTTACTCAATCATGTGGATTGAGAGAGTTTTTGTTCTTCTGGTGGCCGTGGAACTGTTACTTTTATCATGGAACGGGACCGCGGCACATCTCCTACACGCACGGACTGTTTACTCCAGAGATCAGCTGATCGCCCTGATGCCGGCCGGCTCGCTGGCCAGGCCCGCAGAAGTGCCCGCAGAAGTACCAGCTGAAATTTGGAGGAAAACACATCGGGGATGCAGAGGTCAAGGACAGAAGAGAAGAAAAAAGGTGACGGTGAGACAGCGGAGGCTCGAAGCGAGGAGGAGGTTTAAACCGTGTCTGCCGTCTATCGTGATGGGAAATGTGCGATCGTTGGCAAGTAAAATTGACGAGCTCTCAGCACTGGTACGGAGTCAGAGGGAATACCGAGAGTGTAGCCTGATGTGTTTCACCGAATCATGGCTGCACCAGGTCATTCCCGATGAGAATGCTTCCGTGGAAGGCTTCCACACTGTTCGGGCGGACAGGGACAGCATCGCTAGCGGTAAGCGTAAAGGAGGTGGGCTTGCTGTTTTAGTTAACAACCGGTGGTGTAACCCTGCCAACATAACAATCAAAGAAAGGATTTGTTGCCCGGACACTGAACTGTGTGCTGTTGGACTCAGGCCGTATTATTTACCCAGGGAATTCTCTCACGTCATCTTGGTGGCTGTTTATGTTCCCCCCTCTGCTAACCCCACAGCTGCATGTGACACTATCCACTCTGCCATAGCTCGGCTACAGACTCAGCACCCGAGTGCCTTTATTGTGATCTCGGGTGACTTCAACCATGTATCACTGGACAATACACTACCAACATTCAAACAATATGTGGACTGTCCCACCAGGGGAGAGAAAACTTTAGACTTACTGTATGCTAACGTCAAGGATGCATACAGCTCCTCCTCCCTCCCCCCACTTGGTAGGTCAGATCATAACCTGATTCACCTCACCCCCCGCTATGTGCCAATTGTGAGGAGGGAACCTGTGACCACCAGGACTGTTAGGAGGTGGTCAGAGGAGGCAATAGCGGAACTACAGGGCTGTTTCGAGGTGACCGACTGGGAAACACTCTGTGAGCCTCACGCCGAGGACATCAATGGGCTTACTGAGTGTATCACAGACTACATAACTTTCTGCACCGACTCCATTGTTCCAGCTCACACTGTTCATTGTTACCCAAATAACAAGCCGTGGGTGACTAAGGACATCAAAGCCCTCCTCAACAAGAAGAAGAGGGCTTTCAGAGGGGGCAACAAAGAGGAGGTGAGGAAGGTCCAGGTGTTACTAAAGGACAAGATCAGAGAGGCTAAGGACAATTACAGGAGGAAGCTGGAGTGGAAACTCCAGCAGAACAGCATGAGAGAGGTGTGGAGGGGCATGAAGACCATCACTGGATTCAGGCCAACCAACAGCAGGGGAGCTGAGGGAGGTGAGAATAGAGCCGACGAGTTGAATCTGTTTTTCAATAGATTCGACACCACAGTGTCTGCTCCCACCCCCACAACCTCACCTGCAGTCAGCCTGGAATCCAGAGCCACACCACTGTGCCAGCCTCTCTCTTCACATGTTGCCTCCTGTGAGATTCCTGACACCCCTCCCCCACCCATCACCTTCACTCAATACCAGGTTGAGATGCAAATGAGGAGACTTCACTCAGGCAAGTCTGCTGGACCAGACGGAGTGAGTCCCCTTGTCCTCAAGGCCTGTGCCCCCCAGCTGTGTGGAGTCTTTCATAAACTGTTTATGCTGAGTCTGAGTCTGCAGAGGGTCCCGGTGATGTGGAAGACATCATGCCTCGTCCCTGTACCAAAGACGCCTCGTCCCAGTGGCCCCCAGGATTACAGGCCCGTGGCACTGACCTCCCACATCATGAAGACCCTGGAAAGGCTCATCCTGGACCAGCTGCGACCCATAGTAAGACCACATCTGGATCCCCTTCAGTTCGCTTATCAGCCTCGTCTCGGAACAGAGGACGCCATCATCTACCTGCTCAATCGTGTCTACACCCATCTGGACCAGCCGGCGAGCACTGTGAGGGTCATGTTTTTTGACTTTTCCAGTGCTTGCAACACCATCAGGCCGACCCTCCTGGGTGATAAGTTAGCAGCGATGCAGGTGGATGCTTCTCTGGTGTCCTGGATTGTTGATTACCTGACAGGAAGACCACAATATGTACGTCTCCCACAGTGTGTGTCTGACAAGGTGATTAGCAACACAGGGGCACCACAGGGGACTGTCCTCTCCCCCTTCCTCTTCACCCTCTACACCACAGACTTCAGCCACTGCACAGAGACATGCCATCTTCAGAAGTTTTCTGATGACTCTGCGGTGGTTGGATGCATCAGCAGGGATGATGAGACAGAGTACCGGGCTGTGGTCGACTCCTTTGTCACGTGGTGTGAGCAGAATCATCTGCAGCTCAACGTGGCAAAGACCAAGGAACTGATCGTGGACTTCAGGAAGACCAGGAAACACTTGACCCCTGTTTCAATCCAGGGGGTCAGTGTTGACATTGTGGAGGACTATAAATACCTTGGAGTACACATTGACAATAAACTGGACTGGGCTAAAAACACCACAGCACTTTACAGGAAGGGCCAGAGTCGTCTCTATTTTTTGAGGCGACTGAGGTCCTTCAACATCTGCCAGAAAATGCTGAGGATTTTCTATGAGTCTGTGGTGGCCAGTGCGATCCTCTATGCTGTTGCATGCTGGGGGAGCAGGCTGAGGGTCGCAGATGCCAACAGACTTAATAAACTGATCCGTAAGGCCAGCAATGTTGTGGGGATGGAGCTAGACTCCCTCAAGGTGGTGTCGGAGAGGCGGATGCTGTCCAAGATAAAGACAATGTTGGATAACACCTCCCACCCACTCCATGACATGTTGGTCAGTCACAGGAGCTCGTTCAGTGAGAGACTGAGATTACCGAAAAGCACCACTGAACGACACAGGAAATCATTCCTGCCTGTGGCCATCTCCCTGTACAACGCATCCACTTAACACACTGTTTGCTGCTACAGCTACACATGTTTCTTTTCCAACTATTTATTTATAAGTGACTTATGTATGTATGTATGTATATGTATATATTGTACTATTCTTAGTTAGCGTATTGTCTGTCTTGTCTTAATGTTGGTTTAAAATGGAGCACTGTAACAAAAAATAATTTCCCCCAGGGATCAATAAAGTATTCTGATTCTGATTCTGATATGGTAAGACGCTGGAGAAAGCCGACTCAATTGACTGTTGCTGCTTCGCAGGGATTCCCCTGGTTGTTTTCGATGACGAATTAGCGCTTTCAGTCAGAGATTGAGCGTGCTTTAGTGGGTGGCACTGCTTCAGGTGATAAAAAAGGTTTGTTGTATTTCCAGACTTTGTGGGAACATGCTTTTGGGACAATTTACAGTGCGCGTTACTCTTTTTGTCAGACTTCAAATAGCCGAAATACCTCATCACTACAGAACTTCTCTGGCCTTTCCTTTCGACAATCTCTCCGGCATTGGAACCGTCATCGGTGTTCTCTTTGGTAACCTGGTCACCCAAGCTCTCGGTTGATTTTTCCTCTAGTCGGCACACTCATTTCCTCCATTACCCGGCCGGCATGGCGGCTGGCTGCTTCCCAAACAAATACACATGTGCGGCTTGGCACTTGAGCTGTACGTAACAAGTTACGTGACGTGGCACTGCGGCTGTGATTGGTTCGGCTCTGCGCTACTTAATTTGTATTGGCTATTCATTTTTTTTTATAAGAGAGGAAGAGAGAGAGAGATGAGTCTATCGCAATAGTTTCATTTTTCTATCGAGAAAAAGTTATTTCGCAATACATATCGTTCTGTCGCCCAGCTCTATGTTAGAGTTTTATCTCTAAGAAGAACAATAATATATAAGACAGGTGTAACATGGATGGATGTAATCAGGGGCAACAGTAACTGTCAACTGCACCGATGACACTTTACTGTGAAAGTTTACATTTGACATTTAAATTAATGTGCATTTTTATGATTAAATAAAATTAATCACCAAGCTCCACTTGTTAAAAGTAGAATTAAAATCTAGTTATAGGCTAAACATTTAAGCCAACTTAGATATTTCTACAATTATCACTCAGTTGTTTGCTTTCGTTTTTGAGCTATAAGGGGTCAGCATGATGTATTTTACTGTCACATGACTTCTTGCATTAAAAGCATTATAATGTTGCCATCATTAGTGAAAAACTATTCAGATTATTCACTTTATTGTTAGTATACAAGCACAAGGAAATCCGCACCACTAATTTATGGGCAACCCAACAGCAGCTCAGAGAAGTTATAGTTTTGCAATTTCTAATTAGTTTTCTTTACTTTTTTGTTTCTTTTTGAGTGTTTAAAAAAAGAATTTCATTTCATTTGTCCAAAGTCTACTGTGAGGATGAGTGGGGTCAGAGGTCATGCTACACTGAATGAAGCGTTTCAGGTGATGGCAGGCAGCTGGGTGCCAACAGTGCAGTCATCTGCTTTTACTACCTGCTGCAGAGCCCTTTGTTCAGGTGCAATACCACACTGGTGGTTACAATTAGGGCTGCCACAAACGATTATTTTGATAGTCGACTAGTCACAGATTATTTTTGCGAATTGGACGCACCAGCAGCATCTGCTCTTATATAACTATCATTAGCTTACAGCTTTAAGTGTTTAAGGTATGTGCTAACTAAAAATAAAGACAAGATGATAGTTTATTAAATTTTAATGAAATTTGCAGATTGTCTCGGTGAAGTTTAATAAACTCCTTGCTATCTAAAATATAACAGGACACCGGAGTATATTCTCTAACATTTCACACTTCTGATAATCAGCTGTCTGCTTGACGTTTATTCAGCTGTGTAAAAACTATAACCTCAGCCAAACAGATTTACTCAGGAACAAATAAAATACTAAAAAAAGCCAAACCATAACATTTTTAAGTTATCTAAGTGAGATGTGTGTGTGTGTGTGTGTGTATATATATATATATGTGTGTATGTGTGTGTGTATGTATATATGTGTGTGTGTATGTGTGTGTATGTATGTATATATGTATATATATGTGTATATATACATATATGTGTATATATATATACATATATATATATATATATATATATATACATATACATATATATACATATACATATATATATACATACATATATATACATATATATACATATATATACATATATATACATATATATATATATACATATATATATATATATATATATATATATATATATATATATATATATATATATTTATATTTTTATTTTTTTTTTATTTATTTATTTATCCTGAGCAGCGAAAGACAGCGGTGTGTTTGAAAACGATCTGCCGGGAGTCCGGTGTTCTCACAGGCTGTAGTGAGCCTTGCCCCCGGCTAGCTATCGAGCTAGTGGGTAACAGACGTCTCTGAAAACGTCGGAGCGCTTTTGAAAATATGTGGTGTCTTGATAAACTGAGCAGATATTTGAGGTTTACACAGCTACATTCTCGCCTGAAAATATGTTAAACGTTTATTTTGTGACCCAGAAAGAATAATAAGAGTAATATTAAAACTAACTAGCTGCCGCCATTGTTGGAAACTGAGCTGGGCCACGCTATGAATTCTGGGACACAGCTGCTTCTTCGGGGTTTAACGGCAGCTGGCATCCTTTTATATGCAGTGCTGCCATCTTCTGTTTCAGTCCGTTATTACACTCTTAAATCCTACTACTTATTCCTGCCTCTTTTGTAATCTTACAAAGCTTCAAACGACGCCTCGACTATTAAATTAGTCGTCGACGATTTTGATAGTCAACGTAATCGTGACTAGTCGACTAATCGTGGCAGCCCTAGTTACAATAGAAGTCGGAGAGGTATTGACCTGTTACGACCTGTTCAGGAGGTGAATAGATTCAGGGACTTCTTTATCTTACAGGCGGTTTACAGAGACCTCGTCAGATCCTCAAGGATTTCCAAGCTTGTTACCTGCTCGACCTCAGCACCACTGATGAAGACGGTCGTCCTGGACGTCCTGTAATCCACCATCAGAGTAAAGGTTGTTGGTAGAGCACCATGCCTTCTAATGTTGGATCTCCTCTCTGCAGGCCACCTCGTTACTTGCCAGTCGACCTACAACTGATGTTGGATGGGTGGATGTTGGGCACACGTGTCTAAATAAGAAGTGTGAACTGGACTTGACAACGTTGAAGAGCACCTGTGCTTTGGTTGCACATCCTTCCAGCTTGAGGTATGTTAGGGCGTTTTCAAACCTGTAGCTTGTTTACTCTGGTCCTAATCAGCTGATGAGTTTGTAAACTTGTAGCTTTTGGTTAATTTTTTCTCTGTGTGAAAACAAAAGTGACCTCCAAGCCAACCAAATTGCGTCACTACAAACCACGTGAGAACACCGAGTCCGCTCATTGGCCGGATGGTTTTGGGGCAGGAGCAACGAAAGTGAGAACAGGATGAAGGCGCTGTGTGAGAAAACTGAGGATTTACGTTCCTTTCACAGCTGGTTGCTAGCCCGTATAGACCTTTGCACATCTAAAGCACCTCCATGCATTGAGAATACAACGCATATGGGACGTTTTTAGCTCACATGTGTAATGTACACCTAACGATTACTGTGTTCACACCTGCATAAATACACTGCAAGAGGTGGAAAAACGACTTGACACCGCACGTGTGAAAGCACCCTGAGCCATAAAGTCCTGCACCGAAATCTCAGGATCTTGTTTTGAGGCCAAGATGGAGAAGTTTGAACGGTGTGGTACACAAAGAAACTGTCGCTCAGCGTGAGTCAGCCAGGTGTTTTCTCTTTGATTTGCAGAACTTGGCCTGCTTTCAGTTTTTTTAATGCCCATTTTGTTTCTCTTTTACAAACCCGTAAGAATATGCGCAGTCCTGTGTGTGCTTGCACTTATTCTGCACCTTACCTTTTCAGAACCAATACAGATGACAGCTTTCTAAGGTCTTCTTCTTCCTGCATTTTTGTTCACTTCGCAACATGTGTGAAGGTCATTACACCTCCAACTTGCAAACGTTTTACTTTAACTCACCTGTGCTTGTCTAAAAATGATATTAAGAGTTTTGCTAACAGCAGCGCGAGGTAAAAAGTCACCTCGGAAATTGCTAACTGTGCAGATTTTATCTGTCAGAAAACAAAACGGTCGCTATGATAACATTAAAAAAAACTCTAAACCTACCTTTTTCCCGTTGATAAAGAAGCACAGAGCGTCTCCTTGTTTTCCTGCAGACATCTTTCAAGTGCGTGACTAAAGACCGTGACGACGACTTTATCTCCAGGAGGTAGCTCAGTACCCCTTAGCGCTTCCGTCTGCCGACACTTTCAAAATAAGATGCTTTATTCTGGTTTCTTTGTGTAGCAACTCTCTCTTGGTACACTTCAAAGTGACGTGAAACCCAATTAATTAAACTTAATACAAATGAACTAAACTCAAATTAATTTGCATGTAATTACTTATGTTTACAATAGGACATAATAATTTTTTAGAAATAAAATTTCATCGTTTGGAGCTTTCTGGGTGTTTTGGTGAATTGCATAAGCAGTTGTGAAATTTTATTTAGTTTTTTTTCCTTTCTGGAAAACAAAAAAACATTTAAAAAGAATAACTCAAAGCTTTAAAATGAAATAAGACTTGACTTCTATTCCCAAAAAGTGGTGTTTTTCTGACCCATCGAGTTTCAACTTGCAGGACTGACTTGTAACTCCCGAAGTATTCCTTAATTGTTAAGTTTCTTATTTTTTTATTTTTTTATTTTTTACTATGAGCACCTTTTAAACACTTTCTCTTGCACATCCAGAGATGAAACACATGAATGAAATCTGATGGAAAGTAAACAAGGCTGTAAATCAAATATTTTCTTAGGGTTGCCTTGGACTCTGGTCATAAAATGAGAAAGCAAAAAACTGTATCAGAATTGAGCATGAGTCCAACACCAAACTAATAAAACAATCTGATACACATATAGCAGATTTACAAAAAAAATCTTTATAGCCATACAGCAATGACTGACAGTGGCAAATAAACATCAGGTGATTCGTGACCTATCCTTGGCCCTTACATTTATTTCTGTTTTTGTTAATCATTTATAGATTGGTCTTTTTGCACAGTCATTCATTGCTGTTAATACATTGTCATCGTTTCTCAGGAGGAGCAGATAAGAGAGGGAAAAACCTAGTGTTAGGTAAAGAGCCACAAGAGGGCGCTAGAGGTAAGGAAAACATTTAAAGAAAAGCTGCAGAGGAAAATCAAACGTGGACAAGCGGAAAGAAGAAGGTGAGTAATGATTGTACAGACATGTTTCTTTTCTGTGCCACACTGCTTCATTTATGTCTTAAAAGTGCCTCTGAAATGATGATTTGGGTTTCAGGTGGGCTTATGGGCTTCTTTCAAAACTTAGTTTTTGTTTTATTCCCCTCTCATTTCTTTTCATGAACCAGAAACAGCAAGACCCCAAGTCTGGTGCACCAAGCTGTATTTGTTCAACCCAAACGTCAGTCTGTATACAAATGCTTCCTCGGGTAAAGTCCAGACTTTCGTACAACAGTTTCAGCTCTAACACTTCCCAGATAACTGGCTAGAAAAGTTGAATTAAAATCAACTTTGGCAGCAGACAGAGCAACAGTCCAGGAAGAAAAGATCTCAAGTAGGAGGTGGGGATGGCTCAGGACACCCTGAGAAAGCCGACATCCAGCAACACAAAACAGTCCCTGACCTCGAGCCCTTGGGACACACATCAGCATAACAGGGATAGGATGGGCGATAAAGGCAACTCAGGACTGAGAGTGCTGAGGGGCAGCTGCCGATAGCCTCCGCTCCAGGAGGGGCAAGAGGCCTAACAACGTGATGAGATGTTATACTAACACTACCAGCATCAGTCTGCTGTAGGATGTCACAAGTCTTTATATTGTGTTTTTACCACCCTGCTTGCTTGCTGTCAGGCAAAGTACACTCTAAGAAAGCTACAAAGGACGACCCTTACTAGAAAGCTATAAAACAGTTCCTGTATAAGTACCCATAGTGAGACAGAAACAAAGCCAGTGATACAACTATCATGCCTGTAATCACATATTTGAAAATTTCACTATCTGAAAATTTAATTATTTCCTTTTATTTCCTAAGAATATTTTTTTGTAGATGTGATATTGTCCCACATTTCCACTCCAAACGTCTCCATTAATGGTGTTAAGCTAACTCTAAGGTACAGTGCAAAAATAAATTTCTGTGCTCATAAAGGAGCGCCTCACCTCAGTCTGAGCGTGAGAAAGCTATCCCTGCCCCTGTTTGATCGCTCTTAGCTTATTTACTCAGCTTTCACTCCAGGTTTAGCATACACAGCTCTACCTTTTTCTCACTGACTCAAGTTTCCTGACTCATGACAACAGGTAGGCCTTCAGAAGACAAACCAAACATGTGTTACTTTACAGCCCGGCTTTTCCACTGAGCCCCTGATCGGTGTGAGCCGAGGCCAATTTCTGCTTTGTGACCTCCAGACCTGGTGGGTTAATGTGCATATTTTCCTCAGTCTTGCAAACTGTTTCCACAGTTGGACTTGAACACATTCCTCCTGAGTCTGTCGGTGGGATTTGGTTTATTTACACAAATCACAGCATGTGTAGTTGTAAGATTTACAGCTTCAGACGGAGCAGCCGAGCCAAAGGCGTTGGGGCACCACAACACAAACAGGCACGCCCTCACAGAGCTGAAATTCAGTTTCCATGCTCTTAACTGCAGTGGTGTACTCACTGTGGAAAGTGTTTTCTACAGATATTCAACCGATCAAAGACAAATAAATCCAACAGAAAGAAGACAAATGGCTTAAAAATGTTGAGTTAAAAAAAATTGTGTTAAATGAATTAAATAGTTAATACAAAATAATTAGCCAATAAAATACATTTTTTAAAAACCTAAATACAGAGTTAAAACAATGGTAATTAAGAACTTAAAGTGATGAATAAGTCATTGTAATAGGCGTAGTAGATTAAAGCCAGTTGGTAGATAAATAATATTTTTATTAAGGAGAAATGGTTACCGTCCTGTTGTCATTAAAGAATGACAAAAAATGAATCTCTGTTCAATAAAATCCTTTAGTTTTCACTTGATACACCAACCAAGGAATGCAGAAGGGCATCTCTGAAGGGCTATAGGTGGGCTATAGCAGCAGAAGACCACACCGGGTGGCTCAGGAGATGGAGCAGTTCATCTGCTAACACAGACTCTAGTTCTCAGATACTGAATCCAGAGCTGCGTTAATCGGTTAAATTAAAGTTAAAAGTGCTTAAACACAGACAAAGATGCTTGTATTAATGTGTGAATGAGACTTGTAGTAAGAAAATACTTTCAGTGCTCAACTAGAGTAGAAAAGCATAAGTACCACTCCATTTAAACAACAAACTGAGGCTGCGATTAACACAGAGTAACCAGAATGTTGGAAAAGTATTGTCTGGTCTCATTTTTACTACATCATTCAGATGGAAGGGTAACAATTTGGTGTAGACAACATGAATGCATGGCGCACTTTGAGCCAAACTGAGCATTGTTTAAGCACCACAGCCTGCCTGAGTATTGTTGTTGACCATGTTAATCCCTTTATGACCACAGTGTAGCATCTTGCTTCCAGCAGTATAACACACCGTGTCACAAAACTCAAAATCATCTCAAACTAGTTTCTTGAACATGACAATGAGTTCACTGTACTCAAACGGCCTCCACAGTCACCAGATCTCAATCCAACAAAGCACTTTTGGGACGTGGAGGAACCAGAGATTCACATCATGGATGTGCTGCTGACAAATTTGCAGCGACTGTAAAACTGTCATGTCAACATGGACCAAAATCTCTGAAGAATGTTTCCAGGACCTTGTTGAATCGGTGCCATTAGGAATTAAGACGGCTCTGAAGGCAAAAGGGAGTCCAACCCAGTACTAAGCAAGGTGCAACTAATGAAGTAGACGACATATAACATAGATACAAACTCTAAATAATTGATTTCTCAAACTAACTGGACAGGCCTGCATGTGAAAGTCAGGATTTGGAGCAGCATTATCTTCTTCATTTTGTTTTGTTGGCTGTCCAGTGAATGTACTCGTCTAGACCAAAGCTCTTTTTTTTTTTTTTTTTAGCTTTTACGGGAATTTGAGCCAAAAAACATTAAATGGCTCAAAGATAACCCCTACAGTTCTCACATTTTAAGGCTCATGCCACTTTTATTAAAAAGGCTCTTTCATTCAGGTATGAAAAGTTTTTAAGAAGATAAGTTTTGAAAGTTAATGGAAACAGCTCATACAAGTGGGCAGGGTTTTTTTTTTTTTGTTCTTCCAATTGTATACTGCTCGTACAAAGGCAGCATTGCAAGAAAGTGCTTCTGGTGCAAGAAGTTGTGCTGAAACAAAAAGAGACAGGCTAATTGGTCAGGCGTTTATGATCCAAATAATTAAAGGGAAGGAAATTAACATTTGGCTCCAGGAGCAGCACAACCAAACCACCGTGAAGCTGGTTAGTGATTTATTTTCAGAGTTTAGAAGGCATTTGTCTCTGTTAGTGGCACTAGGAAAATAGCAAAAAACATTAAAACATTACTGAGACAACCTGCGCTGACTTTTCTCTCTAATGAAATCTCCATTTTACACCCAAAATGCAATTATTAGGTTCACACCACAACTGAATCTTTTGTGGTTCCTTTAAAATAAAGACTTTTCTGTCATAAACTGATCCATCAAAGGTCCACACCGGTACATAAAGATCACCATAATTTAGAAAATGAATTGTGTGAAGTTCAAACTTATGTGGGTGAGGACCTCCTGCCTAATGTGTACCTTCAATTCTCAAACAAACCCTACATCATTTTAAATAAAGTGTTTATCTGTGAGTACTCTCTGATGTAAAAAACAAACCTAGACCTGCCATTCAGAACTTTTGGGGATTTTGTTTCCCATTCCCATCACATAAAGCTATTTAGGGTTACTGTCAGTTGACTATCTTCTCTCATCAGCTGAAAATAAACAAATCCCCAGTAGAAACGTTTTCTCCCATCCTCCTTTACTTCCTATTACAGATCTGATTCCACTTCCTCAGCTCTCTATCACTCGGTTCATCTCCAGCTGAGGAAATCTGGCTTTTAGCCTCGCTGACCTCATATCACATGTCTCAGGAAGCTACTGCTGCTGGGTCAAAACCTAAAGTATAAACTTGCAGTTACAGTTTAGCTGGTAAACTCAAATTTGGCTGTGCTCATCGGCTCTGAGGTGTCATTATAGACTCTATGATATTTCAGTGGAAACGCTATCAAACAGGAAAGTGGGGAGTACAGTTAAAGAGTGCTGCCAATGTTTTAGCCACACTTGATGCCTGCTGTGAGATCATTGCCCTACATAAGTACAGCTTACATGTTCCAACTGAGGAAACTACCACTTTTATTTACTTACTTGGCAATTAAGAAGTCAGAGCTTGAGGGCATGTCAGGAAGAAAAATGCTTGGAGTAATTGGAAAAAGTTGATGATCTGACCTAGTGCTAACACTCACAGGAAATGATATAAAACCTGGAATACTGAAATAAAGTATTCTGTGATATTTATGTAATGTTCCAGGTATTCTAATGGCATGTTAGCAGTGTTGTAAAGTCATATTTCTGTCAGTCTGTGAGGTTGAATAAACAGAGAGAAGGGGACTCTGCAGCTCTGCTCTGTTAGCGCACTTTAGGAGTCTACTTTTATGCCTGAGGTACATATGCTCCTTTTTGTACCATGAAACATTAGAAAAAACACAAATAACTTTTGGTTACAGGGTCCATTTTGTCATTATTTACGACCAAAATCACTTCAATGTATGACCCATTTACTACAACTGAAGTTCAGACTCACTGACTTGGATTAAAATGAAAGTTACATAAGAACATTCAAAGTTTCCAAAATCCTTTCAGCTCCATCTGGAGTCAAAATATCATGATAACAAAAGATGATGCACCGTTTAGCTTCATGACCTAAAAGTATGCTGCCAAACATGCAAAAACATACTCAAATCTAAAATTTGAGTATTCTTTGTACAGAAAGTCCTTATTAAGCTTTTAAGAACTAGTTTATAATGTGAAACAAGTGATTACTAAAGCATAATCTTCAGCTATGTTTTAGCTTATAGCACTGCTCAGCTAATTAACTGCATGCACCATAAATGGTAAGTTAGCATTAAGCTAGCTGCATAATAGCATAGCATAGCATCTTTATTTATAACTCACTTTACATCCAACAATGTTGACCAAAATGCTACAAAATATAAAACAGAGAGGAAACAGGAGGAACAGACGGCAAGCCATACACATCGGCGCCATCTTGCAATGGGTTTTCTTTGGGTTTATACGTATACTAGAAGAATTGTAAAAACTACAATTTATAATGAACACAAAATACTCAGTTGTCAAGTTAACTGATGGTATTCAGCCAAAGCTAATGTTAGCATTTCAGTTACACCAGTTAGCCGCACATTTAAATGTTAAGGCCGTCCAGATGGTTCGTCATTAGAGGACATGATGGGCCTCAGCCTCAGCAGGGAGTGTTCGCCCAGGGCGCCAAACAGGCTAGGACCGCCACTGCTCACAGGGTCTACGAACTGAAAATCTTTCCCCTCTTGGAATACATACATACAGACTGCTTTTACTTAAAATAACTACAAAACCAATTCCAAGACCAATGCTGCCTGGCATCCCGTGCATGCTTTCAGTGTCTTACCTTCACATATTCTCCCAGTAACCTCTGGGAGATTCCCATTTTAGAGTGTCCCACCCTTTGGATTACAGAGGTAAGATGTGTAATTTAACACGTTAATGACACGCTCCACCAAACAGCTGCCAGTAAAGTTATAAATCTGACGCCATTTCACATTTTTCCCCCAGACCTTCACCCCTCCATTTTCGGTCTTAACCTTAGATACAGTCAGCATTTAAATTCTGTTTCAGGGTTGCTTTTTGTCTTTCTGTCGTAGCCTCGTATGCCCTAATTTTTTGATATATAGTTATATTAATAGCAGCATGAGCATGAATAAAAGATTGAGATCGGGTGTAGGGTCTGACACAGAAAACAACCTGCTGCTTTTACACTGACCTGCAAATTTTTATTCACTGAATGAAAACTTATGATTTCTTCTTGAAACATGACCTGAAAGGACAATGCAAGCTGTCAGATTTGCATTTAAATAGCCTTATTGTGAATCCTCCAGCATGTGTGTGTTGGTGTGCTACATGTGAAATAATTTGCTTTGACAGCAGCAAAGAGAGAATCAGAGCTTGGATGCCACCTACACATATCTGAGCAGATTTCTGAGGTTTCTGAAGGAGCTGCTGCTTTTTTTTCGCACCAGAAATCAGGCTTCACACGATCGCTTTGCACGTGTTTGCATGATGACAGTTAGAAGTCCATGTACAAGAAATTATTGTTGGCGGGATCATCAATCTTAAATTATTTTTAATATGCAACTTTCCCTTTCTGCTGTAAGCAATTACTCAAGACGTATATTATGCTCCTCTGCCTCTGTGGGTCTCACTTTGTTCCCTTCACTCTCCTTGTAGACAAGGAGTTGCACACAAGCAGTGTGTATTATGGTAAAAAAGCTATGTTTTCTTTCAAAAGTCTTTTTATTAGACAAAGGTTTCAATGCAATGTATACAATAATACAAAGTGCTTCAAATTTTTTCAAAATTTTCAAATTCTTGTTCCCATCCTGACCATTAAACAACAAATAATTGGCAGCCTGCTGCCCAACTAAACCATCCATCCATCCACTTATCCTTTTCAGGGTCGCAGGGGGTGCTGGAGCCTGTCCCAGCTGTCATAGGGCGAGAGGCGGGGTACTCTCTGGACAGGCTAACACAGGGACAGACAACCATTTGCACTCACATTCACAACTATGGGCAATTTAGATTTTTCAATTAACCTATCCCCATAAAGTGCATGTCTTTGGACGGTGTGAGGAAGCTGGAATACCTGGGGAGAACCCACGCAAACTCAGGGAGAACATGCAAACTCCACACAGAAAGGACATTGTAGCTTTTAGCCATTGTGCATGTGAGGGGGGAGAAGAGTCTTTCCACTTCACACTTCAGCAAAATAGCTCGCCTGGCCAACAGTAATGAAAAGTTTAATGCTCTAAGTCTGGAGTTGGACAGATTCAGATTCTGGACCACACGAAACATAGCATAGAGTGGCTCTGGTTCAGTTTGATGCTGCAGGACATCAGACAATGTATGGAAAACAGATTTCCAAAAGGTGATCAACAAAGGACAGGACCAGTACATATGAAACAATGTACCAGGAGCACACCCACACCTTCTACAGGCTGCGCCCACCCCTGGGTATATGTGTGCCAGCCTATCCCCAGACCAATGCCCCTGATGAACTAGCTTAAATTGGATAAGTGTATTTCGAGCACACATTGATATATTGTGAACCTGGCCAAGGATAGAGTCCCACAGTTCATCTGTAATATGAAGGGTAAGGTCCTGTTCCCATTTAGATTTGATAGCAGCTACTGAAGAGCATTGTAAATTGTAAATTAAATTATACAAGGCTGATATTATGCCCTTGAGGTTGGGTTGACCATTAAGAAATCGTCTACTGGATTGTGTGGAGGTATTTGGGAGAATTGTGCTGTCATAGTCTGCACGTAGTGTCTGGCCTGTAAGAAACGAAAAAACTGAGCTGCAGCAATGCCAAATTTGGTGGATATTTGAGAGAAACTTGCAAATTGTCCATCTACATATAAGTCTGCAAAAGTTTTTAGGCCCTTTCTATGCCAGATATGAAAAGCATTATCTGTCATTGAGGGAACAAATATGTGGTTTGCTGCAACTGGGCTTTGAAGTGAGAAAGCCCGGAGACCCAGAGTCGTCCTAAACTGAGACCAGATTCTAAGAGACTGCTGGACAACTCTATTGTTACTGGGTAGAGGCAATGCCAAAGGGAGTGATGAACCTAAAGTCGCAGGTGGAGAAATTTTCCCACTTGAATATGACTCCATGGCAACCCAAACTGGTGTTGACGTTTTTAGATGGTAGTGTCTCCAGTACAGCAAACACCTGATATTGGCGGCCCAATAATAGTACTGGAAATTAGGGAGGACTAAACCTCCAACCGGCTTGGGCCTTTGAAGAATAGATTTCTTCAATTTTGGATGTTTACCATTCCAAATAAATGAAGTGATTAGAGAATCTAGAGATTTAAAAAAGGATTTTGGAATCAGGATAGGGAGGGATTGAAAAACATATAGGAATTTTGGAAGTAGCATCATTTTCACTGAGTTAATCCTACCTATTAAAGATAAGGATAATGGGGACCATCTGGACAGCATATGCTTGCACTGTTCCAGCAGGGAGAGGAGATTCTTCTTAAACAAACAATTAAATTGCTTTGTGACACATATCCCAAGGTAATCAAAGTGGTCTGTGACTATTCTAAAGGGAACATTTACCAGTAGAAAAGCTATTTTGCAAAATCTATTTTTTTTATAGTTCTTTGTGCGCTTTCCATATCTGTACAATCTCAGAGAACATATTAAATAAACAACGAACAGAATGACATTGTTCAGTTGGTACTAAAGAGCCCAAAGTGAGCCAAGACAATACTCATTACAAAACTTTCATGTTGTTTACACCAAATTCTGAAATCAAGTCCTCAGATACTGAAAATCAAGACTCAGACCAGGCAACTTTATTTTTCCAGTCTTCTATTGTCTAGTTTTGCTTAACTGTAGCCTCAATTTCTTATTCTAAACTGACAAGAGTGGCACCTGGTGTGGTCTTCTGCTGCTGCTGAGATGCTCTTCTGCAGTTGTAACGAGTGGTTATTTGAGTTACTGTTTCTCTCCTCAGGTTGGCCATTCTCTTCTGAGCTACGTCTCACTGGATATTTTCTTTATTTGGTACATTCTCTGTCAACACTAGAGAGGGTTATGAGGGGAAAAGCTCAATAGATTAGTATCCCATTCTGATGCTCAGTTTAGAGGCACTGGGCTGCTGTCACGTGATTTGCTGATTAGATATTTGCATTAATGAGCTGCTGAACACATATAGCTAATAAAATGATTGTAGACTCTGTGCGTATAAAAAAATGGACGCAGCCTCAGAATTGCATCAAATCTGCATTCTTTCTATTGGCCAGCAAGGGGCGACTGTTTTTGATGGTATTAATATCGAATTACCCTACTTCTCACTTAGGTTTATTTTATAAGTTATGATCCCATTTAGAGTAAAACAGATACAAACACAATGAGACTACTTCCATATTTTAACTGTCTTACTCTATGGTATATTAAAATATTTAATTTCTGATTTGCTCTTGCCCAATCCGAAAGCAGATTTCATATGTCGTCTGCATTTCACTGCTTAATTTGATATTAAATGACTTGCTGATGGCTCTCTTACTCTCTCTCTTTCTCAGACTCCAAGCCTGTAATTAAAATGATAATGAGCCTTGTTGCAAATAAAGGCTCAGTCGTGACGTAAGCAGTGACTCTTGTTTCACCCGGCTTGGTGCTGTGCAGGTGGAAACGCTGCCGGATTAGCCTCCTCTTGAACCGGCTCATGGCTTCACAAAAACCCAAACACGGTGAATGAGGGATGATTGAGAACCGGCTGCAACAGCAGCGCATAGGCGGAATTTGCATTTTAATAGCAAGAGCTCATCTCCAGTGTGCTATTGATCCATTTTGAACAGAAGGATAGAAATTATGATGTGCCGAGAGAGAACCAGATGTGATGAATGGTGGAAATTCCTCCTGCATTCTTCCGTAATTTGGGACAATGTTGAGGTGCAGAACATGATGACTGGGTTTCTTTAAGGTTTTTATGGAGCCCTAAGTTAGAGCCTAGATTTGTGGCACTTTGATGATGATGATGATGATGATGATGATGATGATGATCATCATCATCATCATCATAATAATAATAATAATGGTTTTTTTTTGTAGTCAGGGTCAAGATTTTATTTGTATTTATATACAATTCACATATTTTTTTTCAACTAATGTTTGCTAATAAATGATGCATTTTTCTCCACTTCAGATGTAGAAACTGTGAAATGGTTTTTGATTCAACATGAAAAAAAAAGACCATTCAAAAGGATGTTTCAGGATGATGAGATTGTAAATTACAGAAAAAAAGTAGTTGTTCTTCATAGCTTAGCTCAGCTAGCATCTGTGCAAAAGTTAAAAGAATGGTAAATGGTAAATGGCCTGTATTTGTATAGTGCTTTTCTAGTCCCTAAGGACCCCAAAGCACTTTACACATCCAGTCATCCACCCATTCACACACACATTCACACACTGGTGATGGCAAACTACATTGAAAGAAAGAAAACATGCCCGAAAATATTTTTAAGACCACATTTAAGCGAGCAAAGTGAAGCAAGCAGAACATGGGCTTTAATAAACTAAGCTTAAGATTTTTGCACAAAAGTCCTAAGGTACCTCTCATCTCTTTATATTTTGTTTCCAAGGAGCAACAGATTTTCGTATGTTTTTAAAGTGGTCTTGAACAATATGTAATAAAATCATACCCGGATAGAAAAACACACAGTGGAGCACTATCAGTCATGGATCGGCCTCCCCAGAGCCCGGACCTCAACATTATTGAAGCAGTGTGGGATCATGTGGACAGAGAACAGAACAAAAGGCAGAAACATCCAAGAAGAGCTTTAAATGTCCTTCAAGAAGCCTTATGCACAGTGTGTGCTGTATGATTTTCATATCAGACTGAGATACAGCGCACACTTAATGGACAAAAGTATTGGCCCACACTTTCTAATCCTTGAATTTAGGTGTCTTCAGTCCTATGGCTGCAGGTGTATTCAGATGGGAGATAAAACTAAAGGCTAAGAGACCAAATTAGGAACAGCACAAATGTATTGTATATAAAATTGGGCAAAGCCACATTTAGAAGCCTCAGCTTTAGCAATTTGGATGCCGTTAAGTAGATTTTTGGAGCCAGAAATGACTATATTTGAAACGGTGGGAAGAGCACTAATTGATGACCCAATGCAAGCTGCATCCCTGAATCGTAACACTGCAATGCACTAACACAGATACTAGATATCGGATATCATTACTAGCTTTCCTTTTGCCTTGGCAGTTACTACTGAACTGGGAGTTAGTTAAGTGCATTCCAGTGGTAGTTGCTGTAAATATTGCTGAATGTAAATTTATTTATTTTTTTGGTTAAAAAAAAGACAGCTGCAGTATGTTCATCGATAGAATCTGGTCATAGTTTTGGAAATCAGGACTTCGTATTTTCCACTTCAAATGGCACGCACCATTAATGCTGAGTAACAAATGAATATAGTGCTACAATTTCAGTCACCTAAGGTAAAGTGGAAACTTTATCAAAGAATGCTCCATATGTCCTCTGATACTTTGCCACAAAGCAGATAATGTTTCCTTCTGTCCGCTGATACATATATGTGCAGTTCATGTATTCTATACCATCTATGGATATTTATGTTAAAAGGATAGATCTGGTTTATGCCTGAGATTTGATCAGAAAAACTGATGAAGACAGATTTGACATCTTTGGCTGAGCAAGAAGATTTTACAACCAATGGACTCAAAAGACCGAAAAAGATCAAGGCCTGAAGTCGCAGACCTGCAGCTCAGAGGAGAAAGAGGACTAAAAGGCCAGACTAAAGTCAGCTTTAGTGTTTCAACAGCTTTCTACTTGATCATCAGAACAAGTAAAACCTCTAAGCCTGTGTTGTCTCAACAGCAGCTAACCCTAACAACATTCAACAATAAATCACACAACAACTGATTCTGTCTGTGGCAGATTGGACACCAGTGAAGGAAGATTTAAAGACATATTGAGAAAACTTCCCCACACTGATTAATTAAAGAATTCTTTTAATCCTATTTTTGAAGTTTTGAAATTGTTTGATGACCTGCAGTGTTTATGCAGAAAACACAAATTGGCTCTAAGCCCTTGGAGACAAACTATGGGTGTTTCATTTTACAGCAGGAGACATTTCAGTAGCAGTCAAAGGTTGTAATTGAAAATACCAGCTGTGGCTGATTCAGTGTGAAACCAACACAGTTGAAAAATGAAGCCAAAAAGCTGCAGTCACTCATGTGCCCACTAGAGTCTGGCTCCTAAATCGAATCAGTCCCCATAGAGTTCCATGTTAACATGTCCAGCTGTACAACAGAAATAAACATGTTTACAGCCTGCTTCAAGTCTCTACAGTTAACTACTTCATATTTCTCATAATACACGAAGAGGAGGTGAACTTCTTATAAAGTTATGCATTATTAAGGTGCTTTGATTGACAGAGCTGTCTCTGCTAGGCTTCAGAATCTGAATCACTGAACGGTTGACTGTAACTGGTTTGCTGTGTGATACCGTCCAAGAGGTTTGTGCTGCATATTTGCTGAAAAAAATCCTAGTATTTTATTTGTATATTATTTACTTTTTAACTTGCTGTGGCCTTAGTCACACAAACATACAGACCAATCAGTGAACCCCTGGTAAACACCATACATGAGGTAGAAATATGCATTTGTAACATGAGCTGGTGAGGGTGGAGAAGCTAGCAATGTTAGCTATTAGCACTAGTGATTACCAGATTAGCTTAGAGAGACACATAGCACATTTATTTGGCAGAACTTAACAAAGACTTTATGGTACCAGTTCTTCATTGCACTATATTAACTTTTCACACATGACAGTAAGGTGTAGATAACAGCCTGCACCAACTTTTTACAAAATAGAGCCAGAGAAGTACACACTTGCACCACCTTGCAGTCTCATTCATTACTGCATCCATATTCATATCCACAGAGTCCAGCTGTTACATATTCTCCGACCACTTGTAAGTGGTAGTTGGAGGTTGGTGAAATTTGCTGGGTGCAATTGGTTGCAAAAAGTGATAACTTTCTTGTGATTGTTTGGTTGCTAGCATGTTTCTGCAGTGGCCCATTGTTTGTATCAGTCTATTTGCAAATGCTCACCGACTGGTCACCAAGCTGCAGTGAAACTAAAATATTCGATACAAGCTTAAAAGGAACACCGTTCACCTTCAAAGTAAAGGTTGTACTTGTATAAATATGTTTGTTAGTAAGGCGTAAGTTTAACTTTAAAAGTCAAAGTTTTCCGTTTCTGGTTTGTGTTGCACTCTCTTGAGTTTCATTGCCGCTCAGCAGTTAGTTGGCAAGTCTTTACAGACACGTAAGTGTCTTTCATGCAAAATGTGTTCAACTGAGGTAATCCCTTAGATATCAAAGCAATTGCAAGTAGGTTTTTGTAATGCACTTTTTTGGGAACAGTCAGAAAACTCCAGCAACCACTCGCCAACCGATTGGTGAATACACATTTTTCCCCAACAACCAGTGGCCAACCATGGCTATAATGCTCAAGTCAAGGATTTAATAGAGTTTACAAACCAATGCTTTCTATGTAAACATTTAATATTGATATAAACAGGCAGCTATATAAATTGTTTCTGCAAAGCTGCTTCAATTTTAAACTGAAAATTTAAAAAATTTATAATTTAATTGGGAGTGCTTGATATGGCCTTTACAGCCCTGTATTTGTATAGCTTTTTCCCATATAATTGTTTGTTGTTGTTGTTGTTGTTTTAAGAACTCTAATCCTTGGTGATTTGCAGTAACTCAACTACATGCTGTAATTCAAGCGCATGTTTAGACAAACGGTTTGAACTGTCAACAAAAATCTGACAACACAACATTGGCAATACTTTAAATACATAAAATAATCCCACCCGTGCACATTCAGCACCATTTTTAAGCATGTTAACGTTGGCGTTCAAAGCTTTCGCATGCAAAGCAAAAATGTCACGGCCATCCATTTTGGACGGCGAGGGTGGAAGTGTGGAGGATTATCAGCATGCACAGTTAAAACATGAAATCCCCTTGATGGCCCACCAACAGAAACATGCAGAAAAGGAAGCAGGAAAACAAGACAGATAAATACAAACCGGGCTGGAACCTCTTTGCTCTGTCAACAGTTTGAACGGAGACATGACAGAATCCTATTTGACTGAGCATAGAAGAGGGAGATTTGTGAAGTAGAAAAAGCAATGAATGAGTAGAGGGGAATAAATATGGCCATTCCAAACACTGACTTTAAGGCTCATTAGAATTTTACAAACTCTTTTTTTCCTTATATACTGCATGCTGTGTTTGCACTAGTAAAACATGAATAAATGAGGACTGGATTAAGCCTTTCGCGCAGCGCTGTATTTTATCATAAAGTTTGAAAGTTAGTTGTTAGTTGATCCGACTGAGAAACAGAGGGACACTGCACAGTAAAAAGCAATGTCCGATGCTGACCCACACATCAACCCCAACCTCCTCCCTGTGCTGATTTTGGAGCTCTTAACTGTCCTTTTCACCTTTTCTCCTGTTATAATTACTATGGACACTTGAGGACAATCATTTAAACAGAAATATTAAGAACTACAGTTTTTTTTTTAACTGTTTTTAGCAAGGAGGACTAAATGTGCAAACTAGTTGTCCTATTTGTGTAGTTCTTTTAGCAGTAAGAGAACTTCTGTTAACTTCTTCATTAAGAGAAGCTCCACGAGCTCCATGAGAATAAAATGCATCATCATCCATTACTCACATGTGTTGTTATAGGCTTGTTTTTAAATCCTCAGAGATCCAATCAAAGCTTAAAATATCTGTTTGCGTATACGGGCACTGGATTCCCATGCCTGCCTGCGACTTGAAACAGTGACCTTTTGCCTCCCAGTTCTCCTCTTAGCTCAGATACAGCATGTCTGATACTCAGATAAACCACTGAATACATTCTTCTTCCTCCAGACAGTTTAACCAAAGTCGAGAGATAACAACCGTCTCATTTCAGGAGTACAGTGTGTGTGTTGCAATTACACTGAGTTACATGAGTGACACAAACCATAATAATAAGACGGGAAGCCATTTGGCTGTAAACACGATGACTGGAGGAAGGTATATTTGGCACTAGACAGAAAGCGAATCAACAAAAAGAAGGAAAACAAGCACTTTGATTGTGCTCTATCCTTGGACATGGCATTTCAGCCTGCTTTCAGAGCTTCCTATTCATAATCCCTAAACATAAAATGCCACAAGTTAAATGGAGGAAGCAAAACCCATACAGTACACAATATTTTGTTTTTTAAACATGGCAGCTTAAGGTAACAATTTATTTCTCAGTGTATGAGAGAGTTTATTGGCCTTAATTATAGAGTGGGGTAATCCAGCTGACTTGGCAAACCTTCAGCTATTAACAATATTCATATAGTGTAAATTAATTGGTGCAACAACCTCTAAGCACATGGCCTCAGTCTTTTCAATTAACAATATGGCACTTTAATCGATAGACCAATTCATTTTTGTTGAGTTGCATGCCATAGCAGCATGTACTACAATAAAACAGATTATATATACTGTTGCTACTGTGTAGCAGAACAGCATATATTCACCAACTATTTCATTAGGTACACCTTGCCAATACTGAGTTGGACCTGCTTTTGTCCCCAGAACTGTTTAATTCTTCATGGCATAGATTCCTTTAAGAGTTTGGTCCATATTGGCATGACAGCATCACACTTGCTGATCTGGTGACTGTGGATGCCATTTGAGTGCAAAGAACTCACTGTCAAGCTCAAGAAACCAGAGTGAGATGATCTGAGCTTTGTGACACGGTGTGTTATCCTGCTGGACGCAGCCACAGAAGATGGCACACTGTGGTCATAAAGGGATGGTTGTGGTCAGCAACAATACTCAGGCTGTGGTGTTTAAAGCTGTTGAATTGTTGGTGTTGACTTCAGTTCTGCCTTTGATCCTGGATAAACTAGCACTGAAGCTCCTGGGACACCTGGAACTGTCCACGTCACTGCATTCTTATGACTGTCTAATGACAGGAAAGAATTTTTAAATATACTGATACTGAGGAGGCCAAATTATGTCAAAGAAAATATCTCTCAGTCCATTACACCATCATGTTTTCATGTTGTTTACACCAAATTCTGAGCCTGCCATCTGAATGCTGCAGCAGAAATCGAGACTCATCAGACCAAACAATGTTTTTACAATCTTGTCCAGTTTTGGTGAATTGTAGCATCAGTTTTCTGTTCTTAGCTGACAGCAGTGGCAGTGTGCACTTTTACTGCTGTTGAGATGCTCTCCTGCAAACCTTGATTGTAACAAGTGTTTATTTTAGTTACTGTTGCCCTCCTAACAGCTCAAAGCACCCTGGCCATTCTCCTCTGACCTCTGAAATCAACAGCACATTTACACCCAGAGAACTACTGTTCACTGGACTTTTTCTCTCTGTTTTGGACCATTCTGTGTAAATTCTTTAGGCGATTGTGTGGGGAAATCACAGTAGATCAGCAGTTGCTAAATACATGCAAGTTTACCTACTGAAGTGGCCAATGAGTGTTGTTTTTGTTGACTTTATAGTTTATTTATATTTTTAAATTTACACACCATTAGCATTGTTAGTAGTAAAAAGGTAAAAACCTCGAAACAATATCAGGCTGCTCAAAAAGAGAGCAACTACCTAAATCTGAGTTTAAATCAGGAAGCACAACAGCAGTGAAACGTGCAAAGGCCATGAAGTTTTACTGCAGATATACAGCCTTTAAATTATATTTTTTAGCTGGGAGCTGCTGGGATTTTCCCACCCTGATTAAAACTTTGGAAACCAAACACAAGTCAAACAACACACAAGTTGAATTACAAAGAGTTTAATCCCAAAAATACTTTTTCCTTTTTTCCTGTTTTGGCTTGTAATACATAGTTTGGTCTTGCTGTATCGTGGCTGTAACGCTATAGTACTGTATCATTTACATTGTCTGAAGTAGTGGCTGTCATGCAATGTTGGACACAGCTCGACTTAGCAGAAAGATGCCACGTTCACATCAGAAATCCTGACTGTAAAGAAAAAGAAAGAAAGAAAGAAAAAAAGTTAACATTCATGTCTTCCCACTTGAGCTACAGGTATGACAACACAGTCACCTCTACAGTGTGACTAAGGTTCGACAGTTTGTTTACTTTGTAGACATCAAGCTGCAGCACAATAATGCTGCTTCATCTCTTCTTGTCTTTCATCGTGAATGTGGCATCAGAGAACAGTCTGTACAAGACATTCAACAGTCTTGTCATTTAAGACCAAATGCTAATGTCAGTGACTTTTTATGGGCTCCTCAGCAAGTTGGCTTTCAGGTATGTGAAACATTATGTTGATGTTAAGCTTTATGGTTATTTCTCACTCTGTAAAATATTTTATGAGCAGCTGAACAGGTTCCAGCCTGTTGGTTTGTTTCACTTCTTCACTGTGACAGGAAGACACTCGGCTTCTCGACTGTCCACCCATTGTCACCCCAGGGAATTTTGACAAAGCTGCTAGCATCACACAGGTTGTCCTCTGCAAAAGCCAACAGTGCTGTTCAACAGAGGTTTATCAAACTTTGTGGTTTTTTGGTTAGTTTGGCTTTTTATCATTTCCTGTTTTTTTTTTGTTTTTTTTATTTTACATGGCATTTGGTGACTAAAAATAATATTGATTTGGGATGAAATATCACATCTCAATTAGGACTGTTTGACTACGGGGGAAAACAATTCCAGATCAGCAGAGCTGAGTTACCTCAAAATGTCAAGTTATTTCCACAGTTTTGAGTTATTTAAGTTTTAGTTTTGAGTTATTATATTTGAGTTAAAATTTTGACTTTGTATGGCTGTTATTAGTATCGCTGTTATTTAAAACAACAACATTGGGACTTTTAAAACATTCTGCGCTTGAGGAACAAAAATTGTATTTGCTGTTTTTTCCAAACAGCTGACTAAAAATATCCATTCCTGTGATATCAATGCCAAATTGTGGCATCTCCAAAATACCAGCAGCTTTGACAAGATGTAGATTTTTGGCACCTTGGAGATGAAAACAGGTTCTGAACACGTGTCCTTTCACTGCCGGGAGGTTGAATCAGTCTGGGATGCACTCATAACACTTCTCAAGCACTCTGAAGGGCAGCTGGTTTGCTTTAGAGCAACTAAAGGAGCTAAAAATGACTCTATATGCTGATGACTATGTCATGTTTTGGTGTAAGATTTCTGATGGTAGTTTGATTAATTGGTTGTGTGATTTCCCTTCCATTCAGCATTATTAGCTATAACTAAATTTAAGTTTGAGAATTTAAGAGAGAATTTTGTGTGAAAAGTAAGAGTAGATGGATGCACAAATAATATAATCAGTGTTTGCTGTATTTATCAGCCAACACTAACAAGAGTTATATTAATCTGCAATGTCCAGTTTTTATTAGGTAAAATTAATCTTGAACTATAGCCAACATTACATGTAATGGCTTAAATGGACCCACAGTGTCCATGTGCAACTCTTGTACCATCAAGCCGTATTATTCTTGCGGCAATATTGCATTAAATACATAAAACAGTTGCATATATAGCTGAAAAAAGTTGAACTGTTAAAAATAGGGGGGAAAAAAAGATGCAGCATTTGTAAAATTCTCCAAAACAGATCAAATCAGCTTGTCACAGAGCAGAAGGCCTTCAATTTGACTTCCAGAGGAGGGATAATCAAAGGTGGTTCCACTGAGGAAGACACAGAAAATGAGCAAGATGAGGGATGAGGAAGAACTGATTTCAGATAGCTCAAATTAGGGCTGCTCAATTAATCGAATCACGATCTGGGCTTTCAACGATCATTAAAAATGACTGAGCTGATTATTAGCCCCTCCCTCGTGCTTTACTCTCACGCTGCTCCGTGTGGCAAATCGAGCGCACCTCTCTGCATTTCGAACACGTGTCACAACAATTAAGAGCAGCGGTCCCCAACCTTTTTTGCGCCACGGACCAGTTTATGCCCGACAATATTTTCATGGACCGGCCTTTAAGGTGTCGTGGATAAATACAACAAAATAAAACTAGTACCGGTACCGAAAAAAAAGAAATTTATTCAAAACGATAACAAAATAACGCTGAAAACCGATAAAAACCCTGAAAACTATACATTTCACACCTGAGCCTCAACTCTCGCGGCCCGGTACCAAACGACTCACGGACCGGTACCGGTCCGAGGCCCGGGGGTTGGGGACCGTTGATTAAGAGGACCCGAGGGAACCTCGGAAAGCTAAGCAGAAGTTATTTGGAGAGGAGAGTGACTGCCGTTGGTTGAAAAGAGAGGTAAAAAAACTTCAGTGGTGTGGAAACATTACGTGGATCAATTAGACATATTGTGTAAACTTTGCTACGGTGTCGTAGCTGCACCACAGAGCAACACTGCAAAGTTCACTGAACATAGATGTTTACATTTTTCATTTATTTTTTATATTGCAAACATTTGCACTGTTATCAGTATTTGCACACTATTTAATATTATTTTTTGACAATCTTTAAAGTCATTATTCAACACATTGTTATTGTTAAATAAATATCGTCAAATAATCGAGATCTCAATTTCAGTGAAAATAATCGTGATTATCATTTTTGCCATAATTGAGCAGCCCTAGCTCAAATGCATTCTATATAACATAGTTTATTTAATTTTTTTACTCCTAAGCCAGTCATACCAGGTATATATATATCTCAGTTTGGCAGGGAAGGCTGTAAAAAACAACAACAACAAAAAACCCCACCAAAGCAGAGTTTCTGTGTCATCTCTTGGGAATCATCTTTGGTATAACACCACCTCGCAGCTCTAAACACTGATCTGTGCATGAGTGCATCCCTAATCACATTTACAGCTGCCTTCTCACATCTGTGCACAGCACAGCAACAGGGAGCTCTGCCAGTGGATCAATACACTTTATAAAACATCTCCGCTACAATACACACATCCCCAATGAAACAGTCCTATTAATACTCCTCCATCAGGGAGAGTGCAGCGAGAGCCACAGTGTGCACAGACACAACTGCCTGTGAAGAACATTAAAACAGTCATCTACCAAGGTAAACAATCAATATTCTTCCCATGAATCTGACTTTAATATGACTTTTTTTTTTTTTTAGAATTTATGCTATTCATGAATATACTATATAGATTTCATCTGCAAATACGCATTCCTACAGGAAAGTATGGATGCTAATGAGTTTATATGATATGCATTTTCAGCTCATTTTGCATCTCTATGAGTATATTTTCCTCCTATATGGAGACTTGCAGTATTTCTGTGGTGTTTTTTCTTCTTTCTTTTTTTTGTTTAATCCATTCTGTTTCTATAGATGGGATACGTCATAGTTTATTAGCCATCATCCAGCCAAAGCCTGGCATCACTGCTTCTTTTTCTTCTGCTTCAGTGACTTCCTCCTCTTCACGATCATCTCGTACAGCTTGTCCATGCCCTCGTCCAGTCCCTCTCCGATGATGGCGCAGGCCGGCTGGACGTGGTACGGTGTTGAGGGGCTCAGCTCCGCCAGAGCGAGCTGCCTCTCGATCTCCCCGACGTCCAGAGCCCGGGGCAGGTCCTGCTTGTTGGCGATGACCAGCAGCGGGGTCCCCTGGTTCTCGGCGAACCGGGTGATCTTGTGCAGCTCGGTGCGAGCCTCCTCCAGCCTCTCGGTGTCCACAGAGTCTACCACGTACACGATGCCGTCCGTGCAGCGGCTGTAAGGCTTCCACAGGGGCCGCAGCTTCTCCTGGCCCCCGACGTCCCAAAAGTGACAGCTGATGCCCCTTGAGGCCCCCGCGCCTCCCAGCCGAATCCTCTCCGTGTTGAAGCCGATGGTGGGCACCGTGTTGACGAACTCGTTGAATTTGAGCCGGTAGAGAACGGTGGTTTTGCCCGCAGAGTCCAAGCCGAGCATGACTATGTGCAGGGACTGGAAGGCAGCCAGATTGGAGAAACTATTCCCCATGTCTGCAGGCTGGGGAGGAGAGACAGCGTGCACTCCCACAGCCCCACAGCAGCGAGCGAGATCACCGCAGGGGACGCTTAAAGGTCCCGGGAGTGATCCATCGTGGGTTATTAAAACGCGTAAAAATTAAAACGGCTTCTCCTCTCTCAGCAGAAGTTGGGGGCACAGCCCCTCGTTGCGCGGCGGCACTCCGGCAGCAAGAAACGCCGCAGCATCCCTGGACTCACTCCAACTGCATCTGCCCTCCACAAATTGTCAAATCACAGCACGTACAGCGGCTGCATGCACTCTCGCGCACCACACTCGTCTCCGCATCTGGCCGCTTGTCTCCGAGCAGCTGCCTTCATGTAGTGGCACACAACACAAGCACGAAGCGATGAAGCGTGACGCGTGGATCAGCCACTGAACGCTGCCATGGAGAGACGCGTCAAGTCAGACGGGAAAAACACAATAAAATCTGGCTTCCGGTTACGCGAAAGGGCTTTAAAAAATAAAAGCCTTTCACATTCGTGAGAGCAAACCTGCCAGCGGGGTGGATAAAGGATCTTAATATGAAAGGTGTTCAGTCGCCTTTCCTCTGCGCAGGGAGGCGTCCTCAGCTGTGAGACTCTGACACCTGCTGGTAAAAATGCGCAACTACAAGCAGCTGTGACTTTATGAGTGCAGATATAAAGATACACTAATTGTAAGATAGTATATATAAATATAAATACATATCAAAAATGGTTTCCCCCAGCCTGCAGTCAGTAATTTAAGTGACTGCCTCTGGCGCCATAAAACAAAAGAAAGAAGAAGGCAAATAAAGCCTGGGATTAGATGGAAAGGATGGAGAGTGAGTCAATATCGACCAAATATTACCCAGCACAGCTTGAAGTCATGAAACATGGCCCTTAAATTTGGAAACATGTAGAATGAAGCACCAGCTGGCCCCAACAGACGGACTCACAGAGAAGCAGCTAAAAGTTATTCCAAGCAGTCAGTAATTAGTTTCAACCAAAAGCAACACTCACATGGAGCAGGATTCATCTTCACTGTGCGTTTCAGCAGTGGTTCCAAACAGGTGTTCAACTCATTTCTTTATATGTTTCTAGGAAAACGGAAAATAGGTGGAGCAACTTATTGAAAAATGTGCAAATATACATGGAAACACAGCATACTAGGCAATTCTAACATGTTTGAAAGTCAATATTTGGTATGATCACCTTTAGTCTCCTGCCAGATGTAGATGACCAACTTCTTTAGTACATTAGCAAGGAAAGCTGCGTCAATGATGGAGAGGTGATGTCAGTGCTAACCATCTAATAAAACAGTGACGCTGACCAGATGCCGGCTCAGCAGCAATTTCAGATTAGCATCTGTGACAATGACTGAATGTAATATGTTCAGCCAGCTGTTTTGCTTTTTTTAAAAAAAATCAAAAAGCAGGCCTGTTTTCTTTAAAAATTCAGAGATACGTGGTCCTCACAGGACAGCCACTACAAATGTAAGTAACGGAATATAGAGTACTTAAAACGAGATCCACCTTTAACTTATGCAGCAGTTACAGTAAAACATTTAAATAAATAAATAATTTAACAGTGATGATGAAGATTGTTCTGCAGAATTATTATTATAATTTTTTTTACTCTATGCACAAATTTTCCAATAAATAAATCCAAAGTTTCATTGATTATTTTTTGTTGAAATGCTGAGTGACATACAGATGTGTAGTGTTCAATATAGAGTTATAGTTATGGAAGGAAAAATTCACCAAAAATGTTCCAAAACAGTTTCCTCTCTCTTTTTGTTTATGTATATCAGCTGTTAACTAAATCATAAACTATGGTTTAATAAAAAAAAACAACAACTAAAAGCAAAATTAATGTAATTTCATCATTTAGATGTAATTTTCTTTATACACGTTACTACGCAAAATAAAATCATCAATCATTGCAAAGAATATTGGGACGTTGATAAGGTTTTTTCTCAGATTTAAATATTGGAAATCCAAACGTGAACACTGCACTGCATGTTCTGGCGTCTTAAAAATATAGAGGTTGAAAACTGCCAAAATAATATTAATAATAATAAAAAACAAAGAATCAATGCTATTAAATGCATTAAAATAAAAAAAATAAAAATAAAATAACTGTAAACAAGAGTTATTCTATATGTCTCTGTTTTCTTTCTTTCTTTTATCTGCGTCTGTATTGATTGTTTCATTTATTAATTCTGAGTGATTTATTTGTTTAGTTCCTTGTTTATTTAATTGTTTACATTTTTCAATTTTGGCAGCTTTGGTATTCCATAAGAAAATACAAGACGCACCTCATCAAACAACATAAACATGCCTTGTCAGATTGCTTAACACGATTCTGAAATTTTTGTGGTTTGCAGGTAAAATTATTTTTACATTGTTCATGTTGGAGGGAATGCAGACTCTGACTCAGATTCTGGTTTGGAGCAGGTCTGGGATCTGTAACAGAACTGACACCTGATTGGTTTACACTAATGATCTAACTGATCTATGCTGTCTTTAATTCATCTGTAAAACTAAATGAACATTAAAAGTCATCTCAGGATAACAGAAAATAATAATGTGCCTTTTAAGCAACAATAATCCAGAATTAATGCTCCTTTAATATTCTCCTGTCTTCATTTCATATGGAGATCATTACATTTTGGCTTTTTTATGCTATAGAATAAACCCATTGTTCCCATAAACTTTGTTACATACATGTGTTGCTGGTGTTAAAAGTATAAGGCATGTGATCATTTAACATGTGTACCACTAGATGGCGGCAGAGTTTCTCCTTGGAGTACCAGCAGTTTTCTGTAGTCAGAGGAAAAGTTTGCAAACACACACACACACACACAAAAATCAAACTGCTGTTCTTTTTCTTCACGATCAGTCCAAATCTAAGCTGCTTTTTTTCAGGAAAAAGATGTAAACTTAGCAAAGTTAATTCACATAAAAAAATCTTATCCTCCATTCAAAGCTTCTAACAAACACTCACTCAGACTGACATCGTGCTAGTGACGCATCTTTTCAAAGCTCAAAAAGAGTTCCCAAACTTGTTGATCTTAATTTTCATAGTCTAAAGTTTTTACGTATCATGGTCAGTATTGTGACAGCCCTATATGTGATGGACTCAACTCGACTAAATAAGAAGCATTAACAGTCCATTGTTACTTTAAGATGTAAAGGTTAATTTGTTTGGGTAAATTAAAAGCTTCCTCGAGTGCAGCTGGAAAAGCCATCGAACGCTCTGATGAAAGTGGCTCCCTCAGAGGGCCGCCTCCGGAAAAGAGCATCAAGAACTGGAGTTCATCAGAGTTACCAGCTTCAGAAAATCACCATCATCAATCCCCGACTAACAGCATCTAAGATTAGAGTCCACATCGAAGCCCAGAGTTCAAGCAGCAGATAGCTCTCAAGATCCATCCATCGGTCCATGTGCCCATTTTCTGCTGCTGTTAGGAGGAGACGGTGTGAATCAGGCCTTCATGGTAGCCAACTGCAGCCAAGGAACAACTACAGAGGGAGTCCAAGAAGCACAAGGAGTGGCCGTCAGAACAGTACAAACATGGATTATGATGAGTCCAAACCTACATCCAGGATGAGGGAGAACTACATCGGGATCATCTATCTATCTATCTATCTATCTATCTATCTATCTATCTATCTATCTATCTATCTATCTATCTATCTATCTATCTATCTATCTATCTATCTATCTATCTATCTATCTATCTATCTATCTATCTATCTATCTATCTATCTATCTATCTATACGAGAGCACAGCATAGCACAGCATCCCTCCAGATATAAATGACTATACGTTTGCTTTGTCATGACTGACACTCATTCTTCAGTTTGACTGCAACAACAATCGCTCACATTGCATCTTTACAGCACCTGTCGTACCTGCTGTTGATCGGATATGATCTGATAACAGCTCTCATTGTGAGCCTTCATTAAATTCCACCCCCCCGGGCACAAATAATTCATCTAATTAGCCAGAAGAAGTGAAAGCAAGTGTGTGTGTGCAGCAGCAGTGTTAGCAGAGGGGAAAGAAAGCCAGTCCCTAAACGACAACACAACCTGAGTCATCAAGACCCGACTAATTGTCCTCGCTGTCCTCCTCCTTTATTGATTTCCCTTTTATTACTGCATTCAAGATCAATAAAACGAATTATAAACAGGGTGTGGACACGCCCGCGTGCGCACACACACATGCACACAGCTTAACTTTATAAGACCACGACTCACTCTAATTGCGCTCCTCTCTCTCTTCCTCTCTCTAACTAGGCTGGATGTCTCTCGCCCACCGCCCACGCCGCCTTCTCATCCATAAAACAAAAGTCTCCCTCTCTGATTTACTTCTCATTTATTCCACCGTCTCCTCCATGTTCCACAGGTAACAGATGACGAGCTGCAGACAGATGCTGAGAGAGCCTCAAACAAGCTGTTTAACTATCAACTGCCAACTTTCAGAAGAAAAAGAGAAAAAACACATCTATAACTCAGATGATGTAAAATTAATTAGATACATAGGCTGAAGTGATCTACATCTCAGAGGATTTTGAGTCCTTGCAAAAAAGATTTCCTTAAAAAAGTACCACCAAATTAAAGTACTACCAAGGTAAAATATGTAAACATGATAAAACTAGGATGCATTGTGGGCACATCAAACCTGATCTCTTTAGGCTGCACTGGGAGGCTTTTAGGTTACCCATGACCCAGCAGTGTGAACGTGGCCCTGACCACACTGTAGGACTGCCAACTCAAATGATGTAAACCACTTACACTATACTAGAGATGGACCGATCCGATATTACGTATCGGTATCGGTCCGATACTGACCTAAATTACTGGATCGGATATCGGAGAAAAATAAAAAATGTAATCCGATCCATTAAATATCACGAAAGCACCTCACAAAACTTGCAACACGCCGTAACTCACCTCAGAACGTTAGCACGTCGGAGCAGTATGCATCACGTGATAGAGCGGCTGTGGCATGCGGGACCTGTCGGTGGTCTGGATAGCATTTGGAGCTTCGCTAGCAACCCGGCATTTCATCTCCGACAAAGTTATCCCGAGAGAAGTAAAGCAAGTGTGTAAGTCCATCTCTGAATGTTTGTAAAGCATTCCTGCGTTAAGCTTAACAAACGATATATGGAGCGACTGCCTCTTCTTGCTGCTACTTCAATCATGAAACTGCTTAACGATCAGCTGATCGGCTTTTCTGTCGCGAGTCCGTCTCTCTTGTTTGTTTTTGGCCCACTTTGCACCAGAAAGAGGAAACCAGCGGCTGAACAACAGCAGCACGTTTAAGCTTGATCAGCTGTTGTTAGAATGTATTTAATATTACTTTCTACTCGAGGATCTTTTTCTACATAGCTGACGGCTGGTAACTGTGCAGGGGCGGATCTAGCAAAGTTTAGCCAGAGGGGCCGATAGGGCATTAACAGGGAAAAGGGGGCACAAAGACATACTTTTCTTTCTTATTCTCGTTTAAAATGTCGAGCTTTTAATAAATAATTATCTGACACCCAAAGTTTTAATTTGATGCAAAATAAATAGAAGTCCATTACTGTATATAGTAACTATTAAGTCTAATATATACCCTAGTAAGCTATAGTACTTTTTCCTTTGGGAAGGTACCATCTGTGCAGTCTGCAATTTTGTTGAAGAAAGATGTTGAATCTATTTAATATTTCTTGAAAAATAATTGATTTCTGTGCATTTTTTTTCACACTGCATCAAATTAAGGTTGATTACGTTGATTAAGCATCATGAGGTGGAGCGTGAGGGGTGGTTCCCTATTTTTTATTTATTTATTTTTGTTGTTGCTGGGAGTTGGAACCCTATTAGTTAGGTTGCTTAATATTTATGCTAAGTACTCTTTAAAATACCAGAATAGGGAGGATGGTGTAGGTTTAAGTTTATTAGATTGATCAGTATTGCTGAACTATGAAATATTTTTTTTTGCATACAGGTATAACAGAATAGCTTTAGTGTAGTTGTTGTTTTAAACTTGAGTATGAACTTATACAAAATGCAGCAAGATATTTAAAAAAAACAGTTTTGTTGATTAAAAAACACTATATCGGATTCATATCGGTATCGGCAGATATCCAAATTTATGATATCGGTATCGGACATAAAAAAGTGGTATCGTGCCATCTCTACACTATACTGCCCAAAGTATTCAGTCACACACCTGAAGGATTGAATTCAGGTGTTGCAATCACTTCCATGGCCACAGGTGTATGAAATGAAGCACTTAAGGCATGCAGATCGCTTCTAGGAACATATGTGAAAGAATGGGTTACTTGAGTTCATCGAGGTTAGCGGGCATTCATTTATTCACAGCTCTCTTAAGGTCCTACCACAGCAATAGTCAGGTTCAGGTCTGGACTTTGACTGGGTCATTGTTCTGTTTCATGCCCAGGCCAAGCTTTACAAGTCAGACAGATGTCCTCACATTTGACTCTAGAATACTTTGGTATACAGAGGAGTTCATGGTTGACTCAGTGACCTCAAGGTGCCCAAATCATGAGCTCTCCACCACTGTGCTGACAGCTGGTACGAGGTGTTTGTGCTGATATGTTGAGTTTGGTTTTCCATGATGACCAAACATCTCCACTTTGGTCTCGTCTGTCCAAAGGACATCATTCCTGATGTCTTGTGTTTTGTTCAGATGCAGCATTACAAACCGAGCTGCCGTGTTCTTTTTAAATAGAAGCGGCTTTCTCCTGCCACCCTTTCAAACAAGCCAAACTTGTTCAGTCCACATTTAATTGTGATGTCATGAACTTTAACATGTAACATGCTAACTCAGGCCTGTAGAGTCTGCAGTTTTTCTGAGGGTGAGTTTTCTGTGATGTCCACTCCGGGGAAGATTGTGATATTGTGTTAACAGACACCTAAATGCTCCAGAGCAGCACACTGCCAAAACGTTTGCTTTTACAGATACCCTCTTATAGTTTTGTTTACATATTCGACAAATGAGCTGGTAGATAATATCCTCACCAGGAGTAAAATCTGGTAATTTTAAAGGACAAAAGGGAGCTGTTATAGTCAGTAAAAAGACATCTTTCCTCTTTCCTACCAAGCCTTATTTTCCTTCACATAAAATAACATGGAGCTGTTGCTGCTGACCACTGCTGCTTTCATCTCCTCTTCACTCAGAGGAAAAAAGGTACCTGTTTTTGCTGTATGAAGTGGATAAGGTGGTAGGTTACAGGCTTTAAAGCAGGTAGCTACGGCAAAACCACTCCCCCCAAAAAAGACCATGACATGTAAAATTGACATGTATATGGAGATAAGCAGCTAGTAGATGGATTTTTCAGACGTATTCTTTGTAGCAGATTTTTCTTATCTACAATAATTACACTTAACCTTGTAAATTATAAATTATAGTTCCTTATTATTCTGTCTCTCAGGTGTAGAGGGTCCACCTTACAAACATGTGTGCACTTCCTTAAAAGTGAAGTCCTGTGAGTTTGTGTTTATAGAAAGGAGTCGAGCTGCTCTAGTTTTCAGCACCCAGGTGCCAAAATGTACATGCAATCAAGATTTTCATCTGCTACTTTGATAAAGAGGAAGGCCCCTTTTTACTCTTTGCTTCAGCCTGAAAGAAAAGAAGGGGCACAGCTCTGTTTATCTTTAGCTTGATAAGTTCTTACAGCTAGCAGCACATCAGAGACACTGAAACTCTGATGATCACCGCCGAGGCTTCTACATCTGCAGCTCCCCTGCATCCAGCATGCAGCCAAAGGCCCAAGACGTGAGAAAGAGCAGATGAAGGGAGTTTTGCTTTGCGTTTCTCTTTATCTTTCAAGGGCTCTTTATGTTCGTCAGGCCCACGAGGTGAAACCAGCCTGGCCTGTTTCCCCACATCCTCCAGAAACCTCCGAAAAGGAACGGCAGATGAAACAGAGCGGCGGCTCGTCCCTGAGCTTTTCATCTCGCCACCTGTTCTGCATTTTCAAAAGCTGCTCCAAGCAGGCCAATTTGTCTGGAATTAACAAAGGGAAGAGAAGATCTCTTGCTTACTGCGTACATCTCTGTTCCTCTGTTTTTCCAGACCAGGGCAATAACACCGGCTTCTAAACCTCTCAGGATGATGGCAGATTATTGTTTAGGATATGTTTCAGGTGATAGAAACACTCTGATCTGCATTCATTTCCTTGAAGAAGATTAAGTTTTTACATTTAAGCTTATCTCCCTCCAAACGTGTCTTTGCACAAAGGCGATGTAGAAACATTATCGCACAGATTCAGGTTAAATTTGCACTTTTTAATAAGCAGTTCAGACTGTACATGGTACGAGCACATGGATTCAGGGCATGAACAGTGTGCTGCATAAATAAGGTTAGTCACTAGAGCATTACTTATCTTGTACTGTGCCTTGTATGCAGCCTTCCAGTTCAACCATTACGTATCTTAGATTCTGTCTCTTTAAGGAGCCCTCCCCAAAAGCCCACTTTCTTTTGATTAGACAAATTTCAGCAGCCTGCAGAGGGGCAACAAGTGATGCTAAATGTATATACAGTATATACATTTAGCACACTCACACACACACACACACACACATATATATATATATATATATATATATATATATATATATATATATATATATATATATATATATATATATATGTTCTTGAACTACCAGAAGGCAACATTGCAGACATAGAGGACAGTTACAAGTACTTGGGGATCCCACAGGCGAATGGGAACCATGAAGAGGCCGCTAGAAAAGCTGCAACCACCAAGTACCTGCAGAGGGTCAGGCAAGTCCTGAGGAGTCAGCTGAATGGTAAGAACAAGATCCGGGCCATCAACACGTACGCCCTGCCCGTGATCAGGTACCCTGCTGGGGTAATAGGCTGGCCAAAGGAGGAGATAGAAGCCACTGACATAAAGACAAGAAAGCTCCTTACCATGCATGGAGGGTTTCACCCCAAGTCCAGCACCCTGAGGCTGTACGCTAAGCGGAAGGAAGGGGGCCGGGGACTGGTGAGTGTCAGCACCACAGTCCAGGATGAGACAACGAACATCCAAGAATACATTGGGAAGATGGCCCCAACTGACCGAGTGCTCAGTGAATACCTCAGGCAGCAGAAACCCAAGAAAGAGGAGGGAGACGAGGAACCATCATGGAAGGACAGGCCCCTGCACGGTATGTACCACCGGCAGATAGGGGAGGTGGCTGATATCCAGAAATCCTACCAGTGGCTGGACAAAGCTGGACTGAAAGACAGCACAGAGGCACTAATCATGGCAGCACAAGAACAAGCTCTGAGTACAAGATCCATAGAGGCTGGGGTCTATCACACCAGGCAAGACCCCAGGTGCAGGCTGTGTAAAGATGCCCCAGAGACAATCCAGCACATAACAGCAGGGTGCAAGATGCTAGCAGGCAAGGCATACATGGAACGCCATAACCAAGTGGCCGGCATAGTGTACAGGAACATCTGTGCCGAGTATAACCTGGAAGTCCCGAGGTCAAAATGGGAGATGCCCCCAAGGGTGGTGGAGAATGACCGAGCTAAGATCCTGTGGGACTTCCAGATACAGACGGACAAAATGGTGGTGGCTAACCAACCGGACATAGTGGTGGTAGACAAACAGAAGAAGACGGCCGTAGTGATCGATGTAGCGGTTCCGAATGCCAGCAATATCAGGAAGAAGGAACACGAGAAGCTGGAGAAATACCAAGGGCTCAGAGAAGAGCTCGAGAGGATGTGGAGGGTGAAGGTAACGGTGGTCCCCGTGGTAATCGGAGCACTAGGTGCGGTGACTCCCAAGCTAGGCGAGTGGCTCCAGCAGATCCCGGGAATAACATCGGAGATCTCTGTCCAGAAGAGCGCAGTCCTGGGAACAGCTAAGATACTGCGCAGGACCCTCAAGCTCCCAGGCCTCTGGTAGAGGACCCGAGCTTGAAGGATAAACCGCCCGCAGGGGCGTGCTGGGTGTTTTTTTTTTTTTATGTGTGTGTGTGTGTGTGCGCGTGTGTGCGTGTGTGCGTGCGTGTGAGAGTCTGTGTGTCTGGGTGTGTGCACACACACACAACAGGATAAGAGTCTTAACTTTTCTAATACCACTGTATCAATTATTCATGTACTCTAAATAGAATTATTAGCTACATCTGCAGCATCTCTGATCCTTACAGACATTTATATATCATTTTAATACATTTCTTTGGTTGCCCAGCAACAGTTGTACTGCTTTATGTCATTTTTGTCCACAGCTGCCTGCAACTGAGAGACAAAATCTTGCAAAATGCCACCACATACATTTGCTCAGCAGCAAATTGATATCGTGAGGGACTAGCTAGTAAGTATAGGAAACCTAAAGAAGTTGATATTTCCTTTAGAAGTTTAGTGGAAACCAAAAACACAGGAAGGAAAGTGTATTTACAAAGTAATTTTCCAGTACAAAAGTCACAAAATATATGTAAATATAAAATAAATTAAAAGGCAAAAAGACAACAATTAAAACAGTTTAAATGAAGTTTAAAGCTAACTAAAAGCTAACTTACCCAGGTGGGTATTAAGCTTCTTTTTCAAGGTAGCAACAGACAACTTAGCAAAGAACAGTTTTTAAATTGTGTCTTTAGCCACTTTGGTATTAGCAGCCTGTTGCAAAAATAAATAATTTGCTCCAATTTCTTTAGTTGAATCTGTGAAAAATACCAAATATAGCACAGTTTGACAGACATAAAATAATATATTTACACTAATAAGGGGATTCCCAAAGAGATATTAGCTAAAAACTCACCATATCTCAGCATGGTGTGTAGTTTGTCCTTAAAAAAAACTAAGGAAACTGGACAAGTGCAGGGCATTATCTAAAAGTTATGACCTAAAGAAACAGGAACAAATCCCGCAAAGACCTGACACAGGACCTAAGAGATCCATCTGGACCTCTGCAATGGTTTGGTGCTGCATTTCAGCCAGTGGTATTGGACCGGACATTGTTCAACACAGAAAAGTACTATCAGATTTTGATCCACCATGAAATATCTGGAAAGCATCTGGTTGGCAATAACTTCATCTTTCATCAACAATGATCCCAAACACACTGCCAATGCAGCAAAATCATACCTGTATAGAAAAACACACAGTGGAGCAGTATCAGTCATGGATTGGCCTCCCCAATCCTCAACAGGGCATCAACATTATTGAAGCAGTGTGGGATCATGCTGACAGAGAACAGAAGGCAGAAACATCCAAAGACGAGCTTTAAATGTCCTTCAAGAAGCCTTATTTATGCACATTATTGTATGATGATTTCCATATCAGATTGAGATACAATGCACAAATGGACAAAGGTACTGGCCCACACCTCTTAATCATTGAATTCAGGCGTCTTTAGTCTCATGGCTACAGGTGTATAAAATCAAGCCGCTACCCATGCAGTCGGCCTTCACAAACACTTGTAAAAGGATGGGTCGCTTTAAAAACCTCACTGAAGTTCAATGGTTGTACTATAATGGGACGACACTATTACAGCAAGTCAGTTTGTTAAATTTTTTGCCTGCTAGAAAAGTACCATCAGAGTGGTTTTACTGCAAAGTGGAAGTCTTTACGAACCACAGCAACTCAGTCACATAAAGTTACAGACTGCTGAGAGCTGAGGTGTATTAAAGTCACCAATGCTCTGCTGACTCAGTAACTGCACAGCTTCAAAACTCCTCTGGCATAACATCAGGCCCAAGAGGGTTGCTTATATAGTGTTTTTAACACCACCTATCTTCAGAAAAAAGTAAACATCAAGATTTAGGCTCATTGCGTGGTTAATTAAACCAATGCAGATTAAGGAAAACTGCTGAGTGAGTAAAAAGCTCAAATTTTAATTAAAAAGATTTGGTTGGTTTCAAATAAAACAAATAACACAAAATAGTCCCTATAATGCCAAATGAATCCTAGGTTACTTTCTACTACTCCAGCACATAAGAGCCAGATGTTGTAACAACTAGCAGACAACCTGTGAGCCAATCAGATGGCAGCAGCATTGCAATAAAAGCGGATTTCCTTGCAGGCAAAAATGCATTGCTGTGTGTTTTCCCTAAAACACACAGCAAGAGCATTTTACAGTCTATTCTTCTCTCCTGTGGTACTTTCAGATTTTGATCCACCATGAAAAACTAATTAAACTTTTTATTTTTTATTCTTAGATAAAACAGGACAAAAAGCGCACACATGTACACACACATATTCATGGCCTTGTTGTGAGTTTCGACTTGTATCCAGGAGACGGGTAGGAATGTGAAGGGTGAGTCAGTGAGAGGCAAAGGACGAGACTGTCAAGGTGGCCGGTCCTCTGAGGGAGAATAATTATCTGCTTTAATTAAGTACATTAAACTGTGTGTGTCTGTGTGTGTGTCTAAGGCGGATTATGCTTGGGTGGGTTAAAAGAGCGTGCTCAGAAAGACGTATGCATTCACGTGCAGTGCTTGAGCATGCATGCATCCAGCGTGTGCATCCATGTGTGATATCTGAATGTGTTTTTCTGTGTGTGTGTGTGTGTGTGTGTTTACACGCTGTAATCTGCTGCATTGTCTTTGTGGGCTTCATGATGACAGCGTCACGCAACACTCAACACAATAAACTTTGCATTGCAATGAGAGCTCATGCGCAGAGAGAATCCCAATTGGGGCCGGGTGCAGAAATTCATGAATTCTTTGGTGCATCGCTACAGAATCTCACATTAAAGGTATATTGAAGTATTTTGGGAAAAAAGTTGGAAAAGAAAATAAATGTTGGGTCTTGCGTGTGTTTAATGTCATGGAAAGAGAGAAAAGCACGAGGTCTGACAGCCCTAAATCTGCCCATGTTTTGAAATCATGTCTTCTCTGTATGTGTATGTATGTATGTGTATTTAAGAGATAAAAATAGAGTATTATACTGTCTTTTTCTATTTTTCAGCCTTATGTGTCAATCAGCGTGAGCCATAAGCTCAGGCTTCAGACTGCCGTGAATATTCAGTTTCCAAAGATTCTTCTTCTCACCGTCACCTGCTACAGCCACAGAAATCCCACAATGTCGAGACAACTCACAAGCACTAGGTGCTGCCCCTCAGCTGGCTTCCAGAAAGTGATGAATCAGAGGAAAGTGGGCTGTTAGGTAGGGAAGCCTTACAGAGACAGGAGCTAAAAGAACTAGAGAAGTTAGAGGACTACACGCCTACTGAAAGGTACAGCACAGAATAACACTCAACACTCATAAAGTAACAAAATAACAAATAAAGGCAATCAACTCTGATCGACACCACTTCCTACCCTATTGACGGCACAGTGATATCACTGGGCAGATCCTTCACTGCTGTGTCTGAAGTAGAGATCTAGGTCCTTCATTCTTGTTCTGGTCAAAACTGCTCTCAGTAAATCAAACAATAAAACACTGACATAACTGCACTTGTGAAATAATATGTCTTATACTGTGAAATAACTACCACCTCATGTAATAATAATGGATTGGATTTATATAGCGCTTTTCAAGGCACCCAAAGCGCTTTACAATGCCACTATTCATTCACTCTCACATTCATACACTGGTGGAGGCAGCTACAGTTGTAGCCACAGATGCCCTGGGGCAGACTGACAGAAGCGAGGCTGCCATATCGCGCCATCGGCCCCTCTGGCCAACACCAGTAGGTAAGCAGGGTAAAGTGTCTTGCCCAAGGACACAACGACCAGGACAGAGAGCCCAGGGATCGAACCGGCGACCTTCCGGTTACAGATGCGATTCCCAACCCCCTGAGCCACGGTCGCCCTTGTAAGCAGTGTTAGCCATTATTAAACAGTCTTTCTGTCTATCTTTAATGTTTTTTAGGTTTTTCCTTGTTTTAAATATTTTTTTACTGGTTATTATGATCTTTTTCTATTTAGGTATGTCTTTTTTATATTGCTAGGTTGCTACACATCTCTTTGCTGCCATAACATTCAAAATCTTCTAGTTATGCGACAAACAAATTATCTTAACTCTGGAATAAGAAAAAATGCACTTGACGTGCAGTTTATAGAGCTTGTTGATGTGATTGAGATCCATAACAGTGGCCACATCTATAAAAGCAGATATTTTGGAAGTTTCAGGTGTGTTAACACAAAGCCACAATCTTCGTGATTGAGAAGTATCTACTGAACACTGCATACACTCAATTAGCAAAAAAAAGTTGACAGTACAATTAGAAAAAGACTGTTCACATGTGGCTTCTTTTGAACTTGTTTTGACTTCTGAAACAATGTCCTTTGGAAATATAAAAAACCAAAGTGGAAATGTTTGTCCATAATCCAAAAGACCACAGGATATCAGCATAAACATATTCATACCAACTGTCAGGACAGTGGTGGAGGGGTGATGAGTTTGCAGTTACAGAGGAGTTCCTGGTTTTTCAGTCATTGAGTCCACCAGGAACTCCTTTGTAAACCAAAGTATTCTAGAGTCTAAGTCTGAGGTAATCTGTCTGACAGCTAAAGCTTGGCCCAAACTGGGTCATGCAATCCCAAGCACAGCAGCAAATCTGCAACAAAATGAATGATAAACAATCAAGGTGCTGCAATAGCCCAGTAAAAGTCCAAACCTCAAGCCTAAAGAGCGAACTTTAGTTATGTCTAAATGCTGTTTTCAGTCTTGCAGAAATCATTTGTGCACACATGAATATAAGTGTAAGTAGAATAACTGTAAGCGTATAAGACTTTCATATGTTTTTTGGTTTTATTGATACTGAACAGAAACACTGAACAGATCTGCAAATTCTCACATGTGATAAAGCATCACTTACAAATGTGTCAATACTCAGTCGGTGTTTGGTACAAATATATAAACTTGCAAATTTTCTGCTCGGAAAACGTTCATATTCTAAACATTGCAGCGGTCACAAAAACATAATGGAGATAAACAACAAAAGCACAAAACCCCGCCAAAAAGCATCAAAGTGGATTGATTATTCGTGCTGAAAGTCACAGAATCAAGAACATCTGAAAAGACAAAAAAAACTAACAAAAACTAAATAAAAGCTTTAAAAAGATATTTCTGATGGTTTAGTTTGTCTAGTTCTTTTAATGAAAACAAACACATTTGACATTTTTGTGTAACTAATAAAGAGTATGGGGTTAGGACGTGAGAATGCACTGAAACATTTTCAGCCATCTGAAAAAAAAAGCATACATTTTGAAAATACATATAAGTATTCTGGATTTCAGTAAGGTTAACAAATAAAGGAAAATGCATTTCACTTTATTTTCAAGTCTCAATTAATGAAACTATTTGTATTTGCAGCCATGTTACATGTTGAAAACTGAATTTGCTAATCTATGCTAGCTAGCAAGCAAACTAATGCTATCTGCTGAAATGACTAGAGCTCCAAAACAAAATTCAGCTGTCATTCTTGGCCCCTAAGCCTTTTTCTTTTTCAATTAGTGTACTTGTAGTAGTGTTAGTAGTGTTTAAGTTAGAGAACAGTGTAAGTTTCATCTTGCATCGTCCCTGTGGTAAATTAGCTTAACGTTGGCTCTGTAAGTAACATATAATTCTGTCAACTAGCCAAACTTTACTAACCCTCCAAACATTTCTGGTATTTAGTTTTCTTTTATTGTTAAGGTCAATAGCCATAGCAGTTCAGTTTTTTAAAAGAAATACTTCAGTCAGAACATGATATAACGTCTCCAGATAGCAACTAGCCAGCTAGCTAACTTTCTCTTATATCTTCCAGTTCCAGTAAACTTTGCATCTTCTTCATGGATGCCTAGTAATGAAAACCTAACTACCACACATGGGAAAACAGTCCCACTGAGTACTGGAGCTGAAAGTAATTGGATGTCTTTAACTCTCAATGCTGCTTAAGCATTTGGACCAAAAAATAGCTGACCAAAAAATAGCTGGTGATGTGAGAGTAAACAAACAGATACTGTTTCCCAATTGACTGGATTTTAACACTGAAACATTGCAATTTGGTTTTGGAATTCAAAATTAATAATGGATCCCTTTGTCAACATGCAGCATGCTAACATTGTTAGCTAACTGTATTGGCGAATGATTGCTGGAGGTTGCCGGCAATCATTAGGTGAAATTAGCTACAAAGATGTAAACAGTGCTTCACCAAAAAATCTCCTTGTCATTGCTTTGGTTACTAGCTGTTGTACACAACTACTGTTGTGTCTTTGTCTAGTTTGGATGGAAGATATTGGATTGTCTTTACTCGACAAGTGCCAGCAAAACTGTGAAAAGTATCATACAAACTAGAAATAGAGACCTTTGTAATATGTTGGCTTGCTCAGTAAATCTTTTACTTTGGGAAGTGTTTGCAGACAGGTAGATGTCTTCCATGCAAACTACAGGTGACTGCTGTAGTGACCAAAGCAATTTCAAGGAGTTTTTTGTACAGTATGCTCTTTGGGATCAATTTCATCTAGGGATATTGAGCAACTAAATCTTTAGTTTGTTATGTAGGTGGAGTCCACCAAGAATAAATCCAAACTAAGAAAAACAAATGTTTATGTAAGTATAAAAATTACTTGCATTAACAGATGTACTGCAGCTTTACTACATAGACAGTCCCTGTCAGCAAGCTAATAGTTTTTGGCAAGCTAATCACTGGCAATTCTTGTACTGTTTTAATATATGAAAGTTTTTCTCATTTATTTTGATTAAAGAACTTTTTTTATAATTAAAAATGCTTGTGAGATACAGTCAAATGAACAAAATAACAACATATAAGGAGGTGGAAATGTCACTGTACTGCAGCGATGAGGAGTGATGCTATCCTGAGGGTCAAGCAAGGAAATACACAGTGACAGAAAAACATTAGGACAGAAGCCTGAAAATGCCATTTACTGAAGCATAAGGGGAAGCTGAGAGGAACACAGAAAAAAGCAGCATGTAATTCTGAAAGCCATCAAAACGTAGTTGAAAGGACAAAGTGTGAGGTAGAAAAGAGATTAAGAAGAATATAGGAAAGAAAAGCGGAAACAACATAAGAGGTAGAGACCACAAGAAAGGGATAGAAAGGGACAACATGATGCTTAAAAAACACAAAGAGCCAGATTATCTATTTTCACAATGTATTTTGAGCCAGAAAGTGGCGTTGCTACTTCTGGTGTGTAACTAATCAAAAACCAATCAGTGCTGCTATGATGTGGATGCGAGAGTCCAGACAAGACAGCAGGATGTGCACAGTAGACCTGATGGTCTAGATTCTTCACACTGCCCTAAAACTACACGTTTTCTTTTTCTTTCAAAGAAAATATCCACTCCAGACATGTTGTGAGTACCATTCTTTCGACAACTTCCGTTCACGAGTCAACAAAACTCTGGACACAAATCCCAGAATTGAGCTTTAGTTACTATACCAGCCATCAAATCTTCTGTCACACATTTCACACAGCAAAATCTCCATATCCTGTAGGACAGAAGGCCGCACTGCGAAGGGTATCGAGGCAGTTGACAAGTATAAGTGTGCCCGTTAGGTGCTTCCACCTCTTGGTGATGGGGTTCCTCATCTTGTCCAGGCCAAGGTGGAGCTCCTGGATCACATCTCGGTAGCTATCCCCAACATGGGCAGCCCACGTCAGCAGGAAGTCATAGGCTGGTTTCCACATAGACTAAAGGGTTCAGGGTGGGGATCATGGGAAGTGAAAGAAAATGTCTTTTTAAGAACAAAAGGCAAGAGTTTGCCAAAGACTTACACAAAAGAGGTTCATGTAGGGACGGAAATCTCAAACCCATTTAGACTGAACTTTAGCAGGTCTTTGTACTAAAGAGCTGACAGGTTAAAGATGATCTATGTTACTCCTTTCCATAAACCACACCTAGTATAGTATTTCGAAGGCTGCCGTGAGCTACTTGTTAGCATTTTGACCTAATTCTCCTGAAATTCTGAAATGTTTTGAGTAGTATTGTGTTTTCTTGAAGAGTTTCTACCCAAGCACAGTAACTCGGACAAATATACTGTTTGTGGATCACAGGGCAGTTTGATATAAAGACATTTAATATAAAATAGTTTATATATATATTTAAGTGATGTGAGTGTAGAATAAATATGGTCAGGAGCTAGAGGCCATGAGATGCATAGTGATAATTACTGTACCATAAACCTTAAAACATCTTGTATATAAGTCATATAACTTAAAATTCAAGTGTACAAACATGACATGCAAATTTTTAGACACAGTTTAACTCATACAGCATGTAAATTGTGAATAAAAGCTAATAATATATTTGATAAATCAAAGAAATAAGAAACAAACTTAAAAGTTATCTTTGGTGTTAAAGTAATTCATGTATTGTTGTTGGTACATCCAGGTATACGTCAAGCCAAAACTCCTAAATTCTAATTCAGCAAGCTTTTAATGCTTTGCCCAAAACACAAAAAAACTGGTTGTAGTACATGTGTTAACTTATTGACTTCATGACGTGATCCACAGCATTGACAGTGTCCAGTTGTCCGGTAAATAGTAACACTGACTAAAGGCCTCTCACCTCGTTATCCAATAGACCATTCTTGTCTCGATGTGGAGCCTCATAAGCCTCCATTTGCTGTTTGGAGACTCGGGCCAGCTTCTCAGCAAGCTCCCTCCACCGGGATGCCACCTCTACTGCTGTAGTCAACAAGACAAAATCCAGGACCAACCTGGCAACCAGACCCTGGCAGTCCATCTTCAGCAATGCCTGATGGGTTAAAGAAATGGTCAGTCAGCATGAGCAAGGAGCAAAGAAAGAAATATCTGCATGTTGACTTGGATGAGATTGGAAGGAATGCATCAATTTAAAATCACTATGTATGCAAAATTTATATGGAGAAAGAATAGGAATGAGAATTTATATCCATATTTATGTAAATCGTGAAAGTGTTCTGGTAATAATACATTCACAGCACAAATCACTTAACCACTTCAGTATTGTTTCACCGATTGAAAGAAATTTGAGACTTGGCTCTGTCCTGTGAAACAGCAACATCTGTCAAATCAAGCGACATTTCATAGTGTTTTCCATATTCAAGGACCCTGTTGGCAGGGTAACCATTTTCAAGATCAGTCATTACTGGATAAACACAACCACACTACATAGTTCCACTTGTAGTTCGAGCATAAACATGGTTTAAAATTTCAAGGTTAGAGGACACATGTCGGGTTTATTCCACTGGAGGTGTTCTGGACACATCCAATCGGCAAGAGATATTCTGTAGAGATTATCTAATCTATCCTGAGATAATCTCGAGGAGCAGATGGAGAACAAACCGGTAAAAGGACATCTGGACTATTTGTGTAGTGTGCTGCTATAAAGACCCAACTCTAGATAAGTGATAGAATAGGTCTAAAAATTTGGATAAGACCTTTAAAAAACCTGTGAAAAGCCATAGATCATGCATAAAAGCAAGCCATAGGTACCATGTCGTGGCCCACTGATTAGGAAAGTTTTCAGTGGCACCATTTCTGAAACCAGAATGTCACAAGTTATGGCTGAAAAACTGAGAGAAATTCAACTCAATTCAGTTTTATTTATATAGTGCCAAATCACAGCAACAGTTACCTCAAGGAGATTAATATTGTAAGGTAAACACCCTACAATAAAACCCCAACAATCAGACGACCCCCTATGAGCAAGCACTTTGGCGACATTGGGAAGGAAAAACTCTTTTAAGAGGAAGAAACCTCCGGCAGACCCAGTCTTGGGAAGGGGCAGTCATCTAGTGTGACCGGTTGGGGGCGAGGAGAGGGAGATATGCATGTATGCTTATGGCTTGTAAGCTGCACGTCCCTCTGGAAAATGACTTTCCAAAATGAGTATTAAAACACTGTATTAAATAAGACTTGAAACAAGCAATTAAGACCATAATCAGATCATCAGGACAGTGTTTTCTGCAGTGGACATCAAACTTTGAGGTTCAAGGCACTTCCACATTGGCTTCAGATCCATCTTTTTTACACAATCTATGTGGAAAACCTACCCAAAGCCAATGTGTCTTCAGTTGACTTATTTTAGAAACTGTCAAGGTCTATAATGATCTTTATTATTGTCATAGTTTTGCAGACATCCTATCCATTTCCTTTTCCCTTTCCAACACAGAATCTCCTTTTTTTCCCTTTGGAACAATACATATCTACACTCAGACTTGTTTTCCACAATGTTTTAGAGAGGTATTGATGTAACTCTGATCCTTTTGGAGGCTGCTGAAAGGTAATGCAATTTATAGAGAGGTGTTTCTGTAATACTAACTAAGATTTAACCTTCAGGAGGTGTGATTTATTGCAGGGCTGTTGCGTTAGACTGCATTCTTTGTTCTCCATTTAAAAGTATTTTTCAGTCTTCAAGACCTCAAACAAATTAGACTGTAGAGGACTAAAGCGGTGAATCCATTGTGTCATGGGAAAAGAGGGAAAGATAACAGAAGTCAGGAATATGTAGAACAAATAAGGTTTTTTTTGTTGTTGTTTTTTAAGATTTGTGAGCTGAAGAGTAAAAACAAAAGCTGAAAATAGTTACAGGGCTTTCTGTATAAATATAATCTGTTACCATCCTCTTAGTAATCCTGTCCCTGAGGGCTCCTGCTGCTGTAAATACATTCTAACTCAGCTAACCCAGTTAAATGAGGGTTAAAATGTATTGAGTTTTAATGAACGCAGCTGACTGGAAAATTTGCTCCAGGGGAGATTTTCTTTTTGTTTCCTGAAAAGAGGCACAATAGCCAAAAAGACTATTTCTGTTTTAATGACACACACCCAAAAAAAACCCAGCAGTGTGTGCATGTGTGTTTATTTCAAGACAAAGCTCCGGGCATCAAAGTGAGGCACTGTCCCGTGGTGATACCTTTCAGGTTCTTTGTAGGAAGTTTTATTTTTTCTCCTTTGCTGGGAGCCCCAGAAAAAGAACAACCTAGTGGAAATGTGTGGAGGTATTTACGGTTTTGTGTTTTCCGCTATGACTTTAATGAGTAACAGCAGGAATGTAATGCACACATCTTTAGGATTTTCACATGAAGATATTTCCGTGCATAAAGATACATTTTAGTTCAAAAAGAATTTAATGTGAACTACTCCTTGAAAGCTGCCATACAAGCATTCATGGGAACGTGCAGTTATTATTTAAACGGAAGCACCACCGGGGGGTTGTCACAATACTAGAATTTCAAACTCAGTGCAGAAAATACTCAAAATTATTTTCAACAACAAGGGAAAGAAAATCATTAAAGATTATTAAAATTTCAAAATATTTTTAAGAATGTAACAATATCATTTAGGACAACATTATTACTAATGATGACATAGCGCCAGGTGGTGCAACGATACACAAAATTCACGGTTCAGTTCGTTTCGATACTTTGGTGTCACGGTTTGATATTTTTCGATACAAAAAAATGTTCATGCCTTTTTTAAGCTATTAAAATTACAAATATTTCTTTTAACTCAAAAGTACAGTTTTTAAATTAAATGTTGCTGAAACAATCAAATAATTTAAAAAAGAAATGTATCTGATGGAGAAATCACTAATCTGTGGAAAAGAGAGTTTATTACAGAGAAATGGCTCCGACCGATATAACTGAGCATTGCGTGGCACATCCGACATACTGTTGTACTTTTGTCCATGACGCGCTTAAGTAGGGTCATACTTCACATGAAAACAAAAATAGTTCCAAACACCAGATCTGAAGTACGGTGGATGAGGTTCAATTTTGGGTAGCGTTGAGGCAGTTGCCATGCTAACTTGAGTGAATGCATATGGGCGGCACTCATACTTCGATTACTCCGCCTTGGCTGCATTGTCGAGCGCAGATCCACTGAGTTCTCAACACAGACAGCATCGTCAGGAGAAAAGTTGATCAAATAAATTAAAAATTTTGTATCGTTCAATAGGGCTGGGCTATATCATACCGTTCACGGTAATACCGGTGTAATTTTGGGCAACGATAGGAAAATGAAATATCGCGATAGAATATGGGTAAAACGCGCATGCGCAGTGCCTTTGTTTACATACAGGATGTTTACGACACAGGATGAGAAGAGCGAAAGCGGTTCGTTGAATGTAACGGATGAACCAGAATTGGTTTGTAAAAATGCTGCAACTTCAGTGGTGTGGAACTGGTTTAGCTTTGGTCGGTCAGATACACAGATTTTTCTGAAAATCGACAGTGCCCCTCATATCCTGGTGCGCCTTATGTATGAATTCTGGTTGTGCTTACTGACCTCGAACCGATTTTATGTGGTACCCTGCTCAAAAATCTGTCAAAAATGTTTGAGTACGACTTTGCTAAGCTACAAAGCCGCACCGCTTGATGGCTTGTCAGAGCACTACGGTTATCGTAGGCAGGCGCCTCGTGGAGTGATACGTACTGCGCTTCAACATAATATTACCGTATTGTGTGTGTATAAGCTCTTTAAGTTTTGTGGATATTATACATGGTTATGCTGAGGATATGTCGGCCATTTTCCACTGGAAATGCCTTTTGGTTAGACTGTCAGCAAGGAATTTGCACTGTTACGTTTTTATACAACTTTAATGCACATAAAAAACAGCTGCTTGTTTAAGTGAAAATACATTGATGGGGTTTTTTGCACTAATAAAGTTGTGGAGTTGTAAAGTATTTTGTCTAGCGTCAATTATATCGTCAGTTATATCGTTATCGCAAATTTTCAAATGTATATCGTGATAAATATTTTTGGTCATATCGCCCTGCTCTATCGTTCAATACATATGTGTACCGAACCAAAAGCACTGTATCGAACGGTTCAATACAGATACATGTATTGTTGCACCCCTAGTGTGTGTGTGTGTGTGTGTGTGTATATATACATATATATATATATATATATATGTGTATATATATATATATATATATATATATGTGTATATATATATATATATATATATATATGTGTATATATATATATATATATATATATATATATATATATAAAAAACACCCAGCACGCCCCTGCAGGCGGTTTATCCTTCAAGCTCGGGTCCTCTACCAGAGGCCTGGGAGCTTGAGGGTCCTGCGCAGTATCTTAGCTGTTCCCAGGACTGCGCTCTTCTGGACAGAGATCTCCGATGTTGTTCCCGGGATCTGCTGGAGCCACTCGCCTAGCTTGGGAGTCACCGCACCTAGTGCTCCGATTACCACGGGGACCACCGTTACCTTCACCCTCCACATCCTCTCGAGCTCTTCTCTGAGCCCTTGGTATTTCTCCAGCTTCTCGTGTTCCTTCTTCCTGATATTGCTGTCATTCGGAACCGCTACATCGATCACTACGGCCGTCTTCTTCTGTTTGTCTACCACCACTATGTCCGGTTGGTTAGCCACCACCATTTTGTCTGTCTGTATCTGGAAGTCCCACAGGATCTTAGCTCGGTCATTCTCCACCACCCTTGGGGGCATCTCCCATTTTGACCTCGGGACTTCCAGGTTATACTCGGCACAGATGTTCCTGTACACTATGCCGGCCACTTGATTATGGCGTTCCATGTATGCCTTGCCTGCTAGCATCTTGCACCCTGCTGTTATGTGCTGGATTGTCTCTGGGGCATCTTTACACAGCCTGCACCTGGGGTCTTGCCTGGTGTGATAGACCCCAGCCTCTATGGATCTTGTGCTCAGAGCTTGTTCTTGTGCTGCCATGATTAGTGCCTCTGTGCTGTCTTTCAGTCCAGCTTTGTCCAGCCACTGGTAGGATTTCTGGATATCAGCCACCTCCTCTATCTGCCGGTGGTACATACCGTGCAGGGGCCTGTCCTTCCATGATGGTTCCTCGTCTCCCTCCTCTTTCTTGGGTTTCTGCTGCCTGAGGTATTCACTGAGCACTCGGTCAGTTGGGGCCATCTTCCCAATGTATTCTTGGATGTTCGTTGTCTCATCCTGGACTGTGGTGCTGACACTCACCAGTCCCCGGCCCCCTTCCTTCCGCTTAGCGTACAGCCTCAGGGTGCTGAGGCTGTACGCTATAGCTAATATATATATATATATATATATATATATATATATATATATATATATATATATATATATATATATATATATATATATATATATATATATATCTTAGATAGCGCAAAAAAGCCCAAAAAAGAAAATATTTTTAGGCTGCCTGAGGCAGTGCTGTGATTCTGGTGACTTGGCACCACATTTCATTGCTAATGAAATAAGAATTGGTAAGGTAGGCAACCAATGTGTTTGGTAGACTAGTTTCTTGTCACGGCTGGGGCAGCAGTCGTGTTGTGGAATGAAAAGGACCCAAAATGCAGGCAGCTGACTGATGAAGAGTGTGACGTTTATTTACAAGGTGGGATAGTGGCAAGCAAGCAAATTAACTGAAGAAACCTAAACTGGGAGAACTAAATAACAAACCTGAGAGCATACAAAAGGGGTGCGGGGCAGAGCGACGCAGAGACAGGAACGAAACACCATGGAACACAGAGAAATGCAGACGAACGCAGACGAGCCGGCAACGAACACAGAACGACACCCACTAAATATACACACACAAGGTAATCGGGTAATCACACACAGAAGGGAAGAACAGCTGATCCTAATACACATGATGACTGGAGGACACAAGCTGAACACAGTGACAACAGACAGAGACCTTCAGAATAAAACAGGAAATCTAGAACACGAACCGGACACAAGGGGGGAGGACACAGAATACCAAAATCAGAATAACTAGAACAGAGGAAAATAATTATAAAACACAAAACGCTGGGTCAACGACCCAGCACCATGACAGTACCCCCCCTCCAAGGGCTGGCTGCAGACAACAAGCAGCCTGGCAGATGACCACTGATGTCGAGGTGGCAGTTTGGGGCCCAAAGGCTGCGTGGCCCCCACAGCACCAGGCAAGGCAGAGGATGAAGTGGAAGTGGAGGCTGGACCAGGCGTGGCTGAAGCTGGACCAGGCGTGGCTGAAGCTGGACCAGGCGTGGCTGAAGCTGGACCAGGCGTGGCTGAAGCTGGACCAGGCATAGGAGCCGCAGGTGGTGAAGCAGGTGAAGAAGCAGGTTGCTGGACGGGCTCCTCGGGCCCTCCAGCTGACGAGGCAGGTTGCTGGACGGGCTCCTCGGGCCCTCCAGCTGACGAGGCAGGTTGCTGGACGGGCTCCTCGGGCCCTCCAGCAGACGAGGCAGATTGCTGGACGGGCTCCTCGGGTCCTCCAGCAGAGACAGGAGGCTGGAGCGGTCCATCAGGCCCTCCAGCAGAGACAGCAGGCCGGAGTGGTCCCTCGGACCCTCCAGCGGAGACAGCAGGCCGGAGCGGTAACTCGGACCCTCCAGCGGAGACAGCAGGCCAGAGCGGTCCCTCGGACCCCCCAGCGAAGACAGGAGGCTGGAGCGGTCCCTCGGACCCTCCAGCAGAGAAGAGCACGGGCTGGCCGGGCTCTCCAGAACCCCCAGCGGAAACAGTCACTGAACCAGCGGGCACAGGGGCCCCTGGCACACACATGGCTGACTGCAGCTGCGCGGAGCACTGACCCTGCTCAGGCAGCGACAGCCGGGTGCAGTCCTCAGCTGGGTTCTTAGCCTCCAGGGGTCCAGAGTGGGCTGAAACTCAGCCTCTGGGGAGGCCCTGGAGTGCGTCACAGTCTCTGAACTGGCCAGTTTTTGAGGACTGATAACAATATTGTGTGGTTTGTCTCTCTGCTTAGGATTAGAGGTTGTAGAACAGTTCTTTATGGGTTGAATAGACATAGCTTGCTGTACCGGAGGAGTAGGTGAAGATGATGGCTGAATAGGTGGCCGAGCTGAGGGCGACTGAAGAAAAGGTTGGGAAAATAATGGTGGTGAAGTTGGAGACTGATCTGACGATAAGGCTGATGATTCCTCTACCAACTGAGCTATTGACTGGGCAATGGACTGTAACATAGTTTGTAATAAGTCTGGCTGTGACTGTAACTGGGCTATGGGTAGTGAGGCTGAATGTGATGGAGGTGACGGCTGGGCTTCTGGCTGGGCAGCTAACTGAGCTTCTGGCTGGGCAGCTAACTGAGCTTCTGGCTGGGCAGCTAACTCAAAAAACACAGCCCCGGTATAAACAGTCACAAGGTCTGGCGAAACAGAAAGAGTGTCTTTTCCACTCACCACAGCCGGCAACTCAGAAGTCTCGGGACCCGGCTGTGGCGATGGGCGTCGGCGGCGTGAACGTCGCTTCCTTCTCGGGGATAGCTCCGACCGGCCGGGTAATTCCACATCCGGCGGGCCGGGCCGCAGATTCCCCGGCGGGCAGTGCAAAACATTCACCGCCGGGCTGGGTCGGGAAGCGGTAGCAGCTGGAGGGTGAAGATGGAGTTTGTTCAGAATGAAGTCCTGTAAGAGCGGGTGAAGACAGCCCAGTAGCCAGGGGTGAGGAGACAGTAATTGCTTTAGCCTGGCTTCTACAGCGCGGTGAAATTCCTCTCCCTCACGTTCGAGCCATAGGTTAACCAACCTTGAAACAGAGTCAATTAATTCCTCCCGAAACTCCTGGGAAGGTGCGGATTCTGCTGGGTCCATGTTTGGTCGGCTCGTACTGTCACGGCTGGGGCAGCAGTCGTGTTGAGGAATGAAAAGGACCCAAAATGCAGGCAGCTGACTGATGAAGAGTGTGACGTTTATTTACAAGGTGGGATAGTGGCAAGCAAGCAAAATAACTGAAGAAACCTAAACTGGGAGAACTAAATAACAAACCTGAGAGCATACAAAAGGGGTGCGGGGCAGAGCGACGCAGAGACAGGAACGAAACACCATGGAACACAGAGAAATGCAGACGAACGCAGACGAGCCGGCAACGAACACAGAACGACACCCACTAAATATACACACACAAGGTAATCGGGTAATCACACACAGAAGGGAAGAACAGCTGATCCTAATACACATGATGACTGGAGGACACAAGCTGAACACAGTGACAACAGACAGAGACCTTCAGAATAAAACAGGAAATCTAGAACACGAACCGGACACAAGGGGGGAGGACACAGAATACCAAAATCAGAATAACTAGAACAGAGGAAAATAATTATAAAACACAAAACGCTGGGTCAACGACCCCGCACCATGACATTTCTGGTATTTTCTCAGGTTCAATCTGGGACTTTAAGAGAAACACTTTATACACACAAATAATTATTATCTTCTTTAAAAAAGCCAGGAGTGATAATGGTTGCTGCCTAACTCCCCAAAATTAATGTTATAAGTCTATTATTAGCTCTAGGTGGCAGCTGGTATCCACAGATGACATAAAACATGGACAAGTCATAAAAATGAAGGCCACCAGATGGCAACAGCTGTGGCTGCAAAAACACTTACAGTTCTCAAGAAGTCTATAGGAAAGCAGCTCGCCATCCTGACAAAAAACGCCCAACTCGAGGGTTCAAAACAAGACTTCAGAAACCAGCGTAGCTACGAACATCTGCTATAGTGCCTATGCCACAACCCGAATAATAATAAGATGGCTAATGTGGTAATTGCTAGTAGCTAAACAGCTAACGTTAAAATATGTGCCACCCAGGTTACTATCTATGATAACTTTTTAACTATTACCTAAGTAATAACCATTTATTTAACAGGAACTTCACTGGGAAATGTTTTTAGGAAATGAACTGTAAAATATGGGGCTCATTAATCAAATGGGATTAGCTAAAAGGAAATATTAAAGTTAAACAGAAGCATGCACTTTTAAAACTTTTTTCTGTTAACTTCTTGCTTTATGTTGTATTTTATTGTTGTATTACATTACAATGATATGCTATACTTTTATTTCCTGTGTTTAATCTGTGAAAAATGCCAAATAAGTAAATACATTTTACTTACTTAAAACATTGCTACCTTGTTATTAATGTATATTTAATAATATACATCTAATATTATTACATGCTACAAATAGTAAATACAAAAGTACCTTTGATAATAAAAGCATGTAACCCAAATAAAACTTTATTATTCAAACAAATCTGTTTTTAATTTATGCTCAATCTTTACTTTAAATGTAAACAATATCAGATTTTGAACATCATTTGTACATTTTAAAAAGATTCTTGACCCACTATCTTGAATAAAACCATTTTGATACCTTTTCTACGACATCTGTTATCATATCTGTGCCTCATATTGTAAAGTGATTTCAAGTTTTGTGCTGTTATGCAAGCCGTTTCAAAGAAAAGAGCTTTGTAATTGAGAACTATCCAGCCAAAAAAAAATAATTATTTCAGTTTGTTAGGAGAAAACCTCGAACACAAGAGCATCACAAAATTTGATAAAGCTTTCTCTACTGCCTGCCTGTCAGTCAGCTGCAGCTTCAAAGCTTTACACACACACACACACACACACACACACACACACACACACACACACACACACACACACACACACACACACACACACACACACACACAGTCTCAAGCCACCAAAACACTCTAATCTGAATCAAAAAGATCAAATTTCTTTCTCTCATTCTCTCCCTGTCGCTCGCATTCAGATTCAAGATAAGCAACAGCCTGCTGCCACATTATCTGACTTGCACTCACTCTGCTGTAACACTAAAGCATTGACTTTATGTGATACACAATAAACTACCAAAACAACATGACAGGAATGAGAGGTTGTGCAGTTTCTTTCCCATTTACTGACGGTCACATTAAAAACAACACATACAACACATTGCGTACCTGGTTTTCAAAGGTTTTTGTAAAAATCGGATCATTTGGAGAACTGTGTAAACCTGTGGTTGGCCGTGTGGTTCTCACACCGGACCATCACATGTGTTTTGGTGCTGCAATATTGGCTGACACATGAAGATGTGCCAATGCAGAATCACCAAGTAACCACACTGCATGTCTTTTGGAAGAAGCTAGAGTTTCTAGAGAAATCGCATGGAAGCACAGAGTAAGGATGCAAACTACAGTCTAAGGAGCTTGGAAAGAAAAGCAGCTGGACTTCTTTAAGTTGCTTGAAGATGTTTTCAAGCAACTTAAAAAAAAAGTCCAGATGCTTTTCTTTCCAAGCTCCCTAGACTACGATCCTTCACAGACATATGCAAACTACAGTCACAGAATACCAAGGGATTTGAACCCAGGACCTTCTTGCTGTGAGGTGTCAGTGCTAACTACTGCACCACCAGGTCTAACAACTGGGGAGCAGTTCTATCAAAATAAAGGAAGAAAAGTTAAACTGGAGTTTTATGACAGCAAAGGGGGAGAGAGAGGATGAATGTTACAGTCCAGGCAAGTAAGTTCACCACATAACACAGTGAATCCAAATTTACATGCATGCAAATAATGTAACAAATACAGTATCTGGAAATTTAATAGGACGTCTGGTAATACTAATAATGTTCTCCTCAGGGACTGTATATAAAATATCCACTGGTTTTGGCTAACTCCTGTATCCAAATGGATGACTTATAAAAATACCAGCCTCAAGTGGCCACTAGAAGAGCTGAGGTTGCAGCTTGGTGGGTATTTGATCACTGACACTGAATAGCCACCTAGATTACCAATCAAACGTGCTCTTGCTTTTCAACTGCAATTATAAAATACTTCTTTCATTGGAGGAAACAGTGTGACACTGATTTTTCACGTCTGCTGGATATTTATATTATAGAAATTAAATGATTGATCAGAAATGAAAACAACTTTTAGCTGTGGAGTACAAACACTGTTACTTACACCACCAAAACTAATTAGATGTACAAGTCAGCCATTTAAATAACATTTTAAATGAAATACAACACATCAGCTGCCTGATTTTACCCCAAGAAATGACCATCCTTTGTATATCTGTGTACTGATATCAGATCAAAGCCTTTGAAGTCTAAGCATCTTAATACCTTAGCCAAAAGAGAAGGGTTGTAGTCTCTAGACAACTAGCCCCCCCCCCCCCCCCCCCCCCCCCCCCACGCACACACACACCCCAACCCAAAAAATCAAATGTGTTGCTATTGGTTTTTAATTCAATATATGAGCGTGCATATAGCATTTAATTTGTGCATTTCTAACTGCGGATAAAAACTGTCAGTTCTGTTTCATAAATCGGGTATTTCAGAGGGTCAGGGAGTGAAAAACAGGGGAAATGATGAGATGAGGAACTGCAGGAGCTTCACTTCAGCTCAGATGAAACCAAACCTCCGACATGTAATCAGGGGTAAAGTAAAACCTCTCACTGTGCTGCTACTGGAAAGTGGTTTCCATTGAAAACCACTGAACTAATTCATTATTCATTTCTTACGAGTAATTGATTAATAATTGATATCAAATGCTAGAAGACAGCCCAGAGGCTTCATTTTACAGGTCTTATAGCTTTCTGCAATTTCTGACATTTAATGATACGGAGCTAACATGAAAGACGAGATGTTTTTTACTATAGATATATAAACAGTTTTTATTTGTGCACTTCCTACTATTTCATGGTGCAACAAGAGTCAGCTCTATTGGTTGTGGCACACTCCATCTCACCCCGATGGTCATGAGCTCTGGGTAATGACCGAAAGAATGAGACTGGGAATACCAGCAGCCAAAATGAGCTTCTTCAGCCATGGTTCATTTTCCATTTGGACCTCTGTGTTTTGCACTTTGTTTAACCTTTTCACTCACTGTTTAGTTTAGTTTTCGCTTTTATGTTTGCTTTCACCCACTGTTTAACATTAAGGACCAACAATGAATCGATTGGGTTTAGCCACTGAAAAGCCTCAGTTAGGTTTAGGTGGTAACAAGCTCTTGGTCAGGGTCAGGGTCAGGGTTGGGCTCTAAAAACACCCCAGTGAAGTTTAGGTACGATAAACTACTTGGGAAGTGTTTTTCCTGTTGACAGTTATAGGTTATAGTTATCATCTCTTCCCTGTGTTCCCTGCATCTTATTGTCAAATTTCTGTTTGTGGACCTGGGCTGTTTTGTTACTTCCTGTTTTATTTTGATAGTCTTTTGTCGCTTATGCTTTGTGTTTAGTTTTACTTCCTGTACCTTGTGTCACTTGAGTTATGCTTGCTTGTTTACCCACCTGCTCCTAATTTCCCTTATCAACTTGGCTGTATGTCTGGCCTCAGTTTTCGCCTTGTCTTTTATTGTGATGTCTTTAACTCTTCCTGTTTTTATCCACAGTATAACTTCTATTTATGTTGGTGGGCTTTGTTTTATTTAGCTTTTTTGGATTTCCTCTATACCAAAATAAAGATTTTTTTGCTTTGTTAGTCTCAAGAGTCTCCATTTGGGTCCATTATCTACACTCTATGACAGGTTTAGGCAACAGCTACTAAAACTAATTGACTGCAGCAACAACTACTTGGTTAAATTTTGGAACTAAAAGGTGCTTCATTGTGTTTAGAAAAAGATGATTGTTTAGGTTAAAATATAACTGAATAACCATCCGTATTGATAAATGACAGTTTGGGGTTATGATCACTTCCAACAAACGAGTCCTTGTGCATAAGATATATACCAACAGCTTATTACACTCAGCTTCCCAGTGAACACATCAATAAATTGTTGCTGAGAGAAAGATATTTGAAATATTACACTTAGATGTGGTTTAGCTTTGATGGACAATAAAGTTTCCATATAAATGCACTGCTCAAAAATTAAATAAATAAAAGGAACACTTTATAGCAGCGACACTGAGCCTATAGCAGTGTAGGGTCAGTGTCACTACTTGTAACATGATGTCATACTTGGACTCTACAGAGGTTGCCTGTATTTGTATAGCGCTTTTCTAGTCCCTAAGGACCCCAAAGCGCTATACACAACATGTCATCCACCCATTCACACACTGGTGATGGCAAGCTACATTGTAACCACAGCCACCCTGGGGCGCACTGACAGAGGTGAGGCTGCCGGACACTGGCGCCACCGGGCCCTCTGACCACCACCAGTAGGCAACGGGTGAAGTGTCTTGCCCAAGGACACAACCACCGAGACTGTCCAAGCCGGGGCTCGAACCGGTAACCTTCTAATTACAAGGCGAACTCCCAACTCTTGAGCCACTATTGAGCCACTATTATTGTTCTTGTTGGAAATTATTGTTGTAAACAGCTGCAAAAATGTGAGCATAAAGGTTAATAAAATTCATGCCCTTTAGAAATAACTGCAGGTCTAATTCTCCCTGCTGGTTTAACCTTTAAGAAAGCAGTTAAATATAACAAATACCAAAGTCCTTGATTTAATTTGGTGAACCCAGAAAAAGCCTTGTTTTTGTTTACTATAATAATCCATCTGATTTATTTTACAGCTTGTGCAAAACCAAAATACTTAATCCTTTAACCTTATAATTCCAGAACCATGTAACTACCAGTAATTACAATAACCTAGTTTAACCTCCTAAGACCTGAACTCTTTCATGGCATGCATTTTAAATTTTTCTTTGCTATTTGGGTTGATTGGGACCTGAGGAATGTAAAAACAAAGAATTACCAAATTTTTTCTTTTTACCTAATTTTTGTTTCGGAGTCAAAGGAGATCCACGTATGAGGACATTGTTTTTAAATTTTGATAGAACGGTGGCAGTATAATGTCCTCGTAAGTGGCCTTTGTAGAGAAAAATTAAGTATTTCCGTCTAGACATCCCAAAATGTGATGTCCACATATGTGGACGCCAGGTCCTAGGAGGTTAAACTTCTTTACCTCCTCCGTCTTTCCTAATGCAGATTACAGGCCTGCCATAAGATTAATTAACCTGAATCACCTACAATGTTCAGGTCAGTCTTTTCAAACCAAACTGAGATGTTAATTTATTTTCTCTCTAACACCTGCCTGATGAGTACTTTGGCCTTTCACTGTGACGTCCTCCATCTGCTGACTCAGGCTTCACGCAGGTCTCAGCCTAAATATAGTGTCGGTCAGGCCAGGCTATCCAAACATGTCAGGTGCTGTCTAGAAATGGCATGATGTGTTTGAATGCAAGGCTGGAGCTCCTACAAATGTAGGAGAGGTGTGTTATTTTAAGCCAGAAAGGATTAAAGCAGGAAGGACCTGGTGGTTCATGAGATCATAAGAAAACTGGGAAACCAGTGAGTGCAACAGGCATCTTAAAAGGAATTAGGCAGTCCTGGATTTTTTTGGTTTCTGGAAAGAGATAATAGTCATCCAACTCTCAGATATGTACCACATGCTCAGTGTGCACCAGATGGAGGTGAGGGGTCAGTGTCTTGCTCAAGGACACTGTCAGCTGTTGTTTCAGCACCAGCTGGAGTCATTTACATTTCACTACCTTCTCTATTTTGTCTTTGGGGACATTTTTTGTTTTCTGGACTTAATTCTACTAAATAATGCTGCTTTGTATTTTTATTTTATCGCTAATAAAAATGCCTATAATAAAGAAAAACATCAGTTTTAATGTACTACTTTGACTGATACAGCTATGTCAGTTAATAAAAACAACTAAAATCATAAAAGCAGGAAGGAAGTCATACAGTATTTAAAGAGCCTACCTTGTATGACGTTTACAAACTAAAATATGCACAATACCAATATTAAGTTTAAACATTTTGGTAAAATTACATCTGAGGAATTGTACCATTTCATGGTACTGATAACATAAAAATTAGAGGACCACGACTGGATCCTTGAGGAACTCCACTACTGATAGCAAAACAGCAGCAAAGTCTACAAAGCTACAAAATAACTGATGCATCATTCCTTCATCCAATTCCAATGTCGAGCTTGGTTTTTCCAGCTTATTAACTAACAACGTGTTTATGAACCAAAAATAGAAAACGTTCTGCTCCACGAGTGACTGAAGCACTGAAACTGTAGGAGATAGTAGCGGGCTGCAGGAAGACCCCGGAGCAGACGGACAGACGGAGCTGACAGCTGACCGAGCGGCTGTCAGATAAATGAGCTCCACTTCCAAAAGCTTTGACAGGAGAGCGGCAGGGAAAGAGGGGGTGAGCACGAGCAGGGCGGATGATAATACTGACAGGTAGCAAAGAGAGCCAGACAGAGAAAATGAAAATGAATACAGGCAGATGAGAACAGAAATACAAACAGAAAAAGCTGAAGGACAACAGTATCTCAGACAGATGAGCAAACAGACAAATGTTGTTTTTTGCCCAATTTTGTCATTTTTATCATAAAATGACATTAAATTTAATAAACATTCAGCCAAAACCATTAAATGTCCTCATATTAAAAGAGCAAAAGCAGCTTTTGCCAACACAAAGATTACTTTATGATCAATAGTGAGCTTTACCCTGAATAGAAGGTTAGGTTTAATTTTTAAATGTGAACTGAGAAATTAGTTTCTGTTTAAAACACAAAAATTAAAACTGAACTGATAAACTTGTTTCATGACATTTCTCAATATTTTATATATTTTAATTTATCACTTTGGTCATATAATCCCAGTATGTCAAAGTGGCTGGCCTAACTCTTATCAACATTACAGATGAGGCCCCCTGGGCATCATACTTTAAATCAATGAGTAATTTTTTATATACAGGGCTGATGTGATTAAGAGGTTTCCAATTAACCCAAATCACAATCTTTTCTTAAAGTTAGGTGAACAGCTCTTGGTGCCAAACCTGAAAGTAAAACAAGAAGCTCCTAACCGAGACATGAACTGAGGTATCCTAACTTACAAAGTTCACTTGGTCTACTACATACAGTACCAACCCTTCAACCTATTAATGTGGGCTCAAAAAGAAAAAAAGAGACCATTATATCGTAAGATCTAACACTGACAAAGCACACCTTGTGTGAGAGATAAAATGGCAAATTAAAACAAATGAAATACCAGCAATTGCTATCACCTGGCAACTTGCCAGGGGATGAATGACCAATCCCTGGGATTGTGCCACTGAGTCCTAAAGCTTGGCTACCTCTGCGTAGTTCTCAAGAAACCCTGTGGGTGTTAAGAGGTTGAAGAAGAAGCCTCTAGCTGATTCCCCAACAGGAATTAAAGTTACTTTATTAGACTCATCAAGAACTTGGATCTTTTCTCTTTGCAGGGTTCTTAGCACAAACTGGCCAGGATTTATTTGGAAAAAAACACTCTTTGTTTGTGTGGAGGTGAGGTTCTTAGCTGCAGAGGATCTAATGTTTCTCAAACACATTTCTCTTTTGAGGTCCAACAAACCTGCTGCAGCCTGTTCTGGTTAATCAGTCTGTTCAAATATTCATCGCTTAATTAACATGCTGATTTTTACTGGCTGTCACAGGGGAAGGAAGAGACTGTGCATGTATGAAGAAGCCTAATTTTTCTGAGCTGTGGTGCCATTGCTCTTTAGTTTAATGGCCTTGGTTTCAGTTCGGAGGATTGATTACGTCCCCTTCTGGAGTGATTCTCCCCGCCTCCATGCACGGATCTATTATTAAAAGACGGCCTCCTGGCCTTTGAGCTACTCTGCCCTGCTGACAAGAATAAGGGGCGGCTTTCTCATATCGTCCTTTGCCTTTGCAACTCGATACAGGGCGTTAAAAAGATCTGCCGGGTTGGTGTCAGGTGCTCCCAAGCCCTCCAGCTCCATCCTGATCAATGCCTGTGCTCGCATTTCACATGGGAACACCTGTCGGCCAGTGGAGGAGAGGGCTGCTGTAAATCCTGAACCAAGAGTGCTTATTCTGCAGGAATATTCTCCCTTTTTAGGGAGCTGGGAAATTAGAGCAGAAATCTCTGACTTTCTTAAAGACAAAAAGTTCTAGTGTTTTTTTGCCATATTCCCCCCTTTTAGTTTGCAGCTTGTTGCTTCTCTGGTGTAATTTTCTCCCTGTCTTGCATTAAACTGATTACTTGAACACATGTGCGGTCATGCTGGAGACTAAAGACGGCAAGATTAGCGGGGCTTTGTTTGTGCAGCTATTGTTCAATGAAAACTGTCTAAGATAATAAAAAGATTTGGATATATTTTAAGCGATTACATAAGCAGATCAGCTTTAAGTATTGCAGAGCAGGAACTCAAGAGAAAGCTGCAGACAGCGGGATATTTGCAGAGCAGTAGCAGGAGGCTCTTACTGCAGTTTGTGCACATCATCAAAAGATTTTTACTGTGATTGTGTCATACAGGAAAAAAAATCCAGCTGTGCCAGCACGCCTGAAACTGCTTATGTCTTGCCTTGGTGCAAATGTGCCCCTGTGACTGAGAAGTGCATTATGATGCGTTTATTTGGCAACATACCCTGGACACAGCAGTTGGAGAAAAAAAAAAGGGGGGGGGGGGGAACTGCCACTTTGGCCATTTTTTTATTCCCCTGAAGAGGAAACCTCGGCTTGAACTTCATCACTGAACCTTCTACGTTCACACAATGCCATAGAGAAATGAAAAGTTGTTCCAGTGCACATGGCTAAAATGATAAACTGCGCAGCGGTCTGAGCAATTTAACGCAAAGGGAGTTTGGGGGATAGTTCATAAACTACTACTTTTTTCTGTTCCTCCTTTTATATTTTGCCCCCCTCACTCTTTCTTTCTTGTTTCGACCTCCTGCTGCATCTCAGACCTCCTGTAATGACTGCTGCTGTGGAGAAAAAGCAACAGAAATAAGAGCGAAAAGGGAAAAAAAATCCTGAGAAATCTTTTCAACTCTGCTGCTGTGTGGGCTCACAAAGAAAATAAAGAGAGTGAGGGAGCCAGGAAGAGAAATAAGTAGTAATAGATCCAAAAAAATGGATTAAAAGAAAATGTTGGTGGAACAATTATGGCACCTTAATTAGGAGTGAGAGGAGAATTATGGGAGCTAAGCACACGCTCTTTCTTTGAACAATCTTGTGACTTAATTTAAAAGATAATTCCAGCCAGTGTGACATTAAACATTGCTTAGCAAAGTCTCATCTTGAATTTCTGCATTTTGATTTTTGAAACCAGGCATGATGAATCACAAACTGAAGAAAAGCTACATGCCTAATAGTCAGTCACTAGGTATTCACCTTAAAAGGGAATATAATTTACAAAATGAACACTGTGTTTAATGGCATTAATTCAAATTAGCAACAGCCTGGAGTCTGTGATTTGGACTCCATGATTCAGTAGTTTTGTTTGGCACTTTGTTTTCAGACAAATAGATTTTTTAGTTTGTCTTTCACTTCCTGGTTAGGTTTGCATTTAGACTGAAGCCTATACAAGCTGTCACAGGATGAGAGGTGCTGTATGTGCCGCAACAGCCTTTCAATCTGGTTGAGGTCTGGACTTTGCCTGGGGCACTGAGGCACTCTGATTATTTTCTTTTTCATTCATTTTGTTGTATATTTGGTGCTGTGCTTTGGATCATTATCCTGTTGCGTGACCCATTTTGGTCTGGGCATTCAGACACATGGCCTCGCATATGATCCTAGAATACTTTGGTATACAGAGGACTTCATAGTCTGACGCAAATCATGACCCCTCCACCACCGTGCTGACAGCTGGTATGAGGTGTTTGTGCTGATAAGCTGAGTTGGGTTTGTGTACTGTAGCCAAACATCTCCACTTTGTTTTCTGTCTGTACTTTGCAAACCTAAGCTGTGCTCCCATGTTCTTTTTACCAAGATGAACCTTTCTCCTTCCAAACAAGTCATACTTGTTCAGTCTTTTTCCTAAACAAGCTGTCGTGAACTTTAACATTTAACATGCTAACTGAGGTCTGTAGAGTCTAAGATGTAGCTCTTGTATTTTTGCACTTTCTCTGGGCACTGCACAGTCTGACGGTCTGCTGGGACGTCCATTCCTGGATGCTTCAGACCAGCAAACTGCCAAACCTTCTGCTTTCATAGAGGTGCTCACACTTAATCAAGTGCATTTGATTAGCAGCACCTGGCTGCTGCTTATGTTTAATTTTATAAAAGGACTTGGAATACCTGTGTGCTATAATTTGCCAGGCTGGCTCTTTAAAGGTTAAGCTAAAAGCCTCACCACTTATCTACTGACAGACACGAGAGGCATCAATCAGTGAAGCAGAAAGCAGTCCCACTTGTTTGTGCAAGCTGTTGCAGCCTATAGTTACATTTCAAAGTCAAGCAAGCTTTAGGGTATGTAAAACATGCACCAGTATTGTCACCTTTACACGAGTTAGAACTTTTAATAAACATTTGATGTCGAGGAGAATCTTCTTTTTTACGCTGAAATATAACCCTAACCGCAATGCTTTTGATGCCTAACCAACCACAGAGTAAAAAGATGTACTTTTTTCCAAACTGTCAGGTGTTTTTTGAGCCTCCACTACCCCTCGTACCAGCTACGTGGAGTGTTTTTCTTTTTCAGTTATAAAGAGGAATCATGTTAATGTGACATTTCAGAAGGGTTATTTCAAATGCTATTATCAAAAATCAGATCATTTGGAACTTTAAATTTACTTGTTCCACTTAAGGAACCTGTTCTTACCAACTCATGTCTAAAATTCTTCTTCTTCACTTTATCAGCTCTCACACTGTTCCCTCAAAGGATAATTTCCATCCTCCTCTCTTATAACAGAAACCACAGGGCAGCACAATGAACCAATAACATCCCATCAAGATGTAGATACTTACTTCCAGAGTTTGTACCCATCATCGATCATCAATCTTTAACCCGTCTTTGTTCATCCTGCTTTCCTCACACATCTGTCCAAGGAAGTCATTAACATACACAAGTGACCTTTAGTATGACCTAAATTTGATTATAGGAAACCCACAACATATTTAGTCATATAATCCCTGTGTTGCTGGTTGTATCCTGATTCGGACACACCGATTACTGTGGATCTGGCATTCTTTCCTGCAGATCTCGTCCAGCTAAAGTAAAAGCCAGAGAAAACAATGAATGCCTTGTTTGTTAATCGAGGATTTTGAAGCCGCTGGTTCTCATTCAGTGTTTTGTTGAGTAACAATTACATAAGACGAGCAATTTTTTCCTTTGAGGAGAAGATCTGGTAATTCAAGCCTCAGGTCTTTTGTTCCTGCAGCTTGATTAACACAATTCACCGCTCTCTGGGGAAAACCTTGCAGCAGGAATTTTTCACAACAGGAGGCAATAAGGTCCAGATGAGTCTGGACATAAAGCCCAGAGATAGTTTTAAGGAGTCCATGAGCTGTGTTCAGGGTATGATGACAAATACACCATAAAACCTCATCAACTGAACAGACAAATTAGGCAAACAAATGGTGACAGCATCATAATACTCAGTCTCATTTGTCCAATAAAAAAAACCAATGCTATGAGGCAAAACCATAAAAGATGTAAATTTAGTACCAAAGTCAAACGCCTTTGTTCTGGAAGATAAAAGATAATGACTAGCGGTATAATGCACATAAAAAATTAAGCACCACTTCAGGCAGCTGGTTAAATACTGAAATATCTACTCATTGAGCCATCTTGTTGTGCAGCCAAACCTTATCCAAACCCACAGAAGCTATGATTACCTGAAGTCCAAAACAAGAAAAGACATTTTGGATATTGGAAATCTGTCCATTCATTGATATATATATATAAAAACCTGCCTGCCAAGAAAGATTCAAACTTCCAGGTTATCTTCCATATTGTGTAGCCCACCTAATGTTTTCCTCACTGGAATCACTGATGGCAATAGAAGCAGAAATCACCAGGCACACCACAATACAATACTATCGCAATATTTCACCCACGATACGATATTACTGTAGTTTTTAGCATTTTGTGATATGATGAGTACTGCAATAACATATATTTTGACTTCATCACCTTTTATCATCTGTAAATTTTTAAACTTTCAAAGTTGTATTCACTCAGATAAAGTATCTCTTTGGTTATTTATTTGATGAAAGATGAGGGTGTCAAGCATACCAACACCGGCACTAAGACGATCTGCAGTTTCTATGCTTGGACTGAGATCAGACTCGTGTTTTTCAACGCTACCATCATCCAAATGCAGAGTTAGTCAACAACATGTTTTGGTTTAAGTGAGAGGAGAAGAAAAAAACTCTTTGATACATAAACACAAATTATTTGAAGCATGTAAACGAGGAATATTTACTATCATTTTGGATCTGTGAGATGGGTTTTCTGTTTCTCTGCCACATAAACCTAATTTATCCTGGTTTTCACAGTTCATCACCAGCTGCTGCAACTGCCGCCAGCTGTTTTCAGCAATACTTAACCTCATATTAACATCAACCAGCTCCCTGTGAATTATCAAACTATAAAGAAGCCCATGCCTTAAATCCACTGTGGAGGGCAAAAAGAGGCAGTAAAATTTACAGAGAGGAAAATTGAAACTTAAAGACTTTAACCTCTTCTAGTGAGGAACACAAAAAGTTACAGTCAAAATTTAAATATCAGACTGACCTAGAGTATGAATGAGTACTTAAAAGGTATAAATGTTCTTTAAATTTCTTTGCACCATCATAAACTCTCTTAGGCAGCTTTCTTGTCACGTCTTTAAGTCGTCTTCAGGAATAGTTCTGCAGGCTTCTTGACGGGCATTCAGAGCTCTTCTTTGGATGTTTCTGCCTTTTGTTCTGTTCAAGATGACCCAACACTGCTTCAATAATGTTGAGGTCCGGGCTCAGGGAGGCCGATCCATGACTGATAGTGCTCCACTGTGTGTTTTTCTATCCAGGTATGATTTTACTGCATTGGCAGTGTGTTTGGGATCACTGTTTTTAGATCCTCACCTCCTCTGTACATATTGAAGATGATCTGTACCAAAAACATCAAATGTTTATTCATCACTCCATCAGACCTGTTGCCACAGATTTTCACTCCAGTTCTTGTGTAATTTGGGATACCTCAGCTCCCCCCTGTTTGCCTTGTTTAGTAACAGCTACTTGGGAAACGTGAAAATTGTGCTTTTGTGACAGGCTGCTATTGACAAAGTGCCTAAAGATACAATTTTAAAAAAGGTTCTTTGCCAAGTTGTCTTTTATGTGTAAACACAACACTATGTCACCCCTGTCATATTTTTTTTTAATTGTTAAGTGGCTTAAACAAACAATGTGCAAGTACAACGACTGGACTGGAAATTAGTGAAAAAGTAACCAATGTCCCCAAAAAACCTTGAAACACCTTCAGAAAGCCAGAAACTATTGCTCAAGACAATAGCTCAAGGCTGGCTCAATACTTTTGCACGGTAGTGTATTATTTAAATCTTTAAATATGTTTTTAAAGTGAGCTTTTAGGCCTGAGACACAGGCTAGTTTTATGAGATTTCAGTTTTCAAAGAGACTTTAAGTGTAATTCAGTTCAAAGAGCTTAGCAATCAGACATTTTTAGGTTGTTGTTGGTCAAAACAGGTCAAAGGCTGTTTTTCTGCAGCAGCATTCAGCTAGATCACACAGAAAAAACAAAACAACCCTTATAATACATCAGTCTAACTCTGTAAACCATGTGGACAAATCTTTCTATTGAGGTCAGCGGGACACATTTCTAACTGTCCTTGGTGATGAAAGGAAATTGCTGGACTTCAGTGACAGACGTGCGTGTATTTGTTTCATTTTTCTGCGAAGATTTAAAAAAAAAAAAAAAAAAAAAAAAGTTTAGTGGAGTCAAGGATGAAGTCTGGCTCAGAGATAAGAAAGCCAAGACACACTTTGTCCACACAGCAAACTGGAAAGCTTCAACAGGGGTAGAGCTGGGCGATAGAACGATAACGATATGTATCGCGATATAACCTTTTCTCGATAGAAAAATTAAACTATCGCGATAGACCTCGCCGCTCTTGTCCTCTTAAAAAGAACCAAACCAAAAAAAAACCAAAAAACAGCCAATCCAAATTACGTAGCGCAGAGCCGAGCCAATCACAGCTGCAGCTTCACGTCACGTGACTTGTTACGTACAGCACAAGTGCCAAGCCGCACATGTGTATTTGTTTGGGAAGCAGCCAGCCACCGTACCACCCGGGTAATGGAGGAAATGAGTGTGAGAAAAATCAACCGAGTGTGACCGAAGAGAAAACAGATGATGGTTCCAATGCCGGAGAGATTGTCGAACGGAAGAGCCATAGAAGTTCCGTAGTGTGAAGGTATTTCGGCTATTTCAAGTCTGACAAAAAACAGAGTAGCGTGCACTGTAAATTGTGCCGAAAGCAAGTCTGGAAATACAATAAACTGGTGCATGCGCTACGTCCACACGTACCCGGGTATTTTTGAAAACGCAGATTTTTCTATGCGTTTGCACCTTTCGTCCACACGGAAACGGCGTTATTGGTCACTGAAAACGGAGATTTTTAAAAACTCCGTTTTTGCATTTACGTGTGGACGAGAAATACGGGCAGCGTCAAAGGTGTGCACATTTTTTGACGTCACACTGTGCGCCACGTTATTGTTTCGGTGAAATGAATTTCTACAATACTGTTACTGTTAATTGTACTCTCTGCAGTGTTTAAATGCTTACATATACACACAGTTACTGTCCGTCCACACATACGACTCGGTTCTGCTTCTATGCCCCAGCTTTGTTTACTTTTTCCCACCGAGGCTTCTAGACTTCTGATTGGCCAACATTTCTTCACGGTTAGGAATCTAGCGCCACCTGCTGCTTTGGCATGTTCATAGCAGCGTTTTCCTTCATTTCTGCCTTTATGTGTGGACGGGATTATTTTTTAAAACGAAAACGGAAAATCTCAGTTTTCAAAAATACCCGTGTACGTGTGGACGTAGCCTCAGTCTCTGACTGGAAGCGCTAATTCGTCATTCGGCTTTTGTCAGACTAAAGTAACTGTTAAAACTGTTTGAAAAGCTCAGCTATACAACAAGGAGAGATTGAGAATTTCCTTTTAGTTCTCAGTTTATTTGATATTGACAAAAGTTAGTAAATTTTGTCTGTTCTTCTGTAAAACAAACTAAGATTTATTTTTAGAATTAATATTTTGTTTCTAAGTGGAATTGACAATTTAGTCTGTGGGGCGATCGTGGCTCAAGAGTTGGGAGTTCGCCTTGTAATCGGAAGGTTGCCGGTTTGAGCCCCGGCTTGGACAGTCTCGGTCGTTGTGTCCTTGGGCAAGACACTTCACCCGTTGCCTACTGGTGGTGGTCAGAGGGCCCGGTGGCGCCAGTGTCTGGCAGCCTCGCCTCTGTCAGTGTGCCCCAGGGTGGCTGTGGCTACAATGTAGCTTGCCATCACCAGTGTGTGAATGTGTGCGTGAATGGGTGGATGACTGGATATGTAAAGCGCTTTGGGGTCCTTAGGGACTAGTAAAGCGCTATATAAATACAGGCCATTTACCATTTGTTTGTTCTATTTTGAAACTTAAACGCTTTAGCGGCTGCCTTTTGTGTAGTTTGCAATATTTGCCTTTATTTATCTGAAAAAGTCTCATGTTCCTTAAGTACATCTACCCTGTTGAACTTATTATGGGAAATAAATATTTAAATAAAAACAAGCTGCTGATTATTTCACATTTTACTTGTGAGCAACGGCACATTTAAATCTTACAAATATAGTTATTTGGCTTATATCGTGATAGATATCGTTATCGCCTGAAATGAAAAAAAAAAACATATCGTGATATGAAAAAATCTTATATCGCCCAGCTCTAAACAGGGGCTGAAGGTATTCACCAGAATAAAAGCCTTTTATGAAACATAAAAGAGCGCTCCTCCTCTGCAGGATGGCTGATTATGGGGCTGATGATATGACTTACAGCCATACAGCTACAATCAAGTTACCCTGGAAAAAAACCCCAAAACAAAACAGTGAGGGAGAATGCATCAGGAGAAAATGAGCAACAGCTACACTTCTAAATCCCATTTAGGAAGGCGTTTCACCTCAACCTGCTCCGGCGGCCGTGACCTGCAGTCGCACCGAGCTGTAGCAACAGCGCGTGCACGCTTCATCAACTCTGCTCAGATAAGCAGCAGTCGCAGAAGTACTTTCAGAATAATGCCGTTTGGTGATGGAAATGTCTCAGGACTACTTTTGCTTCCCCCAGGGTGCCAGCAATGTTGGAGAAGAAAAACACATCAAGGCCGCCCTGCATGTGCGTCACAGAGCCGTTCCTACCCCAAACTGCAGATGTTAAGGTTCATTTCAGTGCTTTCCCTTTACAGGATTTTCTTCCTTATTTTCGCCTTCATTTTTCATGTGATGGCCGTTTCCACTGTGAGCCCACCTCAGGCTCTAAGATGAGTTGTTTACCATTCATGTGCGTGAGCACGCACTCTCAAATCCTTCCAGTTCACACCAAGACTGTGTCACACTGTGGGCTACTACAGTAGTGCATAGACATAATGTTGATGGCTGTTCCAGCAAAGAAGCAATAAATCAAATGGCGACTTCTTCTGATTGGCTGAGAGACATGATTCTTTTTGCCACCACAGAGCAAACCTTTTTTTTTTTTTTTGCCTGTCCCGTTTGGCTTACGGATTTACTTTACCAAATGGACCACCCCAGCCTTGCCGTAATGGTCTATTTGATTCACCTTTTATTGTTTATTTTATTTTATTTTCACTTGTTAAATACGGGACAGACTTGACTGGGGAAAGAAAGGGGAGAAAGAAAGGGAAAGAAAAACAGCGGGGAAGAGGGACGGGGAGCAAACCTAATGATGCAGCAATCAACTGACAGCCCTCTCACACTTTGTAATATGCCACATTTCAGAATAAAAGCCCATACTTATTGATATGTTAATGAAGTGCATGAATTGCTGAGCTTGAATATATTCTTCAATAGTCTATAACTGTTGGAGGATTAGAGGAATGGCACTCATTTCACGCCTTTATGTTATAGCTCTGATAACGGAAAATGTATCGATTGTGAACTTGCATTATTCCAAAGGGATTATGCAGCGAAGTGTCCATTTTTCCTCCAACTTAAATGTGAGAATTTGCTGCTTTTTTTTCAAGATGTCACCTTGAGCTCCAAAACTTGTCATCAGCATTATTACTATTTCTGAATACGTTTGTAGCTAAATGACTTTCCCATTGTGGACAAGACCTCATTCTCTAATAGACAGTGTAAGATTTTTGTTTTTTAAGCTCACCTTTTGTAGACAAAAAGGATGGAGTTTCACAACTGTTGAGTGCACAGTCCTGGAGAATGAGGCCATGGTACGTTGGTGAAAATGGGAGGCACTCAAGTTTAAATGTCTTGCACTCAAAGGCAGTGCCTGAGAAAAGAGCATTTTCAAACATTCCCTGCAAGTCTTTTTTTTTTTTGGCCAAACAGAATACCTAGGCAGGTATTCAAGTGTCCAAAACTCCAAATTCATTAGCACTGTTGTTGCAGTTGGACATCCTGTTTTTGCTCTGCAGCCTCAGTAAACTTGAAGTAGCTGACTATGAACCAGTCCTCCATCTGCTGGAGGTTCCTCAAGATCTCCAGACCAACAAGGACCAACACTAGCAAGATAGTGAAACTGGATGTGAAACTGGATGACAGACTCACTGGAGAAGCAGCAGGATGAGGACTAGGGCTGCTCAATTAATCGAATTTTAATCACGATTACGATCTGGGCTTTCAACGATCATTAAAAATGACTGAGCCGATTATTAGCCCCTCCCTCGTGCTTTACTCTCACGCTGCTCCGTGTGGCAAATCGAGCGCACCTCTTTGCATTTCGAACACGTGTCACAACAATTAAGAGCAGCGGTCCCCAACCTTTTTTGCACCACGGACCAGTTTATGCCCGACAATATTTTCATGGACCGGCCTTTAAGGTGTCGCGGATAAATGCAACAAAATAAAACTAGTACCGGTACCGAAAAAAATGAAATTTATTCATAACACACGTGAAAAGACCCAGGAAAACCGAGTTAACGATCAAAACGATAACAAAATAACGCTGAAAACCGATAAAAACCCTGAAAACTATACATTTCACACCTGAGCCTTAACTCTCGCGGCCCGGTACCAAACAACTCACGGACCGGTACTGGTCCGAGGCCCGGGGGTTGGGAACCGTTGATTAAGAGGACCCGAGGGAAGCTCGGAAAGCTAAGCAGAAGTTATTTGGAGAGGAGAGTGACTGCCGTTGTTGAAAAGAGAGGTAAAAAAACCTTCAGTGGTGTGGAAACATTATGGGTTGGCGGAGTCAGACGTGGATCAATTAGACATAGTGTGTAAGCTACAGTGTCGTAGCTGCACCACAGAGCAACACTGCAAAGTTCACTAAACATTAATGTTTACATTTTTCATTTCATTTATATTGCAAACATTTGCACTGTTATCGGTATTTGCACAATATTTTATATTATTTTTTGACAATCTTTAAAGTCATTATTCAAAACATTGTTATTGTTAAATAAATATCGTCAAATAATCGAGATCTCAATTTCAGTGAAAATAATCGTGATTAGCATTTTTGCCATAATTCAGCAGCCCTAATGAGGACTGCCACAAAAGTAGTAATTCATGAGACAGGAAGGGCTTTCGTTAGCTGGTTATCAGGTTAGCAGATTTTTAAAAAACTGGATACCCTTAATAGCACCCTGATAGCCACAATCTTTGTCTTCTCCTGGCATTAAATCAGGGATCTTTTGCTTATTATGCAAATGTCTATATTATGAAGCCAATAAAAATCAGATATACTTATGTGAGGCAGATCAATCAAGCTAGGTTTATGAGTGGGAAATGACCGGTCTGTGTTCTTGAAAAATGCAACACATAAAGGACTACAAAAACAACGTAAGTTATGGAAATTTCAGGTTTCAATCAGTTTACAGAAAACAAAGAAATAAAGTTATATTCCACCAACTGTCACAAAATCCTTTAAGCTATTTAGCTTCACCAAGATTGGTCTAAGCCATCTATCAATAGACAAACAAGAATATCATCCATTATATCGTTATACTGTAACATTAATACCAAAACTTCCATGACTCTGTCTTACCATCATGAGTTCCCTTTGGAAGGACTTCCTCTCCTTATTCTCCATATTGGTACATTCCTCTTTGAGTTTCTCCAGAACTGATGCCACCTTCTCTGGTTCATTGTCCAACTCAGTCCGACAAAAATAATTCAATGGCAAATTCCCATATCCAAGTGCGTCCACAAATGCCCCCCAGCTACCAACGTTCTCCATTAAAACCGTCCTCACAGTCGCATAAATATAAGTAAGAAATTTGCAAGGCTTCAGGATCTGCTCCAGCAGCATTGTGGTCGTTAAGTCCGGTCCACACCAATAAATGGGCTTGACCTTACCCAGAACCAAAACGTTTTTGGCGTGGACAAGCCCCACCTTCCCCTGATAGTATCCAATGTACCATTCTTTGGTCCGCAGCTGCCCTCGTAGTTTGATTTTCTCCTCACTGAGCAAGGCAATAACATCCCCCTTCTTGTACTCCAACAAATAGGTACTTTTGTGCTGTCTGATAACTGTTTTTATCAGTTTCCCAAATTTCAGGTTTGTAATGCACCGCTCCTGAAATTTGGGGTATTTTGAGGTGACAGCTAAAGGTGAGAGGACAATCTTATCCACCTCTTTTTTTTTCAAGAACCTCCTCTGGCCTGTAATCCTTGCGCCTGTCTTTGGCGGTGGCTGTGGGGTTTGGACGCAGAACTGAGTCAGGATACAATCGAGGGCATCTTTGACTTGGACCCTGAGAGTAAAGTCTGAGATACTGCTGGGGTTGTGCGATGTGATCATGTACAGGAGTCTGCTCACTTTCCCCAGTTTTACCTGAAATCCACGAATCATGCCAGCGCCCTCGCTTGCCTTTACCTGGTAGTTGGACATGTTGGAGTACAAACCAACCTTGAGGTCCTGAGGGTATCCCAAAACAAACTGGTGCTTCCCCCACAGCTGGAGGGCCACTGGCGGAGTTGAGCTAGACTGCCGGCCGACTTCATTTACCAGCAAGGTTTTAGGAGCACAGTCATGCCCAAACATGGCCACAACTGTCTTGAAGGATGGGTGAATGTGCTTGGGTCCATATACACCCAAAGTTACCTTCTTCTGCACGTGGTCCCAAACAGTTGTATTGTGGCTGAGGTACTGTGACTGAACCACAACAGCCACGTATATGCAGGGCTCGAGACTATCCAACTGTACCTGCACTGTATCCTTGTATATGTAAGCATTAGGGATTGGTGTATAAGGCCCTTCTTTAAAATCACTACGAACACAAACCACTTCAGCAGTGTGACAGCTCTCTCTCTTCACAGTTACTGATACCTTCATCTCCAGCGTGATGAAAGACTTGGTCTCCATGTTGCTGAGCTTGAGTTCCACCACAGGGCTTATGGTAGAGCAGTGATCATTATTTAGTTCCAGAGGAGGGTCTAGTAAGGCTTTCAAGGAGATCTGCTGGTGGTCTCCATGGCTAACGTGTCCCTCTGGAATGTGCACGCTTATGTGGGTGTCTGGAAGCTGAACAACCCCTCCATTACAGTCCAACCTGCACACTATGTTGGTCTCCACCGGCTGTGTCTGCCCCCATCCTGGACTCTGACCAAGAGAGTCAAGGTCATGGCAAGACCTGGCTAGTTTTCTGTGGTTTAGCCATGCAGTCCTGAAGTCCTCCCTGCTCTGAAACTGCTCCGGTGACGGAGCCTTAAGGCCCGTGAAGAATCCAGAAGAAGGTAAGGTTGCATTTGATTGTGCTTGTAGCACGGACAGTTCAGACAGACTGTGGGAACGCTTACTCCTGAAAAATGGATTATCCCTGTGGAGGTTAGGTGTAATCTCTTGGATGGGGCTGATAGGGTTAGTACCGTTAAAATTATAGCTGTGAAACCCATTGTTCACGATTGTACTAGTACTAAAGGTGGAGCATGTCGATGGTGATGCCAGAGCATCAAAGAAATTGAGATCTGCGGAGTGTCTCACATCTGCCTCTTTGCAGTTTTGATCTAAGGGACAGATAAAGGGGTTTGCAGAAAAGTGGCTGTTGTTGTAAATTGGAGAGGGCCTTAGGCTCACTGCTGTCCACTCTCCGAGACCTCCAGATTCCTTTAGTCCATCCTCATACCCCTCCCCAGCACTGTCAATCATCCCACTGTCGCTCAGCGAAGAGTTCCTGAAGCTGACCGGCTGGACATATGCGGCTGGGATGTATCCCATTTCTGTGTTGTTGTGGGCATACCACCATTCTCCCCCTGATGTGTCCAGCACATACAGACGATCACCTTTGGAGAATTTGAGAGTGGTAAAGCTGCTCGGGCAATAATCCTTTATGGCAACAACTTCCTGTGCAGCTCCATAGGAGGCTGAAGTGTCCAGCCTTAAGGCACTCGGAGAAGGCACTGAAAAGGAAAAGAGATTACACTGTAGTTGTCCTGATTGCAAAGAGTTTTGTAACTGGTTTGGCCCTACTTTAGGTAAGTGCACTTAATCACTGTGCTGTAGTTAACAGTGCTTGTCTCATAATCAGAGACAGATATAATGAACCAGTTGAGCTAATTAGGTAGTCGTACTTTGGATCTCCCTGAGAGACTTGTATCCAAATGGGTCAGTGGTTCAGTAAAAACAGATCATAAGATAGCCACAGTACCCACAGAACAACCAAAAGCTTGTCTCTAATAATCTGAATCCAACTATATTTTCTCAGGTGTGTATGATCAGATGAAGCGCATAATTTACTGCATAATTTACTATATTTAGATCACCTCATTAGCGTATATGGAGCATGTAAACAAAGCTGTAATGAGATGAAACCAGTGAAGTGAAAGAACTCGGAAATGAATAAACCTATTTTTAGCTGAATAATTTAACTGCAAAAAGATGAAAAGCATAAAAATTAAAACAAATTATTTAAATTCCAGATTTCAAGTGAAATTTAATGAAACGTTTTTTTAAACGAATCATGGGTTTGGACCTCAAAGGGCAACAAACGCGTTGCAACTGCACAAAAGTGGCGTGGCTGCAGTTGGACACTGACCTTTGACATCGCTGAGACTGGCCCCGGACACCCCTTCACTGAGGTCGATGAGCGTCCCCTCAGACTTACATCGAGGCAGGATGTGGTTGTTGTTAGTCACTCTGATGATTCGATGGGCAGCCATGGCCGGTACTTAAAAAAAATGTTGGCTCATCGGCAGCTTTTCAACTGAATGGGAAACAAACATAAAGGATTTAGGGACTGGATGGGAGCACCCAGCCAATTATAAACATTCAAGAACACTCACTTAGGCATTCAAGTAAATCTGGTGCAACTTCCAGAAGCAATGCTAATTTTCTACATCAGTAGCATAGTCAAAGGTCAAAGCTGCAGGAGCAGAAAATAAGGCTGGCAAAGAAATGAGCCCCAGCATGAACAGGGAGTGTTTTTCTGAATCAATGCAAAGAGCAAGTGTGTTGAAGTCGGGGAGAAAAAGAGATGTGATTCATGAGAACAATTGAAAAGCAATAAAGAAATAAATCCAAAACAGATTTAAGTTCTGAGTCACAGTGGCAGTGAGGAAGGTCAGGAACATATTGTAAAGAACAAGGGAACCTCACTTTTATTTCTTCGCAGGAATAACAGAGTGTAGAAAACTCTTTGCATGCTATACCACCTCTATCGCTTCCAAATCCTCAAAACTTTGCAGCATGAAACAGTAGATATTTCTAAAAAGCGAGTCAAACTACAAAAAGAACACACAAATCCAAAGACAAAGAGTATTTAGATATCCTTTATGTGATAGCTGATTGCTCAAAACCATGGATGTAAAAACCTTTTCCAACCCAGATTTAAATCTAGACCCTTTACAAGACACAAACAGATGGCGCAACATTTTGAAAAGACACTGCAAACTTATTGTCCCCTTAGCAACTAACTCAACAGGCTCACTGACTAGCTTGGAGATATGTTTCCCCTGCCCATCTTTATTAAATGAAATGAGACACAATCCTCAAAAGCTAAGAAGGAAACAACAAGGTTTCAGAGTTGGAGCTGTTCCAGCGATCATCATGCGGAATGGGAGGTGTTTGGACAATAACATGGATGAGCTCAGTGAGCTGGTAAAAGAGGAAACTTAGTGTGGACTGACTGAAGTGCTTCATGAAGCGTTGTAGTGTTGTAACATATTCATTTAACAGAGAGTTAAATACATTTAAAGAAATAAGGAGTCTCTTAAAAATAACACACGCACAAAAAGAACAAGTAATCTAAAAAACTGAAATGGTGTAATGCACATTTATACAATTGAAATGACTATAGAGAATACTAATACCAAGTGTGCATGTGTATAATTTCATCTGGAGTCCTTTAGACGTAGGATTTACGGAAAAAAATTAAATCGATCTGTTACTGTATATCAGGAGTCTTGCTGACCGGTCATACAGCCACAATCAAAAGAATGAGCTCAATGATACTTCACAGATATAAGTGGCAATATTAGCTTCCTTCAAGCTTTCCCTCAGAGATACGGTGAGGAGCTCAACCGTTTGAGAGGGCTCAGAGTAGAGTCCTTACTCCAATACACTAAAAAGTGTATTGGAGTCGGTTTGAGTATCTGACTAGATGAATCCTGAGTGCTTCCTGAGTTGAGGTGAGCCCTTGACCAGCTTGGGATTGCCTCAATTCCCCTTCAGAAGAACTAAAGGAGGCCAGGGAGAGGAAAGGCTGGGCCTCTTTGCTTAGACAGCTACCCACGTGACCTGGACATCAATAAGTGGTAGAATATGGATGGAAGAGTTTCACAACTAGCTAGTACTCAGCGTCCAAGAAACTGTAGTCATCACACTAGCCAGAAACTACAGCTTATGTTGTGTGAGTGGGCTAAAGGTAGTGGTTGAGTTTTTCTACACCAAACTAATGCAGCTTCAGGTCCATATTCACATTGCAATCCAACATTACAAAACCTCTGATTAAATCGATGCGACCCCCCGCGACCTTTAAATGCATAAGCGGTACAGAATGGATGGATGATAACAAAACAAAATTGTAAACTGAAGCGTCTGTTATGTACTGGTGGCATCATTTAGTATTGAGAATATCTAAAATATACCTGCATTCAATCCTGTTCTGAGACAAAACCACAAAAATGCAGAAAAACTACAAAGACTGATTTAATTATCAAATATTTGGACAGTTCTGTTCACATACTTCAGGACATGTAGCATTTTTGAACATACACATACAGAAATGCAAAAAATTGCGGGCCAATCTCAGAGGCTGTTTGCACACAGTGCTTATTTTATATCTCAGACCACATCAAGCAAGTTACCAACTTCCTTGTCAGAAATGAGCTGTGATTAAATTTGAAAAACACACACAGGCAACAGAGGACTATAATCTGATTAGAGGGGCGGCAAGAAATTGTTTTGCAGCAAAAACGTCCCACGAGACTTTATTATTCCGGCAGGACGTGGCGAGCGGCGACAGTGGGGACATTTGCATTTGCACACTAATGATGCCATTTTAATCTGATTAAAGCAACACAGACTGCAGGAGGCGCCATGAAAATGCCTTTCACTGATTGTCATTATTAGAGCTGTAATGTGTGCAGGTGGATTTCCATGCAGCTCATTTTCATAAAGTAATGCTTTGCAGCTTTCACGCACAACTAAAGACAACACAGCAAATTAGCTGCAGTATTATTAGTAGCTACTGACATGCATTATTGAGAGTACACCAGCTTTTTGCTTCCTCTGAGCAGCTGCTCAACCAAAAAGACTATTGGAAGAGGTTCCTGAGAGGGCTCAATACTAGTTTTGGAGGACAAAATTGTTGGTTTAAAACATAAAACTTCTTCTAAAAACTGTCTTCCCTCTCATCACGCAGCATCAAAGCTTGCAAACTGAAAGAAAACCAAAAGCAAAGCATCAAAAACTGAGCTTCATCTGGGTTGGAGGTTAATCCTCAGTGTAAAATTGTGATATTCACAACTTCAGTGTATCTGTGCACACAGAGTACTTTGTCTAAGGTCCCTACTCCTTTTGAAATTATTGTATTTTCAACTATGTGAAAATCTCAGCTCTCTTTGAACAATGTCTGGCATTGACGATTATTGTTACATGCCGTTATTGTATAACCTTCCACTGAGGAAGTATTCAGATGAAGCTGAGGTGGATTTGATGGACTCATCAGGGGCTTGTTCGACTAAATCAACCTACAGCCATTGTTCACCTGTCAGAAACATGGCTGTGTGTCAGTTTTTCGCCGAACACTGCTGACTAAGCAGTAATTTGATAGCAGGAAGCATCAGAATTAAGAGAATGAGTCAGAATTCAGAATATTATTCTAAGCAAAGAGGGGTGTTTTCAGCCTCAGATTATGACTAGTTTCTAAATCAGGGACTGTGAGGCGCTCTAAAGCACAAGGGGGAAACCAGCCATTACCAACTACACCCTATGATAAGGATCTCCCAAATGGTGTGCTTTGAGCCAAATGCAGCTGTGTCTGAGTGTCCTGCCTCAACCAATTTTGATATAACACTGCAAAAAAAGGCAAGGAAGCAACCAGTTTCTAGTATTTTAAAAATCCTTTCTAGGGGAAGTCCAGCTAAACCCAGACTGTTTGCAGTTACAGCATGGTAGGACTTATTAAAGTGTGACACATCAATGCCGCTGATTGACAGTGAGGAGTAATGAACACTTCTGTGGAGTAAACCACGACTAACCACCAGTGCACAAGTCCCACCACCTAAAGCAAGGAGAAAAACTGGTAGCAGAGGGCGATGCAACTTCTGTCTCGTGACATCAGCAGCTCTCAGACCATGGAGGAAGTCGCCAAACAAGCTGAAAAGGCACTTGCAAAGTAAAAATCCCCGTGTGGAAAAATGTATTTTAAAGAGCGCTAGATCCCACTCCAGAGGCAGATATGCCATTTGCGAACAGTGTGAAAGTGTTGGATAAGGTGATGGAGGCAAGGTAAATGCTAGTAGACTGGCGACAAGGCATCTTGCTGGATCCAGATCTGGCAAAAGGGCAGTCATCTTAAAGATGCCTTCATAAGACAACAGAAGATCCAGGCTCAAAAGCAGAGATGACAGAGGTTTTACAGGTGCGGCTCCTAATGTTTTGAATAACCTACCTTTTTCACATAGGATCTGCCAGACTCTCAATCATCAAACATCACACACAATTGTAATGGAAAACGACTGAAACCAAGTCGAGTTGAGCCGAACTGAATAGGTTCCAGTGAAAAAGAGGCTCCAGTATTCTCCCTGAAACCTGATGTGATCTGAGGATATTTTGTGCAGATATGAATACAAGCAAGTCTTGAAATTGTGAAAATGGGCCTTAGGCACAAAAAAGTTTTAAAAACTCTGCACTAAGACAGAAAAGCAAAACTATAACAAGAAGAAGACTGCCTAGTAATCTCAGAGGGTAAAAAAAGCATCTCTAGCCTGATTCTCAGGAGAGAAAACAAAGCTAAACTCTTGGGGTGGACTAAGACACGCCAGCATTTCACTGGGAATAAGGGACAAAAACCCAATTGAATACTAGAGTACAGTATAAACTGATGAAACCAAGTCAGTGATTAGTGCCAGTAAGAAGGATGAATGTAAGGAGAGGAACGAGCGAACAAAAGATATTGCAGTGTAGGGTTGGGTGATTTCAATAGTCTGATCGTCCTATTGTATTCTTTGAGGCTGCCAATACCCACCATGGTTTCTGAAGGTGGTGATGGAGGGAGGGGGGTGCATATTGTCTCCTATCTATCTGGGCAGTAGCATATTGAGCAGCAGGGCTTCTTGCATCCTCGCCACTGTCAAGGTTGAAATGTTCTCTGGTTATTCTTTTTGTGCTCAGCTCTACTACAGTGGCTCAAACACTAAGTACTCTACCTTAATGAACAATTATTTTATCTCCATTAAAGCTGAAAAAAAAACCCCAAAACTTCCTCTAGTCTTTTGGTTCATGCGTGTGTTTATTATCCTTGAGTTTTTCAGCTGCTCCGTTGCAAACCTGCTGATATTTTCACATCTGCCTCTCTGGAGATTAAACAAAACTGCAGCGGAGGTGGACTCTCAGATGTGGAGTGTGCAGGGAAGAGAAAGTGGGGGAATTGCTTAATGGCTGCAAATGTTCACCTGGAAGCTCCCGCTGAAAGCCGGTCAAACTCCTTTGAGGTGACATTTAATTTTCCTGAGCGTGCGGCTCATCGATAAAACCCCTCCTTCCTGTTCAAAAATGAGCACTCAGCGAGCCGGCTCGGCTGCTATCAATAACAAGCCAGCAGACAAAAATACCGTGTCCTCTCTTTGATATAATGCCACGACGATCAGTGCTAAATGCTGCGGGAGGTGAGGATGGCTCTGACAGATACAGGTGAGGGAGGGGGAGTTCACTGCAGGAGGTTCAGCTCTGAGAAAAATGGAGTGCTAGAAGCTCAAACTTTTGTCAGGGAAGAAAAAACCCCATCTAGGATCTGATGAGGAAAATGACACAAGTCATTAAAAGGACAAGAGAGAAACAAGCTTGTTTGATCGCCTCTGAGAACCGAGGAGATACAGAAATAATAACTCCAACTACAGAGAGCAAAATGATCTCTCCCACTTGTGTTCTACTTCATGTTTGCAGATAAATTTCCAATTCAGAGGCAGTGAAAATGCCAAAACAGCATCTTTTAGAGGCTTTGCAGTGAGCCGCCGGCGCGCTTCTTGGCCAGCCTTTGCATTGCATTCACATGCGAGTTGTCAAAATGTTTACGAGTTATCCACACATTTCGGTCAGGCTGATGGAGCGCAGGAGCGGCGAGCACATCGGGGAGTCGAAAGTTTAATTAGCCGAGAGTGGGCCGGTCCAAATCCCTGTGGATGAATGTAACTGTAATGACTATTTCCAGCAGCCATATGCTCATGGAGACTTTATCATTTTTCCATCATCGGTGTTTCTGATGGGCAGCACACATCTGCTGGCAGGAAAACAAAGCCTTAAACTTAACCTACAATATCTTTTGTGGGCAGCAATGTCAGATCAATGCAGGACTAAAAGTCTCCTAAATCAAGATCAAGCACCCCAAAGAAAGCTCCTCACTTCCTCTTGTGCTGTAATTCTCGGAGATCAGTTTAGTAAGATGAAATAAAAACACCTTTATAGGCTTGTTAGCTAAATCTTCAAACAGTAAACATGAGATAAAACCTCCACATTCCATTAATGTGAAAAATAAACACCTCTTTCGGCAAAAGAGTGAAGCTGGAGCCATCAAAAAGCCAGTCTGATTCGACTTTAAGCTCCACTAAATGTCAGCTCTTTCATCTGTTCTGCAGGAAACTGAGAACAGGCTCTCGGGTTTAATTCAGTGCCAACCTCGAGACGCAAACACATTAGGTCGAGTTGAGTCAAGTGGCGACCAGGCCTGCCCGAGGCGATGCAGCTTTGCCCCCAGCATGCACCAGGGGACGTGTGTTTACACCTGCGATGTGGTCGAAATGAAGCAAGAACTCCGGGGCAAAGATGTCCTTGGAAGTTTGCATGCTGCCAAATGAAATTAAAAATGAATGAGGATAACGGTCACCACTAATTAGTGGTTTCACCTTCTCTTTCAGTTGGTTTGATTGGACAGGAGTTTAATGATTGGTCTCTGTGGGCCACCGTAGATGTTTCTAGGAGCCTGAAAGGACAGGGAATTAAACTGCCCCCAAAAAATGCTGATCGTAAAGACTGTATAAAGTGAAGCCAATGTGGAAGTGAATCACACTTGCAAGGCATCCATTTATTTTCTGTTTTTACTGATTCTGATTCTATTACTGGGAATAATTAAGATACTCTGGATGCTGAGTTGTTGATCCACCAGTGTAAGTGGAAATGTCCCTGTCAGTCCATTTACAGTAATCCCTCGATCCTGCGTATATATATATATATATATATATATATATATATATATATATATATATATATATATATATATATATATGTGCAACTAATTGCGTATTTAATCTGTTTACTTTTTATGGTATGTGTGTAATTTTTCTACCTACCCATCTATCAATCTGTCGACCAACCTACCTACCTATATGCAAACCTATCTGTATGTTCATCTGTCTACCTAACTGCCTAGTTACCTGTTTATCACTCTTTCTGCATACCTACCTGCCTATCCATCTGACTATCTACCCACCTATCGGTCTATCAGCCTGTCTGCCAAACAGTCTTCTTACCTACCTGTCCATCTACCTGAGTCACTTCTAACCACCTGTTTAAGAGTAGGATTATCTTGTAATTTAACCACATTTTAAATAATCAATTTTTTCCCAAACATGACAATGCTAAATCTACCCCTAACCCTAGATGGATCAGGGGGCATCCACACAGGAAAAGAAGTCAATGATCTTCAGCAACCTTAAGCAAAGTGGGCGGATCCCAATGTAAGCTTTTCTGAACTTCAAGGCGAGTGATTGAACTACCAATGAGACCGAAGGCTACAGTTGATTGTTATATCACGGTGTGCTAAATACATTAAAGGGATCTTTTATTTACCTAAATTAATCTTCTCTTAGCTTAAAATGAGCCAGCACAACATCAATGATCAAATTAAAGACTCAACTCTTTATTGAAAAATCTCCAAATAATATGATGACGAGGCAAATAAAGGAGTATTATGGGCAACCATAATACTGGGACTTCTTCTGTTTTGTAGAAAACATTTAAAACGTCTTTTCTTTAAGTCTGCACACAGAGAAGCACCACGTTCCGCCAACCTGCTCATTTCTGCCCCGCAGAAATAAAGTAATAAATAAAAAAGCCTTCCTCTTGGCATGTGGTCAAGTACATTAGTCTGCAGAAATGCTCTGCCCTCAAATGCTGTCGTTCATCACCGGAGAAATTCATCCGTAAAATATTACAATCGCCACTCTCTCGCCCCCTCGGGATGAATTTCCAGGTAAACGAGGCCCGCTAAGTGCTCAGTTTTAGTGTCACTTCCTCCTCCGCGCTGAAGGAGGTTCTTCAGCAAACGGCTGTTTAAGAAGAAGTGGCACTTTGCACACGTCAACCGGTCAGCTTCAGGGCGGCAAATCGCTTAAATTTGTGTTTTGATCGCTATAACTCACTTCCGATGTCTCGATTTCCAGCAGGAAAACAGCCAAGCGGTGCTTTACAAAGCATTAAGAGTTGAGTGATGGGGAAAAGTTATTATTCAGGGAAAATGCAAAAGGAGCTAATGGTGACATTAGCAGCATTTATAATTCCATGAAGGAGTTTAGCTCATTTTAAAGTGATAATAGAGGATGTGCTAATGTGACAGAGCTCCATTTTTAAAAGGAAGGAGATAATGAGAATATAATTGGTTGCTTTTGGACTTTTTTTCTCACCAACCCGAAGAGCTTCAGGTGTAAAAACGCGATTATCTAACTTCAAGGCAGCAACCCGTTCCACGAGGTCATGATGACCAATTTGCAGACTATAAAAACTAAGTATGCCATGTTTTATGGTGTGGGAAGCATGAACGTGATGTCAGTTTAATTGTGATTGGTTCATGTGGCAAGGTGTGTTAACTGAGATTCAGTGGAGGAGGCTGGGAAGAGGAGGAAAATGAGAGGGAGGAAAAGACAGGAAATAATGAAGGAAAGGGAAAGGACAGAGGAGGAGGATACAAAGGGGGAGTGAAGGTTTATAAGACAGAGGTGAATAAAAGGACAAAAGAGGATAGGGAGGAGAAGAGAAAGAGGACTTGAGGGAGTAAAGAGATGGATCAAGAGTAGGCAGTCAAAATCAAGTGGGAGAAGAGAGCAGGGAAAAAGGATGCAGCAGGGCTGGGAAGGAACAGGAGGGGGAGAATACCAGAGGGAAAAGAAAGGGGGAAAAGGGAGAATGCAGCAAGAGAAGAGTCAGGGAAAAAGTGCAAAAGGAGGAAGATGTGTCAGGAGGATGCTGAGGCAAAAAGAGAGGAGGAGGACAAGCAGATGAAGAGGAATAGGTGAAAACAGGACAAAAGGTCTCTTGCAGAAGTGTTTAACATGGAAAACACTCCTGTTAAACCTTGAAGCTGAGAGGGAGAGGATTTTGAGCTTATCAGATGACCTTACTTGCAGGGCTAAAGAGGTGCTGGAGAGGGCCGTGCACGCGCATAACAGCGTGTGCACGCGTGACAATAAGCTCTAATCGCCAAATTGCCATTTCCAGTCACTTTTTACTGTGCTGCTGCTGAACTTCTCCTTTTGAACCACCGCTTTAAAGAAAGTATATAAAATAATAAGACAAAAAGGTCACGAAGGAAAACATGAAAATGTTGGAGGAAATAAAATAACAATATACACTATACACCATTAAAACAACTTATCAGAGAAAATGCTATTAAATATTAGTAAAACACTATAGAAAGTCATTATGGGGGATAAAAAGTCAGTGTGAAGCAACGCAACTGAATAATAAGTACTTTGAAACAGAGTCAGAGGCTGTAATTCTAAAATTGGTTGTAATGTGAACTGACCTCCCGGCTGGCTGGAATTCCCGTGCGCTCAGAGAACGGTCCGAGTGAAGGTGAAGAGTGGAGCTGATGGAGAGCCGCGCGACGGTTCTTCTTCTGCTTTTCCCCCTTTTTTCCAGCGACATTTGCCTTAAAAAAAAAAACAATTTTTTGTTTTTATAAACGGTAAATTAGTGAGAAGAAAAAGTAAGAGCTTGTTTCTAGTCCGAGAAGTTTTTAACGATTACAGGCGATCTCAACTCCCTTGAACCGTCCGTCTCTGCTCCGCTCTGCCGGAGGACTGGGGACAGACGCTGGAGAGGAGTGGTGACGTCAGGACGAGGGGCGGGGCCATAACACATGCACATACATGCGCACATTGGATGGCTACACTAAAGTAATCTATTACTTTACTGAAGCAGTCTAATGAAAATTGTTTTCGTCTGATTTGTCACATATTCAAACAGAAATGTAAAGTTCACAACTAAAATGAAATTAAAAATGGAATAAAAAATACAAGGTAAAAGTTTGAAACAAAAATTAAGAAATTGAATTAAAAAATAGATTATGAAAATAACAACTGTCAAACAATAGTAGAAGAAATAGAATAAAGTAATCAAAGTATCAATAATAGTTAAAAATAAAAAAAGTAAAATAATAAAATACAAAGTAAAAACTTAAATATAATGGAAAAATCTTAAATAAAAGCTAATATTTATAAATAATTATAAATTATAAACTATAAACTACAAATAAATATTACATTTAGAAATTAAAAAAGTAAATATTATTAAATAAAAAGTTACATTTAACTTTAAAGTTAGAATGTGCAGAGTGTATACTAAACATAAAATGAAATTAATCAAAATTAGGCAAAAGTAAAAAATTAAGAGGTAAAAAGGAACAAAACACATAAATTATTAGATAAAATGAATCAAAAGAAAAAGAGGCAAATTTGTGATAATAAAACCCTCAAAAAGCTTAAATGTAGTAAAATGAATTCTAAATTGTAAAAAATAGAAGATAAACAGAACTGATGAAGAGAAATGATAAAGCACAAAGAAAATAAAACATAATATGTTTTAAAAAATAATAAATAAAAAGTTTATCTTATTAAACAGAAATTCCAAAGAAAATGCAAAAAAGAAAATTAGTAATAAAATGAATAAAATTTTAAAAAATTAAAAAAAAAAAAGTATAATAAATATAATCATGAAATGAATCAGAATTATTAAATATCAATATATAAATAAATGTGGCATGCCACTTGACTAACCCTTACCATGTCCATGATACATGTGACATAAAAGGAAGCCAAGTTTCATCTATTTAGTTCCAACACATGTTTCAATTTTCAGTAAACAAAATGAACCTGTTGTTATTTCCATAAATAGAGAATAAAATGTCAATAAACACAATAAAACTGTCCCAGGAGTCAGTAATGATCAGCACTGACTGAGGCTGTCTATAAATAAAGCTGATGGGTTAATGACTCATAGAGCAGGATGGTCCTCTGCTAATGAGCCGCGATTCATAGATGGTTTGGTGACTGAATATTGTAAGCGAGCTAAAATCCCTCTGTGGCTGCTGGGGTCTGGGTGACATTGCGATCAACATTCAGAAAAGTCAGAAAAAAATGAACTGTGCTTTAGTTAGTTCAGAATAAATGCTATATCACTATATAGCATTTATTCTGTATCCCAAACCTCAGTAATTGAGATACTGTCAGCTAGTCAGCCAGCAAGCAAATTAACCAGTCATAAATTAAACTATTCCAAAGCCCACTGACTGACTACTTTTAAGACTAAGTCCACCATCACACACAAAAGATCAAATCAAACACCTTTACCAGTCTGAATATAAAGTGGACTGAGGAAAAAAACACAAAAAGATCTGACTTTGATCAAAAAGCTGAGCAAACTGGACTCTCAGAGCTCTTTATGAACAGAGGAGATGAGTGGAAGAGATAAACGCCCACATGCTGCAGTGAGGTATCCTGTTGCCTCTCTGCTCCCCCTGCAGTCATGCCTGAGGGAGCTTTTAAAGGCAGCACCCAAAGTCTCCAACAAGCCCGCTAATTAGATCAACAGCTGGAGAAGGAGAAAGGGAGGAAATTAAAATGCAATGCCCCAATTAATCTCAGAAAAAACCCCCATCAGATTTGTATCCACTGCCTTTAGTTTATCACTCAAACCTCAAAGCGTCATATTTGTACCTTTGCACGCCATGCTAATTGTGTGAATCCATTTCACATGTGAACACGAAGATAGGATGAATCATTGCGTTTTATTCACGAGTTCTTTATCTTATTCAGTTCTCGCATTCACGTCTTATTTCACAGTTTGGTCACATCCCCCCAAAAAAGAAAAAGAAACAACCGGCAGGACTTTAGAAAGCATCGCTCTGTGCATGATGAATGCTGCAGCAGCTTCAGAAACATGAAAGCGCTGTGATTTATCTGACCAAACATCGCATGCTTTCTCACTCTGCTCTGTCAGGGGCCGACGGGGGTGCGATGGATATCTGTAAGGCGAGCTATGAAGTGACTGGAGATCAATGCAATGCTGATATCCATAAAGCGGGCTGAAGTCACCTTGGACCCTCACATTTCAAAAAGCATTTCTAAAAAACATTTTCAGTGTCTCAGACTGTGAATAACTGCAGTTAAATCATACAGGCTGAAGTTTTCATTTTTTTCCACATGACAAAACACATGATGCACTACAGGAAACTGAATCTGAACTGTTTTTTGAACAATGAATTATTCACATTTATCTTTGTTTGTGTGTGTGTGTTTTCTTTTTTATTTAAATGTATGCTCCAAAAGATTTAGAAAGTGAGAAATTTGCATTGAAAGATGACCTTGAATTTAGAGTTATGTTTCTGTTTTGTTTCTTTTTATGTACTAGTTTTGACATTGACCAGGCAAACTTTCTCCATGTGCATCACCTTGGGAAACACTTTAAATGGCGGCACAGATCTATCTATTTCAAAGCAAACACACTTTAGCTATTTACATGGAATAAATCAGATCGACATTGATCTTATTTTGGTTGCTTGTTTCTTTTGGGTCCTAACATACATAGAAGTTGAACTACACAGAGTTTTTGTACAGTAAGAGATGTTGGATTGGATTCCTAAGATTTTTGCAGTGACTTGGACAAACTCCTTGGCCAATCATAGCTTTTGGTGTTTCATTGAATTGCATGTCATCAAGGAAGCACCAAGGACCATCCATCCAATCAATACCAATACCAATCAAAGCTTTATTCGTCACATGCAGGTTGCCCTGCAGTGAAATGGGACCCCCCCCCCCCCCCCCTTACACATATAGCACAAACATTACATGGGGATACAGGTCGGAGATTGGTAGAATCAGAGAAAAAACATTGAAATGTACACTACAATGGGGAAAGTACAAGAGGAAAAAAAGAGACCCCTACTCATGCTATGCTTCCATGGTAGGACAGCATGAGAACAGGCCATGTGGTGGTAATGGAGCTTGTTCGAGCAAGAGGGGAGAGGGTACACCCTGCAGACAGTCTCTGTTGCAGGGCTAAGACAAAGAGAGAGAGAGACAGCAACTATTCAGACCTATGGCCGTTTTACCAACATGCATGTGCTGTAACTCATCGCTGTAAAAATCACATGGTGTTGGTTGTATATTCTTTGCAAGTTCTTTTAACAGCAATTTATTCTGGGAGCCCACATCAGCTAATTAGATCAAATGTACTATAGTGTAAATGTCAAATTTACCAATGCATTGTAGGATTTCAGCTAACTAGAAGTGTTTCGTGCAATTGGCAGTCATCTCTTAGATATGATGAAGTATTTTTCTTCACAAAAGAAACTACACAAATTACTGGTTATATAGAGGAAAATTGCACTATTACTGTAAAAATACTGTAAAAATAAAAACAACATCATGAGATTTTTACAGTATTTTCCTGGGGAAAAATTACAGTAGAAAAACTTTAAAAAATAAATGATAGTAATTTGCTTCACTTAAGTAGAAGCCTCTACCAATAAAACGCTGTAATCTGGGTTTGAATACAGACTGGGACCTTTCTGTGTGGAATTCTGTGTTCTCCCTGTGTCTATCTGGGTTCTCTCCGGGTACTGCGGCTTCCTGCTATCATCCAAACCATTCACGTTAGGTCAAATGGTGATTTTAAATTGGTTGTAGATCTTAATGATTTTCTGTCTCTCTGTTTTAGCCCTGTGATAGACTTTTGACCTGCCCAAGGTATATGTCGCTTCTCACCCTGTGAAAACTGGGAGATGCTCTGGGGAACTCCAGGTCTCAAGGGCCAGTTTCCTGCAGGTTTTACATATAACCATGGGTCAACACACCTGAATCAAATGATTAGTTCATTACCAGGCCTCTGGAGAACCTCAAGACATGTTGGCTGTATCCCAATTCAGGGTCTTCAGCCTTAAAGTACGCAGCCTCAACGATCCTCAAGGGCCGCGTACTTAAAGACCGCTAAGGCTGGAAGTGCGAGGCTTGTGAAATGGGACGGTCTAGCCTCCGTTGCGCTGCAAAGGTTGCCTAGCAACCATGATACTAACAGCTGGAAACGTGTCATACAGCTTTGTTTGACAGAAATGAAGGAGAAAATCTTTTGTTCATTTGTTTGTTTGTTTCTACATGAGCTTTGATCATTCTCTGTAAGATTAAGCTCAGCTATTGAACGGCGTATATTTTAAAGTAAAGGCTTTAAAACCAAGTTAGTACAAACGTCACTAATGTCACATAACTTTGCCGACATGTGGCCAACAGTAATGTTTTAATTTTCTTCGTTATTAAACATTTGCACATAAATAAGTGACATAATATTCAGTATTTAAAGTTTACTCTTCGGGCGCCCCTCATCCGCCGTTTTTTTTCAGCAAAATTATCCACACCCACCGCCGCGCTATGCATTCTGGGATATGTTGGGCCATGAAGTCTACACCGCCACGTTCTTAAAATTCAGGGGAATTAAGGACGCATTTGAGGGCCGCATTTCGAGCAGCCTTCGAATTGGGACAGCCTTCGTCGCGTCGCGGTGACGTAATCGGCCTTAAAATGCGGCCTTTAAGGCTGCAGACCCTGAATTGGGACACAGCCGTTGAGGAGGTAATTTAGCCATTTAAATCAGCTGTGTTGGTTCAAGGACACATCTAAAACCTGCAGGGACACCGGCCCTCGAGGCCTGGAGTTGCCCACTCCTGATCTAAATCCTGCAGGATACCAGCTCTTGAGGCCTGGAGTTCCCCACCCTTGCACTAGAGGATCCGTGACCCTGAACTGGATAAGAATAGATGGATGGATGGATGGATGGATGGATGGATGGATGGATGGATGGGTGGGTGGATGGATAATCTACCTTTGCAATCATTGTAGTCATGACTAGAAGCAAATTTTTCCAGCAGGGATGTTAAATATAGATAAAGGTAAAACTCCTCAGCAAAAATAAAAAGCAAAACAAAAAACAACAGGCAACCATGAGGTCTGCTGATGTCTATCGTTTAATTTGTATAAATATATTGCAGCAGGGTAAATATTTCTCTTGAAGATTATTTTCTGTCTTGGGAGGCAGTAAAAGCACCTCATGTTTTTCTGCAAAGGTTGCTGATTGCAGTGCAAGATATTATTTAATGGAATTTTAAAAGCGCAGTTTGTTTTGCACATTTCAAGAACATTAAAGGCAAAAATTAAACACTGAGGGTTTTTTTCCCACACAGGAGACGACCCCTGAGAAATCTGGCCCTGAACGCTGGGAGTTGCATGAAGAGGTAAATGTTTTCTGGACACGACACGCTCAGAGCAGCCGTTGCTGCCCTGTAGTTCAGCACTTATTAGAGACCGAGGCTGGATTGGACGCGTCTATTCATGTGGGTTGAATGGGAACTGTGGGACGTGAAAAGGAGGCTTCTATTCATGGCTTTATCGAGGAGCTTCACTATCAGCATGGCTCACTTTGCATCAGAATAACTGAGCGTTTGCTTGTCAGCCAGGTTGGTTATGGGAAGGAACACCAGGAATTTGGTTTTTTCACATGCCACATGCAAAAACAGGAATGCCTGGAAAAAATGTAGTAAGCAGGAGCTTAAAGTAGAAAAAGAAAAGGCAGCAGAGCTTCTCTTAAGATTAGTTGTGTTCCCAAATAGTCAGAGATGTTGTAATTCTGTATGTATAAATATAGAAAAATAGTTTTTTTTTTTTAATTACTGAAAATTTTTAAAATGTAAAATGGACTGGTTCTTATATAGCTGGTTCTTTCCTACTCTGAGCACTCAAAGCACTTTATACATTCAAGCCAGCACTTTTTTTTCTACATGCTTCCTATCTAACATTCAAATTCATTCATACTCTGATGGATGAAAAAATACTACAACATTAGAATCATAGGGAAATATACCTAGCTAATTTTATGAATGAATGAGCATATATAGGGTCATGAAAATGAATGGACTGTGGAAAACCCCTGGACACAGGCTTACTTTTCCCACAGCATGACAAATAACAATCACTGAATTAGTGATTAAATCAAGCTACAGAAGCTCGTGGAAAAGAGTACATGCAAGATGTTGTTCCACGACTTTAGCTCTCTTTAATGGACATCCAGCTAAAATATTTTTTTTGCATTTCCTTTACGCAATTACATAATTGCTAAGTTCAACATCTATGAACTGCATTGGACTTGGTGGTCGGGGTCGATGGAGGGCTCACAGAACCAAACTCCTGCTTCTGTTTTAGGCAGCAAGCACTGCTTTGGTTATTGTAACGAAGTCTTGTGGTTTGGTTAAATGTAAATGGAGTGTCTGGACTCACTTTGTGTCGGTTCACTAATATGACTCAACAGTTCCCGGTGCGCGAATAAACTACATAATAAACATAAAACCACAAAACAGTCTGCGGTGGATGTTTATTTGTTATTTAGGTAGTTAATAAGCAGGGTTTATCAGTTGTTATAAAAAAATTTAATCTTAGTGCTTTTGCACTGCAGGTCATTTTGGTACAAAACTAATGAATTTGTGACTTTCCATCATGGACATTGAAATATCCAGTCTTATTCCTTGAGAATAAGATAGAGAAATTAATGTATTTGGTATTTGGTGATTAGACTCTGATGACCCTTTTTAGCTAAATGGAACCAGATAGGATTTAGGACAGCCCCCCCAGAATCTAGACACTAAAGATGTAGCTCTGACTGAGGTGTCTGTGAGGTGGAGATGGGGAGGAGGTGGGTTGCACAAAGGAGAGTCTGAAAGGGAGAGAGACCACAGATTTAAACGATGCAAAGTGGAGGCTGATTTGTCCAAAGAAGGCAGGCAAGAAGATAGTTGGACTAGAGTAATGATGACAGTATTGAGATTGACAGCGTGAGGAAAAGGTAGTGAGGAAGAGAACAGAAAAACAGGCAGATGACTGATTACTGGTTTTCTTTTTTGAACTTGCACATTAGCTACATTTTAGCTACGTTTTAGCTACGTTTTAGCTCGTGGCCGGAGTCACGTCTTTGTGTTCCTCACTTCCTCTCTTAGCTCTCCACTGTGTGTTGGCTGGGTTTCCTCATATTGTGCAGATCTCTGTGCTCCCTACAATTATACTCAGATCTCTGAATGGAAAAGACTCAACATCTCTTGGAGGAGATCTTGGTTGATAGATTGGTCTGCAAAATTCACAGTTTTTATATGAAATATTCAATCCCAACTAATTTCCCTTCATGATAAAGTTAACTATTGCCATTTGAAAAAATAAGGTCTGGAGGTCAGTTAAGCTTCCTTGTTTAGTTTGTAGAAGTTGTTTAATTATTCCTGAGAGGAGGCGATAGTAGACACATGGTACAATAAAGACAAAGTAAACTCTATTATCTATGCAAACAGATGCCTTGTAAATGCACTGGAATTCTTTACAGCTGTATAAAACTTTTTGCAGAGACATCAAGATAATTCATCTTCCGGCTGTCTTCGTTCTATTACGTTCCCTTCCTTTCTTCTTTTTCACAACCCATTTCTGTTTCTCTTGCTTCCAGCTGTCCGTTTACGATGACTCCACACTTGAGGCTGCACAACCTGTTCACAGGAAATTACTTATTCATCATTTCCTCCGTTGAAGCTATGGAAAGGCCGTGGATTAAAGGCCTGTATCTTCAGGCAAACACACAAATACACACCTGAAATGTGGATGTAGCTTCTTCTGTCCTTAGGCAGCATTTTTCAGGATTTACTAATAATTCCTCGGTAGTAAATTTGCATTTAAGCAAACCATAAAGCATTTCAACAATCCCTTTGAGGTTTGGACACTACCCAGATTTGGAAACCCCTCCTCCCCCCACAAATATCTATTGTTTTTCAGTTTTTTTAAGTGCTCCTGCTTTTGATCCAATTGCAAACTGAAAGCTCCATCTGCAATTTTAAATACAGACAAAACCCACTCTGTCAACATGATGAAATGATGCCACGTTGAAAGGGAAGCCTTTGAATCTTTAAATCCACAAATCCCTGGTTAGTAAATGATTACCATTTCTCTCCCTAGATCCTCTGCATCAACCACGTTTCACATTTTGTGGTGCTGTTATGCAGAGGAACTTACAAAGAGAGCGAGCAGGAAGGGATTTGGATTTTCGCTCAAGGACACTCAGTCAAGATGCAACATGAGCAACAGAGGGTAATGATGTTTTTCCCACATAAATGGATGCATACTCCTTTGGCAGCAGCTTCAAGAGATGCAGATTCATCTCAGAAAATGAAAATGAGGGATGGCTGTTATTGAATGTGTCAGATCATTTGCAGCTTGCTCAGTTCAAGCTAAAGCTCACCATTCATTTTGAAGCATCCCCTGTAAATAGATAGAATAACCTTGTAAATGCCCATTTATAAGAGAGAGCTATGTTTAAGTATTTGTTTGACAGATTTATCAATGTTCCTGCAGTCGAGTGAAGATTCAGATTAATTCCTGTTTGTTTCATTTAAAGGTTAAGAGGCTGTAAGAAAGGCTTGCTAAAGTTGTTTGGGCTCAAGAAACACCTTTCTTCATATCAGCTGACCGACAAAATAACACTAGCAGATTTCTGTAAAACCGAAGAAAATGTGTCTATTTTGATATTTTAAAGTTTAAATAGGTCTGAATAGAGTCCGTGTGTGATGAGGTTTACACAGACTGTGGCTCAGACTGGTGAGGTGCTATTTATGCTTTATAAACAACCTTTTCAATGTTTCAAGGATAAAAACTGTTCCTGTCTTTCATTTTAATCAATTCATTAGGTGCTGCTGATTATTTGGACGCTAAATCAACCTTTACATGTCCTATCACTTTAGCTCAGAAAGGCCATAACTTTATAAGTACATGCACTTACACTAGACGTATTTCCTACTTTCTTTTTCCTTTGCCAGTGCTACATGTTCCTAACAAGTTCCAATAAATCCATTTATTTTTGTAATCTAATCTTAAAGACACATGGGACTGAATCTCGTCACAGAGAGTAAGGACTGCATGGATATAACTGATTCCATTAATAGAAAAACACTTTCATATTGACTACTTGTGTTATATGCTTACTCTAGAGTTACATGAAATATAACTATATTATAAGTATATAAGTACATTAAAGTATATTAAAGTATATTAAAAAAACATATACTTACATTAGCATAGTAAAGTTGGAGGATGAATACTAACTTTTCCCACCTGCAATAAAAGTTAACATGAGGGTTCCCAATGGTCAGGGACACATGCAATTGCATGGCAGGAACAAGATGCTGAAAACAAACATAACTTCAGTGAGGAGAACACCTGAGATAATCCATCCCCGACATGAGGTTAGTCATTAATATACTGTATATAGTGTATATGTAGTAAAATATACTATTTTTAGGGGCTTGTTCAAATCAAAGCATTAAACATGTTAAAAAGGCAACAGCCTTAATGAACACAGTGTAATTTGGAACCGGATGCACGGTTTATATGTCATCACTTAACAAGTGGATAGTCAATGAACCTCGTTATATAACTGCTAACATTTTAGATTTATTTGTTAAATTAATCTTGGTTGATTCAGGAGTTCATTCCAAGTGTTGAATATGCATTTCATAGTTTTTCACTGGAACTCTCACATGTTGGTGCAAAATGAAGGAAAGTCCGGAGAAGAAACCTAAAATTGATGATGACAGAATTATCTCCATGATTGAGAACTTCCCATCTAACCAAGCCACTCTGGACGAGAAAAGAGTATCATTGCCAAGGTCTACAAGAGATGGCTTCATGAATAGAAATATAGAGGGTTAATAGCAACTGAAGGCAGCTGTGGTAAAGGAATGGATGAGGATCTAAAGAGAGGTGTGGTGATGTTCATGGGTTCTCGACTTCAGGCAATCAAGGACTTAATCCAAGTATTAAAAACAGTTACCCATCTATTCAGATCAAAATAATAACCCAGCAAATATTTCTGCTTTTAGCTTTCAAAGATGAAATACATGTTTAACTTAATACAGACATAAAACTCTCTTTACCAGCAGCCGCCAAATGAAGTTTCAAATTGATTTGTGAGTCTTTATGTGAAGATTCTGGGCTGAAAAATGTCAAAGGGAAAATGACTGCAGCTTTAAAGATTGCATTTCTTTTTAAAAGGTAATATTTGTCTTCGACTGTGTGCTCCTCTGCGGTCTGAGGCGCTTACCTCAGTGCAAAAGCAGACACTTTACAGCTGGGGGCTAAATCTCATGTGGGGCTTCACTCTGCGATCAATCAGAGCTCGGCCAGAGAGTCCACCTCGGTAATGTAAATCAGCACTATAGAGCTGGACCCGCTCACATCTCCTCTCTGTGGGGCCTCCTTTGTAAACTCATTATCTCCGAAACCTCAGCGGTGTCCACTTGAGTTCAACACCAATTACCCACAACCCTCTCTGTCCACAGGCTTCCCATGGCAACCAAAGCTTTCCAACTGTATCACTTGAGAGTTTAAGAGGCTGGGAAGAAGTAAAGATAAAAGAGTTAATGGGGGAGTGATGAGCTCCTAATTGTAATCCATAATTTATGTTCATAACCACACAGTTCTTTACTCCATTAGTGTAAGGTGGGAATTAATCTGAGTCAGCCAAGCTTATGAGTCAGTTAATTTTAGATCAATTCAGCCGTTCAGACTGCACAGAAAGTAAATGTGATTTGAAGGCTTCAGTACCTGATAGTTTCCAGCTGAACGTGAGACAGGAACGTACGTCAGTGACCTCTGTTGGTTTCAGCACCTGTGACATTTTAATTCTGTTGATATTGTGCAGGTATAAATCACAGCTGGCATTAAAATCCTGTTTGTACGCGTCCGCAGCAGATGTTTGAACTTGTTTCTGTAAATATCACTGACTACGTTAAAATGCCACGGATGCATTAAGGACAAGAGGCCCCGTGGATGTTGATTTACATGTTGGCACCTGATTTGAACGCTGCTCAGCATATGCCGAGAAAGTTTTCCAAACCATGAGCTACCCTGACAAAGTCCGAGAAGTTGATAAAGGTCATGAAATTTAATGTTCACATGAAATAATGCTTCTACCTTGGAAGAGTGACAAAGGTATTCAAGTCACTTGGGATCAAATCGTATGCTAGAGCAGGTTTGGATGGTTCACAGTTTAAAATGACCCTTTTAAAAAAATCTTATACTGGGCCTTTACCCTCAGTCATCAGTCATCTACTGTCTATTTAAAGTCATTGTAGCTCCTCCCCCTACAAACCCACACGTCCCTGAAGCCAACTTTCTTCTGATTGGTTGCATCTCTAAAGGTTGGAACACTAAGTGGTTGTGGCTTCTGTGCTCGGAGCCAGAGCTTCTGTGCGTGAGATCATCATGTAATCAACATCTGCTCTCACACTACAATGTTAGTTCAGTCAGGCTGTGAAGTCCAGCTCAAGACAGTCGTGGCAGATCATCTTATCTGAAAGCTCCACTGACACCCTTCTACACATCCAATGTGCAGGTCTAATTTAAGACTGGTTATTTAGGCTGCTTTAGTCTCCCCATGATTGCTGCTGCCTCTGCAAGCCACTTTGCAACCCATTAATAGGAATGAATGTTGACTGTAGTGGTCCAGACTAAAATTAATTCATTTGTAGTTGAGGAAATTTTGCAACATGTTCCTCACTAACAATATCACGGAACAATGAAAACAGTATTTAAAATCATTTACAGTAAAAAGAACAAAAACAAAACACTAAAATATGGTACAATTGTTTTTCTCAATGATATGAATGAGTGTCTACAAGCATCTCCCTGTTACCCCAGAAGAGCTAAATTGCCTGTCAAACCATCCCTTTTCAGATTTATGAACTTAAAAAGTGGAAAGAGATGCTGTTATGAAAGAGGCGGAGGGTCAAAACAGAGAGAAGAAGATTCATGGATTACCCGGATTAGTACGAACATGGTTTAAATCCCAGTGACAGTCCGACTTGAAAGCTGTCAGTTGGTGACTCAGCAGTGGGAGTTTGATGCAGTAGAAGAGCTGACTTTAACAACGTGACTGCAGAAAGGGCACAAACTAATCACAAAAGAAGCCAAGAAGGAGCTAATAAACACTCAAAAGTTCCTGAACCACATTAAAACTGTGAGTTAAATGAACTCTTACGACTTCTGCAAACTTTATTAATTAACTGGATTAATTTGAACAAATTGTTTAGATGGTGTCAGTTTAAAAAAAAAAAGCTGCTTACTTATGTTGGTGATACCAAAATTTAATACATATTTGTCAGTGGTACTGGCACTTTGGATTTAATCAGTTTTTTGCTAAGTTCTTCTCTTCAAGTTCTATTCATGCCATCATCAAAACATCTCATTTAGTCTGGGTGACCAAAGTATTCTGAAAGTTTGAGTTTTCATTGAACAACACGATGGTGGTGCCAAAGCCAACTTCAGTGTTTTGATGTGACACGAAAAAACATTGTCCAATCTGCTCCAACCTCTATTTGATAACAGTCCTGGTCTGAAGACATCTAAATGCCAATATTAAATTATAGGATCACAGAGTGACAAATGGTGGTATAGCAATGTTTGACTGAAACTGATGTCATTCTACACTTCAAAGTAAAAGTTTTGCCTTACCATTGAAACCAACACATTTGAAAAGCTGCAGCTTTTAAACTGAAGGCGAATGGTTTCCATTTCTGGTTTTGTTTGCCTCCATCATAGCTTCACAATTGTTTAGCAAGTGATCGGTAAGAGTTTGCAAAAACTTGGTGCTTTCTGTAGAAACTACAGTCAACTGTGACCCACTCTGCTAGTGACCGAATCACTTGCAAGGATGTTTTTGGTGCAGCACTATATGTTTCTTTGTAACTAGTTTCAAATATCCACAGCAAGCAACTTTCTACAACTACTTTCACAACCAGCACCTGAAAACACATTTGTCACCAACCAGATTCTAGACCTGTGCGAACTCCTCACATACTGGAGCAGTGCTTTAAAGCTAGCTGGACAAGCTGAAATTTAAACTCTTAACCTGCAATTACAAGTGGCTATCTAAAAGATAGTGGCTGTAATGCATTGGGACACCCCAGGTGGGACTCGAACCCACAATCCCTGGCTTAGAAGGCCAGTGCCTTAGCCATTAGGCCACTGGGGCTGCGCTTGAGCAGTTCTCTGTTTTCACCGGCCATGTCCATTCCTTTATGACCACAGTGTACCAATATCTGATGGCATTATCTGATGGCTGCTTGCAGCAGGATAACTCACCATGTCATCTCAAACTGGTTTCTTCAACATGGCAAAGAGTTCACTGTACTCAAATGGCCTCCACAGTCACCAGATCTCAATCCAATAGAGCACCTCTAGGATTTGGTGGAACAGATGGATGTGCAGCCGACAAATCTGCAACATTTGTGTGATGTTGTCACATCAGCATCGACCAAAATCTCTGAGGAATGTTTCCAGCACTAGTTGAATCTGTGTCATGAAGAATTAAAGCAGATCTGACGGAAAGAGGGGGTCCAACCTGATACTACCAAGGTGCACCTAATTAAACATCTGTGAGTGTTGATATAAAGTTATGTTACAGTTACATTTTTATGAGTCTGGATCCTAATGGATGATTCTGGAATATTTAAAAGTTATTCACTGTTGTTATTTCTCTGAAGAAAACTAAAAGATCTACAGAAACAAATAATCATGATGTCATGTTTTTTTCTCTAATTAACCAATATTATCAAATTAATCCTTTTAAACCTCCCAGTAATGAGCACACAGGTTGCCACAAATTTGGACATTAAATAATTTCATTTACTAACTTCTTGTTAACATCTCCTGTTTGAATCACTTCTTTTTGCAATCATGAGCAACTAAAACATAATTAGAAAAAGAGACATTTGCTCTAAAGGATCCTTATTTATTTTTTAATAGTAGAAAGTCTTAAACATCCAGCTGTGCATGTTCCTGAGCAACATTATTCTTTGTTATGTTTATTGCTCTGAAAATAACCAACAGGTTTCCCTTTGAATCCAGCCCAGAAAAAGATGGAAAGCAGGGGCAGCAGAGGCCGACAGGCTGCTTGTTTGTTTACAGTACTTACACCGACATCTCTGCATTAATGTGCCAATGATTTACTGGTGTTAAAATGCCGCGCGGTGCACCTTCACCCTCGCTCAGTCACTTTTATCACCATTAATCTCACTCCTCCCGGCTGCACTTGGCTAAATGTTTTCTGGCCTTCATTTGCCCGAGCTCCTCCCCCATCAATCACAATTATCAGCCATGATTGATGAAGCCGTCAAGGAAGCGAGACGTAGCGCTTTACGAGGTCGATGACTTTGAGCATAACTGTCAGAACTTGGCTTTAATTTCATCAGAAGTTTGTGTTTGTGTGTTAAAGCATGAGTTTGGACTGGTGTAAATCTCATTTAATTGGCTAAGCTGGTGAACCACAGAAAACGACGGGAAGGCCAAGTGAGAATTAAAGCTCAATATAAAGGTTAAATGGCTGTTTCACCTCTGGGCCAAACGCCACATACTCGGGCAGAGCGAGCAGCATGACATGATTTATGAGTCTGAATCTAGGAGTTATAGCTAATTAACTGATGGCACTCACACTGTCAAGGTTGCTGGTTTGAATCCCATTGCGTAGAACAAAGTGGGATAGCAGTGTGTTCGAATAGGAAGGATCTCCTCACAGAGAACGTTTCTCAACTGTGTTTATCTGATATTTTATCCAAAGGCCCATCAAAGAGATCACGTTCATCAACATTGCTGTAGTTTGAATGTGATCATCTGCACTCATTTTAAAATTAGGTGCCAACTCTTACATTGAACTGTTTAATTCAACTCTTCCTCTACTTCTTCTTTTGGATGGCCCCTTTATGAGTCTGACTCCATCTCACCCTATCCCGCATCTGGTATGGAAATTCTTGGCAATTTAGCAATTCAATCATGGCAAAGATTTTTACACCGGCTGCGGTTCCTGACACAACCCTTCCCTTTTATCCTGGCTTGGCACCAACAGTAGGAGTACATTGGTTTGAGACCCTCCCACCTATGGCTGTGTTACCATTTCAGGCCAGCACGGATTCAAACTTGCCGTGTACTGTAGGTGCACATCTAACGTGGTGGGCAGGGATAGCTCAGTAGGTAGAGTGGTGGCCCCATGATCGAAGGTTGGGGGTTCGACTCCACTGAACGGCTACTCTGAGGTGCCCCTGAGCAAGGTACTGTCCCTACACACTGCTCCCCGGGCGCTGTATTGGTGGCTGCCCACTGGGTGAATGGGTTAAATGCAAAGGAACTATTTCCCTATGGGGACTAACACACACACGTGGTGTGTTTTTGTTGAAAATTCCCTCTCAAAGACGCACAATGAACAAAATGAAGACAAAATCAAGCGATGATTAGCTTATCCTGATGTTTCTAAACAAAAAGAAAAGAAACTGAGATTCTGGTTCATCCAATTCTCAGTAGAAACCAGGAGCAGGGAAAATTTGATTTGATCCCGGTGTTGAAGCTTTATCGTGATCGATTTTCAGGATGTCAGTGGGGCAGTTTGACGTGTGTTGGCAGAGTTGGAATCACATCTGAGGAGGCAGAGAAATCATTTCAGAGATGCATCTATCTGTGTGTCTGAGGTAATGTAGTAATATTTTACTATTTCCATATCATTGTATATTTAAGCTGGTGCACATTTTGAGGTACAAATGCTTTGATCTGATTGGTCAGATCTGTTTATTTGGGTCTGAAAAAATAATCAAGCTTGGTAATCACATGGGCATTTCCTTTGAAAAAATGAGCAAAAAGAATAAATTAAATCAAATCCTGTAAATACAGGCTTCAGTTATCCAGCTTAATATGCTATGCAGACCAAAACGGCACCAAACAAATCGCGTGTGTCATGTGTACTATTTCCACATGCTCTGTCTAGTATGTGTAACAGCTCAGGCTGGTGCTGGCAGTGCAGTGGTGTAGAAGGTGTTTTCTTTGCCTGCTTTTGGGGCCTTAACACCAACTGAGCATCATTTAAACAGCATAGTCTACCTGAGTGTTTTTGCTGACCATGTTCATCCCTTTATGACCACAGTGTACCATCTTCTGGTAACACACCATGTCACAAAGCTCAGAGTTCACTGTACTCAAACGGCCTCCGCAGTCACCAGCTCTAAATCCAATAGAGTACCTTTAGGATTTGGTGAAATTAAGGGAGATTTGAAGCCTAAATGGTACCCAAGCAGGTATTAGCAATGACATGTACAGTGAGTGTATATGTGAACAATTTCCATTCCAACAAGAACAGAAAGCTGGCTATTCTAGGAGAGAGTGACTCAATTGGCCACTGGATCATGGTCTAAGCCTGTTTCTGACCATATTTGAAATCACTCCAGGTGGGACTCGAACCCACAATCCCTGACTCAGAAGGCCAGTGCCCTAACCACTAGGCCACTGGGGATGCACTTAAACAGCGCAGGTTACAGTCAACAGTCAATAATCAGTGATTATGATTGGTTTCTTGAACATGACACTGAGTTCACTGTACTCAAATGGCCTCCTCAGTCACTAGAACTTAATCCAACACAGCACATTTGGGATTTGGTGGAACAGGAGATTCACATCATCAGTGTTTTGATGTGACACGAAAAAACATTGTCCAATCTGCTCAGTCCTGGTCTGAAGACATCTAAATGCCAATATTAAATTATAGGATCACAGAGTGACAAATGGTGGTATAGCAATGTTTGACTGAAACTGATGTCATTCTACACTTCAAAGTAAAAGTTTTGCCTTACCATTGAAACCAACACATTTGAAAAGCTGCAGCTTTTAAACTGAAGGCGAATGGTTTCCATTTCTGGTTTTGTTTGCCTCCATCATAGCTTCACAATTGTTTAGCAAGTGATCGGTAAGAGTTTGCAAAAACTTGGTGCTTTCTGTAGAAACTACAGTCAACTGTGACCCACTCTGCTAGTGACCGAATCACTTGCAAGGATGTTTTTGGTGCAGCACTATATGTTTCTTTGTAACTAGTTTCAAATATCCACAGCAAGCAACTTTCTACAACTACTTTCACAACCAGCACCTGAAAACACATTTGTCACCAACCAGATTCTAGACCTGTGCGAACTCCTCACATACTGGAGCAGTGCTTTAAAGCTAGCTGGACAAGCTGAAATTTAAACTCTTAACCTGCAATTACAAGTGGCTATCTAAAAGATCTAACAGATAGTGGCTGTAATGCATTGGGACACCCCAGGTGGGACTCGAACCCACAATCCCTGACTCAGAAGGCCAGTGCCCTAACCATTAGGCCACTGGGGATGCACTTAAACAGCGCAGGTTACAGTCAACAGTCAATAATCAGTGATTATGATTGGTTTCTTGAACATGACACTGAGTTCACTGTACTCAAATGGCCTCCTCAGTCACTAGAACTTAATCCAACACAGCACATTTGGGATTTGGTGGAACAGGAGATTCACATCATAGATGTTCAGCAGACAAATCTGCAACAAGTGTGTGAGGCTGTCATGTCAACATGAACAATACCTGTTGATTCTGTGCCAAGAGTTAAAGGAGTCCTGAAGGGAAAGGTCCAAATGGACACTAGCAAAGTAACTGGGTAAGGTAGGATGATCTGATATCCTCGTGTTGGTGTTGTTCCCAGACCATCATGAAAATGTTGTTCCAGGTTCAACATTGCAAGTGACCAATCACATTGTTGTGACGTTATTCCTTTGCGCGCCAAGCCATTCGTGCATTTATGAAATTCCAATGTTGCAAGGACAATATCAATTCTGCTTACTGTTTATTAAAGGGTTACGGTTAGGGTTAGGGTCAGGGTCAGGGTCTGTTGATCGGCGGACAGAGGCGGTTTCACGCAGCTTTAGTACAGTTTTTTGTTTTACGCCGGTTTTTCCCGAAGTCGCAAAAGTATGACGTCACAACATTCTGATTGGTCACTTGCAATGTTGATCCTGGAACAACATTTAGTATGATGATCTGGGAACAACACCAACACGAGGATATCAGATCAACCGGGTAAGGTACATGTCCACATACCCCGTTTTCTGCAGTCGTAGCCCTCAGGTTACTTGAACCACTGGGTCTAAGCCTCAGTAAAAAGCACAAAGAAATCAATACAGGAGCTAATTTCCTTATTTCTAATTTCCTTGTTCCATTGGAGCAAAGTTTAATGTTCCACTTTGAGTCAAAACACCTAAATTAATTGTGCCAAATTGCTAATAACTTTCCAGCCTTATTAAAAAAAGCCCCTTCTTGAATGTCTTAGCTTCACTGAGCTGAGAGAAGCACGTTTATAGGGTCGATTCCTTCTGTGCACTCACACCATCTGCAGGTTTTCAGCAAGGTGGATTAATTAGTTTTTATGCTAGTGTGGGTAACTGAGGACTCGTTTCACATCAAAACAGATAAAAATGTACGATAAAGAGGATCATTTGAGTTAAAGTATGTCTTTAATGGTTATTTGCGACCATTTATGTGAATTCACATTGGCACACATCGGCTTTCTGCACCTCATTTAAACAGAAATCTCGAACACTTGGATAAAACATTCAAACTGCAGCACCTGATTGACAAATGGTGTTTGTCATTGTTGTGGCAGGTTTAAGTCATGTTATATTTTCTCACCTGTACACTGTTACCGGCAGATCTTCTCAATGTAACAAACCTGAAGACTTTAAATACAAACTCACTGCAAACAGCCAAAAACGCTGTCAGATTCACTGATTTGAAGCTGAAATTAAAATTTGATTAGCAGCCTGCAGCAGCAACTGTTTTCCCCAGATTGACCCTGTGGCCTTTCAGCGACAGGAAGTGCACTCCATCCCTCGCTGCGCCAATGTGAACGCTCTAACAGCTGCCGCAGTGAGGACTTGAGACAAACACGAGAGCTCATTATGATAATAGGAAAAGGCCGGGGAGATTTTCAGCAAGATTAAAAACAACTTGATTAACCCGCCTGTCAGTCACACGGCATCTGCTGTAAGCTACTCTGAGTGAAACTCGAGTCAAAGTATCTTCGGATAAAAACACGATGAACAAATCTCCTCCTGGATATGATGAGAAGTGTTTAACATTAACAGTTTTAAAACGCCGGCTGTTCTTCTACATGCTGACTTAACAGACACTAAAAGTCACTCTACAATCTATCACAAATACATCTTTTTTAGATCACTTAACACTCTTTATTCTACTTCTACTATTACATGTTTGTTGGCACGACTTACCACCACAAAACATAGATATAGAAGTGTGAAAAGAAGCACTTTTCTGCATCCTCAAACAGTAGCTTGCAAAGTACAAAAATCTCCTAACATATGTTTGTGCTTAATTGCAATGGACACTTCTGTATCCCTTATATGAAGACTGTCAGCAAACATGCATGTTGCACAGGTGTAGTTGGTCATACTTCATGTTTATAATGTTTCTACATTTGAGGGCCCTTAAGAATGTTATGACTGCTATTCATTGTCAGGCCCAGTGGCACTGGCATCTGCAACACATATGCTGGAACCTGAACATGTGGAGGAACTTCTGCCTACAGCAGTTAGATCGTAGGGTCAAAGTGCAGTAAAGATGCGGAAAGCTTTTGGTGGAGCCAGTATGATGGTGTTTGCCACATCTCCCTCACTGGAAAACCAATGCTTGCCATCACTGGAGACAATCTCAGTGCAGACAGAATAGAATAGAATAGCTCTTTACTGCCATTGTACATATACAAGTAAATGCTGTGTGCTCCACCCGACTACTGTCCAAGAAATATAAATAACCACACGGATTAAAGGTACACAGTAAAATGAAACTGCACAGTGGCTTGAGTTTTGGGCAAAAGACTTCATCAAATATCGAGATGAGATTCTGCAACCAGTAGCAATCCCATATTTCCATAGTCTGGGATCGAGCTCTCTGACACACGACCTGAGAGATGCATTTGGACCTTAAGTTGATCCGTCTGCTGTTCGCTGAAGTCTCATCTGAAATGGTCTCAGTGGGACGGATGGCTGTCAAGAAGCCATTATTAACAAACATCATTTGTAAAGAAGTTAGGGGATAACAGGCAGTGGACCAAATCACTCGGTGCATTTTCTTTCTTTTCTTTTCCTTCTTTTTTCTTGTTCTTTTAGCACAAAATTGTTTCTGTACCTATGAATATATTATTTAGCTGTATATAGCTATATTTACACTGGCAACACAGTTTTTACTACAGGGGATCAGGACAGCGTCATTTCTGTCCATTGTTGCATGGACATGAAAATAAAGCTGGGGGAGGTCCCTGTGGTCACTCAGCCAGCATTCACTGTTTCCAGCTTCTCCAAAGGGTGAAATTGTTGCTTTCTCTCTATTCAGTCAAAATGTGCTCAGCTGCTGGAAACATGAAGAGATTCATTGAACTTCAAACTTATTCCAGACAAAGTTTTGGCTTTGACCTCAAACTGCTTAAACTGTCTTTCCTTCAAAGGTTGCAATATACAGTTTCTTAAGCCTCCTATTTTTCAAACCAGCCACGTAAGAGCACCCGCAAACCTTCCAAAAACAGGATTACTTCTTTGCATTGTGTCAGTCATTGTATTGACTTAGAAGTCTCAGCTCGATGAAGTGCAGCTCCTTGGTAATCCCCTCTGACGGCCGCAGAGAACCCGGGGCAGCGACGTATGCGCCGCTCTCAGAGTTTCGAGCTCTGCTGTTGTGACCCGACGGCAGCTTAGCGCTCACCATATGTTGTTGTGGTTGTCAGGAGCTGTTTTTGTGTGTGCGCGGAGGAGGGAAGATTAGCTGCATGTGGTCGTTGTCACTCCGCAGATATCTGCACTGAGAGGGCACGAAAAGGAAACAGACAATGCAGGTTTATATTCATTAGAATGACAGCGGAGATTCCACCTCAGACTGATTAAACTCCGATCTCATTAAGCTGTTTGTGTTTTATGTCTTTTAAGGAAGTTCCCTGTGGCTTCTTATTTGCTTATCTACCAACACAGTTCAAATTACCCCTCAGCTCCAAACTTTTCAGGTTCTTGAAGACTTTTCACTCATCCGGTTACAAAACTTGACAGGGAGCCCTGGGCTAGAGTTTAAATACATGAGACTTCCCATCAGCTTCTCATCAACTATCTTCAAGAAACTAAAAGAAATTCAGTTGACTGACTACCATCACTTGACATGATCCATCTTTCTTAAAAATTCAGCAAAACTGAAAGTTAAAGTTCATCCAATTCTCTCTTTTAGTTCTTCCAAACTTAACCCAGAATTGAAAGGTTATGCTTTTGATCCGGTTTACTACATCCTGCCAGTGATATACTCTGATAAACAAAAATAGAAATTGTTAAACAGAAAAATTTTGGACTGTTTGACCTCCAAATTTGAAAAGGGAAAACCAATGTGTTTATAATGCAGGATTTATGGACCGGGATTGATATCTATCACACACACACACACACACACACACACACACACACACACACACACACACACACACACACACACACACACACACACACACATGAAGAGAGAGAGAGTATGCATACTATGCAAACGGCTACCAAACAGCCATCATAATTCGTCATACAATGAGAACAGGACAAATCAACAATTGACACTGACTAATTAATATTGTGCTGAACACAGTCCAAAAGATTCAGTAAGCTACATCAGTGTCTACTGTTTACTATCATAGCCAAGTGACAAACGTAAACAGAAGTTTTCACTATTGACTGTAGAAAAGATTCTGCAACCAGTAGCAATCCCATATTTCCATAATCTGGGATCGAACCAACCCAGGATTCAAATTATGAATACATAATGGGCTTGGATTTACAACAAGACTTTAAATTATCAAACTGTAAATTGTAAATTTTAAATTGTTATTGATCCCTTTACCCCGAGTCCTAAAGTGTATATTTATTGTCTTACTCTTCTTATATTTATTGTTTGTTTACTTGCACTGCTGTAACTGGAGCCTCATCGTCTCATCTCTCTAAATACTGGACTGTAAGTAGCGGAGATGACGCTAAAGTTTACTTTGACTTCAGCAGCAAGCAGGTGCACCGAGGGCTCTCGCGCTCACTTTATAGAATTTCGAAAAAAACATTGGTGCAAATTATAAGTCTGTATCATGTCTGGTGTTTTCATGTTTGTTGGTTTGTTTTTATTTTGTTTTATTTGCGAGTTGGTTATTAGATGCTGCTCCAGCCAGCCAGTGAATCCCCCGCTGCCCCGCCCTCTCCTCCCTGCACCGCAAGCAGCAGGCGCACCTCGCAAACGGAGGGCGCCCTTACTCCCAGCAAATGGGCGATAGAAAACCGATCGGCCATCCCCAAAATGCATGAGTACGAACAATTTTTATTTTTTATTTTTATTTTTTGCCAATGCCCGTGATGCCGCCCCCCGCACGATGCCGCCCTGGGCAACCGCCCATCTCGCCCATATCAAAAACTGCTACTGTCTGTGGCTTGACCAGCAAAGGGAAAACAGCAAACGTGCCCATGAAAAGTAAGTAAAAGTAAAGTAAAGTAAAGTAAAGTAAAGTAAAGTAAAGTAAAGTAAGCAAAAAAGAGGGTAAAAAACAAACAAACAAAAAACTAGATCCTACAAAGCAGGGCAATAAGCAGAGTTCTGGACAGCAGTGGACAATTTTCACTACAAATAAGTTCCTTCTCTATTGTGACTCCTGTCTTCTCTTCACAGTTAGAGCCCACATGGTTGTTTCACATATTTTGATACTGTCCCCTGGTGACAGTAAATGGATTGTTACTCAAGTACTCATAGTGCTTTTTTCACTTTGACATGCACTCATCCTCCACTCACACATGCATATTTACTATCCTGCACACACCCACGCTCAAAAAGATGCATCTTTGGCAATTATGGGTTCAGTATCTTGCCCAATGACTCTTCAGCCCACCTTACTGCAAGGTTAGTAGATGATGAACTCTACCTCCAGATTCACAGCTTATGTTTATGCCCCAGATTTCATTTCCAACATTGTGGATACATCCTTTTGAATAAAGTTAACTCTAGGTACATCAAAGCTGCAAAACCATCTGAAACCCTGTGCCGTAACCTGATGTGAACCCCCTCAGAAATGTAACTACCCATCACACTGAGGCAGCCCATTGCCACTACTCCTTCTGCCACCATTGATTTCACTGAGTGGGTGAAAGTGGATCAACTGAAGAGTGAAACCCCACTAAATGTGTGTTATTGTGGAGAAATTGGAGATAATTGCTGGACTCTTGCATAGGGTACATCATAGGCTCTACATAGATTCAAGGCAAAAGAGTGAATTAAGCTCTAAGCGCCGAACAACTTGAGCATCTAAACCTAATGTGGAGCAGAGAAAGGGAACCAATCAGTATACACCTACGTATTTAAAATACAAAATATGAGTAACTGTATTCCGTTACATCCATCCATCCATTCGCTTCCGCTTATCCTTTTCAGGGTTGCGGGGGGCGCTGGAGCCTATCCCAGCTGTCATAGGGCGAGAGGCAGGGTACACCCTGGACAGGTCGCCAGTCTGTCGCAGGGCCAGACAACCATTTGGACTCACATTCATACCTAGTGACAATTTGGATTATCCAATTAACCTATCCCCACAAGCTGCATGTCTTTGGACAGTGGGAGGAAGCCGGAGTACCCGGAGGGAACCCACGCAAACACGGGGAGAACATGCAAACTCCACACAGAAAGACCCTGGGCTGGTGTTGGAATTGAACTCAGGACCTTCTTGCTGTGCAGCAACAGTGCTAACCACCGTGCTACCGTACCGTTACAGTTACCGTTTAAAAAGGTGGTATTCAGTTACTTTGTTGAAATAAATGGATTACACTGCGGTACTTTCCTGTTTCATATCTTAGGCTATGGTCTCTCTATTTTGGGTATCCACGCTGGAGGAAACCCAAACAAAACACGCATTAAGAGGCTCAAATGTCTGTATCTCAATCTCGTGGCCCATGTCACCCCTACTTGCGGCCTGCATAATGACGTGACGAAATATTTAAAAAAATTATTGTTCAAAAAATTATCTAATATGAAGGCAATAGGCAGAGTGTTACAGGCATAGCCCTACAGAATGTAGCCTCATGGGCAGTGTAGTCTGTGCTGCAGGGAGAATGGAGGGAGGGAGAAAAAGTAGAGTTGAAAAGTAAGAGCTGTCACTGAGCAGATTATAAAAATAACCACTGCAGCCACAGAGAGTGCCTGACGAGCCCAGCTGTAAGTAAGCTATTAAGACTTGACTGCACACCGTGTTCGTGTTTTCCTCTGAAACAATAAGTTCTGTTGAAACGGTCTTTCAACGCCTCTCTCGCTGTCTCTCGCTAGCAAAGTTGACCCAGACAACAAAGTAAAGCTATTTTTCGGCTACGAGCCCGACACAGAACCCGACGTATTAGCCAGAGGTCCCTTTACTACGGTTCGGAGCTGCAGACCTGTTTTATATATGCGCAGAATAGTTTTCTATACGAGATTGCTGCAAAAAGTGCAGCCTTACCTAATGTCCATCCTACTGTTACTCATTTTATATTAAGATTTAAAAATCTAGTCTCTGCAGGCTAAATACCGTAATTGTCGGGCTATAAGCCGCTACTTTTTGCACAAGCTTTGAACCCTGCAGCTTTTAGTCAGGTGCGGCTTTTCTATGGATTGTCCATGATTTTTGTCATATCGTAAGACGATTTGTTTTGTTTGTTCCGCTGTTGTACGGCGCTACGTTGCCTGGCGAAAGGATCGGGGTTCAAGAGTGGTATGTTGGTCACATGTCCGTCCGCCAGGCAACGTAGTGCCATACGAAGTAGCGCGAAAAACAAACTTCAAAGTAGCGCTACGCGTTCAGCTAGAGTCGTGGATGATGAGCGGCGATAAACTTGCGAAAAGCAAGTTATGCCCAACTCCACCGGTGGAATCTGACAGCGTGGAAAAGTGTGAAAACATCCACGATCACCAACGGATTTCGAAGGGCTGGACTGCTGCATGATGAAGAGGAGGACACCGCCACGGCCCTTCTGAGGGTGTTCGACTCTGACACTGACAATGACAATGAGGATTATCTTTGGTTTTGAAAGTGACAACGAAGGAGAGAAGCGGAGAGTGGATGACGAAGCCATCCTGAGCCTGTTCGTTTCCGACACTGGAGAAGAGGACTTTGGTTTTAGTGCGCAGGAAGAAGAGAAAGATGGTGGTGAATGACTGACTTTTCTTCTTGTTGAAGCCATGTCACTGCACCTGAGCCTAAAAGGTAGTCTGAATCTATTTTTCTGGTGTGCTGTAGGTTATTGTTATGTACTACATTTGTTACTCATTTATGAAGCACAGTACCTGTTACTTGTACATATACCCTAAAAAGTTATGCAAATATGTACCCATAACTTGTTTTTCAAAATATTAATAAAAGTGATGTCTCCAAACAGCCATCTCTTTCCTGACAATTCGCTTTGTGCATATTCTCTTACATATGACAAGTCAACATTGAAACACCTGCGGCTTTTAGTCAGGTGCGGCTAATGTATGTACAAAACAGGATTTTCCCCTGATTTTAGCTTGTGCGGCTAATATTCAGGTGCACTTTGTAGTCCGGGAAATACGGTACCTACTTAAATGGATATAACCCCATTACAATAAAATGATAAAAATGGTAAATGGCTTGTATTTGTATAGCACTTTACTTAATCCCTATGGACCCTAAAGCGCTTTACACTACATTCAGTCATGCACCCATTCAAACACACATTCACACACTGGTGATGGCAAGCTACATTGTAGCCACAGCTGCTTAAGAAAAGCTTAAGTGCCATAAACATGTGTTTCTTCTATTGCCCTCTTTGGATTACTAAACATCCATGAGAAAATGACCCCTCTTGCTTGATTTTTGAACTCGGTAAACACTTTTCTGCAGAGGTTGTGATATCACTAGTCTTTCTAATTACAATATACCACATTAATTTAGAAAATTGTGACACCGTCAGAGTGAAACAGAAAATAAGGCAGGCTATGCTTTAGGGAAACCCCACCTTGTGACTGACATGTCACTTGTCTTTGTCTGTGTCAGTCAAATTTAGTTCAAGGTTTCAAGATGAAATTTTACCAAACACTGCATGCAGTCTTGGTGGATATTAGGGCTGCCACAAACGATTATTTTGATTAGTCGACTAATCAGATCATCATCCATTGGAGTAAAACGTACAGCTTATTGCACCAGCAGCATCTGCTCTTATATAACTATCATTAGCTTACAGCTTTAAGTGTGTAAGGTATGTGCTAACTAAAAATAAAGACAAGATGATAGTTTATTAAATTTTAATGAAATTTGCAGATTGTTTCGGTGAAGTTTAATAAACTCCTTGCTATCTAAAATATAACAGGACACCGGAGTATATTCTCGAGCATCTCACACTTCTGATGATCAGCTGTCTGCTTGACTATTCAGCTGTGTAAGAACTATAACTTTAATCTCAGCCAAACCGATTTACTCAGGAACAAATAAAATACAAAAAAAAAGCCAAACAATAACATTTTTAAGTTATCTAAGTGACTTATATATCATGTTTAACCTGAGTAGCGAAAGACAGCGGTGGGTTTGAAAACGATTTGCCAGGAGTCCGGTTTTCTCACGGCTCTAGTGAGCCTTGCCCCCGGCTAGCTATCGAGCTAGTGGGTAACAGACGTCTCTGAAAACATCGGAGCAGTTTTGAAAATATGTGGTGTCCTGATAAACTGAGCAAATATTTGAGGTTTACACAGCTACATTCTCGCCTGAAAATATGTTAAACGTTTATTTTGTGACCCAGAAAGAATAATAAGAGTAATATTAAAACTAACTAGCTGCCGCCATTGTTGGAAACTGAGCTGGGCCGCGCTATGAATTCTGGGACACAGCTTCTTCTTCGGGGTTTAACGGCAGCTGGCATCCTTGTACATGCAGTGCTGCCATCTTCTGTTTCAGTCCGTTATTACACTCTTAAATCCTACTACTCATTCCTGCATCTTTTGTGATCTTACAAAGCTTCAAACGACGCGTCGACTATTAAATCAGTCGTCGACTATTTTGATAGTAATCGTGACTAGTCGACAAATCGTGGCAGCCCTAGTGGATATGTACAGCTTTTACATGCTGGAAAGAGTTTTTCCCTTATGACGCAACCTTGGGCTCTGTGGATCATTGAAAATTAGTTACAGAAGATGTATCCCCCAGTACAAGTAAATCTGAAAAACCCCAGCAGAAAAGAGATTTTACCTCCATCTAATCAAAACTGTGTGAGAACAGTGTTTTTGAATCTATTCTATAAACTCATAACTTCAAATATATCAAATTTCATGCAAAAGAAGCAAAGCACAACAATGCTGCATCCATTTTAGTCACAGCAGCGTAATGTGCCACGCTCTGAAGCTTCCCAAAAGCAGAACTATATCAGATACAGCCTTGTCCCAGTACAGGGATCTGTTTCATTATATTGATGTTTTCAGGGAAGTTTGAATAAAAACCTAAGAATTTAGAGAATAGCTAAAGGTCGAGAAGGTAGAAAACACTCATTAGAGAAATAACCACGTGAGTTTCATGAGGTTGTTTTTTTTGACACAGTTGTCTGGGGTCAGAAACCTTGTCTGGAACTGAGACGGGAAAACCAGGCCGGGGAGGGCGAAGCTTTTCTCCAGACTGTGGCAGGACTTCCACCAGCTGTGTGACCTGATTCAGTTAATTAACTAACGAGCTAAAAATGGCTCTGATGACCCCGCCAGGGTTCGACAGAAATTCTTTTCTTTTACATCAGTTAAACCCATATCCTTCATCAGTTTGTTTATTTAAATGATATGCTTTTATTTGTCTTTGTAAAAAGGAAAGGTTTCCCAAAAATGCAAAACAAATTGTAGAACGTGCACGGTGCTTTTAAGTGGGGTGGGACTGGGGCCTGTGTGGCAACATTTTGCCCCCGGTCCTCAAAGTATGTTAATCCAGCCATGTATCATTTTCTAAACAACAAATGACTAGTGATGAAAGAAAAAAATATCAACAGGACAGATTTAAATAAACAACCTGGCATCATTTTGTGCCTTTTTCTGAAGAGTTGTGGGATGACTCGACTGCTTGGAGTTGGAGTTCTTCGAGCCATAGAATAAGTTACTACGTGACTTAAGTAACTGACTGGAGCCTACTAAGCAAAATGAAACAACACTTCATAAAATGTAGCTTAATTAATAAATGTATTCAAGAAAAAAAAGCCAGCGTTTCATTTAATTTAATTTAACAGCCTGACATCTCCATCTGTTCATCTATAGCCTTGAGCTCTGGCAAACTATTCTAGTTGAAGTAAACCAATTATATCAATCCTCCCCCTAAATAACTCTGATATATAGAGGTTTACCTGGCAATATAAGCATTAAAATTAAGGGGAGATTTAGCTTTAAATTAATGTCTATTTACCATGATGTCACCAACTGGTTTATTATTACCCGTTTGGAGGTTCATTGTTAGCATTTTGGCCACTGCTGTGTAAAGAAGAAGCTACGTTATACGACTCAAGTGGAGTGCAAATTATCACTTAATGCTAGCAACCCTGGTTAGCAAACTTAGTTCGTAAACTCTACAGGTACAATGCACAGATATAGAGAGCGGTGATTTAGTACAAAGTAATGGACTAATAAATAATCTGACGCCTGTTTGATTGCTCAGGGACTGCAGATAGAAATTAGCTAGTACCTAAATCTGGTACAGTGGATTTCTGCTCTTAGGAGATTAATGTTCTTGCACAGGTGATAAATAAATATGATAAAGTACAACGATGCCAAAGTCTGTTAGAAACTCCAAAATACCTCCTTATATGTGATTTAGTGTCAGATATTTTGTACAAACAAATTGAACAGCACTCATTCGAAATATATTAGACGCTCCACACTTGCAATACAAGGCATCCGTTGTGTTTCTACACCTATTTTATCTAATTAAAAATTCAAATTGCAATAAAAAGTAACCACAATTTCTCTGAAATGTTCTACATTTTTAAACCAGAACACTTTATGTTCCACTATCAGGCTTTTTTTTAAAGCGTTTTTGGACTTAGTAATGAAGATATGATCTTGGGGATGATGACAGTGCTTCCTTTCATCAGATTTTCTGAGAAAAATACGATTTAACGGATCACTGTGAGACTAAACAGCTTACAATGGATGTGCTGCTGCTCCCAACTGCACTTCTATTCAGTCCAGAGTCTGCCATGTTCGGCTTGGAAGCCTGTTTATTGTTGTCAACTGCTCAATTATCCCAAACGGGAAGGAAGTAAATATGTAGGCCATCAGGTAGGTGTGTGTGTGTGTGTGTGTGTGTGTGTGTGTGTGTGTGTGTGTGTGTGTGTGTGTGTGTGTGTGTGTGTGTGTGTGTGTGTGTGTGTGTTTGTGTGTTGGATACACCACTCTGATCCAGGAGCCTCTAATCCGATCGGCGTTTGGGGGGGGAGGGGATTATGGGATTAGAGAGGAGAAGATGCGACATGAGATGGCCACTCTGCAGCTGCACCCCAGCAGGCTGGCACGTTTGAAGTCACCATGGTGGCAAAAAGGGTTCAAGTCCTGCATATTGTCTCACAGCAAAGAAAAAAAATGACCTTCAGTCAGCTGAGGTGATTCTAATGACTTCAAATGTGTGTTTTTCACTTATGTGTAATATAATCAATTGTGGCGATCATGGCTGAGTTGCCAAGAGCTGCCAGTTTGTAATCGGAAGGTTGCCGGTTTGAGCCCCGGCTCTGACAGTCTTGGTCGTTGTGTCCTTGGGCAAGACACTTCACCCGTTGCCTGCTGGTGGTGGTCAGAGGGCCCGGTGGCACCAGTGTCCGGCAGCCTCACCTCTGTCAATGCGACCCAGGGTAGCTGTGGCTACAATGTAGCTGCCATCACCAGTGTGTGAATGTGTGGATGACTGAATGCAGTGTAAAGCGCTTTGGGGTCCATAGGGACTAAGTAAAGCACTATACAAATACAGGCCTTTTACCATAATGCCATCTGTAAAGCCTTTTACATCCTTTTCATAATCTCACACAAGCAAATACATGTAATAAAAAAACAGTACATCCGTACTTTATTAGAAAACAAAAGATGGGCAATGAGAATAATTCACCCAGTTTGCTTTTAACAGTTTGGGATCTGAAAGATGAAGCTACTGCCAGTCAAATTCTTTCCAGATTATATAGCATGGTAGAAACTTGTCCAGTTTTCTCAAAGCTAGCTGTACACCATTATAATATCTGACAAGTTCTTTCCGAATCACCTTGTTAGTGCAAAAATACAATATTTTGTCTCTAAAATGGTGTTATCTTTGGTATTTTTCATAGATTCAAGTAAAGATATGGGAACAAATAATGTGTTTTTGTGGCAGGCTGCTAGTAACAAAGTACCTAAAGATACAATTTAAATTTGGTTCTTTGCTAAGTTGTCTGTTATGTGTTGTTGTCTGGCTCATTCTTTGAGGAGCTTTTTTATGCTTGAATGATTCATATGTCAGTGACTACAAACAAAAAACATTCCTCTGAAAATGGTCAGATGCAAGTACTGGGCTGAAAATGAGTGAGGAAGATCTTTGAAAGATCAGCCTGGAGAACTACAGCTCTAGAACACTTTAAAAATGAAAAGAAACTCTAGTTTCCATGAAGCAAAATATAAAAAAATGAGGGGGCTCAAGATTTTTGCACGGTACTGTAAATACCAAAGACAACATAAAAAATGGATGTAGCCACCGTGATACTCACTGATCTTGGACTCTGCATTTTAAAACTTGAACAGCAGTATCTTGGCAACCATGTTGGTTTGTCAAGCCAGAAGTTAGTTTGAATAGATGAAACCGTTTAGTGGTGAATGGATGCGTACTCATACTGCATTTCTCTTCAGTTGTCCACTCAAAGTGCAGCAAGTTTCATCCACTTAATCACACTCATACTCATTCAGCACGTTTTTGTTTGGTTGTTTGTTTGTTTTTTTATACCTATGCACTTTTTAACATTTGCACATACACACTGATTCACTGGGGGCAACTTGGGATTCAGTGCCTTGACCAAGGATACTTTGACCTACAGACTGGAGGAGTCAAGGATTGAGCCACCAACCTTTTAGTCGGTAGTCGACACAGTCTACCACAGCCACAGCCGTATATAGAACTAATTTATCTGAAACTAAAGTTCTTTGGTACTGCTATAGGTGTCCTCAGTAGGTTTGTCCCACTGTTCTGGTTGCCATTGGAAACACTTCTATTATGCAAATTCACATCAGTACAATTCACTGCATGGACTTTGAAAGTAATCACACCATGTGAACACCTCAGTTCACTTTGGTGACTTTTCCAAAAAGATGTCAAGTTTCACTGAATGAAATTTCTGGAAATCAAAATTTTCCTATAAACACCCATTTTTCATCAAGTAATCCAGATAGACAAAGCCAGTTAATTGCTCTTAGTTTTTCTCTGTAAGAAATACCAAATTGCTTTTTTCCCTAGAAATATAAAACAAAGAACCAAAGAAGGGGGACCGGAGGGTGTGTTCCAACTACAAGGGGATCACACTGCTGGAAAGGAGAGTTTGTCCGTTAGTCGAACCTCAGATACAGGAGGAACAATGTGGTTTTTGTCCTGGTCGAGGAACACTGGACCAGCTCTTTATCCTCTCCAGGATACTTGCGGGTGCATGGGAGTTTGCCCAACCAGTCTACATGTGTTTTGTGGACTTGGAGAAGGCATTCGACCGTGTCCCTCGGGGTGTCCTGTGGGAGGTGCTGCGGGAATTTGGGGTGTCTGGCCCATTGCTACGGGCCATTCGATCCCTATACAACCGTTGCAAGAGCTTGGTCCGCATGGCCGGCAATAAGTCGGACTCATTCCCGGTGGGTGATGGGCTCCGCCAGGGCTGCCCTTTGTCACCGATTCTGTTCAGAATTTTTATGGACAGGATTTCTAGGCGCAGCCAAGTGGCGGAGGGCTTTCACTTAGGTGGCCTCAGAATCTCATCTCTGATTTTCGCGGATGATGTGGTTCTGTTGGCTTCATCGAGTGTTGGCTTCAGAGTCCTTCTTCACATCTGATTCAAATGATTAACTGACATTTAAAGTAGCACAGCATTATGTGATTATAATTGCGCACATGAGCAAAATATTATTAAATTTCCATAATAACAATGTTTTGATAGGCATGACTTCCACAGCTTCTGTATTAGTTAAATAACAGGGGGGGTTTTTATGAGTGGAAGTTTACATCATATAGGACTGCACTAAAAGCATAGATGGATTACTAAATAAGTTGACCGGGGACGGCCACAGGAAGAATTAGGCAGAATTAGGGAGCCTCTGGAGAAAGTGAAGTAAACCCTTGTGTTTCTAAGGGAGAGCTCAGTTGAAATAGACATCATAACAGTGCCTTTAAGAACTTTGGTCCTAAAGACTAATATTTGTCTGGCATTACGAGCCATGTAAAAATTACGTTTTCATAGGAACCTTTGCTTTGGATTACAGGCGTGATCACCTCACTTTAGAGGACCCTGAGCTTCCTGTTATAATGTCTGGAGCCTGAAAAGGTCGTCCTTTATATGTTACTAAATGTTTTTAAATTAATTATGAATTTCACCAGAAGCCAATGAAGGGAATTATGAATAGGCATGACGTGTCAGCACTGGCACTAGGAGCCTAGCTTCTGCATTCTGCCAAGCAAATTTGAGAGATGAGATGAGAGATTCAAACTTCAAATGCTGCTCAGTTATAATTTCATTTTGCTGTGGAGGGTGCTGATGTAATGACTGACCTAAGTAGAGAGGTTTTCAGGGTGGAACGCCAGAATTTCACTTTTGCCAGTGCTGAGAGGAAGAAAACTGGAAGACAACCAATCAATTATTGTTGGTAGTGAATCATTCACTCAGGTAGAAGAGGCAGATGTTTTTAGTAGATGAACCAAGAGTGGCATGTATAATGAAAACTGAAGAGGACCAAGGAATGAGGCCTGAGAAACTCCACATACGAGGGGCATGTAAATTATATACAATGATTATCTATAATTGGTTGAATTGAATTCTTCTGGAAAGCAGATTAAACAAAGACAAACAGAAGTGGATGAGAGACTTGGTGAGGTTGAAAGAACCTGATAAAATTGTCTGCAAAGGGTGTGTGGACAGAAAGAAGAGGAACCATTGGACAAGCTTACTGGAAGATTCAGTTTGCTATCCACCACCAGTTGAACCCAGGTGCCACATCATCCCCTAGAGACTAGTGGGTCTCAACAATAACTCTCGGCAACAACCACGAAGGGACTCGAACCCTCAATCTTCTGCTCCGAAGTCAGACGCCTTATCCGTTAGGCCACGTGGTCTCACACCTGAAGGTCTTTCACTGCAGCTGACTGAATATCCAAAATCAACCCACCATTATTCGCTCAGCATGGAGAGTTCACAACAACTAATCAGAGGTAAATTAGTCTTTACCTCATCCACCTGGGTACTGGTGGCTCTGTCTAACAGGTGTCCCCACTTAGCCTCACTTCCACTAATATGAGTCATAAAAATGAACTCCGCTGTGTATTTGTGCTGTTGTTGCCTTTTGGAGCCAATTTAATGACTAAAATTACAGCTTGCTGTATGGTACAGAGGATCCAAGTTGTTTGTGCTGCACTTTCACTGAGTGAAATTCTATTAACCTTGTTTTGTAGCTAATTAGACAATATGCATGAGGTTTTGGTTTCAGCTAAAAATTCAGGTGTTTAGTTTGTGTTTTTCATGTGAGTTAATTTAAGGTGATGCAGAAGTTGACTTTGAATGTGAAAACTGGTAGTTTACATGAAGATATCTAGTTAGCACAATGTTAACTCATCTCCTGTTTTCCAGCCAGTAGAAGCAATCCTGTAGCTGCTACATATGGACTAGAATATTTTTAATAACAGTTTATTCAAGTAGTTTATTCAAATGTTACGGCTGTATCTCTAACTCTGACGTAAAACATTTGCTATATTTGAATAGTAAGTGACTGAAAGAAAACCGGACCAGGCCAAAATGTGTCTGCTATCTTGAAATTGGTGCAATAGACCTCAAGGTGATGTATAGTTTGCACACAGTCAGAAAAATTACTACAAAGAAAAAAATGGCTATGGTTAGACTTAAAGTGTCTTTAATATGGATGGTGCTTGTTATAACAACATTTTTCAGATCAGATGTAGAACCTGGATGTAAAGCTGACTTGTTTTTGTGAAATGTCATTTTGTAGCTACAGAGTGTTGCAGAGACATGAAGGAAAAATCATTTCCTCTGCGCTCCAGGCGACCTTCACAAATCACCTGAGTGGCTTGATTGCAGCCATAACTCAGCGTAATGCCAGCACTGTAACGCTCGCAGCAGCCCTGACCCTCACAAAACATTTTCCTCCCGGCCTTATCTGTGTTTATGACACTTTGCCTGCCGCTGTGTGAACAACAAAATGAGCCAGATGGGACTGACTGAGGATCTGTCCAGATTACCACGCCACCTCAACACAGCGGCAGCCAGAAAACTGGATCGGCACGGACAGGATGGCTTTCCATGAAGAGCTGGACAAACCTCAGCATGCCACAAGCTGTCTCTATAGCTTATTGTAGATACACGATGATACACGTTTGATACACAATGTGTTTGTTTGATACACAGTGTGTCTATTCCATCAGTTTTTGTAGTTTATTTAAATCATCTCTGGGTGTTTTTGCTACTACAAATCCATCAGTGCATGTCATGTTAAAGCTTTAATCCTCCTATCAGCAATTTATCAACAAAATGTTCACAAGAAAGACATTTTCATGAGGACGTATGATGAATGACTGTCTTCTAGCACCACCTTAAGGCCACAACTTTTACCTGTTCTACCGTCACAAGTTTCTTCACTTCCAATTTCATAGCCAGAGATCCATAAAACAGCCACAAAATAAAAACAGACAAATGCACACCAAGAAGCTAACAACAGCCAGGGAAAATTATACGTGACTGATGGTGCACAATGACCTCCACAAGAATCCAAAAACTCCACAAAAAAAGATTACTAACAAACCTCAAATGTGTATAATGATCCTTCAGCAACGCAAAATGACTCCACAAAGGGCCAAACTAATGATAGCTTGCTACAAAATGATCCCTAAATGATGCAAAATAACCACGAAAACATAGCAATCACGCTTAACATTTACAAAAAAGACACATAATGACCACAAAGAGATGCAAAACAATTACAGAGGAATAAAAAAGCCATGAAAAGACCTGAAAACACACAGTGGCACAAGCAAATCCCCAAAGGGCATAAAATAACTCAAAAAGATACAACAAAGGGATAAAGAACAACAACAAACGCGACACTAAAGAACAAAAACAGACCGAAAATGATCCGGAAGAATTACAAAAAGAAAGATGGCAACCAATTATCAAAAAATTATGCAAACACACCACAAAGAGAAAAACAAATCCATCACAAAAGCCACAAAAAGCTAAAAAAAAATCTCAAGAAAACCCCCAAAAATGATGGCAAAGATTTACAATGTGAAAGAACAGATACAAAATCACTTCAAAGGATCAGACTGATGCTAAAATGAAAGAAAAAGAAACCAGAATTACATCAAAAAGATGGAAAAGATTCACAGTCTGCAAAGATATCAAAAGGTAACATAAAAACATACCACAAGAAGCAACTGTAAAAAAATGTTACACCACAGTTACAAAAAAATCCACACAAAAAGACTGAGACAAAAATAAAACTAGCCACAAAAAGCTGCAAAACAACCGCTGAAAGACCCTTAATGGTAGAAAATTATTACAGCAAGTTATCAAATAATCACAAAGAATGAAACAGTCAACCCAGAGAAATAGAAAACAATTGCCAAAAGGAGACACAATCAATCCCAAAGACACAACATGACCACAAAAAGTGCAAAACAACAGCCATATATTCTAAAATAAAACTTTTAATGAACATAAAAAAAGACGTAAAACAGTCACATGGAGATGGAGAAAAGATGCCGAGTCCCGACAAACAAAAATAAAATAAAAGAATACCAGGGGCACAAAAAACAAACCCAAGAAAGAGTAACTAAGTAAAAGTAACATTTATTAAAAAGCACGTTTTAAGACAGGAATCTGTTACAAAGTGCTTTACAGGAATAATATAAAAACATAAAGACACAAAACAACCTGAAATGAATTTAAAATGGAAAAAAGAGACGTAGCCACAAACAACCACAAAACACAGAAGAAAATAAAAAGTAAAACTGCTTTTAAAAAACTGGAAATGTTCAGGAAACATCGCTGAACTGATGCAAAAAAGCCACATAGTGCAGAGTTTACTGTGGAAAAAGTGAAGTGAAAATATTAGGGTTTTTTTTTAACTTCCTTACTTATTTACTCATTTATTTATTTTTAGGAAAAACTTTCAACATAAAGTCATCTAAAGTGTGGGGAAAACTACATGCAGCTGACAGACTGAGAGCTGACTGCCTGCTGCTTGGATTGCTCGTCAAAGAAACTGATGTTTGTGGCTCACGCTGCCCACCAGAGGTGACAACCAGGAATTACAGCCTTTACTTTAAGTTTGTACTAGAGTAAAAGATGTCATTTACGGAGCATTATAATCAGGCGTTTGAGCTCAGATGTCAGAGGCTGTGTGCTGTAAACATATCAGATCCCAGAAAGTAAAAACTAATTTAAAAACTACAAATAACTGATATCCTTCAGGGAAAAACTTAAACCTTTAGCTTAATTGTGTGTTAATCCCACGTTCTGGTTGGCTGCCAGGCTGTGACTCAGCGGCCTGATGAAGCCCAATGGGAGGTGCTGACCATAGACTCCTCAGCTTTTTACACAACACCGTCTCCTGGGAGGAAAAATGCTACTAAACACTGGAGAGAGACAGAGAGAAAGAGGCTGATCTGCTGAGGGTTTGCTCTCATGCTATAGACCAGACACTGGGATAAAAACAGTGTCAGCAGCCGAAGAATGCATTACAGTATCTGACATACTTTCACCTGGTCGTGCACATGTGTAAATCATCACAGGGACACGCTGCATTTTGTATAAGTTCATACTCAAGTTTAAAACAACAACTACACTAAAGCTATTCTGTTATACCTGTATGCAAAAAAAAATATTTCATAGTTCAGCAATACTGATCAATCTAATAAACTTAAACCTGCACCATCCTCCCTATTCTGGTATTTTAAAGAGTACTTAGCATAAATATTAAGCAACCTTACTAATAGGGTTCCAACTCCCAGCAACAACAAAAATAAATAAATAAAAAATAGGGAACCACCCCTCACGCTCCACCTCATGATGCTTAATCGACGTAATCAACCTTAATTTGATGCAGTGTGGAAAAAAATGCACAGAAATCAATTATTTTTCAATATATTAAAATATTAAATAGATTCAACATCTTTCTTCAAAAAAATTGCAGACTGCACAGATGGTACCTTCCCAAAGGAAAAAGTACTATAGCTTACTAGGGTATATTAGACTTAATAGTTACTATATACAGTAATGGACTTCTATTCTATTTAAATTTACACAAGGGTTGTAAATAAAAGCAATGACATCAACACTGTGGCTTGAAAAACTATGATTCTGTTAGTAGCCTATTACTAATAGAGAGAATTATTGATTATTGATTATTGATATAGTTTCTACATGATACAGTTGACTTGTCGAGTTCCACCTTCTTGTGGATTATTAATGATATTGTATGTAAAGCTAGAAGAGTGAACAATAGCTGATCTTGCTCAGTAGTTCTTCCCAAGACATGACTGGAAAGGTAATCATTGTTCAGCAAGTGAACCACACTCATGCTCAGCTGCTTCTCCTCAAACACAAAGACAGACTTAGCATCTGAATGATGCACAGCCACCACAGGACAACCCCAAAGTCAGACACCTTATATATTAGTTTACTTACTAGCACCTTTGGACTAACCAAAAACACCAGACAAGGCTTGAGAAGTTGGCTGTTGTTGGTGCACGACTACTGGGACACGCTATGAAGAAGCTTCTTGGATGAGACGTGAAACTTCATCAGCAAATTTAAAGAAGGCCAGTCGCTTTCTTTCCAAGCTAATGAACCTACCTTCGAGTACTGTGAATCTGCATAGATGTAACCTTCTACTCCCTGAAATAACTGAGCCCAAGTATTTCAGAAAAATATCCAAAAAAATATGGGATGAAAACAGGCTAGCATTTTGATTTTCTTGATCTAAAGTATGAGTCAAAACCACAGATTGCTCAACATTATGACTTGGTATGTCTCAGGAGGACGTCTCACTCTGACAGCAAAAGGCAGACAGATTTAAAAAAAAAAAAATGAAGACAGAGAGAGACATGATTGATGGTGCTCCCTCGCCAGACCCTGTGAGTCCGGTTTCCAGCATGTTTGGCCGATTCTCGGCTAGCTTCTTTGCACAGAGTTTCAGTGTTTGAAGCGAACAATGAAACAGTCTGTCGACGTCCGCGTGAGGAGTGTATTTATCATCAAACAAAGACACGGTTTATCATGTAATAAACGGCTCTGTTCTCCATTACTGGAAACACAAAGAGTGAAGGGAGGTCAGAGGTCAGATCGGGCGCTGGAGGAAGTCATCTGGGGAATTCAGCACATTGTAGAGATGACTGCCTCATAATATCATCTGCACAAATCACACCTGTTTTTTCATGGTGATTACAAACGCCTGTGTGAAGGTTTGTTTTACAGCTAAACGGAGAAAAATGTGACTCGGCCTACTCCATCCAGTGACCTTGAATACTACGCCGTAATCTCACAGGACTATTCAAACAATCCATTAAAAGTGTGAACTGAAGGATGTTACATCTTTTATTTTGTTGCTTTCCTTTACAATTTCTGAATTTTGTTTTCTTTAAATTGAGGAAATATTCTTGTAGGAGCAATTTTTTGGTTTGAATTCAAGGACCACCCTTTAATAGTTAATCCTGACTCTAAAGCAAGAGCTCCAGATGTGATTGACCATGTGCTCTAATGTAGAAGGATTCTAACTTTGGTTTAACAGACAAAAGCCCCCATTACACATGGCTGCAGCCACAGAAATGGACAGCTGGAGACCCTCCACCTGTGGTGCATGTGTAGTTGTTGCTACATCAGCTACATGGAAGTCCGTACTTGAAAACTGTATTGAATGCAGAAGTGCTTGACTGACTTACAGGGGGCACAAAACAATGTTTGTACTTAGGCAGTGTAGCCCACACAAGCAGAAACTACAAGATGTTAGTTAGTTAAATACTAGCACTTATTATTTAATTATCTATGCAATCAATTTGTGGATAGTTTACCAGTCTGCTTATTTTTATACTAGAGCCATTGGAGCTAACTGGCCTCATGGATCCAGGTAAAAATGTAACTTTTTCCAGCATTAACCACCAAAATCACTGTGCAAGTTTTGATTTAATGCAGGTAAACTACCTGTTTAGGGATCAAATACATCTTTGAAGAACTGCTGCTGGCTTTGAACCAAAAGTGAGATATTAAAAAGGTTATTTCACACTTTAATCCACATAACCAGAAACAAGAGATTTTTATTTTAATTTAATCCTGGCTAAAACAAAATACCAACAGTCAAAACTATCCTTTTGTCAAGCAACTGTCAAAAACATACATTTCTGTAGTAGATAGTAATTTAATTTCTTATCTATTACTTTTGGCCATTGGTGAGGTCTTCAGGAGAAAAGCTTCAAAACTTAAAATATAACTAAATGAGAGTTAATCTAGAACATTACCTGACCTGCGGCAGGTTAGCTCTATAGCACACGTTACCATAGCAATATACCCCAGTAAGAAGGAACACATCTTGATAGTACTCTAAACCTTGGTTGACCTTGAATTGACCTGGACAGGATAAGATGAAACCCTGCTTTGCTTTACAGGTATGAGAAGCTTTCATAGTTAGGTGTTGTAATCTGTCTGGTTTGCCTGACCTTTGGTTCCTTGTAGCGCCAACAATCTGTTGTTGCTGGGAGGTCATTGTAGGAGCGTAACCTTAGAAATGGTTACCCATTGTTTGGAGCTGTTGGCCTAAATGGCAGAACACAAAACTACTATCAGTTACACATCTAATGTTCTGGACTGTTTTGCACTTCTGACATATCTTCATATAAAGATCTGTAGGTGTGGTGCAAGTTTTGTTGACACTATAAGCTTTCTGTTTTAAGCTTGCTATCCAAGTGCTATCCAACTAATCATGCTTGGTTGGATGCAGCTAAGCCATTTTTGCAGAGATCATTGCTGGAATATAATGAAATTATGACCTTGATATGAAGATATGGGACAAGCCCGTTGGTACCATAAGCTTTGTGGTTTTCACTTGTAGTCTGAGTGCTATGGACCAATCACTGTTGGTTGCATGCAAGAAATCAAGTAATGTTCAAGAACACAATTATTAACAGAAGATTTATATATTTGTTACGTCCCAACGATGAAGGTCGAGGGGTGTGTGTGGGGACTGGTGACAAATAGGTCCAGAATGAAAGGAAAACAGACAGAGGTTTTTAGTAAATAAAATAGTTTTTATTATAGAAAATCTTAACGTAAAGAGCTAGCAACGCCGTTTTACCAACAACGCTACAAAAAAAGAAAAAAGGTCACAACAACAAAGAACCCAACAACCTAACAAAAAACTCCACACCATGAAGAGGCACTTCCGGGGGCTCTTACTGGGCTATACTCCCCACTGCTTCCACAACTACACACCATAGGATCTCTTCCGACACCTAGGACACAATCTGTAGACACCAGAGAAAACCACCCTCCCACATCCAGTTCATCCCCAGCTTATATGACCTCAGAGAGGTGACTGCTGACTGGGCTCAGGTGGTAAATGAGGCCAATGAACAGCAGCTGTGTCCTGGGGAGAGAGAAGAGTGAGAGAGAGGTCGTGTCCAAATTCATGGGCTGCATCCTCCTGAGGCCGCATTTGTAGACCGATTACGTCACAGCGATGCACCGAAGGCTGTCCAAATTCGTAGACTCCTCCGAATGCAGCTGACAAATGCGTCCTCCTTTTCCCCGAATTTGAAGGATGGGTCGGGTGTGTCCTTCGTGGCCCACCATATCCCAGAATTCATAGCGCGGCCCAGCCAAACTCCAGTTTCCAATAATGGCGACCGCTACTAAGTTTTAAAATTACTCATCCTAATCTTTCTGCGTCACAAAATAAACTTTTAACATATTTTCAGGCGAGAAAGTAGCTGTGTAAACATCAAATATCTGATAGGTTTATCAAGATATCACATATTTGCAAAAGTGCGTCGACGTTTTCGGAGACGTCTGCTACCCACCAGCTCGATAGCTAGCCGGGAGCTCGAGGGTTACTGATGCGGCCGAGAACGGCACAACTCCCGGCACATCATTTTCAGATCACCGCGGACTTTCGCTGCTCGGGTTAAACGTAATATATAAGTCACTTAGACAACCTAAAAATGTTATTGTTGGGCTTTTTTCAGTGTTTTGTTTGTTTGTGAGTAAATCGGTTTGGCTGAGATTAAAATTATTAGATTAGATTAGATAAAATAAAACTTTATTAATTCCCCAGGTGGGTTCCTTCTTGGTTTTTACACAGCTGACTAAATGTCAAACAGAAAACTGATTAAACAGAAGTATGAGACGGTCGAGAATTACTCGTTACTTGAAAAAGTAATCGGATTACAGTATTACTGCCCATCTCTGCTCAAGAAGCAATCCCACAGTTTAACCTGGAGGCCAAGACTAGTTGCACGTGATGGGACTTAAACGCCAGTGTCCTGTTATATTTTAGATAGCAAGGAGCAGACGGCTGAGTTCATTAAACTCCACCGAGACAGCGGCGACGCTAATCAGAAGGCTAGACCGTCCAATTTCACGGCCGTTTACTTCCGGCCTACCCGACCTTCTGAGGACCCGGCCCACGTAGACCACGAAGGCCGGGTCCTCAGGAGGATGCAGCCCATGAATTTGGACACGACCAGAGACAGAGGGGTGGAGCAAGAGAAGAGGAGGCGGAGAGAGACCACACCCCGATCTGTGGGCAATTATGGCTCAAGAGTTGGGAGTTCGCCTTGTAATCGTGGTGGTCAGATGTGTAAAGCGCTTTGGGGTCCTTAGGGACTAGAAAGGCACTATACAAATACAGGCCATTTACCATTTACCCCCACAAGGGCAATTTCAAAAAGAGGCCCTGCTAGGGCCGTAACAATATTGCTGAGCAAAAGAGATGTTTTTAGCAAACAGCTTCTCTCAAGAGCAGTGTTGGTCAAGTTACTTGAAAAAAGTAATCAGTAACTAATTACTGATTACTTCCCTAAAAAAGTAATCCCGTTACTTTACTGATTACTTATTTTCAAAAGTAATTAATTACTTAGTTACTTAGTTACTTTTTATAAACACAATTTACAACCTGAATAGGTGATAAAGTGATAGATCTTTCAGCCCAATTCTACTTTTTCTACATAATCCATCATACAAAAAGTAATCAAATGGAAAAGTCTCTTTTTAAAACTTGTTTTATTAGTTTTAATGTTTTAACATAATGCATCAAGCAAAAATTTAATTAAATTTTATATGCAATATTCTCTGACTTGAATAAATTAGTTTAACATTTAAACCTATTTTCTACACATTCCCGCACATAAAATTAAATATTTTTTGTGTTTACACTCAGTCTTTCAAATAGATGCAAGTAAAACACAGCAGAAAATAAAGTCAAAGACTCAGCGGTCCTGTTGCTCTATTTTCACCTGTAAAGCAGGAGTAGGGTAGGCGGAGGTTTACCCTGGTGCAGGTGTGCCGCAGCGGTCAGTGAAAGAATCCGCGAGTTTCTCTGTGAGTTTCCCATTACGTGGTAGCACACTCGGTGCTTGCTTGGAAGTTTAGGGGTTTTTTTCGCTGTAAAAAGAAGTTTTCTTCCCACGCACAACAGACGCTAATGTTTTTGTCACTTTTTATGGAATCAAACTCAAAGTAAGGTCAGTACTTCCACGCTTTAAATGCTGCACGCTCATACTCTCTCCCGCACTCTATATATTATCCATTGTTGATCTGCACACAGCTGTTGTCACGAACGGCGCACTCGCTTACGTCACTGTCATGAGACACTCTCGCAAGAAAATCACGGTTTTAGTAACGCAGTAACGCAGCATTCCTACGGGAAAGTAACGGTAATCTAATTACCGTTTTTGCAATAGTAATCCCTTACTTTACTCGTTACTTGAAAAAAGTAATCGGATTACAGTAACGCATTACAAGTAACGCGTTACTGCCCATCTCTGCTCAAGAAGCAATCCCACAGTTTAACCTGGAGGCCAAGACTAGTTGCACGTGATGGGACTTAAACCCTCAACCACCAGATCCAAACGCAGACGCCTAGACAACTTGGAGTCATTTAGAGGTTTTAGATTTCTAGTCTAGATGACTGAACTGATCTTTTAACTAATTACTATAAAAATATGTTGCAGCAGGAATATGCACCACAAGGCAAGGTTTTCAGTACTAAAAGGTTGGTTACCTTCATCCAGTATAATCGCCATAGTAATGTGTGCTGCAGACCTAACCTACTCAAGACTATGGTTTGCTGTTGAACCTTTTGCTCTCATAGTGTACTATGTGTAACCTCTTTGTGTATTTCTAATATTATAGTTTTATGCTGCAAACACACATGTTCATATTTGTAACTGCTCAGACACCATCAGCACCACCTCTGTGATCTGAACACAGTCATAGCTAGATTGGGAGACCACGGGTAACTTGCAGTCACAAGTGCAATGGTGGGAAAATTAATCTACCTCAGTGCATGTGCTTCTGTGGGCCAGTTAGCGCACACGGTTAGAGCATGGTACTGATCATGCCAAGGTCACGTGGTCAACCCCCATACTGGCAACAACTTCACTACCTTAGCTGTAAGGTAGTTAAGTTAGCATTAAATTAATGACAAGTAGTTTCTTATCTGCTTAGAATAAAAATGATAGTGTTTATATTTCTAACACTGCAACTCTGTGGACAGTTTTCCCTGCACTGCAAACATTTACTGTATGTTATTGAAACAATCACCATTTTAATAAGAATTAGCTTTTGACACAGAACACTGACCAATAATCGATTATTGACTGCGTTGTAAATCTGAAAAATGTCTGTCACAGCTGGATCTTGGAGAAAATGTGAATACTTGAATGAATATGAGGCTGAAATAACTTTAAGAATCTAAAACTTTACTAAAAATATTTTTAAACGAGTTTTTATATGCAGCTTCAGATTCCCTTACCCTGACATTGGCAATCAGGACAGGTGGTCACATGAAGGTGGTTATCAAATCAATAAGTTAACCCAGGGTTTCCCAATGTACCTTTGAGCACAATCACAGCAGCTGATTTTGCAAAGTAAGATAACAGTATAATATTAGACAATGTAAAATGGTTATATACAGGGTATATAGCCAAAACAGCGGTGCGAGTGGAGAGGAAAAGCACTGTATTGATGTATGACAGCCTTAAAAGTGTCGAGAAGGAAGATACCAACAAGATCTGTTGTGGAAATGAGATCTGGATGAACTGGATGAGACACCATGTGATGGTATTAAAATATATAATGTTTTCCAGCATTACACTAAGCACTTCACACTGAGTAGTCTCGAACACAAACGCTTCTCACTTTGTGGTAAAAGAAATGATCGTGATATGAAGACATGTAGGTATAGGATAAGGGAATTTGACAACAATTTTATTAATGAGGAAAAGAACTGGATTGTCATTCAAATGGTTCAGTTGCAGCAGGAGGAGAGGAGTCAGAGAGAAACTCAATTTATTGAAGAGAACCTCCAAGCACTAGCAAGCAAGGTAAGTTCGCAATATTGTGTTAGCCTGATAAGTGACTCACAGCCGGATTTTTGGTAACTTAGGTAGTCTGAGTTACCAAAAAAATCTGAGAAATCATGTTTGTCCTTGTAGAAATTTATATGGGTCAATTTAGAAACCAGCAATTGCTTCAGCCTGATGCTCAGCTCGACGTCCTTCCAGCTGCACTTGTTCTTGACTGCCTCCCTATTTTCCTTAATAGTAAAGTAGATCAATTTAAATACCTTGCATCAACTATCTAAAACAACTTGTAGAAGAGACAAGAGGAAGAGCTGAAGGTGACGGAGTTGAAGAGATGGAAAAGATCAGAAATTCTTCACAGTGTTCGGAAGACATGGCAGGGAAAAGCAGAGTGAGCACAACAGGTACAGCTAACTTAAGCCATCATCAATATGGTTAATTCCATGCTAACTTAACTGCTTTATCACTAAGGCAGTTAAGTTATTGCCAGTATTTGAGGTGAACCCATGAACTTAGTCTTTTGGACACCATTTACTAACCATCTGACCTAACTGACCTGAAAACCTGCAGAGCGCACAGCCAATTACTTCGAAGGAAAGAGTCAAAACTTATCATGTAGAGAAATACAATGCTCAAGCATTGTATTTCTCTACATGATAAGTAACGTTACAGTTAAGCAAGTGGGTTGCAGACACCGTCATAAGTTAATTTTAACTTAAGGCAATTAAGTTAGTGTTAACCCAACTACCTTATTGCCAGTATGGGAGTTGATCCCATGACCTTGGTCTTTTAGCACCATGCTCTAACCACCTGAGCTAACTGGCCTAGTGACACACAGAAAAAATCCAGATTTAGATAAGCTTTATTGTGTCTTTGCAATGTTTTTGTGAGTGTATGCGTGAGGTCTCAGGTAACTCTCTTATCTTAAATGACAGGAAATCTGAAATCTTTGTGTTTGACTGTAATATCCCTCGTGGCCAACTCCGTGACGCCTTTGGTTCCTTTGCCAGTTTCCTTACCGACACTGTTAGTGACCTGGGTGTGTTACTGGACAGCTCTTTTAAATTCGACAAACCAGTGTCTACTGTTGTCAAATCTTGCTTTGATCAATTGCGTCTTATTTGCAAGGCCAGACATTATTTCCCGCACAGGGACCTGGAAAAGCTTATCCACACCTTCGTGACATCTAGGTTGGATTATTGCAACTCCGTTTACTTTGGTCTTAACTCTACTCTTCTCTACCAGTTAATGCTTGTTAGTTAGTTAGTTTAATGCTTGTTGCTACTTTTGTTCTATTCTTAACCTCTTTTAATTATTTTTAAATTTTTCTTGACTCTTTTGTCTTTTACACATAATGTTCTATTATGCTTTTATATGTATTTCTGTTGTTTCTGTGTTTTTAATGCCATTAACCTGCTAGCATGTTTGGTACTTTGCCATGGCCTTCATCTTTCTCTTTTACTTATCTGACCCTCTCCTATGTTAAGCACTTTGGTATACCACTGGTTTTTAAATGTGCTATATAAATAAAGTTTGTTGTTGTTGTTGTTGTTTATTAATCCCAGAAAAAGGGCAAGTTGTTCACCACTACTCCCACACAACATGTCAAGGCCGAGTTCATCAACAATGAGGTTGCAGAATAAATAAAAACAAAGTAAAATAAAACATAGATTAACAAAGATAAATGTCTAAAAATGAACAACCACAGAAAGATTAAGCTAACTGAGCTTATACCTGAAAGGATACCTGTTTGCCATAAAAAGAAAAAAAAGAAAAAAAACACATTTAAAAAAATATTAAGTAAGAGTATATTAGATAAGTATACATGTTACAGCACAGTCAAACATATGGTTTTACATCTAACCCAACATTTCTGGGATGAATTTTAATGAAAAGCTTGCATACACAAACAAGTTGTTTCAAACAAACTATTGATTCAGCCATCCTGATAGGCTGAAGCAGATTGTTCAAAAGTTTGGGTGCTGAAGTTGGCATTGTTTGGACATGGGCAGAGGAATATTGGATACGGAGCAGTCAGTCAGCGGAAAAAAGCAGAAGAACCATGCAGCGGTGGTCAAGTACCATCAGGAGAGCAAAGAAGCAGCAGACCCACCAATAACAAGACAAACATAAGGACATAACAGCAGGCAAGACAGCAGCTCCTCAGGGAGGAATTGTCACAAAAATTTAGTGGGCACCAGTGGAGTGTAACTACAACGGTGACCCCCAATGGACACACTACCATGACAGCAAAGCCCAAGGGGAAAAAGGATGCTGTTTTCAATTGCAGGTGATCAGATACGTGCCCTCACTACAAAGTAATCATTGTAAATGCCATGAGCCTAACCAAGCTGAACATCTTTATGTTAAAGGAAAGCAACTAATGCAACCATGGAAGGACTCGAACCCTTAATCTTCTGAGCCGAAGTCAGACGCCTTGGGCCACGTGGCCACACAGAGACAGCTACAAGTAGCCCTGAACCTGTGCACTGTATACTTAAGCTACTGGTGCCTTTCAAGCCAATTAAATAACAAAAAAGTCTTCATGCATTCTCAGTCATCCTGGTAAGGAAATCCCAGAAAGCTGATGCAGTTCATGTAAACACAATGTTTCGTCACTGATGCAAATAACTTCTTCAGTCTTAGCTGACTGCAGGTTTCCTTAACCTTATAAACAGTACATTGGCATAATGGCCAAAACTAGTACCACTGACAGACAATGGGCTGTGACTTCAGTTTCATTATCCTTAAAATGCAAAATGGCACTACCATTGGTCAATGGTTATAAGTAGCATTCACAAAGAGTGGCTGCACTCTATGGAACGCCAGGACTGCCATAATGAGAATCTGCGAATGCAACATGTGGAACACGGAGAGTGGAATATGTAAACAAACCGGTTAACGTAACCCCCCTCGGTGCACTACTGATGGGTGAGGCTGACAGATAAAATTATTTCATGATGAGAGCCAGGCGCCAGGACTGCCAAAATGAAATAAATAAATATATCATTAAATAATTAATTAAATGTGTCAATAATTAATTAATTACATGTGTCAATAATTAATTAAAATGTGAAATACATAAATAATTAATTAAATGTGTCAATAATTAATTAATTTCATGTGTCAATAATTAATTAAAATGTGAAATACATAAATAATTAATTAAATGTGTCAATAATTAATTAATTACATGTGTCATAACTATTTATTTAATTAATTAATTCCAATTTTAATTAATTATTGCCACATGGTGTATTTAATTAATTCATGGTGTATTTAATTAATTCATTATGGCAGTCCTGGCGTTCCATAGCACTCACAGCATTGTAAGATGGTGAAAGACATACCCTTTTTCCTTAAATCCCCACTCAAACCAGCATTCCGCCATGTCCAGGATGTGCACATCCTCATCACTGAAAGAGTACATTTGACTAGTTTTCTACAACTGCAATGAAAAAATATGCAAGAGTCAAGATTCAAATGCTAACTTTATTGTCATATGTAGGCTCTGGACAAAGTTGCTGCTACTGTAAGCTTTCTGGTTTCTGCTTAGGAATCAAAAGCCAAAGTGCTAGTGATTGCTGATACTGACCGGTCATGTTTGGTTGCATGCAAATAAAGAATCTGCCGAGAGATCCAAGTCAATCTCAAAACCAATGGGCATTACTCGAGAACTATTTAGATTTGTGTTGTTTTATTTGTAAACCTTAATCGAACGGTGGAGGTCAAGTTATGCTCTGGAGAGGAGAAGATGTTGGGGCTGCAAACTGAGCAGGAGTGGTAAGGTAGTCAAACTAATAAGACTAATAAAATAAGACTTGATAAGATAACTATGTTATCATTAAGGCAATTATGTTATCTCTGACAGCCTTAATCATAAGTGGCCAGTATGTGGCCCATGCCCATTACATTGGCATTAGTAGCACCAGGCTCTAACCTTCTGAATTATGCAGCCCAAACATGCAGTGAGAAAAACAGATTTTTTTCTAATTTGACCAAATATGGAAGATGCCAGAATCACCAGGTCATTTTGAAACACTTGAGCACCACAAAGGGCGTCATGGTTGACTGTAAAGTCCCCTCGCCAGACACCTTCTCCATTAAGCCATATGCTCATACAGTTCAGCTGCACCTTATTTATAATGGGGCATAGTCCTACCTGACAACATCCAAAATCAATCTGCCATTCCTTGCTCAGCATAGACAGTTTCCCCTTCAAAAACACACTGTATGCGAGGTTTTGTTTTTTTTTGTTTTTTGTTTTATGTTTTAGCTGAACCACCTGGAAAGTGGTGGGTTTGTCTAGCGTTTGTCCCCACTTGAACTGAAGTCATCATTAAAAAGCAGATTAGTTTTTGGTTATTTTACTTGTAAAGAAAACAGAAATCTCAACCTTGAATATAGCTAACGGCTTCCCAACCCCAGCAGCCTCTGCTTAGAGACAAACTGATCCGTATGCCTGTGTGAACAGAATCACTAAGGGACATAAACCATCAGACTTTTGAGCTGAAGTCAAACGCCCTGTCCATTAGGCCACATGGAGATACTCTAAGCTGTGGTATTAAACCTTATTTATTACCAGGCAAAGTCCCACCTGGCTGAACATCCAAAATCAATGCACTGAAAGTGTAGATGCTGACTAATTATTTGTTTTCTGTACACCCCTGAAATGTTTGTTTATAGCATTTAGGGGTAAAATGTTGGCACCGAGACTTCAGCGTCAACTTCAGCTTATTTGGCTGGAGCAGATGTGCTGTTTGTGAGCCCTCATTAGGCTGCAGAGGGCACACGTCTGGCCAACTTAAGCAGTGAAAAGAGCGTCTTCATTAACATGCACAGCCAGCCGCTTCCTGTGAAACAGGCCTTTGTCACCCAGCAGATGCCCAAACACAGCGAAAAGAGGCAGAAAGAAGAACATAGATGGATGCTATACGAGCCATTATGAACAGAGAGAGGGCCACAGAGGGAGAGGTTTGGCACTTTGTCTGTTTATCTCAGTTAATCTTAATTAGTCCTGAGGTGTTTGGTAAATAAATTTCAGTTTTACGCTCCTCGGTTTAACCAACATGGCATATTAATAACTCAAATAAATTTTTGTGTGTTTAATCATTTAACCACATATAAACGCCAGGACTGGACCAGGTCACAGAGATGTCATCTGCTGGTTTCTGGCATTTTCAGGGTTCAACAGTTGAGGCTAGCCACCGCCATGCTGTTTTGTTTGGAGCCAGAGTTGCCATGTTTAGAAGATAGAGTGCTACATTATCAGCTAACTCTAGCAAGTGTAGCTTGTTAAGTAATTAACAAATTAGTGCTAAGCGATGGGCTACTTTCACTCAAAACTGATGCACAAACTTCTTGGATGTACACTTAACCGCACAATACCACATGTTCTTCCTTCTCACTAGGGCGATCGTGGCTCAAGAGTTGGAAGTTTGTCTTGTAATCAGAAGGTTGCCGGTTCGAGTCCCAGCTTGGACAGTCTCGGTCATTGTGTCCTACTGGTGATGGCCAGAGGGGCCGATGGTGCGATATGGCAGCCTCGCTTCTGTCAGTCTGCCCCTGGGCAGCTGTGGCCACAACTGTAGCTGCCTCCACCAGTGTGTGAGAGTGAATGAATAGTGGAATTGTACAGCGCTTTGAGGTTCTCGAAAAGCACTATATAAATGCAATCCATTATTATTAGCCAGTATGAGGTTTGGACCTTGGAGTTAACCAGCTGAGCTAACCGGCTGCCGTGTACAAACCTTGAAGCAGTTTTATTCTCCACCAAACAATATTCAGTGACTGAGTTTCATGACAAGTTTATGAGAGGTGAATTAATTCTTATTACTTATTCATTTGAATTCTGTCAAGGCTTAAAGTTGACTGTTGAGCCATAACAGTGGGTGTAGCTGCTAGCTGTCAGCCAGTCTTCATGTCAGCTAATTAGAGTCACTGAAACTCTCCACCACATCTGTGCTGGTGGTGAAATCATTATCTGACAATCCCAAAATGTTGATTCTGTTCATCTGGATGTAGCATTTTCTGTGGGAGAAACGTTCCTTCGCCATTTGACTTCTTTAGTCAACTAAAGACGTCACTTGGATGAAAAGGCTACGTCCAGATGAACAGAAACAACTTTTTGGGATTTAGTTACCTGGATGATTGAGAATGCATCATGATATCTGACAATGAATATGCAAAACCTAAGTATAATGCCTGTTGCATTAAATATGACACAGGCTTTGCAACTATCCATTTTATAGCCAGCATAGGAGTTGAACCTATGACGTCGGTGTTATTAACACCACACTATAGTCCTGGGATAGTGCCAAGGTCACAGGGAAAAGGCAATACATTTGGCATCTTTAATCAGGTGGGAATACTTTATAAATATGCATTGATGTTTACAGATGACACTGCAATCTGTAGTCAAAGGGTCGAAGCAGGTCGAAGTGATCTTGGACAGGTGGAGGTATGCTCTGAAGAGAAGATCAATAAAAAGTTTAATCATGTAAAGGGAAAGCCGAAAGGAGCAGAGGTAGTGCACATGGATGAGTTTAAATACCTCAACCATCCAAAACAACAGACAGTGCAGAAGAGAGTGCGGGCAGGTTAGAGTGGGTGGCGACAGGCGTCAGCGATGATTTGAGACAGAAGGTTTGCAGCGAGAGTGAAAGGCAAAGTTTACAAGATGGTAGTGAGACCAGCTAAGATGCATGGCTATGAGATAGTGGCACTGGAATAAAAACAGGAAATGTTAATATTTAATTGGAAGTGACCAGGATGGACAAGATTAGAAATGAGTACATCAGAGGGACAGCTCAGGTGGAGCAGTTTGGACACAAAGTTAGAGAGGCAAGGCTGCGATGGTTTGGACATGTTAGAGGAGGGATGGATGTACTGGACAAAGGAAGTTGAAGGTAAAGTATGAAAAAAAAAGGAAGACTTCAGACAAGGAGGACATACAGAAGGGCAGTGTGGAGATTACTGAGTGATGACATCAGAAGTCATGAAAATAGGCCACGAAATTAATCTGCTCTCTTATTTTAAAGTTTGCAGAGTCAGTGCTGGTTCCTGCAGGGCTGCAGTGGAGTGAGGAGAGGTGGACACTTGGGATTGGTCAGCACTTTGAATGACAGGTTAACTGACCTCAGACCTGCACCTCCTCACACCCCCACCCACATACTGGTCCAGTATAAAGACTGCAGCCCATCCTCAGCCTCTGCTCTCTGGACTTCTGCCTGCACTCGCACAACAGTAAGTCTTTGTTTTTTGTATTTTATGTCGCAGCAAAGAGACAAAAGCTATTTCTAGTAAGTTTCATGACTTTTTTCAAGGACTTGTTAAACACAAAAAGAAAATCTAAAATTAAGAAGGATTCGTTACCGTATCAATACTGCCCGGCATTTAAGGCTAAAGCGGGGCATTTTTTGCTCTGTAATGCTGGTAAAACGAATTAATTTAAGTCTCTCTGTTAATTATGGAGTCCGATTTTTTTATATCTGCAAAGGAAAATCATCAGCACGTGAGTAAAAAAAGTTTTGTTAACTGCGGTTAAGTGCTTAAAATGAAGGCAAGTTGACTTCTTTTTGATTCTTCATCTGCCTTCATTTCAAGCACTTAAGCTACCATGAACCTGCACAACTGAGGACCTGCACAGGCTTTAACTGTGGTCCATTTACTCAAGCATAATGGCCACCTTTCTTTGCCAAATGGTCAGAAAAAAAAGATGTCAAATAAAGTCATACAGAGCCAATCCTTGTACTTTCCACATGTTAATAAATGTGGTCCACTCCCAAATTCTAGAAATGCTAAAAAGAACAACCCTTGGTATTATGTGGATTAGTGTTATTTAAGTACTTTTACTTGTGTTTTTTTCAGGAATCATAAATCAATACTTTTAAGTTCATCAGAATATAATTTATATAATATATAAGAAAATAATTCAGCGACTTCATATTTATATATTATATATATTTAAAAATATATATAATTTCAAAAAAATATATAAAAGTGATTTAACTTTCTTTGAATCTCCCAAAATGGTCTTAAGATTAACGCTTTTATTTACTTTACTTTTCAAGGTTTAACAGACAGGTGACGATGACTGACCTGGAGACCTCGATGGCCACCATCCTCGCTGTGTTTCAGAAGTATTCGGAGAGAGAAGGAGACAAACATAAACTGAAGAAGAGCGAGCTGAAGGACCTGCTTCATGACGAGCTCCCAGATCTGATGGCGGTGAGATGGGAAATTTGTAATAATATATATATATATATATATATATATATATATATATATATATATATATATATATTGAGATTTAAAAGCATATGACATAAACTGTTAAGCACCAGTTTGGAGTTTTGTTGTCCCGAGCTGAACCCGTCCTCCCTCCCTGCAGCATGTGAATGACCAGGCTGCGCTGGACAGCCTGATGGACAGCCTGGACACCGATGGCGACGCCGAGTGCAACTTTCAGGAGTTCATGACATTCATCTCCGTAGTTACCGTCTGTTGCCACGAGTTTTTCAAGGACGAGCACGAATAAGGAGGTGGCAGCGGGCGGGAAGACAAAGGGGAGCCACAGTACATTATAAAGAAGCAGAAGCCTAGCAACGCACAAACTGTCGATGCCCTCACAGCAGCGCAGGGTGGAGGAAACACAATCCAGCCACCAGCCACCATTACGTGGCTGGTGGCTGGTAAAAAGCTCCAGTCTAGTGTCTGAAATCAGCCTCGTTTGTGTTTTCATTTCTAGATGGCATGTAAAGTCTTCAAAATGGCGGCAAAGATTGGTACAAAAGGAGGAACTAAAGTAGCTCAAGCAGAACAAATCTTAAAAGTGTTTCACTATATGTTTGGCCACCAAAGCCAACCATTTATCAATCAATACATGTTACACCTTTATTCCCGTACTCTTTATCATTTCCCATCACTTTGTATAAGTAAAGGCTTTGTATATGTTACAGGTTTTGGAGAATGGCTGCTACATTTGGCTGCTGTTCTAGCAGTGAAATTATAAAAGTTGTTTATATACTACATCATGGACTGCTAAATCAATCTTACAGCCACAAACCGTCAGTTTGGGACTTTGCATGTAAAACCCTGAATGACCATATCAAGTTAACCGCTTTAGGAGTCAAATAACTAACTAAAGAGCCCCCTTTAGGCAGTTATTTGACTAAATGAAATATTGACTATCAAATATTGAAAGCAACGTTAAGGTTTGATGTCATATAATAAATTAACTAACTGGCTAGTAAAAGTTTCAAAATGACTTGTGGGTCCTTTGTTAAATTGATCATTAGGGGCATTAAATAAGTAACAGTATTTGGTTGCTTTAGTCGTAGTATAAGTAGTATGTCAGACAAATGATGACAAACACAAAGTTCTTCAATACGGCTTTTAAAAGAATGTTTTTCAAACTACAAACTGCCTGAAGGGCTCTGTTTTGATAGTGGCTTGCAGCTCAGTACTTCACAGTATCATAGTTTGGAAATATATGTTGTAAGCTGAGCTTTATATTAAAAGCTCCTGAATAGCTAGTGAATAGGTTTGTTCAGACAGTGATGAATCTTAAAAATCTTTAATACTAAACTAAGAAAGTAGCTAATAAGTTAGTTCAGTCTAGCAGCCACAAGAATGCATCCATGGTTTAAAAAATCTATCTGAATATCACATTTTGAAAATATTTGCAGTTTGCATTGTGGGCTAGTCAGTTACTAAGAGACTAACAGTCATTTAAGATTTTGCATGTGAGATTCTGGATAGTCAGTAAGTTGAGAAAGTTGACTTAAAGTTAGATGACTCAGCTATTTTAGGAGCCAAATAATTGTGTAAAGGGGGGAAATATTGCAGATAGTGAAACTTTAAAAGAGGGAAGTGAGGCATGAGGGGGAGAAAAGTTAGCTAGTAAAAGTTTTAAAAATGGCTTGTGAGTATGAGCTATTCTAACACCTCGTTTGTTAACTTTAACTGTATAGCAGTTGGGGGAAAAGTACCTGGTAAGTTGGACTTCATTTTAAAAGCACTTAAACAGCAGATGGGTTTGGGATTTGTTTGCCGAGCTCAATCCATTCCTGAAAATTGAATAAAGCGCTGAAACTGAAAAAGTTTCATAGCTTTAGGAATCAATCAAGAATCTGAAGAACACTATTGGTTTGTTTTTAATCTTACATACTATCATAGTTTGAATTTGGTTTGTGGACTTGTTAAAATTCACAACATAGTGATTTGGAGATAAATATAAAATAGCAAATACTGAATGCAGCAATTTAGGCACACAAAAAAAATATTTCATTGGCTTGTAAAAGGTTCAGTTTGGCTAGAGAGTTTAAAGTGTTCTAGCTCCTCCGTTGTTAAACTCAAATTACTTAGAGACTTCACAGGTGTTGAAAAGCGCCTAAAAAGGATTTTATCGTCTAGTTCTTTTAATATTTGTCTTCTGAATCATTCCTTACATTTTTAAAATTCGACAAAGCCACTAAACTGATAAAGTGGCTGGCAAGTTAAAATGAATTAAAAAATGAATATCAAATTTTAAAAGTAAATTTTAGGTTTGTGTAAAGTTGCTATAGTCATCTTTTGGAGACACTTTAATGAGTTTATTAGGTCAAAAGTCATCAATGGCCACTAAATCTTGAGAAAGTTGCTTAAATGCGAATCAACATTAAGCATATTCTTAAATCGATTTCATTTATGAAACTGCGTATACCATCAAACATATTCACAAAGACAGTAGGAGCTTTAAATCTTATTTGATTGGCAATGCAAAGATTTTATTTTATTTATTTTTTGGTGCTTTGTCCCACTGTAGCTGCTGCTTTGCTTAACCCCTGATATTGTCGACTTGTTTTTTCTTGTTAGAAAAAAAAATGCTGGTAGTTTTCTGTCTAATTATTCTTTTTTTCATTTGCTCTCAAAATCTCTAAATCTGAAAAATGGCTATTAAGATAATGAAATTCAAACAGTCTATCCCTCTTAAAGGTCTAAACGGCTATCAGATTTTAAAATTCAACTTTTAATTGGCTCATAAAGACACTCAAAAATGGCTTGTGAGTTTTCATTTAGACGTCACATTGGAAACCTCTTTCAATAGTTTGAAGTCAGAGTGTTTAATAAAACTGTAGATTGTACATGTTTTATGTGTTATTTACATCTACGTTTATTTGATGTTTTGGTAAAAATTACATCGAGGTCAAAATGGTTAAAATGACTAATACGTATCTTAAAATAGTTGCTGGTAGGCAAGTAATTAAAATTACTTTTAACTGACTTTAAATGTTAGCTTGTAGTTGCTGTAGCTCTTTGTAGGTTTACATGTATTCAGCATGAGAAGCAAATCTAAATCATTATAGATGTAGAAATGATCAGTTAAACAGTGCAACAGAAGAGTTTGTCGGATGTGCATCATGACATGTTGAATGTTGGGTTGTTTGGACGTTGGTGATACGAATTTAATTAAATGGTCAGTTTGTGACTTAGTCAGTCAATATTTCTGTAGCGAGGGGACAAAGAAGGCTGTTTATTCTTATCTTGGGTGGCTGTCAGAAGAATTCAGAGACGCACTGCAGTAATATTTACATAGCAGTTCTGCAGAGTTGCTCAACCATTAAAAGTTCATATGTTGTTTTTCTCTGTGGTTTTACTCCTAATATATTTGTGTTATGCCAAAGTGAGCACGGTGACAATAACAAAAAAGTATTCGGAGAGCCCTGACAATGAAATACTTGTAGCCGTTTAGTTTAACAGTGCTCTTTTAGTGTTTCGAATGTCACTGGCCTGCAGGTCTTTCCTGTTTAGCAAAGAGGCTATTCAGGAAAAACTGAAGTTCAGTTTGTCCTTTTAGCACATTTTTTTAGAAGACGTTTTTTTAAGGAAATGTGAGAAGCTTTTTTAAGACTTATTGAGACCAATACTGAACTAAAACACAGTGAAATTTAAATAAATACACTAAATGGTCCAGTGGTTAGTCTTTTCTGAGGCACAGAAATGTTTAGTGTTTTATTCCTGTAACTTCACATTTGCAGCACAAATATGGCTCAGTGTGAGTCATAAAAATTAAGTGGCATCAGTGGATATTTCTCTTTAGAGTGCACCTTAATCAGCATGTTTCATCTTTATGACAGTTTTTTAAAGCATCCATTCATTTTCTTAATGGCTCATCTATTTACGGTCTCTTAGGTGATGGAGTCTATTCATGCTGATTTTGGGATGATGATGAGGTACATGACAGGTCATCAGAACATGAATGGATTGCTAAACAAGTCCAACATTTCTTAAAGTTTAATGGAAATACTTCAAATAATAAAATAAGATACAAATATGAAGGAGAGTCAGGTGAAGTCCACAACCTCTTTTGATCAGCAGTTCACAGTTATAACAGTCCAAGAAATTCTGGTGATCTGTACGTGCTCCTTCAAGAACAGCCATCAAAACTCATTCATCACAAGTGTGAGCTTAAAAGAAAAATACATCAAACTAATCATTCCCTTTATCATCGACGGAAGCTGTTTGTTATTACTAGAGTAAAAATCGGATAGCAACATCCTTGGTACCAAGAAAAACACGGTGCAACAGGGGATTTGGTTGCCAACTGGTTGTATTCTGGGTATATTCGAATAAAAAAAATTAGAATTGTGAATGCCTATGTCATGTTGCAGTTAAATAACTGTCCTGAGAAACTATGCAAGAATTTCTGTTTCGGATTTTTTAGGTTGTGGCTGGACTGTAGATGTGAGTAGATAATTTCTGTATATGCAGACAGCGACAGAGTTTATCACAGTCAATCGCTGCATTGCCACAAACCGATTGGCAACTTGACCCCATTCAATTACAAACTGACAACAGACTGACTTCATGTTATTGCCGTTTCATCACAGCAAACCCAAGTCTCTTTGAAGATGGCAACTGTGAGTGGTTGTCTTTAAAGCAACCACTTCAAAGGCAACAAGTTCCCAAATTCATTGTGTTCAGTAATAATATTGGTCATGCTATCCCAGCAACTGTTTTCCCAAGTGTAACTGTAGCATAACAGCCACTATTAGGTCTCATTTTTGATGTTGGGTTGTGGCATTAGCAAGATGGCAAGATTTCTGTCAAAGATTAATGGTCTAATGGTGTGTTTTAATACCAAACAGACCTAACCAAGTACTTTTTAGTGTCTAAACCTAACCAACAAGTGAACATAAATGAAGGTCAGAGGTACTAACGGCTGAAATGCCTCTTAACTCCACCACTCCTTCAACCTCCTAACAAACATTTTTTGATGGTCAATACTGACAGGGATAGTCATACACCTTGAATAGCATTGGTGGCATTATGTGACACAGCAGGATGAAAGTGTGCTGTGCAAGTCTATTACAGTGCAGATGGAGACAACCATCAATTCCTGCACTGAATCCATAATTAATTCAATATGCATGTATTTGGACTATTGGAAGAAATCCATGCAGGCACAGGGAAAACATGCAAACTCCACAAAAGAAAAATGTAATGAAACATATAACAAAAAAGTGCTAGATATATAGTTTAGTATAAGAACTGAAGGCAACCAAGAAAGACAAACTCCAAAAGTACAAAACAAGACCACAAGTACAGAACACAGGAAGGCAACAAAACAATCTGACATACACAAAGGAGGGAAAAGAACAAAAGCAGGAAGTCAAACCAAAGCAAGACTAACTTTCAAAGTAAAACAGGAAGGCAAAAAACTAACACCATTTTCTTGTTAAGAAACCATCTTTATTTGTCTAAAAGAAGATGGTTCACATTAATAACCAGGCTGAAGGTAAGGATTATTCAGCACAGGACGTGCACAAGGGCCAAACAACAAAAACACACATACACACACACACACTGAAGTGCTCCTCTGTGTGTTAACAGATGATGCAAGAGGCGTTGTCAGCTGCATGCACTCAGACATCTGCAGGCTGTTTAGGATCAGAGAGGTGGAGTCAGCTCCGCTATTGGCCAGAGGGGGAACAGATCTCGACCCTGGGGACTGACACCACACCCATCCGTATGTGTGTTTGTGAGTGTGTTTTGAATTGTGTGTGTTGTCCAACGTACACTCTGTCGGCGTAGGAAGAGTTGCCTGCTGACTCTCAGAAACTGGTGAGCTTCTTTTTGTCTTTATGTCAAAATCCTTGCTGTGGTTTTGTGTTGCTTTGAGCAGAACGAGCTGCTCTGCAAACAAACTGTTGGGCACTTTGTTTTCAGGTTATAGTCAGTGGTCAACAATCTGTTCTCACTTATTTTAAAAGTTGCATGTGTGAAACTAACGTACTGTTTTAGTGGAAACAAATAAAAACCTTAGGCACCTCAGTTAGGGATGTTTAAAGAGCATTAAACTCAAATAACCTGGTGATTAAAGTGTCATATTTGTGCATTACACTTTAATGCTCTGCAGCTGTTTACCCGAAGCATGACTCTTGTTATGGAGGCAAACGTCGACGCTTTGGATGCATTTTAGTGCGACACCTCGAGTTCATGAGTCAGGAAAAAATGGATTTCCCTTGAAAGGCTCTATTGTGTGGTGAAATGTGCTAAGATGGAGCATTTTACAAATGAAATGTTCACCGGGTCAGAAAAACCCTGACACAATTGGAGATGCTGACTGGATTTCTCACTTGCAGACACAAACTTAGTTCACTGCTGTCAAAACATCTGGCAGAGAATTCAAATCTGGCTCTGAGAAAAAAGTTCCTGAGGGGATCACGATACAAGAAGTTAAAACTAATCACTTTAAAAGGAAGGGTTATACAACTGTTGGTTTGGGTTTCCAGCTTATTTCCTGGATATGCTCCTCATAACATTTCTTTAAAAATTTCCTGATCGTAAGCCTCAAGGATTCACATGAGGTAATAGGATAAAATGAAAACTGAACATTATTTCAGGCACCTTTGTGTATTGAGTTTCTAATATGTTAGGATCCAAGTTAGGGTGTTGTTTGTGGTGGGAAAAGCTTAATGTGTGCACTGACAAGACTGTAAAGATGTCAGGCAAGAAAATGAAAGTCTGACCTGGTACCAATGTTGCTTTTTTGGTGTCAGGGAAACAAACAAGCACAAGGTAAGTTGAACAAAAACTGATGAACACTGGTCATTGGCTTTGCAGTCAACAAAATCAATACCCATGTTCAGAGGATGCTGAGGCATCTCTAAACCTGAACTCTTGATTCAACAACCTGAGTCACTTTTTTAATAGACAGAAATTTGTTGATCATCATCATTATACCAAACTCATTAAGGTTGAGGAGGAAGCTATGGCTCAGGAGGTAGAGTGGGCCATCCATCCATCCACCCATCCATCCATCTATCTATCCATCCATCCATCCATCCATCCACCCATCCATCCATCAGGTAGTCAGTGATTGGATACCAAGCTCCTACAGCATATGTGTCAAAGTGTCCTTAAGCAAGACACTGAACCCCCAGTTCCTCCCAATGCATCTATCAGACTGTTTGAGTACCCATGATAACAGAATAAAGTACTGGATGAAGGTGTTTGGATGGTGAATGGGGTTGGTAGTAAAACATTCCTTTCCATAAGTATCAGTCCGTTAAGCAGCCGCTACGTCCATCGTCATCACAAAGTTCTAGCCAATGATTACTGAACTTACAAAAATTCCCCGACTGCACTGCATCTTCAAACTTGATCTTGATTACGAGTGCACATCTGTAAAGTGTCATTAGAGTCAGACTCAATGGGTGGAAGCAACACAAAGTATTATGTAAGGCCTGTAGCCATTTCTCTCATGCTCGTCTCAACAATTTCTAGTTTATATTTGCTGGAAACACATATCTATGTCAATGTTCAGAATGAGAGAGCATTTAAATCCCTGACAAGACATTAAAATGCACAGGGATTGACCAGGGATTAGCCTTCCAGAATCCAGGGGGCCATATAAACTGTATCCATGATGTTTAGCCATGTTTATGTCCTTTTTCTTTCTTGACAGTCAGCAAAACTTTAAAACTACTTCTTACCTCCTGAACAAGTAGTTTTTAACACCTAAGCCTAACAGAATAGTTTCTGTGGCCTTTATTGCTTAAAGCTAAATAAATAGATTTTAATGAGAATTAATAACACAATAAACCAATCAAACCAATATCCCCAATCATCACGGGCTGTGGGTTGTGACCTAAAGAATGAGATCCCACATACAAGCAGCTGAAATGACATTCCTCCAAAGTGTGGATGGGATCAACTTTAGAGAGACGGTGAGGAGCTCGGTCTTTAATAAAGGGCTCAGAGTAGAGTGGGAACGTCCTACGTGAGGAGGCCCCAGGCCAGAGCCAGGACATGCTGGAGAGATTACATCAGCAGATGGTCCAGCGTAAAATAACTAAAATATTGCAGCGAAAATGCAGCTAATTAAGAGGAAAATTTGTAGGAAATTAGCTGCACTAGCTGTAAATGAAATTATCATCAGTTTAACTGCAAGAAGAATTTTATTCATAAATCATGCTGTTTCTTCACAGGTCACTTCAGCATGAACGCTCACGCAACAGTGCCCCCTTTGTCAGGAACAAGCCCCTCTCCTTTTTCAGACCTTGTGACCAAGATAGGACCCAAGGGTATGTGCCTGGAAAATGTGTGAATTGTCTTTTATTTTATTTCACCATAACATTTGTTCAATAAACATGAATATAGCATAAGTAGACCACAGGGAAACATCACTCATCTATCTGCTGTCTGTTGTTGCTGCTTAAATGTTTTTTTTACACTTTTATTATTATTTTAATTTGTTTGATAAGTTTGTATATGTGTTTATTCAAAATCTTAACAGTGTTCATAAAGAGATTAGTTGATTTATATTTTATATTAATCTAATTCTGCTACACAGGATTACAGTTATAATAAAATATTTGCATTTGTATAGTTATTTCTTATGAATAAATCAAAAACAAATACAAAAGAGTTGGTGCGCTACAGGATTTGTTGACATCTTGAAAGAGCAATTTGCCGGTTTAGCTACAGCTGTTATTTCTCCTGTGCACTGGTGGGTGTATTGATTTATCACAGATGACAAAGATGACCTACAGGAGGATCCAGAGTGTTATGACAAAGTGCTGATTTTTTTATTTTCAGTTTAATGTCAGGTACTGTAGAGATTATCGTGTATTTGTAAATGTGATGGTTACATTTCACACAGTGCATTCCATAATGATTCAAGACTATTCTGTATATGAGCACTGTACATGTCTGTGTCCGATGTCTGATTATCGAAGAAGACCACTAAAATCACGGTGATTAATGCCTATCAAAGATTTTTTTCATTAGGATCTGTATTGGTCATGATGTCTGCACAGACTGGAGCTGGAGTCCATGTGCAGAACTCAGTGGGACACTGGAAAAGCAGCTGATTGCCCCACTAATCACAAAATAATTGCCTTATAAATTGTATAAATGCACCATTATTTTTGCTTGAATAACAAATTTAAACCAGCCCCAAAAATCTTATCACATGCATAATCATTTTTTTAATAGATTTAGATTTTAGGACACTAAAATTCAACATCCAGTTTGTGGGACAAACACCCTGCAAACACAGTGAACCAGCCGAGATGTTTGTGTGCATTAGCAGGGAGTGTCTTATCAGCCCGATGTCAGAGTGGAGCATGGGAAGGAGCGAGCGTGACGCCTCGGGGGTCTGTCGCTGTGGAGATAAGGGCCTAAAACGCTCGTACCTGTCCTCGTTTCCACAGCAGGGCCTGGCAGGACCAACGCAGCCTAGAAATAACTTTTATATTGAACTGCAACAGCCAAAGGGTCTTTTCTTAAGTGTTGTTAAACACTTAGTGTTCTCTGCTTCTTTTTAGAAGAATGCTTGATTAATATTAGACACATCAGATATAGAGATTTAACACATATGAACAACAAATTGCTGAATTCTGCTGTTAATAAGTCATCGTGTACACAGGTATCTTTCAAAAAACTGCGATTTTCAATTTCAGTTTGAAAGGTCTATCGACGTGAAATGCAAAAAAATGATGTTAAGCATTGTCAAGATGCCATAGCAACAGGTGGCGATACAGAAACACTGGCCAATCAGAAGTCTACAAACAGAAACAAACTGTAACATGCCATTGCAAAATAACCTGCAGTGCAAAAGTCTTGAGAAACATTTCTTTATATTTTTGCTTCCAAGGAGCCAGAATTTCCAGTAATGTTATAAAGTTCTCTTGAGCAACAGATCTTTAGGCCTTCTGAAGTTTTTTCTGTGGATATTGGCTGCTTTTTCACTCATTTTCACTTAAGGCACTTAACTCAAGGGATGATCCAGTGTTCCATCCATCCACTTCCGCTTATCCTTTTCAGGGTCGCGGGGGGCGCTGGAGCCTATCCCAGCTGTCATAGGGCGAAAGGCAGGGTACAACCTGGACAGGTCGCCAGTCTGTCGCAGGGCTAACACACAGGGACAGACAACCATTCACACCTAGTGGCAATTTGAATTATCCAATTAACCTATCCCCACAAGCTGCATGTCTTTGGACGGTGGGAGGAAGCCGGAGTACCCGGAGGGAACCCACACAAACACGGGGAGAACATGTTACTAGCAGCCTGTCACAAAAATATATCATTTGTTCAAATTTCTCTAATTTATTAAATACCAAAGTTAACACAGTTACAGACATAAAATAATATTTTTGCACCAACAAGCTGATTCCCAAAGAGCTTTAGTTGAAAACTTGGCATATCTCAGCATGGTGTGCAGTGTGTCCTTAAAAGATTTGAGGAACTAAACAAGTGGAGGACAAAAGAAAAGATGCATCAGCTCTTAAAACTATCTATAGCAGATCAACAGTATCTGGAAGTTATGTTCTTAAGATACTGGCTTTTTTTTCTGAACAGTAATTTTACTTTTTATTAGGTTCCTCAAAAGCATTATTGTTAATCAATTAAAGGTTAGTTTTTGAAGCGGATACTGTTACCTGTTGAAATATGTTACAAATGTATGCACAGTGACAAGAAAAAAAAGTGGCTATTTGTGTACATGAACAGCAAAAAATAGTTATTTCTGAACAAACACACCTATACACAACAGTTGTATTGGTATTAATGAGTTAACATGCTTTTCCAGGAACTTACAGCAAACTTTTTTTCTTGGTAAATCTTTGGAAAGTTAAAAGTGAAAGAGTAGCTCTGTTTGCATAAACAGTCATTTTTATTATCAGCAAACTTAAAACAACAACTTCTCATCAAATTTCATCATTATTATCCTTTAAATTTGGCTTTGATTTTCTTAAACTATGAAACTTTTAGGTACCATAAACCTCATAAACACTGATATATATATCTTTCTTGATTTTGCTCACTTGTTTTCTAAAATATGGTGTGTAACGTTTCTTTTTGGCCTTGCAGTCATGTTGCTTCTACACAGACTGAGGCTCTTAAATTGACGGCCGTTGTTTGAATGCCACGCACGGCTGGACTCTGAGGGAAAATGTAAACACAAACGGCTGTTTGTGTCCCCCAGATAACTTAATATTGTGAGCTGCTGCTTGTGACAGTACATGAGCGAGGAGGCTGTAGATTGAGAGAATGATTCAAAATTTCACTTTGCCTTTGTCACTGACTTTTATCTGGACCTCTGTAGCTTTTCTACAAGATGAATCTGACACAGAAGTTTGTATTTTAACCTCTACTGTATGTCATTTGATTTAGATATCAAACGTCACCTGAGTTTGACTTAATTTTCATGTCTTTACAGAAACCTATGACACTGGAGATTTTGCCGCTTTGATTGGTGGTGAGAAGTGACTTCTTTTCTTATGATGTTCAACAATGAGTGTGAATCTGCTGAATTTTATTTCAGTTCACATGAATGAAAAAGATGTTCTGCTTAATAACTTGTTCTGTACGGATTAATGATTTTCAAATCTTATTTCCAACGACCAAATCATATGTAGTCAGGAATGTGATAAAATAATCATCGACCAATATAATAATACTAATAGCTTTAAATATAAAATGCAAGTTTTAAAGACTAAACTGTAGATGTAGATTTATTTAAATTAAATTATTAAATCTAAGGGATAAATAAGGAAATAGAAGAACATATTTGGAAATGTAATTACCTCTTTAATCTATAATTTTAGTAATTGATTAAATTTGGTTCTAATTTGTTAAAAGAAAAATTTTTACAGGTCTCGTATTCTCCAGAATTTTTTGTTTCAGTTAATGAAGTTTTTACTAATAGTGGGATATAAAATTGAAGTATTCTTTAATGTGTTAAAGTTTCTAAATTTGGATTTTTAAAAGAAGTTTTTATTTTATTAGTTTTTCTTTCTTGTTATAATTGTTACTCCAGCAGAAATGTTCACTAAATGCAAATGTCAGTTAATAATATATATCAGGTTTTTATGTCAGTTCATTACAGATATCAGTTCATGAAATACATGAACTTCGCTTTATAAGTGAAAAGTAAAAATAGAGACACAGCAGACTCCATAGGCAGGATATTGAATTCTATGTTGAATTGCAATGAAAGTGATGCTTTAAATGCATAGTTGGGGGCGCTGTGATGATATTTCCCTCTGTCGTCACAGGAATCGTAAGTGTAGTGCTGTTGTTAATGATCTGCGTCATCACCGTGCTGATGTGGTGCCTGTCCAGACATAAAGGCGAATACGTGACCAACGAGATGGAGGAGAAAGACGAGGACGCCGACAGCGGTGACGGCGACTCCGTTGGCTCTGATGAAGCGCTCCAATCTGAGGAACCTCTGACAGCCAAAGAGGAGAAATAAAGGGGGGGAAATGGGAAATAGTGACAAAAGCTTTGTAGCTTTGTTGCACTCAGCAAACAACAAATATGTGAGAAGGGAAGTTTAACGTTTTTAGAAGTAGCCGATTTTAAAAATTGCACTGAGCACCTTTGCACGTTGGCACCACTAAATGTGAGCAAAGCACGACTGTCTGAAATGTGAGCCCTTCTCAGGAATGTGAACAACCAAAAGAAACTAAGATGTGGTTTGTGTTCGGTAGACCTGTGTTTACATTGTTCCCTCCTTAAAAGCTCCACTTTAATGCAGCGACGCTGCATAAATTACAAGCAGGCATTTTCATGCTATGACTGACTGTGGTATCCTGAAGCTATGGTGGCCCCAAGGTGCCAAACAGAAAAAAGCAGAAAACACAAGACTTAAAGTAATGAAAAAAAAAACCAAGATGAGCTCAACTACAATAAAAAAGAGAGGGAAGATGAAACAGAAAGAACAGAAAAAACTACAAAAAGAACAAAAACAGTTTTAAAAGCAGCAGAAAACATAAACTAAAAAAACTGAAAAGTTATTCAGTGCATTGTTACACTTATTTCCCTTCAGATTGGCCTTCATTTTTCTCCATGGCTGTGTATTGATCATGAGTGCGGTCAGATGGCTGCATAAAAGGTTCTTCAGCAAATGTCAAAGGTGGGGTTATGGTCTGGACTCTGTTGTGACCAATCCATGCGTGAAAATGATGCCTCATGCTGCCATTGTCATCTGGTAAGATGCCTGCACCATCAGGGCAGGCAGAACCTGGTCATTCAGCACATTCAGGCAGTCAGCTGGCCTCACCGTTTGAACATAAATCATTGATAAACGTAGACCTGACCAACTGAACTCAACCTCACATCATAAGACTCCCCTCACAGGTCTCTACTGTTGGCACTAGGCATGCTACTTCATCCCAATGATGATTGATATAACCTCAAAATTTCATTTTTAAAGGACATTTGTGATAATGATATTTGTGTCTGAATTACATTTGATCTCAGACAGCAGCATTTATGAGTGCAAACAAAACAAAGGGCATTTTCCTTCTTTTCCATTGAGCTACTGTTACTGATGGTTGATTAGTTAATGTGCCAGCACCAAGCTGCAGTGGCATTATAGTCCAATAGTAGCCTTACATACTGTGCCACAACCTTAGTCAGATCTAGGTACAAAAGTAGCCCAGGCAGGGAAATAGCTTAAATAATTAGCTTAACAGTGCTAACATAACTGAACCTTGTAAATCTTCAGAAGGTGAACAATAAAATAAAATTGAAAAATAATTTCAACCTGACCTTGCTTAGAAATTTCCATCTGCTTCTTGCTCTTCCAATCTTATAGAGTGGAGCTAGCTCCAGCCATGCCAGCTTGACTTTGTTTCCTTTTGATTGCTAGCATCTGCTCCTCACGTGCCTTCAACCATGTATTTTTTGCCTCAACTTTTCCTCCATATTTTGCAGCGTACTGTATTTTGTTGGTGGTTGTTGAAGTGGCTTTCTTTTTTACTCAGAGCCCTCTCTCACTGTGAGACGTGCCTGTGTTGTGCCTGTAGTGTGAATATGGCACAGCCCTAGCACCCATCCCTCTGGAGCTAAATATGCGCTCGCCAGATGACATGACCTTTTCCCATTGCTCCTGAGCCCAGTCTGCTTGCTCCCTGTCCTTTTGTTTTCTCAGTTAGCATCACTGATCGGTGGTTTCCTTAAGGCTGTACAGCCTTTTAATGCCAATCCCCTGATTTTCTCTTCACACTGCCTGTGGAAGTGCTCTTAACTTGGTTATTAAACTTTGCCATGAGCTCTATTATCATTTTTTATGATTTGATTTCACTAAATATTTAAATGATCATTAAAGATTTTTATTTTATTTTTCATGATTTTTATTATTGTCCAGTTTTTGCAGTTTCAGAAATGGCCTTCGTTGTTAAAAAAAAAAAGTGTAACATCTTTTCCACATCCCTTCGATACATCCTCCAACATGGTTGTCTAACAAAAGAAAGAAGTTCTCACAGCATCTGTTAGCATTAAATAAGCTTTTGCCAGCAGAAATATATTAATGACTGCAGTAGTAATCCAGTGGAAAGCTCTTAAATCCAGGCAGACTTTTCTTTCTTGGCAGAGCAGTGTACATCTTGTGTTTACCATTTTCTCGCTGTGTTGTGCACCTTGGGGCCAGCATAAAGATTTTCGTACAGAAACAACTCGCTGAGTCCATATTATTAACAATTCACGTGATTGATGACCAAAATTGATGACCAAAATAAATAGCAACACGTTTAAATAACCTTTATTTTAACGTTGGTAACATTTTTGTTCCTGAGTACTGAGTTGTTTTTCTCAGTGTTTCAAGAATTTGGCCTCAGATCTCACATTCTTCACAAGCTTCTTATTTCTAAAACTTTTACAGCTGTTGCGAATCTCTATGTTGTCAGGCAGTTTTTGCACCATCCTGCCAAAGAAGCTGAAAGTTCAAATGAGCCTGAAGATAAACATCTACTGGAGTGCTTACTGCTGGTGATTTTCCATTGTGTTTGTTGTCATATTTTGAGGACAAAGTAATAAACAACTAACTACAGGTTGGAGTCTGACTAACATGTGACAGTTATGAATCAGCAGGGAGGAAAAAATCTTTGTAAATTTCCAGCCCAGAGTGGTGCATTTCTGTCTGTTTTCCCATCATCAAAGCTCCAGTTTTCTGCTCCAGCAGACTTTATTGATTTTATCCTGTTTTAGTAAAATCTATTTTATTTGCTGATGTTTTTCTAAAAGTACATTAATAAACTTGATACTTTGTGACACTGTCACTTTCTGGTGCGTCAATGTGCTGAAGATAAACCCCCTCTGGTGGCTGAAATGTGAAACTGCACTCCTGACCTTCAGCCCAGCACTTTTTCTTACTTTCTTTTTAAAGATAAAGAAATTACAAACGAAGACCGAGTCCACTCACGCAAAGTGCTGTACTGCAGTACTGTGTTGGGACTTATGCGTGACTGCAACTTATCAACAGTTTCTTCTAAAAATGTGCTTTTTTCCAAACAAAACATAGGAAACATTTTCTACACATTAACTAAACTGTGTTTATGTTAAACCCAAACCTTAAGGATGCAGTCTTTTCACTGAAGAAATCTACACACGTTATTGATGATAAATAAAAGCTTACATATAGTTATATTTAAAAGATATAATTTAGAGAAAACAGCGTTTGAGGGCCTGTTCTTTTGGATGAACCTCAGATTAATTTAAAATACAAAATTAAAGATTTTTCATCCCGTTTGCAACATAAATATCAGTTTAATGATCACCACATGAAGCTAAAAGCTGGTCCAAACGGCGTGACAGTAGCATGGCAAAGATATCCTGCAAGAAGAAATCAGCTCCCTGGTGGCCATGAGGCTCTAAAAGCAGCTTGAGCCCAACAGCCACCGAAGCCTTGATGTGGCAAAGCTGCTGTTTTGTGTCTGACCAGCAGCAGCAGGATGCGTCAGAGTGGAAGAACTTCAGTATGTTTGTTTTTACTTCGATCTGTCGTCCATGATGACTCATGCTTTCGGGTAACAGCCATCAGCTCCATCCAAAGCTTGACTTGGACTCGCTGCAGGAAGGAGCTGAGGGTGTGTGTGTGTGGTCCGGCCGGTTTCACTTTCAGCTCCGATCCACAATGCCAGATTATTGTTGTTATTCCTCTAAGCTGCTGATGGTTTGAATACAAATGTCTGGCCTTCGTTTTTAGATTTGAGTCACCACAGACTTCTGGTAACTTCTGGTAACCGGGTGGACGTTTTGGTGAGTTGAAACATGAGGAAAATAAAATAAACAAAAAACCCAAATCCAAACAAGTTCTTACCACATGTACAGCGACCTGGTTTCTTTAGGTTTGCAGCATCCTACTTGTAAACAACAGCAATAAAGGTTCATAAATGATCAAAACTACAACAACTCAGAATAAATATCTAAATTTGTAATCATATGATCTGTGATAGACTCACACAGGGTCCAGGGTGACTCTGCCTCCTGCCTCTCAGCTGGGATAATCACATCACTTCACTTAATTTCTTCGGTTTTCTCCTCCAGTAACTCTTTTTTCTCAGCATCACTTGTTCCTGAATCAAACACCTATTAAATATGAAATGTCTAAAACATAGTATTTGAGTTTAAATTACTTTAATTCTCGGCTTTTGACAGCAAGAAAACTGACAGAAAATGAACCCTTTTGGGGTGTAATGCCAACACTGGCCTGCAGTGTGTGCTGTTGCACTGAAACAGACTCGGAGGGCGCGATCACATTCAAGTCAGTTTAGTTATGATCAATAACACTGAATTTAAAGAAGAGGGGGAAAGCAGAGGGAGAGGGCGGAAGAAAAAGCAAAAGATCAGAGATGAAGAAAGAGATGCGAGCAGTCAAATGAGGGAATTTAAATACAGGAAAAGTAATCTGATCTTATTATCTTTATAGAAACAGGAGTGTGCTCATGTTACACTGTTAAATATCTAAACACACACACACACAGAGCCTGAGTGTCAGAGTAAATGTATCACATCTGCGTGTTTATCAGCCAATAAAAGCTGCAAATTGAAACCATGTGACCCTTGTTAACTGAAATGAACTGCCTTCAGACAAAACACACACACAAGCCCACCTAAGCCACCTTGTAACAGAAACACTGAATGCTTCTTATTAAATCATCAAATTACTGCTAATTTGATTAATACTTTGCTTTGAATTTCCATCCATCCATCGGGTCACATGGACAATCTAAGCACAGAACCTCAGACCCTCCTCTAGTTCTCAAGTCAAACCAACAGATGTTATTCCTCCTGTTTCTCCTGGGTATGCTCCATCGCTTCCTCCCAGATTGACATGCCTGGAACACCTGAAGTAGGAGGCATCCCGGAGGCATCCAGACCAGATGCTTAGACCACCTCTACTCTGAGCTTGTCTTGAATGACCACTCCCTTTCTCCAATTTAGAACCAAGACCCTCTTCAGAGGAAGCTCATTTACACTGCTTGTATCCCCAATCCCAGTGTTTCACTCCGCCCTTTTCCTGCTGAAAACCAGGGCCTCAGACTTGGAGGTGCGACTTCTCATTCCCAAGTGTGAGCTAAAGGTCACCAACTGATAAAACCAGAATAACCACATTGTTCACAAAAAGCAGAGGTGATACTGAGGTCACCAAAAAAGTGTGCTGAGAAATCCTGAAAGTTATGAACAGAACTGGTGATAAAGGGCAGTCCTGGCAGAGTCACCCACGAGAAACAGGTCTGACTACTGCCGGCAATGCAAACCAAACTCTGACTGCAGCTGTTCAGCGACCGAATGGTCATTTTTACTGACAGCTGCTTTGAAACTGATGAGGCCTGAAGCCAAACTCTCATCTGAAGATCATCTTTAAAGCATTTTTCAGAATCACAACATGAAAATCACAGACATGCAGAGTCAGGGTTTATTCAGAAGAGGACACAAATGTATGTGGAGAACCAAAAAGAAAACCCCTTGAAAATACTACCAAAATAAGTCTCTGTTGATAATGAAATGTTAAATCAATAGACAGACGCAAGTAAGTAAAAAATAATAATTTGAAAACATTAAATACCAATAAAAACAACAAAAGGCAACCTTAAATAGGATAGTAGTCCATGCATAAAAACTAATGAAAGCAGTAAAAGTATAATGAAAAGATAATTTTTCTTACAGTAGTCTAGTAAAATTAATCAAACCTACAAACTGATATCCACTAACAAACTCAGAAGTAAGGTAAAAAGGATCCTAAAGATCAGGAATTCAACTGCTGAAAGGCTAAACAGGAATCTTTTCAGTTGGTTTTAAACTGTGATCGAGACAGTATGTTCTTTGGAGCATAAAAGGTGGAGGTGGAGATGGAGTCAAAGATAAGCTAGTTCATTGTTGACTAGTATGTCCCCAGTATGTAACATTAAAATCAGTTCTAGTGTAACAACCTCAGCACAGTCAGATTCTTTATCCATGTGACATTTTTAGGACAGTTTAGAGTTTTTCCAGACTTTCAGTTTTAGCTCCAACGATCAGGAGTTCCATCTTATCAGGATGTGACTGCAGAAAGGCATTAGCTATCCAGTTATCACATGTCATCGGCATACTTATCATAACTGTCATTCTGCTTCTGATAACAGCTGACCTTGTGGTAACTTGTTGAAGTTAACCGGTAAACAGTAATGGTGCTAAAATGGATCCCTGTGGAACACCATGTAAGACAAACTCATTCAAGATTAACCAGGAAGCACAGTAACACAGGGTGATGGACAGATGGACAAAGACAAAGAAATGGCTAGATATACAGCACACTGAGGGCTGCATGGGGAAAGTGACACAAGTGGGGACAACAAAGGAATGGCAGTTAATGCAGAAAGGAGGGAAAAGGCACAATAAGACACATGAAAAAACTTATGTCAAAGGTAACTAAATAACAACTGAAAGAGTCAGAAAAACATGGAAACAGGAACATGAAGAAGTACAACAAAACAAACAAATATGACAGAGTATACTGCCATCTTCTGCTGGGAAATGCTGTGAATCTGCATGGCTTTTTGACACCCAGCAAAACTTATTACATAGTTCTTTGCATGCTGCTAATTAAGTGATCTGTAGTGAGAGTAGGGAGCAGGTGAAGGAGAGCCTAGAGAGGTAGAAGTATTCTCTGGAGAGAAGAGGAATGAAAGTCAGTAGAGGCAAAACAGAATACATTTGTTTGAATGAGAGAGAGAGGTGTAACAGTGAAGGTGGATGAGTTTAAATACCTGGGGTCAACCACCCAAAGCCACGGACGGTGCGCAAGAGAGGTGAAGAAGAGTGCGCAGGCAGGATGGAGTGGGCGAAGACGAGTGTCAGGGGTGGTTTGTGACAGCAGAAAGGGTAAAGGGAAGATTTACAAGACATTAGCAAGACCTGCTATGTTGCACGGTTTGGAGACGGCAGCACTGACAAAAAGATAAGAGACTGAGCTGAAGATGATCAGATTTTCACTGGGAGAATAGGCAAAATTAGAAATGAGTACATCAGAGGGACAGCTCAGCCTGGGATGGTGTGGACACGTGCGGAAGAGGGATAGTGGATGCATTGGAAAAAAAAGGCTGATGAACACAAAAATGACGGGCAGGGGGGAAAGAGGAAGACCACAGGGAAGGTTCATGGATGTAGTGATGGAGGACATGCAAAAGGTTGGTGTGACACATGCCAACGATCATGGAGGCAGATGATCAGCTGTGGCGACCCCCTAAAGAAAGCAGCTGAAAAAAAGGGGAAGAAGATGCTCATAATAAAAGCTTCATGCAGGACAGCTTCCTGATGGTTTACTTCCTGGTTCACGCTGAGGAAATTGATCATTGTTGTTGTTGTTTTCAGCGCACAGGCTAATCAAAAAGTCAAATGTTTATTCTTTAAGACTTAACCTGATAATTTTACATCATTAGTTTATAATTTGTAAGGATCTAGATATTTTATGTACTGATACAGGGAGTTATCCATCTCCTTGTACTGGTTTTAAAATTGCACGCAATATTCAAATAGTTAAATTCTGTGTGAGGTTCTTTGAATGAATAGTTGAACTGAAGGACGTGTTGTTTATTTTGGTCGCGCCTGCTCAAATATCCACCTCCGCAGGCATCCATTTGAATAACTGAAAACAAACCAGAGCAGGTGTTTGCGTAGTTTTCATACACTGATCCGAATGTATTTTTTTAACAGTTTTTTAGATTAAAAAATGTCTCAGGCATCTCTAATCCCTTTGCTCTCTTATTCCCCTGAAGGAAGCTTCCACCTGCATCATACAATTGTGACACTAAGCAGCTGCCGATGCTTGTTTTAGCTAAAACTAACAGACCTGACTCACACCAGCAGAGGAGGAGAGAGTTCACAGGGCGGCTTTGAACTGCACAATGTGATGGTTCATTAACTCTTAGCTTTATGAGCCTGTGATGAGACAGCATCTGCATAATTCTCCTGTACACGCTAAGAATCAAGCAGGTGAGGATGTAACAAAAACGTCTGGACTTTGTCAGGTTTTTCCCTCTACAAAAAAACACCATTAAGGCCCAAACTGTTGAGTGACTGGAGCTCCGCCAAAGTGGGAAATTTTATGTATGATTCACTAGCTCATTGTTCATCAAATGATTTTGAGCTAACAGAGCTCTCGGTAACAACAGCGGTGCGGCAGCCAAGGAAAGAATGAGCTGGAACTGCTTTTTTGTTGTTTTTTTAGCAGGGAAAGGAATAAAACAAAGATAAAAGGCAATATGAATTTCCCCAGAAAGACGGCTAATTTCTTCTGCCTTTTTCAGAGAAGTGGAGAGGAAGTTTGGCAGAGTCCCACCCACCAGTCCCACAAAGATCATTACAGAAATGTGACGCATATATCATATTTAACAAGACAGATTTTTTTGACCTAGTGCTGAGTGTCAAAGTACGTCTCCGGTGTGGTCGGTCGGAGCTTGTAGAAATGCTGAGCCGCTCTCTCTTTAGAACCGAATCCTTTAACCCCTGAAAGTTGACTAGGAGTAACCCTTGAAATTGTCTCTAAGCTGAGAGGTTTCTTTCATATTTCAGGCCAGCTTATAGAACAAAATGACTGGTTTTGCATCAGAAGTTAGTGAGGGTGGGCTCTGCCTATGCAGCTACCATTGGAAAACCCCAGAATCCATTCTTATCATCATTAAACCACAACTTTGTTGACACATACCAAGGTGTGAAAAATTGTCGTTATTGAGGGAACAGAGGAGGTCATTAAGGGCAAAAGACCTCCCCAGAAACAATTTGATCTATTTAAAAGCCTCTTTTGTTTCATTCGTTGCATTTGTTTCTACTAGAACTGTTGAAATGTGTTGTTTGGCTAATATCCACCAGGATATCTTGGAAGAAACAATGTTGTGCGCAACAACTGATGCATTTGTCACTTTAACTGATTGAAATGACATTGTTAGTATCTGTAGTTCTTCTACGGATTGTCAGAGGTTTCAGATTACTAAATATTCTTAAATTGCAGTTTAACAAGCCACACCTGGAAAGTCCTGAAAAGGTTTTGGCCTCCAAAAAAGCAAGAAAACAAGAGACAGAGTCCCAAAGCCAGCTTTTATTTTGAAGGGGTGATCGAGTTCATGGGATGCCGCTGTCACATGACTCTTTGTTTGGTGTGTGTGTGCACATATGTGTGTGTTATGTGTGTATATCCCAACCCAATTTACTCAGTAACAGACCACAACTCATGTTTCTGTGAGTGTGTGTGTGTGTGTGTGTGTGTGTGGGGTAACGTTAATCAATGCCAGATGAGCGAAGAGGCTAGACGAGCCGAGTCACTGTGTGTGTGTGTGTGTGTGTGTGTGTGTGTGTGTGTGTGTGTGTGTGTGTGTAATAACAGTCTTGACTGTCGGCCCCCCAAAACTCGAGGGGCGGCCGCACACACGCCCACACGCTCGCTCTGAATTCACCACCTGAGAATGTCGGGACGAGGGGGCCGGAGCGGCACCTTCGCGTGCGAAAGAAGCTCTCTGAGGGTTTTTCAGATGGGGAGGGTTTGTTTGAGTGCGTCCTTCACTGACAGGCCCCGATTACCAAACTTTTCTCCATTCACTTCGGCTGTGAGTCAGGCTGCATTAAGGGTCAAAGCGGGACAGTGTTGTTTTGAATCTGTAGCCAGGGTTTGTGGACTCTTTTCCAACACAAGAAAGCCAGCATATTTACGCATTCTTTGCATATTTATGACATGATAATATAACAACTTATAGAGCTGTAACGTCAGAGGAGTGTTTTTTTTTTTTAATTGCAAAACAATAGGGCTTTATCCCAGAAGGTTTTCCTAAAAACATGCATGTGCGCAAGGGGGATAAGATAAGATAAGATAAGATAAGATAACCTTTATTAGTCCCACACGTGGGAAATTTGTTTTGTCACAGCAGGAAGTGGACAGTGCAAAAGTTATGACGCAAAAAGGGAGGGTGACTGACTGGGAGTTTGACCTGATCCCAGGCCTCTGAGGCTAAACCTGTGTGTTATTTCCAATTATTTAGAAATGAAATCAACAAAAAACTGTTATGTTTTGGCCATTTTGCAGGGTAACCCAAAGTAATGTAACAAGCAGTACAACAACTTAAACACTGGACCCAAATGAAACAGCTTATTTATGCTGAATTCCCGAATAAGTTGGAAGTCAGAATTTCCAAGTTCCCAGCTGGAGTTTGAATCTGGAACGCCCACTCAACTCAAATTTGCCACTGGCAAAGTGGTTACCACTTCAAGATGGCGGTACTGAACATAAACAGTAGTGAAACTGTAAAACTAATCTGTAATCTGTACTGCCACTGTTGCATATTTGTGACTCACTAAATAAACCACACACAGAGCACTGATCAGGCTCTATCCATGAATGTGCTACAGTGGTGGTTGTAAGCTCTAAAAGCAAGTATTGTGCTGTATTGCTAGTGATACTTGAATGGCTTTACCTTGTTAAGAGCAAAACAAATCCTTTTTTTCCTTGCTTTTTCCAGAACACCCTAACTCGTTTCCACATCTGAGCTCCAAGGTGTCTGGAATGCAGCATTACAAAAGGGCTCAAGTGGGGAAACGAGGAATTCTGAGGTCCAAATTTCTTAAGAAGACAGATCAGCTAATCTGTTTTTTGCAACAGAGGGTAATCCAGAGAAAGGGAGGAGATCTGGATGTGAGGATAGAAAGCAGGGAATTCCTACAAAGAGAACTATTGAAACAAAGGGACTAGAAAGAGAGAGCATATTTCTCCTGTATTGGCTTCCCTTCATTGGCTTCCTGTTAAATCCAGAATTGAATTCAAAATCCTGCTCCTCACATACAAGGTCTTAAATAATCAGGCCCCATCTTATCTTAATGACCTTGTAGTACCATATCACCTCATTAGAGCACTTCGCTCTCGCTCTGCAGGCCTACTTGTTGTTCCTAGAGTATTTAAAAGTAGAATGGGAGGGAGAGCCTTCAGTTTTCAGGCCCCTCTTCTGTGGAACCAGCTTCCAGTTTGGATTCGGGAGACAGACACTATCTCTACTTTCAAGTTTAGGCTTAAAACTTTTCTTTTTGCTAAAGCATATAGTTAGGGCTGGACCAGGTGACCCTGAATCCTCCCTTAGTTATCCTGCAATAGACATAGGCTGCCGGGGGATTCCCATGATGCATTGAGTTTTTCTTCTTCAGTCACTGTTCTCAGTCATGTGTTAACAGACCTCTCTGCACTGAAACATACTTGTTATTAACCTCTGTCTCTCTTCCACAGCATGTCTTGTATCCTGTCTTCCTTCTCTCACCCCAACCGGTCGCAGCAGATGGCCGCCCCTCCCTGAGCCTGGTTCTGCCGGAGGTTTCTTCCTGTTAAAAGGGAGTTTTTCCTTCCCACTTTCGCTTGCTCATATAGGGGTCATATGATTTTGGGGGTTTTCTCTGTATGTATTATTGTAGGGTCTACCTTACAATATAAAGTGCCTTAAGGCAACTATTTTTGTGATTTGGCACTGTATAAATAAAACTGAATTGAATTGAACTACAGGCAACTAGAAAAAACCACTAGCATATCTAAGGGAATCTACCAATTTGCCGGTGAGTAACTGCCAATGAATGGCAAATAGACTGGTTTACTGCTTTTTTGCTCTGAGGTCTTAAAAGACTTTGACTTGCCTCATTCACAAAAACACTTTTTTTGTGTAAGTTCTTTCAATGTAACATTCAATGGATGCATTGGAGAGCAACTTGGGGTTAGTATCTAAGGATATTTGGCATGCAGCCGAGAGCAGTCAGGGATCGATGCACCAACCTTCTGATTAGTAAGTGACCTGCTCTACTTCCCGAGCTGCAGCAACAATGAGCCACAAATCAGCCAGCAGGGGAAAGACCTGGGAGAGGTGGATAGAAACAGCACATCAGCACTGGAGGCCAAAGGAACCTTGACACAAATTACTCTGTAATTTACAGGGAGCACTACTTTTTTTTGTATATGCAAAAATATACAAAGGTTGCAAGAAACCCATTCCTGCATATGGAGTATCTTAGTGTTTGGCCTGATTTAGGGCAGCTGTGGCTCAGAAGGTGGAGCAAATCTATTAACTACAAAGTTAGTAGTTTGAATGGTGGCTCCTCCGGTCAACGGGTTCTTGAGTAAGGTATTGAAACCTGATTTGTAATGTTGCATCCACTGGAGATGTGAATGTTAGATTAAAAGCGCTTGTATGAATGAATGAATGAGTAATAAAAAGCACTTTGAGTGCTCAAATATAGTACAGAAGCTTTCTATACAGTAAGCACAGTAGTGCCAGTCCATTAAGTACATCAGATCAGTTCCCAGTGATGCTGTACTTTTAAATTCAATTGCTAAAATGCCCCAGGCAGTTTGCAGCCTATTGGTGCCTAAAAGTCTGAAAGGTGGAGTGGAGGAATTTAAGTATCTCAGGGTCATGAGACACAGAGACTGAAAGGCACTTCTGCAGTCGTCTGCTGTGTTGAAGAAATGTTTGAAGGTGGCTCAATCCCCTCACCTGGGGACAGGTCTTATATGAATGGTAAATGGATTGGTTCTTACTAAAAGCACCTTCACCCATTCCAACAAGCACTTTTTTCTATGCTCAAAAGGAACCCTGACTATTATGACAAGTTACTCTAAATATGATGCAAATTATCTCCACTACATAAAATCATACTTGTGAATAACTACAATATTTTTGTTATTCATTAAATCTTTGTTGTTAAAACTATTTTGGAGCCGTGGGAGCAGCCATGTTTTTCCGCACACAATGCATTCTGGGACGATGACATGTATTGGTGTAGCAACGGTATTAATTAACTTGCCTATTAGTGATCTGGTTACGACTTGGTAGACCAGCACTATCCGGTCTTTGAGTCTGTCGTTATTAGCCATGTCTGGGCCCAAACTCCGCTGCAGGTCCCAAAGTCAAATGATCACTGCAGCATTACTGAGAGCTGACTCAGGGATTTATGAAACAAATTAAAACGTACAGCTCTGCTATCACTTCTAACATAAATGAAGACAGGAAAGTAAACAGCAGCAACGTTTGTAGGGTTACTGAAGTTGGGCTAGCTGGTAAATGGTAAATGGCCTGTATTTAAGGGATTAAAAACTGAGCTTTAAAATGATTCGCGGTAATAAAAACCGAGAGAGGCCGACAGTGATCACTGACTGTTTTTTGGGGCTTGTTGTGATTAAATAGAACAAGATTCAAAGCGTTAAAACAATGCAGACTACTTTGGGCCCGGAAGCAGGATTCATCACATTATCCCTTAAAGACCAGATACCGGTCATGGAGGCTAACAAGGGCTGCCCAAAGAACATCTGGATTAAGACATACGGCTTCAAAGTTTTGGTGCTTTACAACAAACGCTCTCAGTCTCCGTTGCCATTGGCAAGCATAGACACCAGTAGTTTTCCGTCGCTCTGGCGTCTTTGTGTGTCGGATTGTTTTCATCTTCATCTAAACTAAGTGCTGGTTGACTATTTTCATCCTCTCTCTCTCGGTTTGCTCTGGTTCAAACTGGAGAGGTTGAACAGAAGCCATTTCCAGTGCGCTGCTAACTGTGAACTGGATGCAGTGAAACCGTATGATGTCACTACCCAGAGTGCATTGAGATATAAATAACAATGGCGGCCTACTGGTAAATCGGTTTTATATAAAATGTGCTTAAAAGGAAAACATTTGGCGTATTTTTGGAAGCACAGTACATATTTTAGCGCAAACATGTCTTAATAGCCGGGGTTCCCTTTAAGTCTTTTTTACATACACCAGTGGCTGTATCGGAGAGCAACTCAGGGACTGTATTTCGCCCAAGCACATTTGGCATACAGACTGGAGCAGCCAGGGATGAAACTATCAACCATCCAACTGATAGATGACCTGCTCTACTTTCTGAGCTAAAGACACCCATACTCACCTGTGACCATAGGTGAGCAAGGCCACAGGTTCTCCAAGGGTGAGGAGTTTGGTCACTTTGGAGGAACTCAGAGTTGAGGTGCTAACCCTCCCGGAGGTGGTTGAGGCAATTAATTAGGATGGCTCCAGGTGAGGTGTTTCAAGCATGTCCTTCTGGGAGGAGACTCTCATGCAGACCCAGGAGACAATTTCCATCTCTCGGCGAGCCTGGGAAAGCCTCGCTGTGTCCGGGAAGAGTTAGAAGAGATGGTTGGTAAGAGGGAGGCATCTGGGCATCTTTTCTTAGACTGCTGCCCTCATGACCCAGACCCGGATAAACAGCAGAAAATGGATGGGTGGATGAATGGATGGATATACAAATACTTTTGGTATTACTACCATAATTCCAAACAAAGTTTTTCTTGCAACTGCATTCAGAAACTAAAACAAATGCAGGAGGTTGTGTAACCACACAAGTGTCCCAGTGTTTTGGAAAGTGTCACATTAAAAGTCTTATTTGTATGAACTTTCTCACAGGAAACAAGAAAAATAATGATGCACTGGTGGCTGCAACGTGAGCTTTGTTTACACCCTATATTTCTCTACACTTTGGAAAATATTGGATGGACTGACAACTTTCGGCAAAATGCTTTGATAGTGAAGACGTATGATTACAGGCAAATTGCTGCTCTACTAGTCTGTTTTACTTTGGATGCTGCTCTTCTGTAACATATATAATTTATTTTAAAAGCATCAGATGTCACAGTCGGATCGCCCTGACAGTAAATCTAACCACTGCAGAAACAATAACTTCTTTGTGACCAAGACGTCTTAACGAATAGAGCGATCATTAATCTCAATTTGAAATCAGGGGAAATTTACCCCTGTTTTTCCTGGATACACTAACAAAACTTTGTTTAAATCCTGCAAGTGATTTCAACAATGACGTTAGTGAGTCATTTATCAAAACCAACAGGAATGATAACCAAAACTACCAAAACAGTGTAGGTTTCCATGTTGGATGCGTCATTTCCCACCATCGCAAATAAATAGTTATAGCTTTCATATCCGTTAGTCACTGCTGTAAAATCTCTGACGTTTTCACTGTGCGCTGACAGGAGGCAAAAAAAAAAAAAAGTTGAACCTGACGAGGTTTAGGCCTGCAGCACTGAAAGTGACGTTGGTTTTACTGTGCCCAGTCTAATAAAATCCAAGTCTGACAGACACAAAGGAGCAGAGTTCAGTGGAAATGGAATTTTTGAAGCTGAGCAGCACCTTGGTGTGTTCTCATTCTGTCCTCTGAAGTCATAAAAAGACACTCATTTCATCGCTTACCAAAAATCTCTGGATTCATTTTCCAGATGGTTTTATGTTGGCTGGGAATGAGTCATCAAAACTTCAAGGTTTGGGAAGCAGTTGGAAAAGTAGACCTGCTGACGAAAACATTTCCCAGCATGCTCAGTTAGTCACACAAGAGGATGATGGACTGAAGCTCATCTGAATAAATACATGAAAACAAATCTTCCACTTCCCTGGACGGCGATGAGGTTTTTATCCAACCAGTTATTTATCCAGGGTACATTCACTCTCTCTCTCAACAATGCCGTGATTAAGTACCATAAAGCTGCGCACAATATCATCTGGGAGCTACCCAACGCAACCACAGACTCCCACTGTCAGCTACTGGGAGCTGCCTGGTTTACAACCACAGCCTGCTGCAGCCTCAGAGCTAATTGGAAGTTAAGTACCTCATTCAAGGGCGCAACTGTGGCATCAGAGGCTGGGTCTAATTCTGACCTGCTTCTTCCTGTATACTTTGTGTGATAAATGTAGTGTAACGATTCTTTTTGGAATAATCTAAGGATGACAAAGCGCTTTGAATCTGATTTCCAAGAACTATTTTTCATGTTGAGGCCCAATTTTGTCCTGAACAGTCCTGAAAACCTTGTAAATTGATTGACAATGAGCTGGATAATTTATATATTCCATGGGAGATTTTTTTTATTAGCACTATTAGTGTTTATCCAACCAATAACAATATTAGACTTTATTGAAGAGCCCCAACTGCTTCCCAATCCACAAAGCACCTTACCTCCTTTCCTTCGTATAGGGGTCCCACATGTAGCCCTTTTTAAACTCAGCCCACTCTCTAGGTGAGGGAAGAGAAACTAATCCACATCAAAATAAGCCAGTTCAGTTAGCTTGGACATCTTGGAAGCCTTGTGGATGTCTCTTAGGTGAGGTGTTTAAAGCAACCTGTATGGAGAGGAGGCCCCGATGTAGACCTAGGATACACTGGAGAGATTAGGGCTCTTGGATGGCTGGGAACATCACAGAGGTGTAAAAGTGAATTTTTCTTTAGTTGAATTATGCCTCTTGTTGTATTGTCAGACTTTAGGATTATCAACAATTGAGTTTTTACTTTGGGTCAGCTGGGATATTAATTGATGGGTGGAGGGAATTCTCTCTCAGTTTCAGAAATCCTAAACAGGCAATGGGAATGTAACTACAAAGGATCACTGTCCAGCAAAAAATAAAAGACAATAAGGTTTCATTTCACAGGTAATATGGTCCTGTATCTTTAAAATGTGAATCTTTGTAATGAAGAGATTTCTTTTATTGGTGCTTCTTGTTTAAATGCCTTATATTAGCGAAGATGTACATCTGCTGTAAGACAAAGCGTCTAGCGTAAGCACCATGCTGCTCTTTTTCTAAGTCCTTACTCATTGTCCTTCACACCTTTCCTTCACTTCATTATGTTTTCCAGCGAGGTCAAGGAAAAGTGGTTAGGAAAATCAGATAGGTGGTAATTGTTTGGACTGTTTGACCACACCCAAGTCTATTTATACACCGAGGGCTGACTGCGAACAAGACACAGAAGAAAGTAATCAAGACGATCAGAGAGCGAAGAATTTAAAACTGGAACAAGACACTAGAGAAAACATTTTATCAAAGTAAAAGAGGAAACAACCCCAAGAGACAAACGCAAAACATGAAGACAGAGGACAATGTCATAAGCATAGAAAGACGAGAAAGTGGGGGGAACTGATGCTGGGACAGTGTACTCATCCAAACTTGTTATACATCAACTACAAAAGGATCTAATGCTCAAACATAATGAAAACAAAAAAGGAATCAAAATCTCAGCCCAAATATAAGAAGAAACTTCAAAGAGACTTAACAATTATAGGTCACATTTTCTTTACAGTTTTATTCCACTGTGCACTCTTTGTGTTGTTTGTTTCTAACCACCTTGTTACTCATCCCTCTGACATTCCTTCTGGCTTTATTTCCACATACAGACAAACCCCGAAGAGTTATTCCCATGAATTGCTCAGCTCTGATGCTGATGGGCAGTGAAGCGTTAGATATCTGAGGAATGAAGTGGGAGAAGAAAAATAAGACGCTCTCCATCATATTACTCATAAATTTACTTCCTTCTTTTTGTCAGAGCTGGCTGGAGAAGACCGCTGGCTGTTTGATATCGCTGCACAAGCGTCCAACAGGCTTATGCAGAGATGGGCTTAGGTTGCTCAGGCCTGGTTTTATTCTCCGTCTTGAAACTGTGAACATTTTTTCTGGGAGCTGTCTCTGGTATCTCAAACATGGCATCAAAAATTCCACAAGTCCATCGGATGCCACGATCAGCAAACACAGATACAAGCGATTTTCTCACAGTAGTCTTGAAGAGCAATGCCACTTAAGGAATCCCAAATAGGAAGACTGCAGTCTTCCTTTCTGGGAGCTGTCTCTGGTATCTCAAACATGGCAAAATCCCAAATAGGAAGACTGCAGTCTTCCTATTTGGGATTCTGTGCATATGCCATGACACTGTATTATGGCTATTTTATGAATAAACAATTTAGAATTTGGAGCGAGCCCTTTGTGGAAGGCGCAGTTTCAGATGAAACACTTGGGGGGAGGAAAGAAAACACAGATATCCTCTGAGTTTTAATAAACATCTCTTTGCTGTATTTCCTTCCAGTTTACAGCCTGTCTTTTCAACTCTTTCAAAGCTTTTGATAATGGGCTAAAACCAGAAGTGCTTCCTGATTATTAAAGCTCATTGCAAAGTCTAATTTGATTATGTGAAGTGGAAATTGCTATGATGTGATCAAGTTTATCCAACTTTGCAAAACAAGCCAATTCTCCCAGGTTTTTGTTTGTTTGTTTGTTTTTTTCAGGTTTACTTGTAAATGAACCACATTGATCTCGGATTATGTTGAAGGTTTTTGTAAATTTAAAGAATTCATTCTTTTAAACTTCAAAATTCTGAGTGATTTTTCCCCTCTGAGTAATAACCTCTCTCAGGCCTCTGGAGAAATCTCTACATGCATGGGACAATGTCAGAAATCAGCAGTGAATGCTGGTGATCTTTATCGGGAAAACCACCGTCAGTGAGCACAGTTCACTGCTGCATCAAGGAAAACTCAAACATCAAAGGACTGAACAGGTACAAACAAGATCCAGACACAAGACAGACATAGGCGAAGTAGAAAACTGTCAAAAATTTTAACTGCTTTTGGAAAACCTGAAATGTTTCCTCCAGGCTAAAAGAAGACGAGGGGGGACCATCCAGCATCAAAGCCAGCATCTCTGATGGTATTAGGGAACACATGGCAAGTAACACATGAAGCCATCCTGGCAACATCTTTCATATAAATCCGCCTTCAGCACATACAGTAGATGTGAGCAGATACACAGCATGTCTCTGTAGTAGGAGTCCAGGTGCTAAACTGGCCAGTATACATGGGGGGTAAATTATCAGTGTTGTTTTCACACAGTTAGTTTCTGTTATGTTAAACTTGTGGTACATAGTGTGGGATCATGTTGACAGAGAACAGAACAAAAGGCAGAAACATCCAAAGAAGAGCTTTGACTGTCCTTCAAGACGCCTGCAGAACTATTCCTGAAGACGACTTAAAGACATGACAAGAAAGCTGCCTAAGAGAGTTCAGACGGTGCTGAAGAATAAAGGTGGTCACACCAAATATTGACTTTCAAACTCAGCAATATTTCCATGTATGCTTGCCATTTTCCTAGCAACATAAAAAGGAATGGGGGGCCTCAACACCTTTATTCGCTGCTCTATAATCCTTAATTGCTGAATTAGATGTTAATGTTGTGAAATGAAAAAAAATATAATGACTGACGGTATCGTTGCTCAAAAACTGGTCAAATTATTCTGTTGGTAGGTGGTTCTTTGGCAATTTGATTAGATCATAATATGTGATATGGAGGGAAACCTTCAGGGGTCTAAGATGTGCTCGTGTGCTACGTTATTGAGTTATTCAGAACTACTTAAAACAATAAAACCTACCTGATCGGACACTTCCGACTGGTTATTCTCACATCTTAGTAACACTTTAATCAAAATAGTATACTTTTTAAATTCTACATGATATAAATTAACATTAGCCTGATTTGGTGTCTTGGCAGTCATTTAATATTAACACAGCTTAAAAGGAGGATTAGTTACTGTGCTGTATCAAATGACACACATTTTGGTGAATAACATAAAACAGCTTCTCTTGGTTGGACAGTTATTTCCCATTGCTAGTTTGGGAATTTCTTCCTTTAGAGCATCAAAAAGCAGCACAAAAGGTTTGTGTTTTCTCAAGAAAAATGTTTAAACCCCTTGTAACAGGGCAGCCCTTAGCGGCTGGAAACACAGTGAGACAGACCAAGGCAAGTGTAGTGGAACAAAGTATTTATTTGCTATATGGCTCTCCTTACAACAATTAACTTGTCGAGCTTCTTCACAGCACAAAAATCCATCCTCTAATGACAACTGGCAGCCTTAAATATGTTCAGCTGTCACAGACTTAACCATTATTCCACTCTCAGGTAAATTCTTAAATCCCAACCTTCCACCACAGTATACAATATATCAATAAGAATAAATAAATACATAAATACATTTTCACATTTACATATTAATAAATATTTCACACTTTAATGTTACACCAAACCCAATATTATAAAAACCCAGAAACCCAAGCACAAAAAGATTCACCACACTCTCTTTACCAATGGTCTCTCCCGGAACCTTTAAATGGTGTCTGGACCCCTGGGGAAACATTTGCCCAAACACCTTGAAGAGGACACAGGCAAGAAAGGTGAGTAATCATTAACTTACAAACACTTATTTGCACCACTTTTCCCTAGATTTCACACACACATTTGCATTAGTTTTCCTTATTGGTAAACCTTAATCACAATCTCAATCACCATTCTTCTCTCCTGACAGACAACCACCACATTCCTTGATGAGGAGCAGCTGTGCAGGATCTGAAACAAGGCCACCAACTGATTTTAAAATTCCCAATAAATAGTCAATAAATATTTAAACTTCTTGTGTGCAAATCCATGCTTAAAGTGCAATGCTACATAAAGTGCTTGATAAGGTGCTTTTAATAAAGTGAAAGGTGTGCTCTAAAGTGCTATACAGACAATACAATATAAATAAATGCAGTAAGGGAGTCCTCTTCCTTACACCCCTTGTCAGAGCCTCTGAGTATGATGGCAGCAGCAGAAATGCTTCCCACAAGTCCAGATGTGGCATCTACATGTATATATCCATGTCAGTCCAGATCTGTCACCCACAAATATGAACAAGAAATACAAAAATGGAGGCCACAAACTGCTGAGCAGATGAAATCTTATATCTTCTACGAAATTCTCAGTCTCTAACTCTTACAGAGATAATGCAACACACTCGTCCTTGAATTGTGTTGCTGGCATTAAAATCAAAATGAGCAGATCTTTTTTTTTTTTTAATTTCATATAATTTAGAAATGATTGCTTTATTTTATTCAGGTTTGCAAAACATCCCCAGTTTTGGGGGAACAGCATTATAGAATCATAAGAGTTAATACTCTATGTAATGAATAGTGACTGTTTTACATTTGAGGGGGGATTTTTTTTCTCTATTTTGAGGCTGAAATTATTATATTGCCTATGAATGTTAAAGATAAAAGGCCTAATGTGTGTTTCTTGTTCTTCCAGACTATGCCAAAGCGATGACAGGCATCAAGCACAAGGCAGCATATGAACCACAATAACTGTTTTTATAACTATACAGTAAATTCTGCAAACAATAGAGATGTCCTAGAGTGGGAAACAGATGAGTTCCATGAGCTCAGTGGCAGGTCAGTTCCCCCTCCAACGCTGAGGGTTTGTGGATATTTTTACTGTGATGTTGCAGTTTGTTCAGCTGCAGAGTTGAGTAGTCGCTGTTGTTGATGAAACCTCAGAATTTTTGTGGACGATCTCAGTGAGCGTTCTTGTGGGTTGTAGTGAGCTAAAGGGCTTTTGTCTTTCTGCTGATGTTGTGGAAACATCAACAAAGATGGATTTCAAGAGTTTCTATGAATGTTTACGTGTGTTACAGAAAAAATGAATGGTTACTGTGTTTTACTACACCAAATCTCTGCTTGCAAACTTGTCCTACATGATCAGAATCTGAGTAGCCAAACTTGGCATATAATTCAAAACAATAACATATAATTCAGCAAATAATGACCACAGAGTACTGAACAAAGGTTTTGAGTCCCCCCCTTTCTTTTTATGTTGCTAGGAAAATGGCAAACATACATAGAAATACAGCATATGAAGCAAACAGAGTTTGTACAGTCTGAACGCTCTTAGGCAGCTTTCTTGTCATGTCTTTAAGTCGTCTTCAGGAATAGTTCAGACCATACAATGCTCAGAAAACTGCAAAAAATGCCTGTTTGTTTTTTTCAATTCACATTAATAAATACAGTTCACTTTTACACCGTGATAATCTCACTTACCTTCAAGATCTTCCACTTTAACAAACTTACTTCATTTCTGCTGCAGCTGAAGCTCATACAATGAGGAGGTTTTATTTATTTTTTCTTTGATTCGTGATCTCTCTCTAGGCATGCTGCCGCTTACGGGACGGCAGAAAAATGCTCCTACTTCAAATAGCTGGGAGGCTGTGTGGGCCACAAATCATTTCTCTAACCAGCCAGGATCCTTCCTTCCAGGAGTTTCATTCCAACCTGATAAAAGTCCAACACCTGCTTTTCCTTAAATTAGACACTTTTAGTTCAATCATTGGAGGAAATGGTTCTTAACTAACAAGCCAAGTAAGTGTCAGTATAATCGACCGACATGCTTTAAATAATTCTAACATGTTGTGTGGTAACATGTCGTTATTTGGTTAGAGCTCTGATCTGTATCAGAATGAGCTGTTTTATTGGAAATCAGGTCAGTATTCATGAGACGCACGCTCAGATGCAAACAGCTAAAACGCTGATGCTTCAACACTGAGCTCTCTGTACTGTAAAGATCTTCCACAAGGATTTGAATATCTTCTGATTATGATTTACATGCAGCGAAGATCAAAAGGGCTTCCAAATTTATGTGCAGCTTGCAGCCTGATAACTCCTCCACCAAACAAATTGCTAACAAGCTGGCTGTGCACCACAGGAGTGCCTTTAACAAGCACTAATGTTCAGCTGTGTGAGCCGGCAGTATAAATAAGTGCAGAGGTTTTTCAGAGGCTGCTGGGTTAAAGTACAGGGTAGGAGGTAGTTAGGTCAGAGGTCCAGACGATTTCATGAGAAGCGTCTGGCAGTCTATTTGTCGGCTTTGTGGGAGGCCGAATGCAAAACTTCTCTTTATTTAGTCTGACGCAGACAAACAAATCTGTCAATAAGGTGTTTTTTCTGTTTCCATAAATTTAGGATCACATGACTTCTGGGAAATGGGTTCTGAATGGAGCTTTCCTGAACTGAGTAATATGAATGAAATTGTGGGACTTTTTTAATTATTGGATCCTATTGAGTGTTAAATTCCACGATACAATCATGGGATTTTTTTTTCTATTACAAGTAGCAAGTTCTCCACAAAGACCACAATAAGACCGCAGGGAGAAATAAGCAAGCATGACCAGGTCTTCCTAGAAATTTTATTTACAGGGTGCAGGTGTGGCAACATTCACATGCAGCACTCTTAGGGAGGGATTCTTGTAAGCCTCTTGCTTTTTTAAGAGGTCTCCAACCCAAATATTTGGTCTAATGTACAACCTCAGTTTCAGTAAACTTAGCATGCTGTGTCAAATGTAAAAATAAATACAGAATTCAATGATTTGTGAGAAAATGTACCAGTCTAAGAAAAATATGATCTCATACTGAATTTTAAAAGTTGCGACAAGGGTAAAAAAAAAAGGCTGGAAAAGTAAGTGGTACTTAGCAGAAACAGCTGGAGGAACATTTTGTAGCTAGTTGGGCTAATTGGCAGGAGCAGTTTCTCATAAGTAGAGATGTAAACTTTCTCAGAAGTAAAATTGGGGAGGCTTTGAATATCTCATCTGGAGAAATCTGTGTGTAAGAGGCAAAGCTCAAAATCTGTATTTATCTTGACGTTTTCTGCTTTAAAATTAGTGATGATTCTGTCGTGGAAATCAGTGCTAGGACTCAGGAACACTTCTATCAATCATTGTCTGTGAACACTCTTTGCCCTGCCATCCACAAAAACAGGTTAAAGCTCTATCATGCAAAGAAGCCATGTACAAACATGATCCTGAAAGGCTGCTCTCCTCTCTGGGCCAAAACTCATTTAAAATGCACTGAGGCAAAGTGGAAACCTGTTCTGAGTCAGGTTAATACAGATACGAAATTGTCTTTGGAAAAAATGGACGCCACAGCCTATCAAATTGAAAGCTTATACATCTGGAAGCTGCCTCGTCTCTGTCACTGCGCCCCAGGGCAGCTGTGGCTACAATGTAGCTTGCCATCACCAGTGTGTGAATGTGTGTGTGAATGACTGAATGTAGTGTAAAGCGCTTTGGGGTCCTTAGGGACTAAGTCAAGCGCTATACAAATACAGGCCATTTACCATTTTACCATTTAAAAGGTATAAACAGGTTTTGAAGCAACATGTACTCCCATCCAGGCAACTTCTTTTTCAGGGAAGGCCTTGCATATTTCACCAGGACAATGTTAAACAGCATGCTGCATCTATTACAGCAGCATGGCTTCATAGTAGAAACGTCTGGGTGCTGAACTGTCCCGCCTGCAGTCCAGACCTTTCACCAACTGAAATAATGTGGAGCAGCGTGAAATAAACAAAGACTCACCCGGACTGTTGAGCAGCTGGACTCCTATATCAGGCAAGAATGGACCAACATTCATCTGCCAAAAGTCTAGCAACTGGTCTCCTCAGTTCCCAGATGTTTACAAAATGATTATGAACTTTAACTAAAAAAGATCAGAACTTAAGCATATAACCACAGCATTTAAGAATATTGTGTGACATTACAACTTGTGCAATATTCTCAACCTCACTTTTGTTTCACTCTCTCTCTCTCTCTCTCTTTAGAAACAGGTGATCCAGTCATGCATAACAATACAAACAGTTTAACATTTAAGTTCACCTTTCACTATGAAATAATATCAAATTTCATAATAATAATAACAATAATAATAAATGTCTGTCATAAATTTCCTAACTGCAGCATGTCACCAAGATCATTCCTGATGAAAAACTGTGATTTTACAAGTTGAAATAAGAAAATAAGAAGTTGCAGATCTCACCTTGTGTAGGTGGGCTCAAAGGCACCAACAGCACAAACATGGTCAAAAGGTCCAGTTCAAGGACTATAGCTCCTTATTTTAGCACAAATCAAAGCAGCCATGCCCTCAATAAAGACAGATTGATGTTAGTTAGAACATTTGCAGCAGGATGTAAACAAGTTAAACATTTTTTTTTTTTTTTGCCTGTCCCGTTTGGCTCTTTTGCCATCAGAATTGTTGTCTAAAGGCAAAGAAAGATGCCCAACGGATTTACTTTACCAAATTGACCATCCCAGCCTTGCCGTAATGGTCCATTTGATTCACCTTTTATTGTTTCTTTTATTTTCACTTACTGAATACGGGACAGACTTGACTGGGGGAAAGAAGGGGAGAAAGAAAGAGGGAAAGAGAAACAGCTGAGAAGAGGGACGGGGGAGAAGGGCAAAAAACAAAAACCAACAGAACGGGCAGAGAAAAAAAAATGCATATATCGATCACCTGGATCGATATATTAAACATTTTTACATGTGACTCTGTGGGGACTCACTCCCTTTTGGAGCCAGCCTCAAGTGGCCACTAGAGGAACCACCGTTTTTGGCACTTCGACATATGCTTTTTTACATCTGCTTGATAAAAAAGAAACTATTCCAAACTATTTCTTGAAAGAAATGAATAGTTTTGCTCAGTTAGACAATGGTGCCTGCCAAACTGCTTTTGTAGCAGTGGATGTTTTGATTGTAAAAATAAGCTACTGCCACATTAGAGTGTTGCTTTTTACAAAGGGTATTACCATCACAAATTACTGGAACACTTAATGGTCACATGTTTGAGTGTTATAAGCATATTAAACAGGAGTTATTCACTGAGGTTTTTCTACTTTCAAATATAAATTCTTGATATAACAAAGTTGTTATAGTGGTCATGTTACCAAGAAGACTAGTTTGAGTCCCATATGGATATGGAACACAACTTCTTCTTCTTTTCTTTTTTTTTACTGGTTTTCCTATTGTATATGGATTTCAACTTTTACTGGATGTTTGGATAGATGGGGCTTCCAGACCACAGCACGACTCTGAAATTGGTTATTTCCAGTGGTTTGCACCAAACCATGACATCGTGTCAAAATACACAAGCTTTGGAACACCAACCATCCAAGTAGGCATATCATGTGTGTTTTAAAAGTCATGGCAATTGTTGTGGGTTGGCAATATGCATACATATGACTAAGGGATTATTATGTGCTCTCTCTCAATAGCCCAAATCAAGGTTCTTAATCGAGGTAATGCGGTAAAGAGGTTTCGTTTCCATGCAGAAGAATGTACTGTTGCTTGCAAGAAGTTTTGAAAAACTTTCCTGAAATCAGTATTGTCTAAAAACGCCACTAGGTTGGGTAAAGAAAAGATTGTGGCTGGTGTCCCAGGCAGGAATTTTAAGTTGGCGTGCTAATCAGTGAAAACTAGCTCATTGTATTACTTTTTGTATTTTGTATTTTATTACTGGTCACAATTAATGATAACAGATTAGGCCTTCTAGTACAATCGTGCAGTGATTACAGCAAACTAAATAAATTTAAAGTTGGCGGACATGATAAATCTTACTTAAAATATTAAGCAATTGTTATTGTATTAAGCAATTTTGAAACAATGAAATCTCCATTTCATTATTAATTCTTTCTATCTCCAGCTTACTTGAACGGTAAACTACTGTGCAAAAGTCTTGAGCCACCATTCATTTCTTTCTACGTTGTGTTCAAGGAGACAGACTTTCGCGTCATTGTCAGGGTCTTGAGCAATAGTTTTCCAGGCTTTCTGATGGTCTTTTTTATTTCTTTGACACTGACTGCTTTTTCACTCATTTGTCAGTCCAGCTTCTTTAGTTGAGTCTATGAAAACTGCCAAAGATAACAGTTTGACAGACATAAAATTATATTCTTGTAACAACAACGTGATTCCCAAAGAGCTATTGGCTAGAAATTTGGCCAATTTCAACATGGGGTACAGTGTTTTCTTAAAAAGGTGAAGAAACTGAAAATGTGGAGAACAAAGGAAAAAATATCAGTCCTAGAAAAACATCTACATCAGATTAACAGTATCTGAAAGTAATAACCTTAAGAAACAGGGAGATTTTTAAGCAAAAAAAAAAAACTGATACGGGACCTAAACGATGCATCTGGAAATTCAACAGATCCATCATTAATCAAAAATGATCTCAGTGGAAGGCTGGCTGTCAAGAAGCCAATCTTAACAGGGAGATGAAACAGAGAAAAGGCTAAGGTCTGCCAATGGCAACAGGCCTGTTATCTCCTGACCTCTCCATACAGAGGTCAGGACAGAGCTACAACAGTGAGTGTTTACAGGCATTTGTAAATCACGGTGGAGCCTCTGTCATGGTTTGGGGCTGCATTTCAACCTGTGGTGTTGGAAAACTTGGAAACGTACCATCAGATTTTGATCCACAATGTGAAACCTGGATAGAAAAACACACAGCAGAACACCATCAGTCATGGATCGGCTTCCCCAGACCTCAACACTACTGAAGCAGTGTGGGATCATGTTGACAGAGAACAGAACAAAAGGCAGAAACATCCAGAGAAGAGCTTTGAATGTCCTTCAAGAAGCCTGCAGAACTATTCCTGAAGACTCGGTAGTATTGTACAAACTCAGTGTTTGCTTAATAAGCTGTATTTCTATGTATGTTTGTACATATTTCAACAAAATACTGCACATATCTTCCATTTTCCTATCAAACATACTGTATGTGCGGTGTTTCAAGGCTTTGACACAGTACTATGTGTCAGAAAAACTGAAACCAAAATCCAACCCTTTCACTTTCAGACCCACTTGGCTGACTTTTCACAATCACCAGGTGTCTTGTTAGTGGCTTAGGGTTAAAGCAATGAAAGCGTTTTGGTTAATGTTAGAGGAAGGCTGTGGTTTTATCACTGTGAATATCGCCTTCTTTCTCCAACCTCACACAACAGCTGCCAATGAGTGAACATAACCAGTGAAACCAGATGACATGATGCAATCAGATGTTTTACCAGAAAACAAATGAGACCAGACCATATCTGTATCATAGCAAGCACTTTTTTACTGGAAGGCTGCAAAGCCTTGCACAGATGAAGATTTCACCTGCTATATGGTGGATGACGAACCTGTTGGGCTGCGTTTCTGCTGCGTAAACATTTTGTGCATAAAAAAAAAATGCTCAAAAATTCTCTAAGTCTCAATCTGGACAGGTGGTGTGGATAATTCTCTCAAGTGTCTCCGATCCAGAGAGCCCCAGGTTGTTCATTTTGTCATTGTGATTTTGCCTCTGTTGCTAAGATGTTTTTCAGTGGAAATTTGAAAATATAGCCTAGGGCTTACTGTCTCAGGTTTAGGTATGAGGTCTTTAGTAAACTGAAAGCTGTGGTTTTGTCATTAAAGTCTCCGTTAACCAGAATGTTTTTCCTCTAACCTCAACTAATAGCAGCCAATGTACAAATGGAACCATAAAAAATGGCTATGATCCTCCAAGATGGCCCATCTGGCAGGATCGTATTCACTTCCCTTTGTACGGCTGAACACAAATCACTGGATATGAGACTGGTCTGATGAAATATTGTGGTCATGTAAATGAAAATGTCCATCAACACATAATGTTCGTGAATCAGTGTATTTGTCATAGAAAATGTTTTATATCTACATTCTCGTAGTCCCAGGCTTGGTGCTGTCTCTGAGTTGTTGAAGTTGAATGATGTAAATCTCCCGAAATCTCTCCTGAATTGACATCTGGTCACAGTGGAGGCCATTTGTGTACAGTGAACTCATTGTCACCTGTCGTGGTCTTCTGCCGCTGTAGCCCATCTGTTTCGAGGTTCAACGCGTTGTGTTCAGACATGCTTTTCTGCATACCTTGGTTATTAGCAGAAGTAGTCCGGCCTCCTCTGGCCTCTGACATCAACAAGGCATTTTCACTGGATATTTTCTCTTTTTCAGACCATTCTTTGTAAACTCTGAAATACTCAGACCAACAACCGTGCCACATCTGTCTTCCTCAGTCAGATGCTCAGTTTGAACATAGGCAGGACTTCTATTTGTTCACATTTTGCATCCAATCTAATAAAGGTTTGTGTTTTGTTTGCTTACTTTCTGCACTCGGGTTCTTGTTTTTGTAACCCTGGCGATCTTGAGGCAACGCTTAGTCACCTTTAAAATGTACTTTAGTAAATTGTGAAAAAATAAACATTTCAAGAGTTTCAGACACAAACACTGATCATGATTCATTTAGTTTTTACTATTCAGGAGTTGAGCAGCCTCGGGGATCATCATTCCTTCGGATAGCTCACTATTTAAAACAAGCGCATGTATTTATCTTCCCAGATGGCATTTCCTCAATGACAATAGTTGAACTATTTTAACATCATGTCTGTTTTTAATACCTGATCTTGTCAATGTAATATACCTGGTTCTTTAAAACCACTGGTATTTCTTCAAAGATTATCAGACTTTTTTTTTCTTTTTTCCTCATGCAGCTGTCAACCTCTCATCCCGCAAAAACAATGACTAACAGCTTAGAGTGACTCATCAGCCCACAGATATCTGACACCGAGCTGCAAAATAAAACATATCAGACTGCATCATTAGAGTGCTGAAATATTGTTGTGTGAGTTTATTCTTCTAAAACATTACTTCACCCGCGATGTAAATCCACTCTGTAATCTGTTAGAAATTCATTAAAGTCTTCTTGATTCAAATTCCCAGCACTGTTTCTGCAGGCAGGAGTTTCCAGTGGTAAAAGCATGTTGTAAAGACAATAAAATCCACAGTGAATGAGCTATAAAAGCACAATAAACAAGCCACAAACTACCAGACGATGCAGACATGGCTTGCAGACACCAGCTAAAACACCAGCTGATAAGAATAGGGAATCCAAAGACCACTTTCCAGAGAGAAAGACTAATAAAGGTGTGGGGTGCCTCTTCATTTTATGTGCAGATTATTCTGTCTAATTGCAGTAAATACAGTGAGAAAGAGCCTGTTTCCTGGCTCCTAATTATATTCTCTCTGGAGGTCAAATCAGGGCAAAGAAAAGAGGTAATTTTCTCATTTGGTGAAGTGCTGGAGACTAAACTGTTATGAATAAAGACAGAGCAGCTGTTATTTATGAAAAAATGCTGTCACTATTGATTGAAAACCTCTTGACGCCAGTTCCAGTAATCTTCTCCACTTAAATTACAGTAAAGCGGTCAATGACGCACTCCTCTCGGGGTTCAGAACATTTTACCCCATTCAAAGTAACAGAGCCATTTTTCGGGCCTGCTGCAGAAGGACTGTCAGCGTACCTGGTCTGGTTCCATGGCCTTTCTGTTGCTTCTGAGTTTTTTTGGTTCTTGTTTATTACTCAAGCATTTTTGATTCATTTTCACTGACGTATCAGTGCTTTGAGTGATTTTGAGTATTACTTGTTGTAAGCAACCTTTAAGCAACTTTTTTCACATTTAGTTTTGGATGCCTTATTGCTGTTCTCACATAGGTTTAGCCCCATGTTTTTTATTGTAAGTTTGTCATAGTTTCCTCTGTGTTTCCTATGTGCTCCTTCCTCGGTCTCAACTTTAGGTGTTCCCCTTCCCAATCTACTTCCTGTCTGTGGATATTGACTATGTTCAGCTGTGCTCTGTCGCCTCTTCCTCCACCACACCACCCAGCCACTTTCCTTGTTCCTGTGTTCTTTTGGGCGTCTGCACTTTTTGTATTCCTGTTCCTCCTGACTTTAAATGCTCCATTTGTTGGTCTGCTTTTTGAACTGATTCATGAGGAAAAACTCATTCAGAGGGGCGATTTGCACTTCAGACTTTTGGACCCTATTGAGCCTTCAGACCTTCGTGATTTATTTGTATTATATCCAAAGTTTCAAAGAATATATTGAATTCAATTTATTTATATGGTACTAAATCATAACAAGAGCACCTAAAGGCAATCTATATATTGTAAGGTAAAAACCCCGCAATAAGAGAGAGAAAACCCCAACAATTAGATGATCTCCTATGAGGACGCTCTTGGCGAAAGTGGTACAGAAAAACTTATTAGCCCTTTACATGACAAAATGTAAGAGTGAGTGCCCATGAGTACTGAAGAATGCATGGTTTTATTCTGTTTTTTGTGACTTTTTGTCATGACTAAGCTGTCTGTATATACACTCAACAAAAATATAAACGCAACACCTTTGTTACTGCTCCCATTCCCCATGGGATGGACGTAGAGACCTAAAATTCATTCCAGATACACAATATAACCATCCCTCCCAAACAGTGGTCACAAATCAGTCCAAATGTGTGGTAGTGGGCACATCTGCTATATTGAGATAATCCATCCCACCTCACAGGTGTGCCACAGCAGGATGCTGATCTGACATCATGAGTAGTGCACAGGTGTACCTCAGACTGCCCACAACAAAAGGCCACCCTGGAATGTGCAGTTTTGTCTCACAGCAAAATGCCACAGATGCCACAAGCAATGAGGGAGCGTGCAATTGGCATGCTGACAGCAGGAATGTCAACCAGATCTGTCGCCCGTGCATTGAATGTTCATTTCTCAACCATAAGCCGTCTCCACAGGCGTTTCAGAGAATATGGCAGCACATCCAACCGGCCTCACAACCGCAGACCTCGTGTAACCACACCAGCCCAGGACCTCCACATCCAGCAGGTTCACCTCCAAGATCGTCTGAGACCAGCCACCCAGACAGCTGCTGGAACAATTGGTTTGCACAACCAAACAATTTCTGCACAAACTGTCAGAAACCGTCTCAGGGACGCTCAACTGCATGCCCGTCGTCCTCATCGGGGTCTTGACCTGACTCCAGCTCGTCGCCGTAACAGACTTGTGTGGGCAAATGCTCACATTCGATGGCGTCTGGCACGTTGGAGAGGTGTGCGCTTCACGGATGAATCATGGTTCACATTGTTCAGGGCAGATGGCAGCTGAGAATGTCCCAGTTCTTGCATGGCCAGCATACTCACCGGACATGTCACCCATTGAGCATGTTCGGGATGTGCTTGACCGGCGTATACGACAGCGTGTACCAGTTCCCACGAATATCCAACAACCTCGCACAGCCATTGAAGTGGAGTGGACCAACATTCCACAGGCCACAACTGACAATCTGATAGACTCCATGCGACGATGTGTTGCACTGCATGAGGCAAATGGTGGTCACACCAGATACTGACCGGTTCTGGGTCCCCAGACCCCCAATAGCGCAAAAAACTGCACATTCCAGGGTGGCCTTTTGTTGTGGGCAGTCTGAGGTACACCTGTGCACTACTCATGATGTCAGATCAGCATCCTGATGTGGCACACCTGTGAGGTGGGATGGATTATCTCAATATAGCAGATGTGCCCACTACCACACATTTGGACTGATTTGTGACCACTGTTTGGGAGGGATGGTTATATTGTGTATTTGGAATGAATTTTAGGTCTCTACGTCCATCCCATGGGGAATGGGAGCAAAAACAAAAGTGTTGCGTTTATATTTTTGTTGAGTGTATTAGCCTATTGAGAGATAACCGGCACTCCCCAATGTTTAAAACTGAGCTAAAACAAAGCTGTATTAAATAATCAGGAAGGGATTATTATTATTATGTTGAAATGAGGCTTAAAGGTCAACAGAGGCTCTTTGGGATTTTAAGTTATTCAGAATTGAAACTGAAATCATCCAAAAATGGCCGTCTGACTGACTTTTTCTTCAAAATAATTCTATCCTCAGCAGGTATCTTCAAGATGGCTTCGGATGGCCTTGATTCTTGAAATGCCACAGGCTTTATAAAAGCTGACATATAAACTTTAAAAGTTTATATGTCAGCTTTAATACTTGTATCTACTTCTGAAAGATTACCCTGCTGTAATAAAGCATCTGCTGTGTTGTAAAAGAGGCTGTTTCTCTTTTCTCCAGACAAAGAGCATAGTTCAACTTCATGGGCGGGTGTAAAAGTGAGGAAGAAAAAAAAAGCTGAGTCTTTGGCTCAAAGAATCTATGTTTCCATATGTTTGACTCATTATTTGAAATACTGGTGATGCTCATTGTTAACAGGCAACAATGTAACCTTATCAATGGCTAAATATGTTCCTCTTAAGATCCTGCAGTCAGAAGGAATGAGTTAAAGAGTTTAGTGGCTGAAATAGGTACAAGTGCAAACACAAAGAGCTTCTGCTGGTTTCCTGTAAATGAAAAGCTGTTTTAATTCCTCACTTCCATGATGGAAACCAACGCTGCATCCAAACTTGCCAACATCTGCCACTAATTTACCAGAGCATCCGCTCCCGGATACAGCTATTAACCAGAGCTGCTGCTCGCCGTGTCCCCTTCGACTGCACGGCTTTCACCACTAACCAGCCACTCATCCTCGAGCCGCTGGTGCTAGTGACTGGCCTGACATGGAAAATAACATGACTCCAGCAGGCCTGTAATTTCCAATGGCTGTGACCTTTAATCATATCTTGATCTACATCCTTTATCCTTCTGTCTGTCGGTGGCCCGATGTTAATTTGAGACCTCATATGTCTGAAAGAGTCGACCGGATTCTGTGTTTCATATTTTGGAGACGTGTCAAAGCACGAGGATGGGCAAAAGGAAGCAGATGTTTACGCATTCTGACATCTGCGAAACCAAACAACATTCGAGCTGAGTTGAATAATATTGTTTCATTGCAAAAATGAGGTTTGCTCTTAATGGAGACCAGATCTGAGATGTTCATTATCATCACACGTGGTTTAAAGAGACTTTAGAAACAAAGGTAACCTCGTGTTCTCATTCTGCCACAACATTAGTGAGTTTCCAACCTGGAGAGGAGTTCTGGCTCATTTCTATTCATCCTCAAGGTGCTGGCGAGGAGCTGAGATCGAGGCTCTGCCTGATTCTTCCTTCTTCTGTTTCTTTACTCTCATAAACAAGGCAGACAGTCCATCTCTGTCCCTGCAGGTACAACAAACCCAGACTCAACTCACAGGGCTAATTATTGGACGATAAGGTAATGATATAAACTGCTCAAACACTCTGAAAACACGTCAAATCTCAGTGGGAAATGAAATCGTGCATGATATCTATACTGATATGGACAGGGTGGGTACGGTGTTAGGAATGAATCCTATAGAGCCTGAATCTCAGAATGGTACACAGTAGTTTGTATGCACGCCTGACAAGACTGGGGCATGCTCCTAATGAGACAACAGATGGTGTCCTGGAATCTCCCAGATCTGGACCAGGCCATCACTGAGCTCTTGTACAGTCTTTGGTGCAACCTGGCAGTGTCAGATGGACCAAAACTTAATGTCCCAGAGGTCGTCTACTGGATTTAGTTTACGCAAGTGTGACGCCTAGTCAGTGGTATCAGTTGCTTAATCCTACAGGAACTGCTGGCATACTCTCGCCGCATCAGGTTGGGCATGGTTGTGAGAAACCCAGGACCCACTGCGCCAGTGTAGGGTCTGACATTGAGCCCAGGACTCCATCCTGATACCTAATGGCAGTTAGGGTGTTGTTGCCCAGCCTGTAGAAGCCTGTGTGTCCCTCCATGGATATGCCTCCCCAGACCATCACTGACCCACCACCAAACCAGTCATGCTGAGCAATGTTACAGGCAGCACAATGAACTCCACAGCTGACTGTGCTTTTGAGACTGTGCTGGTAGATACAGCAAACCTTCTGGCAATGACACATATTGATGTGCCATCATGGAGGAGTTGGACTACCTGTGCAAGCTCTTTGGGGTCCATGTAAATCCAAATAAAACAGATGAGGAGGGAAAATCTGTGACTGGCCTCCACCTGCAAAACCTTTCCTGTGTTGGGGGTTGTCTCATTGTTGTCCCTCTAGTACACCTGTTATTAATTTCGTGAATACCAAAGCAGCTGAAACTGATTAACAACCCCCTCTGCGATTTAACCAACAAGATCAATATCTCAGAGGTTTAACTGACTTGATGCTATGCTCTCATTAAAAAGTGTGGGCTTGAGTCCAGATAAGTCAGGACAAATGTTGATTATCTATTGCAAAAAAGCCCAAGGGATCTTTAAATATATATTAAGCTGGACTATGGTGTGAAAAATGTTAATCCGTGAAATCTAACGACTGCAGCTGTGATTGGATTATTCTGCCGTTCAAAGGAAGGACGGGATAAACATCACGAAGCAATAAACTGAAGTTTTTACTAAATCGGCGATGATTTGCTGTCTTTTCGCTGTGCGGGGCTGGGAGCTGACAGAGGGCGTCAGCTTTAAAATCCAGCTTTTAAATCGGAGAAAGTTCACAAGTTGTCGTCAGACTTTGGGAGCGTGTTTACTGCTGTGTAAATGCCACCTCTGCGTGTCGCAATAAAAAAAAGCTGCAGCAGCCTGCGGTGGCACAGTGGAAAGTTACCCAGGCTTTCTCTGGGCCTGTTTTGGTGCTGCCAAATGTTTAAACCGGTGGAGTTGAGTCATGAAGAACACTAATAATGAGGCACAACGGCTGCTGGCTGGCTGACCCCTTCTGTTCTCTGTAGCATTAATCCCAGCAACAGAAGGCAGAAGCTGGACTTTAATTTTAAAACAAGACGTAATCAGAGAAAAAGCTCCAAAAGAAACTGCAGATTCATAAGCACGCTGTCAGCCAAGGACCTATCATCCTTTACAAAGGACTACCATTTGCTTTAATTACCTACTGTAAATCAATTTGTGGATGTCTCAATTAGCCTCTCTACATCACAAAGCCATTAAATCCAAGCTCCGCAGGCACAAATCAAGCCGTCATCATCTTCAAAATGCTACAACTTCACAGGAAAAAAACAAAACCAACAGAGCTCCAGAAACAGAAATGCTGTAGCTCTTAAAAATCTCCCCATAAAGACGAGAGGGTTGCAGCTCAGCTGCCAGGCCCTCGGGGTCCGAGCCAAGCAGCTTTAAAACCTGGTGTGTTTTTAAAACAAAGCTTACTTTCGAACCGGCCCTAGAGGTGGCGCATCCCGGGTAAATGCTCACATGTAACTGCCATGTTTGAGGCAACACCCTGCCATGGCAACGTAGCGGCCAAAAAGTTCCCCTTCGGCTTTGCCAGCAAGCCAGCCAACTTGCAGCGATTTTGTATGTAAAGTAAACGAGAAGTGCTTTTTAATCACAGGGAAGAAAAACAGAGGCTTCACAAACGATCGTTTATATACTATAAGTGTCTCAGATCAGTCTGCACAGGTTTCACCAGCGCTGCTCTAACAAAAAAGCAACAGGTTGCCTACAGGTTAGAGACGTATCCACATATCACTACTATCGATACCGAAGCTGGTATCAATAGTAGTGATATGTGGATCAATATCAAAGTGCTGTAGAGATATTCCCCAGTCATATTTTAAAAAGCTGGATTCTATTGTATCCTCCTTTGTGTGGTTGGGTAAGGTTCCTAGAATTTCCAAAAAAACATCTTGTTAAACAGAAGACTTGTGGTGGCCTTGGACTCCCAAATTTTAGAGTATATTATATGGCTGCACACTTAAATATTCTTTCATTTTGGCTGTGCTGATTTGGAAGGACAGCCTTCATGGTTAATGATGGAACACCTGTCTTGTAGACAAACTTGTCTTCCAGCCCTGCTTAATAGCCCGATAAAAGTGAAGAATACACTATATGGCAGAAATCCTGTGATTCAAAATTCAATTAAGGTCTGGAACCAACTATTGGGCACAGTAAAGGCTCCTAAAATGTATCTGGATGCTCCAATATGTAACAATCATGCCTTCAGGCCTGGGCTGGAGGACATCACGTTTGTGACATGGCAAGGAAGAGGGTTTTGTTCTCTCAAAGATATTTACATTGATGGACATTTTCCATCTTTTCAGCAATTGAGGGTGAAATTTAATCTTCCAATTCTCTGAACCAGGATGGTCTTTTTTTCTTTTTCTTCTTTAAAGAAAAAGAAACACAGCATCTGGGGAAAAGTCGTCCTCACCACAGTCCTGCTAAAAATATCAAATTTACATATTTTTCCCTCTGGCCTGTAACCATCTAGACTGTTTTGGTGTGAGTTACCCAGTTTTGCAGATATCTGCCTTTGAGAACCACAAGGCAAGTTCCATTAGGTTCGCGCACAAAAACACATTAAAAAAAACCTTTTTCCATAAATCATGACCTAGTTACTCCAAAAAAAACCCCAAAAAGCTGCAGCGCTGCTCACATAGGAATACAAACTGAAAGTGCCTCGAATCTGCATTCTTTCAAATGGCCGGCAGGGGGCCACTCCTGTCAGATTGCATAGAAGTCTATGAGAAAAAATAACCTTATTTTTCAGTTGATCTGTGACTTCAGTAAATACTGTCCTGATGGGTTTGTGGTCTTAATTGCTGATTTAAACTCTTCAGCTCAAGTCACTTTATTTTATATCTTTAACAAACATGAAAAATATAGTAAAAATTTTAAAAATGGGGACTTAGCGCACAATATTCTTGTCATATTTAGGGCCCGAGCACCGAGAGTGCGAAGGCCCTATTGTATCTGCTCCGTTTCTTATTCCATTTGTTTTGCCATATTTTAGTTGCTTTAAATGCTTTAAAACCAGCTGCACAAGCTGAAGAATGAGTTTTTAGTTTCAAAGACACGTAAGGTTTACTTCTACCTGCACAGTCCCAGCAGCTCAGTGAAGTCCTCAGTCATGCTGCAGAAGCACTAAACTCCTGTGCACCAAGCAATTAAACTGAGCTTGTACTACAACTTATCTGCGATGTGGGTGTGGTCATACGAAATTGTACGAATTTGTGTAACCCCTTGTCAGAACCTTTTAGAAGTGTTACTGACATCTAATTCAAAATGAGCATATATTTTTCAGGACGTAGTAAAATATCTCAGTTCAACTATCTTCTTCTGTGTTTTCTGTGTTCTATTGTGAATACAATATGGGTTTATGAGGTTTTCAGATCACTGCATTCTGTTTTTATGTACATTTTTACACAGCGTCCCAACCAATAGGGTTGTACGTCAGGGTTTTTAAAGTGCCTTGAGACTGCTTCTGTGGTGTATGAGTGCTATACGAATGAAAGTGACCGCACATCAGACACATTTCCCAGTGGCCTGAGGGGCCTATTTAGCCTCCCATGAACAGTCAACTTAATTTTATAGCAAACAGTCTGACCTCAATCAAAGCTGTCACAATATTTCCCCCTCGCTCAAAGTCCCATGATTTGCAGTAAACATCCATGCACACTGTAATGTCTCAATAACTATGAGTGATGCACATACTAACAAAACGTGGCAACAGGTAATAAATTCATTATCTGGGATGTTTATCATTGTGTTGCTGGACTTCACAAAAGTGACATTTCACAGAACTAGTTTGCCGTCTGAGCTGTTTAAAGGGCCAGTTCATGCATTTTCCAAAGCTGACTACATACTGGATGCTGACAGCCGTCTAATGACAGGAAAATGCAGACAAGTGGCTGACTACTGTGAATAACACGACACTATGGACTAGTGTCCAAATAACGTTAAAAGTATCAAAGCCACAATCAAGTCTTATGGCTACAAAAATAATTTGGTTAATAGATTATTGTTACAGTTTCTGTACTCAGGTGCGGTCCATCTTTCATATATGGTTTATATCTAGGGACTCTTTCCTTTTACTGAGCTGCCTCCTTCATCCACTGGCTATTGCCATCTTTCATATACAGTCTATATATAGGGACTATTTTACTTCTACTGAGCTTCAGCAATCAACTATCACCATCTTTCATATACAGCTTATGTATAGTGACTACTTGCCATCTACTGAGCTTTATTCAGTTTCTCAATTCAAATTTCATTTATAGTTATAGTTTAAAGCATTTATTTATTTCTGTCACCATCTATCATATACAGTCTATGTCTCAGGACTATTTTTCCTTCTACTCAGCTTTTTCCAGTTTTCATCACCATCTTTCATATACAGTCTATACGTCAGGAACATTTTCCTTCTACTGAGCTTCATCGAGCAGCTATCATCATCGTCCATATACAGTCTACGTGTAGGGACAATTTTCTTTCCGTTGACCTGCATCCTTCATCTAGGACTAGAGTGCAGCAGTGACCACAGGATCACCATCGACATCTGCAAGAGCCTCTCGTCGGGGGGTGGATGCACACTTCCTTCTGGTCAGCATTACGGTTTGTGGATTTTCTTTTCGAATAAGTGAGTCATGAGACTCTGCTGCTGAGTTTTTCAAATGTCCTTTGAACAGGACAGGGTGTGGGAACATAAGGCAGACAACTGACACCAAACCAATCTCAGTGGCACTACAGAACAGTGGTTTTTATATGTGTGTGTTTTTTAACACCTATGTGTTGCCCCACTCTGCCATTTTAGTCACTAAATAGATCAGCTGCTTGCGAGTTAAAGAAAAATAACTTAGTGTCCAAAGTGAGTCCTTTTGGTTTCTTTCCAGACAGTTTCAGTTCCACTCTGAGGTTCCCACATCATCAGAGGCTCCTGTAACCAACAACACCAGCCACCAGCAGAGCGGCTTCTGTGAAGACGTCCTACATTACAGGCTGCAAAACGGGTAACGAAAGCTTCAGTTCCAGGATCAGTTCATTGACAGAACAGCATGCAAAAGAAAGCAGCTCATTGTTAAAAGTGAGATATTAGTAACCAGTACCTGGCCTGAGAGGGCTCATTAACACCCTGTGTGGTGACAAACATCTGGAAAAATCTGCCTTAAATAAGTTTGTCTCTCCATGAAGTAAGGAAAATAAAGTTAGGTGCGTGCTTTGGCTAATTCTTGCTCATAAAGCTGCACCACGTTTGTCTGTCAATGCACATTCTGTGTGTTTGTCTCTGCATAAGTATGAATCAGGCTTTTCTTGCTGGGGTTTTGCTTTAAATAAATTACGTGTATTAGGCCCGAGGTGCATTTTCTGCAGCACAAAGCGGAGCTGAGCTTCGAGCTCTAAATAAAAACCTCGCCTTTTGTTTGGTGCTGCTTTTTGTCATTGTTTCCATCCAGCAGAATCCCGATGCGTGACAGTTCATATTTACAACTGCAGTCTTGGAAGTCAGCGGTGTGTTACACAACCTGAACCATCACAAATAAAAAATCGACCCCAAAAGTTCCAGTTTACTTTATACCAGACAGATGTTGTGATTGAACCAGTGGAGCTTCTGAGCTTCTTATTTTCAGGCAAAAAGTTCACAAGGAATGGATTTGGTGTGCCGAAACAAGCCCCTCGCTTAGCACAAAACACCATGATATATCATGCTGACAGTGGTTACACCGAAACGATAAACAATACACGAATCGTTCACTTTCACAATCCTGTAAAGCCTGGATCACCTACCTCTGACAGACCTTAGGAGGACACGGGCTGTCAAATGACCCAAACACTGAGTAAACATGTACACGCACCTTGTTCTAACTGCAAACCTCTGTCAGTACAGGCAGAGTTCAGCCACATGGCAAAGAAACTGGCCTTCAACTTCAAATAACACCCAGTTAGTGACGGTTTTACAGTTTGTGCTGCCAAATCATTCATTTTTACGTAAAACCCGAGTGATTTTTAAACATTTCAAATTGCACGGCCGTGGGAAAATCTCCCAAATTTCATGTTTTTAGTTTGAGCTCGACCACTAGCTATTTTAAGGCTGTGTAAACAAACTTGATGTTTTATAAGCTGGGCTGCACTTCAGGGTCTGGATTCTCTGAAGGGCACAAAAAATGTCCTCAGATGACCTGAAGGACAGGCCAAACCAGCATGTCCTGTCCAAACTGAGCCAGTGTGGCCTTCAAAAGTTTGTGTAGCTTGAGTAAGCCTCTGGTGATTGATGGAGTAAGTGAAACCACTAGATAAAAAAGGAAGGGGGGTGAAAAAATAAATCCTAAGTGCAAAATCAACATCAGCTTAATGATGATAAAGGTAAAGATGTCCAAAAGTATGCAGCCCCCTTTAAACCAGTATTTTTAAATCTAAACATTGTTTCTAAAAATAAATAAATAAATAAATAAGTAAGTAAAAACAGCCTGTGTGTGGTCCTGGGTCGGTTGTCCCAGTGTTTGAGCTTTTTGACTTTCTAATCTTCATTCGATTATTCCTTGCTTGCTGAATATTCGTGTATTTCGTGCACTGAGTATTCATTTATCTCAGAGTTTTGTCTGCTGTGTTTAGTAAATCGTGTCCCCTGTGTTTAGTCAGTCTTGTCGCTACGTTTTGTTTCCCTTTTTTGTGTGTGTGTGTCAGTTTGCAGTCTGTGTTTCTGTTCTCGTTTAGTTTCTTCCTGTTTTATTTTGGTATCGCGTGTTCCCTTTGTCTCATTAGTTATTATTCAGTTCAGCTGTGTTCCCATTTGTCTCCACTTTCTAATACAGATGTTTTAAGACTGCATTGAGTTTTTTGTGATTTCTTTTGCTGCTGATGTGCTAAATCTTTCATTAGGTGTGTTTTGGCTGCAAATGTATTTAAAGGTGTAAATTGTGAAATCTTTGGAAATATGTGTATTTTTGTACTGTTTACTCATGACGTGCAGTCTGCTCTTCATTTGCATAAACCTGTAAACATACAAGCATTTGTACTTCTCACATCCTTATTGGTGAATCGCTTAATTCTTGAATTTGGTAACTTGGTGATTCTCTGTTAGCAGCCTTACCGACATTTATCAAATCTTTTCTGCTCGAGAGAGATTTTTGTGGGAGGAATTTTGGACCAGTCAGTGAACAAAACTGTCTTAGGTTTTTTTTTTCTGTTTTTTTGTTTTTTGTATAAATGAACAGCCCTGTTAAGTAGCCAGGATCTCAGTTGGATCAGTGACTTATACGGTGAACAGATACTGACGTAGCAAATCAGCCTGAACTGATGTTCCCTCCTGGGATTTAAATATATCATTTCTAGTCTCACTGACCGCTCAAAGCTCTTCAAGACTAAAAGACAAGGGGACACGTGTTGGTGTGTTTTTTGTTATGGTTGTTTTTCATTTTTCTGATCAAATGTTTTTTCCAATAAAATCTAAAAAATATTTTGAAATTTTTAATAGAATAGACAGATAGACATAAAATTTGGTTATTTAATTCAGTTTTTGTGCTTTTGAAGATTTAGTGGAGTCTATAAATTTCATTGTGGATGAAATATTCCTTCAGAATATTTTGCACTATTAATCATCTTTTGAATGGTTCATACATTTCAGAATAGTACATGCTTGCAATTAAAAAAGGGTGGAAGTCCAACAATGTGGAAAAAATGACATCTTCATAGGATTCTTCACAGTCCTATGAAAAATGCCACAGTCTTCCCAGAGTGGATGTGCCAGCAAATTCACCCTAAGGTCCAGACCAATCGTGCAATGCTCAGAAACTGCAAAAAATCCAAGAGCTATATCTCGGACTCAATAGTCCTCGGGTAGCAGGGTAAATGTTACAGTCGCATGATGCTTTCATCACTTCCAGGAGAAAGCTGCTTCTTTGTAAAACAAACACAACCGCACAGCTTAGGTTGATGCAAAGCTGTGCTACAAACCACAAGACTTCAGGAGCAATGTGCTTTGGACAGATGACACCAGAGTGGGGATGTGTGGCCATAATGCACAAAGCCAAACACAGTATATCAGCACAAACACTTCATGCCAGCTGTCAGCACGGTGGTGGAGGGGCTTGTTTTGCAGTCACACAACGTGGGCACCTTGCAGTCACCGAGTCGACCATGAACTCCTCTGTATACCAAAATATTCTAGAGTCAAATGTGATGCCGTCTGTCTGACAGCTAAAGTTTGGCCGAAACTGGGTTCCAGACACTGCAATAACATCTACAACTAAATGTCTGAAAAAGAAACAAGGTGCTGCAATGGCAGAGTCAAAGTCTAAACCTTGACCTCATTTGCCAAGACCTTAAGGGAGGTGTAATTAAACAAACGCCCACAAACATCAATGAACTGATGCAACATTGTAAAGAGGAGTGGGCCAAAATTCCCCCACAGTGATGTGAGAGACTGATAGTCATACAGAAAACAACTGCTTCAAGTTGTTTCTGCTAAAGGTGGTTTTACGAGCTACTGAATTATGAGGTGTACTTAGTTTTCCATAAGACTGTACTGAGTCCTGTGGAAACTCTCTTTCTCTGAAGACTGAATGTGGACCTATGGTTCATATTTGTTCGGCCCACTGGTGATCAAAATGGGTTTTACATCCTTGTTATGAAGCTTATGTGTATGTTCAATGAAACAGATATGCATTCATTCATATACCTGCATTCCTGGGTGTTTGGGACACCAGTCTGTCCTTTACACCACTTACACTTTGCCACACTGTCAGATTCTGACCCAATCCTTTTCTTGCCCACTTTTTGCAAGCCAATCAGTCACTTCTGTGCTCTTTAAATATCAGCTATCTTCTGTTATCCTGCCATTCAGACTCCGAACTCCACTTCATCCTGGCCAGATGGAGATCCTCGTCCAAGTCTCTACTTGCTCCATCTCTGCCCCCACCAGCGTCTAGTATCTGAAGGATCCTGTCCTACTTCTACCATCAATGGACTCCACTATAGGAAATGTTGTACATGCCAGAAATAAGAAATAAACAAAAAATACATGACTAAATGTAAAGTATAATAGTTGTTTAATTTTTTTAAATTAATTTGTATTTAATTTTTTGTACGTTTTAAGATTTATAATCCATTGATATTTTTAATTTCATTTGTGTTTACATTGATTGAATTTTTAAATATGACTTTCTTTATGAAATTATGTTAGACATTAGAGTAATGAGTTCAAATAATTTTAGAACTTTTAAATTCTGTTTATTTAACCAATATGATCGTTAAAGATATACTAGTGCCTATAGGAAAAATTTTAATAAATTTATAACTAGTTGTAATGCTTATAGGCAAAACAAATGCATTATTTATATGGCCACGTATATGTATTTTTCTCAGTAATATTACTGTTTGATGTAATTTCTAAGTTATTTATTTACTGGAATGTATGGAGCATTTGCAATACTGAACAATTTATTAAAATTTTATGTAAGTATACATTTAAGTCCACAAAATGTAAGCAAAATGGAAGAATATGCTATAGTATTAATTTAGATGTATTCCTTTATAATCTTACATAAATTTATATAATGTAAGTGTACTTTTAAGTGAACATAATGTAAGTGTAAAGTAAGTATAGATTATAGTATCAACTTTTAAGTATTACATCATAAGTTTACATAATATAAGTAAATATTAAATTTTATTTTGTCTGTTGGGCTTCATAAAAATGTTAACAGTATTGAAGAATTTGTACATAAATGCAAATATCAGAAAATATTTCTCTCTCTCTATACATATATATATATATATACATATATTAACATATATAGCTTTTCAATAACTGTAATTGTAATTATGAGCATAAATATTATTTAAAGACTAACTTTTTATTTATTTTGTTAGTAAACGCCTTATACAAGCGTTACAATAAAAAAAAACAGTCCTTAAGGTCTTCCCGGTTGGAATGCGGTTTCCTAACCATTCCTCGGCTGCGGTGTGTATTTCAGTTGGCCCACATTTGGACCACCTTAAATATTCTGCTCTCTCATTACATTGACACACACACACACACACACATTCACACTCACCGCCACGGGAGCGCGCGGCGGCTGAGCGGCCCTGTCAAATCACTACGGAGGTGACGCGCAGCCCGAGGACTTACATAAAACTACTCCGAGGACTTTTCACTCTTTTAACGACTAAAAGTCGCTTTACTCGCCCGTATCTCGGACGAGGAGGCCTACACGTCGTGGAAATAAAAAGTTGTGGTAGTTTTGAACTTCTACCAGAGGCTTGTTTCGATTAAAGACAACAAAAAGGTTTTTTTTTTCGGCTGAGAGGCACTCGGGACGCGAAGCTGTCGAGGACCGAGAGGAGGGGGGGATTTCTAATCGTCTCCTTTTCAGTTTTTTCGAGGGCATGCGAGTCTTCTGAACACGCCCGGACCTGTTAACGCGCACATAAAGCCGGGATAAAGCCACTTGTAGCTCACTTTGTTTCTTCTGAATTCAACATGCTGCCGAATACGGCCCTTTACGCCGCGAAGAAACGGAAGAAGCCCGTCCAGAAAATGTAAGTCAACTCCCCAAACACCGCAAAGCAAAACCTCCGAGCACTCTGAGGTGTCTGAGGTGACCGGAGAGCTAAAGACAGACGTTTTATTGCACTTTATGAGCTCCGTGTTGTGGTTTATACCAGCTTTATAACGCTTTTTACTGTTTACTAATGTAATACTACAGTTGTGCCAGTACGGGCAGTCCCTTTGACCTTCCATAGAAGCTAGGACGTGTAATCCTGTTAAAACACCTCGCTTTGGTGGCTTTTAATGTTTATATTGAGCAACAATCTGTGTGTTTTTCTCCCCAAAGCACGTATACATGTCACAGTGAAGCTTTCTAACACCAGGGATCTCTTTTTCCTTTTTTTTAGGTGCAGCTGTGCAAACATCCCTGCACTACTCCTGTATTATAGCCTGCGTTACATTGTAATAAGCGTGTTTGTGCCCTCTATGTGTGTGTGTGCAATAGTAGCTGGCTTGTTGAATCCATAAGGCTATAAAGTCTATTTTCCCCTGCAGTGGTTATGCAATGCTGGCCAGCCACCGCGAGGTAATGTGAAGTGCTGAGGTCCAGCAGCACTGCGTGGAGAATAAAGTTAACTGTTGCTTCAGTATCATTTAAATCTAATTATACCATCTAGGACAGCTGGCCTTCCCAGACTGATCTGTGGCCTTTAAAAACTCCTTAAAGGACTCCTCAGAAGTGGATGGTGCTGAACTGGGATTTATCTTTTGAGTTTTTGTTTGAGTGTGCCCTGTAGGCGGGGAGGTTGACACTGTAAAGACTGAAACCCCACATCAGAAATCTCATCGTACCACCTTCCTGTGATTCTACTTATGATTTTAATATATGTATAGTATCTTTGTTTCCCTCTTGATTCCCCAATCAGGACGCCTCAGAACCCCCCCCCCCCCTCCAACGGCGCAATTTGAAAACTACCTCTGCATAGAGAAGGAACCATTTTTGGACGGAGTTTTGCTCATTTCATTATCCCGTTTTTGTAGGGAAGCCAAGCACAGTGAATCTTTGTTCTTCTGTGCTTTGTCAGAGATGATGTTTCAGGACTTGTTAGAAGCCCTTCGAGCGCTGCTGCAGGTCCCTGAGGTCTTCAGTTTGGGAACCACAAAGTTATTCTTTGCACAAAAACAGAAGAACAGAGCCCTCAGATTGCCCAGCCCTCTAAAGTGAAAAAAATAGAGATATTACTAATGATAGGCTTATTGCTCGTGAATTTTGCTGTGAATAAACCACTAGAAGTGGACTTTTCTCTTGCCACTGAACTAGAATGTTCTTAAAGAAACAACAATTCAAACTGGATGTAAACTAGTGGGAAAAAAATCTCTTCATTGACACTTAAACCAACTGGTGCTCATGTGATTTCTGTAGACTGGAGGAGCTGGGACTCTAACCATCGACCTTCTGATTGTAATCCAGTACTCTGGTACGCAATGGCCACATAGTTTAAAAAACATTAATAAATCTGCTTCAAAGATCCTTTAGAGGCCCCCTGTGGTGCTGATGGATGGAAGATACTGTATAGGAGTGAGGATGTCTAAAGGATCAAGTAGATGGTGTTGCTGTTTCCAAAGTCACCACAAGTATGTAAGTCTATTTTAGACCCTTTGGGAAAGAACCCTTTAGAGGTTATATAAAGCACCAGGCTCTAATTGTTCTACTTATATTATTCAAGGTGCTTTTCTAGAGGTTCTCGAAAACACCATCCTGAAGTATCCTCATCAGACCTCTCATAGGGGTGTAAATAACTTTGGAGAGTTTTTATAAAGCACTGTATTTGAGTCTTGGACACATTACGCTGCTCTGCAGGCTCTCCAGAGAACAATGCTCAGTAAGTTAATAATAGACCCTTAACCATACTGTTAAGACTTAGTAGCACCATGGGCCACTGTATGGGAGTCCTCTAAGGCATCATGGGGCACCATAACATCCTGTTGCATTTCAGCTGATATCCTTAGTTGTGTTGTTGCCTTTGTAGAGGATCTTCTATAACCTTCTATCACCATATTTAAAGTGCTGTAAAGAGCCTTTAAAGAAGTTCTGTATAGCACCATGGTTCAGTTTAAACAACTCCCGTGAAGAACTTTCAGAGGGATTCTCCAGGGGGGACATAGTTAATTCGAAACACTGAAAATCGAGGAAAGAACTTTAGATTGGTTCTCTATAGAATCAGTGTTAATTTCCAACACTTAAACATGCAGGAGAGAACCTTTAGAGGGTTCTTTGTAGATTCTATATAGCCCCGTTGATCATTTACACCCTTAAAAGTGCTTTAAGGACCTTGTAGAAGGGTTCTCTGTATCAAAGTGCTTGTTTTAAACTCTTGAAAGTGCAGCACAGAACCTTTAGAAAGGTTCTCCATAACAGCATGGACATTTCAATCCATTAAAAGTGCTATAAAGAACTTTTAGAAGGGTTCTCTAAAGCGTCCTGGGGATATATATTGTTCGAGACCCTTTGCTGTGCCATAAAGAACCCTTTGCTCTCAGCCACGCTGGCCTCCTCACTGTGATTTTTACCAGTTTGTGATTTTTAGCTTTAACAAGCCAGACGGAGTGTTAACTGCCCCGTACAGAACCACAGGCCTGAGCAGGGACCCACGGCAGAACCCAGCCAGAACCGCGGTTTCAGTGTATGTGTGCGTATGTGTGTGGCACTACCTGCATTAATCATAATCAGGACGTAGAGCGCTCTCACGCAATGTTTCCACGAGGGAGGAGGGAGGGAGGGAGGATGGCGTAATCTGAGACTCGCTCTGTTTTTTCTCCTCCTCCTCCTCCGACTGCCACAACATACTTTTTTCCTGTCTTTTTCCTTCTCTCTCTATGTGTTTTAGGGGAGTTTGTTTTTTCCCTCCCTCCCTCCACTCAAATTAACATAGTTCAGTGTCACGCAAAGGGTTACGTAAGTCTGCCATGTTCAGTTTTTAGGAAAAGTTTGTCTTTCTTTTCTTTTTTCTTTCAGGAAACAGTGTTGAGTGAGGGAGTTGTGAGTGTGAGAGTCAGTTAAGCCCACAGAGAGGTCTGGAGGCGGCGTTACAGCAGCCTGCCCTGCGGCAGTGTACCTTTATGTTTACACTGTATTGTACAAGGGAAGCATTTAAATTTATGGTAATGTCCATGTGTGACAGAGACAAAGAGACGGCGGATGGATTGTACAAAGTTGTAAAACAATAACAAGAAGGTTGAATTGCACAACGAGTAGCCAGAAGTATTTGGACATCTGCATGAGAAATGCTTGCAGGCGTTCTTGACGTATCAGCCTCCACATTTTGGAGCCGGCTGCAGAAACTTGCAGTGATGTTAGGAAACGAGGGCCTGCTCCGTTTTGGGGTTAAACTCCGTCCCAGAGGTGTTGGAGGAGGCTACTTGACTCCTTCCCACAGATGTTTTATTGCAGCTGGATACTGGACTTCAAAGTGGTGCCAATTCAGTTCAATAACGGTTACTTTTTAGGTGCGTCAAAGCAAAAAAAAAAAAACTTTCCTGGACTTTACAAATTGCCTTGTGAATGTAAAACTAAGGCATTCCAAATTCAGCATAATAGCCTCACTTGGGAATTTCTTTCATTGCAGTACCGCTGGCTGCCACTGGGACATACTAGTGTCACATCCGGCTCTCTCGCTGCAGGACGGGAAAACACCAAAGCATTCTTGAGGGGTTCTCCAATGAACGATGACCCATTTTAAACTCTTTAAAGAGCAATGAAGAACCTTCAAGAGGTTCTCTGTAGCACCGTGGGTCATTAAAAACCTTTAAAAAGTTTTTTTCTGTAGCATTTCAGTCCCTTAATACCCTGAAATATCCAGTAAAGAACCTATTATTTATGGTTATTCTCATAGTAGTACAATAATGAAACTTTAGGAGGTAGCACCATGGTTCATTTTAAACCCTTAAAAATCCTTTAGATTGGTTCTCTATAGCACCACTGTTGATTTTAAATTGTCAAAAGTGCACTAAGATAATTCAGACTGGTCCTCTTTAGCACCATGGTTCCTTTTAAACCCTGAAAGTCCAGGAAAGAACCTTTAGAAGGGGGTCTTTGGATTACAGCCATACCACCCTGAACCTGCCGATCTCTAAGCAGAGTCGACCCTGGTTAGTAGTGGATGGGGTGTAAAGTTTTGGGTGGCTGTGACTCAAGAGGTGGAGTGGGTCATTTACCAATCAGAACGTTGCTGGTTTGATCCCTGGCTCCTCTAGCCTGCATGTTGAAGTATGTTTGGGTAAAATACTGATCCCTGAGCTGCCTTTGATGCATCCATTTGAGTACGAGTGTGTGAATTTTAAGTTAAAAAGCACTTGTGTGAAAGAGGCATGTGAGAGAGTGCTTTGAGCACTAAAAATTAAGTAGGAGAGCACAATGTAAATACCAGTCTGTTTACCTTCTCTACAGCAGCATGGTTTGTGGTTCATGTTGTAAAAAAAAACAGTGTAAACAAGCTAAGGATATTAAGGATTCTGCTAACTGCTCTGAGACTGAACTCACATGGGAATAAAATGGTTAGATGTTGCTGCTAAGGTTTTGTTTTGGTGCTCTATGCGATGGGCCAGCTTTCAGCAGAGGCACTGTTTCTTCTTAGGACTGACATGTGACGAACACGAACGTCCCAACTTTCACTTCCTGGTTGTCATATCAAGGTCAAAACATCATGATGCCACTGAGTCCTTGGAGTAAAAGCATATAGGCATATTTATGTTGGCTAATAAAGCCAACATTTGGATTAATGGGACTTTTGGAGCAGGTAATTTGAGAAAGTCCCACTTCATTTCTTATGAGTATGCGATGTGTTGTGTTGCATTAAATAATTGTTAAAAACAGTGTGATGAGTGTGATGAAGAACTGAAAGTCTCTAAAAGTTCCAGATTTGTATTTTTTATTTTTCCTGGAACGGTGGGAAAATATCCTTAACAGCTGTAGCTTGTGCCTAACAAAAAGTCTTAAAAATGCCAAATTATCCCCTGCTTAAGCCTGTCGGGATGTCAGTTTAGGCCTGGAATAATTTAAAAACAACTGTGTGGTTATAATGGCATAAGTTTATAAAGTACTTTTCTTAAAGTTACAAACCGCTTCATAGAGATAAACTAGAAAAAACTATTTCAATTTTTTAAAAAGTTACAGCCCAATTGAAGTTTTTTGAGACCAATATCGATATTTGATTATCATAAAAACCTGATATATCGGCCGATATTTTTTTGTCTTTCAGACACATGAAACATAAACAGATCTCCCTCACATTTCTAATGTTGTTTAAAAAAATTTGTTCATGCTTTTCTCAACTTTGCTCTCGTCAGCTGGTTGTTTGTAGCGTTCCAAACACGTGCGCCCAACAGGGAAGTTGTGCAATGCCAAAACTACATAACATGAACATTCATAACATGCCTAAAGGATGTTTCTCTTGTCTTTTTTTGCCTTTTAAATTTTCATTTAATTTCCGTTATGAATGCTGATACAGGTAAATCGTTAATAACTAATATGGGCTTACATATCAGCCCTGCTAATATATCGATCAGTTTCTAAAAAATAAAATCCCTGGGAAGAACAAAAAAGAGCAGAATATCTAAAATAAATAACACTATTAGTGACAAACCAAGGACTAAAACTACCGTAAACAATCATAACAGCCTTTCACTAAATTAATGTTTCACAGTTAAAGTCACAGTTCTGGTCTCAGTGTGGAGACTGTCAACCAGCAAAGGCGAACTGAGACATCAGAGTAACTAACATAGCCCATGGGGGTTAATAAATCCTGCACGTACTTAAGAACAAGGACATCTTCATGTTGAAGATTTTTCCTCAATTTTAACTGCAGTAGTAGGAACAAAGACAAGGAGAGGTTGGGGCAGATAGGGAAGATGCTGGAAAAGTACTAAGAAACACAAGAAATGACCCCAAAAGAAAACTATGAACAGACACTGAACTTGGCAAACAACTCCAGATCAACTCGGGTGCTTCTTTCACTGAGCTCTTTCATACTTGGGTTGTGAAACAGGTGTTAAATTGCAGGTATGATATTGGCTCTGGTGTCTTAATTCCAGCAGGGAACAGGCGCCAAAATCATCTTTAGTTTCTATTGTTCTGAAAAGGTGTCGTTGGCGCGTCTGAGACAAAAGTGCCTTTGTGTGAATGCAGGGGAGTGTTTCTCTGAGTCCAGCACACCCCCTCCTGACCCCCCCCCGCTCTCTCTCTCTCTCTCTCTCTCTCTCAGACACAAACACACGTAACACACACTCATATTTACAGTCCACGCCCCTTCCAGGACAGATCTGGCAGATAAAGCGAGCGGCAACAACACTGGCCGCTCATTGTTCTTGCAGGGAGCTGTGCTGTGAGGAATGCAGCGATAGCCATCTCGCCTCGATTTCAGATATGTCGTGTTTTGGAGTATTATTGGAAGCAGATGTCTTATTTACAGCAGGGTTAGCCAAGCAGGGCTTCATCAGGGGCCGTGCTTTACACATACGTGTTACACTTACAGCTCATCCATTCAGCCTACAGCCATTCCCACAGAGGCTGCAGGCTTTTAATAGTTACAGCAAAGTCACTTTTCCTGCACCCCCTTGCTGTATTTCACATTTTAGACTGCAAGCGTGTTTACAAAATTAACGTCTAAGATCACAGCAAAGTTTAGAGATGCAGGCTGTTTGGTTCCTAATGTCATTTCTAGATATAGATAGTTGTTTTTTTTAAACAGTAACACAGTGAAGTCATGCTGCACTCACTTTAAGGTCAGTCCACATGAAATCAGTCATAGCTGAGCAAAGCTGCCGCTTGACTTTCTCATAATCAGCTGATTTTTTTGTTTTTGTTTAAAAAAGCACAATATCCATGTTAAATTTTAGCTTCACGCTATGAATATTTTCCAAGTTGAAGGCCCTGAGACTTTGAAAGGATGGGGGAAGGTTTTCTCAACTTTGTTGGGGGAAAAAAGGGAGTCTTGAGACCTCATATCCATATTCAGGGCTAAAAGACAAGCACCTTTACCCTGGACGTTTGAACAGTTTTCTCATAAGTCACTGGAAAAAAATACAAAAGCTATAGTTTGGGTAAACATGTGGGATAGGCGGTGGCTCAAAACAAGTTACAGCATATGAAAGGTCTCCCTTTTACCTACATTTTGATACCACACTCATCTTGCTGCAGTTCCTTCTGGGTCACAGTGGTTTTCTAACATAGTCAGATTTGAGCTCTGTGTAATGTTTCAAAGGTTAAAATCAGCTGATTGTGAGGGGTCAGGTGGGAGCTGCTGACTGATTTTTTTTTTCTTGAAATGACCATGGCGTATGATTAATATTTGATGTCATGTTTTCTTTTATATTGCTAAAGGAAATTTGTCAACTTTAATCTTGAGTCCAGCCTCTAGCAAGCAAATATGCAGTATTTATTTATGTATAATGGTGTATAGACGGCAATCACACAGCAATTCAACCCCACCTTATTTAACTTGTTTAAAACACACAATAGACAAATCTATGGTTAAAAGCCTACGAGATGAAATTATTGCATAAAAGCAGAACTGGTGCAAACATGATGTAACTCAGACATAAACAGACACTAAAGCCTTGTCTCAGCACAGTTTCATTGAGTCTGAATTTAACATAATTCATAGTAGCCTGCTCTTATTGTTGAAATGCAGTTTAGTCTTTTATAAGTAAACATGTAAAAAGAACACTATGTGGAAAAAAACATTCACTTATGTGCACATTACACCTGTAGGGGCTGCTTGGTAAAAGAAAGCCATGCTCCTGGTGCACAGACTTTGCGCTGATGTTAATGCCAGAGGAGGTTTTGGAGAGTTTTATGCATGATGCAGCTCAGCACTCGCACACTCTGCTCTATAATGGCATGTGGTCTAAGTGGCTGTGGTTCTAAAAACTTCTGCTTTGCAATAACGTTGATGGTGGGTTTAATAATAAGTAGGGAAATATTACATAAACTAAATTGTTGCAACACTGGCATGCTGTTACAGCATCGCACTCAAATTCATTGAGCTCTTTAGAATGATCCCTTCTTTCACAAATGTTTGTAAAGGCAGACTGCATGGCTAGCTGCTTGGTTTCTACACCTGTGCAGTGCAATACTTTTGTACTTGTAATGAATTTCAGTCATGACTTTGTCATTTTGATCTGTTTTTGACTCAAGAGCAAGAAGAAAACTTTCTAGCTGCTATGCTGTAGTTAAAGCACTGGTCAGTTGGGATGTGATGGTTTGTTAGTATAATTAGTGGATCATGTCGATCTGTTGATGCATGCTCAGGTATCCAGATAAGGAAATCCTAGAAAGTTGATCCTGTTCATCAGTGAGAGAAATGTTCCATCACTCATCTAAATAACTTCTTCAATCTAAGCTCACTGCAGGTTTCCTTGTAAAGAGTACATGACTACAAAGTAGCACCATTGCTGCGAGCTCAGTATCTGTTTCAGTTTTCTGGGACTTTGTTGGTGTTTTCAAACGGCCTCGGTCTAAAACATTTTTATCATGGGTTAAGATGCGCCCAGAGTTTGGGGAGTTTTGGGCAAGGTAATCTCCAATTAACCTGTCATGACATGTGAAGTGCAAACCTGCTGTGGGACTTTGGTGCGCATGTTTGTGTAGTTGTGCTGTTAATGAGAGGGTTTTGCAATTCCACACATTGGTAAACTTTAACAACAGCCAATCAGAGCCTGCAAGGAGACAGATGACAAAGAGAGTTTTCAGCCTCTCGGTTTTTGGAGTGCGCTGTCATGTAGCTTTTCTGGAGCCAGAAGTGACCATATTTGGATGAGTGGCTGAAATACTAAGCTAATTCTAGTTAGCTTGTTAGCTTTATAGATATATGTTAATAAGTAAGGTTTAAGACTAACCAAAAACTAAAATTTCACTCATGAACACTCATGCACAGACTTCTTGCATGATCTGTTAGTGCATATAGCCTCACAGGAACCAGGTTATCAATCTGGTAATTGCATTAAAATGCTTTACAAGGCACGATTGAGCGGTCCAGCTCACCGACTCCAGCTCCTTTAGCACACCTAGATTTAAATTTAATCAGAGTGACCCTTACCTTTGAGCCTTAACAAAAGCCACATGAGTAAGTTTAAGAAAGCAAAAGAAAAAATAAGAAGTAACGAAATTAAAACGATGTAACAGAAGGAGAGAAAAATAGAAGACGACGGTTTGAAAGTAAAAGGGAGAAAGAGAAACCACAGCAACGACCAAAATATGCATAAATAACAGTGACAATGTTACTAAACATCACAGAGTGCTAATAATATGAAATATTTTTAGAGGCAGAGGCAGCCCAAGATACTGTGTGTCTGTGCGAACCTGTGTGTGTGAGCCTGCTTGTATTTTTAAGGTTTCTCCATGTAGTGTCTAATAGTGGGTGTAGGGAGCCACAGCCCCACCCCCAGGAACAGAAGCAGGCAGGGAGGAGGCCCGGGCCCCAGTTATCCAGCGAGCCAGTGCATATGGCGCAGAAGAACCTCTGCCAGACAATATCGGGCGTCAGCTCCTCCCCAGAACCCTCAATGTCCACACGCAATTTAAATCTAAAAAGGGGCACTGGCACCAGAGGTGAGGCTGAAGATGTGCATCGTGTCTATCCCCAAGGCCCTATATGTGCCAAAGTTAAAATAACTCACCTGCCTACAGGTGTAAAGGAGGGAGAACTCAGCTAAAGAGACCAAAGCTGTTCATTAGAGTCAACCTGTAAACATAAAGTTGGAGTTCTTAACACGAGAGGTTATCGGGGGACTGCCCTGGAGGTCAACTCCTTACTACGGGAGCTGATTGAAGGGCTGAGATAGAGAGAGAGAGAGAACTTGTAGATGTGTGACAAGATCACAACAAAGTAATCACACCGACAGTTTTCTGAGTTACAGATGAGTATCTTTAGCATGTACCCAGTCCGTATTTTCTTCAAGTGTATGCATGTTTGAGATGTGAGAGCAGGAAGTCCAGGAATAACTGCTCTGCAGGTTTTGCTATTTTTAGAGTCACGTTTGTCATTTTTTTGTTATACTTCATCTCATCAATCACAGTCACACAGATATCACAGATGGCTTTGCTCAGTCTGTGTTTGAGCACATGTGCCCGGTAATTATATGTTTAGAACTGCAAAACCAGGCTTTTAAGGCTTTATAGAAAAGAAATACTCTCTTGAAACTCGTGGGTTGATCTGTGGTATATTTTTGGCTTGTTTTTTCTTTTTAGTCCTTTAACCTGTTGTTGCTTTTTCCTATAAGAACATAAAAGTTAACCCCACCAGGTAAAGTGAGAGTCTAGCAAATAAAACCCCATCAATTTACATTTAATTTACATTTCAGACACCAAGCTAGCAGTTCCCTAGAGATGTTTAAAAGAAGCCGAAGCTGAAAATGCAAAGCAAAGTGAGTAGCGAACAGGGAGAGATTTCTGTCCTTTCATCTCATAATTTGAATCAAATTTTTCTGTGTGACAGGTGGTTTTATTCTACTACTTTTTGCATATGAGATATCAGCTAATAACCAGTCCACGAACTTCCTGCTTGGTACTTTGTGTTTCTACGCGGTTTGTGTTGGCTTGTGTTTTTCTGCAACCTCAGACCAGAAATCAGGAGGTTAAAGGGTCGAACGCCACAGTTTTAACACATAGAGCACGCTCAGTGTCATTCAGGTGCACCCACACTCTGCAGGCGGCTTCTCAAGTGGCCTCGCATGACCTGAAATCCTCGGCGGAGTCATCGGCAGGAACATCTGAACCAGATTTAAATCTGAGCAGCAGCAGAAGCGCAGCTAGTCTGTGTGAGATCAACCTTTGAGTGGGAGGTTGCAGGTTTGCGTTCCCACAACAACCAGATGCTCTCCTCGAGTGTCCCCGGGCAAAACGCCAGCGCCTCTCCCAGTGCTCACTTTAAGGTCAGAGCTGCTGTCACTGACCTGTTTTGAAACTTGTTTTCACTGAGTGCCACACTGGGAAATGAGAATCACGCATGGATGTAAAGAGGGCTTGCAGGGATTTCCTGTTTCACAGTGGACCTTTGGCGGCTTCATTCAGGATACTTTGAACATGTATTGCATTATTTGTCAGAAACCTGCATCTCTGGCCTCTCTCTGAGTGATTTCCACAAAATGCCTACCTGACAAAGACAAGTAAAGACCATCAGTATTATACAGTGTGTCAGGTGTGGAGCTTCTAAATTTTCCCTCAGGGAGGCTTTTTAGCAGGTGCCATTTAGTGAATTGTCCGTTTAATGTTTAAAAAAACCTCAAAAAAATCTCAAATCACATCTGTCATTTAGCTTTTCACAGCATATACATCATGTACAATACTTGGAGTTTACTTAAATTCCCTCTCCTTGTATACTGAACATTGTTAATTTCAAGCCATTTAGCAGAGCCGTTAACAGAAGATTGTGCCTACTGGATGCACAAGCTGTAGGGCATCACATTGAAAAAATACAATGGTGTGTTGTAAAGCTCTCTCCATGCCCTTTCATATGATATATTACTCAATATATCAGTTTTTGACTGCCATTGTTAGGGCCCAAGGTCAAAGCTGACCTTGGGCCCTAACAATGGCAGTCAAGGTCAAATGCTTAGCTAACCTAGGTACTTATGTCCCCTGAGGCCTGGTATATTGCTGTGAAGTTTTAAGACGATCCATAAAAATTGTGGGTTCATATAAAGTTTTTACTTATTTTAAGATTTGGTGTGACTTTCACCAAAATTACCATCACACAAAACTTGAACACAGTATCTTGAAAACTGGATGTTAGATCACTAACAAACAGAACTGATTTTACTCCCTCTGTTCGGGGGGACAGTGATGTGATAGCTTGAAGTTTTACTTTGCTGCATAGCACTTGTGTCCTTTTAAACAGTCATCTTGATTTCTTATTGCTGAATGAGATTCATTTTTGCCAGATATGACTGTTTGCAAGTCTCCTTGACGCCTCAGTGGACACAACTTTATTGCTGTACTTCACCAAAGACAGCAACCTGTGAACTGTGACAGATCATGAGTTGGATGAGCTTATATTGAAAATTTCTGCAGGACCTCCTTTCATCTTCTATCTGAAATCTTCCGCTTTAGAGTTTGTTTCTCAGAAAGTCTGAGTGAAAAAAACAAGGCAGTGTTGGTTACATATGTAACCACTGACCGCTGAAGAAGGATCAGTATGTCCATTAGCAGTTGTGAATTCGGTTGAGCTGAAATACAGATGATGTGTGCAAAAATAGCTCCTTGTGCTAAACATATATCAGTTTCTCTAGTGCTGCAGAGACATTTCCAGTGGATTAACTTTTATTTCTTATAGCAATGTGCAGCACTCCACCCAATTTATCAAAAATTGTAATGTCTGGCTCCAAAATTCGACATAGCAGTGGCCAAAAAGGTAACTTTGGGTAAAGAGGTCTGGCGTGAACCTGTCTCAAGTTTGCTAAAAATACAGCTCTTTTTAGATGTGCTTTTTTCATGTAGAAAGCAGAAGTTAAACAGACAGACGCATGTCTCAGTTTTAAAAAGTGAGGTGTATCTAATCGCAGAACATGTCTGACTTTAGGGAAGTCTGTGGTTGGCGCCTGTGCTGTGTTATACTTAAATGAGTATGAATATTGAAGTTTGCCTATTTGGGCTGTAAAAACCGACTTAAAAAAAGTCACTCAGAAAACTCAAAAGCAACCACAGTGAACCAAAAGAATCTCCAGGGACAGTTTTAAGGTGCTCCACAGTGTCACACCTTCTCAGGGAAAAAGAAAAGCTCCTCTGTGCTCTGGACGTCTGGTTCGAGTTATAGACGAGATGCCGGGCGGGTTTGCTGCTGGAGTTCAGTTACAGATACCTGCCTTCAATGGCGCTGACCTGCAGCCATCAAGGTTTGTTTACCACTTTGCACAAGTCCTTACCAAGCCAGTGTGAGCAACAGGACTGATGGGTTTATTGTAAATTAAACACCCCGCATTCTGATCGGCTCTGGAATAGAGAAGTGAACACGTGTCACAAGGGAAGAAGATTATCTCACAACCAGAGATAATCACCAGACACAACAGCAGCTGGAGCAACAGTTTAAACAGCTATTTAAGTAGAAAAAGAACCTTAAAAACCAACTTTAACATTAATGAAGTCGGGAAGTTGCATTCATATGAAATATGATGCCAAGCTTTATCACACAAGGTTACATATCAGATACTCAGAGAAGCTCTCAGCATTAGCCCTACGTTGTTCTCACACAGTCATCCTCTTTGTCCTACTTTCAGTTAAAACATTAGACCATTAGATGTACAGCTGAGTGATATGGATACCCAAGATCATGTCTTGATATTTGCAGGTTGAATGGTGACAGAAGATAATTATCTGCCTTTTCTATGAAAGCGATATGTGAGATATCACAGCTACTTAGTTGGCATGGTTAAAAAAAGCGAGGCTTCCTCTTCAGAAACATCAGTATGTCCGCTAACAGGAGCGTTAGATATTAAAAATACAAGTTAATCAGCTGGAAATTCATGAACTTATATCTATATCTATATATATGCTGCTACAGTTTTACAAAATCAGAAACAGGAGCACCAACCATAACAGAAAGTAAAGCCTTATTCTGCTGTGGCCTTTTCACTGCTTTACCTGCAGCCGTACAGCTTAATCTAATGAGGAACTGAAACTGTTACACTCCATCAGAGTTCACTGGAAGAAACTGCAATTTTACCTCAGAGAATACACACAATATTTGCCCGCCACAGCCTTGTTGTTAGATGCACAAAGTGACCAGAAACTGTGGTTTTGTGTCATGTAAATATCTGTGTTTCTGTTGGTGGAGGCTTTGAAAAGACACAACACATAATTGCACAAGGGGTGCAGTTATGTGTTACGTAAGTTTTTTTGTTAGGTGACATTTTTTCATTTAAATGCATTTTATTGCTAATGTCCGATCAGATTGTAAAATAACTTAGTGAGACCTCGCCTGGCTCTATCTGTTGCTTCTAACAGCCTGTATGCTGATTTCTATGTACAGCACTCAGGTTGGATTTTTAGTTGTTCTCTTCAGGGGTCATTGTCAGCAATTAGTCAACATTAGCTTAGAAAAGCTTGGAAATTAAATTGATGCTTTTGTAGCCTGAAGAATTGCTGATGGCTAAATTGCCCCCCTTTGTAAGTTGCCTCAGGCCTCACTCAGGCCTAGAGACTGATCGGCAGCCACATGGCAATTTACAGTTGCTGGGGAGAAGCGTGCATTCCCTGAACGTTTGAGCAAAGAGGATGATGTAGCAAAACTCCCATTGTGACTGCGTGGAAGACTTGTCTGTAAACATTTGCAGTTTGCTCTCAGGTCTGCAGTGAAAGTTAAAAAAGTTCAAGGTAACCTGGAAATATGGATTATTCACCTTCGAAGTAAAAGTTGCACCTTTTGAAATGTGTTGGTTTCAGTGGTCAGGAACAATCTTTTTTTTTTCAGGTTGTAGTAGTTTAGTCAAGAGCAGATTGCTGCGGTTGCCTGGAAGATACAATCCTGTCTGTAAAGAGTTGACAAATTCTTACTCAGTGAGAAACCGGAAACGGGGAATGTTCTCCTTCAAAGTAAAAGTTGTGCCTTCTTGCTGCAGAAGAGCGTCTGTTTGTGCTGCATATTAAGTGCCTTGAGTGCCAAAATTAATTAAATTAATAGATCACTGAATAATAAATTAAATATCCCATTAATTAATTAAAACGGGAAATAATTCATTAAATATATAGGTAATCATAAAATGTCATTTTATTTCATTTAAAACATTTTTACAATTATTTATTTCCCGTTATAATTAATTAACACATTTAATTTATTATTTGATTGTGTATTTAGTTAATTCATTTTGGCACTCAAGGCCCTCCACTGTCACACTTTTCACGGTTTCATTACCACTCGGCAAGTAGTTAGCAACTTCCAGCAACCTTCAGAAGCCACTTGCCATCTCACCACAGAATACACACTGTTCCCTAGCAACTGGTGGTTACCGGGGAGTCACTGCCATCTTCTAGGCCTGTTTCACAACAACTGGAATCAACTTCCAGCAACCACTTACAACTGATCTTTGATCACACATTTTCTTCTTATGACCGATGGTTGCTGAGTAGTCTCGAGACCTGTGACTGAAACTCAGGCTCACATGATTCAGCTAAATATTTTTTCACGCTCTCAAAAGAAAGCAGTAAAGACTAATACCTCTGTTCACGCCTTTCAGTTTCAAAATTCACACGGCGTCTCTTAAGTAAATACAGACAGCAACTTTTCAATGCTGAAAGAACTTTCTGCACTGATGCAGACAGTAGTTAAGTGATCCGAAACATCGGTTTAAACCTTCAGCTTGTGTTTATTGGCTCTCTTGCATGTTATGCTTTCGTAGTGACGACTGAGTGAGCAGCCACCGACACCTATGGCGGTGAAGGTGATCGTCACTTCCAGCACTTCATTTGTCAACAGCTGGGGTTGCCTTTGCTAATTTGCACATTTTAACCCAAACCGCAGTCCTTCCCCAACCATAACCAAGCAACCTTTGGTCCCAAAATTTAAGCAGTAACCAGAAGTGAAAAATGAAACTAGGTGCAAATAAAAGAAAAGATCCAAATGGGAAGTGAAACAGGGTCCCTGGGCTGTTCACCCTTAAACAAGTAACCACTGTCCATTGTACCTCCAGTATGGCCATAATTCACGAGCACTGGTAAATCACGTGATGGCAGTGATGGGGGCAGTTGCATCATTAAAAGGAGTTTGTTATAGTAGATACACTGCCCAGCTTTAGACTGAAGCTGCTAATGTCTGTGTATGGATGTGCAGCCAAAGAGGAGTGTGGTCAGTCTAGATTTCAGCTGTGCAGTCTTGGATTTGTGCAGATCTGATTTAAAATCTTCCCCCTATCATAATAGATAAGTCTGATGAAGCCCTGTATTAGGCAAACATCTTTATACAGAGTTACACCTGCTTTTCATGACCTGATGCTGTAGTTTATTCAGAGTGTGTGAAGTCTGCACCTTTTGGTTTCATGTTTTCTGTAAATAAAATTGACCTTTTGAAATGGAAGAAACCTCATTTAGGAAGGAAGCTCTCCATTTCCTGTCACATTGAAAGTATATAAACCTCCTCAGCCTCGAAACTGTCACACTCGCACTAAAGTGGATCATCTTTGATCGCTGTCGCTGTCCCAAAGCAAGCGAGCTTACTGAACAGGGCTGAGCACACACGCTTGGTAAACAAGTCTGGCAACAGGTTACATCACTCTTCGGCTCACCTGGTTCCCATGGAAAGAGTGGATGGAGCAGATTAGACTCTGGAGAGCAGAGGTGGTCGGGGCTTTGTTATTTTTCCACTCAGCCAACTGTCAGCAGCTCTGAAGGAAAACAACCGCGCTGAACTGATCAGTGTGTGATACCTGACCCATAATCCAGCACGCAAACTCAATTTCAGCTCATGGATTTCTTCCATTTGATAGAATAGCTGCCCCTTTGAATCACCTCTTCTCTATTCAAATGATGTAAAACAGAGGAATTGCAGTATTTCTGATGCTGTATAATAAGTTTTTCAACAAGTACTTCTGAACAGTTCTGGAAGCTCATGATGGGAAAATGCCATACAAACACATTTATTTTAGGATGTTTTCCCTTACGTCCTTGGAATTTCTTTTGCTTAGTACAAACAATTCGAGTGAACTGAGAATCTGGAAAACATGGAACAGAGTGTTTTGGTCACCTTGTCAACAGCCTGAGACAAGGTGGACCTGAGACTATTCTGAATGCTCTAGAAAATGTGTTTTCTTTCTTAATGTGGATTTTGTTGATCTATGAGTTGATTAGTTGAGTGCTTGTTTAGTTGATTTTATTTGATGTGAGTAAAAGAATTCACAAATCCATTGTGAGGTTTGATTTTTAGTGGATTTCAGCTCGCTGTGAGGTCTGCACCGTGTCTTCACTTCACTTGTGTTGGCCCAGGTTCATATTGCTATGATGTCATAGTTTAGTTATGTGGAAAAAATCTGCCAATGTCCACTTAGGGAAAAAAAATCCCCCAAAAGGGGGGTGGTTAGGGTTGGGGTTAGAGTTGGGGGTTAGGATGTGGATCGTGGTTAGGGTTACGGGGCTGTAGTTAGGGTTATGGTTATGGGGTTTGGGTTTGGTGTGATGGTGTTTTCCTTTTGCAGAACTGTGACGTCACAACAACAATGACTGGTCAGTTGCAATGTTGAACCTGGACCAACATTAATTATGATGATCCAGGAACAACACTAACACGAGGATATTGGTGGGATCCACTTTTTGCCTTCAGAACAGTCTTAGTTCTTCATGTCACAGATTCAAAAAGGTGATGGAAACATTCCTCACAGATTTATGTCCATATTGACATGACAGCATCACACTGTTACACATGATGTGAATGTGCTTTTCCACAATGTCCCAAAGGTGCTCTATTGGACTGAGATCTGGTAACTGTGGAGGCCGTTTGAGTGCAGTGAACTTTTGAGTTCTGTGACGTGGTGCGTTATCCTGCTGCTATCCTGCTTGAACTATTAATACAAGGCCGGATGTATCCATGATTATTTAAGTTGTTTATGCCAAAGTCTGACCCTGCAATCTGAAACTGAAACTCATCACCAGGCAGCATAATGCAGCTTTCTGTTGTTCGGTTTTGTAAGCCTGTCTGAATTGTAGCCTCAGTTTCCTGTTCTTGGCTGACACACCCTCTGTGCTCTTCAGTTTCAAGGTTCAGTGTGTTTTGTGCGTTCAGAGATGCTCTTCTGCATACTTTTGTTGTAACGAGTGGTTATTTGAGTGGCCGTTGCCTTCCTGCCTTCTCAGTCATGCTTCATTTGGTCCCTAATGTAGACATAGAGGGAGCCATGGTTTACTCAAGGATGTCTGATGCTTGTTCGGCAGTGTCTTTTCTGTCTGCATGTCATCTCAGTTTATCCCAGCTGCTCTTATACTGACGAACACACACGTCAGTATACAGAACACATGCAGCTCCCAACTTTGTTTGTTGGGCTTCTCATGACCTCTCTCATTCTCAAACCAACGTTTTGACTCTGAAGAGAAACCGACCTTTTCCAAGAGTCACTTGAGATGTGGAGTTTCTCGGTCGTCAACCTGTCCTTTTAAAATAACCCCCTTTGTCTCTTTTTGTATGCACAGGCCCAAACCTCCACCTCCCGAGGGCGCCAAGTCCAACCCATCCAAACGCCATCGCGACAGGCTCAACGGCGAGCTGGACAAGCTCACCAGCCTGCTGCCCTTCACAGAGGAGGTGCGGTCCCGGCTGGACAAGCTGTCTGTCCTCCGCCTCAGCGTTGGGTACCTGAAGGTCAAGGGCTACTTCAACGGTAAGTCTTTGATCAACTCCCACGTCTGACAAATGCAATCCTTCAAATCAGAGTTTGTAGGATTTGTTTCAGATATGACAGGATATATATTATATATATAAGTCTTTGCGCAATGTTTGGCACCTAGTGAGTGAAAGGATGCTGTGTCACTGCTTCAGACACGTAACAATATACGAGTACGTGATGGTTTTAAAAAAAAACAAAACAACTTTTTTTCCCCAGATGCGCTATTTTGAAATGCCACGAGATGCTTCAGGCTTTTATGTTAATGCGATGGCATCAGATTTGTGCTGTGTTGAAATGGTGTATGCCTTTACCATGGAGTCAGCTGTTCAATGGGACTTAATCCAGAAACTAATCGAGCTGCAAGATGAAGCAAGTCAGCATCATTTTGAATCCAACATTTATGTTTAATAGCAGCAATGTTGGGAAAGCTGTGCTTATCCGAGCTTGATGTAAAGTCAGTGCAATACTGAGCTGGCTAATTAGATGTAATTATTAGATGTGGTCATATGTAACTCTGGAGATTACACTTGTTTTGTTGGGTTGGGATGTTTCAGTGGGTGTACAAATATAGTGGCTGTAAATCTGCAAATAAGTCAGCATTTATTGATGGATGTGTCACAGCGATTTTGTGCCAGATCAGTGTTCAGACACGTTGTGATGAAGAGCCAGAAAAGGCCAGGACAGGACATAAAAGGAAGAATTTTTGGGGGCCCTGAAACAGTGGAAATAATTAACATCCATCCATATATACAAGAGAGGAAGACATCATTGTGAAGCACTAAGATATCGTCCATGGTACCGGTTTGGTACAATAAATGGCTAAATCTAATAACAAAGTAGGGCCTGATTACAGCAACAAGTCATAACCACAGTTATTTAATTGACTGTAGAAAATCTTGAGTCACTGAACCCAAAAACTCCCTTTTTAACAGTAGACCATGAACTTGAAGTTGGACCGAAGTCCGATGATGTTTGCATGTCTTCTTCTATCGCTTTCATTCAGTCATTTTCACCACTCTTGATACGTTTTTCCAAACAGTTAATGAATAAAAACATCTCACCATTTCAAGACCTGAACAACAAATGGTTGTACTCTTCCATTGAAACCTCACTGACTCTGAAAAAGTGCTGCAAGAACCTGTGGGCGTGATTTAGGGTAAAGAGTGTTCAGACACAAAAATGAAATGGGAAGGGTTCATTTGACGCTCGGTACGATGTAACTGCTGGAACTGAGAAAATCAAGATGATAAATGTGAAACTATAGGCATCAGGAAAAAAAAGAAAAAATACACAAACTTTGCAGCAACTACTGCATATTACAGCAAAATTACACTACGTAGATTGACAGCACATGCTCGTGCGTAAGAAGCAGTGCAATGCTGGATTGTGGGCTTGTGACTTTTGCTCTTCGACACCTGTTTGAATGAAAGTTTGACGTGGTTTGATTGAAAACAGTCACTCGGTGCTGCACAGCGTCATGGAAAGTGAGAAATCCGTTGTCTTATGAGGAGCTGTGAGATTCAGATGAGAAATGACAAAACGTTGAGGGGTGAGGTGCGTGTAGCAACAATAACAGCGTGTACACAAACACGAGGAGTAAGGATAATGTGGGTGGGGAAATTCGCTCCTGATGTGAGAACTGCATCAAAGCAACCGAGAAAGACTGAAACTAAATAAATAATATGCAGATAGGGATGGGCTTTTCAAGCAGGAACAATTTCAGGATTCACTGGGAACCATTCAGCTATTCTTCGACGATCGCTCCCCCACCTGAACTGCCCTCACCCGACTTAGATGTGGCAGACTTACGACATGTTCGGATTACCTGGAGTGGCTTGCACACAAGACTTGTTGACAGCTGTAGTCTTTGGCCATCTGTGTTTCTCTTATTTGTGCAGGCCTACTTAATCTCACTGCACCACACATATTCTTGACTGGCAAAAAGCCTGGATACGCACAGCCACCACCTCCTGGCTAAAGTTACATCTTTACCGAGTGCTGGTAACAAATATATGTGAGTAACTAATAAATTGGTAAAGCAGTGTCCGGTTAATGTCCACACACCTTTGTGTGGGGTTAGACCACACTGGGCTCTGACACAGTCTGCATATAGCAGCTTACTTCGGTTTACTGATAGATGCTGGACACTTAGCTAGTGCTGTGCATTGATGAAATATGAATAATTTATTTAAGCAGTCTAATATTTTTGCTGCTGTAGAGTCCCACAAAACTCACAATGAGGCCTCAGTGTTTCTCTGATATAAAATCTGATATTTTATGGATCTTATGCTGTATTTACCCTCGTGCGATGAATTAGAGCAGTTTGAGGGTTACAGCGAGATAGATTTATTTGTTCTCTGCAGTGTTCTGTGATTCTGCAGTATACCTGCATTTTGTTTCCTACTATATATGAAAGTTTTTTTTTTACCTCCTCTGTTGGTTTCCTGTGTGGAAACTCCACTAAAACACACTCCACTAGTCAGACACACTTCGGGTTTATGAAAACTGTTTATTCTGAACCTTTTTAGACCAGCTTTATTTCCATTTCAGGCCCCAAATAAGGCAGCAGCATGCAGACAAACAGCGGTTTGAAACATCCTGCTGGGTGTGCATTCAGCTGAGATACACCAGGCTCACTTTTGTGGCTGATACTGGAAGAAGATAAGTTTAAGAATAGTTAAAGGGCAACTGTCTAGACAGTGATCCAAATCGTTGTTTTAAACAACAGGACAAATACGACAGTGTTTGTTCAGTATGCGCACAGCAAGCCACGAGAAAGGAAAGACGTCTCGGGCTAGCATGAAAGTCTGCTAAAGCTATAAGTAGTGTTGCAGTGGAGTCTTCCTTTGCTTGAGCTCCACGTCTTCACCAGATCAGCATGGTACTTCTTGAATAATCCAGGTAAAAAGACCATGAATACATACCCCAGCATTGCCTCCAGTTTGTGTGCATGGTTTCTGACAAAGAAACTGAACAAGCTGGTGCTCAGTCATTGTGTTTGCAAAGGGAAGACAATCAGGAGGATGGATTTAAAGGGGGAGGAGTGAAGATAGATGGTTTCAGGCAAAGGGTGAACTGAGGGGATGCACCATAGGGTAAAGAATGATTATTCAATTCAATTCAGTTGAGTTTTATTTATATAGTGCAAAATCACAACAACATTATACTAAGCTGATTTATTTTGAAAGGTAAAGACCCTGCAATAATACAGAGAAAACCCCACCAATCAAACAACCCCATATGAGTGAGCACTTGGCGGCAGTGGGAAGGAAAAACTCCCTTTTAACAGGAAGAAACCTCCAGCAGCACTAGTTTAGCGAGCGGCAACCAGCTGAGGGTGATTATTATGAACTGTGAATTATGCAAAGCTACTGTAGTAGAATAAAAATATGATGGTGGAAATCAGCTGCAGTTATTTAGTGTATAAAATATACTGCCTACAGAGTTAGTCTTAGGCCCAAAGAAAGTCACTTTAAGTTTTAAGAAAAGCCCAACATTTGTGTACACTTGTTATTTTCTCTGCGCACGGTACAGAACATACATGATCATATCAGGATTTCAGGCCACAGCACAGAACAGGTGCATGTCTCATCGGCCTGACAGCATTTATGCAGAAATTCTCGCCTCTTCTCACTCCTGTTGCCGAGGAGGACTGATCCAAATACACGGCAAGTCAGAAGGGCCACATTTCACAGTCATGCACTGATATAGCCTCTCAGCTGGTGGCTACCACACCCCCGCTTATCATTTACTGTAAATAGGAAGCTTGTCTTTCAGGCAGCCTGGATCTAATCATTGCTATTTTCACAAGAGGCAGCAGAACAAAGCGAGGAAGCTCGCTGGAAACTCAAATAACCTCGGTGATCGTCTGCGCCATGTTGACAGAAATAGGGGTAGAATTCACTTTTAGATAAATAATCTTCTTGAGCCCCAGAGGAGAGGATTGTTATTTTCCAAGAGGTCAGAGACCATCGGTGCATCGGTCAATGTTATAAAACAAACCCGTCCACTGCTATCCTTAAAGCTAGGTTGGAAAAAAAAAAAAAAAATTTTCTAGCTCCATTTTTTAAATATTTTGATTTGTAGGTCAAGAAGTTATTTAGCTTATAATTGGCCCTGTGCAGCCCCTCAATGCATCATCTGTTTGAAATACCATATTTTCCGCACTATAAGGCGCACTTAAATTGCTTTAATTTTCTCAAAAATCGACAGTGTGCCTTATAATCTGGTGCACCTTATGTATGAATTCTGGTTGTGCTTACTGACCTTGAACCAATTTTATGTGGTACACGGCGCTCAAAAATCTGTCAAAAATGTTTTAGTACGACTTTGGTAAGCTACGAAGCCACACCGCTTGATGGATTGTCAGAGCATTATGTCTATTGTAGTCAGGAGCCTCGTGGAGTAATCTGGCTCCAGAACTCTGTCTGCTTCAGGTCTCAAAGTCAAACGAACATTGCAGCATCACTGAGAGTTAAAAACTGTCTAAATTCTTTCATCTTTAATAAAATGATCAGCGTTGCTGCTTTACCAGGTGTAACAATTAAGTTTAACATCCAGGCATCCATGAAAACAGAATTTATTAAATTTAATGGAGTTAGAAGTTGGCAGGAAGTTAGCTCGCTAGTTTACGCCTAAACATGATATAGCATGTTCTGACTGAGAGATTTATGAAAAATTAAAACGTACAGCTCTGCCATCACTTCCAACATAAATGAAGACAGAAAACTAAAAAGCAGTGACGTTTGTAGGGTTACTGAAGTTGGGCTAGCTGGTATATAATGATGTGGTACGTGATTGATAGCGACACAGCTATGTTAGCATAACAAACAGTGAAGCTGGAGGATGAACCCTAACCTTTTTCCACTCGATAAAGGTTAACATGAGGGTTCCTGATGGTTAGAGACAAATGCAATCGCATGGCAGGATGCTGTAAACGGAACAAACTACAGTTAGGAGAATAACTGAGATAATCCATCCAGCTTACGGGGTTAGTCATTAATATACTGCAACAACATGGGAATAGAGCAGCTACGAGAGAATTCAGCATTAATGAATCACTGTTATGGAAGTGGAGGAAGCAAGAAGAATTTGTTGAGTAAAGTTTGACTTGTCTGACTGTTTTGTTTCGCTTAATGCACCTTATGTATGAAAAATACTGTAAGCTAGTTTCGCTCCACCCTCATTATATCAACCCTCCTCTCCTAAATAGAAGGCTTGAGAAGCTAGTGGGTGGGACTTCTGTACTTGAGAGGACCATATTAGGGATATAAATCCAATCCATTATTATTATTATTATTATTATTATTATATCCTCTCTCTGATATCATACAGAGTAGAAGAGTAGGAAAAACTGGGTGAGGCATGAACGTTTGACTCCCCACGTTAGATCTGAACATTCAGCAGTGAGCTGGACAGGAAATAATCAAAACAAAAAATGGCTCATTTCCAAAGTAACAACTTGAAAAAGTGGTTACGTTGTCTTTTAAAAAGGCCACATGGAAGCATTTTAAACCTACATTCTTATTGCTGGCCAGCAGGGGGCGCCTCCTTTTGTGCACAAAGACTGGCGGTTCTATAGACGTTTGTGCTAAAACTGCACTTACATTATCTCAGTCTGTGACCTCAGCAAACACCTTTCTGTTGACTTTATGATCTCAGTTCTTTGTTTTGAGTCTTATTTAATAAAGCACAAATTTTATTTTGTATATTTTGATCCGATTTAACATCAATTAAATGATAAAGCCAGGTGTGATTTAAGGTGGGTCTAGATTATAATTGACAAAGTCCTCCTGTGTGAGGGTGCGGTGTCCTTCAGCTTGAGTACACCATTGGTTTGGCTTCACGAGCCAGTGTGTGATGCCACACAGACTACGTCCTTCTTTAAAGTACAGTCTATGTAAATCTAACACAAGGTTAAAGACAGTTTAAAGGAGAGAGTGAATCATGGCTAAAATGTGGAAGACAGCACAATTGGCTACTGTGAACATATTTGTCTTTGTGTTTAGAAATATTAAACTGTAGAGGAATAAAGAAAAGGTTGAATGAAGCCAAAAGCTCCAGCCAAGATGATTAAGCATTCAGTGCGCTAAAGGCGTGGTCAGTTTATTTTTATCAGATTGCATTTTCAGTCATATGGTTAGTGGATTTCTGAGTGGAGTTGACAGAAGGAGCTGAAACTGAAACGAGCAGAGATGTTGTTTATATAGTGGGGCATATTTAATGCATACGGGTTAGACGCTAAACTTTTATTAAGCACGTGTTTACTGCTGTGTTTGTATCTCATCGTCATCTCTTGGAAGCCCACGATAAATTCTCCCAGCTCAAAAAGTTTTACATAAGGTAATCAGAGGACAGATCAGAAGGGAGGTGATATATGGCCAAATACTGGAATAATAAAACTGCTTCAGCGTTCAATTTATTAGCTTTGTGCTGGAACCGACAGGAATTTTTCTCCTGGAACAGCGAGTAAACTGAGCCAGAAGTCTCAGGCGCTGGCAAGTGATCAGTGAATCACTGGCATTGACTAACAACCCTATCAACCCCCTGCAGTCGTTGGTCTATTTATGCTCTGAGACATGGTATTAAAAAACAAAAAGAAAAAGAGAAAACAGACATATTGGCTCTTTAATGCGAGCGTGTAGCCGCTCTCATCAAAGCAGCGGAGCCCCGACTGCCTGCTGCCAAAGGAAACAAGACAGCAGAGCTGGTTTCGCTTTGGTCTCATCAATTATTTGGCCGTGCGGGTCACTTAGTGTCAGCTGAACAAAAGCGTTTGGAGGCGGCGCTGGGAGTCTGGTTTCCTTCAAACCCCGCTGTCGCTGCAGCAGCTTCCCTCCTCACCGCTCTTATTTTGAAATATCAAATTGAGAACAGCTTGATCCAGAAGTTAGACGGTTTGCCTGCGAACGTAGCATGTTGGATCCAAGATTTCTTCACTCATCCCCACTTGTTTCTTGGCCACCCTCCCTTTTCCACCCACCGATCTCCACCCATTTCCTGTGGCGCCCCCTGCAGCCCCTTGGTGGGCCCCCTTTTCCTTGAACTGTTCAGCTTCTTCCTCCTTTTCTGAAGTTCACAGCTCCCCCGACCCCCGCCGCCCTCCATCTCCACCTCAAACAAACTGCAGGACTCCGGTTTGTTGTTACAGCAGGGAGGCCTGTTCGTGCAGCAGACCTACGTCGGCACAACTCGAGACTTTATGCATTCATAAAACCCTCCAATTTTACCTTTTCTGCACTCCTTCAAAGCCTTCTTTAAAAAGCTGCCTTTTTAGTGCATGAAGACTTTTGAAGTGCTTTGTTTGTGCTTGCTTTGGGCTTTTCTTAAGTATTAAAAAGTCCTCATTACGCTGGCTTTCTCATTATGTAATGACAGGTCCACCTTAAGATAACTCCAAAGTGCAGTCTGCTTCTCTGAAACAAGCCGTGCCTCATCAGTCTGACGGATTTTGTTGGCTTTTATCTGAAGAAAATTTGAAGGTATTGTCGATGAGACTTGCCAGGGTTTCCAGCATAAATTTCTCTAGCCTCTCTTTTGTTTCTACTCACTATTAATTGTGATAAGCCCAAACTTATTTGCATAGCCGGCTTTAAAAGCAATAAAAGAAAACAAAGTACTTCAACCAGGGAAATAAAGGCAGGCATTAAAGTCAGGAAATTAAGATTAAAGGACGAGGAGGGTAAAAATAACAGTGAAAACAATAAAAACAAAGGACACCGAGCAGCAAAAAGCAAGGCTGTAAAATTAAGTTTACAAGGTGATTTTAAAAGGCAGTGATACACTACAGCTGCTCGGTTTGAGGGGTTTTTAGGTCTCGGTACCGTTTCCTGTAACTTGACATGTTCGGCTTCTCTTCGTTACGTTTAAGCAACATGTTTGAATGTGGGGAAATTAAACTGATGCAATACACTGCATGCAGAAACACGCCATGGACAGGGTCAAATATGATCTTGTTGTGACGGTAACCCTGTAAAAACCCTGTTTTTTTTAACTAGAGTATTTATTGAACCTTCTGACAAATAAAAATAAGAAATTAAAAAAAATCGTCATCTGAGTTTTAATTTGCATAATTTTTGCTATATCCAGGATTTTGTGTGATTTATTGCTCACAGCTTTTATCTTAAACAAAGAAAACATTTACTGGCATTAGGGTTTAAACAAAACACACTGGTGATGTAGAGGTCTTAAAAACTCATCAAATATGATAAACTTTGTGTTTACAGGGATAAACATTGACGCTGTTTGACTGTGTTCAACCAAACCCAGGATTTGTATCATCCAAACACTAAAGTTATCATTTCTTTTAATGCGCTGTGGTAGCATTTTAACCTAAAAAAAAGTTGAATGCAAACTTCAGACATGCATAACACACATACATTTGCCAGTTCAGTTGTTAATAAATATCGCCATTGATAAATAAATTAAAAGAGGACTTTTTTGGGACGGTAACCAATTAATCCAAAAAGTCTTTACCAGTATTCACACTGATGAATGATTCCAACCAATTTCACCAGTGACTGCCAGCAACCACTTGCCACTCAGTTGGGGAACACACTTTTTGCCCTAGCAACCATTGGTTGCTACGGTTTGCCTACCAGTCTCTAGGCCTGCGTGACTGAGACCTCAAGCTTTGAAACATATTTGTGAAAACATTAAAAACACAGTTCAGGTGTCATAATGTTTTCAAACCAGTTCACAGAGCTGTGGGCTCGTTCTCTGAGCCACTCTGAGCTTTTTAGGTGGTTCAGGATGAACCAGGGACACAAACACGACAAAAGAAAAAATACCAGGGATCCAGCGATGAGTGTAGATAACACGGACACAGCTGCACATGTGGTCGCAACTCTTAAATCAACATTTTCCTTTGCATGTTATCAAAAACATTCAAGTGACATCTCTTAAACCTCTGCTTAAAAAATTAAAACCATACAACATCAGACTGAATGAAGTCAGTAACGCCAAAATAATCTGATAGAATTCAGATTCTGAGAAGCTTTATCATTGAATCCAGTATCAGTCCATTTATTTTGCTAACTACCAGTCTTAATTTGATACAAGTAACAATACTTACTTTCATTTTTTGTTTAGATTAAGTTTTTAAATGATAATGATTGTTCAAAATCGACACAACACAATCTAAACTTTTCGTCCAGCACTGGGAGCATTGGTAAATAAACAGAATCATAAATCTGACCAGACATTTGTCCTAAAATATCCCCAAAATGCCACAAAGACACTGAAACATTTTAACATTTTTAGCTCGTCAATTACCAGCTTTGTCGACCGCTTGGTCACCAGACTGAAGATGTAAATAAAAAGCTCACTGGGTGTCTGCGGCCGTGTTGAATCACTCGTTGTGATTGTGCTGTTACCAAATACACACACACACACACACACACACACACACACACACACACACACACACACACACACACACACACACACACACACACACACACACCACTGAGAGTCTGTCTGCTGATGAATTTCCCAGCATGCCTCTCAGTGAACAAAGGCGACCCGGGAGTGTAAAGGCTCACGGGGAGGCCAGCGCGGTGCAGTGGTTTAGCAGGATGTGGCTCAGAAAGGACCGCTCTGTGTCCGTCCTCTGGGCCTCGTCTCTCCCACAGGGCTGAGACGCAGGACGGCGACGATGGGCTGCTGGGAAACGCCCGAGGGTTCGATCCCATTTCCAATGCTCACAACACGGGCATTGTTCGACACTGTGAGCATTTTCTGAAGCAGACCTCCCTCGTGTTCAGACACGGCTTTGCTTTTATCCTCAGCTTGTCTGTCTCAGTCTGTCTCTTCTCTTTCCCTTCTTCTGTCTTTCCCTTATCAGAAACAAAGCTTGTTATTATCTTGCCGAAACACCGAGTGAACATTTTCCAATTTTTTTTATATTTTCAGCTATATGTCAATCTTTGCTTAACTGCTTTACAAGCTCACATGTTGCTCAAACACTTTCTCTAACATTTTTCACATGAACACATAGCAAGGACATGCATGGGTTCCTGCACAGGGCTAAAAGAGTCTGAGACCACTTGACCAGATTCTACACAACAACATAAGTAAATGCAAAAGGGACCAAAAGAGATAGAGGCATAAATATCAGTAAAATTAGATTTAAAAAAAAAAATCCAAAATGTCCACAAAAAGCCATAAATGGATATAAAATGTCCACATAGAGACATGAAATAGATGTAAAATGTCGACAAAAAGCCATAAATGGATATAAAATGTCCACATAGAGACATGAAATAGATGTAAAATGTCGACAAAAAGTCATAAATGGATATAAAATGTCCACATAGAGACATGAAATAGATGTAAAATGTCCACAAAAATGAATAGATAGATTTAATATGTCCATGCTGAGACATAAATAGATTTATCTTTTTAAAAAGACACAGAAAGAGGTCCAAAATGTTCACAATCTTGCTGAAAAACACCATAAAGCCATAAAAAATAAAGCCATGAAAAGTGAAAAGCAAACACAAAATCACCACAGAATGAAAAGAAAAACAAAGCAGCCACAGAGTGATGAATAAAGACCACAAAACACCCAAAGCAAGTGTAAAAAAACCCAAACATAGCAAAGCAAAATCACCATGATATAAGACAAAACGAACACAATGACTTCCAAAAGAGGCACACAGAAAAAACCCCACACACATTAAAATAATTCAAGACACCTTCAAAAGGTGTAAAATGTCCATGAAGACACAGAAAAAACACAGAGAGATGGAACCAGCCACAGAAGTAACACAAATGGGGTTTTCAATGAGTACAAAATGTCTTCAAAAAGTTGCAAAGAAATGTGAAACTGCAGAGTAAAATGAGCGTGACCACAGAGAGACTGCACGTACCACAGGTAGATTTTAACGTGCGACACCAAAATCAATACCACTTTCTTTTCTGCCTTCTTTCATTTTTGCACTGTGCCGTTTGTGTAGGAGGATGTTTGAGTCAGCTGATTTATCACACCTGAGAGGCGGTGCCAGCGTAAACAGTGAAAGTAAGCCTCCACTGCTGCCTGCGCTAGATAGAGAAATGATAGATAGTCTCTTATAAGAGGCTCTTATTGAGACAAAGAAGTCTGCTGGGGATTCAGGCTTTCTCTTTGTGAGCCTTAATGAATAGCTGTCCCTGATGAAGCTCCCTTGTTTCCCCTCATGGAGGAGGTGGAGGAGGAGATTTCTGGCTGTTTGAGAGTCATAATTTGTGGTCTTATAATAGCTCGGCTGAACTTCCCTCCTTCGCTGGGCCTCAGGAAACACACACACATGCACGCGCACGCATGTGTACACTCTATATTTTTTCTGTGTTACACATTCATTTTTTTCCCTCTCTCGACATGCACGCACCCCGCCCGACCCTCTTCCTTTATGCGTTTTCCAGATGTGGACAGATTCAGGCCCTTGGTCTGTGTTCCCAGCTGATTAATGCTGCTGCTTTACAACATCAGGCTTCCTCTTTGTGAACCCCGTGACCCCCTCTGATCTTGAGCATGACCTCCAACTAGTCTCAAGGTGAAGGCTGGAGAGCATGGGGTATACTGTAGGTTGCAGGTTTCAGGTACAGGCTTACAGATGGTTTATGCTAATTTGGATGAATCACAGTTCAAAATGAACCTTTTATTATTCACTTATTCTGGAGCTCTTCACCACATTAAACAATCAAACATGGGCTGTACCAAGTGCCAGTTGGGAAATTCTACTTTTAAAATATAAATATCTCCATACTTTTTTTTTTAGCATCCTATTAATTGTCATTATTCATGCCTCCAAGTGCAAGTGGGCATGCATGCGAGGTTTAATGAGTGCAGGTAGTTGGGCAGGAAAAGAGTTTATTTCCACTGGTCTGATTTCAGCTCAGTGTGAGAGTCTTTACTGCAAACTGCCGTCAGTTGTGGTCTCGCTAATTTCTACTTTCTCTGCTCTCACTTTCACTGTGAGTGCGCCTCTTGCACACGGAGTGGAGCAGACCCGGCTCCGCTCACGTTACTGTAGGTGGGATAAAAGCTTCCTAAATAAAGTGGTAACATGACAAAACGCAACAAAAGAGAAAGCGAGCTAAAAGGGTTGGTTGTTGTCATTAGAAGCCGAGAAATGCCTCGAAAGTGGTGAACTTGATGCAGTGTTTAGACCGTCGGTTACTGGCGTCAGTAGTAGTGTAATATCTCCTCCCAAGAAATGTAACTACGCGCCACGTTGACGCAGCCTGCAGCGACTTGAACCGCGTGGAAGGTTGCGGTGTAGGGTTAAGAGGGGTTTCCCATTACGTCGTTAGTTAGGACATATATTTCCTGCAGAAGTCTATGATGCTTTACTAGCTCTACATCAGAGATGTTGGTGCATAGCCCCGGCATAGGAATGAAATAAAAAGTAAAAGCTCCTTTTGACTGTTCTCTTGCCACAAGAGCTTGATTTGGCAGAGTTTTGTACTTCCTGTCGCAAAACCAAAGGGAATTTGTGTCCCCGGTCGGAAACAAACTAGCGACCTTTAGCTTACCAAGCAAACATATTTGCTTTTTCGCTGTTTGAGCCCATGATCTCCAGCGATCAGTCCATACGTGGTAAAGACACTGGATCTTTTTTCTGCTTGCAAAAAAAAAAGAAATTTTGGCGTCCCACCAACCAAAGAGGTTTGGCCTCCCTCCAGGAGGAAAATTACCGGGATTGTGATAAAAATATTTTTAAGATTTCAGTCTTGTGGTTCATTTACTGAAGCATAAAACACGTGTTTATCAAATGACCAGAAAAAGCACTTACAGCCTCATTTTTAGTTCTCTTACTCAGCAGAAATCTGTCCTTTTTTCTGCTAATTTTGGCCATTTGGTGAACAAAAATGAAAGTTTTACTTCAAAGAAATGCTGTGAGGTTTGCAGCCGAGCTTTGTCAGTAGCTTTAAGACCAGAGTCACGTGAATCCTGGGAGTTTGAACACTCTGTCCTTCCACTTCTTCTCACTTCTGCTTTTTCCTGCTGTGTGACTGACGGGCCGATACGAGGCATCGACAGACAAGCTCTGCCCTTGGCGCTGGCTCTTGGGTGTCATGTAAAAAAAAAAAAAAGCAATAAGGAATAACACACAGTGTCAGCTCCAGAACACAAGCCAGTCCTGCTGTAGATTCTCAGTTTGGCAGGCCTCCTGATCCGGGTAACCGCTGTCAGGAAACAGATGGCTGCTTTAACGGTGTTTGGTGGGACCTGCCTGTGTCCTGGGGCAAAGTGTGGCTCACTGAAGTGCTCCTGCAGAACTAAATTAGAGCATTAGGGCTGGAATATGTGGGACTTTTGCAGATCTTATCAGAGGTCGGGGGGTAATTTCCCTGATAGAGTTGGGAAAGTTTTGGACAATTGCCATTTCTTTAAGAGGAGTTGTTGTGTTCTTAATTTCCCCTTCCTCTCATATCTGAGTGAACGAAGTGCTCACTGGACATTTATCTTTGATCTTTTGACTTTGGGACTGCTCACAGATTTTAATTTGTTTGGAAAAGAGTCAGCATAGACAACAAAAACAAACTGAACACTGATGTTTCCTAACTCATTGTTTTGAGACACTGAGATTTTTGTACTTTCTTGGGTCTTTTCTGTATTGTTTTCAGGTGGGATTTGTTTTCACCGTTCATTATTTTTTGTGTCATTCATTCTTTGTTTGCTGCTGAAACAACTTTATCTATTGTTCAATGAAGAGGAAGAGGATTAAGAAAAGAGAGAAAGTAAGAGAGAAAGAGAACTGGTTAGAGGCCTAGCATCGATGTTTGTGTTGGCAGGAGAGTCAAAGTCCAATGCAGAGGCCTTTAAAAAGCTCAAACAAACCGGTTCTGTTAACACGGAATAAAGCAGAGAAGAAGAAAAGGGAGGGTATGTGAAGGGACAATTACTCATTCGCTTAAATGCATGAAAGTCAATCGTGGGGCCAGGTCAAGAGTAAAAAGACAGTTATTACCTGTTCTTTAGAGCTATCATAGTTTGGAAATGCCCATGCGGGCTAAATTGTGGAATATGACCTGGAATGATCCTGGAAAAGCGTCTCCAGCGTGTCCAGTACGATAGCATCAGCCCTGCAGACCCTCTGCTTGGAGGATCGCAGTCAAAACACCGCAGATGAGCCGTCGTGTAGAAACCTGCCCAGGCATCTGTTTGTGTGTGTGTGAATGTGTGCTTGTGTAGTTTGAAATTCATCTCTCTTCCTTCTGAAGGTAAAGACTATGTGTTTTTAAAACTCGGGATAACAGCTAGGATGATATTCTTTTCCCTTTTTGCTTCGTTCGGGGATGCCAGGCTCATGGGCAGCTCAAGGAAACACCCCTACAGATTTTCCACTTTGTTTAAGGAAACTTTGACCTGTGCCATAGCCAAGATTGTAAAAAGCTGAAACCTAAAGTGAAAAGGACTTCCTCACAACACTGGCCACATTTTTTTCAGTGGCTTTACTGGCAGTGCATGTGCATTATTATTCAAATAGCTTGTTTAAATCTAAAAGTACTGTCATCTACTTTTCAATTCAGTTCAATTCAATTCAGCTTTATTTATATAACACCAAACCACAACTGTCGCCTTAAAGTGTGTTATATTGTAAAGTAGAGACCCTACAGTAACACAGAGAAAACCCCAACAGTCATATGACCCCCTATGAGCAAGCACTTTGGCAACAGTGGGAAGGAAAAACTCCCTTTTAACAGGAAGAAACCTCCAGCAGAACCAGACTAAGGGAGGTACGGCCTCCTACTGTGACTAGTTTGTGGTGAGGTGATGAAGACAGGACAAAAATGCATTAACACAACAGGAGCCTTCTGATTAGTCGTTTACCCTGCGAGATCCCAGTCATCGTCACGGTGACTTACTGTGAGTTATTGTGGTTTCCAAACTGGGTTAAGGGGGCCACAAGATGAACTGGAGGGGTTGGCTATAGTTTGCAACTATAGCATGTGTGTATGTTGGAGTGAATGTCTGTTGGTATGGCTGATTTTTGAAAAGTGAGATATAAATAAAGTTAATATTATTATTATTATTATTATTATTGTTGTTGTTGTTGTTGTTGTTGTTGTTGTTGTTGTTGTTGTTGTTGTTGTTGTTGTTGTTGTTGTTGTTACAACTTTTTTTCTTACAAATGTTATTACACTGTTTATTACACAGTTATTTCCCCTTTTAAAATCTGTGTAATACTCCTGTTGAAGCAGGTGCTGGATTTGGTTGTGAGATGGTTGTGAGAGCGTGACACATCAAAGACCCTGGTTAACAGTGGAAAGATTAACAAGTGGTTTGAAAAGATCACTTTCTTTTTAAACCACAACTAACAAGCTAGATGCACAACTTGACAATTATACAAAAGAGAAGAAGTATCTCGAATGCTGCCTCTGGTATCACTTTAGATGTCAGTAGAAGTTGCTCCTTCAACTTCACCGTGATAGCGTGAAGCCGAAGGAGCAACTGGAAACTAAACGTCTCTTCTGAGAAAACTTTACCTACCTGAAAAGATCTGGAGCAGAAGCAGAACGCATGGATTGTGTCAAAGTGACTGATGAGGCGGCAGAGCCGAGATAAATGCTAGTGGAGAGGTGGCACTCTCGTAAGGGATATTGCAGGTGTGAGGCAAATGGGGCGTCTGCTGCAGTCAAAAGGAAAACTGAGGACATGTCAGATGTCCGATGTGAGGGGGGTTGCACAGATCTGAATACAGGTGCACCTTGAATGTTTCCTTGCCGTCGGCGCTGACAGTTTCTGTTACAGGTGAACTGAAGAAGGTCAGGACTTTAACAACGTTATCCGACTACTGAAACGGTATACAACTTTCTAAACCCTCACCTGCTTTCTGTTACCCGTTTCTCTGATCTGTGTCTGAAGTAGGCGGCGCTCAGTCGGTCCATTTTGTGCAGAAGAGGAGTGATGCGACGTCTCAGAGGCTTCCTTTCATGTGAGCAAGCACAGAGCTGAAGCAGGAAGCCTGGGTTAAAACTTAAAGTTCATATTTGTTTAGTAATTAGGCGAAGCGTGTTTAGTCTTGCTGGGGTCCACATTAAAAACATGCATCAGCACTTTTTCAGCTGCACTGGAGTGCTATAAAACCATCTAAATACTTACCTTAGCAACAGGTATTGTTTTAGAGATTTCTTGAATCAACCTCTGGTTTTCCTCTGTTTAGCCAGCTAAATAAAATCAGATAAAAACACCACGCTGTATTAATTCTTTACTGCAGGAATATGTTTTGTATATACAGCCTGTCTGTCTGTATCTTATCTTATCTTATTATGAAATTATGCTCAAACTGTGTGGGTCACATTGGCACTATACTTTTTTGATGATGCACTAAAAAGCATGGATGTCTTTGTGCTGCCGAGACATTTTACTCTGCTGTAATTGAAGTGAACATAACACAAAGTTATAGATTTTCTTTCATCAGTTTATCAGTAAAAATATAGTCTATGGAGCAGAGTCAGGCCTGAACACTTTCAGGGGACTACAATATATAAATAACCATGTTTAAATGACACCTTTCATGTTAGTGTGCAGCACAAAACCCAGGTAAACTAAGAAAGTTGATAACCACCACCATAAACCTTTATCTTTGACTGTTGAGTCAGCTAATGCAAAGAACACCAGGCTCTGTTGTACTTACGGGTCCTATAGTTACAGTGACACAAACTGGTGTGTATGCATTCATCACAAAACATGTGGCTTGTTTGTCAGTGTAGCAGTGTGCATGCAGACATATCTATTACCTCTGACTGGGGTTTGAGGTTTTGTCAAGTTAGCTAACTCAAAGAACTCAAACCAGGCTATGTTGCGCCTATTAGTTTTATAGTTATGACACAAACCAGTGTGTTTGAAGTTATCACACCAAAGTGTGGCTTATATGTCAGTGTAACAGTGTGCACGTTCATAACCACCACTGGGATACTTACTAGCGCTGATTGGGGTTTTAGGTTTTGGTTAAGCTAACTCAAAGAAAGCCGAGCTATGTTGCACCTATAAGGCCTATAGTTATGACATAAACCAGTGTGTATGAAGTTATCAGAAAAAAGCTTGATCTTGTTACTAACTGTAACATTGTGCATGTTGATAACCACCACTTATATTGTTATTACCTCTGACCAGAGTTTAAGGTTTTGTTAAGATAGCTAACTAATAGAAAGCCAAGCTATGTTGAATTTGTGTGTCCTATGCTTATGACAGAAAAGCAATATGTGTACGAGTTTATCACACCAAAGTGCAGCTTATCTGTCAGTGCAACAGTGTGGATGTTGTTAACAAACCACAGGGATACTTGTTATTAGCTCTGACTGGGGTTTTAAAAGCCAGCTAACTCAAAGAAAGCCGGGCTATGTTAAACTTGCATGTCCTATAGTTATGACAAAAATGACTAAACTTTCTTTGTAGTCTACATAAACAAACTAATACTTGTTTCCGCAAACAATCATCCACATCCTTCGCATTCTGGATTTTTCTGGAAAAGCACCAGACATGACTAATCAATCACACCTGTCCGCCTCTTCTCCCGTCCTATCAGTGACATCACCTCTGACAGGTGGGCGTGCTTTGTTTTCGTGCCACGCTCTTGTTTTCTGTGCCGAGCTCTATTCCTCACACAGAGAACGATCATAAAGCTGGCAAGCAAACAAACAGCCCCGACTCTTTGATCTGTCCAGCCACCGCCACTGACTCAACCATTACTCAACTTTCATTTTACCCAGCATTCTCAGCCGTAAACGCACCACGCGTTTCAGTGTCCAAACACCTCAGCGGCCTGTGCTTATTAAGTGGTTAATTACTACAGGAGTATTAGTAGGACTTTTATCTCCATTATGCAAAGGGGGCGATTTGCATTGGCGGCTCACTCAGCTGTTCTCACAAACAGCCGCACAGCGAACGCATCATAATAGAAATATGTTTCACCTGAGAGGAAATGGCGAACACACCCTCAGCAAGAGAATGAAAACACGATGAAAAGAAAACAATCTTTGTCTCTTAGCTCTCTACAGCTCACGGTATGGTTGTTATGTAATTAAATGTGTCCATAAAGGAGGGCGAAAAAAAGGAGCTTCTCTGCAGCTTTGGAGCAAAGACCTTTCGTTTACTGCTGTGCAAATTCTGAACAGAGGTCACTGCACAGCTAGCAGACAATAAAGCGGTGTTTTTAGCCATTTACCTTTGTAACACAGAGAGCTTTCAGTTGTCTTTGAAAGTAACAGCCCTCAAAACCACAGAGCACCTCTCGCTGTAAGCCTCGCAGCAACCAGACTTAATTTTTGTAGCACACTGTGTACACAGGGTATCCAATGGAGCCTGGTACAAAACAGTGAGGCTTAAGCTTCATCGGGAATGACATAAAATGGCAGAATTACAAGAATACTCTAATAAAGAAAGCGTGGAAAATAAAACAGCAAGAAAGGCAGAAAAGTTGAGAAGAAAAGCTGTCCAGAGTTTAATGAGTAGCAGCGGAGGGCAGATGAGTTCAGGTGGATGTGAGCTGCAGGCTGACATGTTGCTTTATCTGCAGCTCCACGTGCTTGTCAGTTAATCGGGGGAAACCTGTAAAACACGTTGACTAATCTCTCCTCTATGTCTTACAGGAAGTAATGTTTGTCAGAGGAAGTTAGGGCGGGAGGAAGCGCCTGGGGCAGACAAAGGTGTCTGCTAACCTCTAGCCACAGCTGGGGCCAAATGGGGCTAAATGGGGTTAGAAGCAGCCATAAAGAAGCACGAGGGGTGGTGGTGGTGGAGGACGTGCTGCTCCAGGCTTGTGGTTTTGCATTTGTACAGAGCTGTGACTTAAATTTAAAGCCAAAGATCAGACAGAAGCTGCCAGAACACCGACAGCAAAACTGAACAGTTAGTGTCGGTCTGCTTTTCTGAGAGCCAAAAGCCTGCAGGATTTCTCTCCAATCAGAGGCGACAGCAGCTGATTTCAATCTTCAGCCTGAGTGCAGCAGCTAATTAATAAAATGAGCTGCTGTGACGATTTGCTGGAGTAAAAACCAGCAGTCTGGGCCAGATGCTGTACACGAGCGAGTGAGCGTCTCTCTGCAGCAGCCGCTTTCAATCAGTGGTCCATCTGACGTTTTCTGATTTGAATGGTTTATTGTGTTTTCTGTTGGTGTTGTGGTTCGACACAAACAGGAAGGTTTTTGCACTTATCAGCTACTTTTATGGTGTGAAAGTTTTAACAAAAAAAGAAGAAAAGCGTTCTGTAAACGGTTGTTTTGTGGTTCAGTTCACAAGGAGTGGACCAGATGCAAGGCAAAGGTGCTGCAAAAAACAACTGTTCCAAATGGGAACAGAGATGAGATACAAGAGAACAATCAATAAGAAGAGGAGGAGGATGAATTCACAGGACTGTAAAACAGCGTCGGTGTGAAGCTGGTCGCTGCGAAGTTGAGTTCAACATATCCAGGATATCTTTCTCTTATCTGGCTTCATTTACTCTAACATCAGCAATCAGGCTAAGTGGTCACATGAAGGTGGTTATCAACTCGATGAGTCAACCCAGCTTGTGTGTGTGAAACAGGAAAAGAGCTGTGTGCAGATATAAAAAAAAGCAACACACTAAAAACTCAATGTGGCTTTTTGTGGGTGTGAATCGCCTGAAATGGTTAATAAGACGAAAACAGTATCATATTAATACAGGCGGGAAGGAAGGCAGGCTGCCAGTTAACATCCTTATCAGCATCTCTTTTTTTATCATGAAGACACAGGAAGCTAAGACTATGATTACACTTATGTGTTCGGTTGTTCATGGAGTTATAAATAAATGTGTTGCTGAGGTAAAGGTTTCACCCTCATTCTTTTAGCTGCAGGCATTCAACGGATGCAGAGTAGGTAACGAACAAATGTAAGAACATAATTCAAACCACTAAGTAGGCTGGCTTGCACTTGCAAATTGTATATAAGGGTAGCAAGTACTAGGATCATAATACTAAATTAAAGCTTATAAAAATAAAATGAGTTTAAACGTGGAAGGATGTAATCATTATAGTAGGATCTGTATGTTGTAGTTGCAGAGTAGGTGAGTATGCTAGACTCTGCAGAATTCCTAAATCATGTAGTGAGCGTGAGCCTGAGAAAAACTACAGGAGTAACTTCTGGTTTATGATGTCTACAGGTATCTGTACCTGAGCTAGCCCAGGGGTGTCAAACTCATTTCACATTGTGGCCCATGCACAAGCTTAGCTGACTAATGCTACAGTCACACTGGTAAAAACAGCAGTTGAAGTCTCCTATTGCATAGAGATACTGTATGGCACAGATTGATTGCTGGTCTGCATTTGTAAATTAGATGCCAGTTTTTTGAAAACCTTTGTGAGAGTGATTGCAATCAATATGAGCTGACCGGAAATGTTTGCAGATAGATTTCTTCCACTGGGTGAGTATTCGCCTTGTGGTTCATCCAGTTGTAACTACTCTAAACTACTAATTTGAAGAAACTGTGAAAAAAATCAGCACAAACCAGTTTTTTGTAGTCATAAGACCTAAATCCTGCTGCAGAATTCATGCCTCCAGGAGTTCTCTGCGGCGTGCTGGATATCTGCTGCTAAGCTCTGATTGATGGTGAACCATTCCTGCCTTATCAGACCTCGAAGCTGAGATTTTGTGGACTCTTATTTTTTGTCCACCCACGTAGATTCTCAGTCAGATTGAGACTTGGGGAGTTTTCTATTCATGGATCCAAAACAATAACTCAGTGATCTCTAAGAACCTTTTCCCTTGTGTCCTGGTAGATCATGCTGGAAAATGCACAAATTGGAAGAAGTCTGTCTACTAGGATGTTTGTAATATGGCCAATACTACAAACTAAAAGGCTAGGGGTAGGTGGGGTAGTTGAAGATGGCAAATGGAAAAACTCTCCTTTTCTGCTTCTGTGCTGAAAAAAAATGCAGTGAAAGTGAATAAAGATGGGAAAAACTTCTCTTAGTTTCAACATCCCGTCACAACATCATGTTAAAGTTTGGTGAGTCATGTGTCAGTCATCTTTGCCGAATATCTCGTGGGATGTCAGCAGGTTTGATGCTCCGCTCAAGGGATTTTCCAGAGTTGAAAAAAAAAAGTATTTACAGTTTCATCCGCTCTTCAAAGCCTGTTAAAGGTCTTTTTTATAATCAGTTTTTCAGGGGAGACGCTTCTAGAGTCAGGATACAGTTACTAGGCAGTCATGGCCTCATTTTCCTCAGAGGAACAAGCTGCTTCCTGACTCCACTTCCCCCTTATCGACCCAGATGCGTTGGTCAAAGTTAGGATCTCCTTTCATTAGATAAACTGTAGATAGATGGGCCTTATATAACAAGAAGCTCCAGCCAAGCACTGTGATTGGTCAGAGACGCCTTCCAGCAGTAACTCATGTAACGACAGCTGAGCTTGTTATCAATCTCAATTATTTTCTCCTTTTTTTGGACATTTTTAATGCTGCTCGCGCTGCTCTGTGGGGAAATCTCCTCAACCAGTACACATGCTGGTTATGTTGTTGATGTCGGAATACCTCTGAGGATGGTTTTAATTAAAAAGACAGATTCTTTGATGTGGTGGGATTAAGCTCAGCCACAAATCACTGACATAATAGCAGTTTTGATGTATTTCTTTTATTTCCTCGCTGCATCTTGAAGCCATTTCAGTGATTTCACGTCACGTGATGCACAAACTCTGCCACATGTTAGCTTTTATAGATTTTGCATGAGTGTTTTGATTCAATGAGCAAACAAATTTCCACCTGTTACCAGAGAAAAACCGTTACTCAACTAATGAATATAATACAGCTGACTAAATGAATGTACAAATAAACCACAAACTCAAACTCCCAAAGCCTCCTCCTTCTTGAGGGTTTCTCCACACAGCCTTTGTCCACTGTGTGAGGTCTTTAACTGGAATTAGAATTAAATTAGATCAGTTGTTCCCAACGCAGGAGTCCCACGATAAATCTGAGGGAGTCAAAGTTTGTTTACTTCGTCAGACTTCTAGCTAGTCTTTGCTCGTCTTGTGAAATACTGAAAACTTTCACCACACATGGTCTCTAAAAATAATCAGAATTAAACAGCCTTTAACTTGAAAATCCCACTTTAATTGAACACACCCAGGTTATGTCATGTCACAAGTGCAGAGCGCCTGAATAGGAGGGAAAAGGGGCCAAAAGATGATGGGGAGTCACTAACAGTAAAGGCTTGTCTACAGAGCCAGGATATCCCTTATCCACCATCCGGATATCTGCTGTCTACACCGGAAGCACTGAAATACTGGCTGGTGTCTTGAGGGAATCACCGATATTTGGATGGAATATTTGTCCCATCTGACTCAGAAAGCTGGATCAGTACCCAGTACCGGTACTTCTACACCAGCTGCTTTTCTTTTAACCCTTTTGGACAGTGCTTTACCTGTCAGTTTCTCTCTCTTGTTATCTTTGGTTTGACGCTTGGGAAACTCTCAATGCACTTAAGACAGTGGTCCCAAACCCCCGGGAGTCGTTTGGTACCTGGCCAGGAGAGTTGAGGCTCGGGTGTGAAATTTATGGTTTTCAGGATTTTTATGTGTTTTTTTTTATTTTGTTGCATTTATCCACGACACCTTAAAGGCTGGTCTGTGAAAATATTGTTGGACAAAAACCATGGCGCCAAAAAGGTTGGGGACCGCTGACTTAAGGTATCATTAATGTCATGCCACCTCTCCTGTGTCTGTCTGCTCCATTCTGTGTGGCGAGGTACACTCACACTGAGACACTCGCAGGAAAGCTGAGCTGAAAAGGTGGGAAAGTGCAGGAGAGACTCTGATCTTTTAATAAAGTTCAGCCTAAATAGCTAATATCTATATATGGTCATTTCTGGCTTCAAAAAAGCAATGTTGAAGTTTTATAATGTGGAGTGATGTCACTTTGGTCACACTTGCAGTGAGACTGTGAAACAGCAACCTGCAGGAAAGACTCTCACACTAAGCTGAAATGACACTAGTGCAAATAAGAGTGTATATTCTTGGTTGTTTTTATTTTGTGAGGTTTTATTTTACAAAGTTTTAAGTGCAACCTGATGTTGCCTTATCTCTTCCTTCTCTTGGATGGCTACCAGGGGCAACCCTTGTTTCTCTTTTCTGGACTGAGCAGTCATTGCCATATTTCAGACCTGCTTCCAGAACAAAATAACTGGGTTTGCATCAGAAGTTAGTGAGGCTGATCTCTGCCTACACAGCTTACCAAGGCAACCCTTGGAAAAACCTGGAATCTGATTTATCTTGACGTGTCATGATTAAGGGTAAAGGGGAGGTCAGATGTTGTCTTTATGTGGAAAAGAGTTAAAGGTGAAGGAATGATTCCCAGTGTATCACACATTCACACTCTGATGAACACATCAGAGGGCTTGGGGTTCAGGATCTTGACACAGCTAGGGGGTTGAACCACTAATATTCTGATTGGTAATGTATTGGAACATTTGGAAAAAAATGTTAGAATTGGAAAATTTTGATCCTTACCTGCCTGGTTATCCCAGAGGCTCCTTCTGTTTGTTTTTTATGGATGAAATGTTGAACAGGGCTTTCTGCGTTGTCTGCATAATCTTGCTGACATGATAAACTTTAGTGAAATAAAATATTACGCCTGCGAGGAAAAAAAAACAAAAGGAGGAAAAAGAGCAGAAGTACTAAAAGTCTCCAGACTATTTGTTTGGGAAGTTGTTGGGCATTTGATCCAAATCCCTCAAGATATCAGAACGGGGGAAACAACAGCATAGATTTTGACATTTTAAAAAGGAATTTGAAGGCTTTGGAGAGATTTTTTTTGCTTTAAAAGTTGCCAATTTTGTGAATTTAATGAGCTAACTTGAACACGAGTCGCCTTTTTTTCTGTATTTGCTTCTTGCTGGTAGCTGTGACATGTTATTCGTGGCCTTCAAACATATAAGAAGCTAAAATTCCCCTTCTTCTAGAATCTTCCTCACGCAGAGAAAGAAATCTGCAGCTGTCTTGAGTTTTTTTCCCCCTCTCCGCAGCTGTAAATCTCACCGCAGCATGTGTGAAAGCCAAAGGCTGCTCCCCGGTCATCCACCTGTTGCACCTTCTGCTTGTTTCTCGCAAGCATTAATCAGCCAATCAGTATTCATAAAACAGGAGCGATAAATAAACATGTGGTATTGACAGTGGGAATGTGCGGATGCTGTCGTAGAGGTTTGGGACTTCCCTGCATCTGCCGCGTGCCCGGAGCCGCAGCAGTGGCGGCAGCGGCGCTGGCGTTTTAATGACAGGGAAGTGAGTTTGGTTGGATTTTTATGGTGGAAAATTACTGGCAGCCTCTCGGCCCCGCCCCTCTCCTTATGAATGAGAGTTTACACAGGCAGCAAGGCAAGTATGTGGAGGTCATTAAGGAAACGCGAAGCTGCCAGACGGCTCGACACAATGTGATATCTTCAGCTTATCTTCAATTACACGTTTAAGTCTGTCTGTCTGTCTCACTTTCAGCTGAATGAAATCTTTCAAAGTTCTTCTCAGACTCGCCGTGCTTTGCACGTTCAGCTCACTGCAGGCCGATACAGCTTACCAAAGGCGCGTCTTTTTGTGCTCGAACCAGCTGATGATCTCCTCCAGTGTAATCTACAGTTTACATCTGTTATTGTCTCTCACTGTTTTCCTCAGAGCCTGTCGGAGCAAACCCCCTCCGTCTTTCCCAGTTGTCCCCTGGGCCATTTCTGGGAATATTTTTAATCTCTGAAATCAAAGTAGGGTAATTGATAGGGATGTGTGGCACAAAGGGGAAAGCAGTTTAGTTTGAAGTTAAAAAAAAAATTAAAAATTTAAAAATGGCCCAGCCTGCGTCACCCTCTTTTTTGTTTTGTTTTGTTTTCTCGTGTTTTTGTGATCGGATGCCAGAAAAAGAAAAAAAAAGCGGGAACAAAAAGAGAAAAGAGGAATAACCGTCCCCCAGAGCAGAAAAGGTGTGAGAAGACTCGCTTTTATCTTAATAACCCAAAGGAAGCTGTTTAGTTTCGCAACACGCAGCCTGCAGCGCTGAGCTTAATCTGTTTTCACTTCTTTCTGTGTTTGAGATGTCTTTGCAGTTTCTCGTGAACAGAAAGCACTCTAACTCATCCTGAACAGTTGATCTTTTTCAGCCAAAGCATCACCGCTCTGGCTGAAGTGAATGGGAGTCATTGTAATCCCTAAATGATTGGTTCGAGATGGCTCAAAGTAATGAGTCTTTTCAGGGTTCCCAGGGTTTGAGATATTGACTTCAAACTAAAATATTCTATTAAAAGTTTTAAAAAAACAAACAAACAATGAAGAGTCAAATTATAATTCGTCCTTTCCCCTTTAGCTTAGCTCGACACAGTGAGGGCCACATACAGCTTACATTGATCTTAAGTGTAGAGAAGTTTAACTACACCTTAAATTTCTGATATATCTTAATATAAGAAAAGGAACTTCAAGAATATGTCTTGGTTTTCCACATAATAAAGAAATGCAGCTGTAGTAAATGAAAGAAATCCGTCAGCATGAATCTTTGGGCTTAAACTGTAAGAAATAAATGTGTATAACTTGAGACTAATGGAAAAAGTTCTGATATTCTGAAATAATGTTTCTGTTTTTCGTTTATCTGTTACTTATTTACTTTGGCGTTGTATGAATGACCTTGTGGGAGGTCTTTAACAGCGGTAAAAGCTGCAAAACTTATTAAAACACATTTAAAAATCCAATATTTATACCCTCCTTTACATTTTTCAAAGCTGTCCATTGGAGTCTTTGCTGGGCTGATTCAATAATAGAACACAGTTTAAGAATCAAAACAATCTCTGTCCATCTACACCAGGGGTGGGCAATTCCAGGCCCCGAGGGCCGGTATCCTGCAGGTTTTAGATCCCACCTTGGGTCAACACACCTGAATCACATGATTAGTTCATTACAAGGCCTCTGGAGAACTGCAGGAGCTAATTTAGCCATTTAAATCAGCTGTGTTGGTTCAAGGACACATCTAAAACCTGCAGGGACACCGGCCCTTGTGTCATGTCTGAGTGTGGGCAGGCAGGAAGAGAGGACCCAAAATGCAGGACTCACTGAGGCGGAAGTAATTCAAAACACACAGCTTTATTGCTGGTAAGAAGCAGAACAGAAAAACACTAACTAAACTGGAAGAACGGAATGAGTAGGCAGGAAGGCTGGCTGGCAAACGGAGCACACGGAGGAAGCGAGGGTAAACAGACGTTAACGATGCGACACCGAGTAGGGGAAGACACAGACACTAAATACAAGAGGTGAACGGAGCAAAGAGGAAACAGCTGGGAGACACGGCTGACGTTGATTACACTGACGAGACAGGGAGAGCACAAAGCTGAACGCACTGACAAAGGGCACAGACCTACAAAATAAAACAGGAAGCACACGCCAGACAGAGACAGACTCGTAAACAGGCATAATGACGTCATGGACAAACAGAGGGACATACGGGCAGAGAAGACTAAGCACAGGCAACCTAAACCAAACATAAGGGCAAGATAACAAAACCTAAACCAGAAATAATCATCATCAACATCATCATCAGATAACTAAAGAATCAGAATATAATTGTAATCAAAACAGTATCACCAGAGAATAACTAATCCATAATGCAAAATAAACCAAAACATAAGAAACTCAAAATACTGGGTCGACCCGACCCAGGACCGTGACACCTTGAGGCTTGGAGTTGCCCACCCCTGATCTACACCAACACGACCACTGTAAACCAAATGCAGAGGCGAGGGCTGCAGAAGAACAACAACAATATCAATGACTAGGTACCAGCGATTTCTTTCCTCTGATTGTTGATGAAACTTAGTATTGGCAGTTGGTGTAAAGTAAATCCACAACATGCTGGAGTAGTGCCAGGAGCATTGCTGCCAGGAAGGAAGTTGTGGTTTTGGGTCCAAAAAACTTCCGTGAATTTTCAAAAGGTATTTGAAGTTCAGGACTAGTGTTCAGTAAAAGCTAGGAATAAACATGAGGTAAGTTCCTGATGAATAATTAACTTTTCTTTTAGAAAAACAAAAACAAAAAAATACCAGTCAACAAGTCTGTGTGTTCATACCAAACACGACGCAAAGTTTTGTCAACAGTTGCAGCAGATATCCATGAATATTTGTCCTCAACAGCCAACAGAACGAGGAAGAGTACAACAGATAGCTGGAATCAAGGTGCACAAACAAATTTCAACAACTCACCTGTCTATTGAGGCAAACCACAGCATCTCCAGCTGCCCTCAGACAGCCTCAGCGAGCTTGTCTTTGCGTAGAGGTTCATCATTGGCGTCGCAGCATGCAGTGGATTGTTTACCTCTATCTGCTTGGCCCACTGCAAACTTGTATCAATCAGTTTCTTAACATTCTCACAAAACCTTAAGTCTTTGACATCCCACAACCACCTTCCAAACCAACTTCACACATTAAGGTAATAATTAACAACATGCCAACGATTAGCAAAGACCTGCTGCCATCCGACACATTAAACCCACCCTGTCTCGATCCACTGATGCCACCGTCACTCCCTGTGATTTTTAAAACATGTGCTTCTTAATGTTAGATCTCTAGAAAATAAAATTTGTGTTATGTATGACACCATATAGCTGGATTTTATGCTTCTAAATGAAAGTGAGCTTGGTGGTAGTGGTAGGTTGGGTTGGTAGGCTCAGTGATGTATAGAGAAACATTTTTTGTTATAAATCTCTTACATTTAAATATTTGAATTTTCAGGTTTAGTCTTTTTTTTTTCTCTTTTTATTGCCAGGTTAGCTAGTTGGTTTGCATCCGATGAACTTTTCAATACAACAGCGTGGGTATCGTCTGCTAACAAATTGACTGTACATGGCGCCGATCTCTTTAATGTCTTTTTTTTGGGGGGGGCAATCGTGGCTCAAGAGTTGGGAGTTCGCCTTGTAATCGGAAGGTTGCCGGTTTGAGCCCCAGCTTGGACAGTCTCGGTCGTTGTGTCCTTGGGCAAGAGACTTCACCCGTTGCCTACTGGTGGTGGTCAGAGGGCCCGGTGGCGCCAGTGTCCGGCAGCCTCGCCTCTGTCAGTGCGCCCCAGGGTGGCTGTGGCTACAATGTAGCTTGCCATCACCCGTGTGTATGTGAATGGGTGGGTGACAGGTTGTGTAAAGCACTTTGGGGTCCTTAGGGACTAGAAAGCGCTATACAAATACAGGCCATTTACCATTTACCATTTTTTAATGGCTCAAATGAGTAATGAGATGTAGTTTGATAGTAAAGTCTATGTGAGGGAAATGCTGGAACGAATCATTCCAGGAAGGCTCCGCTTCTCAAAAACACCATCACTGCGGACCTCTTCCAAATGTGTGTGTTGTTTAAATTCAGGAAACTAAAAGCTCACACAGAATTTGGGTATTGTATTAATGAATCAGCCATAGAGGTGTGTTTGTGTGTGAGAGATGGTTTACAGTAGGTAATCCCAGCTGTCTATCCTGCTGCATGTTCCAGCAGGATCGACCATGACTCTTTAAATCAACATGAAGCATCAGCAGTTTATCAGAGTTTTACTAATGTGAGGAGCTCAGAAACAGATCAATATCTGACCATAAATCCACACTAAGATTTAAAGTTGAATGAGTCAGTTTGAGTCATTCCTTCCTCCAGTGCAGTCAAGAGAAATGACTCAAAATAAAACTTCAATCACATAAAAACTAGTATTCTTACACCTGAAGCTATGTGTTTAAGTGCAGCAAAGAACATAAAATCTCAAAAGAAATTTTGCTGGGAAAATGGGAAATAGGTGCAGCAATTTATTGAAGCAGTCAACAGAGTTTGTACAATTCTAACAAGCTTGAAAGTCAATATTTGGTGTGACCATCTTTATTCTTCAGTACAGTCTGAACTCTCTTAGGCAGCTTTCTTGTCATTTCTTTAAGTAGTCTTCAGGAATAGTTCTCCAGGCTTCTTGAAGGACATTCAAAGCTCTTCTTTGGATGTTTCTGCCTTTTGTTCTGTTCTCTGTCAACATGATCCCACACTGCTTCAGTAATGTAGAGGTCTGGGGTGTGGACAGGCCAATCCATGACTGATAGTGCTCCACTATTGTTTCACCTGATGTCATGATTCAAGTCAGTGTTAAAGTGGCAAAATGCATAGAAAGGAAGCAGTGGTTCGTGATTTTTGCAAACAGTACCGCATCTCAACTACAATCAGCAGGTTGATCAAAGGAAAACATCGGACTTTGAGCAGCTAAATATGTTCGAGGCTCATTTACCTGCTAACTTTAATGCCAGTCTCTGTCTGACTCAGACCGGGCCTTTAAGATGTGGCTGTGAAAAGTCTATGCCCACTTAAAAGAAAAAGTCTGGTTAAAGTATTTTAACTCCAATGCTGGTGATTTTCTTTTGAGGGAAATACCTGATTTTGTCCTCTGTATGTCAGATTTTATTGTGGTAACTTCATTATTACACCAGCTCCACCATCTTTGACGCACTCTTTCTGCCTCCACGGAGAAAATTTTGCCCCACATAAATGGCAGTAGTTGTATTGATTTTGGAAAACCCACAAATATTCATCATGTCACAGCCAACAGCAGGAGGAGGAAGAGAAGTAACCAAGTTACAGAAACTTGAAGGCTGGTTATTCGGCTCACTTTTTTTGTTCCAGCTGCTCACAAATAGCGATAGTTGAATTATTCTCAACTTGTTTTTGAATCAGTTTCTGTATGCAAAACTTTGCTCTCAAAGACTCACATCAGCAGCTGCAGGTGAAGCTGGTGGAGTTGGGGTTCACTCAGTCAGTCTCTTTGGACCAGAGTGTGAATTGGATCAACTTTGAACTCTTGGAGTTGATTGGAAAATACTGCAAACTAATCCAAATCCAGATCTTCTTTTGCATCGAGTGATTCCATTCATTAATTCATTCAATCATATTGCAGTAGAGTAACTTAGAAACACTGTTATTATTTAGCAACTTACACATGTAAACACGTCAGACTGTAAAGTCTAAATCTGAACCGATTCACTGTCAGCAGAGATTTTAAAGGTATTGTTAGTGACTTGTCAAGCCAGATTATTTAAAATAAAAGGACGATTAGCTTCCAAAAATGTACAGTGTTGCTTTCATTGCTTCCTGTAATAGTCTGGAACAAAACACGGCATTTAGAGAAATATAAAGAAAATCATTAAGAGACCAAACTCCCACTGAGAGGATCTAAACATCCATCAGGATTCAGCTGTTAAGTGGAGTCCATCTGTTTGGGACTCCAGAGAAATGAGCTCATGACTCGTGCACTCAAAGCAAGTTCTCCGGCCCAGTTTTAACCGCCGCGCTTCCTCCACTCGGGTGATCCTTCGCAGCGCTGCTCCTCGTGTTTACATACTTGAGCTCCTGCAGATGAAAGCGGAGCCGGCGCCTCCTTCCAGCTGGTTCAGACATGTCGGTACACTGGCCGTCCTCGCCGCTGGGTCCAAACACCAAAACAATGGCTCTTGGTTGTGTAATCTCCCTGCACGCTTTAACCCTTCCGTGCGCTGACTGTGCACAACAGGTGAAACTAATTTGGTGTCAGGGAGCATGGTACTCCAGAAAAATGATTGAAAACATTCCCCGGTGTGCATTTCTAAAGCAGGCACACCTGTTTTTGCAGATAAATTTAAACAACCGCAGGAGTGTAATGCAGTTATCCCTTTGACTCATGTTTTCCTTATTTAAAAAAAAAAAAAAATTGCTGATGTCAAAACAGATTTCCACATTTTGAGAAAAATAACAGCATTTTGTCCACATCTACCTGCATGTGACTCAAATGTTGCTTTATTAGGAACAACTGGGAGAAAATGTTTGGACTTTCTGATGCTCTCTCTTGGTTTTATTTACTTCACCGTGTCTTGTACCGGAGGCGAAATCCCTTTACCCTCATTTTGGATATTTAGCAGAGTTTTCCTGTTATTTCAAGACAGAATTGGATATTTTTTGCGAAAAAAAGACCTCCTCATCGCCTGTTTCACATGGAGGCCAAAGATCTTGATTTATTGTCTTATTTGAGTTAAAATGAGTGTAAGACTGAACCTCAGGTTTTCAATCATTCTCTTGTAAATATTTCTGAAGATGAAGTCACATACAGCTTAAATCAGTTTAAATCAAATATTTAAAACCAACTGTAGATTTCTTAGTGTGTAGAAACTTACGGGGTGGAAAACAAAACCTTCAATCTTTGAGCTGCCGTTGTTGTTTACATCGCTGGGCAGTCTGGGTAGCGATGTCAAATGGACCCTACAGCAGGATAAACATCATTCCATGTTTTCTTCATCCTGTGCTAGTCGAACCCGAGTGAAACATAACCGAAGAAGAAAACATAGTGGACATTACTCAAGCTGCACATCAACATGAAGACAATCACAGAGGCCGCTTGGCGAGTTTCTCGATTGGTATCTGCCTCCATCATACGGCCCTCCTTTACTTTTTTATCATGTCCTTTTGTTTTTCATGTGTCAACTTGGTCTGTAGTTAGCGGCTCAAGAGCATCTGCCCTCTGAGTAGCTGCGTTGGTCTGAGGAGGAACCACTGACTGCACAGCTGGATGACTGGAGGGGCAGATTTTCACAGCCTGTCGTGATCAAGGCTTTGGTTTGTACCCAGCAGGAGAACATGTCATATTTCCCATCTTAACTTGCTACCCCAGGTCGTTTAAGCTCAGGACAGAAATGCAAATAGCACACAAGTATTTAGGTCTTTGCATTTTCCCATCTTTCTCATCTTCTTATCTTAAGCCTCAGTCAAAGAGACCTAGAGGCCAGCTGGCAATCCCCTGGCAAGCTCCTGTTGCTGGAAAAAAAGTGTATTTGGCAAGTGGTTGTAGCAGGTTGCTGGCAGTCGCTAGCATGAAAATGGTCATGAAGAAGTATACGTTGCTATGCTGAAAACCTTTCTGCAGGTGCTTTAATCGCTAGCAGATTGCGCGGTGACCTGTAGTTTGCACGGAAGACTGCAAGCCTCTGCAAACTACTCACCAGGCGGGAATGAAACTGTGGAGATGGAGACACTTAAGCTTCTTGAAATATGCTGGCTGCAGCGGTTGCAGGTGAATGTTTACTGTTTGCTCTTGTGTCACAACCAGCAACTTCCAACAGCCGCTCGCCAAACGGTTGGGGAATACACCCATTTTTTCCCATCTGAGACCGCGAGCACTGAGCCCTCTAAGCTGTCAATATCACTTGACTTTTTTCTTTCTGAGTGGAAATTAAAACCAAAAGTAACATACTGTTGACTTTTTAGGATTGTGAGCTTGTGTCTTCGATCTTGTCATAATACGTCCTATACAATGAAAGTAGGTCTGGGGTTAAGTTAATACCCACCTCTTTTTAAAGAAAGCTTCTTTGAAATGGTACTGCTAAAACTTAATTTGAAAGGTAAAGGTAGTGAAACAAAACTCTAATCTTTACCCTAGACATGCTGGTGGTGAGCTGGTGGATGTTAAGAGGCCTACAAGTTGAAATAAGAATCAGAATCAGAAAGACTTTATTTATCCCCAAGGGGCAATTAAGATACAACAGAGCAGCACGACGTTGAAGATAAGGACAGGGCATAAACAGGCAATAATAATAATGGTGAAGCTGAATTGTTTCTAAATGCTTCATTATGTATTAAATAAGAACTGGTTTAGATGCTTAAAACCTTGGAGTGATTAACAAATTCAAGCAAAGTGACACAAAACCCCCCCGCCACCCCCTCCAGCTGTTTGAAGGTAGCACATCATGTGCTTCCCATTGAGCTGCAGCAGCTGACGGAGGTCTTGAAGCGATCCATGTGTGCAGCAGTTCTCCAGTGAAATATTTTTAGACGTGTGCTGTTTATTTTTAGGAGCCGCTTTGGATTTGGCAAATAAAACCTGTCGCCCGCCCGTCCCCCTGCGCGACGAAAGGAAGGGAAGGCGAGAGATTCCTGGTCTCAGACGGACAGATCTATAGCGCTCGTGTTTGGTTTTTGGCACATTTGCCCAGAGATAACAGCCAGAAATGAAACTCCAGAGCTATATATTTACTTTTGGTAACGCTAACAGGAAAAGGATGCAGGTCTATCTGCTTCCCTCTGTTTCATTTGTAACTCAGAGTAAATCCAATATAGTGTATGTTAAATGTAAAACTGGAGGTACAGATTGTAGTGCCTCGTATCTGAAGATTCAGCCTATTGCTTTCCAGAAAGTAAATAACAAGAACAGCTTATAATTAATAGTTTGAATTCTACAGGATTTAGTGCTTTTCTCTGTTTAATCTCAGATGGAGGGTGTTTGGGTTTTGGACTCTCTGATACATTAAAGATGCTGATTTTGAGGCTCTGGGAAGTCGCACCATACAATTTGAATATTTTTCTGACATTTCAAAGAGGAAAAAAATATTTGTTAGCTGTAGCTCTTGTAATGATTATGAAGGAGTTTACTTTACAAATCGCTGCGTCTTGGAAGGCCACACGCTGGCATCTGTCCAGTTTTCTGTTGATATATCGAAATGACAGCTTTAATAAAGCACCAGTGCAAATGAAGCCCCACAGGACGCCACAGCGAGATCCCACGGACTAGTTTCCATTGCGGTCGGCGTGACGTAAAGAGGGGACGCTGGTTTGGACGAGCGTTTGTACTTATGGGTTATGCCCTGTCAAGCTTCGACGACTGACGGAAAACAAGCTTTCCTGCAGCATTCCCAGAACTCTTTTCTTCCTAACCAGCAGTGTTTACTGACACAAAGTCACGCTCGGTTGATGATTTCCTAATCCCGATTCTGTGACGATGCCATCCAGAGGCTCTGTCACTCTGTCTGGGGACAAGCAGCTCCCCTCTGGTCCCATTTTGGACCGTTTAGTCCAAAGTCTCTTTGTTGAGGCCGAGCCAGAGTTTACATTGGACGGTTTCATTCCAAAACACTATAAATCTATTTAGGAAAGAAAATGGATGCCTCATGTCTGCTGCTCAGCGCTAATTAAGAAAAACATCTTGTTTTGTCGTCTGAGCGTTGCCGGTCGGAGCTGCAGGGTATTAACATCTGATTTTGATGTCAGTTTGGCAGAAAAGGTGTCTTTGCTCTTTCAGAAGTTTGGTAAGGATTCCAGTCTCGGTTCAGAGAGTTCGCATTGATCTGAGATTTGTTTAGTGACCTGATGTGGAGGTCCTGCTTGGTTTCACGAAGAGATGGAAAACACCTGGGTGGTGAGTTTGCCTCAGGCAGACATTCAATTTTTTTTGTATGAAATGTCAGCCAAAGCCGGCAAACATGTTTTCATTTCTTGTTGAGATAGTAAAGTTTCTAAAGGACAGTTGGGTTTTGGGCAAAAGTGTGAACAGGTCCAGAATATTTCCAGTATTTATTGGGATAAAATGCAGAGAGTATTGGGTTTAAATTGGAGCTGTTGGTCTTTTTCTTTATTCTCTGTCATAAAGATTGTTCCAGTGATGTACGAGTAATGCCTCAGACTTCACACTGCTCTGAACGCTGAGTTTCACAGGTTTGTTTCTGCTCTCAGCTCTGTTTGATGTCACAGAGAAGTATAGAAGCCCCGCCCACCTGCTGTTAAAACCTTCTGCCAATTACGAGAAGGTCGAGGAACTAATGATGGCTTCTTTTTGACAGAAGATGAACTTTTGATTCCAATCTTGACTTCTGACACGTATTAACCCAAGATAATCAAAGTAAAAATGAATTTTCTTTCAGCACCATCAACTTTCCATTAATAATAACAATAATGGATTGCATTTATATAGTGCTTTACAATTCCACTATTCATTCTCACATTCACACACTGGTGGAGGCAGCTACAGTTACAGCCCCCTCTGGCCAACACCAGTAGGCGGAAGGGTAAAGTGTCTTGCCCAAGGACACAACGACCAGGACAGAGAGAGCAGGGGGATCGAACCGGCAACCTTCCGGTTACAGATGAGCTTCCCAATTCCCTGAGCCACGGTCACCCCATTACTTTCCCTAAAAGGCCAGATTCTCTCCCCTTTGGGCTGCGGCCAAGCTACTGTCCAAAATTAAAAATCTGGAGCTGGAAATGACTGGAGTTGGGCCACTCGGGCACCCAGGAGCAAGAATATAGACCTTTAAAGAACATTAAAGTTACTACCAAACGGTGAAAACTCTTTCTCTCAAGTCAAGGTCAGAATAGGTTTCTGAGAACAGGAAGTGCATCATGTCAGCAGAGGAGGCTGCTCAGGAAGTAACCTGTTGTATGAGTTTGATAAAACAAAGAAAGAAGCATAAATAATGATTTCTGACCTGCTGCACTTACTGTAAACACGCTGAAGTAAGCCGGTTACAGCCGTGCACGGAGACGTGCCATCTGACTACCTGCATAACCTGATCTGTGCATGTGTTGTGAAATGTGAGCTTCGTGTGTCACTAATGATGCGTATTTTTCTTTTGCTTTCTCTTTCATGTCCCTCGGCCGCCCTCCCCTGGTACAGGTAAGACCCTCATGAGTGTGTTTAGCTCCAGTAGTCGTTGACCTGTTTAGCTGAGAAGCTGCAGCCCTACATTTCATTGTGTTCATTGTGTAGCTCAGCATTGTCAGTAGTTGTGGTAGTAGGAGTACTTGTAGTACTAGAGTTTGGCTGCAGTCGTGCAGCCGTGCATAAACAAACCCGACCGGCCGGTTTGACTGCATTCACCCCTGACACAGAGACACTGTGTGAGCGTCCTCACATGTTCTAGCTTTTTAAAGCGTGTGTGATATACCTGAGGTTCTACACATTGAAAGGATTACTTCTTCTTCTTCTCCTTATTTTCTCTGTGCCTGAAACCTCCGCAGTCCTTTTTGTAGAAAAACTGACAAAAAACCCTCTGCTCACTTTGGAACCTTCTCATAATTACATGATCGGATGCTGCGTTTACTGCTTTTTTAATGATTGGAATGACTAGCTGTCCTTGACTGCAGCTGGAGTGTAATCTGGGTTTAATGCTACAGTTGCATTTACAGTTTAGGAAAACAGTGGCTGGAGACCGCGGCATGACCAAAATTGTTCTGATAGTTTAGAATGAACCTGCGATTACGCTGCTTTTGAGACAGTCACTTCGAAGACGGCGGCGTCTAGTCATTTTCCATCGTCAGAACGACTTTATTTCATGAAGAGAGTAATAAAAGTGCAATAAGACAGACCCAGTCATGAATAGGGTCAAGTTGTAATCTGTTTGTGATTTGTGGGGATTAAATGTGATAAATCATCAAAAATTGCAAGTCTTTTCCCATCTAGATGGACATAAATTCATATGAACTGCTTCCTTTCACAGTCCAGCCAAAGCCTCATAGATTTGAAACTGAAAAATTCCTCCACAAATAGTGACGTAGTTGCTGGAGGACTGTGATTTCACTGTTAAATGACATGGGCGTTTGTCAACCTTTCTTTTAAACAGAAATATAAGCAGAGTACACGAGCTGGCAACCCGACGAGCTGTCTGCATTTATTTAGTTCTTTGCAAACCTTCATCACTCTGTCTGAGAGTGTCAGACAGTAATTCTTTGGAGGCAGGATGCCTCCTTTCAGGAAAACTCGACAATCACCAGTGCAGTTACTAGGCAGACAGATTTTTCGAGAGCTGATTCTTTACAAGTAGTGGTAGTCTAATTCTTTGGGGTTGTTAGCCTGGTTGTCTATCGATACTGTTTATCAGTTTCACTTGCACTTGTGCTATATTCCGCTGATTTCAGTGCGTGTCCTGGACGAGGAAAATAGTGTCACATTACGTTACTTGTGCAAACTGCATCCAGGACAAAAAAGCACAACTTTGGCTCTTTTTGAACACTTGCACAGACAGCATGCTAACACTAACCTAGCCAAGAACCCAGAGTGACTTTAGTGAATGCTGACCCCAGCCCAGCAGCCAGACCCCGAACTTCAACAGGTAACAAACTGATGAGCAGTCAGACTGCATCCTCTGTTTCTACCTGCTCATGTTTCTAAAGGAGAATCACCATGGCGATCGCTTTGAAGTCTCGTTGAGCTAGTTTCATCTTTGCTTTGTGCTTTCGGCTTTGTATTCATATCTAAATACTAAGAGAAAGGTCATATGTGTGTCCCTATTAGGATAGGGATTTCCATTTGTATGTGGGGCTGTAGCCTGTAGGTTTATATTGTTAACTAGTATTTATGTGACAGTGTATTTCAGTGAATAGTGTAATCATTTACTTTAACCTGGGAGTAATTAAGTAAAGCAATATGTGTCATATGTGTAATAAAATAATTACTTTTTTTGAGTACCACCCCCCACAGTGATCACAACAAAGAGCAGAAATACCCCCAACATGCACAAACATTTGACTGAACAGCATGCAATTAATTTAAATGAATGCGATGTCTTTGATATCCTGCTTAGAGATCATAGTGACTTATAGGAGAACCAATGAGAACCCAATGAGAATCAATAAGGAATCAGAATCGCTAAATTCTTATCAATTCCCACTTCTACTTCCCCTTTGCCTTTGCCTTGCCAGCGGAGCATTTTTGCACCTTACACAAAAGCCAAAACTTAGTCAGAGTTTAGAGCAACTTGAGCCAAGCTAACTGATAGCGAGAATCAACAGGATCTACAGTATGTAGAGGAAGTAAAACTTTCAAGGTTTCTGTGGGTGAACCTGTAAAAGGATTATAAAGTCGCCTTTGTCTCGAGATCGCTCACAGCCTCTTACCTGGTTAGCTTCAGTTCACTCTCACACTTCCTGTGCAGGGCTGTGCAGGTTTGCAGAGGCATGGGAACGTCCTGCCGCCTGCTCCTGTCTTCGCCCCGTCCACACCTGCAGACATCCTGTGGTTGAGACAGGCTGGCGGGACACCGTAGTGAGCCAGGCTTTACAATCAGAAATACTGTTGAGTCAGGGCCTGTTACGTTCAATAGCTGATTTTTAAGTTAACGAATTGCTGACCAGAATAATAACGATTGCAATATCTGCTATTATTGAGCTGCCTTATGAGCCTTTGAAAGTTGTGACAATAAGACGATAGAGCAACACTTTACAAGGTGCGCCACATACGGCTGACCTGTGAAACTCACTTTTCTGACGTGGTAAAGAAGTTAAGTTACACATTCAGATCTCTAATCCTAACATTTTCTACATAAAGATTTTCTGCGTCTGTCACCACTCACTCTTTGCATAGAAAATGTAACAAATAAATGTGTAAAATTACAGAAAAGGTTCTGGTACCTCACAGGCCAGACTTTCCTGTAATTATAAAGCAGACAAAATGTCATGGTTTTTTTTGAGTGTGGATCTTTTTTTCAAGATAATAAAAAGCTTTAAAACTTATAAAGACACAATTAAAGTCTAAAACTGATGCCCTCCTTATGTTTGACACTTCTGTAATAGAGGCTGTCTTAAAGAGGAGTCCACACTCTGTTCATTGTTCACTTATTTCCTCATTATCCTTGTTTATCAGAGCCCATCCCTTCTACTGCTGAGTTTAATGTCCTCGCCTCAACCTGTTGGCCCGTTACTCAGAAAAAAGTCAGCAAATCTTCCTAGAAAACATGACTGAAATGCATATTTGCATGCATCAAGGGTTTGGTAATGTCTCTGTAGTGTTTTTCTTATGTATACACTTTGGGTTTTTCCTCTTGGTTCACCTTCTGCCACCAGTTCCTCTCCGCCCACAATATAGAGTCAAAATGCAAGAATTAATGGAGAGAAACAACTCCAGCAGGCTTCACTGACACCTTCGATCACTATTTCCTCGCAGAAATTCAAACCAAACCCAATGCTTAATCCAAAGAGAATGATTATAAAATAGCCTCTTAAGAAGATCAGGTGTCTCGGCTCCAGACGCTTTGTCTGCAGCTGTGATCAGAGGTGGACAATATGTAATATTTAATAAATATTGGCTCTGTGTATTAGATTTCCATGTTATTCACAGCTGTGCAGATGTGCAGTCTGGATTTGATTCTGCCTGAAGAGCAGAACCAAAACACTGATGTTAGAGCACTCTGCTGCCTGGTGGTTGAAGTATTCCTGCCTAACTCGGTTTTTACATCCAAGCTGTTCATTTAGTTCTGAAATAGTCAGTTATTGTGAATATATTATGGAAAAGATTCAAACTTCAGAGCGGGTTCCTGCTCTGAGCGAGCTTAAAATAGAGAATAAGGAAGTTCTATCAGATCTTAAACCCCCTCAACCCCCACAAAGTTTCTGATCTGATTCACGATGATATAATTCTGATTCATGTGTGCTTTTCTAAGGAGCTCAACCGGAGTCATTTCAGTAATTTAGTGAGAAATACTCACTCACTTTTTCCTGCTCAGAGCGCTTCACTTCTGTCAAAGGTGAAAACTGCTCGTGCACATCTGCAGCAGTGCCGCAGTGCATCTGTAACCCACGTCTGCCCAAAAGCCGCCCAGCTTCGATGGAAATAATGAACCAGTGCTGGCACTTACGTTAGAGAGAGTGTTTCACCACAGTGGCAGCTCAGAGCCACCACTTCCGCCTCGTGGCGCCCGCAGCCAGTGGCATCACCCGAAAAAGAAAAAAGAAGAAGAAGAAACGCAGCTCGTTTGAGGGATTTAAAGACGCAGTGTTAAATTTAAAAATATTATGTTTGGAGTATTTATTTTTCTTTTTAACATTTTAAATGTGGTTATTTTTCCATGTTTTCTATGAGTTTTTATTTTTTTCTTTTAATTTTCTTTTTTAATTTCATTTCTTTTTTGTATTTTTTATGTATTATTTTATTTTTGTAATTTTTTTCTATTTTTTAATTCATTTTTTCTTACTTTAAAAAAAAAAAGGATATTAGAATATAATAGGTATATTTTTAATTGTTATAGGGCTCAACAGCTCGTCTAACGTGTTAAGGATCCCTGGTTCAAGACAGAAACAGGAGTCCATGAGAGGTTTACTTCAGGAAGGGCACCTGGCGTAAAATGCTGCCAAATGGTGGACTTATCTGCTCTGGGGACTCTGTATGAATAAGGAAGCAGCTGAAAAGAGACATTTTCCAGTGTAGAGAGCAAAAGGGCAACATAACCATCAAGAGAGAAAAATAACATAACAGTTAACCTCTTCCTTAAGCTAAAATGTCATCAGAAGGTCAAATGAAAAACCTTTCCACTGCTGTAAGGAGAGCCTGAACTCTTCAGTCCACCTTAAAGATTTCTGACTGACACTCACAGGTAAACGCTGCGGGGAAGAGGGCGTTAATGATGTCACTTTGCGGAAGCTCCTCGGGGTTTCACCGCCCACCGCCGGGCTGAGACAGGAAGCTGCTGAGGTCTGCTGGGTTTTCCTCTGATTCACGCGTCTTTAAAATGACGCGGCAGCAGCTCAGAGAAGGCCTGGCAGTACCGGGAAAGCGATCTTCACCTCATTTGGCTTGCAAATGCGGCAGACAGTCGGCGAACGGACGGTCAGGCTCGAGTGGCCTTTGTCGGGCCACTCGAGCCTGTTTTGAGATAAAACCCTTTGTCGGGTTTTATCTCTGTGGGGAAAGGCTGATGAGGAGTGCAGTTGAGTGGGCGGACTGTGGCATGTGTGTATTTAATTTAGTCTTCAATAACTCTGATAAAAGAAGCACGCGCATCAAAGACAGACCATCAAATAATCCGTGTTTTTACACAAAAAGTAGCGCAAACGGTCCACAGTTTGTTGTAGCCTAACGTGATGATCCTAGCTACTTTCCAGCATTTCCTGGCTGCACCATGCTATGCTTTCACTGCACTCACAGTGAAAACATAAATCTGAAGGTGGGCAATGCTTTTAATGTGGAAATTATGGGGGAAGTGTTTATTTGTGGCAGTGTGAAGAGTGGAAACCCAGGCTGATAATCCTGGAGTAAATTAAATAAATATAATGTCAAAATTGACCACAAATGCTATTCTGTTATTACAGTATATTTTATTTATAGAAGCATTTTTCAAGTTAATTAAAACATTTCCTTTTACACTTTTTTTTTGTATTTTTTTGGGATAGTATTTTTTGTAATTGCATTTATTTATTTTTTATTTACTTTTTAAAAAATGTTTTTTTTGGAATATTTATTTTTCTTATTATATTTGCTTTTTAAGTGAAAGGTTGCTGGTTTAATTAATGCCGGCTATACAAATCCCGTTGGTGTTACGGTATGAAGCTACCCACTGTAGCGACCTCTAGTGGCAAGGGAGCAGCTGAACGTAGCTATGAGTAATAATTTTTTTATTTTCACATGGTATTATTTTTGTGTATGTATTTGATATTTTTTTAATATGCGCTATTTTATTGTATATATTTTTGTTTTGTAATTGCAGACATTTAATTTTTTTCTTTTATTTTCGGATTCATTTTGCATTTCTACAGTATTTTTATGTTAGTTTTTAACATTTAGTATTTTGTGTATTGTAATATTTTTATTGCTAATTTTTTACATGTTTGTAAAATATATTTTTTTAATTTTCAAAAAGTTGTTTTACAGTTTAATTTTTTGGTTTTTACATGTTTAGTTTTGGGGTTTTTAACATTTAATTTTTAAATTATTTTTGTTTGATATTTTTATTACATGCATCATGCATGCAACATGCATCATTATTATTATTACTATTATTATTATTGGTCATCCAGTCAAGAGCAGTTTCCTCGCGTCTCCGTGTTGCTGTGAAACTGATCAAAGAAACTGTCTGAGAACACAAAAAAATGAGGATGATGTCGAGAACGAGATAAAATGGGTGAAAGAGAGAATATCTGGCAGAGGAAACGTATCACTCCGACATGATCAGACACACACACTGCAGAGAGCAGATTAAATCCAGCCGTCCTCTGATCCAACTGATAGAGTTTCCATGTAAAGAACACACACACACTGCCGGCAGCAGTCGTGTTTCTGGGTGTGTGTACTTGCAAACTTTTCACTTTTCTGTGTGTTCTTAGTTTTTCTCACATGTTGCATTGCATCTCTGTACGCGTGCACGCACAAGCCCAGCAGCCCACACCTCCTGTGCTCGGTTCGGTTCTAACCTGTTGGTCGGGTTCTTGTCAGGAGTGAGACCTCCTTCTGTTCAGTCCAGGACAAAACGGCGGAGAAAATCCCCACTCCTCCTCCTCCTCCCCCTCTCCCCTGCTCCTCTTTCCCTCTCGCTCTCTTGTCTAAATAAACTCTTTACACGCAACTCTACTGGCTGCCTGCCGAGCCCGCCTGTCAGTCATCACTCGGGGTTGAAGCCAGACTCCAGGCGCAGATACTCTGTGACATGTTTACTGACTCGATTGCTGACTGAGTAACAGGTTTACTGCCTAACAGGCTCGCCTGTTTAGCGACTGGTTGACACAAAAGCATCCATTTTGATCCGCTTCAGCCTGGAAAGGCACCCAAGTCAGACGGGATCAGAGTCCGAGCTGGAGTTTTCAGCTCGCCGGTTGAACGGGTCACTCTAACGAGGCTTTACCGGATTAAAATTATAGCTGCCACCGGCAATAATAACAATTACACAGTCTCCGCCGCTAACACTTGTGGTTGTCACCATGTTTCTGCATCAAGACAAATTTCTGCAGTGAGAAGGGGGCGAATAAAGTGAGATCTGAAATGTGCCCTGTGTAAGCTCATTATTTCTGCCAAATTCCTGACACTCTTTTTCTGGGGTTTGATCCTCCTTTGAGACCCGGCTAGAAGTCATTTAGGTGTTTTTTTTTTTTTCCCCCTCCGAGCTGTGGTGTACAGTTTGGTCTGGTGCATGGAGGAGAGTGGAAAACATAGAGAAGCAAATTAACCCTGATAGTGAGTGTTCTCTTAAATTTGACCATTTTTGAACTATGTTTGGTGCAGACAGAGAAGCTTTACCCCAACTTCCAGCACGATTACTCAGCGGTGGAGGAGTAAGATGTGTGTACGTGTGTGTGTGCGTGTGTGTGTATGTGTGCGTGTGTGTGTATGTGTGCGTGTGTGTGTATGTGTGTGTCAGAGGGAGAGGTGGGGGAAGAGGGGGGGGGTTTCCTGTCCTCAATGAGTCCATGGCACGACAGCGATAAGAGCACCGGAGCTACATTATGCTTCAAACTCCATTACAGATTACAGTGTGTTGCGCCCCCCCCCCCCCCCCCCCCCCCCCCCGCTGCTCCTCATTCTCCCCCTCTTCCTCCCACCTCTCACCTCACCCTCCACCTCCCATCTCCTTCCTCTCCAAAATCTGTACCTTTAGCCTCCCTCTTGTATCCACTTCCTGCCCTCTTCTTTTTCCCATCTAGCTTTTCCTTCGTCTTAGACCTCCCTCTTTCACCTCCCTTTTAACTCCTTGTTCTCTCTGTCTCACTTCCTACCTTTCTTTACACCCCCCCCCCCCCCCCTACTTTTTCCCAGCAGCACCTCCTCCTCAATCCCCAAATTCATTCCTCCACTATTTTGCAACTCTCGATCTCCATCTTTCACCTCCCTTTACCATCCTCTTCCTCCGCCTCTGCTTCTCACTTTTCACTCTTTTCACTCTGTCCTCCTTCTCCTCCTCTTACACCTCTTTTTACATCTCTATCCTCTTCCTCACCCCTTATTTCCTACCTTATAGTTTCTCCTTTATTCTCACAGTGTCTCCTCCTCCTCTTCTCCTCCCTTTTACAAAACTTGTACCTTTAGCCTAGGTGCTGTTTCAGCCTACCTCTATCCCCACCCTCCTCCTCATCTTTCTTCATCCAGCTCGCCTCCTTCATTCCTGCACACCTTTACATTGTTACTCCTATTTACTGACCACCTTTGGACCCCCTCCTCCTCTCTTTGTACCTCCTGTTTTCTTACATGTCCTCCTGCTTGGTTCACCTGCAGTTCTTCCACCATCCCCTTACTGCGCTGTCCTCTATCTTCTCTTTCCTCCTCTTCCTCCTGATTCCCAAGGCCTATACCTTTGACCTGCCTCCTGCTACCTCCACTTGTCCTTCACCATACTCCTTACTCCTACTATGTTGGTGCCCCTTCCACTTCCATCCACCCCAACCCCAAACCTTCTTCTTCCTTCTTACACCCCATATCTCCCTCTTTCTCGTCCTTCCTACTTCTCAGTCCCCCCCCCCCCTTTACATTTTCTTACGTTGTTCTCCTCCTCCACCCATTCCTCACCTCCTCTTCCTCACCTCCTCATTAGAGTCTTCTGTATAATAGCATTTAGCAGCTCCCACTTGGACAACATGCAATCATGCAAACCATTCAAAACACAGTGGAGGCATATCAGACTCTTTGGCAGCTGTTTCTATTGTGTGTGTGTGTGTGCGTGTGTGTGTGTGCACTCACACAATAATCATGCTGAATGCGCCCCCCCCCCCCCCCCCCCCCCCCAATCTTTTCCTCCACCAGCCTCCTTCCTTTCCTTTCTCGGCTCAGGATGCTGGAGGTTGAAAGTTCGCACGCGAGGCTGACTGTGTGTGTGTGTGTGTGTGTGTGTGGTTTGAAAATAAGCAGCAAGTATGGCAAAGTAGCCGTATTTCCATGAGCTGTGCTGAAGTGAGTTTTCTCTTTTTCTTTCTTTCATGACTCTACATTCTCTGTAATCTCAAAGTTTCATCAGTGTCTTTTATTTTAATGTCAGCTTTCACTTTGTAAGAATAAGAAGCGGTTCTGTCTCTTTCGCTTGATAAGCTTGCATAGATTTATTTTAATTGTGGCTAAAACCCCGTACCTCGAAACATTCATTGTTACTCAGAACAAAGTGACTGATGCGACAGTGAGGTCAGTTATTCTCGTCGCGTTCTCTGCTGTTGAGCTCCTGCGTTCTGCTCTGATATATAAACCTGCCTGGAGGCCATTAAGACCTCATATTTTGACTTGGGTGTTTTTTTTCTGTGCAGTCATGTTGAGCTGCAGTAAATGAGGAGTTATGAGTGAATATTTTGGCCTTCAGATGTGGGAAACCTGCAAGTTTAAGTTACCTGGTTCCAACTGATACCAGTGCCAGGAATAATCCAACGTACATTTATTTAAACACTTTCAAAGGATCAAATGTTAAAATGCATGGCAGAAAGAATCATCTGTTAATTTTGTGACAGCTCTTTGGCACCACCGTCAGACTTTCTTTGGTGTAAATGTGTTGAAACGCACTATATGGACAAAGGTATTGGGCCACAGAGTCTCTTAGTCTTTGAATCAAGCACTTAGTCGTGCAGTCTGCCTTTACAAACATTTTTGAAGGAAGGGCTCGCTCTGAACAGCTCACTGAAGCTAAACGTGGAGCTGTAACAGGATGCCAGTGCTGCAAGTCGGCTCATGAAATTTCTTCCCTCCTCAATGTTACACCATCAACTGCAAGCAGTATTATTTCAAAGTGGAAGTGTTACAGATACAGAATGCCGAGGTAGGCCAGGAGCTTCATGACGTGGGTTTCTATGGATGAGCAGCTGCTGTAGCTGTAATTTAACTAGCCTGGTACTTTAGTCCAGCGGTCTCCAACCTTTTTTGCGCCACGGACCTGTTTATGCCCGATAATATTTTCACGGACCGGCCTTTAAGGTGTCGCGGATAAATACAACAAAATAAAACTAGTACCGGTACCGAAAAAAAGAAGATTTATTCATAACACACGTGAAAAGACCCAGGAAAACAGAGTTAACGATAAAAATGTTAAATAAATAACGCTGAAAACCGATAAAAACCCTGAAAACCATACATTTCACACCTGAGCCTCAACTCTCGCGGCCCGGTACCAAACGACTCATGGACCGGTACCGGTACTAGGCCCGGGGGTTGGGGACCGCTGCTTTAATCCATATAGTGTAGGCACAAGAACCAACACACAACAGTGGAAAAGAGTTCTTCAACTGGCTTACAGTCTTGAACATGAAGAAAATCAGTCCCGTCAGGAGCTCTGTAGTCCAAAGAAGATTATTAAATTCTATCTGTACCAGTTAATATTTTGCTTTGTTCTTGGAGACGATCAGCAGAGAGCAGAGGTGTCAGTGGCAGCAGATGTGACATTCATTAAGCCAGAAACAGGATGAAAAGGAGGAAGTGGAGGGTAGGGGGGGGGTTGCAAAGTGGCTTGCAGAAACGAAAGTAGCTTAAAATAGTGGACCCTGTGTGAAATTAAGCAGGTTTTAATGAAGTTGGTATAGTTGTTGTTGTTGTTGTTGGAGTATTTCTTAGTTACACTGCAGCATGTGATAATCTAAAGCTACACTTCAGCTATTAGCAGTGGCTCATGGTCAAAATAACCATTTGTTTTACCTGAATCTTTGAATCTCTCCCTTCCTAATTATGTCCCAGCTAGGGCTGGGCCATATCATACCGTTCACGGTAATACCGGTATAATGTTGGGCAACGATAAGAAAATGAAATATTGCAATAGAATATGGGTAAAAGGCGCATGCGCAGTGCCTTTGTTTTCATACGCACATGGCGGCGACGGAGAATGACAAGGGTGAAAGCGGATCGTTGAATGAAACGGATGAACCAGAATTGGTTTGTGAAAATGCTGCGACTTCAGTGGTGTGGAACTGGTTTAGCTTTGGTCCGTCAGACACACAACAAAGCACTATTTTTGGTAGAGCATGCTAGCGGCCGTCGTTATTACCGTGTTTTTTGGAAAATACGGCACACTTAAAATTCATTTTCGGAAAATCGACACTGCCCCTTATAATCCCGTGCGCCTTATGTATGAATTCTGGTGGTGTTTACTGACCTCGAAACGACTTTATGTGGTACACGGCACTCGAAAATCTGTCAATGTTTTAGTACGACTTTGCTAAAGTATTTTGTCTAGTGTCAATTATATCGTCAGTTATATCGTTATCGCAAATTTTCAAATGTATATCGTGATAAATATTTTTGGTCATATCACCCTGTTCTAGTCCCTTCATCTATTTACTTACCATGTTAATACACGTTAATCACCTTCCTTCGTCTCTTCCTCATTTCTCCGCAGCTGGTGAGAAGGGAACAGTGAAGGTATTAAGAGACTTGATTGGACAATCCAGTGTCAGTAATGAACGCTGGCATACCAGGAAAATACCCGGTATGCCAGATTACAAGTCCATCAAAGTATTACTTTCTTTTCCACTAGAATAATCCAGTTTCAAGTTTTTTTGTCACACGTACGGTAAAGAAACATGAAATTCTTCCTTTACTGTCCAGATCAGACGCCAAATAGACAAAAATCCACATATTAAATAGATAAATAAAATAAATGATAACTTATACAGAATGCTACATCAGCTGTATGTGCATTACAGAGCAGTGATTGTGCAATTTTGCATGTGCAAGCTGGGAAAACGTAGACAGTCAACTTAGACAGCCATGGCTATAAACCCCTGTCAGAAGGCAGTGGGAAACAAGGAGTTCACTCAAACATGGATTGTTTTATGAATTATTTTCATCTAGCTTTATAAAAACAGAGTAAATTTGTTTTGTAAGGAGTCTGAATAAATGGAACTCTGTTTGTGTAGTTTGTGTTGTATTTTTAAACTTTTTTTGCATTACTGACATCAGATGATTTTAGATGTCTTTCCTGGATAACGGAAACATTGGAGGAGTTAAAAGTATTAATAGAAGCATCAAGAAATAGCAAGATGAGACTTTTAAGGGTTAAAGTTACACACAGCCTCAGTGAAAGACCGTTTAGTCCAGTCATCATTCTGCTTATCTGTCCTTATTTGCCTTTCTGTCTTGTTGTTTCTTCACCCTGTAAACCTTGACCCGCTTCCCTTCGAGATAAAGCTTAACCTGAACCCGACCCTAACCTCGGGGAGCGCCACGTACCTGCGGTGCGAAGCTCTTCGTAGGCTCAAGTGAGGAATTCAAGCCCTAATCTGACTGACTGAGCCTCGTTTCAGAGTGATGAACTTGTCTCCACTGAATAAATATGTGCTGCTTGGGAGATGAACTCCAGAACTCCTGCTGCCCCAACTTTAATGAGTGATTGGTATGATCCCTGTATGTGTGCGTGAGAGGGTGTGGTGTGCAGTATCAGCGGAGGCACCCGGGGTTGACCCTCTGTTCAGACACAGGAATGTAAACGTTGAGATTTCTTCTCCAGAAGCAGCCTTATCATAGCGTGAACGAGGTCAGGGGTTGTAGGAAGAGCAGGTTCAGGGCTAGAGGAGTGTGTGTGTGTGTGTCTGTGTGTGGTTTCTGAATCCATCACGTCTGCCTGCTCGTATGCATGCGTGATGTAGCGCCACACTTTGCAGCACTGATCCAGAACGCGACCAAACGGCGGGAATCATTTGTCAGTGTCATTCCTGCAGCTCGCTGGAAGATATTATAAAACACAGCTTTCAGAAACCTCTAACATGCGTTACCAAAGATGCCTGCTCTGTTTCTCATGCACTGTTTACCTTTTCCACTGCACATAGTCATGCAAGAAAAAGAAAGTAGATGCTTTTTCACTTCTGACTTTTCATGTATAAGGACATAATGAAAATAATCTGGTCCTGAGCACACTCAGATGAACAACACATGACAGATTACACTGTGTCATTATTTATTTAATTAAAGCTACGCCAGAAATGCAGAAAAACTAAGCGCAAACTATGACTCGGTAGCTTGTAGAACCACAGAGTAATTGTTTTCTGTTTGACTTTATCGGTCTCTCAGATCACTGTGTAGGATTTTTTGGCCCACTCTTCTTTACAAGAAGAGTTCATCGAGGTTTGCTCCTGAACTGAACGGTTGTATTTGCCTAATTTTAAGACATGTGGAGGTTGAGATTACTTTTTGTCCTGATATGTAAAACCTTAGAACTAAAAGAGACCACTATGACTGTATAGTTTCAATAACAAAACTGCACCAATTAAATGTCTGTAACGTATAGTAGCAGAAACAACTGTTGGTACTGCAGGTGTTTGATCTATTTTCAGATGATTCATTGGAGAAAACTTCACCAAGTGCATCTGGGGTAAAGTTTCAAGGGTCATATCGTTGTACGAGGCATTGAGACGAGGCTCATCTTCTATGTTAGAGTCAGATTTGGTTGATTTAAAGTTTGATTTAAATATTTGAAATTCAGGACTCGAGTAAAAACTGGCCAATAAAGCTACTGCTTCAGTAGAAGCATGCAGGTATGCAGGTGTCCTTAAAGATTTTGATTTGATGAGACATATTGGAAAAAAGATTCTACTCTGTGTATAAACCATTAAAGTAACGATGAGTAAACAGCGCCTGTTTCAGTCCGGTTTGCATGTAATTGGGCTTTTATTTTCTTTCATGGTTGCGACATCGGCTTGTTTGCCATTTTTGGACGGGTGGGTGCGGCCATCAGTGAAATAGCTGTGGTTATCATGCTGAAACTTTAAACCACAAAGCAGGAAGTCACCATAACGACAATGGAGGAGGGGGCAGGAAGAGAAGCAGTTAGAAAACAATATGAACATTAGTGTCAAAATCGGCTATCAAAGCGTTGAGGGCGCCTCAGTGGTAAACAGCTGTTAATCAAAATGATTGGCAGGTTGACACAATCAGTTCTAGAGGTGGAAAGGAAGGTAAAACTTCAGTGAAAAGAAAATAGCATTTCCATTTGTGGTGATTTATATTTACAGCAGTAAGACAGAATAGAGCAGGCATCAATCAACCAGCAGAGCCGGTGAAAGTGGGTTGCAAAGCTGCTTGCAGATGCAGCAAAAACTCTGGGCAGGCTGTAGCATATTAAGTTGCATGGCCTTCATGATATTTGCCAAAAGGAAGCGCAGAAGGTTATCCAGGTGAGCTTTTTTTTAACTATAAAGTTACTATAAGGGTAACTTTTACTGTCTGAGAATAAACAAGAAAGAACAAAAAGGGTTTTGTGAAATGAATTTACGATTTTAAAAAAAGAAAATGTAATTAATAGCATGAAGACTGAAGCAAGCTTGGACTGCAGACCCTGAATTGGTTGATCTTTAAATGGAATCAGTGATGTTTTTCGTTAGGTTAATCATGCAAAGCTTTTCTAGTGGAGTCCAAGAGTAATGAAAACTGTAAATGAGCACAGGAGCACAATCTCTTTTCTTGGCTCGGACTTTGAAGTTAATATTTATATTTGGTTTATAAAGGACCTTTCAGATTATTAGAACCTCCAGTATTTACCATTTGCAAATGTACATTTGATAGGGGAATCCATAGTTCCAAAAGCACTGACTATCTAAAACTTATAAAACACACACACACACACACACACACACACACACACACACACACACACACACACACACACACACACACACACACACACACACAAAACAGATTCCTCTGGAAAGTCCTCAGAACTCTAGTAATCAGTTTAGGGTCTAGAGGATTTAAGTGTCTTATTCATCTGTCCAGCTGCTCTCCAGTTCCTTGTCCAAATCCAAGTTATTTCATGACATTACAAATCCATCAAAAGTGATTAAATGCCTTATTTTGTCCAACTGAGAGTTCAAAACTTACAAAATATTTAAATTATTGTCATGCAAGAAGCAAAAAGCAACATATTCTTGTATTTAAGAAGGTGGAACAATCAGATACTGACATTTTTCTTCAAACTGAGTAATGAGTAAATTACTTAAAAATAATAAAATATTTGTATATTAGCTAGTAGATTAAATAAGATCTTTAACTCAAATTTTTATACATGTATTATATAACTCTCAGTGAAATTCTTGCATATGGTCAGTAGGCCTTATTGTTCAAGATGGTTTTCATTGATGCATTTCATACTGTGAATATGGATACTTAACAAATTAAACACGTTTATTTTAATGCAATGAACCCAAAAGTAAAAAAAAAGCTTAAGGAAAACAATTCCATCATTGGGAATTTCTCAAAAGAGTCTGTACATTTCTTCTGCTTTCCATAGTTTCAATCACATCTTTGGTCGTTTCCAGAAAACAGCATTCAAGATAAAAAAGCTGGTTAAAAGTTTGTTCTTCTTCTGGCTTCTGTTTCAGGCTGCTTTTTCAAGCTAATCGCAACCTTTTTGGGGGGAAGTACAGACAATCTGTTGAAAAACATGAATGTATATTTTAGGCTCCACAAGTCTGCATGAAATTAGCCCCCAAACAATGACAGTTTGTGCCAAATTTAAGCAAATGTCACTGATTAATCAGATAGTGACTCATTTTAAAAACACAAAGTGTTGATTTAAAGCCAAACGCCAAATGCAAAAGCACTCACAGTGGAGCTTTGAATCTAAACCCCTTCTCGATTTCCTAACCAGACAAGCCCTACTTTTGCAAAGTTCTCGACATTCATGCCCAAACCTGCACAGAGAGGATCAGAAAGTGAGAGAGAGAGAGAGAGATAGAGCATGAGTGTTGGAGATCCCGATACCCTGTCACACACACACACACACACACACACACACACACACACACACACACACACACCCGCTCCATTCTGCAGTCTAAAGAGATGGAGAACAATGACTCCATTTAGTTCTTGGGTTTCAAAGTCGAGCGAAAAAACCACAAAGTGCTTGAGAGCGGGTGTTGCGAGATTGGAGAATGGAGGGGGTGGGGTGGTGGAGATGTAGAGAAAAGAGAGATGAGGAGGTTAGGGGGGAGTTTCAAGATTTGTGCCAGCCTAAAATTATTTCATGTACTGTGGGTTTGATTAGGAGGTCAACAAGTGCAGAGAGGTTCAGCGCTGAAAGCTTGAACTCATACGAAAGATGGTTTTAAAGGATCCACAGATGGAGTGTCTCGAAGTGAGAATGATCTCTTAAATTACAGTGACAGATGTGAAAACTCATAAGAATTGTTTTAATACTTCTCTACCTTATATGTGGATGTTTTAAATGCATTATTCTCAGCCGCAAATTTTCTTAGTATGCATTTACTAAGCGCAGTTTCCTCTTAGATTACATAATATCAAAATTTGAATAAGTTATATTAGAACCAACAGTAATTTGCAAAGTTTATCAAAAGCGCAACAGACCCATTTTTGTTTTTTAAAGTTATTTATAATAACAAATGGAATATCTTTCAATTTGGACTGAAGATTAAAAAAAATGTGTGCTCACTTTCAGATAAAATTCTTTAGATATGAACTATATTTAAGGGAAAAGGGTCTGCACATTATTTAACTCTTAATTAATTTTTAATCCTTAAAACATTTTCATGCCAGTGTTTCAACCCATCCTTCTGTAAATAGCATTTGAAGTTGCTACTTCAAATAAGTAATGGGGAGAGAAATGGGTTTTGTGCTCATACTAACCTTCATTTGACATTTAATAAAATCATATTAACCAACTTTTTTAGTTTAGTTTAGCTTTTTCCCCTTCAGTTTATACTTCTGCCACAGTTTTACTGTTGAAATTGTACTTACTGAAAAATATGAGCATGGGAACGGCATAGTAGGAGCACCAGAGCTCTTTTTGAAAAGTTTACACTAAAACTGTAGCGGGGTCTTGTTGCCATTAAAAAAAGCCATAGAAGAAGAAGTGGAGGGGTGAGGGTGCTATTGAGGGGCTTGTCCTGTTTTACTAGGGCTGTGGAAGTTGGTAGGAGTCAGCTGCTCGTTGTTAAATGTAACCCTTTTTGAGGGAGAGGGGTGAATGAAGTGAGGTTTTTACCACATCACAAACAGAGCTGAGAGTTCCTCAGGGCACCTGCATAGGTCGTCTAGAGCAGCAGTCTCCAACCTTTTTTGCGCCACGGACTAGTTTATGCCCGACAATATTTTCATGGACCGGCCTTTAAGGTGTTGCGGATAAATACAACAAAATAAAACTAGTACCGGTACTGAAAAAAAAGAGAATTTATTCATAACACACGTGAAAAGACCCAGGAAAACTGAGTTAACGATAAAAACGATAACAAAATAATGCTGAAAACCGACAAAAACCCTGAAAACCATACATTTCACACCTGAGCCTCAACTCTCGTGGCCTGGTACCAAACGACTCACGGACCGGTACCGGTCCGAGGCCTGGGGGTTGGGGACCGCTGGTCTAGAGTTTATTTTTGTTTCTGTTTTCTTTTTGTTTTAAATCAACTTATTTTTATCTCACATTTTTAAAGGGAGCTATTTTACTGCTTTTCAGCTCCATAACTTGATTCTCATTTCTCTGCTAGAGTGAAAAAAATCTGCATACACTGATACTCATTATTTGAACAGGATGTATGTATATGACAGAAAATAATGAAAAGCAGAATGGGTTAACTTTAAATATTAGTATATGGGTAGCAGGATGAAAGAAGTAGTTTTACCAGAGTGGGGAGTTCCCCAGGGCACCTGTGTCGGTCCTCTCTTTTTTTTTTCTTTTCTTTTCTTTTCTTTTTTTAAATTTAATCTAGTCCTTATCGTATTGTAACACTTGTTTTTGCAGCAAGAATTTTCCAATTCTTTGTGTGGCTTATTTTGTTTTTTATTCTTTGATTTTTGTCAATTATCACTTTGGCACTTTCTCTATTTATACCTCACAACCTTCTTTTATGTTTTCTTCTTCCTCATGTTAATCACACGTCTGTCTTCTTCTTTTTGTGACTAAAATAGCTCATTGTTGCTGTACTTAGATGCTGAACCACTAAACCAGATGCCTCTAGCTATGACTGTGTTACAGGCTCTCTCTGGGCATGCCCAGACAAACAGCTCAACCCCCCCACCCCACCCCCACGCCCCACACACGCACTCAAACCACACTGAGCCAACGGTGAAACCGAAGACAAGGACGCACACTTCAAGAATTCTTGTGATTAGTTTTGGCTGGTATACAGCTTAACTCGATATTTGTTCACACATACAGCGCATATTGTGTGTGTTATTGACAGCTGCTTGGCATTTACACCTCTAATCATCAATCAGTTCAATAAAGTGTGTCTCACTAAGACAACAAGTCCCATCCTGTCCAGTTTCTGTTTAAATTGCAGTACATTTTGTTACCGTAAGTGTCACTTTTATTCACATGGTGGATGACTAAATTTAGAGTCATCTGTTGAGAAATTAATATCTGGCATTCCTACATCATGAAGCAATGTTTGTATTACAGAAAGGAAGTCAAAATAGGTGTTATGAGAGTGAGTAGGTGCACCAGGATGCCAGGTTATTTCATAACAAAGGTTATTTCTTATATTTACTGTATATAAGATGATTATGATTCTAAGATTGATTGAAGTTTCTTCTCTTCTTCTTTAGTAACGAATGAAAGAAATTAAAGAATGGCATAAATCCCACATGTGTGGATCACGTGCTTCAGCCACAGACTCCTCTGTAAAGCTCTTGAAGCACGAGGATTATTTACTAACAGTCTTTTTCTGAGCTCAGCATGAGCTGCAGGGGCTGTACTTTTTGGATGTTATCGACTGTTTTGTTGCAGTTGTTTTGTTTCCTGCGTCTTCAATTCCAGCCACTTATCTTCTTCCGCTTATGCAGATCAAGGTTGTGGTTGGGCTGGACCTTATCCCAACTGTCACTGGGAAAGAGGCATGCTACACCCTGGACAGGTTGTCACTCCATCACAGGTCTAATGCAAAGAAACTGTGTTTAATTTATCAAGTTCAGCAAGCTGGATACTTTTAACATGTGCTGAAAAGCCTGACGAGCATAGCAGCATTAATGCTGTTGCTTTCTCTACTGTCCATTGTATCTTTAATATAGCCAAAAGTGTGAAACTATACTATATAACTATATATAAACTATAAGTCCCAGCTCATAAAGTGTGTGGCCACCCATCTTTCACATCATGGGTGCTTGGGGAATATGGTTTGAGTAGCACACTCAGGAGGAACTATATAAATTATTTTTGGTGTAAAATATGCATTGATTATTTAAATTTCTTTATATGATTGTGACAATCGCAAATAAGATAAACATTTGTTACAGGAAGAATATACTGTATACATACACATGGGTACAGAGCTTATAAATTGTGGTAATGAAACTGTGCTGACACTATACCACACATGCAGGGACTCACTTTTTAGTGCTGTGCACACCTACGCTGCCAACAGTGATCTGATAACAAGCAAGTGCATAAACATACAGCAGCTATGCGCTGGCTGTTTTGAAAGCCAGTTTTACAAACCATCTTGATGACCATTGTTGTATTCACAGGCAAAGTAAAGCCACCCAATCTTTACCTAACAGTTGATAACAGGCTAATGTGCACTTAGATAAACGGTATGTTACAGAGCATGAAAAGTAGTCTTACCTAAAACTATATATATATATATATATATATATATATATATATATATATATATATATATATGTTGCAAGGAGAGCTTAACTTCTGTCTCGCTAGCTTGCCCTGCGCTCTTCCTTCTGACGATAGCGCTGTCTGTGTTGAGCGCTCAGCCGGATCAACAAGGTCCGCGTCAGGTGCTGAGGAACCAGGGCACCCTGACGAAAAGTGGGCTACTGGAACAAGAAGGCATCGGTGGGCAAGAGACGAAAACAGGGCTTTGTTGGAATGCTACTACGCAAGTAACATCCACAACATCCACAATGACGGCGAAACAACTAGTAGCTCAATGTTCCAACATTCGAAAGAAGGGACTGCTCTCACAGCTAGAGATTGACGAGGTACAACACAAATGCTACGGCAAGGAGGAGTCAGGACGCCAGGTCAGGGGGGAGATATCATCACCCCCACCCGAGATTGGGCACATAGCCCCAAGTGCAATAGGAGAAGGATCGTTGAGTGCAAGAGGAACTGACCTGAAAAATAGGATCATGGCCAAGCTTGAAACCTGGATCCACCGTAGCCGGTTACCAAGATTACGTGAAGTACCCTCAGAAGGTCTGCTAGATGATGTTAATGCAGCACTACGGACAATAACTACAACCACGATTACCGACACCAACAAGCTGATCTACAATACGGCAGCAGTGATCAGTGAGATGCTTGGCTACAAGTTGAACAGCCACAAGGGGCAGTACCCTCCATGGAGAAGGAGGCTAGAGGGCAAGATCAAAGTAGCACGGAGGGAGGTTAGCCAACTATCGGAGTTGCAGAAAGGTGCGACAAAGCAGGTGCATAAGAAATACAGCAAGCTGTCCATACCTGAGGCCTTGGAAACTGCCAAGCAAAGACTCACAGCCTTGGCCAGCCGCTTGAGGAGGTACACCAGAGAGATAGAAGGCAGGAGAATAAACCAGCTGTTCTCCACAGAACGAGCAAAGGTGTACTCTCAGTGGCAAGGGAACAATAATAATAAGAGAACAGCACCACCAAGGCTGGAGACGGAGCAATACTAGAAGAGCATATGGGAGAAGGACGCAACCCATAACGGCAATGCTCAGTGGCTAGTGGATCTGAGGGCAGACCACAGCGACCTCCCTGAACAGGGTCCAGTAACCATCACAGTGGCAGATATCCAAGAAAGGGTCTCCAGTATGAAGAGTTGGACAGCACCAGGGCCCGACATGGTTCACGCCTACTGGCTAAAGAAGCTGACTGCACTCCACGAGCGTCTGGCAGCACAAATGAACCAGCTGCTAGTTAACGAGAGACACCCGGAATGGCTAACCGAAGGTCAGACGGTCCTGATCCCCAAGGACCCCAAGAAGGGACCAGTCCCCTCCAACTACCGACCAATAACCTGCCTCAGTACTACATGGAAGCTCCTGTCAGGCATCATATCCGCTAAGATGAACAGGCACATGGGTCAATACATGAGCAGGACACAGAAAGGAATTGGCAAGAATACCAGAGGCGCAAAACACCAGCTACTGTGCACTGCCTGGATTGATTACAAGAAGGCCTATGACTCAATGCCACACAGCTGGATACTGGAATTCCTAGAATTGTACAAGATCAATGGGACCCTAAGAGCCTTCATCGTGAACTTAACGGGGATGTGGCGTACAACACTAGAGGCCAACTCCAAGCCCATAGCACAAGTCACCATCAAGTGCGGGATCTACCAAGGAGATGCTCTGTCCCCACTGCTGTTCTGCATAGGCCTGAACCCCCTCAGTGAGATCATTAACAAGACTGGCTACGGATACCGACTACGGAACAGAGCAGTTGTCAGCCACCTCCTGTACATGGATGACATCAAACTGTATGCCAAGAGTGAACGAGACATCGATTCACTGATCCACACTACCAGGCTATACAGCAATGACATTGGAATGTCATTCGGACTGCAGAAGTGTAGTCGGATGATAACAAAGAGAGGGAAGGTAGTCAGAACTGAGGGGATTGAACTACCAGAAGGCAACATTGTAGACATAGAGAACAGTTACAAGTACCTGGGGATCCCGCAGGTGAATGGGAACCATGAAGAGGCCGCTAGAAAAGCTGCAACCACCAAGTACCTGCAGAGGGTCAGGCAAGTCCTGAGGAGTCAGCTGAATGGTAAGAACAAGATCCGGGCCATCAACACCTACCCGTGATCAGGTACCCTGCTGGGGTAATAGGCTGGCCAAAGGAGGAGATAGAAGCCACTGACATAAAGACAAGAAAGCTCCTTACCATGCATGGAGGGTTTCACCCCAAGTCCAGCACCCTGAGGCTGTACGCTAAGCGGAAGGAAGGGGGCCGGGGACTGGTGAGTGTCAGCACCACAGTCCAGGATGAGACAACAAACATCCAAGAATACATTGGGAAGATGGCCCCAACTGACCGAGTGCTCAGTGAATACCTCAGGCAGCAGAAACCCAAGAAAGAGGAGGGAGACGAGGAACCATCATGGAAAGACAGGCCCCTGCACGGTATGTACCACCGGCAGATAGAGGAGGTGGCTGATATCCAGAAATCCTACCAGTGGCTGGACAAAGCTGGACTGAAAGACAGCACAGAGGCACTAATCATGGCAGCACAAGAACAAGCTCTGAGTACAAGATCTATAGAGGCTGGGGTCTATCACACCAGGCAAGACCCCAGGTGCAGGCTGTGTAAAGATGCCCCAGAGACAATCCAGCACATAACAGCAGGGTGCAAGATGCTAGCAGGCAAGGCATACATGGAACGCCATAACCATATATATATATATGTATACGTATATGTGTGTGTGTATATATATATATATATATATATATATATATATATATATATATATATATATATATATATATATATATACGTATACATACATATATATGTATGTGTATATATGTATATATAGGTAGATAGATAGATAGATGGATAGATGGATAGATAGATAGATAGATAGATAGATATATTCGCTGTCAAAATAAAAGACCCGCAACAGATAAGAAGTTGCAACGCGCGTTTGCATACATATAAAAGACACTGGTTTTGTCTGCTAGAGTGGGATTTTCACGGCATATTCTGCACCACATCTCTGTGCGTTCATCATTTGTTTGAAGCCAGCTCACGTTCTGCAACCACTTTTCCGAGAATATGTGCTTCTTTTGTGGTTCGGACTCCTTCTGACATTTCTTTGGAGGTGGAGGAACACCAAAGTAATTGCTTAAAGGAGCTTGCTTCTTCGACATCTTTAAGAGTTCTAAACAAATGTCTGTCCTCCTCCAGAAAATTTTATGTACGCAAACGCACGTTTGCATCTTCTTATCTGGTGCACGTCTTTTATTTTGACAGCAAATGCGCACCTGCGGACCACTTATGTGCACCCCTGCATATATACATATACATATATATATATATTAGTGCTGTCAGCGTTAATCTCATTTTAATGAGATTAACGCCATAACCGCATTAACACGGCAAATCTCTGTCAACGAGTTAGAGCGGTTAGCACGTTAGTGCACTTAGCTCGTTAGTGCGGTTAGCTTGTTAACGCGTTGACGCATTGATATATATTCCCTGCTCCCTGCTGACAAATAAGCTACTTTGGCTACAATAATCCTGTAGCCACAGACTGTAGATGAGGCTTGTGTGGTGTCTGGTGATCGACTGGGTTTTGCTCATTTCAGTTGATTCCCTGAGACAAATGACTTCACAGTCATTTTACAGAGCTGTGGTTTCTTTGCATTTTTCCAGTGTCTCTTTTTGTCTCTGTTTTTACTTCTTGTCTTGTTTTGGTAGTTGGCTTTCTGTGGCACCTTTTGTTGTATTACTTCCTGTCTTTGTCTTTTCCCCCTCCTTAGAAGCTCTATGCATTTTTATAATCCCTGTTTGTCACCAAGCACTCCCCATACTTCCCAACACATTTTGATTCCTGATTTGTTGACTTTAGCTTCTGCGATTGTGTGGCAAACACTTTTTGGAGAGATCTTACGTTTTTAAATCTCCTATCAGTGTAGTGATGTTATGCAAGCGTACAATGCAGTTATTTAAAAGAATTCCATGTTAAACATCAAATGGGTACATGAAATGTGGCATTAAAAATGAAGGAAAAATAATCTATTCTCTATTAAGCCTATGTAACCAAAATATCAAAAACAAATGGAAGAACTTATTTTCTCTTCTTCTTTAAAATAAAATACTGGTGAAATATCTTTGGTGATGGGAACTGATGATGAGATATAGCAGACAACGTCAAATTGGACTCCTGGGAATGTGGCTAATCAGCATTTTTTCACTGCTGAATGACTGAAATCAGCCATGTCAGAAGTTCTTGTACAGTTTTTATTAGCATTACCTATAGCTGTCAACAACTGCCCTCATAGAGTTGCTAAATACCCCAACCTAAATGCCTATGGTTGTGCCGGGACGCTTCCCTGTGGGAATCTAAACCCATTAAGCAGGTAAATATTTCCTAGCTCGATAAACACAGTCAAAATAAAATCATGTCTGTACATAACTCCTCAGACTGATCCTGTAAATGCTGCTGTAGGCCTGCGAGAAAAAAGGATTCAGTATTCAAATTCATGACTTGCGAGAAGGCGTGAAATCGATTGGTGCTGTTATGTTTTCCCATAAATCATGTTAAATGCTGTGCAAAGCGTGCTGTGGGAGCAGTAAAACATTTGGCATGGTACCGGGGGGAAAACTTCCTGAGATGGGGGAGAAAGCAAAGAAGCATGGGATTAAAAATGAGTCTGTTATTGAAGTATGCATGTTGACACACCCACAGTGCTCGATGGGAACTTACTAAAAGAAGCCAATATGCTACCCACAGGTAAACAGTAATCATCTTTGAGCTGAGCTTTAAGCTTCATCCTGCATTTCATCATGCTATCATATAAAAAAAACAAAAACGGAGCATTGTAATGCAACTTTTCGTAATGTGGTTTAGCATGTTGTTATTTGTGCTCTGTGGATTTATACAATGAAGCTTTGTATGGTGAAAATCACACAGAATCAAATGGTCACTGTAAATTTTCCATGAACAGTCTCCAGACTGTTAACTTAGAGATCCTTTTGTTGTTATTTAGAGTCCAGCCATTATCTTATTGTTGTTTGTGCATTTGTTAGTACAGTTGCTTATATAATCTTGTGCTATGTATGAGCAGGTTTGGGCGTGAATTTTGCTGTTAATGTTTGCTTCTTCACCAAAGGTGGTATTTAAATTAAAATCAATGTCATGCTGTATCGTATCTTAACTTATTGTATTGTAAAATATCGTATGATATCACTGTATCATCCAGTATTGTGTCATTATCCTGTTTTCTCTTACCGTGTCAAGATGACTTACCCTTTTATAGCTTATCGTATTTTACGATATCATATCTCACATATCGTACAATATTCTGTCATAATGTATCATGACGTAGCTTGACATATGCGTTATCCACTTGTAGTGACTTTCACATATAAACTCTTTTTGATGTCATTTTTATAGTTTTTTTTAATTAATTACTTTTGTCCCAATTAAATAATACCATATCAGAGCTTGGAAGCACCCCAGCATTTTGTACATTCCAGTGTTAAGTCCATGCAGTACCATTAATTACAACATTTAAAGAAGAAACTGATTTCTATCTTTTACCAAGCTAAAGATGTAGCCGTCTCTGCAGGGTATGTTTCTTTGGCTTTTTGGTGTATTTTAATATTTGTACCAAGCGTTCCATACCTCAGATTATTATGTGTACCAGATCGTTTGTGTGGTCAAGAATGTGTCTTTTGATATAAACTCTGAAATGTAATGCTGCCTCTCTCTCTCAGGAAACTCACGCACTGACGCTCATGTGCCCAGTTTAGCCCACACTGGTACATTTCCTTTCCGTGTGCTTCAGTGTGTTTAACCAACCCATCTGGTTTGCTTTTCCTCCGGCATGTTCCTGTCTTTGTACCAGGCAAATATCAGATTATCTGGCTCTGGTGGTATTTTTATGGCTCCAAGCAAACTGAAGTCTTTCCCTTGGAAGATCCCAGTAGTTGGGAAAATGTTCCTGATATTCTCCGTGCTTGTTTTATTTAACCACATATTTGACTTTAAAGCAACTTAAACCAAACAGAGCATATCAAAACTGAATTATTTAACTTTGTGTCAAAAATTCAATAAAAGATCATCGAGTCGTTCGAATTCTGGCTTGAGTGCTCAAATCTGGTACTTTTGTTGCTTTTTCTGGCCATAGAGCATCACTAATATACCTGTACGTGTTACAGTGAGTTGATAAATTAGGGAGCTGTGTGTCTCCAATGACTATAATCAGAGATATTCACTCTCTATGACATCATTAAGATCCAAGAGTAGAAAAAACCCACCTCTTAAGGACTTCTTGTACTTAAACTGACTTTATTATTCAAAACTTTTCCCATGTTTAATCCACATTGGAGTTGCATTTTTCCACAGCCTCTAGTTTTGTGCCTTTAATCATTTAGAAGACTTTGCTGAAGGCCCCATTTCAGAGCAAAGTTTGAGCTTGTCAAACATAATCATTGCAGGGAAGAGTTTCTTTCCTAAAAAAGCTCTGTGTGATTTTTGTTTTCAGGCAGTTATAATCCGAGGGTTTTTATCCAGTATCTCTAAATTATACACGAAATGCCTTTATGATTGTTTTGTTGGAGAAGAGGCTGCAACGCAACTCCTCTTGTGCTCTTAGAAAACCAGATCGATCCAAGCCTCTCCGGCAGCTCCCAGGGCCTCCGTCAACCACTTCACATGAGCTCTGTCGTCCAAAATGGCTGCCTCCCCGCTGCGTTTGGTCCATGGGGGGAAACGCCGAGGCCAACGGGTAATTTTGTGGCTCCGTCTGTTATCCTCATTCAGCCTGGACTTTTAACAAGGACGGGGGCTGAGCAAGCCTCCAGGAATTGAATTTCAAAACCCAGCGCTTGGGCTGGGACAGAAGCATTGCCAGTACTCTAAACCAGCAGTCTGCACAGAGTGAAGGCCGCCACTATTATTTTCTGGATTAATCGACTCATTTTTCATCTTTAAATCTGTTTCCCCTCCCCCTAAAACCAAAACAATTTCAATTTGCTATATAAAACTTGAAGAATAACAACAAATCAAGAAGCTGAACCTGTGAGATATTAGTAATTTTTGATGTTTAGAGTAGACATGTTGGAGCTAAGGATGTTTTTATAGTTTCAAGATTTAGTATTTTGGAGTTTTAAAGGCGTTCCAATGCTTGATTCTGTCAAATCACTGTGCTTTTTTAGTGTTGCTCTATATAAAAGCAAATTTGCACAGACCTTTTATGCCCTGTGAGAAAAAAAAACACAAGAGCATCCTAAAAAAACTTTACAACGAGCTCTACAAGACAAGGAAAAGCAAAATACTGTGACGGTAAAAGACCAAGGCCGAAGAAAAGAAAAAATATCCAGAAGTGTAAAATGCATCTCTCAATATCAGTGCGAGACAAACAGTAAAAACCAACAAACCAACCGAGTGTAGTAAAAACACTCCAGACTCCTTCAGTCCTTCTTTCGCCCTTTAAGACCGGCTTCCATCTTCGAAAACCACCTGCTTCCTCCCTGAGGGGCTGTGCTAAGCTGCTTTGGGGCAGTTATTTTTTTCTCTTGTTTTTCTTTTGGATAATAGCTGATCGATAAGTGCCAGAAAGGGAAGAGGAAGAGAAGGGAGAGCAGAGTTACGGTGTTGTAAGATGACAGGAAGCAGGAGGCAGCTCCACCCTGATGGAAAGAGACAGTGATGTTCCGCTTTTGGTGTTTTTCTCACTTCATATTTCATCAGAGATTCTTGAGAAATTTGACAGTTTTGTAATAAGACAGCCAGCTGTTTCAAGATGAGGTCAGAGTCATGTTTGCATCACTTTTTATTTGTTTAGCACGTCTCAAACTGCATTCGGTTTGGCCCTGTGGGGTCTTCTGTGTTAAAACAAAATCAAAAGTGGAAAATAAATCCAACAACAAAGAAAAATAGTCTTTTTTTTTTTACCCCCCCCCCCAAGCAATCCTCGTTGGTGTTTTAAATGTCATACACGTTTTAAAGCTTCAGCAAATTAACTGTTCATCTTCATCACCTGCAGCCACCATGAAGATGGGCCAGAACAACAACTCCAGCTACTCCAGCGAGCGGAGCATCATGTTTGGAGGAAACAGCGCGAGCTCGGCACTGCAGCCATCCTCCGCAACCTCCACTGCCCCCTCCTCCTTCACGACTTCCACAGTGACCTCCATCGATGGGGTGAACTTCTCTGAGGGAGACCTGCTGCTTCAGGTAACGCCTTTCACATGCTTGTGGCTTATTTCAGACATTCTGATAGAACGAAGATGGTAAAGCTTGTTTTCGATCTCCAGGCGTTGAGCGGCTTCGTGTTGGTGGTGACAGCTGAAGGCTACGTCTTCTACACGTCCCCCACCATTCAGGACTTCCTCGGCTTCCATCAGGTATAAGAGAAACATTATGACCAGTACTTCAGATCCTTGCACCACGTAAAAAGTGGGATAAAAATGTCAAAAATGTTCATTGTTATAGTAATATATATTTTTTTTTTTGCATGTGAAAAGTGGTAGGATCTATCATGAAGAATTCAAATTATTTCCACCTAGCAGCATTGGAAGAAAAAAGCTTTGAAACAGTCTGAAAAGTGGCAGCAAACCAACAAAACGACCGTTTGGACTAATCTAGCTTGAAATTTTACCTTCCATGACCCATCATCCAAGAATTCAGGTGGAAAAAACACATGATGAACAGATGGTCAGTAACAGTTTAGTAACATAAAACTGTTTATACACAGAGCTCCTCATCAGGAAGTCAAGAATAGAAATCATAGCAGAAGAAAATAGATACCAAGTAAGAACTCCTTTAACCCTCTCAACCCTATCCCTACCCAACGCTGTATGTTGTTGCTGTTCCCTCATTGCCAAAATTTAACAACAACAAACACAAATTTCATGTTCCGATTGCCTAAGATTAGGTTTGGTATCAACCTCAAAGGTTTAATAAACATCTTTAAAAACTCATGCACACAATAATGATAAGAATTTTTAATAAAATGGAATTCTTGCTGTAGATTTTTCACTAGATCTCTCACAATGGCGTCTAATCTGTTTTTTTATTTGAGTAATAACCTGAAATTTTATGTTTTGGATAAACTTCCAGCAACCTTTGTGTCATTTATGGTCCAGTTTCTGATCATCTCGTCAGGCAACACTCAAAATCACAGAACAAAGGAAAAATCAAATATGTTTAATAATTAATCCCCAGCGAAGAAACCATCAACAACAACCAAGTTGCAGCTGGAGAAGCTGTGTAGTCTTGCTTGCTTGAGGCTGGTGGCTGATAAAGGGGAGATCATAGGTACTGTTGTATGACAAACCAAGAAATAAACACGGGCTTTGTTTATTCAAAGAATCGAAGCTAAAATGTGTGTAACTTCAACCAGGAGAGTAAGAAAGGAGCTAACAGGAAGTGGTAGTCTCTCCTATGCCAACCCTAGGCATGCCTCTGTGCACACTTGAGGTGTAGGCAGTTGGCATGCACAGCCCAAAGATTCTTAAATCAATACCACAAAGCCAGTAATGATTGCCAAGAGTATAACGCTGATGTGCCAAGCTAAAATCAAACCGTAGCCCAGGGGTGTCTCGCTCATTTTAGCAGCCTGGGGCACATACGCTCCAATTTGGTCTCAGCTGGCCTCAACCTGTGTAACCCTTCACTGTGCAGGTTTGATTTATTTTTACAAGACAAACATGGAAAAAAAATCAAGCTTTAGAATAAAAAGCTGCACTTTTAAAACTTTAAAGAGACTTTATTTTGAGTTTATTTTGAAATTAAATCTTATTCTAGCAAGAAGAACAAATACATTTGTATTAATGTCTTGATGAATTGATTCTCATCGAGGTAATGAAATCCCAGAAAGGGATATTTGAATTAAATAACAAGTGATATCGAGATGCTCAGGATTGTCCAGTTGTTCTAGTCGTCTCTGTTGAAAGTGTAACTTTTAAACGTTGCCACCTATGTGTTGTTTGCTCGTCCAGCAACAGTTAGTTTAGTGATTACTTAATGGGTCGTTACCTATACGGTGCTCAAGATCAAGGACCTATTTGTCATTTTACAGGCACATTTCCCTTTTCACAAGAATTACCGTTCCTTCCAAAGTATTTCAGTGAAATGAGATCAAATCATCCTTAATATGACAGTTTGCAAGTCTCCTTGGGATTCTCATTGTACTTAAACTGGTCCACCCGAGACCCAAGGAAAAACAGTATCTTTCAATGGGCTGGGGCTCAGGAGGACATAGCCAACCAGTAACCTGTGAACTGCGACTGATTCTGATTCTGAAATTGAAGGTTTTTTTAAACGACCTAAAGGCCTGACAGTGAGGCTATGCCTTTGCACATAACTTGTCTTTGTATTTTAGAGTAAGGATGTACTAAATCCGAAGGCGGGCCGTGTTTTTCCTTTTATGGAGCAACAATGGTCAGTTTCCAGAAATTATCAAATCAGCTGGTAAAAAGAGAAGCCTGCATGCAGAAATAAGTTTTTACTGCACAAGAACCTGTTTCCACTTCAGTGACCTCCTGAACTCTGATGTTCCTCTTAAAAACCTCCTTTAACAGTACACCGCCGCATTTTTTCAGCCTTTCATCTAACAAGCAGTGGGTTTCAGTTCACATTTGTTGTCCATGAAAGTCAGGTCACACAGATTTCAATCTATTGCCTTCTTTTTTTCCTCACAAACACGGACTGCTTGTAAATCTTTTGACTTTTAATAGCTGATCAAAAACACAAAAAAATCTAACAAGGAGTATTTGACTTAGAATTCAAAATCAATCAGGGACTCACATTTAGAGATGTTGAAATGTTTCACTTCTACATGACCAATTGATGTAACAGGATCAAAAATAGTATTTTTCCAATTTTCAAAGTAAATCAAACAATTTTGCATTTTGTTCACAGTCACTTGTGATGCTTTGACTTGAATAAATACCTGCAGCCCCACATGGCATGCATGGATTGGTCCAATTCAGTACCTGGACCAGCCAGAGTCTGGCTGTGAATCATGTTTTCTGCTGTTCTTCTACACGTCCTGCAGTTCAGTCGTTGACACAGATCTTAGGCGTAGCGTATACGTTGGACTCGGTTAAATCCTTTTGAATCCATTCAAAGATTACAGCTACTTCAACCTCCATGATCCCACACAGCCTTGACCAGTTTATAATAGATGACTCCACCTTCATAAGTCGGTCTCAAGTCAGTCTTTTTCTCATTTTGACATTTAGGTTGTTTTTGTACTTTGCTTGTTCAGCGAGTGAAATTCAGTTGCGTTAACATCAGCAGCAGCCAGTAAAGACATATTACTGGTGGGTACACCACACTTCTTTAAATAAAGCAGGAGAAATCATGCACTCCACCTAAGATTTGGCCATAAAATCCAGTGACAAGGCTTCAGTGAGTCTTTTTCTCAGCTATAGGTTCCGATTAAATAAAAACATTTACCATTATACGTTTTTTGTCTTTGCTCATATAGATAGTGCGTTTCAATCACACAAACGCTTAATCTAAATTGGGATTTTGGAGAAACCCACAGCTGGTTGTGATTCAGATTCTTTCCTTTGACTTTAATAAATACCTGCAGCTCAATCAAGGTCTCCAGGTTGTAATGTTTTGTGCTCCTTTTCTGCACACCCTACAGGTCAGCTGATATATATGGATTTCATGAGTCTAAAGTGGACTTTTTTTGTAATGAAGCAGCTTTTGTCTGACTAAACCCTGTACTCCACCTAAGCTCTCAGATTTAGAACGGCTCAGGACGGTCAGGCAGGGTATAGTTAGTTAATGTGTGTAAACTGGCCCTATGGTTACCAAGCCTTAGAAACAAGCCACGACTCAGCAGTAGGGACATGACATTGTTGTAGTTAGACAAACAGCACTACAGGTTTTTACCCGAATTGTTTCAGTACATCCTAAAAGTTACATCAGAAGCATTAACATTTAAAATGTGACTTTTGAAAAATAAAAAAGCTGCTTCATCACTTCATAAGAAAGATTTATTTTTTAAAGTTTCGGTATTTCGAATGACTAAGTAGTGGAGTTGTGTGGGACTCATGTGTCTGCGTTTGTTTCTGTGAGTATGTGTGCGTGCATGACAAATGCTTTGTGAGCGGTGAACTCTTGACTTATAAACAAATCTGTTTGAACCGGGTTAAAGATGTAGTCTGTAGTCTGGGAAGAAAAAGCACAAGCAAAAGAAAAAAAAACCCTAAAAAAATGTTGTCCGGAGAGAGTGCACGTGGTAAACAGCCCTCACACACACACACACACATTTGAACACTCGTTCACATGCATAACATGGTCTGAAGTGGGGCTGCAGATCAGGGCAGGAAACGTTTTGTTTTGGAGGCTGCAGTGACTTTTAAAGCCCCAACTCACCAGCTGCTTCAACTGTTTATGACTTTATAAAGTGTATTTATAGAGCAGCTCTGAGCACAGTCATGGAGGAGACAAAAGAGGAAACAGACGTGAAGAAAACGTGGAGATTACTGTAAAAATCAAGGGCCTGAGTATTTCTCTAGAAAAAGCCACAAATCCTCACTTTAGGACTGCTTTGTGCCCAGCGAATCCTCATGAGAAGTTCGAGGCCATTTTTCAGCATCGCTCACAAAGGAGGGTTTTGTGTTGAGCTTTGTTTGCTGAGGTGTGGCTCTCTCAGCACCTTGCTCCTTTAGCAACAACAACAGCGCCTCTGTTTCCAGCCCCGTCCATCAGCTCTGACTGCTGGGAGCATTATTCGCTCCATGTGTGTTTACACCTGCATCATCGCTCTTGAACGCACCTCGGCAGGACAAACACTGGAAAGGTGGGAAGGCGTAGGACCGAGTCTGTGGAACCATTATTTAATATTTGTCGTTCTCAGAAAGAAAGTGACGTCCTTTACACCTTTTGTTAGTGCAGTTTGTGAGCCTGATGCTCACGAAAACCAGGATGGAGGTCAACATTGTTTACGTTTACTCAAAAAGCTTTAAAATAAAGGCAAGCCCACCTCTGCTTTCTGTCTCACAGTAGCCACAATGGTAATGTAATAAGTCACACTGTACAAAAAGTACAGCATTTGTTTAGTTATGGGAATAAAATGTCAATATCACTATATATAAATTCAAATTAGGTGTATGCATTTAATTTAAAAAGGTTTTAACAAGTTTCAAACTAGCTTTGGGTGTATTTAGTCAGATAAACATGCAAACACATTTACACAGAAGAAGGGTCTAAATTTCCTCCACACTACTGGAGGTACTTTTACGATCTTTTCATAAGTTAATTTTAATGTTATTGTGGTTTTGCATCGCTTGTTATTTCACACCTTTATTTAAGACATGTGAGGGTCATTTTCCTGTGTTGTATTAACAAAACGGGGTTGGGGACTTTTTTTTTTTTTAGGTAACTTTAACTTATGATAACTTCATTCTATGGGAGAAATATTTTCAGTCAAATGTAAATATGTACTGTGCAAAAATATTGCACCACCCTTCGTTTCTTTCTGTTTTGCTTCCAAGGAGCCAGACTGTTTTTTAAGGTGGCCTTGAGCAATAGTTTATTCAGACTTCCTGAAAGCAGAAGTCAGAACAAAAGGCAAAAAACATCCAAATGAAATTCCATCAAGAAGCCTGGAGAACTATTCCTGAAGACTTAAAGAAATTAAGAGTTTTTGATTACCTTTCTGGTGTTTTTTTCCATGGTGATTTTCCCTGCGTTGCATTTGCAATTTAACATATCATAATATTATAGTTTTTGGGTTTTTGTTTTTACAATTTTTTGTTTGTTGTTTAATGAGAGAACAGAAAAACATAAAAATGAACATAAATTCATGCAAAAGAGATAAACAGTTAAAAGACACAAACCAACTACAAAACCAACCAAAGAAGAAGAAAAGAGACTGCAAAGAGATAAAAAAGTAGTAAAACTGTTCTCACAGTGATGTGAAATCATAAAGGAAATGGGTGAAACTAGTAAAGAAGACACAAAGCAACTACAAAAATATCATGAAGCGATGTAAAGTGAGTGGAAAAAATAAACAAAACAAACAAAGTGAAAAAATCAAAGACATAAAAGCACTGTAGGAAAACTAGATGGAACAAGCAAAGGAGAAATAGGACATTGAACCAAGAAGAAAGATGATGGGTTGTAAGTGCAATTGATAAAATGAAGAAATAAGCTTAACTGAAAATATTTTAAAAGGTTAAAAAAGACAAAGCACTAGACGTGAAGAGCAACCGCTTGTGTCAGAGGAAAGTTTTGAGGTTTTGTCGTTAAAAATATGTTTCTGCTTCCTGCTTCCAGTCGGACGTCGTCCATCAGAGCGTGTTTGAGCTGATCCACACAGACGACCGAGCTTTCTTCAGACAGCAGCTCCACTTCTCTTTCAACCCAAACACAGAGGGCGCCGACGGCCCCAGTAAGTCTGCCCACACTGCACAGTGATCACACCTGTCCAGGTGACCTGCAGAGGAGGAGCCAGAAACATGGTCACGTCTCTTTGCTGCTGCAGTCTACATTTTCCAGTGTGATTTTGTGTATCTGCGGTGCTCGTTTTAATTCTTTTGCATCGTATTGCTTCATGTAATAATCTAAAGATGAATGTTTCCTCATCGCTCCAGGTGACCAGAGCAACCCTGAGATCAGCAGAAACATAGTGAGCTACGACCCGCATGCCGTCCCTCCAGAGAACTCGTCCTTCCTGGAGAGGAACTTCTGCTGCCGCCTGCGCTGCCTACTCGACAACTCGTCTGGCTTCCTGGTAAACACACACACCAACACGCCTCACTGCACCGGGATCCACAAGATGTTCCTGGCCTAAAGGGAGGTCTTTATTCTTAAAACTGTGTGCTTGTCTTTAGGCTTTGAACTTCCACGGCCGCCTCAAGTTTCTCCACAATCAGAACCACGTGTCGGAGGATGGGTCACTGGTTCCTCCGCAGCTTGCTCTGTTTGCCATCGCAACGCCGATGCAGCAGCCGTCCATCCTGGAGATCCGCACCAAGACTCTCATGTTCCAGACCAAACACAAGATGGACTTCACACCCATAGGCGTCGACGCAAGGTAAGGCACAGAGAGCTGTTTGAATCTCTCACTGAACGTCTGAATGAAGCTGTGGCGCTCAAGTGAAGTCTGGCGTGTGTTTCGTCCACAGAGCGAAGCTGGTTCTGGGCTACTCCGAGATAGAGATCAGTAGGAAAGGCTCGGGCTACAACTTTATCCATGCTGCCGACATGTTGTACTGCGCAGAAAACCATGTCAGAAGTAAGTCGGAAGCTCTGCTCGGTTTACAAAAGGCGAAAAATGCCAAAATAGGCACGGCCGGTTTTAAATTCTGTGTGCATCACTTGGGTTCCATAACTCAAGAAATCTGTTGCTATCTGCCAGCTGCTGTGCAGCAAAATCTAAAAATGACACGTCTTCTTGCAGTGATGAAAACCGGAGAGAGTGGCATAACCATCTTCAGGCTGCTGACCAAGGCCGGCCGGTGGGTCTGGGTCCAGGCTAACGCCCGGCTCATCATAAAAAACGGGAAACCCGAGTTCATCGTGGCCCAGCAGAGAGCTTTGACGTAAGTCTGCAGACTTGTTTCCTCCAGCAGGAACATGACGAAGAAAAGCCGCAGTCAGATGTTTATCTGCTGCTGCTCAATCAGTTTGCTTTGCTTTCTTTCTTTTCTTTTAGTTCACTTTTATTTTTTGGTTCAACTCTTCCTGTTGGTTCCTTTCCCTTGTTCCTTGTTTCCTTTCCTCTCTGCGTTTTTTCACTTCTCGTTTCATCCCCTCATCGTATACTTTATGCTTTCGCTACTTGGTTCCTTTATTGTTTCCTCCCTTTCCTCTCTTTCTGACCTTTTCTCTTTATTTCTTCCCTTTTTCTTGTGTCCTTAATCTTTCCTCCCCTTGTTTTCTTCATCATTTCTTCTCCTCTTCTTGTTCCCTTAGTTATTTGCTCTCTTGTCCTCGTTTCCAACTTTGTTTCCTCTCCTCTTGTTACTTTCCTAATTTCTCCCACTCCTCTCCTCGTTTCCTTTGTTTTTTCCTATATTTTCTTGTTTGTTCTCCTTGTTTACTGTCTTTGCTTCCCTTGCTTCCTGTCATTTAATCTTTTTTCTAGTGTTTGATTTTCTCTTGTTTCATCTCCTTGTTGCGTACTTCATTTTCTCTCCTCTTCTTAACTCTTAAACTGTTTCCACTCCTTTCCTCATTTCCTTTGTTTTTTCTCCCATTTGCTTGTTACTTATCTTTGTTTACATATTTTTTCCTCTCCTTGTTTACTTTGTTTTCTCTTCTCCATTCTTGTATCTACTGTTTTTTTTTTTCTTGTTTCATCTTGTGGTTTCTTTCATTGTTTCCTTCCCTCTCTTGGTTTTTCCTCTTATTTCCTGTCATTATGTCTTTTTGACTCCTGCTTCCTGTTTTGTTTCTTTTCCTCTTCCTATTTCCTTCACTGCTTCCACTCCTCTCTTCATTCCCTTTCTTTGCTTTTTTTCCTCACATTTCCTTGTTTCTCATCTTTGTTTACATTGTTTGTTTCCTCTCAATATTTCCTGTCCTTCTTTCCTTGCTACCCCTACTCCTCTCTGGTCTCAACTGTTTTTTTTTCTCTTGTTTCATCTTGTGGTTTCTTTCATTATTTCCTTTGCTCTTTTTGTTTCCTTTTTTATTTATTTTCCTCGTACTTGTTACTTTCATTATTTCCTCTCCTTTGTTTCCTCCCCTCTCATCTGATCTCATTTCCCTGTGTCCTTGGTATGTCATTTCTTCTCTTATTTCCTCTCTATCTATTCCCTTTGTTATCTCTCCTCCTTTCCTTAAATTTTCCTCTCCTCTCCTCAGTTTCTCTTCTTCCCTGAGTCCTTCATGTTTCCTCTCCTTATTTCCTGTGCTGTTTCCTCACTCTCATAAAGACAGAGGTGTTTGGCTCAGTAAATGGAAAGCTTGTTTTGGACCCAGTGGAAAACTCACTCATGTGTTCACCTGCAGAAATGAAGAAGGAGAAGAGCAGCTTCGCCTCAGACGTCTGCAGGTGCCATTTAACTATGCCACCGGAGAGGCGCTGCTGTATGATGTCACCCCCAACATTGAGCCCCGTGACCCGTGCTCCGCCCCCAAGCAGGGGAAGTTTGACAGTGACGCCATCAGTCGCGAGTCCTTGCTGGGCTGCATGCTGAATCAGGACCATATGCTCTATTGCGATCAGAACAGCGCCAACACCCTCAGCAACCTCAACGACATGGTCTTCAAGGATACCAACGCCACACTCAACGTTCCCGGAGACACGGAGCCCAGCCCGGCAGTGGGAAACGTAGTGAAAGCAGAAACCACGGTTCAGGAAATCATGGAGTCCCTGCAGCAGATCTTTGGGGACGGTGAGCTCATCGAAAGCCTGCACGTTGAGCCTGATGAGCTCAAGAGCTGGGAGAGCACGCTGTTGCAGATGAGCTGCCACGGTGGGTTCGGCGACGACCTCAGCGACATTCTCAACAATGACATCCTGTCTTACGTGGAGGAGCAGCTGCAGAAGGATGTCGGACTCAACCTGCCGCAACAGATTGACGGCATCCCAGCCTGCCTCTCTGGTTTGGACCCACTTCAAAACCAGGATCCAGATCAAGGCGGGGAGCTGGACTTTGACTGGGCTCTCGAGACACAGACCCAGCTGATACCCAACGGAGTGCAGATGACAGCGGCCCAGGAGACGATGAAACTGAGCCACATGGACTTTCCTCAGCCTAATTCTTCTGGTCCCAATGGACTGACCTTTAACAACGTCCTGCCAAACAGCTTTCCTCAAACGCAAAGTCAGCTAAAGGCCAGCAGCATGGACAACAACCTCGGAGCCTTCCCGCTCAGGCAGCCTTCAACCAACCCAGTGCTTCTTCAAATGATCCCAGCCAACCAAACATTTGGCCTCCAGGACCAAAACAAGGAAGGACAGTTAAATAATGTCTTTACCTTCCAGGGCACCAAGTGCAGCAAATCAGTGACACACCAAGCAGACAGCTGTGGAGAAACATTTGCCTCCAATATTTCAAACAAGGCTGTTTTCTCTTCATCACTCAGCTGCATGCAGAGCCACTTTCCTGTACAGACCCCAAACGGCAACAGTCAGAGGCAGGCGTGGCCTCAGCAGCAGCAGCTGATCACGGGTCAGCAGATGGGCTCTTTCCAGAGGAACCCCACAGACATCGGCTCTCTCAACAAGTTCATGACTCCAGAGACTTCTAATCCACTTCCTGTTCAGCAGCTCTTGGAGCGGTCGCCGGCTTCTACAAGCTGTATGTACAGAAATGCCGCCCCAGGACTGCCTGTGAACGGCGTGCACCACAGTCAGCCGAGGTTGAACCCGGCCCCCAGTCAGATTCCCTCCAATCCCTCCTGCTTTTACCAGGTCGGAGGAAGAGCCATATCAGGAATGGCTTCGATCCCAAATTTGGATGAGGCCTCACTGTCCTGCCAGATGCCCACTGGTCTGAAACCGAACGGCCTGCTGGGGCAGCAGAAGCAATATCTGAACTTCAGTGAGCAGACGCAGGTAAAGAGCCAGTTCAGCAACATTAATCTTTGTAGAGATGTGAAGTTGAATGGTTTGAGGTTTTAATACAGACACTGATGCCGATATTTGGTTATTAATCTGGCAGTATCTTTTTTGTCTTTTAGACACACGAAACACAAACAGACTTCCCTAACATTTGTTGTGGGGCATTATTTCTGAGTCCTTACTAAGATAATAATTCAGTTTAAATCCAATTTAATTCAATTTTATTTATATAGCACCAAATCACATCAACATCATCACTCAGTTGAAGGGTGTTTCTCCCGTCTCTTCTTTAGTCTCTTCTTTGGAACTTTGACAGCTAGTTTTTGGTTTATCTCTGCGTTTTCAGGGTTATGAAGGGGGTTGAGTTCCAGTTAACATGTGCCACCTACTAATCAGTCAACAGATGTGCAGTTCATAGTTGTTTACTGGTGGATCTCATGGCGCGTCCACACCAAGTTCTACCTCATGATACTCGTGTACATGAAGACCTGTAAATATTCACCCCTGGCAACCGACTGATAAGGACATTATAGATCGTATTTTTGCAGTTTACCGTGAAGTCATATCAGTCAGCTCACTTTGCTCCAAATAAAACTTGAAGCATTTAGCTCCAGGAGCCCTCACACAGTGTCAGTGAGCTTAGGCTTCAGGTCTGATTGCCGGTGGTCTCGGGCGAATGTCAGCTGATGGATTTTTGTGAGTCAGAAGTTGAATTATTTTAACTCACGTGAATGTGGTTTCGCCGCTGTTCACATCACCTGGTGTTAGTTTGTGTCAGTTTGTCTTTATCACAAACTCATTGTATGTAATTGCAGCACGAGATGACCTTTCAAACTGTTTTTTAACAACTTAGCCAGTCCCCGCTGTCACAGGGCGGGAGGTGAGGGGCACCAGCTCAGAAAGACACACACAGCTGTTCACACTCATGTTCACACTTACGACCAATTTAAAGTCATCACTTAACTCAGCAAGCACGTCTTTGTGGTGTGTTTCTCAACACAGGGGCAACTACAGTAACACTTTCTGGTAAAACACTGCCCCCTCGTGGGGAAAGCTTTGCAGCCTCTAATTACAATGTCCTATATACTTTTCTCCTTTAGAATCTATAACTGTTGTCTTATGTGATGTATTTTTATACACATGACTTTGGTGTATCTGCTATAGCTTATAATTGCTCACAGAGGGGTTGATCAGATGTGTTCTTGACACAGCTAGAAATTTAATGTCAGTGTTTTTCATCCGCATACAGTGGCACTCCAAGTCCTTTCATGTCTGGGTGATTTTGGTCTAGAAACAGTTGTTTTTTTATGTTTAAAAAACTAAATTCAGCTGAATTTTAAACATGAAAGTCCACTATTAGTCGAACTGTCGGATCAGTTAGTGTTGGTAGGTTGTATTTGCATCCTTTCTGTGGTGTCTGAAGAAATTAGTCCTTCTAACTTGTCGTTTGTCGTCACACAGATGAACAACCGTCCAGTTGTCGGGAACGGAGTTTTCCCCTTCCCTTCCCTGCCCAATGGGAACATGTGCTACTCAGAGAACAAATAGGAATCAGTCGCTGTGACTTCTGGACGGCAGAGGATCTCAACTTGAACTGAAAGAAAAAGACTGAAGAATAAGAAAGTGCCAGAAAATGGACGAGAAGACAATCAAAGACACCCCTCCCTCCCTCCCTCCCTCTTTTTATTTGTTTTCTTTTCTTTCTCTTATGATGAAACAGTGATGAAAGCTGTTAGAGTTCATGTTTGGTTCAGGGTGGCTCAACAGGACGAAAAATCAGGATAAAAGCTTGGATTCCTCTTTCGGATGTGGTTGGATTGTACCAATGCAAAACGACTGCTTGGCGAGAATATTTGGATGTATGGGAACCAAAATGAGTCCAGTCTGACTGAGTTGATCCCTCTGATGGAAACAAGTTAAAGGGCGCTGCTTTTTATCAGAGGTAGGTGAAGCTGACATGACCAACCAATCAAACCTCAGCCACCAAAACCCAGTTAACCAACTCAAATTGTTTTAATATATTTGAAATGAGTTTTTAAACCAAAAAAATGCCCCAAATTTTGAAAACAGGTTTTCCAACAGCTGGCAGAAACTCAGCAAAAAAAGGAAGAAGGCTCCACCTGGTGGTGCTATCCAGCAATTGCACCTTAAAAACCAATTAATTAAGAGGAAGATCACTATATTAGTAAGGTCATGTATATATTCCGCCACAGATGAGGACTGGCTGGTTGGGTTAGCTTCCCCCTGTTGTAATAAAAAGCAGATGATTTCCCTTCTCCTTTATTTTTTATTCTTTTTAAAAATCCCCTTACTGTGTGGATGGGACGTTTCTGGGTGGGACAGATGGACCTGGAAGTTAAAGGAAACATCACTGAGGCAACTGCCTGTCAATCCTCTGCCGTCTGCAATGTACACAATTTCAACACCTTTGCTAATTTGAACGCTCAGAAGGATAGCATATACCAACTTTTTTTTTTAAACATTGCTGTTTTATGTCCCTTTGAACAGGCATCCTGATTCAGTTCATTTCAAGTCTTTACTGTCCCAGTGAGGGAGATTTGCTTTGCAGACAGGGTAGAAAATTATTGTAGTTTAAAACGAAAAGAAATGCACAACCAGACATCGGCATCATCCTACTAACAGACCATACGTAAGATTTAATTCAGTGAAAACAGCTGCTTGTTGATATATTTTAAGAGCTTTGTCACTGAGCCAGTTTTCTTTCCTTCCTTTTCCTTTTGTGTTGTTGCTTTATTTTTATTGTACCAGGAAAAAAATTGCAGATCGTGCCTTAAACTGACAGGAACTTTAAAGGGACAGTCAGTAGAGATTAATTAGAAGACCAAAGTTGCCCTTGCCTTAACTAAGTCACGCAGGCCCAAATAACCTCCAGCCACTAGGGAGAAGCATGCATTCTCCAAACAAGCGGTGCTCGAGGTTGCAATCAATCACAAAAAACTTCTTTGTGGTTGTTTAGATCGTTACCAGATTGCTGCAGTCACCTATTGTTTCCATGAATGACAACTTTTTTTTACAGTTTCACTACCACTAAAATACTTTGCAGACAAGTGAGCATCAAATGCTTCAATCTGCTAGCAACCAACGCACTTGCAAGGAGATTTTCGGCACAAATGATTCACCCAGCAACTGCAAGCAACCATTGTTTGCCTGTGTGACTGAAGCTTTAGCCATTATTTGAGATTTTTTTTTTGCACTACTCCTTTAAATTGTTTGACTTGCCAAAGCACAGTGAGAAGTCCGAGACTTACTATTGCTAGACAAAAAACTGAGAACAATTTAGACAACTTTAGTACTTAGTTGTTGTTTTTTAATTATGTCATTTAAAGGTTATATCGAAATGTTTTAATGATAAAATCAAACAAATTAAAATAAAACTTAAACTGAGTCAAAGTTCAGATTTTTTAAAAAACTTTTATTGTTATCTTTTTGTAAATCCAAACAACTAAATCTTAAAAAAAAAACTGAAGCTGAGGATTTTTTACAAAACCAGATTTCTTGTTACCCACAACAAACCTCCATCCTTTGTGTCTTTTCTTCTTCTTTTACTCATTTCTTGCTATCGGAGTAACATTGAAACACAGAAGTAAAACACTCAGAGGCAGCTATTGTATATTTTAAATGAGAGAAAAATGGAAAAAAAAAAAAGAATTCACACTTTATAGTGTCTTTTAAATTGACCTCTTTTTGACTGTCTGTTTAAAACAGTTTAGGAAACAAAGCAACCTGTTCTGAGCTGTGAATTTTTGTTCACATGACTAAATCAGTGGCATCAAGGTTAGAAACTAGTGCTGTCAGGGTTAATCTCATTAAAAGGGCGTTAACACCATAACCGCATTATCGCGGCAAATCTCCGTTAGCGAGTTAACACGGATCGCCCCGCATTAGAGCGTTAACACATTAGCGCCGTCCAGCCCCACGCACTACAATACATGTGTGGAACCCCACAAAACAACAGTTGGTCAGAGAATAAGTGAATAACTACACATAATAATGTTAGGAAAATCTCTTGACGTTTCATGTGTCTGAAAGAAAAAAATCTGCCAGTATATCACAATATTGGATTTTTAGATTACCAATATCGGTATTGGTATCGTTCTTCAAAACCCTATATCGCTCAGGCGCTAGTTATCTGAAAGTGTTTTTTAGTTTTTTACAGCTTGCTCTAAAGCACCAGAATTTGACCTCATGCAGCTCCAAGTTTATGCCTGTGTAAACGTCGTTGTGAACTTTTGCAGCAGTTTCACCAAAAGCCATGAAAGCAAAACTAAATATCAGCACTCACGGGTGGAGATGGAGATTCAGTACAGAAATAGTTCTTCACAGCACTTCTGCTTCTCCTCCTCTTCTTTTAATCAGAGCTTTTCTTCATAAAGTATTCTCTAAGTGGAAATATAAATATCTCCTGTTGCTTTATCTACATTATACTGACTTTGTACTTTTACTCTACTTTCATTTTCAATCCGTCGGAGGCCAAGACTCCAAATGCAGTATCTTTGTGTAACTGTATATAAATATATATATTTGTCCTTTTATGCTTTTTTTTCTCCAAAGTATGTATTGTCATATATTGTGTATTTTAATATTGTATTGCCTTAACATGACCCACACTTATCATTTTTTTGTACATTTTCTGCACATTGCATATGTATGTAACCTCCTGTTATGATGTTTTTTTATTATATCTTGTGGCTTTGCCGTCAATATTTGGCTTTAATTGTGTATGAGTGTTTGACTCTTTACATGCTCACCATATAAATTAAATGTGATCTGATCACACAATTGCTATATTTTATTTTATTTTTTTGTGAAAACAAAGTTTTTCTAAACCTCCTTTAGGAAAATTTGGGATTAAAAATAAAACAGTGGATTGAAATTCATAAATACATATTAACTAATAATTAATAACGAATAAAGTGATTAATAATACAATATAATATAATATTACTGGTTTGGATTGTTGTGATGGTTTCCACAGTGGCCACTAGATGACAGTGTAACTATTTTGGTAAGTTTGACTTTTTCCTTGAAGTTAAACTTTAAGTTGATGATTTCTGCAAATAGGGCTAGAAAATATATTTATAAAAAAAATAAATACATACGTAGTTGTATGCTTCATGGACAGATAGATGTTTTGACTGTGATATAAAATTAAAATTGTGACAACAAATGTATTTAAAATTGCTCAAAAAGCTAAAGCTTTTCCAGTATATATGCTAACATGAGGCAATCGACCTTTAATGCAGCAATAGCACAAAATAAGTTGCTGGTAAATACATTTTTTTTAAACTTGACATCTTAGAAGCCTAATTTAAGAGTGAATCCTTCTAAAATTGAAGACATTTTTCTGATTTTGAAACATTTAAGATTGCCCTTGAAACACAATTAAAGAACTCATATAGAGTTCGCTGTACAAATCCTTAAGCAAAATAAATTGCAGCTTGCAAGCTTTAAAAAAGTGCTGGTTGGAATTCCGATTAAAACACTGCTATTTTAAATTCAACTGATCGTTATTGTTTTTCTTACAAACAAACAAAACCTTTACTGCAATTTTTAAACATACAAAAAATGTATAAAAATGTATTTAAACAATGTATAATAATAATAATAATAATAATAATAATAATAATAATAATAATAATAATCCAGAAAAACTTTGTGGTTCATACTTTGTTATATTTTGTAAAACAAAAAAACATAAACAAGGAAATGAATTTTAACATCAGAAAACAACAACATGTACATTTATGATGTTGAAAAACGTTGTTTTTTACATTTTAAATGAAAACTCGGCGACGTTTTTTTCTTCTTCTCTTACGTCACCTCTGACCCGAAGCGCGCTCTCGGCTTCAAATCAGTGCCCAGAAAGGTGCCCGGGAAGCGCGCGCCGGTCAGAGAGCAGAGTAGAGAGAGACAGCAAACAGGGAGGAGCGCTTTGAGGACGACAACTGAAATTTATCGACGATTCTTACAGTTTTTTGATGTGTCAGGATGTGAAGCTCAAACTGTTTGTTTTTAATGCTGGATTTGAGCCGCCGGCGGGGCGCCATGGACGGGATAAACCGGTGACGGTACCGTTACTACTTTGACATTCCTCACCGGGAGCCTCGGTGCCTCAGCTTCACTGTGAGTTTATCTGTGGCGTCTGTTTCAGCCCTTTGAATTAGCGCTGTAGTTGTCGTTATCACGGCTCTGGCTAACGGTGACGGCCCGGGATGTTGCACATTAGTCGGTGAGAACAGGTGTTGGTGATCCGCGGTTTCTGGACCAGTTTGATGGATTTCCTCCAGCTTCACTGTGAATAAATCAGCGAGATGTATGCCGCGCGGAAAAGAAGAAAACCGGCCCAGAAAGGGTACGTTATATTTGTTATCGTGAACGCCATGTAAGTAGTAATGAAATGGGTCTGTTGTAAGCTTTATTTTTATACACAAATATTATATCATTATTTAAATATGAAATATATATTATATTGGTCGTATTTATTGTAATGTTATGAAGACAGGCACAAAAAAAATCTTTTTTAAATGTTTATTTAAAACACTACAAATTTATAGTGTCACTGGCATGTTACAGATCGATGGATACAAATAAAAAGGCAACAATTGTTTAGTAGTAACCAATATTAGCTTTTGATACTGACAGCAATGTTCCATGTTATTTTTGTTATTATTATTATTATTATTATTATTATTGTTATTATTTGTAGTAGTAGTAGTAAAAGTGCACTTTTACTAGTGGTGGTCTGTTAATTGCTGTAATAAAAAATGTATTTCTTAGATTATGAGATGACCGGAAAGACTTCCCTTTTTCCTGTATTTGGGAAACTCTTTTTTGCTACAGCAGTTACTATATTAATATTATTGCTAACAGGGGATGGATAATAATAATAATAATAATAATAATGTTATTATTTTTATTATTATTAAATAACAATTATAATGGATGGATGAATTACTATGCTGATGCCCAAATAGAGGTGTGGTAATACCCCCGTGTCTTGCCCTAAGATAGCTGGGACAGACTCTCATAGGACACCAGTGCCCGGCTCCCTCGACCCTGAATTACAGAAGCAAAAGAAAATAATATCTGACATATGCCTCTCATCCGGACAGATGTATTGTATTTCACATGTGGCTTTGAGCCCCACACCAAAACAAAATCAGTGAAAAATGCAGTGAGTGCCATCTGTAGAATTCACAGATGTCCTTAAGTGCACAACTATATAGGATTTTGGATTTTTAAGACTGATACCAATACCGATATTTGGCCGTTTAAAATTCTGATATGAAAGTTGATATTTTTTTGTCTTTCAAAATCAAAACACAAATAGAGTTCTCTTAGTATTTGCTACATGTAGGAATTTATGACTCCTTACTATGATAATGTTAGATGTTAGTTGTTGCAAACAGGGAAGTTGCAGAGCACCCTCTGGTGGACAAACTATGCAACGAAATTCTCGAATCTCTTCTTCGCTTTTTTACTTTTCAGTTATCAGCCGTTATAAATGTTGATACCAATATAGTGGCAAACAACTAATATATATATGATTTTATTTATATATTGGCAATCAGAATTATGATCTGAATGCATTGTTGTGCTAAACACATTTTGCTTTTCCAACGTCAGCTCTATAATTTATCTTGTTCAGGGTTTGTCGGTTCATTGCTTCATTTCTCTTCATGTTATTTAAAGTTGTTACATTATATGTGGTATACAGGGACTAGGGTAAGATGTAATAAAAGGACAGAACAAAATAGAAATGTGTAATGTGTCACCAACTGCCGCACCTGTAAGAAAAACAAACATACAACACCTGTAACTCAAACATTTGAAAATGCACAGGTATATAAATCAGCAATCTTCTTGTGGGATGTGTGTCTGTGTGTGTGAGAGCGAAAGAGAGAGAGTGTAGAGTGTGTGTGTGTGTGTGTGTCTATGTTACGAAATGTAAAATGAAAAAGAGCGTGGGAAGCCTCAATAATGCTCCCATAAGCCAGAGAGAGACAGAGATGGATCCAGGAAAACTGTAAAAATGTCTTGATTTCCAGAGTCAAACCGCCCCCCATCGAAGGCGCCAAATCCAACCCATCCAAACGCCACCGTGACCGCCTGAACTCGGAGTTGGACCAGCTCGCCAGCCTCTTGCCCTTCCCCGAAGATGTTATATCGAGCCTGGACAAGCTGTCCATCCTGAGGCTCAGCGTCAGCTACCTGCGCACCAAGAGCTTCTTCTCAGGTAGGAAACACTGCACACCTTTAGGAACACTGAGCTTTACTTTTACCCGTTGACCAAGGGCTGTCTTTAAGTTACCTTTGCTCAAGGTGGACTAAACGGCGGAACATGAACACTGTAAAAGCAAGGGGTGTGCATGATTTATAAGTCCAGAAAGTCAGCTGTGGGATTTCTTTGTGGTCCAAGACATCATCTAGTTTAGGCCTAAGTCCTGTTTCCTTCACAACCACCTCTTTTTCCAATTTTATTTGTTCATTTATTTATCGTTTCTATTATATTTTAAGTTCAAGGAAGTCCAAAACCATACTTTTTAAAGAATTCAATCACTGTGTGGTGTTTGTCAGGTTATTGAATAATCATGTTGAATACATGTGCTTACACTTATTATGGTTTTTGCCATAAAAGAGCATCTCTGCTGTAGCTGCCAGTAGCTCCTCACAGGAAGTTGACTGCATCTTTGCAGGGTGAAGTGATCTCGACTTAAAAAAGTACAAAAGATGCATCTTGAACTTGAGATAGATGCAGAAAGAAAGAGAAGGTGGCAAGTGTCAGCTTTGCCCTTTTCCTTCCTCGCCTCCTGAAGTAGCTTTTCACACCTCACAAAGAACCTGCAGACACTGAGGCAGAAAGCATGCAGACAGAGATGGAGCCGAGAGGGTTTTAAGTACACAGAAAGGAGGTCAGAGAGGCGGTCTGCGGGCCAGCAGATGGGAGAGTCAGGAAGGTTTTTACTGTTGTAAGGCAAAGAAATGATTCATCAGATGGGAGATCAGTCACTTTAACACAGCTGTTTGTGATGGAGCTGAACCAGATTTTATATAAGTGAGGCTCTGATGCAAGGTAGCTGGGACTAAGTTGGGTGATTACAGTTCCTCCTGTGGCCTCCTCTCTCCTTTGTCCTTCAGTTGCATTTTAGGAATTGAAACCTTCAGTGTGTTGTAGTAAGACTAATGTCTAGGTCACAGGTAGGAGGACAGAGGAGACGAGGGGTTTTTTTTTTTGGGGGGGGGTTCCCATGTAGTTTCCATGTTTTGAGTGCAGACTTTGCTGCTTGCCTTTCTGTCCTCTTTGGGACTCTGTCATTGGTTAAATAAAATCCTGCTTCCTCCATTACAACCCACACCTTGCTAAACAGTGCAGACTAGATCTGACCAGATGCAATATATACACTCACCAGACACTTTTTTCAGTCCACCTGTTCAGCTACTCGTTAATCAGCCAATCACATGGCAGCAACTTAGTGGATTTAGCAACGTGATCAAGACCACCTGCTGAAGTTCAAACCGAATATCAGAATAATAAAGAAAGGTGATTTAAGCAAATTTTAACATGCTGTTGTTGTTGTTGGTCTGAGTATTTCACAAACTGCTGATGTAGTGGAATTTTCCCACACAACCATCTCTAGAGTGTACAGCGAATGGTGTGAAAAAGAGCCACAGTTCTCTGGTTGAAAATGCCTCGGTGATGTCAGAGGTCAAAGGAGAATGGTCAGACTGCTGTGAGCTGATAGGAAGGAAACTTAATCAACACTTGTCAAAACCAAGGTATACAGAAGAGCATCTCAACAGTAGCAGAAGACCGCATCGGTTGCCACTCGTGTCAGCTAAGAACAGGAAACTGAGGCTACAGTTCACACAAGTTCACCAAAACTGAACAAAACACACGTTGGGTCCCTTAGTACTAACTGACGTCATTTAAACACCACAGCCTACCTGAGTATTGTACCACAGTGTACCATCTTCTGATGGCTACTTCCAGCAAGATAACACACCATGTCACAAAGCTCAGATCATCTCAAACTGGTTTCTTTAACATGACAATGAGTTCACTGTACTCAAATGGGCTCCACAGTCACCAGATCTGAGTCCAGATAGCACCTTTGTGATGTGAAGCCAACAAATCTGCAACAACTGTGTGATGCTATCATGTCTATATAGACCAGACTGAGGAATGTTTCCAGCACCTTGTTGAAGTGATTTTCAAAAATGTAATTTGGCTTCTCTGGCAGCTTAAAACAATACAGCTAAGTTCTAACTTTTAGCTATTACCTTTAAAATTGTGACTTAAAAGCATCACTTTTGCCGTTTTAACCTCCCAGGACCTGGCATCCACATATGTGGCCATCACATTTTGGATTGACTAGATCAAAATACTAAATTTTGCTCCACAAGGGTCTGATATCCATTTACGAGGACATTATACAGCCTCTGTTTTATCAAAATTTAAAACAAATGTACAAATCGGGTTAAAAAAAATCTGGTGATTCCTTGTTTTTACATTAATCGGGTCCCAATATGCCCAAATATCAAAGAGAAATTTAAAATGCATGCCATGGAAGAGTTCAGGTCTTAGGAGGTTAAAGCTGTGCAGGAACTCTGTAGCAAGGACACAGAAACATATCCTGTTCTTGTTTAAGGAGTTTATATTTGGGTCCTCACAGAGAGTAACTTAGGAGCTGCCTGCAGTTAATAATTCAACCACGTTGAGCCTGAAGAGTTTATACAACAGAGCGAGGCTCAATGCTTGATTATGAAGGCAATGGTGTTTGTAAGGGTGTCAGTGATCGTGGTTGGTGGTGCTCTTTTTAACTTCAGTGGATATTATACATGGTTATGCTCAGGATATGTCAGCCCATTTCTACTGGAAATGCCTTTTGGTTAAACCTTCAGCAAGGAATTTGCATTTGCACTGTTACGTTTTTATATCACTGTAATGCACATAAAAAAACCAGCTGCTTGTTTAAGTGAAAATAAATGGATGGGTTTTTTTTGCGCTAGTAATGTTGTGGAGTTGTATTTTGTCTCGCATCAATTATATCGTCAGTTATATCGTTATCGCAAATTTTCAAATATATATCGTGATAAATATTTTTGGCCATATCGCTCTGCTCTAGAAGTAACTATATAATTAATTTCCCAACATTGGTCATTATATACTGTATTTTGCAGACAGAGAGCTACAGACTCTCTCCCAGACCACAGACTCATACTCATAATACAAGTCAGAGCTCTATTTTTTTTTAAAAAGAAAGTTGCGTTTTAAAAATTGGAGTTCATGTTATTTTTACTTCCAATAGTGTTAACATACTACACAAGTCATGAACAAGATTTTTTAAAATTTTAATTGTAAGTGGGCTAAAGCACTTAATTAAAAGTAGTCTAACATAAATGTAAATGCTGTAATTTGATTATTTTAATAAACCATGTAACTTGGATGGATTCGATGCTGGCGTGTCCTCACACGTCTAAAGGACCGCTCAGGGAGTTTGTGTGTTTGCTCAGACACATGAAAACTTAGAGGGAACATTGGTGGTGACCCTTGCGTCTGTGATTCAGACTCTGTTTAAGAAGTGCAAAAGTGCAGAAGGATCAGCTTTGTCGAGGAGTTAGCGGACTTACAGGCATAGCAGATGGATTTTACTCTGTGTGTGTGTGCGTGCGCGCGTGGGTGTGTGTGTGTGAGGCAGCGCTGAATGTTTTCACAGATTATCCATTAAAAGCAGATTGTACATCTGTCCAAAAACAACAAACAGCCCTCAGAAATCTGCTCAGCCTGAAAAATCCTCCAGCGTCAGTCAGTGTGAGGGAGAACGCGACTTTGCCAGTTTATGCAAGATTATTTTGTGTGTTCATATAAACTGATATAAACTTAATCTAAGTAATGAGACTAACCAAAAAGGATTTACATATGGCCATCAGAGTACACAGACGTAGCTCCTAAAAATAATAACCTTTATTGCTTTATGCTTTATTTTCTGATTTAATTTCATTATTCATTCAACATATTGAGGATGCATTAAATCGTGTGTTGAACCATTAATAGTGGCTTTTTGTTTTCTCACAAATCTGTGTGTTGTAGACTTATTTTGGTTTTTAAAACCTGCATTTTTGTCCATTTTAGAGATATTTAGAGCAACATTTTAAAAGAGTAACGGCCACAAATGATAAATATAAAGCCACAAAGTGCTTGGATATCCTGGATAATTCTCTTTTCTCACACTTAGAATGAGCCAAATTTACAAAATAATCTTTGAGTTTTTTAGAGCATGACCCAAAATAGAGCGACTGACTGTAAAACAAGGAGTCTGTGTCCATAATTACTTTTAACTGTGAAGGAACCACTCGTCCCAAACTGCGCTGCAAATCTCAGATAACACAGGGAATGACTTGTAGCCTTCTTTAATTTCATCCTTTTTCATTATCACAGTGTTGCATAACAATAGTTTGATGATATGTTGTAGTTTGTGAGTTGTGTGTGTGTGTGTGTAGTTATTAGGGACGTGCATTATGACAAAAAAGACACAAAAGTGCTGTTTCAGCGTTTCATACATTCACACATTTCATCGTGGTCTTGCAAAACACACTGTTCACAGCAGGAGTATTCAATTAAAAATTAGGGAGGTCTAGTAAGAGAACATTTCCTCAAACAAAGCTCCAGAATGACGTAAATTTTACCTGCATTATGATTCAGTGCATATATATATTTTGAAGTAGCAGTTGTAAGTTGTAAATATAACAAATACAGATACAATTCAACAGTATTTCAGCCATTTTTGTTTATTACTAACTTTCACAGTGATCTGGGGGATATTCTGAATATAAAATAATAATAAAATTTTCTTTTCTTGTTTCAAGTAAAATGCATTTTTATTCACAGATGAGAACCCCCCCCCCCCAGCCCTGACTGAAACATTACTTTCACCATTAGATGAGTTACCTGGATTTACTTTGGTAACCTGAAAAGGACTCTGTCTGTGACCTCTGACCTCTGTGCTGGAGTTCTGGATCTGTCTGGGTTACTTACTTCCTTCTCTCTTCGTTTCTTTTGCTCCGTGTTCTGGGACAAAGCTTATGGCCCCCAACCCTGACCTCACAGCCCATTGTTCATTCAGCGGGCTGGTTTCAGTTTCTGTGCAAATGTACTGTTTATAAGGTTGGGGAATCCTGCAGTCGGCTGAGACTGAAGAAGTCACTTGGATGAGTGACGAAACGTTTCTCCCACTGAAAACGTTATGTCCAGATGAACAGAATCAACCTTTTGGGATTTACTTACCTGGATCATTGAGTATGCATCAAAACATTGGTTTGTAGTGTTAGCTAGTTATCAGATAAGTATGAGTTTGGATGATTTAGCTCACCTGATCCACTCTACACAGTGTATTGCTATGCCACTGTCTCCTGGGGAACTTACTGAGTTATTAACTCTTCCACTCAAATCCTCTGTAGAGCTAAAAATGCACAACAGAAGCTTCAAAAACAGCCTGCAGAAGCATCTCCATACAAGTGCGTGAACCCTGAGTGACCCCCCTATCCTCATGCTGTAGCACAGCACAAACGTATTGTAGGTCAGCTCCCCGTGCCTGTGGTCATGAGATGACCCTAACACCTGGGTTTCAGCCACACAATAATGTACGTCTAAGCAAACTGAGCACTACAGTTAACAGAGATGAGATGAAAGCCCCAGAGAATGAAAACACAGCGGGATAATCCACTCATGGATGCTTTACAGAGCCTTTGAAGAGGAAAGGGGGCAGCTGATTGAACAAAGCAGAATCTGCAGTGCTGTGATGTCACAAATTCACTCCTAGGGATGCATCAAGAAATTATCAACTGATTCCGATATGTGACATTAACAGTTTGGGTCACAGTCAATGTTCCTGACATTTTTCCAATTACCTTAGGTTTCATTCATATAACACCAGTTCACAACAGGAGATCCTGCAAATTTTTGCAGATTGGTGAACCCTGCTCAACCTCTGAGAAACCCTGCCTCTGTAAGATGTTTCTTTTATACCCAGTCACGTTACTGCCCTGTTGATAGTTAGCTTAATTAGTTCCAAAATGTGCCTCCAGCTGTTTCTTTTTATGCCGCTTTCTTTGCCCGTCCTTTGTTGCCCATGTTCCAACTTCTTTGAGATGTATTGCTACTACAGAATTAAAAAAAGGGCCAACATCATTCTTAGAATAGTCCATTTTTGGAGGTTTAACCATTAGATTTGTTACATTTGAGGGTAGGGCTGTTCGATATAACGATATATATCGGATGAGAATTGTTACGGCCCTAGCCTCTCTCTCTCTCCTGAGGGTGCCTGTGTGGGCGTGTCCCACTACCTCCCCTGCCTGAGATGCCACCTTTCCCTCCTGTACAGCTGACTCCCATCAGCAATTAAGGGTATTTAAGCCCAGAGCAGGGTGAGCTCTGGGCCAGAGTGCCAGTAGAGTGGTTTCCAGCTAGTGAGCTGAGTGTCTTGTGGTGTTTCCAGCTAGTGAGCTGCGCTTTCCTTTTGACTTTTTGCTTTATTTGACCAACGCCTGAGCTTTGTTTGTGTTTTGTTGGTGTTTTATGGTGATAACGGCTTGTCCGTCTCTTTTAGTTGAATTACTTCAATAAAACTGTTTTATTTAACTGTTTCGCCTCCTTGACTCCTTTTTCTGACCCGGTCACTTTTGTTACTTCCCCCTCACCGCCTAGACCCCCCCCCAGGGGAACGTAACACAATATAAAAACGTCTATCGTTTCATTTTACGCTATCGTTTGTTTCGTGGTGTCGCAAAATAAACTGTTTACGGCAATATTTTTTCATCATTTTGACGGTCACTGTTGTTGCTATATTAATGTCTTAAAGTTCTCTCTTTCTCTTATATTTTATATAACCACACTACAGACGGTCAAGCGCCTGTTTTTATGCGTTGTCGTTAGCAACAACGACGGTAAAACCATCGCGTGTCCGCTTGTTTATTTTCCACCTTTCCACCAATAAAGCTTAAGATCCTGCTGAGACTTTTCAAAATAAACTGAATCACGTGAAAGAGTATGCAGAGTATTTACGGATGAGAAGCAAAAAGAGCCGTCAGGTGCTAAAAAATAAACCGTAGACTCAAACGTTAGAACAGGCTTTTCCCCGCAGCACGCCGTGTAATAAATACTCACAAAGAAAACGGCGGCCGTTACAACTTATGTCTAAAAATGTATAGTTTCATGCATCAGTTAAAACACTCGACTCCAGGTACACGACGCCCAGCTGGAAACACTCCACGTAAGTCGAGCTGCCCGAGATTCACAGAATTTACAGAAAATGTTACATTTTTGTGATTTATATCGTTATCGGACGATAGATGTCTTATATCGGGATATGAGATTTTGGTCATATCGCACAGCCCTATTTGAGGGTTATAAAGTATGAAGATAATTCTTAATAGTTTTACACCAAAGGGGGAAAGCTGTTGTGTGAAGCTTTTCCCCTTTGGGTTCGGTTAGATCCAGACTTAAAGGCTTAAAAACATATATATACATTCACTGAATATACATAAAAGAGAAAACAGTGCCATCACTTTAACTTTTCATCAGTGGATTTTACAACCTACTTTGTGCGCAGCTTATTGTGAAGTCTCCATTACACCGATACCAACCAAAAATCTGTAAGCCCATCACAAACACTGAGAACATTTCAAGTGAACTTTCAACTCTCCCTTCAACCTCTGTGATTATGTCTTTGTGCATCAGATTTCATTCCGCCTCATGAAGCAGCAAATGAAGGAGAAGAAAATGTCACATCAGACTTCGATGCTGCGTTCATGACATCTGGCAAAACTCGTGAACTTTAAAGACGCTTGTCAGCAAATTTACTATCAAAGAAGAAAATACAGCTGCTGCACTACACAGCTGTTTCATGTTGATATGATTTTATTCATATTTATTCTCATCAAATTGTTCCACATTCACATCCATGCAGAGCTGTCCTTAAAGTAGGAGTATTTCCTTTGATTTTTACCTGCATTTTCTTAGGACACGAAACTGATGCAGGGGTCCTGCAGGTCATTAAAACAGGTGAAATTGAAATCAAGGACTTCAAGCAACCTTTTCAGGTTGTTTATTTATACCACATGTGATGGACCGAGTTGAAAAACAGGAGGAGCCCAGGAGTTATTAGAAAAATATAGTTTCCATTTATTTAACCCCCAAAAATTATATTTACAAGACTAATAAATGTTGAGCTCATAAAAGAGGTCAAAGAAACAAAACTGAACTGAACTCAGGCACAGACTGCAACCTTAACAAACCAAATGACTGCCCAAACATACATAATTGACCTAAAACATGAAATGACATACAAGGGTATATATAATGGCTGATCAGACCATTGTGACACATGAGGGGTAACAAACAAACACAATCATAAATCACAAACGATGCAGTACAATCTGGTTTGTTAATAAACTAAACACTAAAGAAGAAAATCAAAAACCCCATTAAACCCTAAACTCAAATATTTAATTAAATACAAATACTTTGTTTTTAAAGTAAAGAAAACACACATTCCCCCCTTCTGCAGGAAGTGGTGGTGTGGTCCAATTATCTTCCTTTGTATTTAATGGTTTCAAACCCTGACTACCATCTTTTGTCCAGCAACTCCCAGGGATGATGGCAGGTAAGAAATAAAAAGACAAAGGTTAGTCAGAAAGCAAAGAAATGAAGTAGTATGAATACATAAGTAAACTAAATGTGCGCGCTTACAAATAGAACAAATGTATCCAAACCAATCAATGAAGTTATTGGCAACTAAAATGTATTACTATGTTCAAATGAAGAATGAAAATACAAACGTTACCGACTTTAGAGTGTGGCCACGGGTTTGGCCATCACACACCTCCCCACTTCTGGATCTCCCATCAGGCAGCGAGAGAGGTAATCAGCAATGGTGTTGTCTTTACCAGGGATATAGTGAACCTTAAGGTGGTATCTGCATAGCCAGATACCACCTAGTGATTCTCCCATTAGTGTCTTTCATTCTCTCCAGCCACTGCAGGGCTTTGTGGTCAGTTTGAAGGATGAATTCTCTTCCCAGCAAATAATACTTGAAAGAGTCAAGTGCCCATTTAATGGCCAAGGCTTCCTTCTCAACCGTTGCGTAGCGGCTCTCCCTTGGTAGCAGCTTACGGCTGATGTAGGCGACAGGATGTCGATCCTCTAATGGTCCCTGCAGAAGCACTGCTCCCAAACCCTTTTCAGAAGCATCAGTCTGCAATGTAAAGTCTTTTGTGAAATCTGATGAGTGCAGAACGGGGTCCTTACTCAGGGACTGGCGAAGGTCTTTGAAAGCTGCAACAGCTTCAGCTGTCCACCGAATCTTATTGGGACATCTTGAGCCAATCCTGTCCGTCAGTGGGGCTGCTCTAGCTGAGAAGTTGGGACTGAATCTGTTGTAGAACGCAGCCATGCCGAGGAAGGATCGCAGCTGTTTCCTGGTTTGTGGAAGAGGACATGATGCAATTGCATTAATTTTGTCAACCTGTGGTTTAATTGTCCCACCTCCAACAGTAAACCCGAGGTACTGGACTTCAGTCCTAGCAAGAGCACACTTTGCTGGATTGATGGTAAGGCCTGCGGAACACAGCCGATCCAGCACGATCCTTAGGTGATCCACATGCTCTTCCCAAGTTCCACTGAAAACAACAACATCATCAAGGTACGCACAGGTGAATGCTGAGAGCCCACAGAGTACCTTATCCATTAGCCTTTGAAATGTTGCTGGGGCCCCATGCAGACCAAATGGTAAGACTGAACTCGAACAATCCCCACGGAGTACGGAATGCTGTCAACTCTTGAGACTGCTTAGTGAGAGGTACTTGCCAGTATCCCTTGGAGAGATCAATGGCCGTTAGATATTTTGCCTTCCCCAAACGCTCAATGAGATCGTCAATGCGTGGCATCGGGTAAGAGTCAAATTTTGATATGGAATTGAGGTACCTGAAGTCGATGCAAAAACGTATCGTGCTATCCTTTTTCGGAGCCAACACAACAGGGTTGCACCACTCACTTGTTGAAGGTTGGATGATTCCAAGAGACAGCATGAGGTCCACCTCCTCCTTTAACTCCACCAGGAAGCGTTCCGGTATCCTGTAACTCATACGCTTCACAGCTGCATCAGGTTTTAAAACAATGTCATGCTCCACCAGACTCGTGCGACCTGGGTACTTTTGAAATATGTCTGAATTAATCAGAGGCGTTACCTGAGACTGTTGCTCACTGGTGAGATGGCTCAGGTCCAGGACAGAGACTGTTACTGAAGGCAAGTAGTCATTAACTTCTTCCTCCTCATCCACGCTGTGAATAAGCAAACCCTCTGTTTTATTCTCAGTGCGTGGAATCCATTCCTTAAGAAGGTTAACATGGAGCACTCTACTCCCTCGCTGGAGACCTGGTGTAGAAACTTTATAGGTAGTAGGTCCAAGTTTCTTCTGTACTTCAAAGGGTCCCTGCCACTTTGCCAGCAACTTGCTGTCAGAAGTTGGCAACATTACCAAAACCTTCTGGCCAGGGACAAAACTCCTGTGGCGAGCTTTTTTATCAAACAAAGTCTTTTGTTGCCTCTGAGCAGCTGCCATATGACTCTGAGCCAGTTCACTCATCTGCTGAAGCTTTTCTCTCATATGAATGACATATGAAATAACATTGACCGATTCCTCTTTACCTTGCTCTCCCTCCCATGAGTCCTTTAGCAGGGTCAATGGGCCTCTCACCTCATGGCCATAAAGAAGCTCAAACGGGGAGAAGCCAGTGGAGGCTTGAGGAACTTCCCTGTAGGCAAAAAGGAGGTATGGCAGCCACTGGTCCCAATCAGACCCTGTATCATTGACAAACTTTCGGAGCATTTGTTTGAGAGTTTGGTTGAAGCGCTCCGTCAGTCCATCTGTCTGTGGGTGATAAGGGGTTGTCCGCACACTCCTGATGCCTAACAGCTTATAGACCTCTTTCAACAGTGTGGACATAAAATTAGTGCCCTGGTCAGTTAAAATCTCCTGTGGGAATCCAACCCTTGAGAACAGTTGAATCAATGAGGAAGCTACAGTTTTTGCTTTAACAGTTTTTAATGGAAAGACTTCAGGATACCTCGTAGCATAGTCTGTAATGACTAGCATAAAGAGATTTCCAGATTTGCTTTTTTCTACAGGACCAACTACGTCCATGCCAAGACGCTGAAATGGTATACCAATGATTGGGAGAGGTTGGAGTGGTGCTTTGGTGGGGACTCTAATTGAAGTCTTCTGACATTGAGGACAACTCCTGCAAAACATAGCAACATCTGAGCGTAAACCAGGCCAGAAAAAGTATCGCTTGATGCGAGCGGTGGTCTTATGCTTCCCTAGGTGGCCAGCCCAGGGAATGGAGTGCCCCAAAGTAAGCACTGTTTCACGGGCTACTTTAGGGACCACTAACTGTTTAACCTGGCCGTGCTGGTGGTATAAAATGCCATCTTGCAGAATGTACAGCTCTTTATTTGTGTCAGATTCAATAGAGTCCTCTTCCTTAGCCCTCAGCAACATGGCAGACAAAGTTGGATCAGCCTGCTGCATTTGTCTGATGTTCATAGGTACTGAAAAACCTAAAGGCATATCTGGAGCAGCCTGAACTGATGTCTTTCCAACAGTGTGTTGAAATTTTTCACGTCTTCTTTGACTGCGTGGCTTCCGAGACTTCCCGGGATCTGTCTCTAGTTCAGCCTCAAAGAAGGGTAAAGCACTGAGGGTTGCATAATGCTCATCCTGATTTTTAGTTTGAGCCCTTGTTATAGCAACATTGCACTCTTGCACTTCTCTCAACAAATCATAGATGACTGGCAGATACTCCCCAAGAACTACAGGATAGGGCAGATTATCAGCTACACCAACCTTTAACAGATAGGGTGTCCCCTGCACTTCAATAAACAGATCAGCAGTAGGGTATGGTCTTTCATCACCATGTATACAGCAAACTGATAAGGTTTCAGAGGGGCATGTGTAGTCTTTTGACACATATTTCCTGTGTACCAGAGTCTGTGTGCTGCCAGTGTCTATTAAAGCATTAATTTCTTGTCCATTAATCTTAACTGTGGTGATTTTATTTGACTGCTTTCTCTCAGATTTAATATCCACATTCTGGTGAGGCACAAAACACATCTGAGATAATTTGCTTTGATTATTAGGACACATGGGCTTAGTGTGACCTTCCTGTACACAAAGGTAGCACACTGGTGGCCTTTTACCTGGCTTCGAGGTATTCAGAGGCTGCGTTTCCCTTGTAAAGGGCTTACCCACACCCCTCGCTGACCTCTGAGGATGCTGAGGGGGTTGCGACCGACGTGAATCTCTGGCAGCCTTCCATGCACTGTTGCTCCATGGCTGACTCTTACTTCGGGCAGCTACAAACACATCAGCCAGAGTGGCGGCCTCTGCAGCAGACTTTGGATTATGCTCCTTAATCCAGACCTGAAGCTCAGGACACAGCATTCTTAAAAACTGCTCCAAGATAATAATTTCACCAACTTCTTTTACAGTTCTGTTTTTCGGCTGAATCCATTTTTCATAAAGTTCTTTCAGTCTCGCATACAGTTCCTTGGGACTCTCATCAAAAACTTCAAGACAGCGAAATCTTTGCCTATATGTTTCTGGGTTTATATCATATTTTTGCAAAATGGCAGCTTTTACCTTCTCATATTGCAGTGAATCGTCCACATCCATATTAACATAGGCACTTCGAGCCTTACCAGTAAGAAGAGGAATGAGGTGAAAAATCCAGTCTGACTCTGGCCAACGACAAGCAGCTGCAATTCTCTCAAAAGTGGTCAGAAAATGTTCAACATCATCTTCAACAGCTAGTTTCTCCAGTTTAGGATGATGAATATGCACAGACTGACCTGTTAATATGGAGGCTGAGCCAGAACCCTCATGCTGAGCTGTTGCTTGTGTCTGATAATCAGCTGGAGCTTCAACAGACTCTGGATCAGTTGATGTGGGCTCTGGAAGTGGGGTGGTTCTGGCCTGCACTTCCATTTGCAAAAGCCGAAACTGGTGTTGCAAACTTTTAAAACGCTGTTCTTGCAGTATAGCATCCTCTCTCTGCTTTTTATCTCGAACTTCCTGTTGTCCCATGAAAGCCTGAAGAATCCCAGCAATATCAAGCAGAGTTGGCTCCCTGGTATCCTCTCCTTCAGTGTCTCCAGCCACAACTGAAATTCCTTCTTCCATCTCCTTCTCCCTCTCTGGCTGCTGCAAGGCCTCTTTGGCCTCCATTTTATTTCCTCTCTTTGGGCGCACAGCATTCTGCATGGCTCAAAAGTTTGTCAGGGGAGGAAAAAGGGCAGAAAAATGCAAAAAAAAAAAAAAAAAAAATCCTGTCTCCTCAACTGAAGGATCCCACTTCTGACACCACATGTGATGGACCGAGTTGAAAAACAGGAGGAGCCCAGGAATTATTAGAAAAATATAGTTTCCATTTATTTAACCCCCAAAAATTATATTTACAAGACTAATAAATGTTGAGCTCATAAAAGAGGTCAAAGAAACAAAACTGAACTGAACTCAGGCACAGACTGCAACCTTAACAAACCAAATGACTGCCCAAACATACATAATTGACCTAAAACATGAAATGACATACAAGGGTATATATAATGGCTGATCAGACCATTGTGACACATGAGGGGTAACAAACAAACACAATCATAAATCACAAACGATGCAGTACAATCTGGTTTGTTAATAAACTAACCACTAAAGAAGAAAATCAAAAAACCCCATTAAACCCTAAACTCAAATATTTAATTAAATACAAATACTTTGTTTTTAAAGTAAAGAAAACACACATTCCCCCTTCAGCGGGAAGTGGTGGTGTGGTCCAATTATCTTCCTTTGTATTTAATGGTTTCAAACCCTGGCTACCATCTTTTGTCCAGCAACTCCCAGGGATGATGGCAGGTAAGAAATAAAAAGACAAAGGTTAGTCAGAAAGCAAAGAAATGAAGTAGTATGAATACATAAGTAAACTAAATGTGCGCGCTTACAAATAGAACAAATGTATCCAAACCAATCAATGAAGTTATTGGCAACTAAAATGTATTACTATGTTCAAATGAAGAATGAAAATACAAAAGTTACCGACTTTAGAGTGTGGCCACGGGTTTGGCCATCACATGTGTGAACAGATTCACACCCCAATTGTGCAAGCTTCACACCAGGGGTGTCAAACTCAATTGCACAGGGGGCCAAAACTCAAGGCACACTTTAGTTCGCGGGCCAAACAAGATAAACATTTATTGAACAAACTAAAACAATGTTTTTTAAACATAAATATGAATTAAAAACAGACAGGAATATTAGCCCAGATTAAATAAACTTAAAAAAATTAACTTTAACTTTAAATATTTTGCTCTTCATAAAAATATATCCTGTCAAAATTATGCAAGTTAGAAATATGAACATGCTGCCAAAAACCCCAGAAAAAATAAATGAAAGCATACACAAGGTTGGAGCCGCATGTAGACGGAGCTGGGGCATTGCTTCAGGAATGGAACTAATAAACTGTGCGGGCCATTTAGTGTCGTACTTTTCCTCGAGTGTATCATTACACTGCAGCTCCATCTGAATCTGCACAGGTGCAGTTCAGCAAAGTGCGCCGACTTGGTTCAACATTACTTGGCAACAGGGAAAGTGAGGCAAGTTGGACTGGTGCATTTGTGACAGCTTCACTTGAAATGCCTTCACCGCATCATACATGCCATGTCCATGAACTGACAGGTTTCCTTGCTGAGCTCAAAAACTCTATTGAGAATTTTTATCCCAACTCAGCTAACGGACCTCTGTATGATGAGGAATGTCGGCAAACTCTGAATCTATTTCCCACATAAAAGACTGAAATTGATGGTGATTTAAGCTTTTAGCTCAGATAAAATGTACGGTTTGCGTTACGGTGATCATTACATGCTCCATTTTTAGGATTTTACCACACAGCCTTTCCTGGTGCGTGATGCAGTGATATGCTGTTAACTCACCGGTTCAGTTCTCCTCCTGCATCTTTACTCGCATCCTGCTGACTAGTCCGCTTTTTTCACTGCACAACACCGGTGCTCCATCTGTTGTCAGTCCAACAAGTTTGTCCCAGGGCAATTTCACGTTGGTTATACTTTGACATACGTTTTAAAAAATAGCTTTTCCTGTCGTCCCGTGCATCGATTTGATGTCCAATATTTCCACTCCACGAATGAAGTGCGTTTTGTCTGGACACAAGACGTCGCACACCTTCATCATGCAGCTCTTCATAGTGGTACCGGGCTGATTTGGCTGTCTCCTCTGCTACAATAAAACTTGCTTTCACAACAGCTTCACTTTGTGATTTTGCTCTGGTGAAAAAAAGTCTGCTGAAATGTTAGATTCTTCTTTAGCTCTTCTACCTTCTGTAGTTTCTGCTCTGCATTTAGGTTTTTCAGCTTATCCTGATGTTTTGTCTCGTAGTGTTGTCTTAAATTAAATTCCTTAATTACAGCAACATTAGCTCCATAAATAAGACACACGGATTTACCAGCAATATCTGTAAACATATATTCAGTCACCCACCTGTGCTGAAAGGCTCTGTTTACAGAATCAACTTTTCTCTTCGCCATTGTGAGGGGCTAGCTTCGCAATAACAGAAGTTTGACTTGATTAACGCGGGAATGTTCCCAAGTAGCCTAGCGTTTGGCAAGGAAGCTGCAGCGCTGCGTTATGGGATCTGTTGTTTGTGTGTTATTAGCGCCTCATATCGCCGGGCCATGCATAACAATAATAATAAATCTATATAAAATGATCTCGCGGGACGGATGTAAATGTACGCTGGGCCGGATGTGGCCCGCGGGCCTTTAAGTCTGTCTTTAAGTAGTCTTCAGGAATAGTTCTCCAGGCTTCTTGAAGGACATTCAAAGCTCTTCTTTGGATTTTTATGCCTTTTCTTCTTTTCTCTGCCAATCCATGACTGATAGGGTCCCACTTAGGGGTGGGCGGTATAAACGTTGTATAGTAAAAATGATATGAATTTGGCCAACGGTAGAGATTTTGACTATACCGCTCTACCGCGATAGCGCATTTTGATGATGTCATCAAGCTGCACCTGTTTTGGTCGAAAGTATCGCAGCGGCTGCAAGCAATATCCTCTGCAAATTATGCCGGGCGACAGTAATAGCGAAGAGACGAAGCACGTTTTGGAATATGAGAAAAGGCAATAACTAACCTCGTATTGTGGATGGATTACCTCAGTTCTTCTCCTGACTGAAGTTTGATCCGTTTACAACATCCTGCCATGCAATTGCATTTGTCCCTGACCACCAGAAACCCTTGCGTTAACTTTTATCGAGTGGAAAAAGTTTGGCATTCATCCTCCAGCTTCACTGTGTTTATGTTATGCTAGCATAGCTGTGTCGCTAGCGATCACGTAGCACATCATCATATACCAGCTAGTCCAACTTCAGTAACCCTAAAAAAGTCACTGCTGTGTAGTTTTCTGTCTTCATTTATGTTGGAAACGATGGCAGAGCTGTACGTTTTAATTTTTCAGAAATCTCTCAGAACATGCTTTATCATGTTTAGGTGGAAACTAGCTAGCTAACTTTCTGCTAGCTTCTAACTCTGTTAAATTTAATAAATTCTGTTTTCATGGAAGCCTGGATTTTATTAAAGATAAAAAAAAGAATTTAGACTGTTTTCCAGATGGTATTGCATGTTCGATCAAAATCTAACAGTACTTTTCTGAGATCTCCAGCAACAGTGACTGAAATCCAGCTTAAACCATGACAGAGCCTCCACCATGTTTTACAGATGGCTGTAGGCGCTCACTGTTGTACCTCTCTCCTGAACTTCTCTGTACATACTGATGAGAATACTAAGACCAGATCCATCACTCCATCAGACCTGTTTCCACTGATTTTCAGTCCAGTTCTTCTGTAATTTTTATACCTCAGCTTTTTCTCTCTGTTTCCCTTCCTTATGAATGGCCTCTTGACAGCCAGCCTTCCACTGAGACAATTTCTGATGAGGCTTCAGTGAACAGTAGATGATCAGCTGAAGGTCCAGATGGATCTCTTAGGTCCTGTGTCAGGTCTTTAATGGATTTGTTGCTGTTTCTTTAGGACATGACTTTCACATACTGTTTATCTGTTGCCGATAGGTCATGGTCACTGTTAAGTGGCTTAACACCAATGCTGAGTAACATTTTAATAATTTAAACTTTATAATAAAATAATAAAACTTGTTTATAAAATTTATAAAACTGGTGCTTCTGAATGTATGGAACAAGATCTGGTCTTTAGATTGCGACATTTGGGACGAGTGTAAAATTGATTTGGTTGCAGTTTTTAGAGAAGGCAGAGGTCCTTCATAAAAATTTAACACCCACACCCACAAACACATTGTAGTTTGCAGACAGTGCTCTCTGTTTTGCTTCTGTTGTCCCCAGGGAGGTGCTCTCCTCTGCACTCGTCTGAACCTTTGAAAAATTCATTTCCATCGCTCGCTCTGTGAACGTGGGCCTGCAGGAGGATGAGATTAGATGGGGTCACCATTTGCGTCGTCATCCCTCTGTTGTCAGCTGGTCGTCTTAGCTGCAGGTCGACCTCACAGTTGTTGTGTTTGCTTGTTGTTGAGTGCTGGACCTGGAAGCATGATTGCAACTTTGCCTGGATTAAAGTCAGAAACAAATCCACTGACTCTCAGATATTCAGGCTCACATACAGCTTTGTGAACTGATGCCGAAGCTCTGTGCAAGTCTTCTAACAAAGTTTTTCTGGATCAGGTGAAGGAGCTGATGTTCTGATGTCAATAGTAGACTGGTTTATAGCTTACTTTGACAGAAAGCTTTAAAAGTACTGTGTATTTGTCTGTCAGAGCTTAGACCTCCAAGCACATGATTGCTATCATTGAATAAGCGTCCAAGAAAATGGTTGTATGTCCAAAAACCAGCTGTTAAGTCATCATAAATGGTAGAAATAAATTTAGTCATTTATCAATACACTTTAACGTGACAGGTCTTTACAAGCTGTATGTAAAAGATGGACATGGCCACTGTGATGTCACCCATGGGATTCTTGAATTTTTAAGTTTCAGTGTTACCATTTTATGTCCTGGTTATTTTCTGCCTATAAAAATATCAGGGTTTTTTACTGAACTTTATCGATATTTTGTAAATATCCATAGAAATTAAAACACATGGAAAAACATCCATAAAACATAATGTGGAAAAATCCTTCATTTTCAAACAGTACTTGTTGTACTTTCGGTACTTTTAAAGATGAAAATAAAAGATTAAAACTAAATACAAATAAAAAGTAATTAGCTTGGTAAGCAGCTAAACCAAAACCAGTACCAGTGTGTGGAATTTGGTACTGTTTCCGGTGCTTTGCTTCATTTGAAATAGTAAATTCAAAGTTTTCTCAAACAAAATAAGTCCATACTTCTCTGTGTTTTATTATTTATTTACAACATTTTGCTGTCAGACGATGTAAATGATGTAAGCATCAGTCTCCTGGTGTTTGTGTACTAAAATATTAAATAGTAAAAGTTATAAGAACTAGTCCATTTACCATTTACCTGCTAACATTTCAGACATATTGTCCGACATAACATGTTTGTTTAACATAAATAGCATGCTGATAAGAAATGTCAGCGTAACCATCATAAAACTTATAGAACTGCTTATCCAGCTACCTTACTAGTACCTATAAGTGATTTTCTACTTTATTTTGAGATTTGTTCGTACAAGACTCATTCACACAGACATTCTTTGAAGGGCCTAGTGTTGCCTGCATCGAGTTTTTGTTCAGGTTTGAGTCATCACATGGTCTCACTTTTTCTTCTTCTAACCCAGATGTGCTTGGGTGCCAAAATTGAATTTAGTGCAAATCGGTACTCAGTATTTTAGTTGGTACCGTAAAAGGTACAGAGTACTGCTTTCAACCCTACCGATACCTGATATTATTATAATAAAATACTACAATTTCACACAGTAAAATGCAACATTCTTGGGTGTTTTTCTAGTTTAATAAACATTTTGCCACAGCAAGCCAAATTATTCATCAGATGAGTCAATGATTCGAGCGTTTATTGAACCTTCTGACGAGTTAAACAAAAAACATTAAATCTTAGCTTTCATCATATTTGCTACATAACTTATCTCTACAATTTTGGGGGAGTATTTATTGTTTAACAATGTATTGTGCAATTTATTTAGGTTTTGGGGGGGCATCACACTGACTATAAAGAAATCTTAAAATCTGTATGTATCAGTTATGACACACTAAGCACTAAAGGGATATACTCTTGACATGCCTGGTAGTATGAAACACTCTAATACAATGAGAAGAGTGGGGTAAAGCGGCTACAAAATGTTTTAGAGCCAATATTTAGCAGCACAAGTTGAACTAACTTGCTAACTGACTGAAAGGGATTGGAGCAGTAAAGTGAGTGTAGATGCTACTGTATAAACAGCAGAAACAAGCATTTACTCACTTATGACCCTTGTCTTTTGTAGTCTTGTTTGGAAACTGAGGTGCAGGTAGAGCCAAGTGGACATTGGAGGAACTGCACCCTGGGAGGTTGCTAGACCTTGCTGGAAACTGAATATATTTTGGGTTTTCGACAAAATAAGACATCCAAGGGCCTCTTCATGAACTCCCTCAGTTACTGATGTGTTACTATGATAATATCGCTGTTACGTTTTGGTGTTGTCGGTGTGTTGCTTTTGGCGTGCCTTATGTGTTTCCTGTTTTACTTTGAAAGTCTGTGTTATCTTAGTGTTTTCAGTTTACGTTTCCCTGTCTCGTCAGGTCTAATTTGCCCCAGCTGTGTTTCCCTCCTGTGGTCCATTCCCTGATTGCCCCTTCCTTCGGCACAAGAAGGCATGGGGAACTCCAGGCACTCGAACTAGGGACAGCAAGACCATTTTCCAGCAAGTAGGAAACTTCTTGCTGAAAAAGTGCACGTTTGGTAGGGTTCACACGATAAGCGTGTTGTTTGATCGGAGGGTGGTCACCTACATCTATGTCATGTTCGAGGACAGTAGTGCGAGACGGAGTGTCAGCGAACAGAGATGGGCAATTATTGATCAGAGAACACACATCGGTCTGGGCAGCCTCATCTAAATGTCTTAGGTGAGATTTCAAATTATCCAATATTTCAGAGTTTCTGAGTCGGGAGCAACCCTCAGCACAAACGAAAGCTAAGCCATCACTTTCTGGGCTATACTGAGACGGGGATGCTGGCACAACTACCAGCACGGCAGACAGCGCAGCGGGGGATGAGGAGGAGTTTACACCTGCATCACGAACAAAATAAGGCTTCATCAGATTAACATGACACACACGACGCTTTCTCCTACGGTCTGGGGTACCTATAACATAATCTGTGTCACTCAGTTTCTCTTGGACAGTATAGGGCCCACAGAACTTTGCCTGGAGAGAGGATCCAGGAACGGGTAGGAGAGTCAACACTTTGTCACCCACTTCAAATTTTCTCTGCACGGACTTTTTGTCGAATTTCCTTTTCATTTTTTCCTGAGACGCGGAAAGAGCCTCGCGTGCAATTTCGCATGCTTTATGCAGACGCTCCCTAAAACAACTTACGTAATCTAATACGTTCTGCTCGGGGGTAGCTGTGTCGGACAGATATCTCTCTTTAAGCAGCCGCAGGGGACCACGCACTGTGTGTCCAAACACCAGCTCTGCGGGACTGAAACCCGTGGACTCCTGCACACTCTCCCTCACCGCTAGAAGGAGAAGTGGTAGACCTTCGTCCCACTCTCTTCCTGACTCGAGGCAGAACTTCCTCATCATGGCTTTTAAAGTCTGGTGGAAACGCTCAAGCGCACCCTGTGATTCGGGGTGATATGCACTGGATTTTTGATGCTTGATGGATAGCGATTTTAAGACCTGAGCGAATATCTTGGACATGAAGTTAGACCCTTGGTCTGTTTGAACTGATTTAGGCAAACCGAAAAGGGAGAAAAAGTTTACTAATGCTCTGACAATGGCTTTGACTTTGATAGTGCGTAACGGAATAGCCTCGGGGAAGCGTGTGGCGGCGCACATTAAAGTCAAGAGGTACTGATGTCCTGACTTGGTTTTTGGAAGCGGACCTACACAATCGATGATTATGTGCTCAAATGGTTCGCCTAAGGCTGGGATTGGATGCAATGGAGCAGGAGGAATAACCTGGTTGGGTTTTCCGCTGACCTGGCAAACGTGGCAAGAGCGGCAATATTTGGTCACATCAGTCTTCAAACCTGGCCAGAAAAAGTGACGCAGAATACGAAGGTAGGTCTTCCTAATTCCTAAATGTCCAGAGAAACTGTCATGTGCTAGGCTGAGTACTTGGTGTCGGAAATTTTGCGGTACAACTGCTTGTTGAAATACGTTCCAGCCAAGATCACTAGAGGAGGGAGGATGCCATTTGCGCATTAACACATCATTTTCAATGCTGTAGACACGGGGATTCTGATCGCTTGAATTTGCGGCAAGTAAACATTTGGCCAAAGTCGGGTCATTCTGTTGCGCATGAATAAAATCTGTTTTGTTTACCTCAAAAGACAGGTCAGGTGTAGCGGGTAGCAGTTTATCAGACACACATTTTTCAGCTTTTTCCACAGGCAGTTCAACTTTCTCAGGAACAGCTTCAGAACATAGAAAAGAGTCAGACAAGTCAACATCACCATATTTACGCTTGTGGGCGCGTGTGACAACACAGGCAGGAAAAACAGAGGGCAGACTGTCAGCAGCAGGCTCGGAAACAAAATCAAAATCATCGACGGGGTTTTCAATTACTTCAGGGATCGGGAAAACTTTCCCATTGGCTAGATCATTCCCCAGAATCATAGTAACCCCCTGCACGGGCAAGCGAGCGCGCACCCCAACTGTTACCGGGCCTGCTGTCCATAATCTGTTTTGGTGGCTGTTGTTGTCTGTGCCTTTAAGTCTTTGCAGGTCCCGGAGTGGATGAGCTGACGGCTGCTGATTGGTCCCCTGGCCATGTGATCTTCATTCAAATCCCTCACCAGCAGTTGTCCCGGGGCAGCCACTGACAGCAGCAGCAGACCTGACCCTGGCCTCCAAAACCTGAGACTTTTGTGCGACTTTTTTGGAGTTTTGTATATAGTGTGTACATTAGTTTTCATTGTAAATAGCCTTGTAAATAGCACTGCAACAGAAGGGGTGAGCTGCCTTATTGTTTTTCCTTGCACTGTTTTCTCCTGTTTATTTCAGTTAGGGAGTTAGGTGTAGCGCTTGTCTTTTGTTTGATATTTGATTTCACATAGGGTTTTAGATAACACCTTCTCCTGACTTAGCTGGTTTTGTTTGTTATTTTGGCCTTTGTTCACCCCGGAGCTTCATTTTTGCAGTGGAGAAAAATAAATCACGATTCACTAAGAAATTGGTTTCCCTTTGTGTATGGTTTTGGGGACCAGGGCGGGGCAATTCTTTCAATCTTGTGTTGCGTTCCGGCTGCCTAGACTGGGGCGTAATGGGAAGGGGGGCACTTCCGTTTGGGGAATTTGGTGGAGAGCCTTAGTGGGTTTTTTTGTCGTGTGTTTTTTCCTTATTTTTATTTTCCTGCGTTGCACGCCAGTTGCTTAGGCTAGGGTGTAACATATGGGGGCTCGTCCAATCGCTGGAGGGTCCGAAGGAGGGACAGCTTCGGCCTTCTGTCTTCGCTGGAGGGTCCGGGGACCGCTTCAGCCTCCGTCTGTCTTCGCTGGAGGGCCCGGGGACCGCTTCAGCCGTCTGTCTTCGCTGGAGGGTCCGGGGGCCGCTTCAGCCGTTCGCCGTTGCTGGAGGGTCCGAGGGAGGGACCGCTTCGGCCTCCGTCTGTCCTCGCTGGAGGGTCCGAGGGAGGGACCGCTTCAGCCGTCTGTCTTCGCTGGAGGGCCCGGGGGCCGCTTCAGCCGTTCGCCGTTGCTGGAGGGTCCGAGGGAGGGACCGCTTCGGCCTCCGTCTGTCTTCGCTGGAGGGCCCGGGGACCGCTCCAGCCTTCATCCGCCTTCGTTGGAGGGTCCGTGGGACCACTCAGGCCTTCGTCGTCTGCTGGAGGGTCAGGGGGACCGCTCCGGCCTCCATCAGTTTCATCTGCCTCCGCTGGAGGGTCCGTGGGACCGCTTCAGTCTTCATTTGCCTTCGCTGGGGGGTCCGAGGGACCGCCTCAGCCTTCGTCGTCTGCTGGAGGGTCCGTGGGACCGCTCCAGCCTTCATCCGCCTTCGCTGGAGGATCCGAGGGACCGCTCCAGCCTTCTGCAGCTGGTGGGCTGCGTGTCCGTGTGTGCAGCTGGTGGGCTGCGTGTCCGTGTGTGCAGCTGGTGGGCTGCTCGTCTGCCTTCGCTGGAGGGTCCGTGGGACCGCTCCAGCCTTCATCCGCCTTCGCTGGAGGGTCCGTGGGACCGCCCCAGCCTTCGTCGTCTGCTGGAGGGTCCGTGGGACCGCTCCAGCCTCCATCAGCTTCGTCTGCCTTCACTTCAGCCTTCGTTTGTCTGAATCAAACTTTTCACTTGGGGTTACATGTTTGATTTTTGGGTGGGGGGAACTGTTACGTTTTGGTGTTGTCGGTGTGTTGCTTTTGGCGTGCCTTATGTGTTTCCTGTTTTACTTTGAAAGTCTGTGTTATCTTAGTGTTTTCAGTTTACGTTTCCCTGTCTCGTCAGGTCTAATTTGCCCCAGCTGTGTTTCCCTCCTGTGGTCCATTCCCTGATTGCCCCTTCTATGTATTTAAGCCTTGTGTTTCAGTGTGTCATGGTCGCGATCTCCCCCGTGTTGTAAATAGTTTGGTGTTTTGTTGTAAATAAATAGTCTGTTGTAAATGGGTTTTGTCAATACTTTCGTTTTGAGACACTTCCGTTTGGGGAATTTGGTGGAGAGCCTTAGTGGGTTTTTTTGTCGTGTGTTTTTTCCTTATTTTTATTTTCCTGCGTTGCACGCCAGTTGCTTAGGCTAGGGTGTAACAATCGCATTCCTGTTTACTGTAACGTTTCTGTGCACATACTGCAGTGTCTATTCGAGTGAGGACCTCTTGAGGAAACCTCTGTGAATTTTCATCAACCTCTGTTTGCAAACACGTCACCTCTCCTCTTCCTCATGGTTGCCTCGGGGTGTTTTTTGTCCAATGGCTCCAAGTCATGACGTCAGGGTCCAAAAACCCCCTTCCACCCTGTCTCGCTCTTAATAATTGATGGTCGACAGTAGAGCTGGGCGATAGAACGATAACGATATGTATCGCGATATAAATTTTACTCGATAGAGAAATTAAGCTATCGCGATAGACCTCGCCGCTCTTGTCCTCTTAAAAAAAAAAAAAGGTCAGCCAATCCAAATTAAGTAGCGCAGAGCCGAACCAATCACAGCCGCAGCGTCACGTCGCGTGACTTGTTACGTACAGCACAAGTGCCAAGCCGCACGTGTGTTTGTTTGGGAAGCAGCCAGCGGGTAATGGAGAAAGCGCGTAATGGAGGAAATGAGTGTGCCGACTAGAAAAATCAACCGAGCGTGACCGAAGGTTACCGAAGAGAAAACAGATGATGGTTCCAATGCCGGAGAGATTGTCGAACGGAAGAGCCATAGAAGTTCCGTAGTGTGAAGGTATTTCGGCTATTTCAAGTCTGACAAAAAACAGAGTAGCGTGCACTGTAAATTGTGCCGAAAGCAAGTCTGGAAATACAATAAGCTGGTGCATGCGCTACGTCCACACGTACCCGGGTATTTTTGAAAACTCAGATTTTTCTATGCGTTTGCACCTTTCGTCCACACGTAAACGGCGTTTTTGGTCACTGAAAACGAAGATTTTTGAAAACTCCGTTTTTGCATTTACGTGTGGACTAGAAAAACGGAGAAAACGCAGCGTCAAAGGTGTGCGCATTTTTTGACGTCACACTGCGCCACGTTATTGTTTCGGTGAAATGAATTTCTACAATACTGTTACTGTTAATTCTACTCTCTGCAGTGTTTAAATGCTTACATATACACACAGTTACTGTCCGTCCACACATACGACTCGGTTCTGCTTCTATGCCCCAGCTTTGTTTACTTTTTCCCACCGAGGCATCTAGACTTCTGATTGGCCAACATTTCTGCACGATTAGGAATCTAGCGCCACCTGCTGCTTTGGCATGTTCATAGCAGCGTTTTCCTTCATTTCTGCCTTTATGTGTGGACGGGATTATTTTTTAAAACGAAAACGGAAAATCTCCGTTTTCAAAAATACCCGTGTACGTGTGGACGTAGCCTCAGTCTCTGAATGGAAGCGCTAATTCGTCATTCGGCTTTTGTCAGACTAAAGTAACTGTTAAAACTGTTTGAAAAGCTCAGCTATACAACAAGGAGAGATTGAGAATTTCCTTTTAGTTCTCAGTTTATTTGATATTGACAAAAGTTAGTCAGTTTTGTCTGTTCTTCTGTAAAACAAACTAAGATTTATTTTTAGAATTAATATTTTGTTTCTAAGTGGAATTGACAATTTAGTAGTCTGTTTCATTTGTTCTATTTTGAAACTTAAACGCTTTAGCGGCTGCCTTTTGTGTAGTTTGCAATATTTGCCTTTATTTATCTGAAAAAGTCTCATGTTCCTTAAGTACATCTACCCTGTTGAACTTATTATGAGAAATAAATATTTAAATCAAAACAAGCTGCTGATTATTTCACATTTTACTTGTGAGCAACGGCACATTTAAATCTTACAAATATAGTTATTTGGCTTATATCGTGATAGATATCGTTATCGCCTGAAATGAAAAAAACATATCGTGATATGAAAAAATCTCATATCGCCCAGCTCTAGTCGACAGGCTTTATTTTGTGTCTGAGTCATCAGCAGACAAAGGTTTGGCTGCAGCTCACTAAGGAGTCACTGTTTGAATTAAAGGCCCAAAGCACAATGTTGTCATGCTAATTTAATCTAACTCTAACTCTTTGCTGACAATACTAGAAGTATGTTAAAGGTTTAAAGTGGCTCCTATCCCTGTGAAGTGATTCTGGAAATATAACTCAGATAATAACCAGGAGGACCTCATTCAGCAGAGACTGCTGTTGTTTCCATCCAAAATCATAACTTTCTAATGGCTCTATGCCGAGGTTTGTGTTTGGTCATCATGCTGTGCATTACCACCGAGGGCTGGTCAACATAGCCACTCCATTCGTGATATTAAAGAGGTACGATGGAGCGTTATTAAATCCCGCGGGGCGGGGTGTTACTACCAAGGGTGCCACAACCAGTTATTAGGTTTTTCACCCAGGACCAGGTAAATTAGGATATCCTTTCCCCGAATAAATGAAATCATCATTTAAAAATTGCATTTGTATTCAGTCAGGTTATTTTTTGTCTAATATTAAAAATTTGTTGCAAAAACTAAGAAATCAGCCATCATTGCTTTGGTTTATTCTCTAGCTAAAATTAGGCAACATTCACATACCTCATATGTGTTTTTCACAACAGCAGTCCTGCCTCCTCCACCCTCTATAATGGCAGTTCCTTCATGTAAAGTTCACACACTATTTGCAGTTCTGAGAATGTCTTTGAAGCAGACATTTTCCTGCTCTGTGCTGCATCTGAGGAACTACAACTGTGTTATGACACACTAAGCACTATCCCAGCCTGATTCTCCCAAAATGATCCAAAGTTCATGTGTAAAAACAGTGTTGCTCTCTCCCTCTTCACACCTTCATTTAAGGTGTTACTCCCTCTATGCTGTGTCCTGAAATCCCCCTCTGTCACTCTCTGTCTCTTTCTGTAAAGCTGTTATTCCCACTGGCCTTCCTGTCAAAATATCTTAAAACAAAGCTTCTGAAAACCCTCCGGCTTCTTCACTACGGGATGCAGCTGCAAAGGATAAATTCAAACGCAAAACATTTTTTTCCATTTTTGTTCCTGAATTACTCGGAGCTGGTTTACCCGGACCTTTGCTGGTCATCACTAACTTGTCCCCTTTGGTTCTGCAGTGGCATTGAAGAACCGGCTATCCAGTGGCACGAACAGGAGCAGTGATCACAACAATGCCAGCAAGACGACGGGAGCTACAGAGATCCAGATACCCGAGGGGGAGCTGCTTCTTCAGGTGGGTGAGAGCCAGACATGTTTTACCTGCTGACATCCATCTATTTTATTGCACTTTGCTCCAATAAAGCCCAGTTCAGGTTGTGGTATTTTCTTGAGAACGTGAAGACAATAACTCCCAATTTTACCAGTCTTGTAATGTTATAGAATTCTTCCAAAAAAAAATCCAGAAGCCTGGATTGTTGGGTTTTTCTCTGTATGTATTATTGTAGGGTCTACAATATAAAGTGCCTTGAGGCGACTGTTGTTGTGATTTGGCGCTATATAAATAAAATTGAATTGAATTGAATTGAAACCTGCACTCAGACTTCAGGTTTAAGCCTGAGTTCTCAGGCACACTTCTGAAGCTGCAGACCTAACCTGCTCTAGAGAAGATTATTTTAAAGATAAGATATCCAAATAGACAAAATAGCGTCACCATTCCCGGAAAACGCCTCAGACTTGGGTGCTCAGATGGCCTGAAGTTTTTAGAGATCATGTGAAGTTTATGTCTTTACAACATAGATTCTCCTTCATCGCGCAATTAAAAGCAAAACCAGTGTTATGGCCAACCTATCAGATGGAAAACAGCTGTTCCAAACTTTAGGAGCTACTGCCTAAAAGTTGGTCTGTGGATATGAAATTTAAAGGTGTAGAACAGCTAAATAGCCCCAGTCACATGGAGTAAGTTCTCAGCAAATCAGCTACTTAAGCAGCTACTTAAGCAGGAGCCATGCAGAGTTCACAATGAATTCAAAATTTCAGTGGAATCAAATAAAAGGAAGAAAGAAAAGCATGATTGATGATAAGGGAACTTTTAAGGGTCACTTTTAAGTTGAGCCAAACCCTCTTGTGGTAAAATTTACACCTAAATTTATTCATAACCTTATCGATTCAGTACCAATACCATCGTTGGTATTGATATTTGGATCAATCCGGCCAACCTCTAAAACCATCTAATAACTGTAGAAGAAACAGATGTGTTTCTCAACATGGTTTTTAAAGCTCGACTAGTCTTTTTCACCGGTGTCACTGCTAACTGTGTGCCTCTGAGGCTCTCAGTTTGTGGCTTTTTTCGCTGCATCATGCAGAGAGTGTCCACACTTAGTGGTTTATAAGGTCAGTGGAAACCTTGTGATGGAGGAGAGGCTGCTCTGCACAGCAGGACGCGGAGACAAATGGCTTGTTTTCCTTGACTTACAGCGGTGACATCTCCCCTTTGAATGTGCACTCGAGAGTTTCACTTTGCCACAGTGAGCTGTTGTTTAACCGAACATGACTTCCATCTCACACTTTTGCTGTTATTACTCCCTACACTTGGTAAAGTTATTTAAAAAAATATATGTATATAAAAAATAGGGGGCTCAGGATACTTAAGGTGAACACAGACACTGAAAATTAATAATACTGCTCCATAACATCAACTTACCTCAGTGTTTCGGGAAAATTCGTAAATATTTCCAGGTCCAAAGGTTCCTTCACTTCCCAAAAGTAAACAAACACTCAGACACCACTAATAGCTAAAAATGGTCCAGGTATTTTTACCTCCAATAAAATGGTCAGTGTTAAAGTTTGACCAGAAGATTAACATCCAGACATCAATGAAAGAGAAGACGTACGAGATAGAACTTAGCACTAAAACAAAACACAGCATTTCTATAATGTTGGGTGTAAACAAAGACAGAAAACTAAATAACAGCGACTTTTGGAAAGTTAGTGAAGTTGGGCTAGTTTATATATAGTAGTGTGCTAGCTAGTGGCTAGCTACAGTGCTATGGTTAGGCTAACACAAGCACATTACCACAGGAAAGATGGAGGATGAGGGTTAAATTATTCTCAATAAAGGCTTTTGTTGAATGGCAGAATGGGCAGAGACAAATGCCCATTGCCACTATTGGGCGGGAAGAAGATGCCGAAAACAAACCGACCCGGTTAAATAAACACTGACTCACTGCACTGTCTTCTGGTCAAATTTGGTATTGCATGACAGCACAGTCCAGGCCTAGTGTGACTTGAACAGGATATCTTGTAAACACAACAAAGGATATAAAGTCATAGAAGTTGTTTCTTTACAATCTCTTTATAGATTTAGTTCATTTTGGGAAGTTTTACACTATTTTAAATAATTAATGATAAAATTAAAATACAGGAAAACATGTCTGGATGCTTTCAGTCATCCAGATCCTGGTGGTCTAAAGTGCTGGAGTCGAAGGCACCTGGACTTCGTTAAGTTTTAAAGATGTTTCTTTTTAGTTCACGTGACATGTGCGCCTTGCATTGTAGGTACGAGCGGCAGCAAAATCAAAACACTGCATCAAGCGCTAGCATTTCCAGCACCGGTAACCATTCATTGTGCTGTTTTAATCCCTACTTGCATTTTATTTGCCCCCAAAACAATCGTGGGGCGATCGTGGCTCAAGAGTTGGAAGTTCGCCTTGTAATCGGAAGGTTGCCGGTTGCTCGGTCGTTGTGTCCTTGGGCAAGACACTTCACCCGTTGCCTACTGGTGGTGGTCAGAGGGCCCGGTGGCACCAGTGTCCGGCAGCCTTGCCTCTGTCAGTGCGCCCCAGGGTGGCTGTGGCTACAATGTAGCTTGCCATCACCAGTGTGTGAATGTGTGTGTGAATGGGTGGATGACTGGATATGTAAAGCGCTTTGGGGTCCTTAGGGACTAGTAAAGCGCTATATAAATACAGGCCATTTACCATTTACCAAAACAGTTATGTACAAAACGAAGGAGAACACGGCAGGTCTGTACAAAGACAGACTTGACGAAAGGCAAAAAAAAGGTACGAGGAAAAAAATCAAAGGAGTGAAAAGGTTAGACCCATACGAGCAGTGGCGTCAGCCACACATTAAAATCCACTAAAATCGGAGCGGAGCAAAGAAAACCCGGCGGCGTCCCCAGACGTCCTGTCTGTCTCTTCGCTCCGGAGTACTGGAAGAGAGAGGGGGCAGTAACAGTCATTGTTCTTTCCAGTGAAAGAGATTTGTTGTAGCACGGTGTGGCTCGGGACTTACCCCGCAATCCAGGCCATCCATCGCCTCTTCGGGACTTCAGAAACATGACTTGAACATATTTCTTCCACGAAGGAATCCGACAAAAAACGATCTCTTTACCCGTCGGCTTCCCATGGCTATCATGCAGCCGGCTATGGCAGTTAATAATACAACAGCTTCTTGCCATTCTTTGTGTCTGTTTATCTCTGTGTGACTGTTGTCTTGTAATAGCCCGTGCACGCTAGCCTCTTTTACCTACAATCCTTTGTGGTTGTATCCCGGAAATAAGGTCACATTTTCGAACTCAATTCCCTATCCCAAGGACTGTCGCCTTGACGGGGGCCCAGACACTCTAGGACATGTCAGGGGATGTTTGTGAGTTGTTGCCCCACCCTGTAATCCCATGAATCATTAAGGTTACTGAGATTGAGGTGTGAATGTTAGTTAAATGGTCTTTTTTGGACTCTCAGGACTGTGTTACAGGTGGCTGATAGCTGGCTGATAGTTGTGGACTATAACCTGTGGTCATTCCAGATGACTTCCTGTACTCTTTCCTCAAACCATCCACTTTCTTGTTCCAAAAAGCGTTATTCCGAGTGTTTGTCATAGTGACAATCCTGCTTTATGATCGCAAAGACTAAACTGTTGTTAGACACTTGTTAGTCCATCATGCCTGTCTTTTTGAATGCAAAAACAATTGATAAGATTATTGCAGAGAAGAGATTAAATGCACATTTAGCTGTTTTTCCTAATCCAAAGACATTTGATTGACTTCTCATTTATTGCATGCCAATCTTGACCATCCGGGACGGTGTCGCCTTATAAACCTATGAACTGTATTACAGTACCTTTATGTGGCTCCATAGAGTTGTGGTTAACATATTCACCTAAAAATATAATCAGTTTTAGAGCAGGAGGAGACACAAATTACTGTGAAAGCTGTGTAATTCCATCTGTTGTGGCGATTCTTTGCAAATAAGCAACTGAAAGGTGTTTAATGGTAAATACAGTAGTAGTAGGTGTAGGGGTGGGCGGTATAAATGGTATACGGTAGAAACGATATGAATTTGGCCAACGGTAGAGATTTTGACTATACCGCATGTTGATGATGTCATCAAGCTGTGCCTGTTTTGGTCTAAAGCATTGCAGCAGCTGCAAGCAATATCATCTGGAAATTATGCCGGGCAACAGTAATAGCAAAGAGATGAAGTACATTTTGAAATATGAGGAAAGCCAAAAACTGAGCTTCTTCCACTTCCATACCATTGATTCATTAATGTCAAATTCTCTCGCAGCTGCTCTATTCCCTTGTTGTTGCAGTTATTAATGACTAACCTCGTATTGTGGATGGATTATCTCAGTTGTTCTCCTGACTGAAGTTTGATCCATTTACAGCATCCTGCCATGCGATTTGTCCCTAACCATCAGGAACCCTTGCGTTAACTTTTATCGAGTGGAAAAAAGTTTGGCATTCATCCTCCAGCTTCACTGCGTTAATGTTATGCTAACATAGCTGTGTCGCTAGCGATCACATAGCACATCATTATATACCAGCTAGTCCAACTTCAGCAACTCTATAAAAGTCACTGCTGTGTAGTTTTCTGTCTTCATTTATGTTGGAAGCGATGGCAGAGCTGTACGTTTAAATTTTTCAGAAATCTCTCAGTCAGAACATGCTTTATGATGTTTGGGTGGAAACTAGCAAGCTAACTTCCTGCTAGCTTCTAAATTCTGTTTTCAGGGAAGCCTGATGTTAAACTTGATTGTTACACCTGATAAAGCAGGACGCTGATCATTTTATTAAAGATGAAAGTATTTAGACAGTTTTTAACTCTCAGTGATGGCGCAGTGTTCGTTTGACTTTGGGAGTGTTGTGGACAGAGTTTTGGACCCAGATTACTCTGCGAGGCTCCTGACTACAGTAGCCATAATGCTCCGACAATCTATCAAGCGGTGTGGCCTCGTAGCTTACGAAAGTCGTACTTAAACATTTTTTGACAGATTTTTGAGCACTGTGTACCACATAAAATCAGTTCGAGGTCAGTAAGCACAACCAGAATTCATACATAAGGCGCACCAGATTATAGGATTTGAAGTGCGCCTTATAGTGCAGAAGATACGGTATACAGAAGAAAAGAATATATCGCGATATATATCGTTACCCAGGGCTCTAGACTAACTTTTTGCCATGGGCGTACCGGTACGTCTAACTTTAAAAAGTTAGGCGTACCGGCACAAAGGTTAGGTGCACACAAATTTTATAATAATTTATATAATATAATGTGTTTTTCTGGATACACTGTGCTTTTTCAGCATTCAAAGATTGATGACACCGTGTCAGAGCACTGGCTATGAATTTCAGAAGGATCAGGCCTTAACTTAACAGAAAAGTTAGCAATAGTTCTTTTCCTATTACAGCTACATCCACTTCTGTCGTGCCTAGGCTGCTCACTAGGGCTGGGTATCATCACTGATTTCTATAATCCATTCGATTCCGGTTTTCAAAGTCCCGATTCAATTCAACTTAGCCTCAGACAGTCAGAAATATTATAATTCTGATCATTTATCAATACTGACTTCATCAGAATTGTGAACATCACAGCAGATGCCTTTGAGTGAAAGTAACTGAGAATAAAACAGAAAAACATGAAGGAGATTTTCCTGGTCTGGCTTTTTATAGCAGATAACCTTAAAAATATTCTACAATGTTCTGCATATAAAGTTTAAATTTCTTCAGTATTGAACAACAGAAAAAATAGGCTTTCTTGTCCGAGGTCATTTAAGTGAAAAAAAGAAAAAGACAGCAGCCGACAGCGCTGTAAACAACGGTAGACTGGTGGGTAATAAGCGAATGAATAATACAGAAAACAGAGATTGGAGACGGGAAACTGTTCTTGAAGTACAGAGAGAGATAGAGAGAGAGCTGTACATGAAGTGTGATTTTAATAGTCATGGAAGCAAAACAGCAAAATTCATGACGACATTGATCAAATGTGAAGCGCAGTTTGCTGCTTCTTTTGCTGCTGGCTCGGTGAATTTTGGTTGGAGAGAAACAAAACCTGCAGCTCAGAATCAGCGCAAAAAGACGTAATCACAGCGCGGACCGGACGCATCAGAACCGCTAAGCTCCGACAGCGTGTCCGTCTACGGGCCGTCGGGTGAGAAAGCCGAGAAAGACAAAGTTGATTCTGATGCGTCGGTCCGTTCTGTGTTTACGTCTTTGTGTGGAATCCGTGTACCTGCTCTCATTTGCTGTTTGGTTGTTGTTGAAATGGTTTTGTGAGCTTTAATCTGAGAATCTGGCGTTTCTGGCAAAACACAGTTATATTTAAAAGTCGATTCAGGATTTAATTAATTGATATCGCTTTATTCAAGCTACTCACCTCCCACTTCCACCTGCACTTTCAACTGGACCACGGCCAATCAGAGAGGTCCCGCCCCTGACTATCTCTGATTGGTTTAGTCCACGACAGGGGCATAATGTGTGTCTGTTGTTGACCACAGAGAAGGTTGCAGATTTTTTTTTTTTTTTTTTTTTGCTACCCGAACATTTGGTCGCACAGGTGCAACCAAATTTTTTTTTTTAGTCGCACCACTGAAAAATGTGGTCGCATTTGCGACCAAATTGGTCGCACTCTAGAGCCCTGTTACCGCACATGCTTCAAATTTAACCGCGATATGGAATTTAGGCCATATCGGCCAGCCCTTGGTAGGTGGCATCATGGCTCTTCTTTCCATTTTGTTTGTTTCATTTTCCAGTCGATTAAAGGATGATGTGAAACATAAACCTTCTTCTGCTAGCAAGTTCGGCAATGTAGTCCACACATTATATAACAGGACATACCTGAAATGTACCTCTTCAGTGTCAGCAAAACTTTTGATTCAGCAAAACAGCCGAAACTAGACCTCAAGAAAAGACAATGTTTGGAGGTCATTCTGGTAGATGGCTGACATTTTTATTCAGTGTCTTTGGTACTGGTATATAGCCCATAGAGGGCGCTCAGAATAAAAGTCTGAATTGACCAGTTATAAAATGCAGATAATTTTAGAGACAGACTTTAACACAGAGTTCACCGACCTCAATCTGTTTATTGATAAATGCATTGATCCCAAGGGCTCGGTGAGCAGCAGGAATGAAGAGGAAGGCTGAACCCTCCTGCCTTCAACTGCTCTCTTTTACAGACAGCAGTCCATGAATTATACAGATCCGGTGAGGGCATCTATTATTGAAGTGAAGACGAACAAAGTGTGTTGGTGGAAATAAACTAAAAGCATTTAAAGTATTCTTGGATGTTTCACAGTATAGCCCTGAATCTAACACACACACAGCCCAGTGCTGATTGTGTGTGCGGGAGCAGAGATAAAGAGGACTGACAGCCGACTCAGAGCACTCTGCACAGAACAGGAAGAGGAGAGGGTCGGATTAGACAAGGCGAAGCTTTAAATTCGTCTTTGAGGCTGGAGTAGACACACACACACACACACACACACAGTTCTCCTGTGTTTTGTTGGCACTGCTTGCTGCCACTGGGTTGTCGTCTTTCAGGGAACGCACAAACATTTATAACACGAACACACATGCAAACACACTCGGTCTCAGTCTCTGGAGACAGAGCCCGACCTGCAGACAGAAGAAGCTACTGTAAATATTTATACACAGAACATGTGTGCCACTCCACTGTGTACTGTGCGTGTGTGTGTGTTTGCACATTTTGCACAGATACAGATTTTATTCTGTTTAATATTTTAACATCTGTTTTTTTAACAGGTGTATTCTCCTCATTTCTCCTCATTCACAGCTCAAAATGATCCTTATTATTCGGAGCCTTTCAGTTCCTCTTCTGAAGCGAGCTTTTTTAGCTCCTCCCCTTTAAGCAAGTTTTCTTCTGATTGGCTGTCCCTCACAAACAGGCCCATTTGAACAGCAGGTGCATGGGACTTCTGTACCTGAGATGACGATATTAGGGATATCATATTAGGGACATGATCAAAAGTGGGTCAACGACCTTCTTGACTCCCACCAGGCCTCAGATACCTGATTAAAGAAGTCCAGTCACTTTTCTTTCCAAGCTCCTTAGATCACCATGACCTGGATGACTGAGAACCTCCACAGCCAGTAAGGAAATCTGCTCCCTATGACATCATAAAGAACCAAGATTAGAAAAACTAGGGGAGACTACGGCTGCTCAATTAATCGAATTTTAATCACGATTACGATCTGGGCTTTCAACGATCATTAAAAATGACTGAGCCGATTATTAGCCCCTCCCTCTTTTATCCGCGACACATTAAAGGCCGGTCCGTGAAAATATTGTCGGGCATAAACCGGTCCGTGGCGCAAAAAAGGTTGGAGACCGCTGATTAAGAGGACCCAAGGGAAGCTCGGAAAGCTAAGCAGAAGTTATTTGGAGAGGAGAGTGACTGCTGTTGGTTGAAAAGAGAAGTAAAAAAAAAAAAACTTCAGTGGTGTTGCACACTATTTTATATTATTTTTTAAAGTCATTGTTAACCCTTTAAATCCGGTCAGAGCAGCACGCTCCGTTTTGTGTAACTATTTTTAAATCCCTGTAGAACCTGAACCGTGTAAGCTAGCGCAATAATTTGTTTGCATATGAAACCGGAGGAGTTGTACTTACAACTTATGCCATCAGCTTGTCCTCGGTCACGGTTTCGTTCCACATAAAGCTTTGCAAAAATTGCATAAAAAGCGCTTGCAGGAACAAAAACATAATATTCCAGAAACACGCTTTGCCGATCCGATCAGCTGTTCGTAACACTTCCCACATTGAAAAAGTCGTCAGCCCGAACTATCACATGTCCGCCATTTCCTGGCCGAAACCGGAAGTGATGTCATTTTTGCGGAAATGTAGTTTTCTACTTGTAGGCCTTAAAAACCTATACTGGTCATGTTTGACTTTTCTGAATAGTTTCTGGGATGCTTAGAACTCGAATTGCACAGCTGGAAATAGTTTATTTTGATGCTGTTTTCTTTGCAAATTTGCATCATAGGATTGTTTTTTTGTTTTTCCTGCAGTGTATATAAAAATTGGTGTATCTCCAAAATAAAACTATGAAGACACTCAAAATAAGTTTCCTGTTGTTGTAAACTATTTTTTGCAACTTTTTGGTATTTAAAGTTTTGAGGGATAAACCTCTTAAATTTCTCCAAGTAGAAATATATGTAAAAAAACAAAAACGATTTTCAATTTTCTTGTAGTTTATTGCACTTTTTTGCAATTAATGTAGTTACTATGGCCTTAATGCATACATATTATTAAAATATGGGCTATAACAGTTATATAGCAACTTGAAATGCTCCCACAAATGGCACTACAGCATGTAAAAATATAATATAAGCTCTGGCTTTAAAGGGTTAAATAAATATCGTCAAATAATCGAGATCTCAATTTCAGTGAAAATAATCGTGATTATCATTTTTGCCATAATCGAGCAGCCCTAGGGGAGACTGAGGGTTTAGAGCATTCTGAATCCCAAGTTTTTGTCTTAGGGGGATTATTTGTGCATATACTGACCTCATCATTTGAATTCTGAGCAGCTCTGGAACATGTGATACATGACAGAAAATAAGTAAAAAACTGTACATCCATATGATAAAAGTGAATAGTTAAAACTACACTTACTGGTTTCCCACACTTAAGCTGGACTCAAGTTTGTAATCCAATTATGTTTGGCAGCTGCTGTACTATTATTATTATTATTATTATTATTATTATTATTATTATTATTTATTACTCGTGGGAAATATCTTTGCTCTTAGTTTGAAAGGGGAATTTTTACACATTCCTGGTAAAAATTGCAGCCGTCCCTCTTTATCTGTCGCTAATATACCTGCAGCTGATCGTTGTGAGTCTAAACTGTAGACCAGTGCATTTATTTTAAACCTGTAGTTAGCAATACATTCACAGTTTGTATAATACAATGTAATGTATTCTACAAATGTAGAATACATTTTTTAAAAGGATTAGGGCACTCGGTAGTTGTAAAAATGACAAGGGGGCAGTATAATTAAAAGGACAGTCTTTAAAGCAAAAATAATGATCAACTGTGAGCTGATTACAGGGAAGCAGAACTGACAGTTGGGTGGATGAAGGTTTTATTAGAAGAAATCAGAGTTTGGGTTGCTGGCAGCCCCCTCCTCAAGTGAGACCCCCCACTTCCCACTTGCCTCCACAGTGTGAATTATTCAGCAGCTGAGAGACCCTGTCTCGTTCCGGGCCTGATGCTAATGCATTTTTGACATCTTGCAATGGATTTTCAAAGAGGTTTCAAAAGCAAACATTGAGTTTTGGCCCAGCAGCAGTGATCCGAGTCTTAGAAACCCGGGGATGTCTGCTGCATGCGTGTCCGTTCATATAAAGACTTTGCGTCTACGGAGGTCGCAAGCATCTTGGTCCTCATCGGAGAGGTGCGGGCGGATGCTGGCAGCATGCCGCTGTGACTCTCGGCAGCGTCGGGACACCGTGTCATCACCTCCTCACGGTGCCCTGGGGCTCTGAGGAGGGAGAGGAGGAGCAATGATGGAGGTGTTAGTCATTCAGTAGTGACCTCCTTCTCCTCCAACCTCCTCCTCCGCCACATGACTTCTCTTTGAACTGACATCCTCTCCTCTCCAGCCTCTCTCTAGGCCCCGGGGAGAAGTCTCATCCCTGCTTGTTTCCTCTCTGCTCGCTCTTGTTTTGCAGCCTTTACTCTTCTTGGTCCTCTATGAACTAATCAGAGCTGGAGTTTGAGATTCAGAAGTCTTAATTTGCTCTGTCTTTTACCTCCAGCTAAATGACATTGTAAATGTAATTTATGAAATTTCTAGAAAGCAGCTTTTCTGCTGAGATTATTCCATATAATTACAGAACAAAAGGGAGGTCGTTCTTAGTCTCAGAGTGCAAAATGAAGCAGTTTTGTAAAAGCTATTGGAGTGTCTCAGTTCCACACACGGTGTCCTTGGGCGATGGTGGGTTAGGCCATGAGCGAGACGAGTGTGGGACTCTCAGGTAATCTTTTTTACACTAAGGGTAGCACATGTGAAGGCGAAAGATTTAAATAAGCTGCAGTGTCTGTACCTAAAACTGCCTTTCTTCTAGTGGCCACTAGAGGCTGCCTACAAAAGTGACTCTGTCGCATTTAAAATGTACAACTTTGAACTCTGTAGATAGACTGCACTACATGGTAGCTGTATGGAGTCGGGGTGGTGGGGTTGTTGTTTGTAACTCATTCATATATTTAGTTATACTGTTGAACACTGTTGGCTGAGATCATGTTGGAATATCAGATGCTGGATGAAAGTTGTTTTTTACAATATTTTTCGGTGGCTTCATAAGAATGTCAGCATCTTGAGTATGTTAAACTTATCCAAAACTTACCTCGCTGACCCATTCCTGTTTTATCAGGTCACATCACAAACGTGATCACCATCAGTGAGATGATACAATCGTCAGGTTTTCTCTCCACAGGCCCTTAACGGCTTCGTTCTGGTGGTCACGGCTGAGGGGATCATCTTCTTCTGCTCTCACACCATCCAGGATTACCTCGGCTTCCATCAGGTAACGAATTCCTACAACTGATGATTAAACCGAGGTCAGACTTTGGATTACATGATGTTGTTATGGTTACAGCAAGAAGACAGAGTGTTGTGTCTCCTTGTTTCTAGCTAATGGTATCAGTCAACAAATCTGTTAACTCTTAAGAATGTGATGGCAAAGTAAAAAAAAGTATACCTCAAGAGGTTTCTATGTCTTTATTTTGCTTTTTATGTGGACGCTGGGTTTATCAGCATTGTATACAAAGATACTACAGAACCTTATAAAACACATCCTCAAATTCAAAAAACTGAATTTTATTTATCAAAGCACAGATTTGAAGAATGAACCATTTGGAGCTTCGACTCAGATAAAGGTACACAGCAAAGCAGAATCCCTGCAAGAAGTAGGACAGGCCCTGGAGTGAAGATGCTGGAGTTTGGTGGAAATTTGGATGAGGATCTGAGTGACCCTTGTTGTCCACTCGTTTGGTCATTCCTGCTCTTTTTGCCTTTGGTTATTTTCCTGAGATGAAGTAGATTGCGAGAGCAGCAAGAGGATTGAAGGAAGCGCACATATGGAACGGGAGGTTTAATCCAATTGGCTTCACGACGAGGCGACACTGCGTCCAGTCTAATCTCATTCTGGACAACGCGATTATCAAATTACCCAAAGTCTTTCTATCTGCGTCTAAATCTGGCCTGCAGGTTTAGATATTCACACAGTGTATGTGAGCATACTGTAAACAAACACACACGGATCGGGGTGTGAACGTGACCTTTCACCCCTCACTTCCCCATCCACCTGAGGCCCATCACTTTGCGTTTACCAAACAAGCTCAAATCCGGGGTGAAGCTGCCGTTCCTGCTCACGTGCAGTGTTTGGAAACAAGCCAACGTAGGGTGACACCCAGGAGACCCCAATCGCACGATTAAGCAACACAGCTGAGGGACACGAGGAGGATTTGTTTTCCTACATAACATGCACAACACAATGTGACAGGACAACCATTGGGCTTAATAAAACCAGCGACACAAGTTATGAAGGAGTGCAGACAATTGAGGTTTAATTAGCAGAGAGAATGAAATATCTCGCTCCAGGGCCTGCCAAAGTTAACCCCCATGTGCTCAGGAGCAGTCTTAGGTTCAGGTTACTTTATTTGTACTTATAAGTAGATTTGGTTCACAGACGGTGAGTCATCAACAGATAAGCATGATACAACATAATAGAGAAGTAAATCCATACCCCATCCTGTGAGATATAAAACCACAAAGCTACAGGACTGTACTCCCACGTCCTGAAGGAAGAAATCGAAGCTCACTTCACAGAGGGTGTTAGACAAGTTTCTGCTCTTATAAAATAAAAGCAAAATAAAAAGAGGATCCTCTGACTTATCAGATAGAATCAGTCCTGGGGTTTTTATCATGTGTTTGTGAAGTTTTGTTTTGTTTTTTTGTTTTTTAAATTTTGGTTTCTAATTTTGTTCTGGTGCTGTTAATATTCTTGTGCCTGATCTCCTCACTGTTTGTTTCTACTTTCTTTTTATCAGTTTAATCCCTGGTACTGGTTCCCTATTTTGTCTCTAGTTTAAATCACTTTAGGTTGATTAGCTCTTGTTTAGTTGTGTCAAATTGTATATCCGATCTTATCTGGATGTATAGTTATTTGCTATTTTATTTTGGTAGTCTCTCGACTCATGTGCCCTGTATTGAGTTTAACTTCCTTTGTTTCATTCCCGACCGGTTTTCCCCGGGCTTCGTTCCCCTGTGTGTTTATTGTCCGAGTCTCCACTTGACCTTTGTTCTTGTTCTTCCTGGTTTCAGCCCTGCAGAGGTTTTGGTCTTTTTTTGTTGTTCCTGTGAACAATCAGCATTAAAGCTGGATTTTGAGTTTTTGTCTGCTGAGTCCATCTCTTACCTCCCATGCAGCCATACCCTGACACATGATGCGTGAAAGGACGGAAGCAGAAAGTCTGGCTTATCAGAGAAAGTCGATAAACACCACCATGATACCCGTTATCTCCAACTGACAGGCTAACGCAAAGAAATACAATAACAGTCATCTTCATATCCTCTCAGGTTATTCCAGAAAGATCAGTTCCTCCCACCTGACTCCTTCTGAATTATCACTTGCTTTGTTTTTTATAACTTCACTCATTTTTAATGATGCTATGCAGAATTTTATCCTCATACTCTAAATATTTTTGCACGCAGGCATGTTATTCCTCGTGACTTCCAAAGACAAAATTTAGTTTCTGTAGCTAACTATCATGGGAAGTGTCATAATTACACTCTAGCTGGGAAATCTTTGGGTCAAAGTAATTATATTTTGAATGTGAATGTAGTTCATTGCTATAAACTAGAGAAACAACGTTGGTTTTTCTCTGGTTTTATTATTTCTTTTAGCCGCTTTCTCACATATTTGTATACAGGATAAATAATAAGAGTGAAGGTAACATCCATTCATCAGCTGCAGTATTGGCTGTATGATATGAACTCCTTCTCTTGGTTTGATGTTTGAAACGCATTTCATGTCACACTTCAACCTGTCAACATTCCTCTCTGTGACCCCGCGCTGACCCCTCCCACAGTGGGAGGAGGGTGGAGTGTTGTTTCACTGGGGTCCAAAGCCAGGTCGTGGCAGGTCTGGACAGCAGATATGGGAGTCGCAGCAGGTCTCTGGCTCAGATTCAGCTCTTTGAAGCAAAGTCGCAGTGACACTTGATTTCTCTTGGCTCCACTTCAAGGCAAACGGAATCAAGCGCACCTCAGGGTACCTCCTGATAGTGCCTGCTCCACCAAAACATCCACCTTTACTCATGGGGTCTTTGGTCTGCATTACTGTATAAAATAAAAAAGTTAATTAGGCTTAAAATTTGACTTGTGTTCCACCTTGACTGACCTTTAAATTCTTCTTCTCTGTCCTTTTAGACTGATGTGATGCACCAGAGTGTGTTTGAGCTGATCCACACTGATGACCAGCAGGAATTCAAGAGAAACCTGCACTGGGCCCTCAACCCCCCTGTGAGCCTCGAACCCCCAACAGATCCTCCAGGTCTGCTTCACGGAGACAGTCTGGTTCACTAAACTAGAGTAGAGAGGGTAAAATAAAACCGAAGTCTAGGCCAGAGTAATGAGAGTGTTCTTGTTAGCAAGGCAGTAAACCTGATCCGGAAGGACTTCTCTGAGCAGCCGTCACAAGATAAGAGATAAGAGAAACTTTATTTATTAAGTTTTGAAATTCTTGTGTGACCCAAATTATAACAGCAGGGATTAAATAAACAACAACTTTTATTTATATAGCACACTTAAAGACCATGGGTACACCAAAGTGCTTCACAATAGTACAGCAGATTAAAACATCAATAATAAAAGACCATTAACAATGTCCCAAATATGCTAGCAGGTCAATAGCATTAATTACGCAAGAATAAAAGTTAAATAAGGTATAAATATCAAATCATAACCAATAGAAACACATGGATATTAAGTGAAGGGATAAATACAATGGTAACTAAGTAAAATGAAGATAGTATTGGAGTGAGGTATAGGATACATGCATTAACTAACCGGAAAAGCAAGGTTAAATGAGTGAGTTTTTAGTCGTGATTTAAATGTTTGGATGAAGTCGGATGTGCAAATAGCAATGGGAAGGTTGTTCCACAAATTCGATGCAACCAAGGAAAATGCATGGTCACCTATGGTCTTACGGCGAGATTTAGGCTGTACGAAGAGTAATTGGGCTGATGATCTGAGGGCTCTCCCAGGTGTGTATGGTCTAAGGAGTTCAACCAGATAGCTAGGCGCAGTATTGTTTAGGATTTTAAAGGTAAGTAGCAATATTTTAAATTCAATACGGTATTTGATAGGGGGCCAGTGCAAATCAGCAATGACAGGGGTGATAGAGGCAAACCTTCTGGTTCCAGTCAAAAGGCGTGCCGCAGCATTTTAGACAAGCTGCAATCTATGGAGAAGGGCAGATTGGAGACCGAAGCAGAGGGAATTACAGTAGTCCAATCTAGAGGTCACAAAGGCATGAATAATCTTTTAAGATCCTTGTGCGGTATATAATGCTTAGCCTTAGAAATAAGACACAGTTGGTAAAAGCTAGATTTGACTACAGAGGACAGTTGTTTATTGAATTTGAAAGAGCTATCCATCAGAACACCTAGATTGCTAACAGTGTCAGAGAAGAAAGTGGCAAGGGATCCAGCTAGTTGGCCCCGGGGGGATATGACTGTCAAACACCACAATCTCAGTTTTCTTTTCGTTTAGGATAAGGGAGTTGCCCAAAAGCCATTCTTTGACTTCTCTCATACACTCTAGGAAGCAGTGCAGTGACAGTGCGACATCATCAGTTAGCCGGAAGTAAATTTGTATATCATCAGCATAACAATGAAATGAGATGTTGTATTTTTCAAAGATAGAGCCTAGAGGTAGTATATACAGTGAGAACAATATGGGGCCCAACACAGAGCCTTGAGCACACCACAGCAGGAAGATGCAACAGAAGAAGAACAGGTACCCAGAGTCACAGAGAAGGACCTGTTTGAAAGGTACGATTTAAACCAGTTAAGGGCGTTACCTCTAATGCCCACTGTATGTTCTAGCTTCGTTGGTAGAATATTATGGTCCACCATGTCAAAGGCTGAGGACAAGTCCAATAAAACTAAGACCGCGGAGCGTCCTGAGCCGGCAATTAGGGAGAAGATCATTAAGGACTCTCAGCAGAGCTGTTTCAGTGCTATGACGTGGTTGAAAGACAGAGTTTGGAAATTGGCCTATAATTCGCAGGGTCATTATGATCAAGACTCCTTTTTTTTGAGGACAGGCTGCACTACAGCATGTTTAAAGGCTGATGGGACACAGCCCGAAAACAATGATGAATTCATTAAAGATAGAATACTAGGCCCAATTGCATTAAAACCATCCTTGCTAATGTGAGATGGGAGGATATCGTGTACAGAATTGGTATTTTTCAGTTGTTCAACTATAGACCCTGTGCACGAGAAAAACTCTAACTTCCGGATTTAGGGTTGTATATTTCCGGTAGCTTTACTTTGCGGTCAATCGCTACTGCGAAGATGTACTCCAAAATAATGTCCAAAACACGAAAACAGAAAGATCGCGTTAAGTTACAAAGATAAGAAGGTGGGAACGCTCACCATTACTGTGTCATAAAAAAAATCAAATGATCAATTTTGATGCTTAAAGAGTTTAGATCGATCGGTTGTTTACATCACTCAACACAAGCAGAACTGCATTACAAACTGCAAAAGAAGACACATCGTTCGCATTAAGAAGCACATCTCTCTAAAGTGACAGTTCTTATGATTTAAAAAGGCAAATGTTCAGCATTCAAACTACAGGTGAACAATAGTCAAAGCCAGATGTTTCCCCTGTTATGTCGATATCAGCTAGTCAAGTACACACCTACACAGCATGTCAACAAACCGTGAAAAAAAGCCACAAAAAAAATAAATGAATGATTGCTGGTAGGGCTGCACGATTTTGCATAAAATGAGAATCACGATTTTTTGGCTTAGAATTGAGATCACAATTCTCTCACGATTCTCTTTTCCAGTATAAATATTTATTGCGCTTATTAACTGCACATCAACTTCGTAACAGTTTAGACTGAACATGAAAACAATAAATAAACATAAAAACAACAAATGTCTCACGTTTTGCCGTAGCCGCAAAATGTTGTACTGCTTGAAATTCCGTCTCCACCGTTGCTCGACACTGCGTGTATAGAGCAGGTAGTGCAACAATAGAAAAAGAGTTGCGGGACGGCACTGTGTAGCGTTTGTCTAGGGTGTTGATCATTTTCCTAAATCCCTCGTTTTGCTCAGTGTTGATGGGAGCCATATCTTTGGTCAGGTGATAAGTGATAGCCTCCGTAATTTCTTTGTGCCTGCGGGAGTTCGACGTGTATAGGGAAGCGCTGTATAAGGTTCCCGTTATTGATGTTTGGGTGGTTGACCGGGACGGATTTTCTCCTGTCACTTTCTCGTCATCCCTGACGTGCTCTCCGTTGTTTTTTCCCTGCTAATTTTAGCATCACATGGCACAGCTTCTGTACCACGTGGTATAAGTGAGCGCTTGTTTTCATGCAGATTACGTCCCGGATCAAAATGCGGTACAATCGTCGTCGTCTTTTTTTTTTTTTTTAAATCATTGTAATTTGGAAATGAGATCGCACATAAGTATGAATCGAGATTGCTGGTAAGGGTTTCTATACGTTAGTATTTACGAAGGTTATGTTGTCACTTACCTTCAAAATTACAGTGGTCCCTCGCAGGTTCACTTTCGCGGCCTCGCTTTTTTACAGTTTTTTTTGAGCAAGTTTTCATGCTTTGTTTTTTTGGGGGTTTTTTTTCTACACATCGCATTCTGTTCTGCGTCCTGATCGGCTGCAGACCATTGTCGATCTCCTCCGTGCCGTCTCGCCTGTACAGTACAGAATCGCTGCATCTATCGCTAGCAGTGTGACTCTAAAGTGCTGTACTGTATGTTTTTTCCCCAACAAACAACAATGTCGACGAAACGTCTTACACCGTCAAAGGCACCTGCGGTAGCACCCAAAAGGCAGAGGAAGCTAACCATCGCACAAAAAAATTGGACTTCTGATTCACTGATTCATTAATGATTCATTAATGTTGAAGTCTCTCACAGCTGCTCTATTCCCATGCTCTGGACCTGAAAACAGGGTTTGACCTTTGGTTTCATTCTATAATACTGGACTTATTTTTCTACAAAGGTTTGAACTTTGAGAGTGTTTAAACAAGAAAGAAAAGTGTGAAACTGTTCATGCCTGTATGAGAAAAGTGTATAAAGTGTGTAGTGAGGGGTTTTACAGCTTTAAAATATCTATAATAATTGTAAAAAATAAAGCTGGCTACTTCGCGGATTTCATCTATCGCGGGTTATTTTTAGAACATAACACCCGCGATAAACGAGGGACCGCTGTTTACAAATACTGAGAAATATAGAACTTGAATCCTTTCTCTCTGTTGCTCTGAGGCATGGGGGAACAATATCGACAGGTGGATAAAAATCATCTACAGATATATTCCGTAAATGCCCAAGACATCTCGAGAAATGTAAATCGCAGCTTGATTCATCTATTTGGTTGACTTGTTTTGGAAAAAACGGCCGTAAACAAGGAGCGAGTATCACACTGGAAACGAAGCGCCCTACAGGAGTTTCCCCACCGGAAGTAGCATATGCTAAGGTGCACAGAGTCTATTTGCTTAAGGGTAGGGAGTGATGGCTCAAACTGATTAAAAGTTGATAAACATCCTGAGATGGAAACAGGGCTCACCACTGAAGAGTGTGGAGACTTAAGAGATGAAATTTTATCTGTGAAATAATTTAAGAATTGTGTGCAGAGAGCCGGGGAGGACACCCTCGGTATTTCAGGACAGGGACTGACCACTGAGTTAAAGATTTTAAATAGCGTTCAAGGGTTATGTCCATTAGTCACAATAATGTCTTACAAGAAAGCTGCTTTAGCCATTTTAGCAGCGTATTGAAATTTCAGACGGCTCATACGTAGAATGTCAAAAGATACCTGGAGCTTATCTTTTTTCCACCTCCTCTCAGCTCGGCAACACGCACGTCGTAGGGCACGTGTAAAGTCGTTTAACCAAAGTTGAGGTGCCACAACGTCAAGGATAGAGGAGCATGTGGATAACAAAGAATTTGCAAAGACATCAGCCATAGGAGGTATGGAACAGTCAGTAACAGAGGGTGCAGAATTAAAGAAGGCCACAGAAAAATTTGCCACAGTTTTAGGATTGATTGAAATAAAGCAGAATAGCTCAACACATAAAACACAATATGAAAAAAAAGGAAAGGTAAAGTGAAAGCCCAAACATCAACAAATGTATCCTTTACTAGAGCCAGCATAGGATTTTTAACACCAATACTGATATTTGGTGATTTTAAAATATAGGCCAATATTCTTTTCCCTAATATTTGTCACATGTAAGTTTTTTAATTATTTTGTTTATTATTTACTAAGATAATACGACTATATATGATGCATAAGATAGTTACAGGGTTTTTACCCATCGCTTTTAAATTTTTTAAATTTTTATTTATCAGCCGTTGTAAATGCTGATACTATCTGACATATCAGCTGACATATCAGCAAATAGCTAATATCGTCCGATGTATAAGTTGGGCTGTAATGTACACATCTTTCTTTTTTTCCCTCTGTCTAACAGAAACCAACATTAGCCTAACAAATTTCCAAACAAGTTGTGCCAACCCAACCAGGGTTCTTTGTGTATTTAGAAAGAATGCACAGTGATGAGATTGAATGCAAGAGGTGGGAACTTAGAAATTTCATCGACTGACCCTGTTGAATGCATTTGTAGGGAGGAGAATATTTAAATCAGACATGCAGACCGATTTACTGATGTTTATGACACACAGTTTACTAATTGTTTTATTTTTTGCACTTGCTAATGAAATTAACTGACTGCGCCTGTGTTTAGAAAACAGCGTAACTTTTGTTAATCACCCATAAAACTAACCACACCTATCAGCATTATTTGAGTATTGTGCTCACACGATATTTTTCTCAGTTTACTATATATGGCTCATAATATCAGGACTCTCACTTAACATTAAGTCAGATCAAATGAGGGATTTCTGATTGGGATATTTCAAATTAAAGACTCATAAAACAACTTACAACATAGTCCCTTTTTCTTAGTTTCGTTAATTAAAGTATGACAAAAGCTTGGCATTGAGCATAGATCATAGCTCATAATCAGGCCAAGTTAGTGGCAACAGAAACGGATAACACACTCCAAATGCGGCTTCTTCAGTTATATATCTATTGGCTTAACACTGGATTACAAATGGCTCCAATTACATTTGGTAATTGTGGTCCAATTAGAATTACAAATCTCCCGGCAAGCATAAATAACATATATATAGAAAGACTTTCGTGTAAATGTTATTACAGCTGTGGATGTACTGGCTAAGTATGGTGTTGTTATGAAGCACTGAAAGGCCGAAGATGGTTTATTTCTGTAAAAACTGTAGAGCTGAAAGATCAAATCCAGTCGAGAGAGAGAGGAGATGTGCTGGTTTCTGCTGAACCAAGGTCACGGAGAGGCCAGAAGAGGTGACCTTTGACTAAACCCTCTCGAGAGTTGGTCTAAATGTTATAGTGCATGCACACAAAAGAAAACACACAGGAGACTGCACATCAGCCACTAAACCACAACTCACAGTTGATTTCACAGCACACATCCATGGAGGTACATCAGTCTTAGTTGAACAGTCACTCAGTGTAGATTGATGGACTTGAAATCGCTTGGAAACGACAGTACACAGTGGTGGTGGGGTGATGATTTGGGCTTGCTGCACAGTTAAGAGCTGTGCATAAACAAAAGCCTGCAAAACTCAATGAACTCAAGTGCTGAATGGAGACTGGGCCATAATGGATCCACTGAGAGACTGATAAAGTCATACGGAAAAGATTATTTGATTATGTCCTGATAAAAACCTTAGAACAGACAGAGGGTGTACGTTCTTGTTACAGTGACTGTATATATATATATATACACCCACACGGTAAAAATATCATTTAAAAATATCGTTCTCAGATGGGAAATCGGTGTCGACCTCTTCCTGCCTGGTGAGCTACAATCCCGAACAGCTGCCCCCTGAAAACTCATCCTTCCTGGAGCGAAGTTTCGTCTGCCGCTTCCGCTGTTTGTTGGACAATTCCTTCGGCTTCCTGGTGAGACGCTTTTTGCGTTATTCTTTAGATTTTAACAATTTAACAAGGAAACAGATAAAAGTTAACATCTTCGATTTTATTTTCCCTCATTCCAGTGTTAGATGTTTATATTCAATGTGAACAAAAGTCTGTTTCAGATAACTGGAAAACACTCACTTTCAGGCATTTTTTTCTATTCATGGATAAGTGTGACCTCATAGAGTGCTCCACCCTCCTGCTGCAGAAAGGATTTTTAAATAAATATGTTAAAAATGTGTTTTGAGGCCTGTTACTTAAGGGTGTACATAAAAACAGTTTTTGTGCTTTGTTAATTTCGTCATGCGAATGATGCAGATTTGTCTTTGCAGAGTTTTCCTTTTATTTTTTTCTATAACTGCAAGCAGACAGCCCACAGAGTCTTATTATGCAGTATTCTGCATCTTCACAGAAATAATTATGGACAGTTTTGGGGTTTTTTCTGCTGGTTCTTAAAAACAAGCTGTGAGGTTTACACCGAGCTGTGACTTTTGCACACCGCTACACCCTACTGTACTGCCGGCGGTATGGCGTGCCACCTCGGCGATCACCATCGGCGATCAGAAGCTACCATTTACTCCCATAATCCTCCTTAGGAGAACCTCGGGGTCGTGGGGAAAAAAAATGCCCTTAATCCTCGCCACCACCCACAGCAGGTGAGAGCAGCTCTGGGGGAAAACTTGCTCAGTCAGAATGGACACTTCAGACAGGCCACTGCCGCTCCCACCAAGAAAAGCATAATGTGGTTGAGTGGTGGAGATTTTTAGGGCTTTTAAGTTAAAAGTTACAAAAATAATATTTTAATAAATAAATAAAAAATATAGATTGGAGCGGAGGTGAGGGCAGCTTCTTCTATTTGATTAAAAATGTATTATTGTTCTATGAAACACCTGAAGGCTTGCACATGCAGGAGAGAGTTAAAGGTGTTGGTTGTCTTGCTCCAAGGTACTTCAGCAGGACTTGTGGTGGGTTTTGAACCAGCTTCGTCTTCCCTCTCACACGTGCATTTGCGTGAGCAGTAAGCCAGGTTTCTGCCGCGGTCTACCGGTTGCTATGGCTTTGTTTTCTGTAATCCCTCCTGCTATTCGGGGCTAGATTCCTGACATCACGGCCGCAGGCTCTGAAACCCACCAAGGTCAATTAACCAGAGCTAACAGAGGAGGAGGAGGAGGACAGGGAGGAGGGGTCTTCACATGAGATGCAGCAGGGTGAGAAAAGGACAGCAGACAGGAGAAAGTGTTTTTAGGTTTTTGTGAGGCTGTAAAAACCTCCCTGCGGGCTGCTGATCCAACCATTCTGCTCTGTTACAGCCTCCCTGAGGCTTCTCTGATATTTACTGAACTTCCATTATCAGAAACCTTTAGCTATGAAGGATGGAGGTGGATTCAGGTGACAACAAAACATGTTAACAACACGTTAAAGTTTACATCATCAACTTATTGCTGGGTGTTGCTTTAAAAACATCATCCTTTAGGGCTTGTTCCTAATATTTTGATATTAGGGATTAGCTCTAAGGTGCCCCCACCCACCTGCTGTTCAAACCTTCTGTTTGCTAGGCATAACCAATGAGAAGACACTAAAGAGCTAAATCCTCTCCATATCTCACCAACACATTTGACACTGACCACAGTTGCTGTTGTTATCTCTGCAAGCTGCTTTGCAACCCTTTTTCACTCCAGCTCCACCCCTTTATGTTGTTTTTATCGTATCTGTTATTCTTTTAAGTTAGGGAGTCTTTCTGCTGCTCTTTCCATTTCTCAATTGCAAAGTTGAGACAGTTTACAGTTGCATTGTGAACTGACAGATATTTGTCCCGATGGCTAACTGAGAAATGGGGGCAGGGCAGTATACGGATAGTGTGGAGATTGCATAAGGCCAATGGTTCCTCATGTTTTTGAGAAGAAAGTCAGCACGTACATTTCATGAATTCAACCATAATTTTGCGTGGGAACTAATTTTGGGAACATTCATTGCTCCTGGGTTTGATTGCTTCCCGTGTTTCCTCCCCAGCTCACAGAGCTCTCTAATCACCTGACACCCCTGTTTGTGGATACACGCCTGTCTTTCCTTTTCCTTTGTCTCTTACCCTATGTTGTTCCTCATGTTCCTAGTTTGTTTACCTTTCTGACATTGTGTTTCAGTGCCTTTTTAACCAGCCAATAAAGGATTATTTTGTGGTCTACCTCTGCAATAACCCCCGTTACACATGGATGGGCCTTTAAATAACTTCAGATCAAAAGTCCTGGCTGAAGTTTAATATTACAGAACATGTCACTTCTGTTTTCTACTGGTTAGTTTAAGAGTCCTGCTGTTCTGCTGAAAGAATGACAATAAGGAGTCTTATTTTCTCAACAAGACCTCTAAAAACTGTAACATTCACTTCAATACTGCTCAGAATCATGTTACTGTGTTTACAGTGTATCCTGAAGTGGTTTCTACTCTCTATATCATCCAGCAGTGTAAATAAGACTGATGTTGCTTGACAGGGAGAGAGGAAGCAGCACTTATGTGTCTGCTGAGAAGCTCGATCTGAGCAGGAACCACTCTGGGCTCTCTCATTTGTCTCACTGTCTTCACGGAGATGAAGTCAATGCCTCGGATTTAATGACTTAACACCGCGATTTTAACGCTGTCAAACCTTCTCAGGCGCTCAACATCCAGGGTCGGCTGAAGTTCCTTCACGGCCAGAGCCGGCAGCAGTGCAATAGCGACCGAACCACGCCGCCCCAGCTGGCGCTCTTTGCCATCGCCACGCCCCTCCAGCCTCCAGCCATCCTGGAAATCAGGACGCGGAACATGATCTTCAGGACCAAACACAAGCTGGACTTCACGCCCATGGCGTGCGATGCAAAGTATATCATAGCACTGGCAAACATGATTATTTATTCTGATTATTTAATAATTTTGTTTACACTTGTTTTGGGGTTTTTTTAGGGGTAAGATAGTTCTGGGATACACCGAGGCGGAGCTGAGAGTGCGAGGTTCAGGATACCAGTTCATCCACGCTGCTGACATGCTGTACTGCGCCGAAAATCACGTCCGTAGTAAGTCACAACTGTTCTACATTCTGTACGCTTCTCTGCAGCATTCAGCCTGAAAGGTTACTGGTGCAAATGACTGGAAGTACTGGAATTAAATATAGATAGAGGCCTGACTTAAAGTAAGCAAAAAACCACAACTACATTGGAAGGTGTAGGTCAAGACTGTAAAAATACACATGTCTGACTGAACAATGATACACAGGGGAGAGCAGAGCTCTGCAGCAGTGAGGACGGGGCTGACGATCTGAAAGGAGGGAAAAGATCAGGAAGTAAAACCAAAATAAATGCAAAACAGGAAATAATTAAAAGAAGAGTATCGGTGAAACATGGAAAGAAAACAAAGACATTACAGCGAAGAGATAGAAGGAGGCAAAAACTTGAACAAAAACTCAGTAAAAACACAAGAATCCAAAACTCAACTCAGCACAAAACCCCCGGGAACATAACACCAGCCTTCATGGCAACAAGAAAGTACAAAAACTAAACCAAAATGCAGAAACTATGTGAAAAGCTGAGTACACCCCATGGTTCAGCAGCTTGTAGAACCACCTTTAGCAGCAATAAGTTGAAGTAATTGTTTCTGTATGACTTTATTAGTTTCTCACAATTATGTGGAGGAATATTAGCCCACTCTTCTTTACAGTGTTACTTCAGTTCATTGAGGTTCATGTACAGCTCTTTTAAGGTCCCACCACAGCATTTCAGTTAGGTTGAGGTTTGGACCATTTCATCACCTTCATTCTTTTCTTTTTCGGTCCTTCTGTTGTAGATTTGCTGCTGTGCTTGCATGACCCAGTTTGGTCCAAGCTTTGGTCCAAGCTTTAGCTGTCAGACAGATGTCCTCAGACTTAGACTCTAGAATACTTTGCTACACAGAGAAGTTCATGCTCGACTCAGTGACTGCAAGCTGTCCAGGTCCTGTGGCTGCAAGGCAAGCCCGAATCAACACCCCACTGCTCTGACAGATGGTATGAGGTGTTTGTACTGATAAGCTGAGTTTGGTTTTGTCTGTTATGCTCAAACATCTTCACTGGGCTGGTATAATCTGTCCAAAGGAGATTGTTCCAGAAGTCTTGTGGTTTGTTCAGATGCAGCTTTGCAGACTTAAGCCGTGCTGCCGTGTTCTTTTTAGAAAGAAGAGGTAATAATGGATAATAATGGAACCATCATGAACTTCAACATTTAACATGCTAACTGAGGCCTGTGGAGTCTGAGATGTAGCTCTTGGGTTTTTTGAAACATTGCACGGTCTGACTGTGGAGTGAATTTACTGGTACATCCACTGCTCAGAGAATTGTCACTATGTTAACACACCTGAATGCTCCAGACCAGCACACATCCCCAACTTCTTCTATAGAGGTGCACATATGTGAAGATTTGATTAGCAGTACCTGGCTAGCACTTAATTGTTATGGAGGGACTAAGGGTGCACTTAGTGAGGAGGCAGCTGATCTTTGATCTGTTATGTGTTATCACACAGAAGATATATATATAATGTTTAATGAATGTATACAAGAACGTGACAGATTAGAGAGTTTCTTTCTGGTACAAACTGGGTCTTTGGAGGAGGACTGAGTTCATTTCAAGATTAATTTTAAGATTAAGAAGTTCTGACCTTCCACTAAAGGAAGGTCAGAACTTCTTTTGTGGGCACTCAGGTCTTTTGTATGCAGGAAAATCCCTAGTTTTGTTTTTGTTTTTACAGATGTTGTAGGTCGGGTTGAGATTTGTCCTATGGTGAAATAGTTGCCCATATGTGACTCAGAGGACGAGAGTATTCTTGTGATTATTTTCCAACCTATAAATAACCTTTTAAATTGCTGCAGGTCAAGTTTGATGCACATCACATCTGGCCATTTCTGAGGAATCCGTTGTAGGCACACAGGAAACATATAGGACAGAAAATGTCCCATTAGAGTCAGTGCATAATCTCCTCTATGATCTATAATCTGTAATCTGAGTCAGAGTTTACTGACCTCACGTGTGGCTCATCATTACATGTCAAACACATATAGCTCACAAACAGGCGCTCATGGATGAGGAGCCAGAGTCAAGTGTCCTACTTACCTCGTGTACCGAATGACCCGGTTATGTGTAACCATGGCGCCGAACAACGCCCGCACCACCACCACCAGGCACATCTCACACACGTACATACACATACATGCTGTGTGCATTTACTCATGCATACAGAATGGAAGATGTATGCATAGAAACGCAGAGATGCACATTCAGCATGCTCGGATGAACACAGATGGGAGGCGAGGTAAATCACTTCTATATCATAGACCCTGTGTAATAAAACCAGAACACAAAAATTCCCTCATAATGACAATAAGAGCAGATAAACTGTGTAGGATGATTTCACGTTTTTGGTGATTTGGAGGAAGAAAGCAGATGATTCATTTTGTTTACTTTTTTTTTAAACACAAACGTGTTTTAAACCAAGACTGCTAATCCGGTTCAGGATTTCTTAAAACATCTGTAGATCTGCGAAGTTCAGGGTTTCTGTTGGTATAGTACAAACTGATCTCCACTAAATCTGTGCGTCTTTTTATTTACCATGAACAAAAAATGACGTTACATTAGCTTATGTATCTTATTAGCCCTAAGTGAAGACAGATGATGTTGGCTCTGTTATTTGATATCACAAAGTAGAAATAGTATCATGTATTCTGTCTGTGTCTCCTTTCATGTGACACAAAAACTGACGTTTCTCTGAGGAGTAAAAAACAAGAGCTGATGCCTGACCGATACAGTGGTTTTAAGACCAAAACCAGTACAGATACCATCACCGATATTTGGTGATTTAAAACTATGATATATGAGTTGATATTTTTCTTTCAGATGCACAAAACATAAACAGATTTCCCCAACTTTTTTATGTGCAGTTTTTTTATTTGCTTGTTTACACTCTGCCCGACTCTGCTCAGATCAGATGGTTGCTTGCGGCGTTCCAGTTGGAACGCTGACACTCATAATATACTTAAAGGCTGTTTCTCCTGTCTCTTCTTTACTTTTTTGTTTATCACACCTTCAAAATGTCAATACCAATATATCAGCCAGTGTCTTATATCGATATATCGGCGGGGCAGATTGTAATCATCCTAGGTCTGATTGTGGGTTTTTGAACATTTGAGCACTGATGAATTCTTTGTTTGGTGTTTTAGTTTTGTTTATTCATTTTTATGTTTTCTGGAGTGTTTGGGGGTTTTTTGGTTTCTATCATAATTTACTTGTAATTTTCGAGTGTGAATGTTAATTTTTGAGTGTTCCCTCTGTTTCCTGTCTTTTGTGTGCAGTTCCCTAATCAGTTATAGCGCTGACTTCCTGTTTTATTTTGATAGCTTCTCATCTCTAGCATCTAGTGTTTAATTTTACTTCCTCCCCAGACACATTGTCTTTCATTAGCTTCACCTGTGTCTCATAATCCAGCTGTGTCCACTCCCCCTGATACTTTTTTTAAAAAACCAGAGCAATCAGATGTTCAGGGATCTATAAACCTAACAGCTGTATCTCTTTCCTATTGTCACATTTTACCTGTAAGTATTTGAGGACAACAAAGGGACAAAGAGGGGCATGTATTACTTTAGTTGAAGTTTCATAGATATCACCCTTGAATTTATCCAACCAGCACTGTGTGAGCAATACAGGGGATAATTCTTTTTTCCCCAAGTAATATTTTTTTTATTTTTCTTTCTTTTCCACAGTGTATGTTTGAGTGGTGATCCTTTTCTCTGTACCCTCGGGAAAATGCCAGTGTTTACATCACATATATCCATGTTGGTATTTGTGCAGCAAGTCTGCTTTGAAGAAAATTTACAGTTCAATGTTAAATGTTACTTTACAGATCCATCCCTTTGTTATTTAATTAAAATAAATTATCCATCTCTCTCTTCTGTTTATTGACTTTCTGAAGCTTCTCTGTGTGGGTTCAAGCTTAAAAATATTTTTCAGAAACAGCAATTGTTTCAGAGCAAGTTTTTAAAAAAATAATTTAAAAAAACTCTTGTGCTGGTTTTGTAGTCTCGCCCTTGTTTTTGACATTAGAAAGCTCAGAAACACGAGCTGCACCTCGATTACACGAGCACAGGCCGTGGAAGATGAGGAACTCATGAAAATGAAGCTTTGGCGTCGCATCGCTGTGTGCAAACAGCACGTGTAACATGTACATGTAGCCAAAACCAGCATCGGCAGCATGTCCTGCTAAGCTAAGGGAGCATTAGTGAGTGAGTGTGTGCAGACAGCAGAGGCTCTAACGTGTCCTCTGTCTTTCCAGTGATAAAGACGGGTGAGAGCGGCCTCACCGTCTTTAGGCTGCTCACCAAGGACAACAGGTGGAAGTGGGTCCAGGCCAACGCCCGGCTCATTTACAAGAACGGCAAGCCAGACTACATCATCGCCACTCAGAGGCCTTTGGCGTGAGTGTTTCTTGATTCCAGTGTGATTTTTTTTTTCTTCTTCTTCTTTATTTTATTTCTCCTCTCTAATGGATTCATTCACAGGGACGAAGAAGGAGGGGAACACCTGAGGAAGAGATCTATGCATCTCCCCTTCACCTTTGCCACCGGTGAGGCTTTGCTCTACCAAACTGGGTATCCGCTGCACGGCTTCTCCGACCCGCTCCAGGGCAAAGCCAGAGGCAGCAAGTCCAAGAAAAGCAAAGGAGAGAAGGGCTCTTCAGATGAGCTGGACCCAAAGTCCCTACTGGGGGCGCTGATGAGTCAGGATGAGTCCGTATACGTATGCCAGCCAGATACGGAGCCTAAAGTGTCCTACCACAGCACTCTTTTCAGTGAGCAGCAGAGCAGGGCTGATGGTCTGGGTGCTTTGTTCAGTGGTGACAGCTGGTATGTCGTCTCTAGCGAGGAGTCGCCAGGGGAACGCAACGGCAAAACCTCCAGTTTTGACCCCCTTCTGACCACATTGGACTCTCTGTCTCTCGATGGAGAGGAAACATGCTCCAACAGCGAACTGTTCAGCGCCCTAGAGAATCTGGGCCTAAATGCCGAGGACCTGGAGCGGCTGCTGCTGGACGAGAGGATGATGCATGTGGAACTGGACCCAGATCACATCCCAACTCTCAGTGACCTTCTCACCAACAACGAAATCCTCTCCTACATTCACGACTCTCTGGAGGGTGCGAGCGAGAGGCAGGAACAGGTGAACACAGGCAGATTTGGGTCCTCAAACCACCAGTCAAACTCAGATTCTGCCCAAAGTGTCTCCCAGCAGGTGTGCTTGACTGCTGGACCAGTGACGGGGGGACCTGACAGTCACTGGGTGGTACGGACGGGGAATCACCACAACCGTCATCACACCAACCATAACAAAGCCACGGAGCTGGACAGCAAACATGCGAACGCTCCACAGTGGCAGCTGCAACAGGAACAGCTCTCTGCCCCCCTCCAGTACCTGCAGGTAAGCAGTGAGAGCACTCTGTTGTCTGGCTTCCAGAATAATCTGCTCGGACCGACTTTAAACGGGTCCTGCATCCCAAATGGACTCTCAGCTTTTCCCCCAAGCGTGGTTGCTGGACACCAACATTACAGCGTCAGTGGCACAGACGGCGCAGTGTTAAATGACTCTACGTTACAGGAGGTCTGTCAAAGTTTGGTGAGCACTGTGCAGCCCTACCAGCTGCTGGGACACCATAAGCATGAACAGACTGAGGAGCTGGAGCAGTTACTGGTCCTGACACAGCCACCGCACAGTGTACCATCCTTAGAGACCTACGGTGTGTTTGCTGCCACCCAAGACTCCACTCACAGCAAGGTGAGAGACTGTGGAAATATAGGTTCAACCTGAAACTGAATTAGCCAGAAGGTTAATCGCATGACCCAAATAGATCATAATCATAGATGTGTGTGTAGTATACGTAGTGTGTAGTATATGTGTGTGTGTATATATATATATATATATATATATATATATATATATATATATATATATATATATATATATATATATTTGAGAGAGAGAGATTTGCATGGCTCTCTGAGCCAGAAGTGGCCGTAGTGGACGAGACAACTATGTACTGAGTTATCAGCTAACACTAGCTAGCTTGGTTAGCATCCAAAATTAGAAAAAAAACAGACGGGATAAAAACGGATATCTGCTAGTTAATGCCAAGTAACAGACTAATAAACTACAAGGCTTACACTCAGCCTAACTGGAGCATCGACATCTTGGATGGTCTGTTAGTACAATTAAGCCATATTTGTCAGATAATGAAAATACTGTGAAAGATAGCTAGTAGGTACCTTTCATTAGTTAACCTCAGATGTCCATAGTGGCTACTTCTCCTCAGACCTGTTTGCTGTGGGAGTTAGGTTTGTGACTACAGCCAGCTCACAAGGCCTGAAGATGCCCTCAAATATCATTGACCATCAACAAATCCAGGGCCGCAGAATCTAGAAACTCCAACCCTTTAGCCTTGTGCTGCTCTCTTTCACTGTCATGACCATGGATTTTTTTTTCCAAGCCAACGCACAAAGGCTGCGGGCTGGCATGGAGCTCAGAGTACACTGTGATGATGTGATCAGACATCCCATGTAAATAAGACAAGGGATAGATGGGTCAGAGCAGCACTGCCTAAGAAAACAGTCAATGGGAGTTGGGATAAGTGAAAGGTTAGAGTCAGGGCTAGTTTACTAGGAAGGTTATTTTTATTTGTGATGAATGTGTTTGAAGGGCTTGGTGTTAACGCTGGATTACAGTGTGTGCTTTTACTGCAGGCACTATTGAGACCTGAAGGATAAACCCTTTGTCTGTCTGACTTTGTACAGATCTTAATTTGTTGGTGGGATTTTGATGATTCCAACACAAACAGGAAACAAAGCTAGCTAAGGTTAGCCAGCTAGTTGTTCCAGATCAAACGTAAATTTATTTTCAGAACCAGTTTCTGGTCCTGGTTTCTGGTTCTGTTTCCTTCACACAGTCCCCATTTATAAAGTACCTTACAAACTCTAACATTACGGGTAACATGTGGATTTTCCTGTTTTAGTGCAACTAGCCAAGCAAACCGCTTACTGCTTAAGACACAGAGAGTGAAAGATCTTTCCCGAAAGTCTTTGGTTTTTAACGTAAAACTCATTGTTGCAGCCAGAGGAAGTACAAAAGTGTGTCTGCCAAGACTTAATTTTAGACTCTTTGTTTTCCACAAGGAGTTCGGTCACTAGTTAACCAACACTGACTCTGAAGACAGTCTTGTCTGAAAACATGAGCACATTTGCCATCAAAGTAAAGTTGTGTTGCTCTAATTGTGTTGCTTAAGGCACAATTAAGATGGTAAGACACAACTTTTACTGAAGGGTTGCAGTCAAAGTTTGGTAACCTGTTAGCAACCAAAGTAATCACAATTGACCTCTTTCTTGCTAGTGACTGTTAGAAACCACTAGCGAAAGGTGGTTACCAAGCAGTCTTTAGGCCTGTGTGAACGGGGCTTTAGCAATCAATTTCACAGGGACTGCCAGCAACCACGCGCAACAAGTTGAGGGATATATATTTTTCCAGTGCAACTGGTGGTTGCCAGATGGTTGCCAACGTGCCTCAAGGCCTGTGTGTCTGAGGCCTGAGCAACTGGCCATTTTTAAACTACTTTATCAACTAATGATATGAACTGGCTGTCACCAGATTCACTCAGAGTGGCCACGCTGGTCTCTCAGGTATTTTAGCTGATGCTACATGAGAGTTAGGGTTAATGAAAGTTTGAGTCTTACATCTTTCCATAGTTAAATCTTGAAATGTAAGTGTGTTGTTAAGAGCTTAGTAAGAGTTCACCACTTTCACCTATGGTGTTAAATAATGAATGCTACTCCACGAATGAAGGTAGGAACATGACACTTTACTGTCACGTGTTGCAGAGAAAAGCCTTAAACTGAGTTTCAAGACTGTTTTTACTGTTCACGAGTTAGATACCCAGCTAGTAGTTATAAAAGCCTGAATAAAATCCATTATTTTGAGGTGTTTTATTTGAGACGTTGGTATTTAAAACAGTGCAGGCATTCTGATGTTTGGATCCTGTTAGACTCACAACAGCCAATTCTAAACTCAACTCCCCATAACATCATTTAAATTGCCTAATGAGACCCAAAAATGTTCAGGAGAAACGGGAACTTGTCTTTAAAGTCCAACCAAACCCTTTTCCAGTAATAACTAAGCAGAGCAGAGAAAGGTCCTAAAAACACTGATCTATTGGAGTACAAGTTGGAGGTCTAGAGAAATTCCCATTGTAAAACATAATGAGGGAATGAGACCTCGCCAGTTGGCGCTGCCAGATTTAGGCTTGAAGGTTTATAACAAGTCTGCATTGTTAACTTGGCAATAAAAGCCCAACGTGAAGCCTGTGTGACAGAAAAAGGGCTCACGTAGCATGTTGCTCCAGTGCTAATGATTTTGTGACATACTGCATTGTTGAAATTTGCTCAGTAGTTGTCATAGTAGCTTTTTGCTGGTGTTTGGAGCCAAAAAACAAACTGAGACATGACAAAAGAGATGTGATGAAACAGGAGCACAGAGCAGCAAAGCGACGGCAGTGAGAAGGAGTACAATAATGAATAGAATAAGGTCGGGATGCCCCAGAGATGGACGACCCCAGCAGGCATCCATTCATCCCCTCCCCATTCAGCCTCTGCTGTTATTCTTCAGGGTCAGTGGCTGTCGCTGAAAGAAAAATACTGGCAGGCTGACCAGTCAAGCATGAGCGGCACTGACCTACAATTTGACTGTCATCATTACCTAATGCTGCGAATGCAGTGAGGAGGGGGGAGGGAGGGCGAGGCAGCCAGAGAGAGGCACAGCTCTGCTGTGAACAGATTACACGGTTTTACAGCACGTTTGGACCACTGAAGAAAAGAAATAATTAACATGAACAATAATGAATGAGGTTAAAGCCTTCTACAACTCATAAGAAAAGTGAGTAGAACACCACCAACACTTCTTTTCATTCATGTGAGTAAAGCAGACAACAAATTTGTTTTCATCAGAACGACTCATCCTTCCAGCACGGGTTTCTATATGTAGCTAGCTGTGTAATTCACTAAACTGCAGCACTTTCACACAGACATCTGCTATTGTCCATTTTTACTTACATTTCTTTTCAACTTAACCTTGAAAAGTGAATCGATATCTTTCCGTTATGGAGTTCTTTTCTTGGAGACAGTTTTTTCTTGGACACCTGCCAGTTCTAGAAATTACTTCATTTTTTTGGACATTTGACAGTTTTTCTAGTTTTGTTATTGGTTGTTTGGGGAGAGATACATTTTTTCTAAAACTGTGCCCTTTTTCTCAGAAATTAGTGTGTTTTTCTTACAGTGTGACCCTGTTGTGTTGTTTCTCAGCTGGAGAATGGCTGCCTCCTTGGAGCCGCAAGCACGGCGTACGTCAGGACGTGTCTGATGTCCAACGGGAACGCAGTGGCCACAGGCGACATCCCAGTCCCATGCCCAGATGAACTTCCTGCCCTTCAGGACTCCCAGAAATCTGGATTTTTCCTCTGAGAAGGTAGAACAGAAAAGAGAAGAGGAAAAACAGACTGTGTCTGCATTTGACAATCATGATTTTATAAGGATGCAAACTAAAAAGACTTCAGATCAGCTTCTCTTTAATAGCATTTGTTTCATCTCACCTGTGCTGCTCAGAAAACCTCAGATCTCCTCTGGTAGAGGAAGAGGACGAGCTCTCTCTGAAAGTGTCCACATCTGGTTCAAACATGTGGTCCTGACGATCTGACCGCAACTGGGTTTTTGCTGTCAAGCCAAAACTCATCACTTTGTGGCCGGTGTGTAAACAGTTAATCGAACAGAAAATAAGTGGAAGACGCAATTACACTCAATTACTGCACTTTTTTTATCTTTATTATCTCTCTTTGGTGCTCAAAATAAGAAACAAAAAGGCCGGTTTTAGTGGCACATAATGTGAAAACTGAACTATTCAAGTACTGCCGGCTATTTTTTTTAACTGTATGCACACCCAGCTGTTGGTTTAGGTTCAGCCTGAAATGATCTTCAAGTTTAAAAGACTTTAACTCTCAAACCACTGAGCTGTTTTTCCTGATTAAAATGACTTGGGGGGTTTATTAATTACACTCATTTCAGTTCATTTTTTTATGTTAAGAACTCTGTTATAATATGTCGGAGCTTCAGTTACACTAATTAGAGATGCTTTAGAAGCATAACAGCTAATTATACACACACGTTTATAGTTGTAATAATTTACTGTACCCATTAACCTAACTTCCATTAACTTGAGTGTGATAGAATCTATCCTGCTTGTTCCTATGAAAACCTTTTTGATCACCACTTTATATTCATGCAAATATCTTGAAAAATATAGAAATTAATACAAATATTCAAGTAATAAAATAAATACAGGCAAACACTTTGAGCATGAGCTTTGAGAAGTGATCGCTATGGTAGTTGAGAAGGACCAAAACTTACACGCTGAGCATTAATAAAAATAAAATATCACATATGCTGCATCAAGCAACAGCAATCAGTCAGCGAATCTTTATTTGTATAGCATCTTTCATGCAGCTCAGTGCAGTTTAATGTACTTGATTGATGAATGACGAGATGGTAATAAGACATTAGCTTGCAATGTTAGCCAATTTTAAAATAAAATAAAAAGGCAGCAGATGAAGTAAAACAGAAATTTTAAATGGTCTTTGGACATGATGAAAGTAAAACAGATGAAATAATAAATAAAGATATATAAAATAAGGTCAGATAAAATACAATAAAAAGCAAAAAATAAATAGAATAAAATGTTTATTAATGAAAAAGGTCTAAGGAGTAAGTAAAATTAAAATAATTTAATTCAGTAACAATCCTGAAGAACTTTTTATCAATGATTTGCAGATTGCATGTAATTGACAACTTAACCCCATTCAGTTGCAGACTGATTGCAGACTGTCTTATTGCAACAAAGTTGCTTTTAAGTCAGTGTATTTTGTGGAGAGACACTCTCATGACTGAATAATGGTTTTCAAAACAGAGAAGATCAGATCAAATCAGAGCATCAAATTCGAACATAGAACAAATCATGCTTTCCATTATCTTTGCCACACTAGTGAATAATTCCTGTCAAAACTATGAAACTTTGTAGGAAAATAGGCTGATGAATCCAGGAAACATTTTTGTGGTGTTGGGTAACGTGAAGGTTAAAGTCTTTAAATCCTCTGAGAGCTAATTCACCACAACTGATGATGATGTGTTGACCAAAAAAAACCCAAAAAACAAATCTCCTGTAAAGCCTTGAGTCTGCAGCTCGACTTAAACTGCATTTTCTCAGCAAACTCAAACCAACAGCTGCCTTTAAAGTAGGAAACATTTTAGCTTAAAGCTCATGGTGTGGTGTGCTTAGAAAATTGGTCACAAGAAGTCATCTGAAACATTTAAAACCACTGGTGAAGACTTTAATCATATACAATCTGCAGTATATTTTAATGCAAACATTTTGAGCCATTCATTTATGGAAAACGCTGTGACGTCAGATCAGAGAAACAAACAGATTATTTAAACATCAGTGTTCGTTTTGTCACCTAGATGTAGATCAACTGTGGGGTTAGTAGTTTTTTTTTCCCCTGGTGCTACATATTGGGAAAATAAGCATTTCTTTCCTATTGATGTTGTTTTAAATTAGATTTTTTTTTTGTGTTTTAAAATATGTTGAGAAAGGTTAAGAGGAACCCCGACTATTTCAGCTTATTGGCCTTAATGTCCTCTGCTGATCAAGCAAATCCTAAATGTTTCAGGTATATTTTGACCTACGAAAGCTGCCATTAGTTTACATGTGCAATGCATTCAGCTCAAAATTACACAAAGGATGAACTACTGTGATATCATTTACGGTGCTTTGGTCCAAATAAAGTTGATTCAATTTAATGGCACCAAATCTCAACAGCAGTTGCCTCAAGGTGCTTTATATTGTAAGGTAGAGACCCTACAATAATACACAGAAAACTCAACAGTCAGACGAGCCTCTATGAGCAAGCACTTGATGACAGTGGGAAGGAAAAACTCCCTTTTAGCAGGAAGAAATGTCCAGCAGAGTCGGGCTCAGCCATGATCAGTAAGGGGAGAGGGGTTTAGACACATGGACGTGATATAAGAAACGTAGAGGATTATTACAGTGGTCATCTTCATGTTGTACAGCTCGAGTACAGCCGACCAGAAAAAGTGTCTGTCTTGCTGTAGGGACTGCGATCCAGCTGTTCTGAAGGCAGTTTACGTCAAAGCTTACAGCCCACTGCGTTCATGTCATGTCAGATTAACTGGAACTGAAGAAGTTATTAAAGTGATAGTAATCAATATGTCTGCATGATCAGAGGGTTAAACTGGGGCTGTATGTGTTTTATGTTAAACAACACACAGTAATAAAAAAACAAAATGTTCTTGCATCACAAAAATATTGTTATTGGAAATTGTGACAGCCCTAGTTTAAATCCAGAAACTTCACAGACAGTAGCATTTTTTTTTTTACCGTTCCTCTCATCCCTGTTTGCAAAATTTGCAAAGCATGAATTTTGAAGTGTGATTTCAAATCATGAAGCAAAAGGAAAATGAAAACTAAAGCCAAAGTTTTTGTCTCACACGATATAAAGTGTCTGTGAAACCATCAGGATTTTTGGTTGGTGCCTCAGCGTTTTATCACAGGGCTGATATTAGCTGGTATCAGTATTTAAGACAACCTGTAAATGAAAATTAAATAAGAAACACCCTTCAACCATGCTATGAGTGTTAAGCTTGCACAGTTTGTCCACTAGAGGGCACTCTGCAACATTCTTGTTTGTAATTCAAGTTCGGAAGACCCTAAAACTGAATTTTTACATCTACAAAACTGATTTTGGCTGTTTGAAAAATGGCCTGAACTTAAAATAAGTCTATTTTAAGTTTAGGCCAATTAAAACATACTTTAAAAAAAGATTTTTGTGTGGTGGTAGGACAAAACACCCTTGGTGGGCACTCAATATGGACAATGCACAATACAAATATTGCAGCATAGCTAAAAACTTATTTTTATCTGTAACAGTGTAAGAATAAAAACCTCAATTCAGTTGTAAGAAATGTAATTGTGACATGCCAATTTCATGCGTCTGATACGAGGGTAAAATTAACTCATTCACTGCCATTGACGTCTATAGCCGTCAATGGCAGTGAATGAGTCAATGGGTTTAACTCATTCACTGCCAATGGCTGGCAGTGAATGAGTTAATACACAATTAATACAAGCTATGATTATGTTTTAGTACTCTGCATGTGAGTAGCTGTTGTATTATAATGTAAAGAAGTCACAAAAAACTCTTGGGTAGAGCCTAACACTCACTATTTGATGATGAAATTAACCCAAGTGGACTCTACAGGAATCACGAGCACGTAAAGTGTAGCGCCTGACTTAAACATTGCTTTCCCGGATTTGTAAAATTAAAATATAAATGTACTGAATCGGTGAAATGTTAAAAACAACAAGATAAATACAATCAATAAAAAAATTGTCCTGGAGTCACTCACCTGTTTCAGCTGCCCTAGTTTCCTTTCAGCTCGGTGTGAGAGTCTTTGCCGCTGTTAATCAGCACCTCTATAGTTTCTCCTTTCTTCACTCACTCACTGTGAGTGAACCTCCTCACCCACGCAGTGGAGTACAACGTTAACACGTTATGTTACTGTAAGTGTAATAAAAGCTTCCCCAGAAATGTTAAATCAAGCATAAAGTGGAGGAGGCAACAAGGAAAGCTTTCCTGTCGTGTTGACTCACGTCGACGAAAGTTTGTCATGAAATAAAAATGTGGAAAAGTTGTGGAAAAAATGAATCTTTGACCTCATAAACACAACGTACGAATGCAACTGAAATATATAAAATAAAAGGTTTATTTGCTTCATTGAGGAGTGTGCTTGGTATAAACTGAATGTATACTAATCACAGAAATTTCTTTTGAGTAGATTCCATTGAATTGAACATTTTACGTCGTATTATTTAACAAAATTACAGAACCTTTACTTAAAGTCAGCATTTTGCTGTTTGTTTTCTCCATGCAGTTTTAGCATTCTTTGTGCAGCTTTTTAAATCAAGATCAGTCTACATATTTAATTATGTATAATTATAAAACCTTTAGACATCAGTTGAACTGGTTTTGGCTTCACTTGAGGCTGTGGACTTCCTTTGGCTGCTCACTAACTAGCTGAAAGGCATTGTTGCACCTTAAGAGAGCCGTTTCAAGACACACTGACAGGTTTTGTCTCGGTGCGTATAATGTGGCAGGGCACAACATCATTATTTTAGCTTTGTGTTTTGACATATATTAGCTCAGCGGTGACATGACATGAACGGAGATATTAAGAGCAGCTGGAGGGCAGACGGGACAGCATTTAGCATTTAGCACTGACTCAGAAACCAAAAGAGGCGCTCTGTTGCTGAATATCTCGTGTGAATCACGAAGCTTTGAACTCGCCACAGAAAGTTGCTTAGAAGCGATTTTTTGCTCACGTCAGCCGACAACAATCGAAACGCATTTATAGATTTTCCTCTTTGTTTTTGTTTTTTTCCTTTTCTTACTGACTTTTTCTTACGATCAGATTTTTCTTAAAGCAGATCATTTAAAATCAGTAGTCAGATCACACACTGACACGCTGTATGGAAGAAAAAAAAACTTTATGAGATCTCAAGGCTATTTACAACCTGAAAAACTAATTGTGTGTGTGTATAAGATGTGTTTATAATGGTGTTGTTCAATCACTGCTTTGTAATCACAGCTCTGACAAGCTCTTGCACTGAAAGTAGTTTTTAAGAAAAGCATTTTATGATTCCTTGTCATATGAATATTGTCCCTAAGAGTCTCAGTGTGTTTTATCTATATGTCATGTTTGAAGACACGTTAGCTCAAAGCAGTATGGTGCCATAACGATGAGCAAAGACCTGCTCTGCTCTCAGCATTTGGAGACTTTAAAATCACTCGTTTCACTTGCTAAAACCCACTTTGTCCACAGATTTAATCTTTCTTTTTTAAAAATCTGAGTTTAAATTAAACCAAACTCTCCCTGTGCTGTTTTTTAATGCACACAGACTTTATTTTGTTGTTTGTTTTTTTTTAAATCACTGGAAGTTGTAGTTGTGCGTTAACATGTGTTTAAAAAACAAAAAAATGCAGTCTGCCATGTGTTGAAATGTGCTCTTGGATCCTTGAAATAAAGGATTTTGTGTAATCACACTGTAGCGGGGCCTCCTTTGTCGTGTTGTTTATGCTATTTGATTGGTTGTGCTAACTGCTGTCTTTTGCCCACCGGGTGTCAGTGTAGTCCCCAATTCTGATGTCCTCAGATTTTTAAAAGACAGTGTACAAATAGCCACTCCAGATGCATGACATCATTAAAGGAAAGTCGGGTAAGAAGTAAAGAAGAGTTAAGGATTTAAAAAGCACCATAACGCCCACTAAGAGTCCATGTTATATCAGAATTAATAATCAGCTGCCGACATATCCCAGCGCAGCACTGCCACCATGTGTCAGGACTCAAAACATCCAAGATAGTCAAAATTATCTATGGAATATTTGAAGTGACTTTGAACGCAGCATGGTTTTTGATGCCAGACTGGCTGATGTGAATTTTCACAAGCTGCCAATCTACCGAAGAGCACCTCGGCAGCAGCAGAAGACCACACCAGGTGCAACTTCTGCCAACTTTGTATTGTAGCCTCAATGTTAATTGATGGTGGTATAACATTTTGTTACATAATGTTACACATGCTGATACTATGAGTTTATATTGGCCTTGTTGATTTTGCTGTTAATTCTTGATCAACATAACTATATTTATTTCTCCAGGAATACCTAAACCAGTGGCAACAGAAAGCACCAGAAGGGCAGAAAGTGGCATGTGTGAAACTTAGACACACTCCTTACAGTTGCATTAGAAACCTCTCAGAGTTTAAATGCTGAAGTGAAACACGGCACCAACAAGAGGTTGAGGAGGCTTTTAGCTGCACATGTCCTTACTCGCGCTTTTTACACCAACAGACGTGTGAACTCCTGCCCAAAAGAAAGCAAACAAACACACAATGATACCAGGGAGTGTAAAGTGACCAACAGCAAAGACTTACAGATATAGCTGGACTGGCCATCGGGCCTACCGGGCATATGCCTGGTGGGCCCGATGGTGATTTTTTGTTTTTGTGGGCCGATGATTTTTTTTTTTTTTGTAACGGTATAAACAATGAAAGGTGGTGGATTGGCCAGATGCTAGTCGATGTGTAAAAATAACTCAGTTGTTTGGTGGTGGCTGTGGCGGAGCTTCCACAGAGGCCAGCAGGTGGATGAGGGAAAGAGAGGCAGGAGGAGGAGAGACCTGAGGCGGCCGCAGGTCCGAGTGTCAGGTGAACTGAACTTCAGGTAAGAAGAAGGTAAGAAGACCTGCAGTCTATCTGGGTCAGATATAAACCAAGTTTAGGTGGAGTTTATTTTCGTTGTGCTCACTTTTTCGTACTGGGTAGTAGTTAGCATGACGGAGTTTCTATACAGCTGGGTGGGTGCTTTGATGTTATTGATAGTGAACTTTATTTTATTCATAAGGTTAGTTAGTAGAGTTGCCAATCGTCCCGTAAAAAACGGAATCGTCTGTATTCAGAGAAAATATTTCGCGTTTCGTATTGAGGTGAAAAGGAACACAGTTTGTCCCGGACTTCAGCTACAATGAAAAAAAGACACAAAGCTGGAGTTATTCTGTGTCTTTACGCTGTCAGCTGCCTCTTCTTCTCTCTTTCTCTCCCCTCCCTCTCCTGTGGCTACTTCAATCATGAAACTGATCAATGATCAGCTGATCGGCTCTCTTGCTTGTTTATCGCCCACTTTGCCCCAGAAAGAGGAAACCAGCGGATGTCGCGCTAAACAACAGCAGCACGTTTAAGCTTGATCAGCTGTTGTTAGAATTTATTTAATATTAATTTCTAGTATCAGCTGATGTTTGCTGGAGCCACAGCTGTAAAAGCTGCTGGTCATGATATTGGTTTGGATTAGGGATGCACCAATACCACTTTTTTGGAAACGAGTACGAGTACTTGCATTTCAGTACTCGCCGATACCGAGTACTTAATAAAAACATGATTTAAATTTGCAGGTAACAGCTTTAGTCCTATAATTTAACAAAAAATAAACAAACAAGGGTATAGTTTGGAATTAAGAACATTTATTTAAAATGAAAAGCATGTTGTATGCAACATATTACAGAATAAATAATTATAAAAAAAACAAAATTTTATTTTAAATTTGTTCGTCTGTTTCCCTGTTTAGAAGTCTCACTAGCACAGTCACAGCTGGGATGACATCAGAGGCTAGTGCGTCGTAGCTGCTCACTTTTTTAGTTCCTCAAAGGGGGCGAGGATGGCAACAGTTGTCTCCATAAGAGCCCATTGGTGAGCGGTGAGATAGTCAGGGAGTTCGTGCACTCGCTTTTGCTCAATGAGGGACTGGACCATGTAATACGTGCTGTTCCAGCGCGTCTGTACGTCCTGCTGCAGTCTCTTTATTGGCTGGTTGAGCTGTCCCTGAATGTCCTCGAGGCGGGAGTAGGCTAAGGCGGAATGTTTAAAATGCCCAACTATTTTCCGTCCCACTGCTATAGCATCAGCTATGCTCCTCTGTGCTAATAAGCGTGGGTAAATAAGCGTGGGTAAACTCTTTGTACTCGTTGTTGTGTTGGGATTTTAGGTGCTTGATTAAATTGCTTGTGTTAAATGCACTACCTTTAGAGCCTCCTCTGGACAATTTCGCTGAGCATAATTTGTAGTCCGCCTTTGTTTTCGCGTCTTCGTTCACTTTGAAATAGTTCCACACAGCTGATATGTCTCGCCTTGCTTTCTCCCCGCTCTGAGCTGCAGCCGGGGCCTGGGGGCGGGCACTCGGGGCCTGGGGGCGGGCACTCGGCGCTTGTGGTTAACCCCTTACATGCCGCTCAAACATAGACAGGGCTCAGACCGTGGTATCGGTCCTCGATATCGGGGGACTTTTAACGAGTACGAGTACTTTAGAAAATGTGGTATCGAGGCCGATACCGGTATCGGTATCGGTGCATCCCTAGTTTGGATATGTGGTGAGAGGGAAACATGAAGATGAAACCAGGAGATCTCCTTACCGAATCTTCATAGCTGAACAGGTTTACCTTTTAGGTGACATGAATTAGTTGAAGGGAAGTTATGAACTGTTTCTGAGAGGCAAATAACACCAGGATCCTTTTCTAAGTAGCTCAAAGTTTTGCCAGGGGGGCAGGTAGGGCATTAACAGGGAGAGGGGGGGGCACAAAGAAATACTTTTTTTTTTTCTTATTCTCTTTTAAAAATATCTGGCTTTTATTAAATAATTATGTGGATCTTACAACCAAAGTTTTTATCTGACGTAAAATGTATAGAAATCATACATATACCAACAAGACAGTGTACATCACTGTCACAACTAGAGATGGCACGATACCACTTTTTTATGTCCGATACCGATATCATAAATTTGGATATCGGCCGATACCGATATGAATCCGATATAGTGTTTTTTAATCAATAAAACTTTTTTTTAATATCTTGCTGCTTTTTGTATAAGTTCATACTCAAGTTAAAAAAAAACAAAAAAAAAACAAAACACTAAAGCTATTCTGTTATACCTGTATGCAAAAAATGCACTGGACCCAAAATATTTCATAGTTCAGCAACACCCATCAATCTAATAAACTTAAACCTGCTCCATCCTCCCTATTCTGGTATTTTAAAGAGTAAGCAACCTAACTAATAGGGCTCTAAAACTCCCAGCAAAAAAAAAAAAAAAATAGGGAACCACCCCCACCCTCCACCTCGTGATGCTTAATCGACGTAATCAACTTTAATTTGATGCAGTGTGAAAAAAAATGCACAGAAATTAATTATTTTTCAAGAATAATTAAATAGATTCAACATCTTTCTTCAACAGAACTGCCGACTGCACAGATTGTACCTTCCCAAAGGAAAAAGTACTATAGCTTACTAGGATATATTAGACTTAATAGTTACTATATACAGTAATGGACTTCTATTCATTTTACATCAGATTAAAACTTTGGGTGTAAGATTCAGATAATTATTTATTAAAAGCTAGACATTTTAAATGAGAATAAGAAAGAAAAGTATGTCTTTGTGCCCCCTTTTCCCCGTTAATGCCCTATCGGCCCCCCTGGCTAAACTTTGCTAGATCCGCCCCTGCACAGTTACCAGCCGTCAGCTACGTAGAAAAAGATCCTGGTGTAGAAAGTAATAATAAATAAATTCTAACAACAGATTATCAAGCTTAAACGTGCTGCTGTTGTTCAGCCGCTGGTTTCCTCTTTCTGGTGCAAAGTGGGAGATAAACAAACAAGAGAGACGGACTCGCGACAGAAAAGCCGATCAGCTGATCACTAATCAGTTTCATGATTGAAGTAGCAGCCGGAGAGGGAGGGAGAGAGAAGAGGCATCCGCTCCATATATCGGTTGTTAAGCTTAACGCGGGAATGCTTTACAAACATTCAGAGATGGACTTACACACTTGCTTTACTTCTCTCTGGGATAACCTTCTCAGAGATGAAACCCTGGTTTGGTAGCAGGCTTCAAATACACGCAGCCGCTCTATCACGTGAGCACACTGCTCCGACGTGCTACGGTTATGAGGAGAGTTACGCCGTGTCGCAAGTTTTATGAGGTGCTTTTTTGATATTTAATGGATCGGATTACATTTTTTATTTCTCTCCGATATCCGATCCAGTAATTTTCGCCAGTATCGGACCGATACCGATGCGTAATATCGGATCGGTCCATTTCTAGTCACAACAGCATCTGTTCTCATTCAAAGCCTTTATGGCTTTTCCTATAATACCTGGTGGGCCAGTCTCTAGTCAAAATGCCCGGGCTGATTTTTTTGTCCCAGTCCAGCCCTGCTTACAGACTAAAATACTGAATATTTGTCTTAGCTTATTTGAGCTATTTGTCTTAGCTCTGCACCCACATCTCAATCACCACATTGGATAATTCACAGTGCAACCAGAAACTCTGGGATGTACCATGTTATGAATCAAGCCTGCCTTAGTTAGTATTGTGGACTGGGAGCAAAAAGAGGTCTGACAACTTTATGTTTGTTTTACTCATGCTTTGAGCTCTTTTTCATCATTAAGATTACTTCATTCAAAAAAATGCAAACAGAAGCCTGACTGTGAAGTTAAAACAAACTAACTGAAAAATAAAGACATGACTAAAAGAAAGTAGCTAAAAGGAGGCTTCCTCATAAGGCTTCCTCTCCAAGTGCAGAACGCTGTCTGCTGCTGACTTTACATCTTTAATTCATGAGAGTTTTCCTTCTCCTGCAGCCTGCTGACAGTTAACTTTGCCTGCTTGTGACGTGATCAATCATCCAAGCAAGATGTTTTGTGTCCCACTTCAACCTCCTCAGACCGATGCCTCGCGCAGCCCGTTGCCACAGGCCACCCAGCGAGGCAGCGGGGAGAGCTCAAATATTACAGAACAGCCGCCCAGAGCAAATATGCTACTGGTGCTGTTTTTGTTCTTTTCCCACTGAGATAATTCACCACAGTGCAAACACTAGAAACCACATGAAAAACATCCAACCAAAAGAAAATGATAAAAGCGTCTCCAACAATGATGCCTGCTGCTGAGGCTTTGATTTCACACCAAAACTGAATGTTTTTTTATTATTACAGGTGATAATGACTGGATTAATTTCAACACAACTGTATTCATTTTTTTTGTTACACTTTATGTAAATTCTCAAAGTTACAGTGTGCAAAATTGTCACCACAGATTGTAGACTGCATTTAGTCTACTACTGTTTATGTAAAAATATTTTGTACGCACTATATTTTAAAACACATGAATATCAACACTTAGCAATAAGTACAGAAATAAGTTGCTATCTTTTATATACAATGTATAAGGGCATCGTTGATGATGGTGTTTTGGTGTGATGGGTAAAAAAACTGAAACATACCATTAGTCATGGCAGTTCTGCAAATCTCTGTGCCAGCCCACATCAGCCTTTCCTCACGCCATGTTTCAAATCTTGTACAGGGCATCCTATTACACTGCTTTAGCACACCTAAAGTTGCTACTCAATACATTTCATTGTGGAGCCTTGATAGGATGCCACTTGTCTGTGCAATAAGTCCATCGCAATCCGATGGATGAGTCTGTGTTTGGCGGTTGCCATGAGAACGGTACCTGTCTGACTGCGTTGTGCCAAGTGTAAATTTTGGTGGAGGGTGATAGTTTGATATATAGACATAAGATATATAGATATTTTGGAAAAACTCATGCTCATAAAGCAAGGTCTATAGTTCAGTGAGTTTGCTGTGGAAGAACTTGACTGGCCTGCACAGAGTCCTAACGTCAGCCCAACAGAGCACTTTTGGGATGAATTAGAGACTGCAAGCCAGGATTTCTCCTCCAACATCAGTGCCTTACCTCACAAATGTGATTCTGAATGAATGGTCAAAAATTCCCAGAAACACTCCTAAACCTTGTGGAAAGCCTTCTAGGAGGAATTGAAGCTGTTATGGTTGCAAAGGGTCAGTTGACAACATATTAAACTGTGGATTAAGAATGGTATTTCACTCGAGTTTATGGTGTGTTTGAAGGCAGATGAGTAAGTACTTTTGGCATTATAATGTAATTCAGGAAAAAAGCCTGTGCAAAATCAAGGGTTAAACCTTTCTGGAGTTCAAAGGAAAAAACACCCTTAACTGTCTTATGCAACAGACTTGGGTAGCCAAAGGTTGCTTAAGGTAACGATGAAGGCTGTGTTCATACTGACGTGTCCAGTATTTTATCCTCTCCGGTCTGTGAGTTGTTCCTGCTGCACAGAAGACAGATGAAATATTTAAGGAGCGTCTATAACCACTCAGGCCTGCTCAGAGGACACCGTGCTGTTCCTGTCTGCAGAGCCGTTGACCTGCTTTCAAACCACGCTCAAAAACTTTACATCAAACTGCTTTGTATTGTGCATTTGCTCACAAAACAGGCAGGTGTACATTTAAGTGAAAAATCTACAAAACAAACAACGAAAACCCCCCCCAGAACTTTTCAGTTATAGAAGTGTTTCTATCGATGTTTTCCCTGATGCTGCGATTGATCGCTGGCAGATTGATTTTTGTCCTCCTGCTATTATTGGTCCTGCTGCTGTCCATATTCAGAGCTGCAGCAGGAAACACTGATCTCTCTCTCTCTGCATGCCCTGTCTCCACCCGTTGGGCTGTCAGAGTGTATTAGCTCTACCCCAACACACACACACACACACTCCTGCATTGAGTTAAAATAAAAATGCCTGTGAGAGAATGATGGCTAATCAGGAGCAACTTTATGGGGTACAATCACAAAATGAAGATGTTCTAGACATAATAATCCACTAAAATCTTTACAGCTATTTTAGTCAAGCTGTAGCTTGACTAAAATAGCCGTCTGATTCCTGATAATTTAACGACACCGTATCCAAGCATCCCTGAGTGACACATATATGTCTGGACAGCCAAGCAAAGCGAAGCGTGAGCTGTCATGAAGCTTCAAACAAAGGGCTAATGGCCAGTGTTCACCGTCAGAGAAGCTTTTAGGGAGGAGACCACCTATCATCAGTGTAACCCATATCTGGGGCTTTATTTGTAAAGAGGTTCTTAGCTTTGGCTACTTCTCATTTCTTTATATTTTTTTCCTAAGAGCCAGACTTTATGCTAATTTTTAAATAAGTCTGGAGCAATAGTTCTGCAGGCTTTCTGACGGTACAATGGAGGTCAGAACACAGGTACAGCCATCTGTGAAACACACTGGAGGCTCTGTCATGGTTTGGGGCTGCATTTCAGTTGGTGTTGGAGATCTTATCAAAACTGACTTGGGCTCTTCATTGACCTTCAGTAAACACTGAAGCAATTTGCAGCCTGAAATTGTCCAGGATGATAGTCCACACCTCCAAGTTTGAGGTATGACCGGTATGATGGCAGTAATGTGACCATCATACCGGTCTATGGTGCTAAAGAGAGAGTTTAGCTTGAAGGTTTTTCATTTGCCAGTTTACCTACATTCTAATGACATGTGGGTAATGAAGAAAAGACTGAAGTTGCAAATACAGAAATTAGTTTCCTTCGTAGGTGCTCAGAGCCACTAATCCTTTATGCCCAAAGGAGCCAGTTGAAGTGCTTTGGGCATCTGGTTATGAGAACCCACTGAAGAGATTATACATGTCATGAAATGGCTGTGGCAGGCAGGATGTAGGACCCAAAACACAGAACACTCAGAGGAGGCTGCTTTATTGCAGTGACAAAACTTAAACAAAAAAAATACTTGCAAAATCAAACCAAAAACTAAAATCTGGGAACTGAAAACAAAACACTGCGAAACCAGGAAACTAGGGACGGAGATCTCAGGGAGCACGGAAGGAGAAACACACACACAGCATGAGGGGACGACACGACACTGACAGAGACAAACACAGGGCTAAAATACACTGAGGGAAACGAGGAGATGAGACACATGAGGGGAGCACAGAGCAATCAACATGACGAGACCAGGGTAAAGAAAAACTCAAGACCCTCCAGTGGGAGCAGAAGATGGCTGGCACGGTTCTCCAGAACCCCCAGCAGGAACAGAAGACGGCTGGACGGGCTCCTCGGACCCTCCAACAGAAGCAGCTACAGGTTCAGCAGGTACAGAGGCCCCTGGCTGAACAGATAACTGAGCTGCGGGCAGAGCTGACAGCTGAAGGTTGTAGTGGACGTAGAGTAGGTGTTGGTTCTCCTGAGCCTCCGGACGGGCTCACTTGAGCCATCATCAAAGACAGACACGGGTGCAGATACCTTCTGGACCCCTGCCACTCCCACCCAAGGAGTAGGTACGGGCGCGGAGGTCTGCTGCATCCAGGCGGGCCTCACCTCAAGAGTTGGCACAGGTCTCGGTAGAGACTGGGCAGCTGCTGCCCCCACCCGAGGAGCTGATATGGGTGCAGGGACCAGCAGGGCCTCAGCTGACCTGGAAACTGGAGCAGGGATCAACTGGGCCCCAGCCCCCCTCTCCTTGGAAATAGAGACAGATGCAGTGAAATGCTGGGCCGCAGCTGTCCTGAGAACAGGAGCACAAGGAGTCAGAATGGCAGGCTCAGAGAAAACAGTCTTTGTGAGATTAATGCTCTGCTCTGAGTGGGCAGATAAAAAAAACAGTCCTTTGCAGGCTGGCTGAGTTTGCCTGAGCTCTCAGTGGAAACAAAAGGCTGAGCTGGCCGATGTCTTCACAGACATTTTCAACTCATCGCTGAGAAAGATGATCGTCCCAGTGTGCTTCAAGTCCACCACCATCATCCCGGTGCCAAAGAAATCCTCAGTATCCTGCCTGAATGTCTACCGTCCCGTCGCCCTGACCCCCATCATCATGAAGTTCTTCGAGAGACTTGTCATGTCACATTTGAAAAGCAACCTCCCCTGCTCTGGATCCAGTGCAGTTTGCATACCAGCTGAACAGGTCGACTGAAGATGCTATTTCCACTGCACTTCACCTCTCCCTCTCCCACCTAGACAAGAAAGACACCTATGTCAGAATGCTGTTCATAGACTTTAGCTCAGCATTCAAAACCATTATCCCCCAAAAACTGTTTGACAAACTCAGCAAGTTGGGACTGAGCACCTCTCTCTGCAACTGGATACTAGATTTCCTGTCAGAGAGGCCTCAGTCCATCCAAATCGGCGACAACATCTCCAGCACCATCAGGCTGAGCACAGGAGCTCCTCAGGGCCGTGTTCTCAGCCCACTGTTGTTCACCCTCCTGACACACGACTGCACCACCCTACACAGCTCTAACCACATCATCAAGTTCGCTGATGACACAACCGTGGTTGGATTCATCAGCAGCAATGACAAGTCAGCCTAAAGAGATGAGGTTCAGTAGCTGGCGTTCTGGTGCAGTAAAAACAACCTGTCACTGAATGTGGACAAAACCAAGGAGATCGTTGACTTCAGGAAGACTCGCTCCACCCACACACCACTCAGCATCCACGGATTCTTTCGCAGCATTCGGGCCCGATCCTCCAGACTGCGAGACAACTTTTTCCCGCAAGCCATCAGACTCCTGAACTCACAACCAGCTCCCCCACTCCCCCCACAACACACACCCACACAAACCATTGACTGACTCTATTGCACTCCACATACTACTGCCTTTGTAAATACAGATGCTGCTCTATGGAAAATCCTACTCTCAGGAAACTGCTCATGTTGATCACTTTATTATCACATTGTAATCTGAAAAGCTGCTATGTTGGTCATTTTAAACCACGTCAAGGTCACTTTAAATCCCAATTGTAAATTGTAAATTTTACACTGTTATTAACTCTTTTTACCTCAAGTGTATATTTACTCCCCTTACCTTAGTATTATAGTGTATATTTATTCTTACTCTTCCTATATTTATTGTTGTTCTTTTGCACTGAATGGAACTGGAGCCTCGTCGTCTCGTCTCTCTGTATACTGTACTGTATATAGCAGAGATGACAATAAAGTTTACTTTGACTTTGAGCTGCCACGGATGGTAGAGCGGGCTGCACTAGCTCTATAGCCTCCAAAGGTCCAGAGTCAGCTGAGGTCTCTCCAGGGCCTCTGGGGAAGCCCTGGAGAGAGAGTCAGTCTCTAGAAACGCTACCTTAGCAGCTACATGCACAGTTTCTGAATCTTCAGTCTCTGAGTTAGCCTTCAGTTTTTTTGTTGTTATAGTCCCCGGCTCAAATGGAGCATGAAAAAAGTCTTTATAATCGACAGAGGCAGAAAATGTGGTCTCGGAGAAAACAGTCTTACGATTTTAAACTCGACATAACCTGAGTTAGCTGTCATGGTGTTTGTAGACTCAGGGATGACTGACATAGAGTGTGTAAGTCCAGGCTTGGAAAGAGCAGAATGAACAAAGTCTGTTGTATTACTATGCCCAGGAGGAACACAAAAAACATTTCTTTAAGCATGAGTGGGAAATTAGCCTCAGAAAAAACAGCCTCAGAAATTGTAATTCCTGGCTTCGACTGAGGGAGATGAAATGAGTCTTTTACCTCCATAGTTCCTAAATAAATGGCCTCAGAATATACAGTCTCTATTTCACCAGGCTTGGATGGAGTAATACATAAGTCTTTGTGACTCACCGCATCTACTGATGACCGCCGGTGGCACGGAAGTTTCTTCCTCCTAGAAGAGGGAGCGGTAGCAGCAGGGAAAGCTGATGGCGATGTGGAACAGCTCTGACATGGCTTCCCCTGCTGTGGTGTGGAAAAGTTGGGTGGAGCGAAAATTATTCCCAATGCTTTGCAGAAAGCCTGTGCTGGCATGAGCTGACCGCCCACGGGTAGAGTGTGCTTAAAACAGTCACTTCCACTGACCACTGGAGCTCTCTCGGTGAGCGAAGGATGACGGCGGCGTGAACGCCGCTTTCTCTGGGAAAAAGGAGGAACCGACATTTCGGGTGGCGTTACGTCCGGTGGCTTGTGCTGGGAGTCCTCTGCCGGGTCGAACTGCGAATTTTCCGGTAGTCCGGGCAGGTGAGCGGTTGGAGTTGGGCAATGAAGGTGCAATGTATTGAGAAGAAAATCCTGTATTAGCAGGTGAAGAGAATTCAGTAGCCAGGGGTAACCAGAAACTAATCGCTGTAGCCGGTTAGCTGCAGCGTGATGTTACTCCTCCTCAGGAAAATCCAGCCACTGGTTACCATATTTTTCGGAAAGGCACACCGGATTATAAGGCGCATTAGGCGAAACAAAATCAGATCAAACTTTACTCAACTCATTCTTCTAGCTTCCTCCACTTCCGTACCATTGATTCATTAATGACAGAATTTAGATGGTTTTTAACTCTCAGTGATGCCGCAGTGTTCGTTTGACTTTGGGACCTGAGCAGACGGAGTTTTGGACCCAGATTCCATTACGGCTCCTGACTATGGTAGCGGTAATGCTCCAGCTGCGGCTTTGTAGCTTACCAAAGTCGTATTAAAACATTTTTTGAGTGCCGTGTACCACATAAAATTGGTTCGAGGTCAGTAAGCACAACCAGAATTCATACATAAGGCGCACTGAATTATAAGGCCTACTGACGATTTTTGAGAAAATTAAAAGGATTTTAAGTGCACCTTATAGTGCGGAAAATACAGTAGATAGCTGGTCCACAGAGTGAATGATATCCTGCCGGAGTTCTTCTGAGGGGGCGAGTGCTGCTGGATCCATTGTGTGGTCGCGTCGTTCTGTCATGAAACAGCTGTGGCAGGCAGGATGTAGGACCCAAAACACAGAACACTCAGACGGAGGAATGAACTCAAAGAGGCTGCTTTATTATAACATGGAGCACAGAGACAGGAGTGAAATAAGACACGACTGACTGGGGAACAAGAATAGCAATAATAATAATAATACAAAAATCAAAACACTGGGTCACTGATCCAGGACCGTGACAATCAGACCTGGGAATGCCTGAGGATCCCCCAGGAGGAGATAGAAAATGTTGCTGGAATACCTGCTTAGTCTGCTGGCACTGTGGCCCAACTTTGGATAAATGGTCAGACGGACTGTTTCAACACCTTCAAAATAATAGCAGCAATCACAAAGCCTTTTATTGAGAAAAGCAGGAAAAGGAGGTAGCCAGGAAGCGATTGCTCCAATCAGAATATAAATGTTTCCTCTTAAGGTACGGGGATAAACCGCAACCCTTTCCTCACAAGAACAGAGTTCTTCCTGTAGAGGTCAAACCATCAGCTGTCTAATGAACCAGCAGATGGACCACAGGGCTAATTTTCTCACAGCAGGACAGTCGAGCCACTGCTCACTCTGCTTCCTAAAAACCTGGTTCACTTAGAGTCCACATGTAGCGAGCTGAAAGGTCACCAACCCTCCAGAGCCCTGTGCTCCACTGTCCTGACCTTTACTGTGAGTGTCAGCGTTCAGCGTGCAGGTTTCGACCTCAGCGTGATGCTTGGGTCAAATCTCCACAGATGTCCTGTAGGGTCCGATATTTGACTGACAGCTGGCAGCTAGGACCCGCCAAATGGTAAATCTCCTCATTAATCACACACATTAATCACACACATTATAACAGCAATTTGGAGTTGCAAAATTTTAAGTTACAGACAACACTGAACACTGAACTCACCAAGCACCAAGCCCCCAGGTGATTTTCACCTGATGCTTATGTAAGTGCAAAATTTGCCTCATCAAGGTGATTTAAGCATGAAGCATGGGTCCAAAAGGCTTGTCTTCCCACAGTAAGGTTATATGTGGAGCAATGTTGGTGACAAAGAATGACAATAGGGACCAAAACATAAAAAGAAATATCTAAATTTCATTTCAGCATTGCACATCTGAAAACATCAAACCTGTTGGGAAAACACTGCCCCCTAATGGTAAAAAATAGAGTTAAGTCCCACAGAGGGTAATTACAAAAAGATGTGTAGATGTGTTTTATAAACTTAACTGCAGTTTAGTGAAAAACTAATTACACCTTTAATGTTTCCTAAGGAATTAAAATTAATAATCAGCAAAGGTGAGAACCTGTATAAAAGAAGAAGTATTTGTATTATGCTGGTCTGGAGAATTCAGACCTGGAGATGTGGAGCATGCTCAGAAAAACTGACAGGAGAAAGCCTCTACTCCAGAGGCGGAGCCAGACATTTGAAACACCCGGGGCTTAGCCCTAAAGGGTAGTATGCATGTGGGATTTTTTTTTTTTTTTTGGGGGGGGGGAGAGAAATGACTGAAAGATTAATAGGCTCTGTTTTGAGTTTTGTTCAAAAAAGAATGACTTCATATAGGGAAAAATATATATCACATATGCAGGACACCTTAAACTAGTTTTTTAATTAAGCAGCAAGGCAGAACAAGGTCGGGGCTGTATCAAGACACGAGGACTAAACCCCAATTCAACCAGACCAAGAACTGATCCAGAATTAAAACAGGACTACAACAGTTCAAAATCAGGACTACTGAGGACTTAACCAAGACAGAACCAGAATCAGAACTAGATGATAGTAGCACTAAAAATCATCATAGACCTGCACTACACTTATTTTTTAATTTTACCAAAGTACAGATTCAGAAAAGTTTATATAATTATTTAGCCTGGTTGTGCAAACAAGCCTGCATAACTTAATAAATATATAACTTGAAAAATAAGAAACCTAAAAAGAAACACTCGGTACGAGATACATGAGTACCTATGATACGGTGATACTTTTGGTAAACAACCATTTGACTAACATGTGTCTCACCTGCTCTTGTTCATCTCTGTTCTGTTCCCATTCTCCTCTCTCTCTCTTTGTGCTGACAATCATCAAATATACAGTTGAAACCAGATATTTACAAACTCTTCAGATCAAAACACAAACACTTTTTTAATTGTAACATCAAATCAGACTAAATGTTTCTTTTTTTAGATTGATAAATATAAAAAACATATTTTTTAACTTTAAGAGTAAAGAGAGAAACTATCTGTATTTCTTAATTGCAAATGGCACCAAATTGTATGCAAAATTGAGCCACACTTATGGAGCTCCACAGTTCTGTTCCTGGTGTTTTGGTTGACATCTCTTGATTTTCCCATGTCAAAGAAACAGGCTCTGTGTTTTGCCTTATATGCATCCACAGCTGTGCCACCAGTTTACTCACATGGACTCTACGAACCTATCAGAAGCTTCTTCAGCTCAGAATGGAATCGTCTGGAGTTTTCTTATTAATTAACAATAAACTTAGTGTATATGTACTCCTAAATTTGATGAAAGTGATAAAAAACAAAGCTCTGTCTCTCTTTATTCTGACATTTAACTAATTCAAAATATATTTCAATATTTATCCAAAACAAAACAAGTTTACTCTAAATTGATGTTGTACAGTAAAAAAATGTTCTTGTGTTTTCCATAAAGTGTAAATATCTGGTTTCAACTGTGAATATACTGCTGTGTATTGAAGTTCCTCTTGTTTTGCATAGAAATATACTGAACAACATACAAAGCATAATATATAAAATACTACCAGAGTTTTTTCTTTGAAAGAAGCCCCTTATGTCCATTCTTGTATATCAGTGCATTACTGAAACCGATTTATTTAGCCGTGGAGGGTAACAACTGAAAATATGAAATAAACACACATGTAAGCTAAGACTCTCTAAAGAAACAGCATTGTTGTTGTTCGGCTTTTCCTTTCGCCATTTGTTGATTCACTTGAAGAGCGAGTAACGTAATATGGGTCAAGTGTTTGATATCAATCTTTCGTGATACACCGTCATATTTACATTATTTGTACAGTACGAATGATTTGCTTTGGTACCTGGTCGAACTTCAGTTCTCTGTCTGCCTGGCTCCGTTTCTCCAACAGCTCACTCGCAGGCAGCAGCTGCCCCGCCCCGCTTAGTGCCTGAGCTCGGATCATACCAATATCAGGGGGGATTTACGCACAGTCGTAAATTCCCACAGTGTGCACTATGTGCTTCGAATATTGTGTGTAGTTTTTTGCTTTATACAGTTGTCAGCCAGGCATCTAACTATGAAAAAATTACACTCCAAAAGACCCCGGGCTTCTGAAAAAACAACCCGAGCTTAAGCCCAGTAAGCCACCCCCCCGCTCCGCCACTGCTCTACTCTCTACAAAAAACAAGACAAACAACAACACAAAAACATGGCAGCACAGCTTAGGTTTGAAAAGCTGCATCTGAACAAACCAGAGGACTTTACAAAACATTATCCTTTGGACAGATAAGACCAAAGTGGAGACGTATGGTCGTAATGCACAAAACCACACACAGCGTGTCAGCTCTAATGTAAGGCCATCTGTCTGATATCCCAGGCACAGCAGCAAATCTGCAACAGAATGACTGAAAAAGAAAAGAATCAAAGAGTTGCAAAGTCCAGACGTCAACCTGATTGAAATGCTGAGGTGGGACCTTAAGAGAGCTGTGCTGTGCATGAACCACAAGGAGCTGAAACAATGCTGTAAAGACAAAAATTCATCCACAACAATGTGAGCGACTGAAAAATTCATACAGAAAATTATTAGTTTAAGTTATTGCTGTTGATGGTGTTTCACTCTCAACCAGTCACAGATGATGGCTAACCCTCTCTGAGCCTGGTTCTGCCTTAGGTTCCTGTTGAGTTTTTCATTCCCACTGTCACCAAGTGCTTGCTCCTATTGGCTCACTTGATTGTTGGTGTTTTCTCTGTATTATTGTAGGGTTTGTACCTTACAATATAAACCATCTTGAAGCGATTGTTATTGTGATTAGGTGCTATATACTGTAAATGTAACGGAGCGGAAAGGCTGATTTATTTCCACAGTGTCGTTTTTTAAAGGAAGGAAACCTTCCTCCAAACGGACAGAGCAGGGGAGCCGCCAAGGGAAAGCACACGATTAAAAAACTGTAGAATTAAAATATAATTTATTATATTTAAATAGTTAAAAATGTAAGATAAATTAAAACAACCTTGGCCAAGGGATAACACAATAAAAATCAATAAAACACAACATTAAAAGTCCAGTGGAATCCACCACAGCATAAAAGTCCCAGGGAGTTAAGAAATCCAGCGAAGTAAAAGGGAAACCCAGCGGAGTCCTCTCCTTCCTTTCCGCATTCGCGTCTTGATATGCTAGAGAAAGGGAGGAGCGGCAGTCACTATTCTTCCGGCAGTTTTTATTCAATAAAAGGGGATAAGTCAAAGACTTACCCCGGGTGGGCAGAGCTCTCAACTCCGCCCGCCACTTCTTAAAAACTGCAAAGCCACACAGCCGTCCCGTGCCTTCCGCTGGTGCTGTCTCCGCTCTCCCCGCTGGTACTGTCACTCTCTGCACTGGTGCCCTGTGCGCTGGTACTGTCCGTGCTCCCTAACGCCCAGCTCCACCAGCCCCTTCGGCTTGCAGGCACTGCCGCCTGGCACCACTTACTCCTGGCCGTCTCTCAAGCCTCTCAGTCGAACTCCTTCCTTTGGTCTGCCAGGCCCTCTTATTGGCCTCTCTGGGATCTCTCGCAGGTGTGAACAGTTTATTATCAGGTAGGGGCGGAGTCTTTCCAGGACAGGTGTTCAATTTAAATAAGATAAAAACATGCAATAAAGCTCATACAAACAAACCCAATATACAATATTAAAATATTAAAACAGATAAAACATTGCAAAACATGCACAATAAAACTCTAAATAACTTGTCCCGTTTCCACCCCGTGACATAAAAAAACAAAAAAAACAGAGTTCAGTGGAGGTGTTTCTACAAGCTATTAAATCATTGATGTACTTTTTTTTCTGAAAAAAAACTTGTAAAAAAAACCTTTAAAAACCCCAAAACAAAACACTGTAAAAAATGTTGTGCCTCAAGAAATGGAGTTTGTGCTAGCTTGTGTATTTTGAGTGTGCTGTACATAAACCTAACAATACACCAAAGTAAAAAGGCTCTAAAATGTTATATTTTTATACAATTATAATATCAATATCCTAGAGCTTTTTTTTTTAGAAGAGTACTTATACTGAATAAAAATTTATCCTTAATGTGCTACAAAACAGAGATCTGAGTTTTTGTCAGATTTCTGTGGTACATAGAGCGCACTGTTACAGAAACTCTGTTTCTGAGTTACCTGACCAACAATCCATGGAAAGCTTCACTATACATCCAAGTCTAAGAACAGCATTACTAAATGTAGGCTTGGAAGGTAAACATTCCCATCACTCTTTGGAGCTCTTAGTGCAGAAATATTCTTTACCTACTAAAATCAAGTCGAAATTATTGACTGAAGCAAATATGCCCATCAAGACTTTTCTGTATGTGGAAAAAAAAAAGCACAGATAATTCAATATAGATGAGTCATTTTCAAACAGTAGTCTAAATTAAAGGCAGGACATCATTTGCTTTCAGAGTGAATGAAGAGTCACTAATTCTACATGACAAAGTCTGTAACGAGGTGAAGTGAAGCGTGACGATCACTGCTCAGAGTGAGAGACGCGTCATGCCCTCGAGCTAAAATGGTAGATCAATTTTAGAAAATAGATATTTGAATGCAGCCGTACACCCTTCATGTTATTTATGTTATCTATCCATGCAGTAACGTAAAAGGAGACCAGAAAGAAAGACAAAGAAGGACCTCGTGTTTCCGTTTTCCCTGCTTTGACTTTCAACCCAGCCTCAAATGCTCACACACCACCCAGTTTATGTGTGACATGGCTCTCATCATCTTCTTTCTCATCAGTGTGACAAATCGGGTTGGATCAGCGCATTATTTTGGCGACCCCAGCGAGCAAGGAGTGTAGAGAGGTTGTCGGATAATAAAACCAAACCTTCTGCCCCCCTCAGAAGAAGCAGACTTTCTTTATTGGACAAAGTTCTCGCTCACTCTGAAACTCTCAGTTTTAGAGTGGACTCAATTCTCAGGGTGCGTTTAATGAACGCATGAAGGCACAGCGCAAATAGAACACATCAGAAAAGGACATTTTTTCCCCATGGTAGTCCAGACATTCATAAGATTTCTACCTTTTATCCAGGTCGTAGAGGCCATTTAATCAATGACTTCAGATCAAGAGTTAGGTTCCTCCAACCTGCAGCATCCTCGGGCAAGGTGCTGAACCCCAGGTCTGTGAACATTAGGTTAAAGCTGCATACAAGAAAGTCCTTTGAGTTCATTGGTTTTACCTGTTCACTTCCTTCCATTTCTTTTCTTGCATCTCATTAGAATAGAATAGAATAGAATAGAATAGCCTTTATTGTCATTGTACAGAGTACAACGAAATTGGAGTGCCACTCCCTTGGTGCAAGTTTCAACAATAAATATAAATGTAAAATATAAAAAGTACAAAAAAAACAATCGTAAGTACTCAAACAATAGTATGTACAATATATACAGGATAGCAGCATTAACATAATGACAGTATGAATAGCAGCATAATATAATGACAGTGACGGTATGGAATAGGTTCAATTGTTTTTGTGCTTATTTACTACGGTGGTAGCTCTGGGAAAGAAGCTATCCCTGAATCTGTTTGTCCTGGTTTTATGTGACCTGTACCGTCGGCCTGACGGTAATAGTTCAAACAGTTGGTTGCTGGGGTGAGAGTGGTCCTTGATGATATTGCCAGCTCTGCTGAGGTACCGAGAGTTTGCAGTGACCTCCAGGCTGGGCAGAGAGCAGCCAGTGATCTTCTGGGCTGTGTTGATGACCCTCTGCAGTACTTTCCTGTCTGCAGCTGAGCACCCTGCATACCATGTTGTTATGCCGTACGTTAGGATGCTCTCTATGGTGGCTCTGTAAAATGTCACCAGCAGCCTCTCCTCCAGGTTGTTCCTCCTGAGCACTCTCAGAAAGTGGAGACGCTGCTGGGCCTTTTTAACCACCGCTGTAGTATTTGCAGTCCAGGAGAGGTCATCAGATATCTGCACGCCCAGAAACCTCATGGAGTGTACCCTCTCTACACAGCTCCCGTGAATGTAAAGTGGGGCCGGGTCTGCTCTGCCCTTCCTGAAGTCCAAGATAAGTTCTTTAGTTTTCGTGGTGTTCAGTTGGAGGTTGTTAACTGAACACCACTCAGTCAGTCTGTTGACCTCATCTCTGTAGTCCGACTCATCCCCCCTTGAGATGAGTCCAACCACTGTGGTGTCATCCGCGAACTTTATGATGGTGTTTGAGAGATGGGTAGGGGAGCAGTCGGATGTGTAGAGCGTAAACAGGAGGGGACTCAAAACACATCCTTGTGGAGACCCGGTGCTGAGTGTGATGGTGCTGGACCGGTGGGGGCCGAGTCTGACAGACTGTGGTCTATTTGTCAGGAAGTCCTTGATCCAGAGGCAGATGGGGGTGGAGAGTCCCAGGTGAGACAGTTTCTGGACCAGGATCTCCGGGATGATATGATTGAATGCTGAGCTGAAGTCCAGAAAGAGCATTCTCACATAGCTTCCTCGGTGCTCCAGGTGACCCAGCGCAGTGTGGAGCGCTATGGTGATGGCGTCCTCGGTGGAACGATTTGTCCTGTAGGCAAATTGGTGGGGGTCCAGAGTGGGAGGCAGACCGGCCCTGATGTGCTGACAGACCAGTCTCTCAAAGCACTTCATCACTACAGGCGTAAGTGCAACAGGCCTGTAGTCATTTGGGCTGGCCACAGCTGTCTTCTTGGCGATGGGGATGATGGTGGAGGTTTTGAGGCAGGGCGGGACGGTGTTTGATGACAAGGAAAGGTTGAAGATTTTAGTGAAGACTCCGGTCAGTTCGTCAGCACATGCTCTGAGAACCTTTCCATGTATTCCATCAGGACCTGCCGCCTTCCTGGGATTCACTGACCTTAGAACACACCTCACTTGGTGCTCCCTAAGTGTTAGTGTGCCAGTGCTGGGGGCGGGTGGAAGTGGTGTGGCAGCTGAGGGCTTGGTCGTCTCAAAGCGGGCGAAGAAACGGTTTAGATCCTCAGCCAGTGAGGCATCAGTCCTAGATGTTGCCTGGTTATTGCTTCTGTAGTTGGTAATGTGATTGATCCCCTGCCACATTTTTCTGGGGTCGTTGTCAGCAAAGTGATCTTCAATCCTCCTCCTATAGGCAGCCTTAGCTTTCCTGATGCCTCTACTCAGGTCTGCCCTGGCCGCCCTATACGCAGCCCTGTCCCCTGACTTGAAGGCAGTGTTGCGGCTTTTTAGGAGGGATTGCACTTCGCTATTCATCCAGGGTTTTTGATTTGGAAACACCCTGACCCTTTTGTTGACGGTGACATTGTCAACACAGTTCCTGATGTACGAGAGTACAGTGTCCGTGTACTCCTGGAGGTTGTGGCTGGAGAATAAATCCCATACAGTTGTTGAGAAGCAGTCCTGCAGTTGAGAAAGGGCTCCTTCAGGCCAGGTTTTTATTGTCTTTGTCTGGGGCTTTGTTTTTCTCAGCAGGGGGGTGTAGGTGGGGGTGAGGGACATGCAGAGGTGGTCAGATCCAGCCAGGTGGGGGAGGGGTGTCGCTCTGAAAGCATGCCTGATGTTTGAATAGACATGGTCCAAAGTGTGTTCTCCTCTCGTAGCAAAGTCCACAAACTGGATAAATTTAGGAAGCACAGTCTTTAGGCACGCTTTGTTAAAGTCGCCGGCGACAATAAAAACCCCATCGGGGTGGGCAAGCTGTTGTTTGTTTATGGTGTTGAGCAAGAGGCTGAGAGCCGTGCTAACGTTAGCATCCGGCGGTATATAAACAGCTATCACAATAACTACTGTAAACTCCCTCGGGATGTAAAAAGGTCTGCACGAGACTGCCAGAACCTCCAAATCAGGAGAACAGTGTGTGTGAATGATCCTGCTGTTACAACACCACTCGTTATGCACGTAAACACATAGCCCCCCTCCTCTGCTTTTACCTGAGTTGCTGTTTCTGTCATGCCGGTGTAGCGTGCGGCCTGCTAACTCGACTGCAGCGTCGGGAATCAGCGGGTGAAGCCACGTCTCCGTAATAAGAATAATGCTGCAGTTACGTGCAAAGCTTGTGTTGGCTATCTGTAGCTCCAATTCGTCAAGTTTGTGGGTGATGAATCTGGCGTTCGATAGGAAAAGGCTCGGAAGTGCTGGCCGGTGTGGATGTTTGCGTAGCCTAGCGTCTGAGCCCGACCGGCATCCCCTCTTCTGCTTTCTTTCCCTCCGTCGCCTTCTACGCTTGCTGGGCGGGCAGACCATCCACGGTGACCCTGGCGGTCTCGCTATCTCCACCAGTTACAGTTCCTAGGTTAGCTGTCTTACATAAATCCAACTTTGGGTTGGCTCTCCTACCAATTTTGTTTATTGTTTTACCAGTTTTACTCCCTCAACCACACACCCACTCCGTGGTGCTCTGAAAAAATGTGTACACATGAGTTTCAAAGAAGCTTCTCAGTAATTTCAGACTATTAAGCCTCAAAATCAGCGAGAGTAAGACCAAGATCATGAGGATGAAGCAGACAGGCAGAGGTTCCCTAGAAGAGGTCCACCCATTTACCCATCTACTGGGAGCATGGGGGACACGCATGAGTGGAATGGATGCAGATGTGATGGAAAGAAACAACAAACTCAAAGTGCTTTTCTGATTCTGAAGCTGAGGATGTTTAACACCGGTGTGAAAGCTATACTACACTCTGAAAGCTGTCTGTGCAAAAGATTACAAGTGAAGACTGCAGACAAACTTTCATAGTTCATAGTTTACAGTCCCATGACTAACTTGCTGACTTGGCAAAACATTACTTCATCATGATGGTCAGTACTGGACAGTCGGTAGTACTGCAGGACAAAAGTGTTTTGAGCCAAGACTACTCAGATCATTTATCCATGGAGGAGAAACAAAAATATGAAGAGAAACTATGAATTCTGACACTGGAGACACTCCTGGAGGGATTTGGAGAAGATTGCCCAGAGTTGAGCAAGCTGGTGGGGAATCGCCTTAAAGCTTAAAACTGAAGTCCACTTCTAACTATTTTAGCAGAAATTACATTTTATGGCCGGAGTTGGTGGCCATTTCTAAAATGTGCTAACATTTATGCTTATATCCACCTGTGAATGATTTCCCTGCACAAAATAAGAGAGTTTAAACTCAAATATGAAAAATGTGGAACCATAAATCCTTCATGGCACCAACAGGTGAACGTGCTGTTCCGTTTTTGACAGCTTCTCTTGTTGTTGCTGTTTGTTGTCTTGACTTTGATACGATGATGCTGAATAATTCAGAAGAGTTTTTAGCATCCTGCTGCTTTTTGGTTTTCAAGGAAGCTGCTGAAGCTCACAGATCAGGCTGACCTAAAAGCTCTGACATCTCAAGGGGCGATCACAGCAGTGCCTGTGTGTGTGTGTGTGTGTGTGTGTGTGTGTGTGTGTGCGTGTGCGTGTGTGTGTGCGTGTGCGTGTCACATGTCCAGACTAGAGAGCAGCTACACAACCTTGACCCAGATAGTTGATAAAGAAGAAGAAAAGGATTCAAGGAAAAGGACAAGAGCATCAATACAAGAAATGAAAGGATGGAGAATAAAGAGGTGAAACAAGGGCAGAGGAAAAGAGGCTGAAAGAGAGAAAGGTGGAGATGAAGAGAAAAAAAAGGACAAGGGGAGAAGAGAGATGATGAAGAAAGAAAAGGTGGAGCGATGAATGAGTTTTGGGATAATACAAGATAAAGTACACTGTAAAACCCAATAAGTTAATTTTACTCAAAACTTTTGGTGAAACTGATTACATAAAATATTTTAAGTAACTAAAACTTAAAAATAAAAGTTAAATAAACACACTTTATTTATTAGCTTTAGATAAATATTTTTAAGTACCATTGATAAATGTTTTTATGTTATATCCACATTTTTGGTTTAGTACTCTCTACTTGATATTTTGAGTTTCAAGTACAAATCTAGCTCAAGTAACTTTAAGGAATTAATTTTTAGTTTCAAAATGTTAACCATTTTAAGCTAATACAACTCAAAAATTTTAAATACAAATGCTTGTAATATCCAAATCTACTGTGTTTTGAATTTGATTTAAAAAAAAAAAGTGCCCAAAATAATTACACTTGTAAAAACATAAGACAGAAAATATAAATTCAAGTTACAGATTTATTGAGTTACTTTGACACAAAAAGCCCAAAGACATAAATCCACCACATTTTATAGGGAATAATGTCAGAAATTTTGGCACAAGGTTACAATATTAGAAATAAAGAATTTCACAACATGTTTTAAGAGTATTCAAATTTGATTAACACATGAGTATGGCCTTTTTATTAAAAAAAACAAACAAAAGGAAAAGAAAATCCTGCATTATTAGGTGGGAAAACCGAATGAAAGTAATAGTATAGTGCAGCTAATACACTGAAATATAATTGGTAACCTTTTTAATATGCCAGTACTGTGGTTATGCAAAATGCACATTTGTAGAGTGCAATCACAGTCTCAACAACAAAGCAATAAAATTTTAAATAGAAAAATACTTCTTTAGAGACATAAACAAAGTGTTATAAACCTCCTTAGCGCCTTATGTCAGTTATGAGTAGTTCAGGAGGAACGTTCCTTAAGTGACATTCAAGATCCCACCTAGAAGCCAGAAATGAGATTGTCCTTCATTTTCTCTATAGATTTACAGTTATCTGACTAAAAACACAATCAAAATCAACTAAAACACAAGTGATGATGGGGGGAAAAAAATAAATAAAAATAATAAAATCACCCCTTTTACTTTGGATGTGGCTTTTAGATAATGAAGTATGAAACAGAGTCTGCAAAGATTTCTTTATTCTATTCTCTCTTTTTATAAAAAACTTATCCAGACTTGGAAACATGATAAACTGAATTACTTGCTTTAACAGGCACTTGAGGGCTGTGTAGGAATCCTGGACATTATTCTGCTGCCAAAAGATCATTTTTAAGACTCAGCACTTTGGGCTTCAACTTCCCACCCTTCAGACCCATCAAAACTTTCTGAATAAAGTCAAAAATGTTGGCCAAACATTTTGGGTAGCTTAGGTGCAGGACGTCAGTCAGTCCAAATATTACTAGAAATGCATCAGCCAGGGTGGTGAAAACAATGATCATGTTACCCTCGACCAAAACTGCAGTCTTCTCAGGGCAGAAGAATGTTGCATCGCTGGAATTGGCTCTGATCAGGAGGAGTCCAAGTGGCACTTCACTAATATCTGGTCTATCAGAATGCATCATCTACAGAAAACAAAATTACTACATGTTAGTGCATTCCTATTTCTCTTAGTTTCATCTATACAAGTCACATTTCTGGATTATTACTAGCTCAGAAATCAATTGTTTGAACAACAAAAAAGCCACAACACACCAAGATTTGAGAAAACAAACTGACAAAAATAGTACTTTTAGTAAAGCAAAGTCATACCTCTTCGTAGCAATAACAACAGAAAGTCAATAGGAGTTATATATTTTTTTCATTTGTACAGTGATGTATGGTTGGGCTAGGAACATTATAGAAGGTCTACGCACATTAAAAACATGTAGTGTTTCCATTATGTGACATGGACACTGTTGTAGACAGATCCAAGCATGGAGATGCTTCTCAAACTCTCAAAGTGTCATAATGTTTTGAGAAATCTAAACAAGGATGCTACTAAGATATTGTTCACAACTTTGTCCAAAACTTACATCCCATGTTTTGATGAAGGTAGAGGTGTCTTCGTACAAATAGGCAGAGAGGGCATGAAGCACACCAGCACTTTGGGCATGGATATCAGCTTGTTCCTACATCACAAGAAAATTTTTATTTTAAATTATTGGCTAACCTAGTCAAGAATGGTAATTAAAATTGAAAAATTGATCAAATCAAATGAAGCTCAAAAAACAAGACAAAAACTCACTAACCTGGAGATTATAGCTTCTGAAGAGCTGAGACAGGACATCAGACACGTTCCCTGTGCAAACAGCTTTCTTTCTGAATAAGCTCTGGAGCCGGGGAGCATGTTGGTCCAGCACAGCATAAAAGTGGTTCTTCAGGTGGAGGTTTGTAATCCTGTGGAATTCTGCACAGATCTGAACACACAGGATACATTTGTGTTTACAAGTTTCAATTAGTCTATAAATCTTTGCAAAATACATCAAAATCCTTACACTCCAAAGGCATAATTTGTTCAGACAGGCCAGATAACAGGGGTTGATATAAAATACATCTTGTTAGATACATCTATATACATTCTTACCTGGGACTGGGATTTCAGAGTAGGCCAGCAATCCAGGATCTGACCTACTGGTAGGTCATCATTGATGATCTCTTTGCATTGCAAGGCCAAAGTTGTGAGCATCAGCTTTGTAATCAGGATTCTTTTCACTTTTCTCGACTTCATCTACAATCTGTAGTCTTAGCTGGTCAAGGTAAACAGCATCTTCACCCCTGAAAATTTACTTCTGCCCTGGCATGGACATAACAGTAAAACACAGAAGACAAGACAGAGAACAGAGAACAGAAAAGACACACAACCAAGGAGACACAGATGAAACATAACCAGCCCAGAACTCAACTAAACCTTAACTAATAATAACAACAATACAAGAACTTCACCTCATTTCAATATAACATAAGAAAGCAAAACTACAAAATAAACTCAAAATGCTGGTTCACAGACCCAGCCCCTGACAGATAAAAAACTAAGTCTTTCACTAATGAACACTGGGCATCAGAATAAAATAAAACGAAAAAATAACTGTTTGGTAAATATATTATTGATGGATTCACCCTTAAGCTAACCTAAAATAGACCAGGCACAACAATTTTACAGTTCAGAAGATTCTACATTTCAACTTGGTATACATAACTATTTGCAATGTAAACCAAGTTCTACCGCGTAATTATGTAATGATTATTCACTGCTTTTGTAAGTATGTCCTGTGCCTACAATTTTGCTGCCCCAGTTTTAATATGTACAACTCCAGAGAACTAAACGTAAGTTTTAAGTTCCACTAGTTAGCAAATGGGCTAGCCAATGTCAATATCCACGTATGCGCTAAGTGTGAAGCAGCGCAGCAGTGCATATTGATTCAACAATTTAACCACAAGGCAGTTTATAATCTGCAAATCCAGAAATGCCTTCTAAAGACTTCTTTTAAAATAGTAAGAGATTAGAAAAGTTATTAACACATTATTAGTCCCAGGGACTAATAATGTGTTATACTAAATATGAGCGTATTAGCATAATTCATGCAAACACTTTGGGGCCAAGCCGACATGGATAAAACGACGCATGCATGTAATTCTTAAATGCCTGCTAGAGTTGTACATTTATGACGATAAAAACCCATATTACAACGGAGAACTATAGTTTCAGAAAAAATAAAACTTACCACAAAGCGCTCCTGAAGATGCCGCGAAGGCGGTAAATGCAGCTAGCCAAGTGCAGAGGGTTAGCTGTTCCAGTTCAAAAGTCCGTAACATACCATAGCATGCCCTCCTTTATCCAGCGTCAAAGGCAATGCCGCAAAAAACCCGTTGACAAATGTTTTTATTTCTGTTCGGATATTAACGTTCCACAAGTTTCTTTCGGGGTAATGAGCGGGCATTCGCACTCGAAGCGAGGAATCCAAGATGGTTGCCAGCACTTCATAAAGAAACAGGTGGCGCACGTAGGTACGTACGTAGGCACGTAAGTGACGTCAGTGTTAAAACTCAAATTATTTGAGCGCAATGCTAGAAACTAATCAATATATTCAAGTACTGATAACTTGAAAAAACAAAATTGTTCAAACTACTCAAAAAAATAAAGGTGTATGAACTTATAACAGGTTTTTAAGTAGTTGGAACTCATTTCATTTATCAAACTATTACTATTCGGTCTTACAGTGTAGTAAGAGAGGAAACCAAGAGAAGGAAGCAAAAGGGGGACAAGATATGAAACAAAGATGAAGGGAAGAAATTAAAAACTGTGAAAAAAAGAGATTTTAACAGACCATGGAATTGTTTTCATAGAGAAGGAAAGTTTTAAAACCAGAAGGAAGAAAGAAGTCAAAGAAAAGTTAACTGAGAAGCAGAAACAGCAAATCCAAGACATGAAAAAAGAAAGGAAGAAGGTGAGTGAAGAAGAGGATAAGGGAGTAATGAGAAAGAAACAGAAAAGAGGGGGGAGAAGGGTGGAGGACAAAGAAAATGAGGAAAATAGGAAAAAGTAAGAAAGAAGGATGAATAAAAATGGGAAACACTGGAAGGAGAGAAGTAGAAAGACAAGGAGGAAAAGGAAAGGAAAGGAGGGAGTAAGAAGATGAAGAAAATTAGAAAAACACAAGAAAAAAGGGGAAAAGGAGGAAAGGAGAATTAAGAAAAGGGAAAGAAGAGGAGGAAAGTTGGGAAGGATGAAGAAAAAAGATGAGAAACGTAGTAAGAAATTGAGAAGAAGAGGAAGGAAGACGATGAAGAAAATGAGTAAAGCACAAGAGGGGTAGAGAAGGAAAATAGGAGGAAAGAAGGGAGAAGAAAATTATGGTAAGAGGTGGAAGAGGAAAACATAGGAGGGAAAAATAAAATAAGCATCATAAAAGGAAGAAAACAGGAATATGAAGAAAAAATGAAAAGCATGAGGGAAAGAGTAAAAAAATGGGTGAATCGGAGAAGAAAAAGCAGGAAAGGAAGAAAAAAGCAGGAAAGGAAGAAAAAAGCAGATGCAGCAGATATGACTGAAGAGGAACAGATGAGGTTGGGAAATAGAATGAGGGAGGAAAGCAGGAAAAGAATATGGACAGGAGGAAAGTGGAAAGGATTTGGGGGGAAAGCTAAAAAGCAGAGGAGGAATAAAACAAGGAGCTGGGAAAGGGATGAAGTGAGGAGCATTATTGGAGGTCACCGCCTCCCTCCTGTTGGTCTGATGGATCCACCCTGACAACCTCAGACCACTGGAGACGCAGACTGTGTGTGTGTGTGTGTGTGTGTGTGTGTGTGTGTGCGTGTGTGTGTGTGTGTGTGTGTAGGTGTTTTCTTCTTTACCGCCTGCACCTCTGTCTGGAAACGTGCACGCACACAGAGGTCAGAGTTCACACAAGAATTGTTTGGTTGTTACAGATGGTAGACTTGAGATCCGTGACCAGGCTGCAAATAGAATAAAACAAAACCCTGATTAATGTTAGTAGAGTGGCTAGAGTGAATGAAGCCGGATTCTCTTTTCCTAAGTGCTTATGAGGAATTCTCCTTTATCACACTTCATGAAGTTTTCCATTGATGAAAACGATCCAAATCTTCACCCTAAGGATTGTAAATGTACTCCACCCCTACAGATTTAGACAGTGGAGCTTGAAACCATAGCTGTCCATTTACTGGTTGAACAGTGGGTAGAAACTGAGATAATAAGAACATACAAGCAGCATAAGTGGTAGAATGAGGAACTCAGTCATTTGGAAGGAGTTCCACATTGAAAGGAGGCAGCTGCTTAGGATGTCTTCTAGATGAGGTGTTTTGGGTGTACCCAACTGGCAGAAGACCTTGGGGCAGATCCAGGACATAGTGGTTAAAGAAAGTAGACACGAGTACTGGGAGGCTAGGCGTACAGCAAAGAGAAAGCTGGCAAAAGGAAAGGAAATGGCCTATAGTGAGTTGTATGGGAAGCTGAAATCAAAGGAAGGAGAAAAGAACCTGTAGTCATTGATTAGACTGAGAGATCAAGCTGAAAAAGATCTGCAACAGATTAGGATGATTAAGGATAGAGACGGAAATATACTTATGACTGAAGATTGTGCGCTTGGAAGGTGAGAAGAATAATTTTTGGAAGTAATGTATGAATAATAAAACCATGGGGGTGGCAGGGAAGTATGTGGCGGTGATGCGGGACATGTATGAGAACAGCAAGACATTGGTGAGGTGTGCAGAAGGAGTGACAGATGGGTTATGAATCAGCTCTGAATCCCTTCTTGTTTGCAGTGGTGATGGACAAGAGATGAGTTTAAATACCTGGGGTCAGCCACTCAAAGCAACAGACAGTGCACAAGAGGGGAGAAGAAGAGAGCACATGCAGGGTGGAGATGATTTATGACAGGGTCAAAGTGATGGTTTGCAAGATGATAGAGACCTTCTACGGTGCACAGTTTGGAGATTTTGGAGTGGTGCTGATGAAAACATGGAAGTCCGGACTTCTGGTTGGCAGCGAGCAGAATGAGCTCCTCAAGGACGAGCGAATTCCCCCTTAATTTCAAGTTTTCCGACTGCTTCTATGTTTAAAACAATACTGGGGGGAATAAAGAAAAAGAATAAGAAGATACATGAACCAACTGAACAGTATTTTCCAGAAGAACGAGAGGACACGCACGTTGATATGGCTAACTCAGATGAAGCAAATGGCGCGGGGGCCAATCTCGAATCTTTGCAAGAGGGCATTAAAAATATCAGCCAACAAATCTTTGACCTCCGGACGGAGATGAAAGCTGATTTCAACGCATTCAAAGAAGACTTCAGGCGTGAGTTGAAAGACGACCTAAAGAAATTCAAAGAAGACACAAACCCACAGCTCTTGGCTAACAAGCTAGCGGTCCAAGAATACGGCGAGAAACTCGAGGAAGCTGAAACACGAGTGGCGGGGCTTGAAAGCTGGTCAGCGGTGGCCTATGACGCGCTGAGACAATCGCTAATGGAGCAGAGGAAACTAACCGAAAGGCTAGAAGACCTTCAGTCTAGATCGAGAAGAAATAACCTGCGAATCTACGGAGTCCCCGAAGGAGAAGAGGACAGCTCGGTAATGAGCTTTGTTGAAAATGTGATCAGAAGAGAGGCTAATACCTGATGGCACTGACCCACAAATACAACGGGCTCACCGATCCCTCGGTCCTAAGCCAGGTGCTGATGCCGCTCCCCGTTCCATTGTCGTCTGTTTTCTTCAGTTCAAAACAAAGGAAACCGTCCTCAGAAACGCATGGCAGAAGAAGATCCTCGTCAAAGACAAACCCATCGGTTTCGACCATGATTGCACTGCTACGGTAGTACAACAGCATCGTGCATATAGAGAAGTGAAAAGCGCACTTAAACAAAAGGGCATACGATTCCAATCCCCGTTCACAAAACTCACAGTCCGGCGGATGCGGTACGAGAGATGCAGCGGAGGGGATTTATAGTGGAGGAGCCACGCGAAAGAGGAGGACTCGACCCTACGTCTCAACTAGAGCAACTGGAGAAAGCGTCACCATGGCAACCAGTGACCCGGAGAAGCAACAGCGGAGCCACTCAGAGAGTGTGCGACAAACCACAAGAGTTCCAGCGCAGAACAACTTGACTTCAGAGAAGGGTTTGACTTTGTAGAAACTATTTCAGTGTGGGGGCAGATGAACATTTCAAATATATATCTGCCTTTCCTGAATAATGAATATGTTCTTTATGGTTCTAGTTGTGTATAATCGCTCTACCTTGAGGTAGCCAACAACTTAAGATAGGATGAGTGTGACTCAGATCGGGGTTCTCACTGATTCTAAGAGAGGGCCCTCACTTTCGGTGTGGCTCTCCCTCTCATCATTGTGTGGGGGTGTGTCATTTACCTCATATTGGGAGTCATATTGCAATGTTGTTCGAGTTTTGAATTCTACAGTTCTCTGTAATTGTTCATCTACTTGTCCTACCGTGTTTTGGTTTAGGTTTTGTTTGTTTTCGAGGTCAGTGGTGGAGGATCATTTTACTTTCACAACAGTAGCCTATACTATGTCACAGTGTCTGGAATTGATGTCGCTTAATGTTAACGGTCTGGGAAATCCAATCAAAAGAGCCAGAGTATTAACAAAAATTAAAAAAGAAAATAAGGATATAATCTTTCTGCAGGAAACCCATTTGTCACCACAAGAGAACGAAAAATTAAAGAAACTTGGATATAGAAAAACATATTATAGCTCTCATATCAACAGCCATAAAAGAGGGGTGGCCATTCTTATGGCGAACATAGTGTCATTCGAACTCTTTAAAGTAATAAAAGATAAAGAAGGACGGTACATCATTGTGAAGGGCAAAACCTTAAATAGTGTCTTGACTCTTGTCTGTATATATGCACCACCAAATAGTCACAAATCATTCTTTAAAGATCTTTTTGACCTAATCTCAGTGGAGGCAGAGGGAATTTGTATTTGTGCAGGAGACTTCAACGTAATATTGAATTATAATTTGGACACAACTAGTCAAACTAGATGCAAAACACATATAGGCAGACACTTGAACTTGACACTTGAGGAAACGGGTGGAGATTACTGCATCCTTCACAAAAGCACTACACACATTACTCAATTCCACACTCAGTGCACACCCAGACTGATTATTTTCTAATGCAAAAGGAAGAATGTCACACAGTGTTAGACTGTAGAATCGGGGTAGCGGATGTCTCAGATCATAATGCGATTTTTTTTTACAATTCAGTTGGACTCACTTCCAAGGAACACGGTTTGGCGCCTTAATGTAGGGCTTCTGAATAATGAATCTATTACATATGATATTAAACAAGAAATAGATACATTCATTAAAGAGAATGACAACGGAGAAGTGAACCCTCTAATTCTTTGGGATTCAATGAAAGCTGTTCTGTGGGGAAGCTTGACAGCAAAAGCTTCTTTTGTTAAAAAAAAAAAGAATTGAAAAATATAATCAGCTGACAAAAAATTTAAAAGAGCTGAAACAAATCATCAGGACTAAAAAGGACCCCATAACACAGAAACAAATTTTAGAGGTTAAAATGCAAATAGAAAATTTATTGAATCAGGAAGCGGAAAGAAAGGCAAGATATTTGAAACTAAATTATTATGACCTAGGCCCTAAATCTGCCAAATTATTAGCTCGCAGACTGCGAAAACAGCAGATAGATACAGCAATACACAAAATTAGAAACCCTATAACTCAAAAGTTGGAACTAAACTGGAAGAAATAGTAAACATTTTCAACAATTACTACCAAAATCTCTATCTGCAAGAAGGAAATAATAGATGTACAATCAATAAAAAAATGTTTGTACTCACTAGATCTACCTACCATCGGGAAAAACCAAAACGAAGTACTTACTAAGGAAATCGCAGTAGAAGAACTGAATAAGGCAATCAATAGACTGAAAGCCAACAAATCCCCAGGCAGTGACGGGTTCCCCGCAGAATGGTAGAAGGTATTTCGGGAGAAGCTTAACCCTATCCTGCTAAGAACTCTGAACTCTGAGGAAGGGAAGGATAGAGATAACTGTGCAAATTATAGACCGATATCTATCCTAAATGTAGATTACAAATTGTACACTTCAATTATAGCTAAACGAATCGAACTGTTCATTAACGATATAATTGAGGACGACCAATGTGGATTCATTCCAGGGAGGCAAACACAGGACAATATCAGGAGGACATTGATAGTAATAAATGGGATGCAGCTCTTATTAGTCTGGATGCCGAAAAGGCTTTTGACAGGGTTGGGTGGGGATTCTTGTATCAGACCTTAGAAAGATTTGGTTTCACTCAAGACTCAATAAAATTGATAAGGGCAGTGTATCACCAACCTGTAGCTAGACTTAAAATAAATGGATCCCTATCAGCAAGATTCAGCCTGCATCGCAGAACAAGGCAGGGATGTGGGTTAAGTCCCATACTTTTCGCATTATATATTGAACCTCTGGCTCAAGCAATATGACAAGAGGTAGAAATAAAAGGGGTCTTTATAGGAAAAAGGGAGCATAAAATAGGATTATTTGCGGACGATGTAATATTGTATCTGAGGGACTTGAACACCTCCCTTCCTGAGCTTCTGGAAGTAATAGCAGAATTTCATGAATGCTCGGGATATAAACTAAACATCGCAAAAACACAAATGATTCACTTCAATTATGTACCGAGCAAAGAAATTAAAGAAGGCTTTAATATCAATTGGAAAACTAAAAACATTTGGGTGTCTTCATAACAAGAAGCCCAGCTGCATTGTACACTTCAAATTATTTTCCGATCACGGATGATATTAGAAAAGACTTGGAGAGGTGGTCAACATACCCGTTGGACTTTAGAAGCAGAATAAATGTGATAAAAATGAATATAATGCCAAGGCTGCTGTACATTTTCCAGGCACTGCCGGTTGAAATCCCATCTCAACAGTTCGAGGCCTGGGATAAAATGTTGTCGAGATTCATATGGGGAGGCAAAAAGGCAAGAGTACGCTTCTCCACTCTGCAGCTGCCAAAGGACAAACCTTAAATTATATTTCCAGGCAGCACAATTACGCCCTTTATGCCTATGGTGTGATAATTCATACACTGCAAAGTGGAAACAGATTGAGACACAAGATAGCACGGACTATAATGTCCAGACACTGTTAGGAGAAAATACCTTAACTGACATTATTAAGTCAAAACTCAATCCCATATCCCAGTTTTCATTACAGATATGGTGCTCTATTGTCAAACATTTAAAACCGCAAAATGGCCAGAGGAAGTTGAGATGGAGAGCCTGGGGTTTTAAACAGAGGCGGAGCCAGACATTTGAAACACCCGGGGCTTAGCCCAAAGAGTAGTATGCATGTGGGATTTTTTTTTTTTTTTTTTTTTTTGGAAAAAAGAAAAAAGAATGACTTCATATAGGGAAAAATATATATATATAAAATATATATCACATGTGCAGGACACCTTAAACTAGTTTTTTAATTAAGCAGCAAGGCAGAACAAGGTCAGGGCTGCATCAAGACACGAGGACTAAACCCCAATTCAACCAGACCCAGAACTGATCCAGAATTAAAAACAGGACTACAACAGTTCAAAATCAGGACTACTGAGGACTTAACCAAGACAGAACCAGAATCAGAACTAGATGATAGCAGCACTAAAAATCTTCATAGACCTGCACTACACTTATTTTTTTAATTCTACCAAAGTACAATATTTAGATTGAGAAAAGTTTATATAATTATTGAGCCTTGTTGTGCAAACAAGCCTGCAGAACTTAATAAATACAGAATTTGAAAAATAACAAACCTAAAAAGAAACACTCGGTACGAGATACATGAGGACCTATGATACGGTGATACTTTTGGTAAACAACCATTTGACTAACATGTGTGTCTCACCTGCTCTTGTTCATCTGTTCTGTCCTCGTTCTCCTCTCTCCCTCTTTGTGCTGACAATCATCAAATATACAGTTGAAACCAGATATTTACTCTTCAGATAAAAACACTTTTTTAATTGTAACATCAAATCAGACTAAATGTTTATTTTTTTTAGATTGATAAATATAAAAACATATTTGTTAACTTTAAGAGTAAAGAGAGAAACTATCTGTATTTCTTAATTGCAAATGGCACCAAATTGTATTCAAACTTGAGCCACACTTATGGAGCTCCACAGTTCTGTTCCTGGTGTTTTGGTTGATCTCTCTTGATTTTCCCATGTCAAAGAAACAGGCTCTGTGTTTTGCCTTATATGCATCCACAGCTGTGCCACCAGTTTACTCACATGGACTCTACTAACCTATCACAAGCTTCTTCAGCTCAGAATGGAGTCGTCTGGAGTTTTCTTATTAATTAACAATAAATTTAGTGTACATGTACTCCTAAATTTGATGAAAGTGATAAAAATAGCTCTGTCTCTCTTTATTCTGAAATTTAACTAATTCAAAATATATTTCAATATTTATCTAAAACAAAAATTTACTCTAAATTGATGTTGTACAGTAAAAATGTTTTATGTTTTCTCCCTAAAGTGTATGTAAATATCTGGTTACAAATGTGAATATCCTGCTGTGTACTGAAATCCCTCTTGTTTTGCATAGAAATATACTGAACAACATACAAAGCATAATATATAAAATAACATTTACCTGAGTTTTTTCTTTGAAAGAAGCCTCTAATGTCCATTCTTATGTTTCAGTACATAACTGAAACCGAATTAGTCGGGGAGGGTAAGAACTGAAAATATGAAATAAACACACGTAAGCTAAGACTCTAAAAAAAATAGCATTTGTTCGGCTTTTCATTTTGCCATTTGTTGATTCACTTGAAGAGCAAGTAACGTAATATTGGTCAAGTGATCAGTTTCATATCAATCTTTCGTGATGCACCGTCATATTTACATTATTTGTACGGTACGAATGATTTGCTTTGGTACCTGGTCAAACTTAAGCTCTCCTTAGTATGGCTGGCTCCGTCTCTCCAACAGCGCACTCACGGGCAGCAGCTGCCCCGCCCCCTCGCTCAGTCGCTTAGTGCCTGAGCTTGGATCATACCAATATCAGGGGGGGATTCACGCACAGTCGTAAATTCCCACAGTGTGCACTATGTGCTTCGAATATTGTGTGTACTTTTTGTTTTATACAGTTGTCAGCCAGGCATCTAACTATGAAAAAATTACACTCCAAAATACCCCGGGCTTCTGACAAAACAACCCGGGCTTAAGCCCCGTAAGCCACCCCCACGCTCCGCCCCTGGTTTTAAACCAGGACAATATGACAAGGCTTTCAAAGAGTGGACCAACAGGGGCCTAACTGCTCTCTGTTTAATTACCAAAAAGGACAAAGTCAGGAGCTTTCAAGAGCTTAAGGACATGTTTGAATTGGAAAACCGGGATTTCTTTCGATATCTACAACTTCGAGATTATTACAATAAAGAGATAGCTGAGGCTGAGATGATTAACCCTCTAATTGAAACGATGTGCGACGCCTACCAGCAGAAAACTACTAAACTATCATCCAAATTATACTCTAATTTGATGAAGAATCAAAGATTTACCTCTTTATATGTAAAGACAAAATGGGAACAGGAACTAAAACTGTCAATTACAGATGAAACATGGTACCAGTTATGTGGTTCACTTCAAACGTCTACAAATTCCCTACAGTGGCGGGAATTTAATTGGAAATGTCTTATTAGGTTTTTTTATCACTCCTCACATTAGGAGCAAGCAGGTGGGCACACAGCAGCCTTGTTGGAGAAGCTGTGTTGAAGTGGCAGCTAACCACTCCCATATCTTTTGGTCTTGTTCTAAAATTATTCTGGACAACAGTGAATGATACATTACAAAAAGTCTTTGGTTACAAGGTCCCTGAGGACTGTACTGCTTTATTTTTAGGAAATATTGATGATAGAGTTAAAAGAGAGGACTTATATTTAACTAAGCTTCTTCTTACTGCAGCAAGAAAAGCCATTACTAGGCTGTGGCTTAAGCCCGAGGCCCCAACTTTCCTTCACTGGACAAACATAATTCAAAAAGTATGTATGGGAAAATAACTTTCGCATTACGACTAAACTACAGCTCTTCACTCAGAACTGGAAGAAGTGGTCAATGTTGATCATTTCTGATGCAAGAATTGACTTTACTCTCAACAACAACGACATGTATTCCCCTGTGGATTTTTATGGATGTAACTTTTATTGTTATTATTAATATTATTATTATATGTGTACTTTATCTTTAGACCTGCATATAATCTGTACGAGGTGTTCAGTGGCGGAAACCGATATTATTGTCCTTTATGTGGACAAACGTTCTAATCTCTACAAATTTTCAACATGAAGGTTTTGGTTTCACAAAATTATGATCAAATTCTAACTTGAAATGGGGTTTCTGCGGCCGAGCTAATCTCCTACTCACTGTAACTCCTCCACTGCCTCTTTTCGTCTTTATAATTTTTTATGTTGTTGTTTTTATCTTGTTCTTACTCTTTTTTTTTTGATTACTATGTAATGTTCTTTAAGTATTTTCTGTTTGTTAAAAAGAAAAAAAAAGCAATGCTAATAAAAAGAGATTTGCAAAGAAAAAGAAAACATGGAAGTCCGAGCTCAGATTTTCATTGGTAGTTACCAGAATGTCCGTGATTAGAAATGAGTACGTAAAGATTGAGTTAGAGAGGCAAAGGCTGAGATGATTTGGGCATGTGCAGAGGAGGGATAGTGGATATATCTGAAAAAGGATGTTGGAGATGGAGCTGCCAGACGGGAGGAACAGAGGAACACTTCACTGAACAGCATTACTATTAGACTGATCACTTTGACCCATTGTTGTAGTTTTTCAAAGGTAGCAGCAGTAGTTTTACTGTGGTTGCAGGTTTAGTGTAGCTCAAGTACTTGTGACTATGATGTGCACATAGCACATCATTATTAAAAAATAATAATAGCAGCAGAAACCAGTCACACCAGCACGAGTACTCAGCCTTAGATGTGTGTAAAAATCTGCCAGATTGTTTATGAAGTTCTGATCTCAGCAGTAATTAAGTATCAGACAAATGATGAAGGTGGCGATGGTGACGATGACAGAAGTGATGATGTTTATTCAGAGGAATGGGTTCACACTCAGCGAGGAGCCTCCATCAGACTCTTTAACATCATCACAGCACGTACAGCACAAGTGTTCTGATTTCAAAGGATTTTAAACTTTCTTTTTTTTCAGCACCCGAGATAAAAGAACTAAGTGGTTAAAATTTTGTATTTAAATATTTTCTCCATTTTTTTTAATTAAACGAGCACTGTGTTGATCAATCCTCAAAATTAAAATGGGATTGTTATTGTTTTGTTTGTTATATATTTTTTTACATTTTTGTATTTATTTTATTATCAATATTTGTTATTTTTATGCTTTATTTATTGTTGTTTATGTCTCTCCACTGCCTCACAAATTTAATTTGTTTATAAGTATTTATCTGTTTATCTATCCTATAATAAAACACTTCAGCCTCCCCCACCAACAAACTGGCTGGAGAGGTGGTCAGAGACAAAGGAATGTCTTTGATCCTACAGTTTGAACTAAGACTTACAAATTTAAGTAACACAATGACAACATTCAACAATTTGACTCCAACAGTTGTCAACAATAACAAATTTCACTATTTATTCTGCTATTTATTTATTTATTGTTTTTATATTTGTATTTATTTACATTATATTGTCATCATTATTGATTATTTTTTATCTTTTATTTCCATCACCCATTTAAATGTATCTTTTTAAACATCAATTCTTTCATTACTGTTAATATTGCTCTTTCTGATCATTAGTTAGAATTACTTTATTTCTTCCTCTCGTCCCACAATTTCAATTTTTAGTTTATTTATTTATTTTTATTCTTACACCTTTTATTTCATTAGCATTTATTATGATTAATTAGTGTTTTTCATTTAATTTTTTTTTTTATATTTATTTATTTACTTTAACTCCACGTAACACCCTGTCTTCTTCACGCCCTTACTCAGCCTACTAGTTAGGGGGACAGCAGTAATTAACAGTCACTTGTATTTAATAAATAAAGACATTCGTCATCACTTCCCTGGGCGTCCACTCGCTGTGTTTCAATCAGAGGACCTGATTGAAGACTTGACAGCGGCAGGGACAATCTGTTCCTGCCGGCACACCCCGTGTTTTCCTGACCTCCACAACCTCTCCGAGTCTCTTCCTGTCACCCAGTCAGAGCTGCCACGGCGGATCTGAGGAGGGGCGTGAACAGGCCGCCACGTCACTCTGCCATTGTCGGAGCTGTTGGCACCTCAGTGCAACACACACACACACACACACACACACACACACACCTGCATGTTAGTGTTTTGACAATAAGAGCGACGAGTGATGGTCCTGTCCTGTAGAGTTGTGCGTCTATACTGAGTGTGTGAAGCCCTCTAATTTCATCTAGCGCCTCTTTCCACAGCTGGAAGCAGGCGTTTTTAGAAGGATTAATAAGTACTCACCTCGTCTCACCTCGTCTCACAGGTGGACGATGGCACCGCCTCAGAGGACAGGTTCCAGCAGCAGTCTTTGTTCTGCTTTGGTGAACTCATCATTCAGGTTCATCATGTGCTGCAGGCTGAGGACATTAAGAACGCTGGTTTGGTGTTTGAAGCTGCTTGGTTTTAGTCTTCTTAGGCATCAACTAAAACAGACTTGATTCATTGCTGAAGCTGCCATATTTGTGCTACAACTACTATTCCCATTCCCAGCCAGAGGTGGCTAAAATTAGAGACTTTCTTTATTTAAATAGAAGTACAGATACCTGTGTTAAAAAATACTCAAGCAAATATTTTTATTCGAGTAAAGGTGAAAAAGTACAGGCTCTGAAATCTCCTCAAAGTAAGAAAGTAAAAAGTAGTCGAATAACTTTTTGTTAAGTTAACTGAACCTTGTGCTGTATTAATATAATAATAAAGTAATATTAATAAATGAGGATAAAAATGTTTCAAATTTAAATTCCAACTCTAATGAGTGTACTCGGTTTGACCTGTTATGTTGGACATAAGCAGCGAAAGTGAATTAAAAAAAAAACTATTTTCTGCTGCCTATATTGTAGAGGGTGACCTTACCTCCACACATAAAAGGTAAATAGCGTTCAGTCAGGGGTTACAGTGGGATTCATCAGGTGGATGAAATACAGGCTCAGCTCAGGGAAAAGAATCATAACTCACAATAATTTCTAACATGAGCTCCAGTAGGTTTTCTTAGTGCACATGATGTCAGCTGACCGCTCTTTGTAGAAAAGATCAGATTTGAACACCATCAGGTTGGTTTTCTTGGAGCTGGACATTATCACACTTGGACAAGACGATTGAACACAGAGTTATCCAAGGAAGCCACATCCTTCACGTAAATGAGAAGATCATGCAAGTACACATATATGCTAATCGGTCCTAAGTAAGAAAGAGTTTCAGTAAAGCTATCAATAGAGGCCAAAACAAATGTTCACATTGGGCTGTAAAAATTGTTTACTAACGAACCCCAGGTGGTGATTAGTGGAACTGCAACTTCTGTCAGCTTCTTTTAATTTTTCATCCCCAGAGGCTGATGCTTGATCTAAACCTGTGGTCCTCAAACTCAAAGCCAAAAACGTTCACTCCCACCAGCCCACAGTTTTCATCATGATCAATAAAATTATCATTAAAAATTAAAAAAGGATCCAATTTTAGTTTTATTGACGTAAAAGCCACATTTTGAGAACCATTACTACTCGTGCTGCTGCTCCGCCTGCGGTCTCATCCTTTTCTAACAGACCTGCTTCGCCCTCTGGTGGCCAGCAGCAGAAACTACACCAGATCTGCTCACAGCCTTCAGTAAATATCACAGCGTGTTTCACTTACAGCTTCTGATGCAAATAATGAATACAGTGTAAAGAAATTATGGCTGTAAAACCGTTTGAAAGCAATTTACCAAAAGAAGAGAGAATAATGAAAAATGAGCACAGCAGCTCGGGAAAAATACTGATAATCAAACTAAATTGGTTAGTGAAATAAAGAGCGACTTTAATGTTCCTCTCTGCAGCAGCAGGGGAAGAATATAAAGCTAATCCTCCTCCTCAGGGATTATCTTCATCTTCCACTGTCAGGGTTTCTGTCTTACTGTAATCCTCCGGCTCCATGATAGTCTGACAGCTGTTAACACAGACACCCAATCAGCTGGACACATTTGTGAGACAAGGAGGAAGTAAAAGTAAATTCAATATAGGTGAAAGGAGTGTTGGTACTGGTAGTACTGTGTACTGGGAACAGAGGAAGTACTGATAGCAGAATTAGATATAGAGGAGATTTAACAGTGATCACAGACGTAGTCATTGTTGTATTTTCGTAAATATATGAATGAAAAAAAGTGTATTTGTTGATTTTATTGTATTCATTATGAACAATAATACCTGGAATATTTAAATAAGATCATCAAGTAAGATTCTTGGTAAAGATTCTGGGTTTTTATTCAGAAGGAAACAAACGGGAGTAAAGTTTTACAGAGATTTTTGATGTGATCGTTTCTGGACTCTGAAGTTTGAGGGCACTTTGAGGAACGGTGCCGCTGTTTTACACAGATCTGATTGGTCACTAGGTGGTGGATTGGTACATGATTATGTCTCATTTGGAACATAATCTGCTCCGCTGCTTAAAACGTGATCCACCTTGATAACATCGAGAACAGACGATCATCTCCGAAGTTTCAACCTCTGGTGAATCTATCAAGTTACATAAAACTTCTTAAAATCCACAAACTGTTGCTCTGTGCAGATTAAAAGCTAACAAGATAGAGGTTAATGCACACCACATCAAACTCTGTTTGGCTTTTAAATGAAAATAAAACCAGCTCTTTTCCTGCTCCACCTGAGTCTCAGTCCTCAGGACATCATGGGAGTCCTGAGGGAGTTATCGCTCATACCAAAACACACTGATGCTCCTTCGTCCTTGTCTCATTGACCTGAATTACTGTTTTCAGAGAGAAACCTGAGCTCAAATTGTATTGTTTTTGTTCACTGGGTTAAATCACTCTCTGCGTCATTGGGTCTGCTGGGTTTGGGGCTGATAGTTTGCACTGCTCTTTGTAGAGTTCTGGTTATTATTGAAGTGAACTTGCTGAGTCGTTGTATATAAATTATAGTGAACTGTTAATAAAGTGGAATGGAAAAGTATTTCCCCCTTTTCTCATTTCTTAGTTTAGTTGGGTTTTTTTTTTGCATATTTATCAAGCGTGCATATTTCAACCCATCAACATATGTTAATATTAGACAAAGAAACCCCCAAGCCAAAAAATAGCTTGTCTCACAAAGTAAAGCAGGATAAAAGATCTCAAACACCAACACATCAGGCCACGAACTAAAGAAACAGCTAAGAAACAAAGTCAGTGACATGTATCAGTCTGGAAAAGGTTACAAAGCCATTTCTAAGGCTCAGGAACTTCAGTGAACCACAGTGAGAGACATTATCCACACAAAGAAGAAACCTGGAACAGTGGTGAAGCTATGGACTAAAATTACTCCAAGAGCTTCGATGGCTCATCAAGGAGGTCACAAAACAAAATGTAAAGGACTGCAGGCCTCCCTTGCCTCAGTTAAGGTCAAAGTTCATGATTCAACAATAAGACAGAGACTGGGGAAAATAGTCTCCATGGGAGAGTTCAAGGAGAAAACCACTGCTGACCAAAAAGATCACAAAGGCTGGTGTCATATTTACCAAGAACACCTAATCAACCCAGAGAAAATGTTCTGTGGACTGACTGCTTCAGGACGACTTGCTGTAACTGATGGAACCATGAATTCTGTTCTCTACCAGAAAATCCTGAAGGAGGATGTGCGACCATCAGTTCATGCTCTGAAGCTCAGGAGCACTTGGGTTCTGCAGCAGAACAACGATCAGAAACACACCAGCGAGTCGACCTCTGACTCGCTCCAAAAAAACAAAATGAAGGTTTTGGAGTGGCTGAGTCAAAGTCTGGAGTTAAACCAGATTGAGAAGCTTTGACGTGACCTTAAACAGGCTGTTCATGCTGGAAAATCATCCAGTGTGTCTGAATTAAAGCAAATCCGCAAAGAGTGTCTTTGCAATTTCCTCTGCATCCAGTTTTTAAAAAAGACGCAGACACTGATCATGAAAGCACACAAATCACCCTTTCTTGTGATGGAACATCTGATCTCGAAATCTCGAAAACAGATTTGTTATATATTGATTTAGTTTTGAGTTTTTTGCTTTTCGGTTTATTTTCAGTTGTTTTCTTTTCATTTGGTATATGGTCAGTATGTGGATGCACCGACGCCTCCTCAGGGTGGTTATAATGATAAATACTACAACTGAAGACATATTTTTTCCATTTTTTCTTTGATGATCCAATTTTTTTCCACACTTAAATGCAGCTGTGTGTACGAACCCTGCTGTAAACATGCAGGAACATCGGGGAGATAAACACAGCGGCGCCTGCGGTCAATCAAATCTGTCCAGACCTCCTAATTCTCTGCTCTGTGGCCCAGTTTGGCTTCAATCTCTTAAAGCTCCCATCTCCTCACCCACACCACACCACACACCAACAGCACACCAACAGCGCTGCGTGGTGAATAATTGACGAGTCCTGCCTCCTCTCCCTCCCTCTCTGTGTTTCTTTCCATCACTCTGTCTTTGTGTTGTCGCTCGCCGGGTTCTCCAGACCGTGAAGACCCGCCCCTCCCTCTGCTCCATCACGTCCACTCGCCACCTGCTGCTGGCTGGATGTTGACGACTGTCAGCAGGTAGACAGACGGACGGAGGGGCAGGCAGGAGCAGCAGCTGCTGGTAAGATGAAACCGTTCTGTTACGGTCAGACAACACAAACTTTTTGGAGGTTTTTATCTCACAGGCTGCATCTGCTCCTCATTCTTCTTATTTCTCATGTTCAGGTATAATTTTATTAGAGGACGACATAGTGAATGAGTCTGCTGAGCATTCGTTTCATTTAAAGGATGTTTTTACTGCCGTCGCCCTGATGGGGACCCTTTTTTAAAACTGTGAGAGTGCTCGAGTCATGTATGTGATTTTGCTTTCTCGCTGCACCCAGTTTTCTATACTCAGATGAACTTTATTCATTCCCAGATCTGTAATCAATAAACTCCTTTTTTTAATGAATAGATGATTATTAGTTTTTTGTTTTTATCAACAAAATCAGTTTTGGTGACACAGGAGAGCAGTGATGCTTCTCTGGTATTATAACATGCTGTTAAACCTCTCGGTGCTCTATTCTATAGGATTTATGTTCAAATTCTGTTGTTATTAAAATCTATCAGACTACTTTTGACATGACGTCTGAATTCACGTTTGTCCATTTCAGAGGAGTAGTGCAGAGATGCTGCAGCTTTTACTAAATTATGACGAATCAGTCCGGCCCCCTGATGGCTTTACAAAGTCTGACAGTTTGCACAAAAGGAGTTTTGTTTTTTTTTACTCTGTGTTTTGCACCTGCAGGCAGATGTTTGAATAGTTTTCAGTTCCACAGTCAGCAGCCTATTTCCTGGAAATCTTTCTTGGAAAACTCCCAAAATCCTTTAATCACAACTCTGATCATCACATCAGGCAAAGATGAAAAATATTTTTCCATGTTTTGTTTTTTTATGATAAATATTTTTGTCAGTTAGTTTAATTATGGTGATTCTCCATCAACAGCTTCACTTTAGCCTCCCGACGGCCACAGCTTGTCATGTCTTTGCATTTTGCTTCCAAGCAGCCAGACTTTGTTGTCATTTTTTAAAGTGGTCTTGATCAATAGTTCTCTGATAGTTTTTACAGTTTTATGTTGTACATTGGATGTTTTTTCATTCACTTTTACTTCAGTCCTTGTAACTGACCGTTATTGGAGGAATGTTTTTTTTATTTGTTTGTTAAAAACATAATTTTTTCCTATTTCTTTAATTGAATTTTGACAGAAGGTGATTCTCAGAGAGCTTTTAGCTGAAAACTTGCATGGTGTGCAGTCTGACCTTAAAAGATTTGAGGAAACTGCAAAAGTGGATAACAAAAGAACAAGTCTCAGTCTAAAGAAAACTATCTACAGTATCTGAAAGTCTTGTCCTTGAGACATACAAAACAACCTGAGAGATGCACCTGGACCTTCATCTACTGTTCACTGAAGCCTCAGAAATGGTGTTAGTGGAAGGAAGCCATGCCTAAGGAAGGAAACAGGGAGAAAAAGCTGATATCTTGAACATCTTGTCAAAATGGAGAACCATGTCTGAAGACTAAATGAATCACTGCACCTATTTCTCATTCAAATACTGCAACACAAGTTCAGGAAAATAGTGAAAATATGTCAGAAAACCAAGAGATTCCTGTTATATCCAGTGGATTTGTTAAACTAGATTTTTTTTTAATATACTAACTTTTAATTACTTCCAAAGGTCCACGTGCAGTGCCTTTTTACCCACTAGGGGCAGAAGCTCACTTAAAAATTGTGTTTTTACTGCAAAATTTCACCAGAACTAATCAGCAACTTTTTAGTTATTTATTTTTTCTTTCATTATATTTTTAATTACAAAAAGTGTTGTAATATTAGGAAAAATAACATTGCAAAATAATATATAGCACTGCAACCAAAAAGCAAAAGTGAAAAAATATATTAATAATTAAATTAAATCAAAACTACTGAACATTTTAAAAGATAAAAACCTCTTAGGCTTCAGATGTCCAGTATGCATTATTAAATAATAAAAAAATAGCTTCAGTATAACTAAACCTTCTAAAATGTGTAATTACAGCATCTCTTTAACTCTGTAGAGCTGCAGCAGCTCTTATTTAAATGATCTCTGACGCAATGTGACAGATTAGCCCAGGCGCGACCCAATCTGGCTTTGCAGACTAATGAGAGTGGGGCATAACTCAGGGTTTTTTTTTTAAGTGAGTCTGCGTTTCAGTTTAGGTTTTACTGAGCATTACTTTCTGTATTAGTGAAGTTCTAACTGCGTGTAAAGTTGACCTTTTTCTTCTAGTGTCTCATACGCTTGATGCCTTTGTCCTCCAGTCCTCTTGTGTATGTCTTCATAGTTGATGCAACTCTTTTTGTCTCTGACTAGTTCCTGTTTTACTTTGAGGGTTAGAGTTTTTTGGAACCTGTGCTATATTTACTTCTTTTGTCTGAGTGATTCCTCAATCAGCCCTCGGTGTATAAATAGTCCTGTCCTCCTCTTTGTCGCCTGTAAATGTTCATGTTTTTTCCCCATGTGTTGCCTCGTGATCTCCTTTCCCCCATCGTTGTTACTCCTGCGCAACCTCTTTATGGCAAAGGTGGTCTGTCTATTTGGACAGTTAGTAAAGGGTTTTTGTTGTTTCTGTTAGAGTTGTCTGATTTGGTTTTAACACCCAGTGGTGTTTAAATGAATGTTCATTTAAACAGCCCTGGTTGAATGGCAGAGCTGTGATTGAATGTGGGGGGAAAATCTCAGATTTTTTAACATCTGTTTTGTAATGATGATTAGTTAAATCTGACTGCTGTTTTTTACAATAAAGGAATATTTTCCCTGACCCATTTCTGATCATAGATCAGATTGGAGGATATTTAAATGAGTTTGAATGAATTTAAATGAGAAAATCTAAAAATTCACCTTTAAAAAGTTTGCAGTGTCATCAAGGTACAGTGGCTCTCTCTCTTAGCCGTTTAGGCTGGATTTCTCATTTATCTCATCACAGATAGTACTGCATATGTCTTTATGAAAATTTTAAATTCTCAGTGCTGTAAAGAAGTCCTGCTGAAAGCTGTCATTTGTAGATTAGTGGATTTATGCTTTGAAGTCGAGCTCCCACACAGGGTCACAAGATTAGTTTAGAGCTCCTGTGATGAAAAAAAAAGGATTATTTTTTTCCCACAGTTGTTTTAGTCAGCATTTACAACTTTTATAAAAACAAAGAAGATTCAGGTCTAACTCACTGTACATTCAAGAACAAATGAAGGCAACAGCATTTATAGGTAGAGATCTCCAGCTATCTGTTTGTTTGGTTGTTTTTCTCAGTTATAAAAATGTCGATTCGTCAGAAACACAGAAATATACAGCTGTAGTCAGAAATTTACATCTGCTCCTTATGGGCAAGAATGTAACTGTAATTTTGGTATTATAATGATTTCTTTGAACTGTCTTTTTCAGGCGGGGAATGATTGTACAGGATACATTTTTAATAACTTTAAAAAACAAGAATTGGCTGCACAAGTTTGAATTTATATTGGATTTCCTCTAATCCACACAGGCTCAAATATGTACATACACTCACCTAAAGCTTTATGGTCAGACGAGACAAAGATTGAGCTATTTAGGCCAGCGGTCCCCAACCTTTTTTGCACCACGGACCAGTATAATGTCAGACAGTATTTTCACGGACCGGCCTTTAAGGTGTTGCGGATAAATACAACAAAATAAAATGATACGACCAAGACAAAAACTGTGGTATTTTGTACATTTAATAATAAACACGAATTCACTGTGTAATTGTGTAACTTTATTAGCAGTGCTGACAACACTGAGAGTAACCTCCTCCTCTCTGCCCCTTAATGCTCTCTGGTCGCTATGGTAATGCCTAATTTCTTTCAAAATAAGCCACACAACTACAACACTGGAAAAGACCCAGGGAAACCGAGTTAACGATAAAAACCCTAAAAACCATAAATTTCACATCTCAACTCTCACGGTCCAGTACCAAACGACCGGTACCGGTCCGTGGCCCGGGGGCTGAGGACCGCTGATGTAGGCCACATTGACCACAAGTATGTTTGGAGGAGTAAAGGTGAGACTTTCAAACCTAGGAACACTATACCAGCTGTCAAGCATGGTGGTGATATCATCATGCTCTGGGGTTGTTTTGCTATCAGTGGTACTGGTACAATGTAAGCTGAACAAATTTCATGGAATAATATAATAATATAATAGAGGAGGACTAGCTCCAAATTCTTCAACTTCACCTCAAATCAACAGTCTGACAGTTAAAACTTGGACACAGTTGGGTGTTCCAACATGACTATGATACCAAACAAACATCAAAACTGGTTTTGGTATGGATAAAGCAGCCTCACATTAAACTTCTGGACTGGCCTTGCCAAAGCCAAAGCGGATGATGCATAAAAGCCAGGACCGTGACTGGAAACCAACCAATTTAAATGAACCCTACCAATTCTGCAAAGAAAAATAGTCAAAAGAGTTTAAAGGGTTACTCTTTGTTCAAAATGTAAAAAGTTGAAAACATAGTTGAAACATAATGCTTCATTTTTTTCCTCTTCTAATCACTACAATCACAAATCTTCACACTAAATCTATATATATTTCCTGCACAGTATGAGATTTGTGTATCCATGTCACAGTCCTGAAAGAGGTCACTGAGTGGTAAAATCCTTCCTTGTTGTTTCAGAGAGCCATCATGAAGCTGGTTTTGCTCCTCCTGCTGGTGACGGAGGCATCCTGCAGGTCTCACAGCTCTGGGTGTGAGAAGGGCTGTGACTGTCTTGGAGACCTCAAGTTCACCATATGCTCAAGGGCTTCCTTCACACGGCTCCCCAGCCGAGTGCCTCCCAACACTGAACGCCTCGACCTGTCTGACAACTGGATCTCCATCATCCCCGAACGCACCTTCAACACCACTCGCAAACTACGGGTACTCCTGCTGCAGAACAACAACATCAGCGTGGTGGAGGATGGGGCCTTCTCACAACTGGAGTTCCTCCAGAAGCTGGATCTGAGCTGGAACCAGATCACCACTCTCTCTGAGGGATTCTCCATTGGCCTAGCCTCACTGCAGGAGCTGCAGCTGTCCCACAACCGACTGACCACCCTGGGCAGCCGGACCTTCCGGCACCTGGACAGCATCCAGCGATTAAACCTGACCAACAACAGCATCCAGACCATTCAGATGAGGTCGTTCTCCTCAATGAGCCTCCTCCGACAGCTCCACCTGCAGGACAACCAGCTGACGTCTCTGAGGAGTGGCACTTTCTCCATGCTGCGCTCTCTCGAAGTCCTCAACCTGGCCGGAAACCAGATCAGTGAGGTGGAGACTGGTGTCTTCAAGCCACTTGCCAGCTTGACGTTACTCAACATTGCCAAGAACCAGCTGACCACCATCTGCTTCAAGACTTTCCTGAGCATCCACACCTACAGCACCCACCTCCTGCTGGAGGGGAACCCCTGGAACTGCGACTGTGACCTGCAGAGAGTTTTCCGGAAGCTGCACAGCATCCAGCGGCTCTTCCTGGATGACTACTACAACCTGACATGCAGTTCGCCACCTGACCTCCAGGGCTACCTTCTGATAAACGTGGATGATGAGCTGTGCATTGCTGAGACGGTCACTGTGCTCATCATAACCATCACCGTCATCATCACCCTGCTGGCTGCCATGCTGATGGGTGAGAGAAAGAGGAGGAGGAGGAAGAAGAAGGGATTCCACTGGACGCAGCAGGGAGACTTTTCAGACGAGTCAGACTACTGAAGCAACTTCTGTTTCTGACTTAAATATATCACTCTTTCTTTTCTCGCACTGTAGTCTGATAGTATTTTCAACCAAGAGTGCTCATAGCTAGACTAGAAGTGGAGTTTAAAAAGTCCAGATAGAAGCCTCAGTGAGATTAAAAACCTGTTTTTCAAAAGTGACTTGGCCAAGAAGGCAGCAGAGATTGTATCCATCCATCCATTCATTGCATTCTACATATGTGAAGCTGGGTTGTGGTCACAACAAATCTGTTTTTAACTGAGGATTTCAGGGCATGAACTGATGGTCGGACATCCTCCTTCAGGATTTTCTGGTAGAGAGCAGAATTTGTGGTTCCATCAGTTACAGCAAGTCGTCCTGAGGCAACAAAGCAACTCCAGACCATCACACTACCACCACCATGTTTGACTGTTGCTATGATGTTGATTTTATGAAATGCTGTGTAGGTTTCTTTTGTTCTTTTTCTAACCCTTTCCAGACTGTTAGATGTCAGTGACTTTGATTGTCAGCTGTTTCTTTAGATCATGACATAATGTGTTTCTTTTTGAGAATATTGAAATCAGGTTCAATTTTATTTTCTTGATTCAACTGGTGTGGTCGTAATCAGGTCTGGGTGTAACTAGTGACATTGAGTAACCACATTTTTTTGGAAGGCTATATTCAGAGTCAACTTGGGTGTGTGTGTGTGTGTGGGGGGGGGGGGGGGGGGGGGGGGGGTAGATGCTCATACTTGGGTTATCTTTGTCTATTATTTAAATGTATTTGATGATCTGAAACAAGTAATGTTCTTCCCCACGGTCTCCTCCCAGCTTTGGAGGGTTCCCTCCCAGAAAAACTCCCAAAACGCCCTTTAAAGCATGTCTGTTATGACTGAAGGGAAGGTTGCTGATTACACATGTATACACACAGATAAGAGGGAACCAGCTCAAGGATAGATTTATACAAAAACCAGCCAGCGGGTAAGCCTGCAGACACACAGAGAACAGAAGTGATTTCCACAACCATTTAGCAATATATATATAATAGATCATTGCATTAAAATGCTCCAAAAGGCACCAACAGCATAAGCACAATCAAAAGGTCCAGTTGACTGACAGCTATATTAGAGATAATCCATTACAGTCTATCTTTTCTGCAGCAGTTTCAAGAGCATGAAAGGCTAGACAAAATTGTCCTCAATCTCCTGTTGCTGGAGCTTTCACAGGACTTCACCAAACAAAGCCCATTTTTTCTACTACTGTTGTTGTTGTGGTAGTGGTTGTGGGTCACAAGGTAGAGTGGGCTAACAGCTAATCGTGAAGGTTGCCCGTTCCAAACACAGTTCCTGTAGTCTGCATGTTGAAGTAGATCGGGTAAGATGCTGAACTCTGAAGTGCACCTATTTGAAATAGAGTAGAAAGCACTATTTAAGTACCAGTCAATCAACCTTTCTTCAAAGAGGCATGTCCTTTGCCATTTGTTTGGACCGGTAGTCAAAGACTGCTTTCTAGTTAAGCACTCAAAGTGTTTTCTTACCACAAGCCTCATTCACCACACTACCCACACAGTCATACAGGTGCTTTTTTCTATGCCTAAGCACCTTGTCTAACATTTGCACACACACTCTCACTCCAATGGTTGCAGCTGCTGGCTGTAAGGTGCCCATGCGGGGGTCTTTATGTGTGCTGGGGCTTATACCGGGCTCCTGAATTAGTTGGAAGTCAGAAATTCCAAGTTCCTAATTGGAAATTTTTTGTGGAACATCCCCTCAACTTGGATTTCCCACTCGGAAAGTTGGAGCAGACCAACATCCTCCGAGTTAGCAATCAGAGATGGCTCCCTTTCAAGTACTAACCAGGCCTGACCCTGTTTAGCTTCTGAGATCAGATGAAATCAGGTGTGCTCACGGTGGTATGGCCTTAAGTTTGGTATGGCCATCTTTAAATCAATAATCATGAGTGTGTATGACTACAGCTCCTTAGGTACAGATTTTTACTGCTCTGAAAATGACTGTGTGACATGAGACGTTATTTACTTCAAGCGGCTGGGTGGAGTGTGTGGTTTCCTGGTGATGTAACTTTATGATGCCTTCCAGGAACTCTCATTGCTCTTGTATTTAAAGCCAGCAGTCCTCACCCACCTGTCTTTACACCTTTGTTAAATACGGCATGAATTATGCTCTTCTGCATTTGCTCTGTTTGTTCTGTAAAGCAAAGAAGGTGTACAAATAAAGTCCTTTCCATCTCATTGATTGTCACGGTGTTTGAACCAATTAATTTCTGTCACAAAGAAAAATGGAAAACGACATGACACCTTTCAGACTTGATGGTGATCATGAAGGAACATTTCTGACTTAACAATAGAGCCAGTTTACACAGTTCATGATCTTTACAGCTAAATTATAATATGAAGCCTTTTAAAGAGGAAGGTTTGATTACAGCTCCTCTAAAACTGGGCATGAGTGCATTAAACAAGAGAGTTTCTGTATGATTATTGGATAATAATTTGATATTGATCATAAGAAAGATGCAAAATGCTCCTTATGGTGAAAATTTTTTTATTGTTGTAGACTAATAAGCCTTCAGGGAGTCCTACAGTCATTTTGAACTGCCTGTGTCTCTTTAAAAATGAATTATTGCTGTGTTTTTGTATGTTTTGACTGCGATTAATGGCACTTTCCCCTTTAATTGAGGCACTGGAGACGTTTAGGCGGAGTCGCTTTGTGGTATCAAGTTGCCAGAATTTACACCTGGCAACTACCGGATGTGACGAAAACTTAAAAGCACAACGGTGCCATCAGCTTTGAAAAAAGTAGGCTCACAAAACACACAAAAGTAGCAACATTTTTGTTAAATAAAATGAACAAATGTTTTTTTTTAAACTTTCTAAAACCGAACATGTTAACTTTTCTAAAACAATTTATTCCCCAAGATCCACTAAGAAATGTTTAATTTCTAATTTTAAACTGTTTTCCCCTTATTTCTAAATACTGTACCAATGTGCTTATGGTAACATTTTATTATGTGTTCCTTGAACAGATTACAACATTTTTTAGACTTAATAATTCAAAAACAAAACAAACAGTAAATTATAGAAAAACAAAAATGAACTTTATTCAGTCTTTCATTTAATTGTGAAATTTAATTTAAAGGTTATTATTTTATATTTCTGAGAGGAATTACTCCAAACCATTCAATAATTTAAAAATAAACACAATTTAATAAAACAGAATAAGGTAGCGCATACGCATGAGCTTTATTTTGGAAGTCTCGGCCTGTTGTCGTAGAGGTCCCAATGGCGGGCTTGACCGCGGCGTCTCTGTTTTCTGGACAGGTGGAAGCTCCGGTTTGACGAGCTGCCGTTGTTCTCAATACAAAGACAGGCGGAGACGAGAAAGACCTGAAATTCCCCCCGAATTAAAACATGAACTTATGTCGGAGACTATAAATATTTTACAGAAAATAAAAGCGGTAGTTTGAACGTTTTTTGTGAAAAATGTCCGCAGGAGAAGAGAGAAAATTGAAGAGAAACTGCGCAGTCATAGTTTAATGGGAGCGGTGACCTGAGCAGGTAAGAACATTAGTTTGCGTTGTCGTTAAATTTGTCCTTTATTTTAAATTGAGTCTCGTGAAATACATGTTTAAAACGTTTAATTTAGGTTACATGGTAGAAGTCCTGACATTCGGAGACACTTCCTTTGTGTTTAACCGGGTTTAAATGAGCGCCAGCACTTCCTTAGCACTTCCTTAAATTACCCCTTAAACGTTCCGACTTTGGTTTGTTTTATACAATTTAGATAACCCGTAGTTTTGTTTAACATGTCTGACACTTCCGCGGAGACCATCACTGATAGATGGACGGCTTACAAACTGAGGTCTGAGGACCTCCAGAGGTCGTATGTTTGCTGAAATATCTGTATTGGTGACTGCTGCTCAGCTTTCAGTTTTATTGTTGTCACGATACACAAGTGGATCTCAAAGTAAGGCTTAGGGACCGTCAGGGAGTCTAACCTGGCCGTCTTTGTATAAAAACAAAATATCAGCACCTTCAAAGTACATCCACAAACACTGACGTTACACAGGTCGGATTATAGTACCAGGAACTCGTCCATTTAGACTGATTTAATTTGGACATGGGAGAGTGTACAGATTGTTTTAATATATGTGAATACTGTGACACAGAAATATGATGATTTCTTTGCTTTTTACCAATTTGAACGATACTCTACACATTTAGCCCCTTCTAGTATGGATTATATTACCTAGCACCCGTCAGGGCCATTTAAAACACAGAATGAGACTATTTGAACCTTTTATTCTACCTCTGAATGCTTGGATTCACAGTTTTTCTAGCATGTAGACCTCATGACACCATGTCTAGACCATGTACCACTACCTTGGTACTGTTCTAATCTGGATTATCATTCATTACCAAACCGTTTCAATAAATGTTTTGAAAAACAGTTTGACATGTCTGTAACACAAAACATATGATTAAAGAGAGTTTTTTTCTTTTGGCTAGTGGACCACATTAGACTCGATCTAGACCATCACCTGCTGCATTTAGACTCTTTTAATCTATAGATTATGTAATCAAGAAAACATCCAGGAGAGTTTCAAATTCAGATTCTGTGAGACTTTTGTCCCATCTGGAACCAGATTACTTGATAGCTTTTAACCATTTGGTTGTATTTGACACCAGGTGTAGATCAAAAATAACTACATGTTAGAGAACAAAGAGCATAGAAGTAGTGCGAAGGACTTGGTCTGAGTATAGAGTCCATTTGTTAGTGGTCTGAATGATGAGGGCTACTCAGACCATGGCTGGTGAGGTGAGTGTGCAGGGATGGGGTGCGGTGTTAGCTGACAGTCCGAATGTCTTCGGGGAAGAAGCTTAATATTAAAACATTTCTCTTAATCTTTCAGGTTATTTCTGGGTGTTATTAGCAGATTTCTGGTATAACTTATATTTTAGCAGAAAACTACTAATGATGTCTCACAGTGAAGTAGTTACAAGATGAATTTAGCCTCATTTGGTTACTCTGGCGTTGCTCTAACCCTCATTTCCTTATCTTCCAGATATGCCAGCCGACGACAAGGTTGCCATCCTGACAGATGATGAGGAGGAGCAGAAGAGGAAGTATGTCCTCGCTGAGCCATTCAACACCCTCTCCATGGCCCAGCAAGAGGATGTCACAGCGCCACCAGGACCCGGCTCTGACATGGCACGTGATCAGGTGGCAGCAGTGGCGGCCTCACAGCCAAATTCCATGGACTGCTGCGAGAGGACGTGCCTCCGCATCAACAGCCACCTCCTCATCTCCAAAGTCTTCTATTTCTTTTTCTATGCCGCCTACGGCTCGCTGCACCCCCTGCTGGCCGTGTATTACAAGCAGCTCGGCATGTCAGCCAGCCGCAGCGGGCTACTCGTCGGCATCCGCTACTTCATTGAATTTTGCAGCGCCCCCTTCTGGGGTGTAGTGGCGGACCGTTTCAAGAAAGGAAAAGTTGTGCTGCTGTTTTCCGTTCTGTGCTGGTTAATGTTCAACTGCGGCATCGGGTTTGTCAAACCTGCGGAAATGATATGTGAGGAAAAGGGAGCTTCTCTCTCCACGCCGCTTCCACCCGTGGTAACGGTCCAGCCTCAGGATAATGTAACACAACCAAGCAACTCCACCAACCACACCAGAAGTCGGCGAAACGTACTGGAGCTGCATGTGGAGCATTCCCACGTGCTCCACAGGCTAGAACGTAGTGTGGATGCCAACATAACCACAACATACTCTCCATTTAATTTACTAAACACCACCCAGCTCGTACCAAACACCACTCTGCAGACCACCACCAGTTCTGCTCCAGCACCTGAGAAAAAGTACCAGATCATCTACAACAGGGACCAGGTGGAGTCCATCTTCCTGCTCATCCTGCTTGTCATCATCGTGGGCGAGTTCTTCAGCGCTCCCGCCGTCACCATCGTGGACACGGTGACCCTGCAGTATCTCGGTAAAGCCCGCGACCGCTACGGCCTGCAGAGGATGTGGGGCTCTCTGGGTTGGGGTCTGGCAATGCTGCTGGTGGGCATCTGGATTGACCACACTCATATCACCGTGGCGATCGAAGGCACTGGTTGCGCTGTGCCCGATTTTCGCCTTCACAACTACCAGCTCGCCTTCATTGTCTTTGGTGTTCTGATGGGTGTGGCGTTGATTGTGGCCACTCAGTTTTACTTTGAGAAAGGCGGTGAATACCAGCAGGAAGTTCCAGAGGTGGTGGAGGACTCGGCGAACACTGACAGGGAGTCAGTCACTTCAGAGCAGACCCCCAGCAACCCCAACACCACCCAGGAGTTCCACTACAGTGACCTCCTCAAGCTGTTGTGCAGCGTGCGCTACAGCTCCGTCCTCTTTGTCGCCTGGTTCATGGGCTTTGGCTACGGCTTCGTCTTCAGCTTCCTGTACTGGCACTTGGAGGACCTGGGCGGGACCACCACGCTCTTTGGGGTCTGCTCCGTCCTCAGCCACATCTCAGAGCTCGCTGCGTATTTCACCAGCCACAAGTTCATCGAGCTCGTGGGACACATCAGGTAAGAACAAACACTACAAAGCACCAAAGCTGCTCCTACATATACAGAGATTTTCTCATCACACATCAGTTAGTAGCTGGTAGTTGGTCGCTAAAGAGCATCCCAGGTTCCACTTGCCTGGCTAACCGTAATACCACTCTCTCACTGCCAGTGTATCCTTCACTTTCATTGGTTGTTCTTTAGTCGCTTGCTTAAAAATTTTAAAAGGTTTCGCACACTTTGCGTCGTCAGTGGTTGTGTGGCTTGTTGTCATTGACATTTTCTGTTGTATGTTGCTGCTAGCTGCTTCCTGTGTTGATATTCCTTAACCTCCTAAGACCCAAACTCATTCATTGCATGCTTTAATTTTTCTTTGCTATTTGGACTGATTGGGACCTGATGAATGTAAAAACAAAGAATTAGCAGATCTTTTTTTTTTTTTTTTTTTAACCTAAAATAAATGAGATCCACATATGAAGACATTCGTTATAATTTTGATAGAACAGTGGCAGTATAATGTCCTCGTAAGTAGATATCAGGCCCTTGTAGGGCGACCGTGGCTCAGGGGGTTGGGAATCGCATCTGTAACCGGAAGGTCGAGGGTTCGATCCCTGGGCTCTCTGTCCTAGTCGTTGTGTCCTTGGGCAAGACACTTTACCCTACCGCCTACTGGTGTTGGCCAGAGGGGCCGATGGCGCGATATGGCAGCCTCGCTTCTGTCAGTCTGCCCCAGGGCAGCTGTGGCTACAAGTGTAGCTGCCTCCACCAGTGTATGAATGTGAGAGTGAATGAATAGTGGTATTGTAAAGCGCTTTGGGTGCCTTGAAAAGCGCTATATAAATCCAATCCATTATTATTATTATTATTATTATTATTATTATTGTAGAGCAAAATTTCGTATTTTGGTCTACACAACCCAAAATGTGATGTCCACATATGTGGCCGCCAGGTCTGAGGAGGTTAAGGCTGCTTGGAGATCACGTTTACTTTGAACTTTTTTCTGACTTTTTTTGTCCCAAATATTTTTGTTTTTGATAATCATGGGAACCAAGACAGAAACATCTGGTAATTAACTAATGAAGTAATGAATTATTTACTAATTATTTATTATCATGCTGTTAGGTTTCACATAGGTGATGTTCCCCCTTAGATACACAGTACTATCTCTCCTTCTGGGCTATTTAAAGAGCCAGTTCATCTGTATTACCATTGCTGGAGCATGAGTTCCTTTTTCCTCGTGTTCAGCTGCCTCTGATCTAACTCTTCCACCATTAAATCAAAGAAATCTGTAAGCTGTTTAAAAAAAAATCCATCTTCTCAAATAAATGACCAAAAACAACTTCCATGCTTTCTTTAAAGACTTTTTAAAAGCAAAAACTCTTGATCAACCGTTTAAACTGTGCATTCATAGCATTAATGGTGGGTCCAAACAGTTCAGTCATCGCCTCGCTGTGTTTGGTGTCAGAGCTGTGACAAGTGAGCGCTCCTCTTTGGGACAATGCGGCCATTGGATTCAGGGTCGGACCCTTCGGGTAGCTTCGACATCTGAGAACAAGGGGTTAGATTTCACAGATCCATCTATGCTGTTGACTTTCAAAGAGCTCTCAAGTCTACGCGAGGTGAAGATGGAGCAAATTTAGCTGAAGTACTTAATAAATACACCTGCTGGGCATGCTGATATTTCTGTTCCTCGCGTTAATCAAAAGCCTTGTACGAAGCCACTGATAGTTGGGAGCATGCAGCAATTACTCAGACAAAATGAGGCAGTCGTAGAAGCTAGACAAGGTCTATAATGTAACTGAATAATGAATGATGAGCACCGTTTCTCTGGTGTCAGACGTGGAGTACTTTCTGTTTTACTTTTAGAGGCCTCAAAAGAGAAGAATTTACTCAGCTGTTCACTGGCAAAAAGTGAAAATAGTGGGACTCTAACTGACATGACTGTGACTGTGGTTACCAGACCTCCAGTTAGCAACGAAATTTTTATTCATAATGTTTCAGAGTATTTCTATTCCCCTCAAGGCTGCTGATTATCTTAAACTATACACATTTCACTTTTCCTTTATTTAGAATAACAAAAATACAGCATATAATATAAGTTAGTACATGAGCAAAACACAGGGCATGAAAGTAGTAATGTCTTTGTTACTCCACTGGGAGTTAGAAGATTAAAACTGGGGAATATTTAGACTGATTTAACTTTAAAGTAGAAGCAAAAATATAAATAAACTGAACAGGAATGCTCACTATGAAGAGGTGCTTATGCAAGACATCAGTGGGGATTTTCACACGGACACAGATCAGAAGCTATTTGATTTCAGTGCCTCGGACAGACAAATCGGGCACATCATCGCCATAAATGTCAACAAACAGGGAAAAAAGCAACAATAGGATGAAAAACCATCCAGCTGCTCGCTATCTCAGATTTTAAATGTTGTAACATGTTGTAGAGCAATAGTTTTCAAATTTTTACATCAACATGAGACGAGGAGTAGGAAGCTGATAGAGAGGGAGAGCTTCAGCTGTTTGAGGGTCGGTTTGTCATTTTTCTGATCCAACTCATTCCTCAGATCAGCATCTTCCTCCTTCATACAGTCCTATGACAGATGTCCACGCTTGTAAGCACTTTCCAGAATTGGCGCCTTGGGAACTTCTCCTGGCCACCATACGGCTGCGTTGACGTGACAGACCTTAACTTTCTCTGTGATCACACTGGGGACTTTTAGTTCACTTTCAGAGCTGATGGTAGATTTTTAAGTGACTAGAAGCATTAGCAGAAATGTTTTTGGAAGTCATCTTTGCTTCTTGAAGCTGTGAAGCCTAATACCATTTTCCATGTTTCATTTTAGCCAATCAAAAGCAGCTTGCTGTGTCATTATTTCATTATGTGTAAAATCCAGACACACTGGTTAAATATATTAACAGTAGCTCCTTTCTGTTCATATGCATTGAAACCTTTAGAAATTTTAAAGCAATGAGAACATTTCACCTGTTTTTGAAAGCACCTTTTCACAGAAGACAGTTACAGCCTTTACAGGCCCACAGGCTGTCTGGCTCCTCTTAATCTGCATTAGTGACTCTGTGTGTGTATATTCAGTCTCATGCAAACACGCCCTTCATCTTCCTGTGTTTTCAGGATGTGACTCTGTCTAGTAAGCACACTTCCTGCTTCACTGCAACGTCTGAGCAGCAGCTTCCTCTCTGGTGGTCACTTGCTTTCATTTTAACCGATGAGAGCACGTCAATAAGTGACCTCGGGCTGAAGGTTTAATGTGTTGACCCTTTTAAACCGACCTGTTAGCACAGAGAGACCATCTGCTACTGCTCAGATGGGCTCAGTTTAGCACTTAATGGAGTCCATCTTAGAGGACGGACTGAACTCGCAATGTCCAGAATCTAAAGATGTACTTTCTTGTGAGGATTATCGCAGTTTCCCACCACACCAAATCAGATATATTAGCTTTATGTATTTAATGTTGTTATTTTTAAAGTTTCTGTTCTGTGCTTTGTTGTAACACTTGAAATATTTTGGAGGTTTAGATCATTATCAGACAACAAGGCAGCCTGAAACATCATCACAACTTAATTCATACTTCTTCATTTGAATACTCTTTAGAATATGAGAGGGAGAGAGAGAGAGAAGGAAATGCCGATATTGGGCGCAAAGAGGGTGCTGCAACAAAAACCTCTTTGTAATTGCTTTACTGTGGTTGCCTGTGGTTTGCATGGAAGATGCCGACTTGTCTGCAAAAACTTGCCAACTACTCTCTAAGCGGTCGTGAAGCTGTGAAAAGTATGAAGCGACCCATACAAGGAGTTGTGCCCCTTTGAAATGTTTTTGAAATGCAGACTATTTGGTGTCATCCACGTAACCAAAGCAATCGAAACAAGATTTTTGGTGCAGCGCGCTCTTTATAACTATCCATCCATTCGCGTCCGCTTATCCTTTTCAGGGTTGCGGGGGGCGCTGGAGCCTATCCCAGCTGTCATAGGGCAAGAGGCGGGATACACCCTGGACAGGTCGCCAGTCTGTCGCAGGGCCAACACACAGGGACAGACAACCATTTGCACTCACATTCACTCGCACATTCACACCTATGGGCAATTTGGATTAACCAATTAACCTATCCCCACAAGCTGCATGTCTTTGGACGGTGGGAGGAAGCCGGAGTACCCAGAGAGAACCCACGCAGACACGGGGGAGAACATGCAAACTTTATAACTAGTTTCATAATAAAGGCGGCCAACCAGTTTGGGGATACACATTTTTCCCCATCAGCCAGAGGTTGCCAGGAATGACGGTCCAATCTCTAGGCCTGTGTGGCTGAGGCCTAACAGCTCTCATTCGTTGTTATTATCTTTGGGAAATGCTGACAACACGACCTTTCCCTGTAACGTTGTTTTCAGCGAGAGAGCTTGTCGAGCTCAGTGTTCACACACCCAGAGAACAGAGTGTGTCTGTGTGTTCAGTAACGCTTCAGCTGATGAGCAAACATTAAAATAATCCCGGTGATGAGCGCGATGAACTCGGTGCGTGTTGTGCTGTATTGTTCTCGAAATAGCAGCACAAAGCCTCCTTGATGGGTACGAACAGCACCACAGAAGAAGAACAGAAAGATTAATGAGGCGAACAGTTAAATACAGGCTCGTATAACGAAAATACTCTTTCCTGTTTTTGTAGCAACAAAAAACCACCAGGATAATTCAGTCAGCTGACTTTAAAGACTTTTTACCAGCTTGAGTGTTTGTCAGTTTTTCAGCATTTATGCTCTGTACCATTGGGTCATAACTTCAATATTTATTGCAATAAAGAAACAGTTAAATAGGACAAATTATTTTTGTCTGATACCCAAACTGCAGCAGGTTTGGGTTTAAGAAGAAAGGCAAGCAGATCCAGACGAACTGTTGCTCGTTTTTAGTTACAGGATGAATTTGTTGTCTTTGCTGACGTGGAAAAAAAAGAACAAAGCTTAAACAAAGATTCAAATGATGAACGATTATACTGACTGAAGGTGTGGCCTTATCACAACCAGTTCATCCTAATGGTCATACTTGCAGTAAAACTAAGAATCGGGATGCTTACAGGATAGAAACAGTTGAAGACATTTCTTCAGTCCTTGGAAAGATGTTATTAGGATTTAAAAATGCATATCAGTCTTACCAAACATCACTAAAGCAAAGAAACAACAGCTCAGGATTGAGTTGGTAATTCATTGCAACAAGTCTCATGCTTCTTCTCTTTCCTTCCTTAGAGTGCTGTACATCGGGCTGGCCTGCAACACAGCTCGCTACCTGTACATCTCCTACCTGGAGAACGCCTGGATCGTCCTGCCCATGGAGATCCTTCAAGGTAACCCTTTCTCTGTCTGTGTCTGCAGGGAGTATTAGGACTTCAGGACCCAGAGGACAGGGCAGGCCAGGAAATGGCTTTGTTTGTCCAGCATGGCGCCTTATCAGACAGCGTTTCTCTTCCTACAGTATCGCTGGTTAGCAGAAGGCTGTCAGGGCTGCAGCAGATGACAGAAAGCTGTAAAGTACGAGAAAAAACTGAAGGGAAGGGAAACGGCCCGGATTCTCAACTGCACGATCTGTATTACTCTGTGTTATTTCCTTTATTGTAGCAGCATTGCAACATACAGAGAGGATATTAACAGAGGTGTTGTCAGAAAGCATGTGCAGGGCGCTGCCGGACTTGAAAATAACAGAGAAAAAGTCGTCTTTCTCGGAGTCACAAATCAGTCGAATGCAAACTTGCAAACCATGTGTCACTTTTTTCAGCCCGGATAATGAACGCTGGCTTTTCTGTGCAAGCAGCAGCTTTCTCAAAACAGGGCTGATCAGTTTTAAAAAGGAAAAGACTGATTATATTATGTCATAGGTCCTGTTTATGAGCGGTTTGTTTCCTGTTCGGGAGCTGCTGCGGTTTACAGAACACTTAGCAGTAATCTGTCTTCAGTCTTCACTCAGTCAGTTCAGTTTCAGATTCACAGTTAGTGGAAACTAAAGCCACAGTTAGCAGCAACACGGCTTTATGCATACATTTAAAACATTTTTTTTACTAGATATACATTTTGTATTTTTATTTAAGTTTTTTTCCATTTTTTATTTGTATTTTTGTAAATATAATTATTTAAATGGTATTTTTTATTTTGTGTTTTTATGTTTTTTAATTTTCTGTTTTTAATAGTTTTAATATTGAATAGAATATATATAATATTTTTATTATATATTAATTTGATATTTTTTTTATATTTATATTCCCATCACACCATATGAATTGGCATCCCAGATTATTAATAGAGATGGACCGATCCGATATTACTATCGGTATCGGTCCGATACTGACCTAAATTACTGGATCGGATATCGGAGAAAAATAAAAAATGTAATCCGATCCATTAAATATCACGAAAGCACCTCACAAAACTTGCAATACGCCGTAACTCACCTCAGAACGTTAGCACGTCGGAGCAGTATGCATCACGTGATAGAGCGGCTGTGGCATGCGGGACCTGTCGGTGGTCTGGATAGCATTTGGAGCTTCGCTAGCAACCCGGCATTTCATCTCCGACAAAGTTATCCCGAGAGAAGTAAAGCAAGTGTGTAAGTCCATCTCTGAATGTTTGTAAAGCATTCCTGCGTTAAGCTTAACAAACGATATATGGAGCGACTGCCTCTTCTTGCTGCTACTTCAATCATGAAACTGCTTAACGATCAGCTGATCGGCTTTTCTGTCGCGAGTCCGTGTCTCTAGTTTGCTTTTGGCCCACTTTGCACCAGAAAGAGGAAACCAGCGGCTGAACAACAGAAGCACGTTTAAGCTTGATCAGCTGTTGTTAGAATGTATTTAATATTACTTTCTACTCGAGGATCTTTTTCTACGTAGCTGACGGCTGGTAACTGTGCAGGGGCGGATCTAGCAAAGTTTAGCCAGGGGGGCCGATAGGGCATTAACAGGGAAAAGGGGGCACAAAGACATACTTTTCTTTCTTATTCTCATTTAAAATGTCTAGCTTTTAATAAATAATTATCTGACACCCAAAGTTTTAATTTGATGTAAAATGAATAGAAGTCAATTACTGTATATAGTGACTATTAAGTCTAATATATATACCCTAGTAAGCTATAGTACTTTTTCCTTTGGGAAGGTACCATCTGTGCAGTCTGCAATTTTGTTGAAGAAAGATGTTGAATCTATTTAATATTTCTGTGCATTTTTTTTCACACTGCATCAAATTAAGGTTGATTACGTCGATTAAGCATCATGAGGTGGAGCGTGAGGGGTGGTTCCCTATTTTTTATTTATTTATTTTTGTTGTTGCTGGGAGTTGGAACCCTATTAGTTAGGTTGCTTAATATATATGCTAAGTACTCTTTAAAATACCAGAATAGGGAGGATGGTGTAGGTTTAAGTTTATTAGATTGATCAGTATTGCTGAACTATGAAATATTTTTTTTTGCATACAGGTATAACAGAATAGCTTTAGTGTAGTTGTTGTTTTAAACTTGAGTATGAACTTATACAAAATGCAGCAAGATATTTAAAAAACAGTTTTGTTGATTAAAAAACACTATATCGGATTCATATCGGTATCGGCAGATATCCAAATTTATGATATCGGTATCGGACATAAAGTGGTATCGTGCCATCTCTAATTATTAACACTGTATTTCTAATTTATCTTTGACTTTATTTAAGCAATGCAAAGTAAGGTGAGAAATGCAGTGTATACAATAAAACTACAGTGAAGACTTGAGCAGTGAACAGCTGCTCTCTGTGGCTCACTGGTTTGCATGAGACATCCGCCCTGAGAAAACACCTCTGCCTCGCAGAATAAACACGTGAAAGCTGCATCGGGGCTTCAGTTCTGAGTGCTCCACCTGTTGGTCCAGCGTTACGCTGAGTATGACACAATTTCAAAAAGTCTAAAAGTATATTTAGCATTTGCAACACATGTGGTGTAAAAACAGGGAGGGCTGAGGCAGCCTGCTTTTTACCTCGATGCGATTAGCTGGTCTGCAGAGAGGAAGCTGAGGTGAAGAAATAAAACTGTCACTGCAGGTTAATTAAACATATATGTCAGCATTTATTTATTCTCCAGAGTCCACAAATGGTTGACACTTGGCAGTGGAGAAGTAAGGACAAATAATTTAACTTGTGATATTTGATCTTGCAATGCATGAAAAGCCAAATTTTCATAGACTTTTTTTAATTCCACAGTAGAGCAATTCACTTACTCAAGTGCCAGGAAGAAAAAGGTGAATTAGAAATAGATTTAGATAATAGATAACAATAGAAAAATAAATAAGAAAGAATGCAGCAGTCAATATCTGCAGGTTATTGACTCTTGATTGGAGTTTGGAGGCAGCACAGAGAGCCAGTCTTTGTCTAAGAGGAGGCTTTAATGTGTGGACATTAATGCTGCGAGGTACACAAATGCATTATAGAGGCAACACTCTGCATGTTTAATATCATACACTCATGCAGGTCTGCTAATATGAATGCTGCTATTAGGGGTGTTAATAGCTTTAATATAGTTTAAATTCTGCATCTGTGCTTTTCAAATGTGCCCTATAGTCCACTAATGAAAGTTATCCAAGCTTCATGACATTGACTTTAAATGTGATGAAATGTTTAAGCAAACTTATTTTCGACTGAAAGTGTTTTTAAGTTGAAAATCTGGCCAATTGTTAAAAAACATAATAATTTCAGAGGCTCTGCCTGTATTTGTTCAACACATGCTGCTGATGTAATGACTCTAAAGCTGAGATGTTGGAGTTAATTGATTACATCAGGATGCTTGAGTTTATTTAGATCCAGATTCAGCTGTGACCCTTTGTATGTCCCTGTTTGTCCTCCAGGTGTGACCCATGCCTCAGTTTGGGCAGCTTGTATCTCCTTCCTGAGCGCCGCGGTCCCGCCGGCTCTCAGGACGTCGGCACAGGGAATTCTGCAGGGCCTGCACCTCGGGCTGGGTCGCGGCTGCGGAGCCATGGTCGGAGGAGTATTCGTCAATTATTTTGGTATGAAACGAGCACGTGAGGCGGAAATTGCCTTGCAGCACACTGGCTAATGTTTAAATGCAGTACCGGTGTAGTGTAAGTTGTTTATTTGAGCTGCTTTAGGGTAGGAAACACAGGAAATATATGAGTTCGCCTTGCTAATGGTTTCTCTGTTTGCTCTGCAGGTGCTGCAGATACGTTCAGAGGAATCGGCATGGCCTCCCTCGTCATCCTCCTCATCTTCTCCTTCATCCAGTGTCTGACCGGAGACACTGAAGGCAAAGGTGGGAAAAATGCATACAAATAAACAAGATCGCAGATATGCACATTAGGCTTGTTTTGTATGTCACTAAGTAGATTGCAGGTTTATAGTGTCTGCAATATTTAGAAAACTAAAGCATTAACTAATCTTGTCTAATAAGAAGTGTAAGAACACAGCATAATAATCACCTTCTAAAAGGAAATTGATGAAAAGTAGCTCCATAGTGTTGAGGTGTACAGATTTGCCTAACAAGTGAAAGATTCCTGGTTTGATCCCAGGAGGAAACACTAATGCCTTGACCTTAGCCCCTTGTGGATAAAGGAGCAGCTTAAAAATTAAAGCTGAAACTATGTGATCCGCAGTAAACAAAAGCTGTGCTTCCTGTTGATATTTTGAGCCGGATGTTGAATCACGGCTGGTCATGTTTCCACTGCTTTTGCTGGGTTTGTCCCTTGGGGTTGGGTCTAAGTGTGTCAGGATGTTCATGAGTGACGTGGATTGGTGCAGTTTTACAGATAATGTGGTAATGAGAGGGCTTTGATCGAGAGGAAAGTTCCTGATTTACCAGTAGGTCTACATTCTAACCCTCACCGGTGGTCATGAGCTCTGGAGAGTGGAGGAAAAACTGGAAAAGTATGTCTGGAATACCCTGCTCTAGATTAGCAGAACAAACTGTTTTAACTGATGCTTTTGCTGTGACATGATACACATTCAGATCCTTAAAATCTATATTTTTGTGCCCGTCGTTTTGTGTTCCTTCCCTCTGCACCTTCTTCCAGAGGACAAAATGCTAGCAGAGAACATCCCTGTGCCCTCCAGTCCAGTCCCGATCGCCACCATCGACCTGGTGCAGAGTCACGCACCCGACGGCAGCCCGGCCCCAGTGCGACAGGCTCCCTTGTTGCCAGTAAGGAAGACTAAACATCAGGAGGATCAGGAGGACCCGAACAGGCCGGCTTGGATGCTTTCCGGTGCCCCCTGGGTCACCATTGCCTTCGCCTTTGTCCAGATCAAAGAGATGATCAGCCTGGCAAAGAACAGCACTCGAGACCCTCACCCACTGCAGGTGAACAGACAGTAGCCAAGCAGAGTTTTAGTCATGAGCACATGAAAAGAAAAGCAAAAATCTGATTTAGGAGATAAAAATGTGAGAACTGGTCATTTCGGAAGACTTACAGTAATGTTATGTTTGGTTCAAGTTGTGGGAATATTAAACTGGGACTCTCCTGAATAGTTTTCTGTCTTCTGCAGTCAATTTAATACAGTTTTATTTGTAGAGCGCCATATCGCAGTATCGGGGGCCTCAAGGTACTTTATACTGACAGAATCTAAAAGCCGCAGCACGTCTGTCACTCTCTGAAGCCTCAGTATAGAGGCTTCAGAGAGTGTATAGACTTTTAGCTCAGTCTTTTTAGGAAAGACGAAGCAAAAAGGGTCGGAAAAGTGGCTAAATGTAGCGACAGCTCTGTCAGCAGTGAGGTGAGCTGAAGCGTTTAGATTTCCACATCAAAGAAAAACTAAAATCAGTGATTGCATAGTTGAGAATTTGACATCCATATAACAAATATGTGTTTCCCAGAGAATTGGATCATTTTTGTTGCGATGGTGAGGCAGGATCTGCGTGTAGATGTTAAACACTTTGTTAAATTAGTTAGTAAATGATACCGTTTTTAATTAGTGATAATAAATAGTGGAGCACCAATCAGCTGCTGCTGTAGTCTTCATTTCATGGACGTACTCCATCTCCAGTGCAGCTGGTGATGCTAGTCCTTGTTCTGTCAAGCTGGAGGTCAGCCCCACACATCCCAGAAGGTGGAGTTTCAGTTAGAATAAGCAGGGAATAAAACCTGAGACAACTCTATGCCACAGCAGCAACCTGACCTGGTTGACCCGGACTTTCAAAGTAAGAGTGAAGTCATTGTGCGCTGAATCAAACATGATAAATGTATTAGTGTGTACACGAGGGGTGATCAGAAAGTTCTGAGAGCAGATACCTGAATATCAAAAGCCTCACCTGATTTTATCTTCAGCTGATCTCTAATCAGATCAGACTTGAGTTCTCAGACTGTTTTCAGTGTAGCTGCTTTTTACAGAAGGGCCTGTTACGTCCGTGTGTACTTGTGGTTCTGTAATGTGAGCTGGATGTCCTCCACTGCATCAGAACACTGATCCTTCAACTTTGTGCATTTCCCAAAACTGGAACTAAAGTCACAGGGAGGCAAACCTGGTACACGGGGCAGGAGGTGAGCGAGACCTGTGTTCAGTGCAGTGGCAGTCGGCATTGGGAGCGACCTGCGTGGTTGTCCTACGCAGAGCTTTACAGACAATCATCTGTGTTGTAGCTATGCATTATCACCAGCAGCTTTCTCAAAATATGTTGAACAACCAGTAATCTGGGCTACTTAAGCTGCTGTTACTGCTGTTCTTTAGCTTAGAGCCATTCCCAAGTTTATTTTGGGCTGATGGTTTGTTCCATATTACGTTCCTTCCAACTAATGGTGGGATATACAAGCAGTTCAAGATCAAAAATAAGTCGACTCTTGATTGGAGTTTGGAGGCAGCACAGAGAAGCCAGTCTTTGTCTAAGAGGAGGCTTTAATGTGTGAACATTAATGCTGCGAGGTACACAAATGCATTATAGAGGCAACACTCTGCATGTTTAATATCGTACACTCATGCAGGTCTGCTAATATGAATGCTGCTATTAGGGGTGTTAATAGCTTTAATATAGTTTAAATTCTGCATCTGTGCTTTTCAAATGTGCCCTATAGTCCACTAATGAAAGTTATCCAAGCTTCATGACATTGACTTTAAATGTTGTGATGAAATGTTTAAGCAAACTTATTTTCGACTGAAAGTGTTTTTAACAGCTAAACACAGGTTAAAAAGTCCAAAAGAAATCTGAGCAGAAAAATTGGGTTTCAATTTTAGGATCGATCTCAAATGGTTTGATCCTCAAGAATGAAACCAAAAGGATTGTCATTATCATCCAAATCAGCCTGTTAAAGTGCATCTGAGCCTACAGCAGGCATATTCAAAGTAGTTTAACTGAAGTAACCTAACAGTTGGACATGGGTGTCTGTATGAAACCAGCAACTGGCTGTCAAATAAAACAAAGAAAGTATAATCCAGCAGTTTTTCAGCAGTGCTTATTATTAATTTTCACATTGACCTGGAGGGTCAAGAAAATACAAAACTAAAACTACACCTTTTAATTATTATTTTTTTAATTGAGCTTAGTTTAATGTAGTTAAGAAAAGACTATCTTAGCTTCAACTTCTTTTATGTCCTGTTCCCTGATTTTCTTCAGACTTCTGCAGCTCGTCTCCTCAGAGTTTATGAATTCTTATAGAATTAACTTGTATAAAAAATTTTAACAGTGCAAATTTCAAAACTATATTTTCTGTATATCGGTTTACATGTTTAAAAACTCACAAGAACCCAAAAGTCTGAAGCCTGTCAGAGCTTCTTGTGCTGATTGTTTTATTTATTCATGTTTTTTTTTTTTTCATGTTTCTTCCCCTCACGGGTGATCTTTGCTCCTGTTCTAGCACATTTTCAAACCTACAGCATCTTATCTGCATGATTTATCATCACCATCTGCTATACCCTGTTGTTTTTGTGAGAACTGAACAAAGTCCTTAACTCAACATAGCCAAACGCCAGCGTTAATGCTTCTAAACTGATGACTTTTAAGCTGAAAACTGCCCGAGACCTGGCATTCATTATTAGATGCAATCCGGGTCAGCCCGAGGCACGAGTTGCTTTTTGTAGTGTGTAAGTGGTCAGACTGTGACTTTCAGGAAGAGATCTAAAAATAGCAGCCAGCCTGTCTGGTTAAAAGAGGATATTCCTGATGAGGAATTTACTGGCGATCCAAACAGGAGTAAAAACAAATCAGACTGATCGACAAGTATAAAAATAAGAAAACGGTTAGAAGTGAGCTCTGTCAGTTATAGACATCAGCACGATTTAAATCAGGGCAGGCTTTTGATTTGTGGACATTTTACACGGTGTGTAATTTTTTTTTAATAGCCACATGCCGCTGTAGCTGCTGTATTACGAGGCGTTGTGTAATAGTAACTCACTGTTTCCATCTGTTGTGTCTGAAATGTCTCTTCTTCATGCTTTAACTCATTAATCTGACACTTCCTCCTGACTGGCTGCCCACACACACTGAAGAAAGGTGAGATGGTGTTGCGTGCAAAGGTTGATGGAAAACTACTGTGTGTGTGTGCGTCTGTGAGGTGGGGGTGTAGTTCAGGATTTTCTGTGTGTGTTTTCTCATGCATGGGGTGATAACAGTGACTCAGGCATACCTGTGTATGTGTGGGCGTGTACATGCATGTACGTCTTTGTGTGTCTGTGAACCGCCCACACCTGACTCTTGACATCATGTGATGCGCTTACATGTATGGGTTTCTCCCCGGTGATGTCACCTCCAACCCCACCCTCTGGGGGTGGGGCCTGAGGTCTGCTTTTGTGGCCGGGAGCTGATCTGAGCTTTACCCCTGACTGATGAGGTATTTAGATAATCTGTGCTCGGTAAAGCAGCTACTTCAGTCTTTTGTTGCTTTGATGGCACTACTGGTGTCTGCAGAATTTCCCAAAACAATATATTCTGTTTTTAAATATAATATATCTTTAAAACACAACTGTTATAGACTTTCTGGCCAAAACGCATTTAATAATTTTCATAGTTAAAAAATACTTATATCATTTTCTTTGCTGAGAAAAGAAGATGATATGCATAAAATAATGTGTTATAAAAATCGCATGCTTATTTTCTTAACGTTGGTGCATTTTCACTCACATACTGTTTTAGCAATTTAGACTTTTTATTGTGTGACCATAAAAGTAGGTAAAAATGTGACCTGCCAAAGTATCGCAGATGCAAATGAGCTTTAAGCTAACTCTAGTACAGTAGCTCAAATAACATTTATGTTAGTATTGTACACAGTCCCTTTCAAATAAAAATAATGAAAAAAATAACCTAAATATCACCTGTTTGTTTTGGGACTCAATGTTGGCATCTTGGCCAAACAGTGAAACACTGCGTTCTCAACTAATGCTAACAAGCTTTTATTACCATAGACTATATGGGTGCATCACACAACCTGTTAATTGTGCTAAGTGACAGACTAATTGGAATATAACTCACCAAAACCACAGCATAAACTACTTGGATGTGCTGTCTCTAACTTTAGTATCCAGATAGATGAGTTATAAAAACAAATCACCATGCATACAGTTTTTATGAAGAATTATACTATCCAAAAGAGGGGGGGAAACAGAATTAAATGTATCCCATTTCCTTGTTGCGATTACACCACAATAACTGTGTAATGTTTAAGTTAATAATTACAATTGCAGATAAAATGATGTAATGTTTGCTATGGGAAAAATGAGCATATCTTCTTTTTTTTTTTCCATAATGTAGCAGCCGTGCAAGCAAATAAATCAGATTTTGTCAGAGTCTTATTTAATCAATTTGATCTGAAGATTAAATATGACTCGTAGCTGCACTTTGCTCTGAGTTTAGTTTAAACACAGTAAAATAATAAAAAAAATAAAAGCCATGCTGAGCAGTAAATCCCCTATAAGGGGATAAAACACAAGATTTTCATTAAAGCTGCTTTCATCCTACAATTTTCAAATGTAGGATGAAAATTATAACAGCTTTTGTATCACTAAATTCAATTTTAACAGTTAAAATATTTTTACAAACAGATATAAACAAAAAAAAAATCTGTAAAACTGCAAAAAAAAAAAACACCCACATCTGCGAAAACAAACACCAATGATGTTAAAAATAATGGAAACATATGGTGGACATATATTTACTTTATAATGAAAAGCTAGCTTTGTTTAATATTTTGATCCTTTTTTTTAATGCAGTTAAATTTCTTCATTTTCGTATCCTCACCGGCTTTTAGGGAGATTTAAAGCTCCTACTTCTAATCATTTTTCCACAATATTTACTATCATATGACAGCATTTCATTAAATTTTCTTAATCTGTCCTTGATAAATTTAAGTTACATTAAACCTGTGTGCAGTATTCAGTGGCTGTGTGATCGCAGCTGCTTCTTATGACGAAGGGCTAGCATTTTTAGTTACAAGTCAATGTCTTTTTTACAAGTTAAATAGTGTGGGAGTGAGAGTCTGTTTGCAATACTGGAGTTATGAAACTGTAAAACACTGCAGTAAGCTCTGGGAGTAAACACAAGCTCACATCTAGGAGCCACTTTTGTCGTTTTTGTACAATAACTTCAGGCTATTTAATGAAGTTACGTATACTATGACTATTTGGTGATTACAGGCCTTCAATATACATACAGATGCACAATTTGTAATACATTCAAGTAAATGAGATTTACTTATTTAAAAAAACATTTATGCCCTTTTTAAAAACTGAAGCCAAATCAATTTTACATCCACAGCCAAAAATCTGATCTCATGGAAAAGCATCATCTGTAGTTAAATGACAACATTCTAATGTGTGTCCAGCAGAGGAACAGGAACCAGAACTGGTATCCTGGAGGTTCGATCTGTTTTCCAATGATTTAACAGAGAAAATATCAAAAAGACCCTTTAAAGTTTCGGGTGAACTTTAAAGGGTCTTTAGCATCTGAAGGGTCTCATTTTTACCTACATTTTGGTACCAGACCCATCTTCTAGTTTTTTTCCTCCTGGGTCAGAATAAATGTCTAATGTAGTCATATTTGAACACACTGAGCATTGCTTATGGCTCTAAAATGTAGAAACAACATCAATAATGACATGTTCTATATAATAGTTTTAACATCACTCGAGAAACTCATCGAGGTTGAAATTTGGTTCAAATCTTTAAAATTCAAGCACAGAGGTGTCGTTGCAGTCGTGCAGCCTCACTAACAGTGTGGGAAATCTTTTTATTCATTAACCACCGACAAACACATTCAGACTGCACCGATGTTGCCGTCCAGCCTGAACCGTGCAGGCTCCTTAGAGCGCCTGGAACAGAGCCAGGACGAGAGAGCTGAGGTCTGAAGATGACCTGGAGGCAGTCAGAGTAGCAGAGGAAGTTCAGGGAAGGTTACCCAATTCTTAAATACTTGTCATAGTTAACATGTTATGTAAACAGCTAGTGTTAGCATTAGCACCCTTGTATCCATGTCTTTGTTGGCTAGTAACAGCTCAGGCAGGTTTTTCCTGCTAGCATTTTGTTGGAAGCAGTTAGACATGATCTAGCAGATGTAACCTAAACTGTTGTTCGGCAATTGTGCCACATGTTCAACTGGCTTCTTGCCAGCCGCCCTCAATGTTTTTGTTTCTCATGTTGCTAGGTGCATAATGAGCGGGCGGTGGCTGAGTACGAGGCGGTGGCAACTTCGCACAGAAACTCGAGCGATGACGGCGCACACCCGCCGAAATCCACCACGGAAACTCCCACGCAAGCAGACACCGCCCACACCTCACACACAGACTCTGACAAAGACCAAACGCACCCTGCGTCAGACGGAGGAGCGCCCAAAGACAATACGGTCTTCACAGAAGAAAACCCACATTGAGTGTTCATTTAAAAACTATTGAATGCACACACAGAGGGCTTTAACCCCAGTGTGTTTCATTACTGCAAAGTGACCTGTCTAAACAAGTTCATCTGTCCTCTAGTTCAGTGTTAAAATCCTATTGTGTGGTGAAGTGATTCCTCTGCAGTTTATAAACACTGTGTCCAGATTATTCTAAAAGCTAGTGTAGTGTGTACATATGATTGTGAAATGGGGGATTATCCTTGAATACTGGAAGCAAGCTGGGAATGGTTTAATTCTAGAGGTGGAGTGGTTTCTAAACTTCATTAATGGATGGTTTTTGCAGCAGGTTTGAAACTGATCTCTGCACACTGCAACACCTTCCAGTGGACTGTGAAGGAAATTCCTTCATTTGTAAATGTGCCTCTTGATATGTTATTTAACTTAATTTACGTTTAAAATGGGAAGAAAACTGTTGAAGTGTTTTTAAAAGAAGTAATGATACAACGTGCAGCTTTGACTGGACGACAGCACAAATGACTTCATGGGATTTTAACTTGTGGCAGGGATTTTTTTTTTTGTTTTGTTTTGTTAATTCTACTGTAATACAAGAGTTCTCAATCTGAATGTGCCGTAGATCATTTTCATGGCCACGCTTCGAATGTGTGGAGCTAAATTCACAATAAAAGCCTCTCAGTTGTGTCTGGCTGAGTGCTTTTAATTTGAAGCAGCAGCATAAGTAACTAACCGTGAAAACTACCACATACTGAATGAGAAATACAGCAAACAGAAAAGCTTTACAACAAGTTTAAATTCAACCTGTGATTACTTAGTATACAAATGAAATCAGAAACATTTTTTTAAATGCACATAAAACGGAGGCTATCTTTTCTACTGAGGGCCTGCTTTTCTAAAAATCAGTGTTTATTTTTTTCTTGGGGAAGTTTAACCCATTTAAGTTAATGTATCATTTTAATGTTTCTCTAAAAGTTAACTAATGTCTGTTGTTCTGGAGCTCTTTCTACGATCCCCAAAGATTTCTGTAATTTAAAAAAATGTCACCTTTCTCTTCCCTCCTCATAGAAATGACCTCTCCTTTCTCCTTTTCTTTGTAGAGTCATGATGAGGCACAACAATGTAAATTTAGAGGTAAATAACAAACAGTAAATTATACATTACATGTGCACACTTTCACCAAAGTTTTGTCTTTTTTTTTTTTGTGTTCTTCCCCTACGTTTCCACTGTTGCACAAAAAAAGGAAACCGAAATAAAACAGTTGCATAAAATAATGAATCAAATTGCAAATACTGCAAATATATTGGTGAAAAAGTGCATAAAAATCAGGCAAATCTAGTTGCAGTAAAAATAAAAAGTTTATTAAAGAGAATAAATAAATTAGATTTTTACTGATTTTCTAATACTTTGGTGATAAAAATTTGAAATAATAATAATACGCACACCCTGTGACGGCACACCTTCACAGTGCGTGAGTAAAAATTAATTTGTGAAATTTCTTGAAGATATAGATGATTTCTCCTGTGAGAACTTCTCTGATTCTGACATGCAAATAATAAACTGGTGCTTATTAAAATTGGGTTTAATTCATTCAAGCATAAAATGAGTGTAGACAGTCTGTAACCATAACTGTACAATGAGAATGATTCAGGTTAATGCAAAGGCAACCACATGAAATATAATTACAGTTCAGGTAGTTAATGGCACCGTATTATTCGCAAGATTATCATGTGTGGTGTTAACACAATCTCCATATTTCATGTCTCAAATGTCGCGGGAATAAAGCGAATAACCGAGACATAAAAGAAAACCAGAACGAGCTCCGTCACGTTCAGGGGGATGGTAAATTAGTTTGCCCCTCATATGACAGTTGACACTGATATAGCTATAATGTGGTTAGAAGAACTATCTGAAAAACTGTTTATTACAAAAACAAGTACTGTTGGTTGTTAATGTATTTTTTACATAAGCTTACAATAATTTGGTTACATCTGTGGTCTGTCTGTTGGGAATCGCTGTAATACTTAAAACTGTATTTTTCAAATTCCTTAAATACATTTAATTTATTTTTTTCAGTGCCGTTTCAGGTTGTGGGTACCTTAAAAATGGACAGAGCTGGAAATGGGAATAATATTTTCATTCTTGGACTCTACTAGAGTAGCTTTGTATGATTCACAGTTCAAAATAATCCGTATTTATCTTAAAATGGGTCTCACTTCATCCCTTTGACCAGCCTGGGAATACACTGCACTCACTTAAGCGCTTTGATTCCAGCAGACGTGTTTCAGAAGTGTCTCTATGCTCGGGCGTAGAAATCAGATAAAGTTTCAAAATAAAAGACCCAGAAGATTACATTTCTAAAACACTCCTGATGTGATTTGAAGGCATTGCAGCATCCCACACTCAAACCTAGTGTATCCCCAGTAGGGATGACAATATGTAAGGACGTCTGCTCTTACTGATATCATAAAGAGCAAAAGAACTGATAAGATGGCGTTTGGAGTTTGCGGCTCAAAAGGGTTGCTTGTACATACGTTTTGTCCATGTTTAACGTGGGTTTTGGCCACTGGAACAGAAGATGGATGCAAAAATGTAGGAAAAGCAGATTTGGTCCACATAAAGACGTTACATCCTCTACCTTTGTTGCTCCTTGACAAATCAGATTGTTGAAGTCTCGTGGGAGGAACTGCTGAGTCTGTTAATTCTCGTCAGAGCTCACTGAAGGAGCTGTGATGAAGAAGTGCCTCTTCTTAATCATCATTATTATTCTAACTTCTTATGATGCGATGTTGAGCAAAGACCCCTTTACTGTGCTACACTACACTGCCAACAGCTGACACGCTCTCTGCTTCCTGTCTTTTATTTTCATGCCAAATAGTTTTCAGTATTGAGTGTTTTTGTGCCGTATGTGTAGGAAAGCCTTAAAGACGAAGCTATTCGATGTACTGTAATGATGTGCGGTCAATTAAAGGACTTTTGGAAAAGGCCAATATCACTCCTTTATTACAGTAATCATCCAGTTTTAATTAACTTGATGTAAATGAGTGTGTAAATGAGTAGCCTTATATTGCTTTTCTTTCACAGGTGTGTTTGGTGTTGAGTAATTTGAAATATTCTGGGGTATTTTTAATGTATATGAACTGCACTGAATCAAAAACCAGATATGAGAATAAGCCCCAAATTTCTCTAAAGACACAAACTGGAGAGTGAGTCAAATTGTGAATGTCTGTTAAGTTAGGAGCCTTTTAAAAAATACTTAAATGACTCATAGGTCAGTGTTAAACGGCTTAACAATCAACAAGTCATTTCTCTGAAACTGGTCGGGTAAAAGGACTGGACTGAAAATAAGTGAAAAGCAGCCAATGTCCAAAGAATAACTTTAAAAGACCACCGGAAAGTCTCGAGAGCCATTGCTCAAGGCCGCTTTAAAAAAAACAATGACAGGAAAGTCAGAGTATAAAGAAATGAGGGGTGGCTCAAGACTTTTGCACAGCACTATAACTCCACCAGTAAATCAAAAATTACACCTCCCCTTTGCTCATGAACAAGACCCAACGATACAAAAACTCCTCGTCTTGCGAAAGCAACTAATCCCAACCTAGAGTGGATACGCCACACTCAATCCGGCTGAAAACCATCACCTCAACATCTGCTGCTGACCTGACGCCCTGAGTGAGTTAGAGATGATCTACATTTTGATGAAGCCAGAAAGACCACATCACCTGAAAAACCAAACATTCCTCTAAGGAGCATGCCTTAATGTGGCTAAAATTAGTGCAATTTTTATTGCAGTAGGTTTCACGTAAGTAAAAGTAGAAACGTTTATTCAGAAATCTACTCCAGTAAAAAGTACCCCAAAGGTAAAAGGCCACATGATTCCAGTGTAATCTATATGACTATTTTTCTATTGAAATGAGGGGTGTTGTGATTGATTTAAATACTTTAATGTTTCATAGTTCATCTGTGCAAGTGTGCAGCATTCACACTGAGGTATTTCTGCACTGGTGCTCAGCGTTTGTGTGCTAAAGCAGCCACTTGATGGCAGTAGTGCTCTGGTGCATTTACAGAGTCTTAAATGGACTCTGCCAGCCTCTATATGTGTGTGGAGGGTTATTGAGGTCGTGGTGCGCCTGCTACTGATGGGTGTGTGTGGGAGGACAGTAATAGGCTTCCTCAAAAACTAGACTATGTGCTGTTGTTAAAAAAAAAAAGGAAAGGAAAGGAAGAAAAAAAGAAATAATAAAATCAAAACCCGTCTTGGCACGCTCAGCCTGTCTGATATCCGTGGAGAAATTTCATCAGCCCCGGTGCTGTTGATGCTGTTGTTGTTGTTTTGTCTTGCGTGGTCCTTAATAATGAACAGTATAATGGTGTTGTTTTTCTTCTGAGGTGTCATGACCGCGAGCTGCAGAACAATGCCACACATTTTAATTCAAATGGCGCGGAAGGTCGAGAAGAGGCCGGCTTTTCTGTTCCCTGACATGTCTCTGGAAATTGCAGGGAATTACTGCAGCGCTGACCTGCAGACGTTTCCAATTAGTTGAACAAAGAGAGTCGTGCATGTTGGTCATTACTGCATCTTGCAACTTGATTATTTGACTAATGGGAGGAGGGGGTAAAAATGCAAATAAATGCTGCCAGTTTTTAGTTTTGGTACCCAAGAGCCACATTAAAACACATTTTGCTGTAAACTAACAGCATTCTCCTAATTTTCAGGAGTCAAATAAGGTCCTCACACCCCGAAGGTCATTTTTCACCGCCTCACCATCTTAGCATCTTTCTTTTTCCCCTAACCTGCTCCTTTGCTCTTGCTTTGTTCCCTTTAAGCTGAAGAACAAAAGCTAATGTTAATGTACATGCTACAGAGCCTCATCCAGAGCCTATTTTCTTAATTGTACCAATTACCATTGATATTAAAGAGCATTCAGTCCTGGCCAGCTGCTGCCCAGATACAACCTGAAGCTATTTTTAGTTCCCTCGCCTCACTGTGCCGTGACAGAGAGGCGAGACAGACACCCTGAGGAGGAACTGTTGAGTCAAGGTGACGACGGCGCCCGATGTCCACCGAGACTCCTTGAGGGATCAGGGACAAGTGCGCGGTCGAGGGTTGCAAATACAGCTACAAGCCTTCAGTAACCCTAACCCTGTGCTATCAGTACAATAGTAGTAAAAATATTGTCCTTCTTTTTATTTTCTTTTATTTTTCTGTAAAACACAGAGTTAGGGGTTAGGATTACTGTTGCGTCTCATTATTATGACGACTCCAGAGGGTTAAAGGAGGTTTCCCGGACACATGAATCGAGTTTTGAGCCTCAAAATCTTCTGAAAAGTTCTGGCTTAAATAAACCCGAGTTTAAAAACGAGATCAAAGTGCAGTCTATCCCTAACCCTGAGTGTTGGTGAGAAGCAAAAAAAAAGAGAGAAAAGGTTATGTGTCCCCTGATTGCCAAGCAATTTTAAAAGAACCATAAATAAATAAAATCATGTCAGGGTTAGAAAAGATGGTGACTTAGACCTCATGGGATTAAGCATGAACACATTAACCCATAATCTTTGTTGTTCCAGTCCCTTGACTTTCTTGATTTTTGTGGTTGGAAACCATCAGCAGTTTGATTTGTGAGACATGCATCATATGATGTCATCAGAGACTGAATACTGTTTTGAAAATCGCAGTGAAGAAAGTAATGAGAGGATGAGTCACGCTGGCTGTCATTGCTTTAATTTAGGTTTCTTTTTCTCCCCTTTTTCTGCTCTCATATTCTAGTTTCCAGCATTTTAAAATCTGAAGTGTGTGCAGCCAGTGTCCTCCCAGCCTCTTTAAGAGATCATGGACAAATACCCAGTCCTGAAATTTGAGGGTTGCAAATACATTTAGTGCCTCTAACCCTGAGCTATCAGAATTTATGGTTTAGTGTTTGGGTGAGCGTTGCTTCTCATCATTATGATGATTTTACCAAGGAAGCTTACCAGGCTCTCGAAAGTGGTTTTAAGACCCCCATAGAAAGGTGCTAAAACAGATCTGAGTTATTCCCAAACTATTTCTATTTCAGTCCCTTGATTTTCTTCTTTTTAGTGGTTGTAAACCATCAGTGGTGCAATTCACTAGAGAGGCATCGTAGATGCATCAAAGGCTTTGAAAATCAAAATGAAGAAAGTGATCGAATGCTGAGTCACCTTTACTGTTATCGCTTTCTAATTGGCTAGTTTCAGTCTCTCAAACTGATTATACATCATGGGCCACGTCAGAAAAATCTGAATCACAATCTTTATTGTCATTATACAAAAAGTACAAACCAGTGTGGAGTCCCAATCAGTGTGAGTAAGCAGTCTCATTATCTTATTAAAACTTTTTTCTTAGTACAAAAATAAAACAAGAGAATTTCTAACAAAAAACAGTATAAAAATATAAATAAATTTGAGTGCGTGCGTTTGTGTGTGTTGTAGCATTATCGATTGCACAGCTGTTCACAGCTGAAGAGTATTGATTACACAGGTTAGTAAAGAGAGAGGCATACCCTTCTTCCACATAAGGTCCACTTTGATCATTTTGATCAATTAGATATCAGAGATATATAATTATAAACGAACAAGTGCAATTTCAACAGTACGTCTCAGTTTTTCTTCAGAATAGAAAATGAAAGAAATCTGTTTGCATGACTTTGGGTTTAATAGTTATAAACATAAATAAACGTGTAAAATTACAGAAGAAGTTCTGGAAGCTCATTGCTCAGATTGTTCTGTAATTATAAAACAGAGAGTTTTATAATTACAGACAGAAAATGTTGCTTTGGTGTCAAATGACCATGGGGGAGGACTTTAATGGTAGAGGAAGCTGTAGAACTCATGAAAATATAGTTAAGTCCAATATTTATGCCATCCTTCACATTTTCCAAAGCTGTCCAAGAGACCAGACTAGTGTCTTTGTAGGGCATACAGGCCTCCAGGCCTTGTGTTTGACACTCCTGCCTTAGAAGGGTCAAGGACAAATACCAGGTCTCTGTATCCGTATGCTATCAGAACATGCAGGTTCTGGATTTTCCAAAAAACATCTTTTTAAAACATAGAAGTACTGCGGTAGGGTTGCTTCTCATTAACAGTGACGACAGTAAACACCTGAAAGTAATCCCCTCCCCAAAAAAGACCCTAAAATATTTCAGTTAAATCAACTCAAGCTTGACACCAAGCTACAGCGTTGAACTGGAGTGTGTTTGATCATGCTTTATTCTTCCAGTCACTCTTGATTTTTGTAGTTTGTATCAGACGCATCAAAGTTCCCCAAAAGTGATCAAAGAGTGACGATTCATCCAAAAATCCATTCATCAAGCCATCCAACCGGGGTCGTAGCACAAAGATTCACTACAACAGTATTTACATGCCTAAACAAGCACACTGCTGATGAACACAGTAAACATTAGACTTCAGAAATGCAGACTTTGATGCACTGAAACCTGAGGAAATTAGATTATATTTGCATTCGACCTCTGTGAGGCACCAGGTCCTTTTAAACCCTGTGGCCTTTTAAAATAAAGCAAGATCTGCTCCTAACTCCTCATCAAATTTCCACACACACAGTATATATATATATAAATTTTAGAGGTATGTAAGAGAAAGATAATAAGCAAACTTTGAAGGGCGAAGAGAAGAAATAAATTGTTTGGGAATCCTCTAAGGGAATCTTGAGCTGAAACCCTATTTCAGTACCTACTGTACAATGTGCTGAAAGTAGCATATTTTTAGTCCATGACCTTTTAAAGTAAAGTAAGATCTGCTCATTAAATACGTCTTTTGACAAAATTTAGCATAATTTGAAGGACTTTTTAGGCCTGATAAGGGAACAGGTTTTGGCATTTAAGGAAAAGTCTAAAAATTAGTAATGACTGAATGTTGTTGAGATAATAGAAGAAGACAATATCCTTACCAGTTATAAAATATGCTCATAATTTTCACATTTTAATGTGGTTTAATGATACTTAAACATATAATGAGTAACTGCACTCATTTATTCCAAGCCAAAGCCACAGCTACACCATCACGTCTTGTTTTGACTATTTGAGGCTCTCTGAGTTGTACCAGGTAGTGAAACTAGCTGCTGTTGCTGCTGCTTCTGCTACAGTGTTTGCTCACAACAGAAACCTGCAGACTCTTGGCCCTGCGAGGCAAACTGCTGGAGACCACCGAGCTAAATGACTAAACTGTGAAGTGTAACTGAGCAGACAGAAGAGTAGGTCACGGGTTAAAGATGAGCCCGGCGCTGACTCCGTTCCAAAACCCCCCAGACGACCCCCGGTTAGACCTCATGCAGCGATGTGATCGGGACCACCTGAGTCAAGTCTGAGTCAGACTGAAGACCACAGCCAGTCATGTTATTGGCAGGATGTTGCAGACAAAATATCACATGGCTGCATCCCTCTTGTTCTCTTTTTAGACTGAGAAATTTGTGCCTATTTTAGAACACAGGCTCATTTTAGTGCTACACACAAAAAGAAGTCCCATGAGGTGGTGAATTAACGTATAGTTTGCACCACAGTTCTTTATCGTGAGAAAATTTCATAACAAGAAAATCCCAGTTTCTGTTTGTGTTTGCCATGTGATGCTACACAGAAAACAAACGACGACCAATCTCCAGCAAAAGTAAATAAATAAAAAAAGAAAACTCTTTCAATGCAAAGCAGCACCTCTATAGTCTTTATGTTTGGAGCTCATTTGATCAAACGGAGTACAGTTTCTTTTAAAAAGTCCACCTTGACTCTCTTCCTTTTCTCTAAACACTTAAATATAAAGATGACTGTACTAAAACTAAAACTAAAAAGATGAGCATCAAAAATCTTACATGTGTAATTTAAATCACATTTTTGTGTGTTTTACATTTTTTTTTATTGTGCTTCTGACTCTTTTAAGGATTAATTTTAAATTCATTTCCTTCAAAGATGTGTCTATATTAAAGTAATAGAATCATTAATTTATACTAATGTAAACAGTAATTTGTAATAGAATTAGCTCAGCTAGCCATCGGTCTCTTTTATATTGTCATATATATTTACCATCATTTGTTAGTCATTGAAATTAAATTCTGATTCTTCAATTCATCAAATTTATGTACTATTAATAGCTAAATGTTGTATAAATATTAAATCTATTATTTGTAATTATTATTTTACTTTATCTGCTTTTGCTTTAACTACTGGCTGGGTAATAAACTAGCTAACACTTAGCAGAGGCTGTCTGCTTCAGTCAGCTTTATATGTTTGAAATTTTGCAGTATTTTATATGGAAAATGTTTATGAAATTCAGTAAAACATTTGGAAAAAAAATTGAGTAATGATGTGAAAACCTCTTTATTGGGTGTCTGAACACAGCAGCATTTTTCCTGAGTACAAAAAGCAAAATGGGAAAAAACAATTGTGCCCCTTTAAGCAATGTGGCTCATTTGAAAGAGCAAATTTAGTATTGTGGTCTAGACAACCCAAAATGTGATGTCGCCATATGTGGACGTCAGGTCCTAGGAGGTTAAACACGTGTCACCATTCATTTGTCAAATGTTGAAAATAAAGTTAAACATTTATCATATTCATGTATTATTAAAACCTAACTATTATAGAAATGTTAATTAACTCAGTATTTTTAGTCATTATCTGCTAGCTTAACATGGGATTCCCTGAGGCAGCAGCACTTTTTTTCTGTATTAGCTTATAGAGCTAATTTTATCCAGTGCTAACTGAGATGCCCTTTCTGACACAATCCCAAAGGGATTTTTCCCTCATCCTGCGGCTTGGCCAATCAGCTAATCAATAAAAGACACAGGTTGGCTTATTTTGCGTTTATGCGGTGTTGGAATAAACTAGAAAAATGAGTTCACAGCTGATAAAATTTACATCAATCCCTTCTTAAGTTAGAACAACAATCGAGAAAGTCTAGTCCAAAAGAAAAAAGTAAATATTGCACTGATACGTGTCAATGAAAGTGACATGAATTAGAGAAGTCGCTTATTATATATTATATTATTTACACTCATGACACATTAGCAGCCTTGAAGCCAATGGGCTACAGCCTCAGAAGTCCACACCAAATGCCACTCCTGTAAGCTAAAATCAGCAAACTGTAGGTAACTATGCAGCAACATGTTGTCTGTCATGTCGATATGGACCAAAATCTGTCAGGAATGTTTCCAGCACCTTGTTGAATCTGTGCCATGAAGAATTTAAACTGGTTTGAAGGGAAAAGGGGGTCAAATATCTTACAATAAATATTTATTTATTACAAGCAAGAATCAAATGCTTTGTATCTTTTTTATACAAAAAAGCAAAGACACAAAGTTAACATTTGCGTTTGTTTGTTTTACTTTCAGTAATTCATATTATGGTTTTTATATGATTGCTATAAATAAAATACTTGGACGTTTTGCTAACAAGAATTCTTTTGGTCCTCTGCTAGGAGGCTGCTGTGGTTTCACATATATATTACAATATTTATTATATAAAACACAAGTATTAGTAGTAGTTAGTGAAGTGCTGGTAAAAATTTACAAAAGTTTAACTGCCCCCGTGGAGCCACTGCTGCTTGAAAATTGGCCATATTGAGCAATGTTACCACCAATTATTAAGGACATGTGACTGTGGAGCTCTGAAGTGGCCGTATACCCACAGTGTAGGCCCACACTTAGGGCTACACCTGGGCCTCAAAGCAGACCAAGTGTGTGCAGGCTGAGGTTAATGTTTGGGCCCACTGGGCACATCTGGATACAGTGTTCCCTACCATGCTGCCCCACAGAAAACCCACGCCTACCATTAGTGGACCAGCATGGGCATTTACTGCTGTGGATCCACCACAGCTTTTTTTAAGCAGACAGCTGGTTGTGTCTCTTTCACTAATGGATAATTTTCTAGTTTATAAGCACAGTTTGCTGGAAAACATTTGCCATAATGAAACTGAAGGCCTGTGTTTATATGGCATTTACCCCCACCCTTAACATCATTAGCGCCTCCTGTAACTGTAACTGTCACGGCTGGCGGAGGGAGCCGTGTGGTGTGGAGGAAAAGGAGGACCCAAGATGCAGCAAACTGATGATACGAGTGATGTTTTATTTACAAAGGTGGTGGTGACAAAAACAGGCAACGAGGTATGAGTACTTTACAAACGGAAACCTAAACTGGGAGAAACTAAATAGCAAACCTGAGACCGTACAAAGGGGGTGCGGGGCAGAGGGACGCAGAGACAGGACACCATGGAACGCAGATGAATGCAGAGATACGCAGAAATACACGGATGAGTGCAGACGACCCGACGAGGAGCACAGGCAGACACCAACTATAAATACACACACCAGGTAATGAGGAAATGGCACACAGGAGGGGACACAGCTGGAACTTAATGGGCATAACGAGACACAGACCTACAAAGTAAAACAGGAAATCTAGAACCCGAACCGGACACAAGGGGGGAGGACACAGAATAACTAGAACAGAGGGAAATAGTCACAAAACACAAAACGCTGGGTCAACGACCCAGGACCATGACAGTACCCCCCCCCCCCCTCCAAGGGCTGGCACCAGACAGCCCAAAACAAAAACAGACGACCAACCCAGGGCGGGCGGCGGGGGCCCAGGACGGAGGGACCAACACCGAACAAAACAAGCTCCAGCGGACCGAGGGAATTGTCCAAAACAAAAACACACATGCTGGAGTACTAGGACAAAACACAGTTCAGGAGGCCGGCCCAGAGGCTCACAGCTCAGAAGTCCAGGACAGTTTATCTTCTGAGGCCGGCCACGTCGGCGACGCAGATCCATAAGCCGACCGAGCGGAAGGCAGCGGTGGCGGAGTGGAGGCAGTTCAGGGGGCCGCCCGTGCACACGGCAGCGGCGGCAACAGGGAAACCGTTCAGGCGGCCGACCGTGCGGACAGCAACGGCGGCGATGACAGAAGTCTGGAGGCCGACCGTGCGGAAGGCAGCGGCGGCGTCTAGGAGGTCGTCCATGTTGACGATGACGCTCCACCAGCGGCCTGGCAGATGACCGCCGATGTCGAGGCGGCAGTTTGGGACCCGAAGGTGGCGTGGCCGTCGCAGCACCAGACGAGACCGAAGCAGAGGCTGGACCAGACGAGGGAGCTGATGAGGATGCTGAAGCAGAAGCCGGCCCAGGCGATGCTGACGAGGATGCTGAAGCAGAAGCCGGCCCAGGCGATGCTGACGAGGATGCTGAAGCAGAAGCCGGACCAGGCGATGCTGACGAGGATGCTGAAGCAGAAGCCGGACCAGGCGATGCTGACGAGGATGCTGAAGCAGGAGCCGGACCAGGCGATGCTGACGAGGATGCTGGAGCCGGACCAGGCGTGGGTGAAGCAGAAGCCGGGCCAGGCGTGGGTGAAGCAGAAGCCGGGCCAGGCGTGGGTGAAGCAGAAGCCGGGCCAGGCGATGCTGACGAGGATGCTGGAGCCGGGCCAGGCGATGCTGAAGCAGAAGCCGGACCAGGCGTGGGTGAAGCAGAAGCCGGACCAGGCGTGGGTGAAGCAGAAGCCGGGCCAGGCGTGGGTGAAGCAGAAGCCGGGCCAGGCGTGGGTGAAGTAGTGGCTGGACCAGGCGACGGCGTGGGTGAAGACACAGAGGCCGCAGCTGGCGAGGATGGAGACACAGAGGCTGCAGCTGGTGGCGATGATGGGTCTTGGGGCTGGACGGGCTCCTCGGGCCCCCAGCAGGCGAGACAGGAGGCTGGACGGGCTCCTCGGGCCCCCCAGCAGGCGAGACAGGAGGCTGGACGGGCTCCTCGGGCCCCCCAGCGAAAACAGTCTCTGGACCAGTGGGCACCGGGGCCCCTGGAACACACAGGTCAGAACCAGTAGGAGCACGGGCCTCTGGCAGGCACAGAACAGAGCCAGTAGGCGCACGGGCCTCTGGCAGCCACAGAACAGAGCCAGTAGGCGCACGGGCCTCTGGCAGGTACGGGTCAGAACCAGCAGGCGCACGGGCCTCTGGCAGGAACAGATCAGAACCAGCAGGCGCACGGGCCTCTGGCAAACACAAAGCAGACTGCAGCTGCACAGAGCATCGACTCAGCTCAGGCAGCGACAGCCGGATGCAGTCCTCAGCTGGCTTCTTAACCTCCAGGGGTCCAGAGTCGGCCGGGGGCTGGGACCCAGCCTCTGGGGAGGCCCTGGAGTGCGTCAGTCTCTGGGCTGGCCAGCTGTTGCGGACTGACTACTGCGTTATGTGGTGTGTCTCTCTGCTTGACATGAACAGGTGAAAAACAGTGCTTTTCCGGTTGGATGGACTGGACTTGTAGTACAGGCGGAGCTGGTGAAGATGGTGGCTGAGCTGGTAATAACGCTGATGAGTCTCTTGCCAACTGAGCTATTGACTGAGCCACGGATTGTAACAAGGTGTCTAATAGGTCTGGCTGTGACTGTAATGGAGGTGGAGATTGAGTGGCTAACTGAGGTAGCGGCTGCAGGGCAGCTAACCGAGCTACCGGCTGGGCAGCTGGCTCAACAAATACAGCCCCGGAATAAACAGTCATGCGAGCTGGCGAAACAGACGGAGTGTCTTTTCCACTCACCACAGCCGGCAGTTCCGAAGTCCCAACCTCCGGCTGTGGGGCGACGCGCCGACGGCGCGATCGTCGCTTCCTCCCGGGCAAAACCTCCGGCGGGCCGGGCAAAACCTCCGGCGGGCCGGGCAAAATCTTCACCGCCGGGCTGGGTTGGGAAGCGGTAGCGGCTGGAGGGTGGAGGTGAAGTTCGTTAAGGATGAAGTCCTGTGCGAGCGGGTGAAGAGAGTCGAGTAGCCAGCAGTGAGCAGACATCAGCTGCTGTAGCCTAGCTTCTACAGCGTGGTGAAGCTCTTCCTCCTCATGCTCCAGCCACAGGTTGACCAACCTGGAGACGCTGTCGATCACTTCCTCCCGAAACTCCTGGGACGGTGCGGATGCTGCTGGGTCCATGTTTGGTCGGCTCGTACTGTCACGGCTGGCGGAGGGAGCCGTGTGGTGTGGAGGAAAAGGAGGACCCAAGATGCAGCAAACTGATGATACGAGTGATGTTTTATTTACAAAGGTGGTGGTGACAAAAACAGGCAACGAGGTATGAGTACTTTACAAACGGAAACCTAAACTGGGAGAAACTAAATAGCAAACCTGAGACCGTACAAAGGGGGTGCGGGGCAGAGGGACGCAGAGACAGGACACCATGGAACGCAGATGAATGCAGAGATACGCAGAAATACACGGATGAGTGCAGACGACCCGACGAGGAGCACAGGCAGACACCAACTATAAATACACACACCAGGTAATGAGGAAATGGCACACAGGAGGGGACACAGCTGGAACTTAATGGGCATAACGAGACACAGACCTACAAAGTAAAACAGGAAATCTAGAACCCGAACCGGACACAAGGGGGGAGGACACAGAATAACTAGAACAGAGGGAAATAGTCACAAAACACAAAACGCTGGGTCAACGACCCAGGACCATGACAGTAACATTAACAGTATCTGTGTGCAGAGCAGTGAGAGCGCTGTAGTGTGAACCGGGTGCAGCAGACTACGATATATAAGAGTAGACAGCTGTCATGGTTGGTCTGGCATCAACCCACTGGCTGCATTCACACAACCTCGCCTCTGTTTACACAAAGTGAGGGCAGAGCAGTGTTACCTGTCCCCAGAGAGCACACCCCTGCTCCTCTATAACCCAAAGTCAAATTCATGAGTCTTATGTTATGATAATTGGGTTGTCTTCTTATTGTAGGGAGGCTTTGGGTGATCGTGATGCTTTATAGTCAAACAGTTTATCATATTCATGACTGCAGCTGGGCCAAATGGAGGGTAAGTCTTTTAGTCATCTCTGCTTTGGAGGTTATGGTTGAGTTATTTAAGGTGTTTATTCCGGTCAAACCTGGGATTCACACAGTTACTGTGTAAAATCACTGTGGTGGGATTACTAGTACAAACGCTGCTTGGTTTAAAGGTTATGGTTAAATTAAACCCATTTTGACTGAGCAAATATAACCAGCTATCACAAATCTACATGCATACTGGATATTAGAAGACATACATTTTTGTATATTTGTGTGTATGCAGTATTAGCCTGCTGTCATAATTTTTTTTTAAATCACCACTGTTCATCTGTTATTATATTCTTTTGTCAAAGTCATCCAGTGACTTAAAGATTACACATGTTTTTACATTTGTAGACAATATCCACTACTTCTACTTACACACAACGACAGAAACACATCACAAATAAATAAAAAATACCAAAAGTGTCAGAAAACACAAACAATAAAAATATTGAAAAATTTTAACAACAACAAAACCACAAACTGAACATATTCAGAAAACACAACACAATGCAACAACATTTTAAAGAAAACACACAAGAACTACACAACAAAACCGGGAATTTCAGAAACACAACAAAACCAAAACATTAAGATAAGATAAGATAAGATTTGTTGATCCCACAATGGGGAAATTTTTGCGTCACCTCAGCATAGGTACAAATATCAGAAGGAAATACAAAAATACAAATAAGTACAATCAGTGAAAAAAAGTAAGACAATACACTATATACAATGGTAGCATACACAGTATGTGATTATGGATATGGTTGGAAATATGGGAGACATAAACTATATAGCTTGATATAGCTATTGTACCACTGCTATTCCTATTTATAGACAAGTACACACACACATGTACACACTAAATATACACATGTATACATATACATACATATATACCTGCACATACACATGGAAGGTCCATTATGCATGAAGTGGTGACCGTGGATGTTCACAGTGTCCATTAGAGCAACATTTCAGAAACGTAACAAAAAGGAATGAGCAACACTACACCAGTGACGGAAAGTTTCAGAAAACACAAACCCAACAACAAAAGCAGAATACACCACAAAATAACAACCAAATCAAAAGCGTAACAGTTTAGAAAACATGACACTTCAGAAACACACACAGATAACACAGTTTAAAAGAAAACAACAAACCAAAAAACACAACAATAACAAAACAGAATAAAACAGTTGAACTATGTTTTCTGTGTTATTGCATTTTGCACCTCAGCACCACTGTGTCCAATAAATCATATCAACTTTAACATTCTTACATGTGTAATAATAATCGTAAATGAGGCACATACATTCTTATTCATAAGCAGTGTTGGGGAGTAACGGAATACATGTACCGCCGTTACGTATTTAAAATACAAAATATGAGTAACTGTATTCCGTTACAGTTACCGTTTAAAAAGGTGGTATTCAGAATACAGTTACTTTGTTGAAATAAATGGATTACACTGCGGTACTTTCCTGTTTCATTTTGTCGCGGGTCAGGACTGTTTGGGTTTTGTTTGACAGCTATGTTCTGTTGTTCCAGGCGGCAGCGTTACGGTTGCCATGGTTACAGGGCGACGCTCTCTCTCTCTCTCTGCGACTGTATGTTTCCTGGGTGAGAGAGCGCCTTTTCGTTGTTGTTGTTGTTGTGCTAAGCTAACAGGCAGAATGCTACAAGCATAGCTCTAAAGAATGTAGCATCATGGGCAGTGTAGTCCGTGTTGCAGGGAGAATGGACTGCCATACACGTTATGGGTCTGTGAGCGAGGAGGGAGAGAGAAAAAGGGGAGTGGAAAGGTACGAGTTGTCATCGAGGAAAAACGGGAGCTGGAAGCATGTAAATATAATAATAACCACTTCAGCCAAGAAGAGTGCCTGACGAGCCCAGTTGTAAGTACGCTATTAAGACTCGACTGTACACCGTGTTCGTGCTTTCCTCCAAAAACAATAAGTTCCGTTGAAGCAGCCTTTCAACGCCTCTCTCTGTCTCTCACAAGAAAAGTTGACCCACACAACAAAGTAAAGCTATTGTTCGGCTACGAGCCGACAGGGACCCCGCCGTCAGAGGTCCCTTTACTACAGTTCGGAGTCGCGGACCTTCAGTAATAGTAATAAATCACAGCAATAGTACATTCACGTTGTTGTAAAAAGCATGATAATATATTAAGTAATCCAAAGTATTCAGAATACGTTACTGTCATTGAGTAACGTAACGGAATACGTTACAGAATACATTTTGGGGCATGTATTCTGTATTCTGTAACGGAATACATTTTAAAAGTAACCTTACCAACACTGTTCATAAGGCTTATAAATCTTTCTTGCTGACTTACAGTCTTCCAAAACATGAAGGAAGTTATTGTCCTCATTCCCTTCTGTCTGTCCCAAAAGGTTTGTAATGAATTTAAAAAGAAGGGAATTTTACATTTGCAAAACCCGCCTACTGAAATCAGATGCAAAATCCACAAAACTTAACTTAACTTAGCGGTTTATGCAACTAGTGTTGGTTGTTCTGTTTCTTGGCCAGAGACAAATTGTGACTGACCCTACACCACCGGGCAGAACATGTTCCCTCTAAGCCTGAAGGAAAAAAGAAGGAACACACACATGTAAAGGAAGCACTCAAAACGTGCGGCTATCCTAAATGGGCGTTCTTAAAGTCAGCAAAGAGGCAGAGAAAAGAAGACCAGACACCAGCGAGGGAGGATAAGAAGGACAGACGCAACAACATTGTCATCCCCTATGTAGCCGGTGTATCAGAGAAACTGAGGAGAGTTTTCTCCAAGCATGACATCCCGGTGCATTTCAGACCCAGCAACACGCTCAGACAGAAACTGGTTCACCCGAAAGACAAAACGCCAAGACACAAACTTAACAACGTAGTATATACTGTACAGTGCAGCGAGGAATGCTCAGACCTCTACATTGGAGAGACCAAACAGCCACTTCACAAGCGCATGGCACAACACAGAAAAGCCACCTCCACAGGACAACCTCAGCAGTCCATCTGCATCTTAAGGATAAAGGACACTCTTTCGAGGATGCCAATGTTCACATTTTGGACATAGAGGACAGATGGTTTGAAAGAGGAGTGAAAGAAGCCATCTATGTCCACTGTGAGCGACGATCTTTGAACAGAGGCGGTGGTTTACGACACCAACTCTCTGCCATCTATAATCCAATTTTGAGATCCCTTCCCAGACGCCTTAACGCCCACTCACATCCTGGGCCATCTGATCTCAGGAATTCGCATGATAAGGTGGGGCCAGGTTTCACAATGAGCTCACCCGAAACTCTGGCTGATTTGGACCCACACCCAGTTTCACACCTTGGCTCAGGCGACTAGAGGATCATCAGGGGGTCCTTTTGTCCCACTAGGTTTATATCTGGGACTCTCCACCATTTGACCTTAGAACTGAAGAAGCTTCTCGGATGAGAGGTGAAACGTCTTCAAGCAACTTAAAGAAGTCCAGACGCTTTTCTTTGCAAGCTCCTTTGACGACTGAGGTGCTGTAAAAATGTACACTCATGTAAAAATTGTGATTCTTCACCCCTTCCTCTCATAATTTAACCCTGCACGTAATAATAATCTTCTTAAGTGTTACAAATGCCACAAATTCCCTTTATGTTCTTAAACCTTTGATCCTGGAGTTCCTCAGGGAACTGGCCCGGTACCCCTGTGGTTTCTGTTGGGGCCTTTCATATTTCACAGTGTGCAGGCATGATGGTGTATTTTAAAATATCTTAAGCACATTATGAGCGTGCCGCACACCATTCTGTCTGTATAATCACATTTGGGAACGACATGCATCATTATCAAGGGAGGAAATTAACATTCTCATCCACCGGCCACAATAGTTGGTGCCTTCCAAATTTTGCCAGAGCCTTTCACCATTTCACCAGCCAAATATGATGTCTGTAAAGCAGTCTCGTTGGGATGGGACGTTACGGGCATGTAGCTGCAGGCTGGTGGTATTTTTCTACCTTTAACAGATTAATATTTTCAGACAGTGTTGTTTCTTTCCATTTTATATTGATTGTTGTGAGCTGATCAGAGGAGTAGCAGAGAAAAGCTGAAATGTAATGATTCAGAGTCACATTTTCTGTTCTCTTTGCTGCTTGTGCCATTTAGATATAGCCTGACTATATGGATTAGAGAGCAGACATAGTGCTTATAATGGATATGCTCTATTAATCATTAGAAATCAGTTAGAGCAGGCTGCCTGTGAGCTTAGTGTTCTTCAATGGTTTGGTTAATGATGGATTATGGCAGTAATTAACTTGAGATGAGAAAGAAGTGCTTTAAAGAGCCTGCAGAGTGCATACTGTCAGTGAGTGGACTAATTATGACAAAAAACTTGTTTTCCAGATGTATCAACATCTGCGGCCTCCAACAGATCCTGCTGTCAAATGGAGTACATGACCCACATCTGCACAAAAGTGGAATCATCAAAAGGGAATATCTAGTGTATCTACAACATTACCTTAATACATGTCACATTTTAAAGCCTTTTATCCCACTCTAGTTAAAATATGTCTCTCAGCTTATCTCTCATTTAAGTTTAGTACAAATTGTTTCTTATTTTCGTAGCTTTGTGTGATTACATTTTGAAGGTTTTTTGCAAATAAGAGCTTAAAGGATGTGATGGTGGTGACTCAGGGCCTTTCTGTGGGGAGTTTCCATGTTTGCCACTGGTGATTCCAAATTGGCTGTAGATTTGAGGTGGATAAAGTTTGACCAGTGTAGGAATCTAATGTTTGAGTGGCTTTTCTAATGCTCTTTGAGCTGTCAGTAAGATCCATTCTATTCCAAGTCCCACCATTACATAGACTGTATATAAAATATGGATGTAGTCACCATGCCACCTGTTGGTTTGTAAAGTTCCATCTTAAAGCCTTGAGTTCACCTTTTTATTTGAAAGCTGTAAGAGGCAAGTGGGAGACCTGACTAAGAAACTGAGGGACACTGCAAGCTCATAGTGACTTAGAAAAAAGCTGCTTTCAGATGCTGCCACAGGTGTAGCTACGTGAGATGGAACCACATATTTGATTTGGCACCAGTTTTTATGCTGGATGACCTTCCTGACACAAACCATCTCAGGGATTGTGTCTTTTCTGAGAACCAGGGATCTTTTGCATGTTAGGTGATTGTGTCATACTATATTCTAAATAGGAACATTACGTGCAAGACTTAAAACTCATAAAAGCATCAAGAAAAGGCTTACCAGCATCATGGATCAAGTGCAAAGCATGTTTTTCCTTTGGTTTTCCATTCATTTATGAGCAGAGGACCTGTTGGAAGCGCAAAGAAATTTAACAATTTCTTTCACCTTAACTTGTTCTATCAAAAACATGACCAAAATTGCTAGAAAAAAATGAAGTCCAGAGGGCAAGAGTGCTCGGTTATATTAGAATGTCTTTTAAGTAATAATCCTACAGTCCTGCAGAAATCTGTGCTTCACAAACAAAATATTGCTTTTTTGATAATCAATCTATCAGTTTATCAAATTCTGTGTCAATGGGGGGGTCAGTAGGTCAACAGCCTATCACAGGGCTATTCTAATAATGAATCCACAGCACATTTTAAACTTGAACCTGAGATTTTATTGCAGCTGTCGAGTCCCAGTAAATGGGGTCTAGTGATGCCAGTGTCTTTTGATGTGGACCCTCGGGTACCCGCTTCAAGAAAATATGATATAATAAAAACATCATGTGAAGCAATTAACAGACATGCAAAAGCAATCATCGACTACTCTTTCAAATGAAATGCTAGTCAAACAGGTAACATAAAGACTGAACAGTCAGTTGTCAGATTACAGGGCTTCTTTGTTCTCAGGATAAAAGGGTCGAGGTTCTGGTTGCATCTAGCAGAGAGACAGGATATGATGTAAGATGCTTTGTGTGGTGATGTCAGGAAAGGTAAGGCTTTTAAACGTGTGACATGAGTAAACCGTGACATAATTTACTAATTATAAAGCACCTGCAAACAGAAAATGAGATAAGTCATTTATAAAGACTGTACAAGCTGCTTTTAGTTTCCTGCCCTAAAGTTTCCAAAACTCTGTCAGCGTGTAGCCCACACCGCCAAAAAACTACAGGTGCTTTTTTTTTCTCAGCAGCTAAACAAACACCTCTGACGTGCAGGAGAAAGTGCAAAAAGATGCAAGCTCTGTAGCTGTGACCTTTCCCCTTGTACAGGCAAACACCTCCACACCGTACTCACAGCAGCCACCACCCTCCCACCTCCCCAGGCACAGCTGCCTGGACTTCAAAGGAGGAAGAGTGGCGCGATGGCAAAGTCGCACTGCAGCACAAAGTTTACCTTCTGTGTCTCCTTTCTCATTTCACTTTTTCCACATTAATGGAAACCGTTAATCTTAGCAAAAGGGGTATTAACTGGTTTGCAGTTTGTTCCATCTGCTGAACTTTCTCACCTTTGACCTGTACGGTTGGTACTGTTTTTGACGTTTTGCACAAATGCAATCAGGCTGCAAAATCTTTTGCTGCGCTTGTAATCTTATATCTATGAGATACAAACCAGGTTTCCCCTAAGAGGTCAGCAAATTTAAGGATGGGTGACTCGAGGTGAACAGAGAGACTGCATCACAACACATTTCTGATGTAATCATCTACCCATTCATTCATCAGTTTTCTTAACTATTTATCAGATTCAGGGTCACAAAAGGCCTGTAGCCTATCCCAGCTGTCATTTGGCAGTTTTAATCATGTTAATACTAATTACATACTTCATGGTAATGGGGATGTTCTGCATTTAGAAGGAGACAGACATGTCATTAAAAAGACAAAGACAACACAAAAGAAGCCTGCAAAGTATAAATAGAGAAAGTCTGAAAGTGCTAATCAAAAATAAAATCATAAAAGCAAAGACAAAGAATAGAAGGACAAAATAAACCACATAGTGATGAAAGAACAAAATGAAACTTGCTGGAAGTGGAAATATAAAAGTGTTACAACAAGCCAAAACTAGTTTATAAAGAAGTCTTACAAAAAAGATATAAAATCCAAGAGGACTAAAACAGGTGCCCTGGGGAACTCCTGCCTCTGTTTATGACGTGGCAAAAGCCACTCGATTCATGCTTTTCAACTCACTGCTGATATTTAAAGTTGACCTATTTTCCTTTTTCTCATTTTCTGTCAAAACTGTTCCGTTGGTGGAAGTTTATATTAAACAAGGTCAGCATTTCAAATAATGAATGAGGTCAGTGTGTAAAGCTTCAGACCAATCTAAATGGTCAGTTTCACACAGTTTGTTCTAGTCTTGGACCTGCATTATGTCACTGAGAGGAGACATCCTTATGTGTTCCTCTCAGCTCAAATCTTTTCTGTTTGTGGGGCTTCAAACCTAAAAGGAAGGAGCTGGTATATATAGTACTTGCCCAATATAAGATAATTAAGTTTGTTTTGAATTGTGACTCATGCAAAGCTACTCTAGTAGAGTACAGTAAAATCTTACAGCTGGAAATATCAACAGAGAAAACAATCAAACAGTAAATTGGTAGTTATTTCTGGAAATCTTATGAATAGTTTTAATGTTAGTGATAGCACTGTTAATAGTAGAAAAAACCCCAAAACTCTTTTATAGGTTTAGCCTATAAAGAAGCAGCATTAGCAGTGGTATTGAACCTCAGTAAGCAATGCTGTTTTACCACGCAAAATACTGCAGTCGTATATCATTGTTTCAGTGACTCTGAGCACTTTTTCTGCTGCTGCTGCTCAAGCAGGACAACAGGGAGACTTTTTGTCCTGGCTGGGATCAATCGCTCCATAGATGACGCCCACCCAGCCAGGCCTCTCTGTGGGCGGCCGGTAGCCCAGCAGCCCAGCAGGCCGGCCCAGTCCAGCCCTGCTTGGGCCCTCCTCCGGCCCCCGCAGCATGCAGGGCCAGCACAGCAGGAGAGCCACGCTTTACATCTGAAAGCTTTCAGCTGGCACTCCAGTGAACTTTAAAGTCAATGAAGGACAGTTTTTCTTTTACTGTGATCTAGTTTCTGCTGAAGGAGGGATCTCTCCCAACCAATCAGATGTGAGGGGGAGAAAGATACAAGGTCTCTGTTAAAAACTCTAATTGCATTTTAGCTTTCAGAGAAGAGAAAAAAAAGATATATTAATTAAAGGTACTGCTGCGTGTTCTTGTGTTCCTATTCTCTACTTTTGTAAATATAAGTTTATTGGTTCATAAAATAGACTATAAATAAAACAATAACCTCCTGACTACCAGCAATGCAAATTTGTCCTCTGTAGAGTACCTTTCTAAACCTGAATATCTCCCATGCACTGCATACTACAGAATTGCCTCCTTTTGGTATCTACAGAGGACATTTAGGGCTTTCCAATGATACCAAATGTGAAGGGGTGGAGCTTTGGGAACTTTAGTTTTTTCATTAAGGAACATGGCAGCCATAGCTGCAAGCACATTTTATGGGAAGAAGAAAAGTAAGTGCATAAAACTGCTTATTAAGCAATTTTTAGCTATAAATGTTGTTAACATATTTTAAATAAGTCTCTTAGTAACACATTAAAACATAGTATGCTTAATTCTAACTTCATTTTAGTATAGTATTGAAGTGTTAAAAAAATGTCCTCCGTAGTGGACATTTGTAGTCCATTTCCTCCATTTAGTTCTGTTTTTTTTAATGACCAGAAAAGGAGTCCTTTTTAGAAGCAGAAAGAAATTTATTGCAGTTTGATGAGGGAAACCCAGATCTTGAGTTGTCTGATGAAGAAGATCATAGGGAATAAGCCCTTGAAGAAGAAAGAAGGAGGAGCATCAGAGATGGTACTCAGACCTGAACTTGCTGTCATTAAGTGGTTGGACAACAAGCCAGTTGTCATGGCATCCTCTGCCTATGGCAATCAACCTCAGGACAGACACACAAGATGGTCTAAGAAAAACAAAAGGTTTGTCCATGTGCCAAGTCCACTGGCAATTGCTGAGTACACTACCAATATAGGTGACGTGGACCTTGCTGCCGAATGTTGAGTTTCTACAGGATGGTCTCTCGCACTCAGAAATTGGCAGTATGTGCAGTTCTTTACTTTTTGATCTGGCAATCACCAACTCATGGCTTCAGTATAGCAATGACTTGCAGTTTTGGGGGAAGAAACCATTACAGTTCCTTGAGTTCAAACTTCTTGGTGAACAGCTGAAGCAAATATTTGCCATCAAAGTTCATTTTTACATGTTTGGCCTTCCAATGTCCTCTGCAGTGGACATGTGATATCTAAAAAATGTAAACTTTTTTTTCCCAAAAAATTATTTCAGTCTTCTAATTACCTTACAAACATTGGGGGATTAAAAAATTTTTTTTGATTGGACAACATTTTTTGTCCTGGTAGTCAGGATCATGAAAGCCTTAAAGGTCAGTTACATACTTTCAGCAATGGGAAAAGCTGCAGAAGTGTGAAATATGGCTTTTTTAAAATGTAACTTCATAGCTTGGAGATTTCCAAGTAATACAGAGCAAAATTTCCAGAAAACTGGCCAAAGAAAATCTAAAAGTCCCTTCACTACCATGCTGTTAATATATACCATATGAAAGACGTCACCATTCTGTCATCACCAATTTGACCATAATCATCTTTTTAAAAGTAGATATGATGAGTGAGGGTGGAGCTGGGAAACCGAGAAACCTGACCTGATACACCTGACCTGATACAATGTTACACTTGTGCAGTTATTAAATATTGTATTTCATAAAGTTAAATATGCAATATGCAAACGCCTTTTAAGTGATGTTTGAAATTATCACCATGCTCTCTTGTTTTTGTATCTTGTCAGTTTTTACAATCTTGCACGTTGTCTCTTCACAGTCATCTCACAATACGTTGGAAAGTTTTGATGGAAACACTTGTTGCCTATGGTTGGAAAGACACATTGCTTCTGTTTTTGCATTGTTTTTTGCACTATTAAAGTTTACCAAAGTCAACAACCCTTCCATTACACACACACACGGCAGTGAATCAAAGCTGCTATTTATTTTTGTGTGTTTGCAAAAACCTGTTCTTTACTGACCTAGGATCGTCAAACAGCAGCTAAGTATCCACCGATCTGTCTGCTCAGATTAGAATCGGGTTGGGTGTTGCCAGGTTGTAAGTGTGTAGACTGGAAATTAATGGTAGCATTAGATGAACACAGAAAACTCACTAATTCTCTTTTATAATTATTGATAACAAAGTGTGAGGGTCACGTACAGAAGAATGGAAATGGTCTTAAAGTGGCAGGTATGAAATCATTTGCATCCACAGAGTCTCATCTCCTCATGACTATTAGAAATAATACAGCTTTAAAGCTCTCCAGTGTCAGCTTCACTTTTCAGACCCGGGAGATGTCCATCTTTTATACACAGACTGAAAATGCTTAAAAACAATTTCACTCATAGTTTGGGAACTCCTACATGAGATTTCTTAAGATTTCTCGCCTATGCCGGCTTTAATGTTCATTCGTTCTTGTATTTTCTGATGTTGACGCTCAAAATCTCAGAGTCGCTTGTAAAAATGTTTATTCTTCAACACAAAACTCTCTTCTTTTTAGAAATGTGGCTTTGATTCATAATGAAAAACACATTTTAGGTCTTGAAGCATAAAAAAACTGCAGCTGAAAAATTTTGTATTCAATGCACCTTGCTGACACTGAACTGATCATCTGTTAGTGGATGAAAACAGTAAGAGAATAAGTGAAGGTTAAAAATTAAACATGCAACATATAGACATTTAAATGGCCTTTCCTTGCAGTGCCATAAAAGTGTAAACTTTTATAAATGAGTCATTTATATAGAGAACCATAGAGGCGGGGAAAAAAAATTAAATTCTGTTTCATATAGTTTTTATAGTTTGTTTGAAAAAATGTGCAGGAGGAAAAAGCCACAAAGCAAGTGACTGGAACATTTAACAGTTCAGTCTTTTACGCAGAACAAGCTTCTTTTCCTGGGTGACAAGCTTTACAATCTAACAACAACAAGGAGTTTTAAATGGGTAATTTAGGCGTCTGGTTACAGCTGACTATTTGATTCAGAGTGGCTCCTAATGAGGAAGACATTACAGTGAGCTTAAATTCCTGGAGCACCAACGTCACAACCAACAAGCAGCGGGCACATTTGCATTTACATTTTAGTCATTCGCTGTTCCTCTACCGAACAGAAAGCAGATTGAATGTACTGATCCCCCACAGTCAGGACGTTCCCAGTTACATTTGCATTTTACTCACTTAGCTGGAGCTCTTTTACCTGGAGCAACTTCCAGTAAGTAACTCTGCTTTACTTCCTAGATCATTGATATGACAAGGAAACAGTGACAGGCAGAGCCCTGAAGCCGGGGACGCTGGAAGCTGAATTTCTGTGGAAAATATAAAGATGATCATAAATTGATTTATGATGCAGAACTGAGAAAGGGGCTGGATTTTACACCTACAGTGTCCCACCTCTGCAGGTTCAGGACAAAAATGGACAAAGACATAAGTATCTGATGCAGCTGGAGTAGTACATATTCAATTGAATTTTATTTAAATAGCGCAAAATCACAACAACAATTGCCTCAAGGCACTTTATATTGTAAGGTAAAAACCCTACAATAATACAGAGAAAACACCAACAATCATAGCAAGCACTTTGGCAAAAGTGGAAAGGAAAGACTCCCTTATACGAATTAAATACAGTGGGGCAAAAAAGTATTTAGTCAGCCACCGATTGTGCAAGTTCCCCCACCTAAAATGATGACAGAGGTCAGTAATTTGCACCAGAGGTACACTTCAACTGTGAGAGACAGAATGTGAAAAAAAAAATCCATGAATCCACATGGTAGGATTTGTAAAGAATTTATACGTAAATCAGGGTGGAAAATAAGTATTTGGTCAATAACAAAAATACAACTCAATACTTTGTAACATAACCTTTGTTGGCAATAACAGAGGTCAAACGTTTACTATAGGTCTTTACCAGGTTTGCACACACAGTAGCTGGTATTTTGGCCCATTCCTCCATGCAGATCTTCTCGAGAGCAGTGATGTTTTGGGGCTGTCGCCGAGCAACACGGACTTTCAACTCCCGCCACAGATTTTCTATGGGGTTGAGGTCTGGAGACTGGCTAGGCCACTCCAGGACTTTCAAATGCTTCTTACGGAGCCACTCCTTTGTTGCCCGGGCGGTGTGTTTTGGATCATTGTCATGTTGGAAGACCCAGCCTCGTTTCATCTTCAAAGTTCTCACTGATGGAAGGAGGTTTTGGCTCAAAATCTCACGATACATGGCCCCATTCATTCTGTCCTTAACACGGATCAGTCGTCCTGTCCCCTTGGCAGAAAAACAGCCCCATAGCATGATGTTTCCACCCCCATGCTTCACAGTAGGTATGGTGTTCTTGGGATGCAACTCTGTATTCTTCTTCCTCCAAACACGACGAGTTGAGTTTATACCAAAAAGTTCTACTTTGGTTTCATCTGACCACATGACATTCTCCCAATCCTCTGCTGTATCATCCATGTGCTCTCTGGCAAACTTCAGACGGGCCTGGACATGCACTGGCTTCAGCAGCGGAACACGTCTGGCACTGCGGGATTTGATTCCCTGCTGTTGTAGTGTGTTACTGATGGTGACCTTTGTTACTTTGGTCCCAGCTCTCTGCAGGTCATTCACCAGGTCCCCCCGTGTGGTTCTGGGATCTTTGCTCACCGTTCTCATGATCATTTTGACCCCACGGGATGAGATCTTGCGTGGAGCCCCAGATCGAGGGAGATTATCAGTGGTCTTGTATGTCTTCCATTTTCTGATGATTGCTCCCACAGTTGATTTTTTCACACCAAGCTGCTTGCCTATTGTAGATTCACTCTTCCCAGTCTGGTGCAGGTCTACAATACTTTCCTGGTGTCCTTCGAAAGCTCTTTGGTCTTGGCCATGGCGGCGTTTGGAGTCTGACTGTTTGAGGCTGTGGACAGGTGTCTTTTATACAGATGATGAGTTCAAACAGGTGCCATTCATACAGGTAACGAGTGGGGGACAGAAAAGCTTCTTACAGAAGACGTTACAGGTCTGTGAGAGCCAGAGATTTTCCTTGTTTGAGGTGACCAAATACTTATTTTCCACCCTAATTTACGAATAAATTCTTTACAAATCCTACCATGTGGATTCATGGATTTTTTTTTCACATTCTGTCTCTCACAGTTGAAGTGTACCTCTGGTGCAAATTACTGACCTCTGTCATCATTGTAGGTGGGGGAACTTGCACAATTGGTGGCTGACTAAATACTTTTTTGCCCCACTGTATAGTATATTAATTATTATAGTGTATTTATTTATACTTTATAACCATTATTTACTATATAACTATTTATATAGTTAATTATGAAGAGTTTTAATGAACTACCTGAAATAAGTGAGGTCACCTTGGGCAGAGCCCCGTTTGTTAAGCTATTGACGGCATTACTTGAGGTCTTCAGACGGACAAAAACAACCACAGAAAAACTAACAATAACGTCAAGGAAGTGAAAAATGACGGCAACACGGTATAAGAGAGAGGGATGGCACTCAACAGCTCTTGAAAAGAAATTCAGAGAATTTGGTAAAGGCAGCGGTTGTCCTGGTTCTGTCCTCAAAGAGTCAGTCGCCTTGTTGGATTGAGGGTAGAGGTTCACCAGTGGTGTGCAGTGGCAGAGATATCAACTTGTTAATGTAGTAAAGTTAACTGTCTTGGCTAGTAAAAGGAAACTGTATTCATTGTATTTTAGTATCATGTTTGTTCTCGTGTGAGGAGCAAGAGTTGTTGAATGTGCTGAGCTTGAGTGATATTTTGAAATTTAGATCTATAAGTGTTGGACAAAAAGCTTTTTTTTTCAGGGCAAAGTTAGGCCTCAGTCACACAGGCTAGTCTGGTCGGTGACTAACTTGCAATTAGCATCCGCTATGGACAAATTTGAATTTCCTGACTGGTTGGTGAGTCTTTCCTGAAGTTTGCTGGGAGTCACTATGACAGTATTAATGCTAATACTTCATTCACACAGTCCTAGAGCCTGGCAGTCATAACCTGTTAGCGAAAAGTGCCCATTCTCCCAGGAGTTGGTGAGTGGTTGCTGGAGTTTGCTGGTAGTTGCTAATATCAAATAGATTGCAAAGAGGTATATGGTGCTGCATGGAAAACCTCATGATTGCAAGGCTGCTAGAAGATTAGCATAGTTGCAAGTAGTGCAAAACAAACAACTTGCTAAGCACCAGTGAAACTCTAAAGATTGCAGTGCAAACCAGAAATGTAGAACATTTTTCTTCAAAGTAAAGATGAACGTTCTGAAATTTGTTGGTGGCAGCAGTAAGGTGCAACTTTTTATGTTAAAAGGCAACATTTCATACTTGCGGTTTGTGTTGTACTATTCAAGCTTCCCTGACACACAGAGAGTAAACACAGAGTGTTTGCAAATAAGCCAGCTTCTCCCATGCAAAAATGTGACCACAGCAATCTGCTAGCAACCAAAGCCATCACAAGGAGGTTTTTGGTGCAGCTTCTTCCTCTTCAACCAGTGTCACTCAGTGATAATAAGCAACTTCCAGCCTCTAGGCCTGTGTGACTCTAGGCCTTAGCAATGTTTTTAAGTGGGGTTTTACCTCAGATTTGGACTGTTTTCATATCTTGGTGAACAGGACTTCAAAGTTACTCGCCATAAACATCATTACCTGGTTTGCTGACAAATATTTGCTTCTCAAAGGATTTTGGTCTTATCCATACCTTATAAGGATCTTCTGCATGTAGACTTCTGCACTGAAATCTGTGGCCATGTTGGTTTTTCTAGAGCCAGGAGTGCCCAGACAACAATAATAATAATGGATACTTTATTGATCCCATGGGGAAATTACTTGTTTTTCTCTGCATTTGACCCATTCACTCAGTGAAGCAGTGGGCAGCCCACTAAGCAGGCGCCCGGGGAGCAGTGTGTAGGGACGGTACCTTGCTCAGGGGTACCTCAGGGTAGCCATTAAGTGGATTCGAACCGCCGACCTTCCGATCATGGGGCGACCACTTTACCTACTGAGCTATCCCTGCCCCAACAATGTGATTTGCTAAAGTACTGGGTAATGCTAGCTAGTTTGGTTAGCAAGCTGAATGCATACTCAGTATGAGTGCATCACACAGACACAGATATGTGCTAAATTAAAGTTCAACTGAACAAACATCAAACAGAAAACTGATTAAACAGAAGTGTGAGATGGTCGAAAATTTACTCGTGTTATATTTTAGGGAGCAAGGAGCAGAGGGCTGAGTTTATTAAACTCCACCGAGACAACTGGTGACGCACATCTGAAGGTTTGACCGTCCCATTTCACAGCCTCGCACTTCCGGCCTTCTCGGTTTTTGAAGGACCTGGCCCACGTGGACCGCGAAGGCCAGGTCCTTAGAAGGATGCAGCCTAGGAGTTGGGCATAGCTTATGTGGTGTGACTCACTGTTAAAGCCAACCTCAAGTGGACTTTAGAAGAACTGTAGCTTAGAACAACATGACTAAATTGAAACTATGACTCAACCCAGTTTATATGTATTTGCATCTGCTCTCATCTGGATCAAGCAGACCTAAGGTGCAAATATACAACTTTCTAACACACTAAATGTTCAGACCTTCACCATACTTAACCATAAATCCCACCACAGTTTCCATGCACAAACGAGATTTCCAACACATTTCTGAACGGTACCATTTTTTAATGCTTTCATATTCAACATGCATGTGCATTTAAAACTCTAAAACCACGAACACTTCTGACCAGTTTAGACATTAACAGCATTTGTTTGCAGCAGTCAGCTTTCTGTGCAGCCCTTGCAGGCAGTAATCTCCATGGATGATATCTGATATTTAATTAAAGGCGGATAAATCTTTATTTCCTCTGTGTGTTCGGCCCTCTTGTCCCTGCACTGTCTTATCAGTGTGTACATTAGTTGTCAGCACGTCTCTGCATTAATGTCACCAAGACAAATCCCTGTGCATTCATTGTGCTTGGCGATTAAAGTGATGCTGGTTGTGATGTGCTGCAGGGACGTGGGCAGGGTGATGTGGGTACTTGTGCGTGAGGAGCCCTAAGTTGCAGAGGTTTTTTTCTAATTGAGTCAGGGACTTATGCTGGCAAGGTAGGCGTGCGAGTGGGGGGGAGACTAATCCCAAGCTGCTGTTGTTTTTCGTGCCTGCTGGCTCGAGATCAAAAACTTAACAGCAATAATCATGCAAAATGTGTGGCTGCACTTCAAAGCCTGCCTCAACTTTGCTCACACCCTTGTAGCTTGCATTGTTTCATCATTTCTACCAGTTTTTCTTCTCTACTCCTTCCTCTCCTGCAAGGGATTTTTCCCCCCCATTCTTTTTGTCGCATTTCAGCCTGTCAGCATGCGAGATGAAACGCCGATCTGATAGGTAGTCGTGACCTTTTTTTTCAGCAGCCCCAAATTAATACACTTAACAGATTAATCACACCTTCAGATCAGCTCAGAGCTGAGGTGTTTGTCACGCACAGACACACACCACACTGGAGGCCGCTGGTTTCCCTCTGACTGCAGTGTGTGGTCGTGGCTGAGGGAGTGTCAGCCTCTGCCTGGAGATAGCAGACATGTCAGACGTCAGCAGCGTTCTCAGGGTGAAGACGCTGTGGGCGGTGAGGGTCGCTGAGGCCTGTACGTGGCCAAAATGGGCAAATCCCCTCTACGTCAGCCCACGGCCTGTCAGCAGGGAGCTGCAGGGCTTCCCACTGAAGCTTTACAGGTGTTTATGCAGAGCATTTTTAAACCAGCAGAAAAACTCCACCACCTCAGTGACGCTTGGCCCATTTGTTTCTAAACCCAGGACTTTCATTACACAGTAAATGATGCAGGTTTGGCCTGAGAGTGACCTTTTAAATCTGCAAAAATTAAAAAGAAAGCATCATGTTCCTCTGAATGTCAGGATTTTTCCAGTTGTGATAAATCCTTAAATGTCTCAATGGTGCGTCTGTTATGATACACGTATTTGTTTTTTGCTTATTCTCTCTTTATGAATGTGCATCACACTGTAAAATTTCAAAGGTACACAGTGTGGGAACAAGATGAGAATGTGCTGTGCTTATTAAGTTCAATACGCAGATGAGATTAAATTAAAATCCCCCAGAAGAACCCCACCTACTTATAAAAAAGTTTTGACGCGCCACCGACCCAACTCAGCGCCAGTATTTCATATTATTGTAACCAAGTCATCATTTTTTTTAAAAATTAATCTAACTTTACAGCTGTGTATTCTGTAAATTATGCTAAAAACAAAGATTTTCACAAATATAGCAAAGTACATGAGCGGAGTAAGTAATGTAGCCCCAGTTTATTGAGTAAAAATGACTAATCTCTGGGATGTGATTATTCTATTCATCAGACACACTCTGATTATACGTGATGTATACATATGTGATATCTCACGAGCAGTATGTCAGACACTCGATCGCTTTAGGGCAGAAAATGGGAACAAAGCGAACCTTGTAGAGTTTGTAGTGAGAGGAGGTGGAGGAAGAAGCTGTTTCCATTTGTCATCTGAGAATTTACCACACTTACTTCACTCACTGCAATTTTTGTTTGGTTGTATTTTAGCTAAAGTCGCGTAGAACCGTTGATTAAGGCTATAGGTTTCAATATAAGTATTTTTTTCAAAAGCATCTTGTTATCAGTTAAACTCATTGTGTGCAATGCTGAGTGGACCTTGAGGTTTGATATTGATGAAGAAGCACCGACTCAAGTGACACATCAGAGGAAGTGTGACGGTCGATTGGCTTTTGTAGCGATTTAACCTTTCAGCTACAGTTCAGTCGTTCTAATCACAAGGCCATTCTGCCACACACTGAGCCCACTTCAGAGGAGAATGAGTCACTTTCAACATGTGTCACATCGATATACACATGGGAACGTGGCACCTTGAATATTCCCTCAAAAACTTAATATTAAAGCTGCAAATTTGCATGTTGGGATTTGAACCATGCTGCGTTAGTCAGTGAGTCAGTTGGTATTTTAGTCATTTTGTCGTTGAGGGTCTGTCTACAAAAAGCAAGCATAGACCGCCTTTGCGCCTTGGTGCCATTTTTTATGCCTCTCGCCTCACTGAAGTAATGTGAAGGTCTGTTCGTCAGCAAGATCGTGCAAAAACGACCTTGCAGAACTTCATGCAACCCGAGGCAGAGGTGGAGCAATCACTGCCCTGCCGCCAGAACGCCCACGCTCTCCTTTTAGGCGAAAACAGCCGCCGTTAAAGCACTAAAGTGACCAGATCCCAGTGGTGTTTCTGGGGGATAATGTGTCCAGCCCTGTCTCAAAACAAAATGTGAAACAGTGAGCACAAATTAGTAAGTAATGTCTTTTAATAAGAAGGACATTTTGTGTCAGAAGCCCATGTGACCAAGAAAACAAAGCTTTAAAAGATGTGGCAAGTGTTGTATTTTACACTAAACTGTAATCTTTTTCTAAACTGAACCTGGTAGTTTTTAGTCATTTTTTGTGCCTAACCCTCACTTAATCCTATCGTATTTGAAAATGAAATGAAGAAGAAGATACTATTACATCAGATGTCCTTCCTGACACAACTCCAAAGGGATTTGTGTCTCCTCGGGAAATTGAACCAGGGATCTTTTGCTTGTTAGGCGACTGTGTAAACCAAATTCTGTGATGCCACCCCTCCAACTTCCAAATGTAGACTTTTTTTCCTTTTGAAAAAGAAAAGTGTGAAATTATAAATTTTTTCTACATGGACTCAAGCCAGTACAACAAAATTGGACAGATGACATGCTGCGCTCAGGGACAGTCATGTTGAGGAAGACAAATTAGCCACAAGACCGTGGTGCTTGGGGCTCGTCTGAAATTTAGATGTCTAACTTAAAAAGATAAAAACATAATAAGTCATTTAGGTAGAGGTCATTTAAAGCCTCCATTACAGAACAGCTACGTGGTTGCTAGGGGAAAATTTGTATTCCGCAACCAGTTATGAGTTTTACTGGAGGATATCACAGTCTGTCAGGGTTCCTGGGTCGTTGACCCAGTATTTTCTGTTCATGTTTATCTTCCATATGTTCCTGTTTTATTGTGTTAGCCTTCGTCTGTGTGCATTATGTTCTAGTTCTCTTCCCATTTATCATTAGTCAGATTAAGTCCAGCTGTTTACTCACCTTCTCCTAATCACTCATCATTCACCCTGTGTATTTCAGTTCCTCAGTTTCATTAATCCCTTGTCTTGTCATTGATGTTGTTAATCCCGTGTGTTCAGTCCAGTCAGCCAGCCAGCCATCTATCTCCTGCTCCCTTTGTGTCATCAATTCCATCTATCCTGCACCGTGAGTCCGGCGTTTGGGTGCTCTTCCTCGCATCCACACACAACCCCTGACACAGTCGCTGTGAAATTGATCACTAACATCACAGTAACATACAGACTGATCAGTGACCCCTACTAGGTTGCCGTGGCTACCTGTAGTTAATAATAATGGACTGCATTTATAAAGCGCTTTTCGAGACCCTCAAAGCGCTTTACAATTCCACTATTCATTCACTCACTGGTGGAGGCAAGCTACAGTTGTAGCCACAGCTGCCCTGACAGAAGCGAGGCTGCCATCACCAGGTAGGTGAAGTGTCTTGCCCAAGGACACAACGACCAAGACAGACAGAGCTGGGGATCGAACCGGCAACCTTCCGGTTACAAGATGAGCTTCTCTACCCCCTTCACCATGGTCGCCCCCTGTAGTTTGCATGGAAGACCCAACATGTCGGCAAAAACAGTTCCTAACTAAGTGAAGCTAAGAACATTTGCCATTACCTTTTTAAACATGATGGTTTGAATGTACAACTTTTACTTTAAAAGTGAACAGACTCTCTTTACTGTGTGGTTGCACTTTTTCACAGTTTCTCTACAGCTTAGTGAGTGGTTAGCAAGTATTTGCCAACAAGTTGGCATCTTTTAAACTACGCAAACTACGTTCTGGCCTTTGCAGATGGGGCGCAAAAGAGGCGCCCCATCTGCTGGCGGAATTACAACTGCACAACTGTTGTTATTTTGGTCAGCTGTGCTCCTCTTAATTTTTGCAACCTCATGTGCAGTGGTGGTGGAGAAGATTGCAAATACAAATGGATGTGGCTGTCTTATGACATTTTGTCGGCATGTGAAGCGACCAATGTGGCGAGCATAAATGGGCCGTAAAGGTGGCTGCTGCAATCTCTTATCGACCAAAGCAACCACAATAAGGTTTTCAGTGCAGACCCATACACCACTTTGCAACCAGTTTCACCAGGCATAGCAGGCAACATCCAGGAACCACTCCCAAACTGGTCAGGGAATACAACTTTCCTTAGCAACCTATGGTTACCAGATGCTAAGACCTGACTGGTCTATAATCCTTCATGACTGAGACTTCAGTCTCACAGCAGTTTGTGAATCAGTCCCAAATTCTAATCTACTGATTAGATCTACAGATCTGCTGTTTTTGAACTCAAAACAAATTTTTTTGTCTCCCTGAACACATTTTTTCATTTTTCTTTCCGCTCTTATATGTTCTGATTAGTATCCATGTATATGAAATCAATATTTTCCATTTTTAAAGGGTGAAAAAGTCCAGATTTGAGAGTTGGTGAGGTCAGTGGTGGAGTGAATCATTTCAGGGCTCACGCCTGAGACTGAAGTGTGACTCATGCATTTTCATTCATTATTTGTATTATTTGTAATACATTTAAATATTTAATAAAAACAAGAATAAAAGCAAGCTTGGATTTGTTCTCATGTGATATTAATTTTATATTAGTATTCCCTTTTTGCCCCCATATAATTGTTAAATCAATGGTAACCATTATTCATCTTTGGTAAACATCAGTAGGGTTGCATCCATAGATATTCCTGTTTTGAGTCATGTCTAGAAAATTATATTAAAAAAAAATCACCTTACTTCTTTTATGTGGTGGTTTCCAATTAATTTAGCCCAAAGCAGTAGAGCTGGCAATTTTTTTGGTCACCTTTCACAGTTGGGCAGCAAAAGACAGGTTAACCTATGATAAAATGCCTGTCCTTGAGCTCTCTGTGTGAATCAAATAAAAGACAGCCGTTGGAAAAGTACATGTCCTGTAGATCTAATCAAAATATGGGACATCTGGTCACCCTAGTGGGCACCCAGTTTAAAATCCAGAATCTAAAATCTGCTGTGTCGTGTTCTGTATGTAAACAGTTTAATTAAAAGAGCAGACATACGGACAATAAAAGAAATGTGTGGTTTTAGGTCATTCACAGACATGACGAAAGTGGTTAGTTGTGGGACTCAGTAAGTCAGTATGTGTAACAGTGGCCTCTTTTACTTCTTTGTTGTTCTTTGTGTGTTTTTTTTTCCCTCCATTTCTGTATTCATATTGTGTCAGTGTGTTTTGGTTATTTGGTTTCTCATGTATCTTCAATTCAGTTTTATTTACGCAGCACCAAATCACAACAACAGTTGGCTCAAGGCACTTTATATTGAAAGGCAAAGGGCCCTACAATCATATGACCCCCTATGAGCAAGCGCTGGGCTTAATCCTGCATATAAATCCAAGTTTTACCTTCAGTGGTCTTTAGCTAGAATCCATTCAGAGTACACAGTATTTATAGCAATCAACAGTTTCAATGTTATGATCATAAAGGGTTTGAATATGTATAGTGGGCTGAAAGAGTTTGAACTAAATACATTTTTGGCAGATTTCTGATATATATTAAAAGCAGACTTTAGTCTGCTTGAGTGAATATCGGACAGAATCATCTGCATTTAAAAAAATGTGCAACGATTTTGGGTGGCAATGGTAATTTTTGTATGTGGTGAATTTAAGAGGACTAAGAATGGATCCCTGAGGAACACCTTAAATAATGTCAAGGAGACTTAACCTCAAATCTTTAGAAATGCCTGAGTTCTGCCAGAAATATAGTCATGAAGCCATTTTGCCTTTTTACTGTCACAAAGCCATCTACTACATTATAATAGGGCTATGAAAAGTGAAGCTCAGTATTAATGATTTTCTCATGGGAAAACGTGCAATAGTCAACACAAAGGAAACTGTTTATTTGTGTACATGGAGACAAATTGTCTTGTTATTTCACCAACAGTTTCTCATACAGAAAAAACAACATTAGAAGCCCTGTAGGGAGCTAACAGCCTTGGAGTTGATTGTTTTTATGTCTTTTTTTTTGTTATTACTTTTTCTCTATTTGAGGTTTATGCATTGAAACCTCTTGGTTTGGGTTACAAAGTAGTGTCAGTGTCAGATAACTTTGCACATTGTATACTTTTTTCACATTGCTGCTGAAGGTTTCTTATCTATAGGCCAAAACAGTTTGCACAAACAACCTTGGGGATCGTTTTCTGGGGAAAGAGGATCTCAAAACAAGCACTTTGGCATGACTATTGTATTTTTCACTTAAAGATTTTCCAGGTTTTTGCCAAATTAATGTGCATTTCTATCATAGTCTACATATAAAAGATGGTCCTAGGCACCATCATTTCACTTACAGCTTTTGAACATTTTTAAGCATCAACATTTTCTCTGCAGCCATGCTGGGGTTTTTTTTTTGTTTTTTTTTAGCCATATCTAGATAAGATTATGGATCACTAACATAGCAAAGTGCATTCATATTCACCAGAACTCAATCACAGACTTATTGGAAGCACTGCTAGCCTTATTTAAACACATAGTAAGTCTTATTGACTCTGATAATTGCATTAAAAATGCTCCAAAGGGCCCACAGAAATATTGAGAGGTCCAGTTTAGTGAACTGAATTAACAGTTGTGGGTTTTTTGTTCTGCAGGATGCCATTTTATTTCGCATATGTCTGACTTTACTAATCCCTGTGGTGTCAGGGAGAAATGCAAAAAAAGACCAAATGGAACATAGTGATTGAAAGTAAAAAACTGATTTGAATATTGGAGTATTTTTGGAAGAGAGATCTAAAATGGAGCCCCTGTCAGGACGAGACAAGTCCAGTCTTTCATTCTCAAACGCAAAAGAAATACTATTTGTGGTGTCCTTTTAAGCACTCTGCCGTGACACATTTTCAGAGTGTTTCTTCTTCTCTGAGGTGATTTCAACTTAAAGTAGCAGTAGATGCGAAGTGAAAGCAGCAGATTTCCATGCTGGCACATTTGCAGGCAGCTCGGCCCCTATAGCTGTTTGTGCAGTCCACACTCTGCAGCAAAGTTTCACACACATAAACACACTGCAGGAACACTGCAGTCTCTATCTGTATGTCACATAACCTCCGCCTACGCTCACTACACCCACACACATCCTTGCCCAAAACGCCCACACGAGTGTAATGTGTGCAAAGACACACATACACACTCACACACACATCGCCCCTATACACACTCCCCGCCCACACAGGCACACACGTGTTCAGTCAGACATAAGCCGCTCATACCATCCCACACTTTCTCAACAGACACAAAGTAAGACTCTGCTAACAGGGAGGCTGTGCAAACACACACACAGACACACACACATATTCCCTCCGTACACACAAGCTGTGGCCTCGTACTGCATCGTAAACTCAAAGAATATGTCCTGCTTTTGCTGAAAGACAACCTGCACAGCTGCTTCAGCAACTTTCTGGTAGGATTTAACAAAAAAAAACCCAAAAAACAATTGCACAATGTGAAGTCACATCCACGCCCGTCTAAAATGTGCCTGCCACCCAGGGAAAAAACACCAACACAACTCTGAGTGTAGACGACAATAAGAGGCACCAAACTCCAGACAAGAGAGGCATTTGTTTAGTTTTTTTTCTCTCTCTCTTTATTAAATTCTTTAACTCCTGTTTTTGGCATCACAGTCATCCTGTAACCCATATTCGCTCCAAATGAAAAGGGACACTCCATGACAAGCACTACCACCGCCTGGAGACTGAATCACGCCGCTCCGTTGTTCCTCCTCTTTTCTTTCTTTCCTTTCCTCCTAAAGAGGAACTTGGATGAAAAGAGCTGCTTTTTTAGAGCGCAAAGTGTCGAGGATGTGGGTTGATGGGAAAGGGAGGAGAGGGGAAGGGAAGAGACAGAGGGGAGGGAGAAGGGGAGCAGAGCAGCGTGGGCGCTCTGACAGGGCGAGGGGCTGACAGGCCCAGGCGTGGGCGTGTCATTGAAATGTGTTTCTACTCCAGGGGGGAGAAGAAGAAGAAGAAGGAGAAGAAGACGAAGGGAAAAGAAAGTTGCAGGGAATAAGAAAAAGGAGAAGAAGAAAATGAGGGAGAGAGAGAAAAGATGGTGGAGAAATTAAACGAACAGGCGTCTCGTGAAAAGTGAAATATGTAGAGGCTCCCTGCCAAATGAGACACATCCACTGTTCGGAGGCTTGGAAGGGGAGGGGAGGACGCAAAAAAAAAGAAGTGACGCCTACTCTGCGGAGATGATTGACAGAGCGACATGAAAGCAGATTGCTGCTGTCATGTGGAAACCTTCTAACTCTTGCTCTCGGGGGTTTTTAATGTTTTTAGGACTGAATTGGAGGACGAGTCGAGTTCTTTAGTTTGTGGAAACATATCAAAACCTAATCGCATCAACTGAAAAAAAAGGGTGATGAACCTGGGATGCAAGGATTAATGCCAAAAGCAGTAGCTCTTCAAGTCAAAACATTACAGTTAATAAGATGTGGGCATATACAGTCTACTCTTAGTGCTCGCTGTGACTTGGGTGTTTAGTCCTATAAAAGAAATACTTTTACTAGTTCTTCTATATGTTATTGTTCTCTAGGGAGCTATACATTTTGACTTGTGCTAAAAATGTAGTTCCAATGTATGGGCTGGGTAAGCTGGTGGGTATGTGCTGCTTACAGTACCCGTGAGACAGAAATAAATCAGGCTGTCCCGTCAGAGTAGCAGAATAATAATAATGTCATGTACTGGCACATTTATTTATTTCCATTGTCCTCATTGAGGCTAGTGCTAGCACAAGCAACATAGCCAGGTTTTCATTGCATTAGCTGGCTTGACGAAACATGAAACCCCAGTCAGAGATAAAAAGTATCAGGACAATGGTCATCAACTTTCATTATTAGCTTCGAGCTGTTAATCCTCTGGATTCTACAGACTTGCTGACGTGTCCAAATCACATTAGCGATTTAAGATAAAGTAGCAGCTAAATGCTGCCTCGCCGAGCCCCTTTAAACTTGTGTCAAAAATTAGACTTCACACTAAATACCAGTTTTTGATCGTAACAGTGCTGTATTGTGGATTTTATTGACAGTTTAATGTATACAACACAAAAATAGATTGAAACCAACAAAGTAACCATGCTTAAGTCGTCTATGTTGTAGAAACATCTTACTGTAAGTATCACAGGAGCATTTTAGATATTTTATGCTGTGATAATGATACTGTTAAACTATGTCAAATAACACATATAAAACGCAAAAATGTTCTAAATCACATATAATTTAGATCATCTCGATAGACGTTTGGGATTTGGGTATTTGTTTTAGTTTGATATTGCAAAGCACTGTTTGCAGGCAGTGGTTGGTGCTGCTCTCCCAATGTGTAGAGTAGGATTAGGGTTAGCACATATGATGACGTAGACATCAGAGGGTTACATAAAAGGGGGTCTTAGACACACTATTTGAGGCTTCGGCCACACAAAGCTGAGACAGTAATGAGAAGACTGCCTGTAAGAAAATCTTGATTGTGAATTTATCATCATGTTTAATACACCAAGTTCCAGACTTACTAAACGGGCCAAAATAGCACGTGAGTGCAATTCCCAAACAGCACTCATGGGTTTGGTTAGTTTTACAGGTGATTTACAGAACCTCAACCCCAACTGGTCGCGGCAGATGGCTATCTCTACCTAAGCCTAGATCGGCAAGGGAGTTTATCCTTCCCACTGTCGCCAAAGAGCTTGCCCATAGGGATCGTCTGATTATTGGGGCTTCTGTGTATTATTGTAGTGTCTTTATCTTATAATATTAAGTGTCTTTTTGGTGACCGTTGTTGTGTTTTGGTGCAATATAAATAAAATTGAATTGACTTCAGAAGACAGAAAAGCGGTATTTAATAATAATGGATTGCATTTATATAGCGCTTTTCGACACCCTCAAAGCGCTTTACAATTCAGTCGCTCTCACATTCACACACTGGTGGAGGCAGCTACAGTTGTAGCCACAGCTGCCCTGACTGAAGCGAGGCTGCCATATCACGCCATCGGCCCCTCTGGCCATCACCACTAGGCGGTAGGTGAAGTGTCTTGTCCAAGGACACAACGACCGCGACTGTCAGGTCCAGGGCTCGAACCGGCAACCTTCCGATTACAAGACGAACTGCCAACTCTTAAACCACAATCGCACGATTTATTTAAGCACAAAAAATAAGTCGTGTTTTTTGGGTGTAATTAGTATTAAATGTTAGTAAATTATTTTGTGAGGTTAATTTAAACATTCTCCTCCCAAAAGAACTCCCAGCACGACATATGGAACAGGGTCAGTCACAAACATCTCAAGTTCGCACCGCTTACATCTTCTCATTGCACTGTTTTTGTAAATGTAAACAGCACTTTTTTTTATACCATAACCCAGTTTGTACTTCAAGTGACAAAAAAATATTTTAACTTAAGTAAACAGATTTATTTATCAGTTTTGCTGTTCTATCTTAAGTTTTAAATTTTGGAGTAAATTTAAAAAAGAAAAAAAAAGAAACAACAGCCAGCTGTCAGCTTAACATCTACAAATTGTTTTTACTTTTAAACTTTTACTTAAATTGAATTTACCCTCATTTAGCCTTGAACACTTTGTACTTCTTAGTGAACATTTTGACCATTAATAAACAAAAAAGGATCAGGACTTAAACATGAATTCATGTTAAAATAAGGTTAAATACCTTAAATGTAGAGATTTCTCTTAAAGCCCATGACTGGGCATTCAGATATACAGGGAGTGCAGAATTATTAGGCAAGTTGTATTTTTGAGGAATAATTTTATTATTGAACAACAACTATGTTCTCAATGAACCCAAAAAACTCATTAATATCAAAGCTGAATGTTTTTGGAAGTAGTTTTTAGTTTGTTTTTAGTTTTAGCTATTTTAGGGGGATATCTGTGTGTGCAGGTGACTATTACTGTGCATAATTATTAGGCAACTTAACAAAAAACAAATATATACCCATTTCAATTATTTATTTTTACCAGTGAAACCAATATAACATCTCCACATTCACAAATATACATTTCTGACATTCAAAAACAAAACAAAAACAAATCAGCGACCAATATAGCCACCTTTCTTTGCAAGGACACTCAAAAGCCTGCCATCCATGGATTCTGTCAGTGTTTTGATCTGTTCACCATCATCATTGCGTGCAGCAGCAACCACAGCCTCCCAGACACTGTTCAGAGAGGTGTACTGTTTTCCCTCCTTGTAAATCTCACATTTGATGATGGACCACAGGTTCTCAATGGGGTTCAGATCAGGTGAACAAGGAGGCCATGTCATTAGTTTTTCTTCTTTTATACCCTTTCTTGCCAGCCACGCTGTGGAGTACTTGGACGCGTGTGATGGAGCATTGTCCTGCATGAAAATCATGTTTTTCTTGAAGGATGCAGACTTCTTCCTGTACCACTGCTTGAAGGTGTCTTCCAGAAACTGGCAGTAGGACTGGGAGTTGAGCTTGACTCCATCCTCAAACCGAAAAGGCCCCACAAGCTCATCTTTGATGATACCAGCCCAAACCAGTACTCCACCTCCACCTTGCTGGCGTCTGAGTCGGACTGGAGCTCTCTGCCCTTTACCAATCCAGCCACGGGCCCATCCATCTGGCCCATCAAGACTCACTCTCATTTCATCAGTCCATGAAACCTTAGAAAAACCAGTCTTGAGATATTTCTTGGCCCAGTCTTGACGTTTCAACTTGTGTGTCTTGTTCAGTGGTGGTCGTCTTTCAGCCTTTCTTACCTTGGCCATGTCTCTGAGTATTGCACACCTTGTGCTTTTCGGCACTCCAGTGATGTTGCAGCTCTGAAATATGGCCAAACTGGTGGCAAGTGGCATCTTAGCAGCTGCACGCTTGACTTTTCTCAGTTCATGGGCAGTTATTTTGCGCCTTGGTTTTTCCACAGGCTTCTTGCGACCCTGTTGACTATTTTGAATGAAACGCTTGATTGTTCGATGATCACGCTTCAGAAGCTTTGCAATTTTGAGACTGCTGCATCCCTCTGCAAGATATCTCACTATTTTTGACTTTTCTGAGCCTGTCAAGTCCTTCTTTTGACCCATTTTGCCAAAGGAAAGGACGTTGCCTAATAATTATGCACACCTGATATAGGGTGTTGATGTCATTAGACCACGCCCCTTCTCATTACAGAGATGCACATCACCTAATATGCTTAATTGGTAGTAGGCTTTCGAGCCTATACAGCTTGGAGTAAGACAACATGCATGAAGAGGATGATGTGGACAAAATACTCATTTGCCTAATAATTCTGCACTCCCTGTAGGTCAACACCTGGTGCCGTGTCATAACATGAAATAAGTTGACACAGTCAGAGAAAAAAAAAAAAGCTTTTGTCTTTCATTGTGCAGTGACTGCAAGTTCAACACCCAAAGTTTGGCGTGTTGCGTGTGTTTGATTAGCTAACGCAGTTCTTTCATTGCATTGCGCCATTGATTGAGTCAGAGCTGACATTGGTCTGAACATGACCTTTGATTTGCAGCTCATTAAGTTAAAAAAATCATGAAACAGGATGGTTTGTGCTTTATATCATGATCTGAACAACCTCTGATATCACTTTTTCAGTTCAGCAGTGACTAGATGGAAACTATTGGACTGTTTTCTGCTGCAGGATCTATCAAACCTTTGTTAGACACTAAAAACTAGATTTAAATGCTAAAAACTACTCAGTTATATTACTAATCCTAATAATTATATTAGTAACCCTAGTAATCATTACTAACCCTTTGTACATGTTAGATACTAAAAATAACTCAGATTTAATCATTAAAACAATTTGGTTAAGGCACAAAAAACCACTTGGTTAGATTTATTCACCATTAACTACTGTGTTAGGTTTAATTAGTAAAAGTTACTTGGTTATATTTAGGAATAAAATACAACTTGGTTTGGTTTAGGTAATCAAAATTGTTTGGTTACATTTAGGCATTACTGGTTACTTGGTTAGGTTTAATGACCAAAAACTTCTCTGTTAGGTATAAGTACTAGAAGCTAATCGGTTATGTTTAGTTAGTAGTTTTAGACATGAAAAACTACTTGGTTAGGTTCATTCACCAATAAACAAGCTACTTGGTGATGTTTAGTCACTAAAAACTACTTAAAACTAACACAGTTAAACTAACACAGTAGTTTCTGGTGAAATAAACCTAATAAAGTAATTATTAGTAACTAAACCTCACTGAAAGTACTAAAGGCTACTTTGTTAGATTTGGGCATAAACAAAACTACTTGGTTAGGTTTAGGTAATAAAAATAACTTGGTTTGGTTGAGGTAACAGTTTACGTAATAACAACTGCCTAGTTAGGTTTGGTAGTCTTGGGTAAAACATGCTCCTTCGCCACAGTTGCCCAACACGTTGAATAATGAGTAGTTGGGAGTCATGGTCCAGCTCCCTCATACCCTCCCAGAAGCACGACCTTCTTCTCTGTGTAAATTACCTACAGCGGCAGCTCCAGTGTTCACAGTTTCCACAAACATGTCAAAAAACTGTTTTATACTCTTCTGTGTGTGTACAGTAGCTGCAGTATCAACCTACACCCAACCATCTTTACAAATGATTCCTCCCTGCCAAAAACTGTGGAGAATGATATAAGATTGTTTTTCCAATTATTCCCAGACAGAAGCAGGCTGTGGCCTTTTATTTACTAGACAGACATGAGAGTGGAATCGATCTTCTCATCCAACTCTGAGCCAGAAAGTGAACCGGAGGATCTTCCAAAATGTCATGCTATTTTTAAGCATGCTTTTGAGTCAGTTTGGGGGGTAAAGCGGTACGGTTTTCATGCAATAAACCCTCATTAAGTGCTGAATAAGGGCAGCTGTGTAAAATGTGGTAAACTGGGAAACTGGGACTTGTGGGAACAGGCAGCCTGGGTGTCAACCTACCTCACAGTGTGGGTGGACATCCTATTTCCTGCCAGTGTTTTAATTTGCTCTTGTTTGGTGCTGGTTGTTAGATATCAAGCGCAATATGTGTGTGTAGGTGAGAGGAGGGAGAGACTGGGGGAGTGAAGTGGGTGAGGAGAGAGGTCATATCACAGAGATATGGAGCTGATATTCTCCTCTTCGCTTATTTCAGAGCTTGATTTGATCCCCGTCTGCTCGGAAGCTGATCCATGGGAACACCGTTAGAAGGTCATATCTGCATAATTACACACACACACACACACACACACACACACACACACACACACACACACACACACACACACACACACAGTGAGCAGCCAGACGTGGATCTAGAGGCTGAAGGTGGGCGGACTGGAATCCTACCTGCCTACCTGCTCCATGTGTGCGTTTGGAAAATACATCACGAGCATCAAAGTTCATCCTCGACCTTAGATGCACGCTGTGTGACAAAACAGTCCAACTCAGGCTGCTTTTATTTGCGTTTGCCTGAGCTTTAAGACACATGACATGGCCTTCTTCAACCGATAAACGCACGCAAGCTGTCTCCTGTACAAAGTTTGTTTCCATACAACAAACAAACGTGTCAGAGGCAGATTACAACAGAAACATTCAATTTTTCTTCTAACAGAGTCAATCAATACCTGCGTACAGATATCCTGTCAGACTTGCTAACTAATGTTACATTTTGTTATCAACACAGTATTCCTTCAGGATTTTATATTCCAGCTTAATCTGCAGTTTAGCTTTGATATTTGTTTTATTTTCCTTCTGAAATTAATTAGAAGGATCTGAGAAGCAAGCAGTTGCACCCACCTCCCCTTTCACTAGCTCTTTCACTCCCCCACTCTGCAAATACTAGTTTTCTCATCATTTGGGCTTTTTCAAAGCACATGAAAGGAGTTGCAGCTCTGAGTGTAAATTGTACTTCTTTGTATTTTGTTTTATTCTATTCTGCTGCATTCAGGGTGCAATGGCGGTGGTGGTGGGAGGGCAAGGGGGCGTTGACAGAAGCTGCTCTAGTTCTTGTCCCTTGGGTGTTTCACTGGTGGCGGCTGGCCTAATTCCCCAAAATAGCTCATTGATGGGGAATCAGGAACAGTCAAAGAGATCGCGTGGAGATTTGATCCGAGCTGCTGGCGGTCCTGATGAGCGTCGAGGTCGTCGCTCTGCAATCTACCGGGAGAGCGCCATTTATGCGCTTCCTCTTACATGCAAATACACAAAGCTTCACCTAGTGTGTGAGAGCGCTATCTGCAGTTTTTTATGGAGTCGATCCTTCAAAAAGCTGCAGGAGACGCGCTTTAACTCGTTGCCTCAGTGTCAGTAATGCTTGTCATTTACGGTTGTCGGGCACTGTGACACGATGACCCCATGACCCACTTGTTGGTTGCAAAGATGATGCTTCAGGAAGTGAAACTTCTTTTGATGTTTGCACAAGAGTGTGAGATGAAAATCAGTAATAAGCAGTGGCTTTTACAGAAAAGCAAACTCAGCCAATGAACCAGCTAGCATCCACTTCACCGGAACATCCACCCTGGACTTGTGGCAAAACGTGAAAAGAACGTGTAAAGGACTCCTCGTCTAAACTGACTGATACTGGCCCCAATGTTTCTGCCCAGTCTATGAAGTTGTCTTGTTTTTTTAATTTTGTCAACACACTAATGTGAGGAGATGCTACACCCTGTTGACCAACAGAATGGAGCTTTGCAAAAAGTGTCTAAAGTTTTTGTTTTTTAGGGGTTTTTTTTAACCCAGACATTTATTTTTTCTAAACCTAATGATGCAGGAAGGTAACAGCTGATACTTAGAAGTTGGACAAAGTAAATAGGAGGTTTTTATTTTAAAGATCTGGCACCTTTAACCTATCTGATAAACTTTTGCAACTGACTACAGGCTTTTGTTTTAGTTTTTAGTTGTTTTTTTTTGTTTTGTTTTGTTTTTCTGTGAGATGAAAAAAATAATCCTTTTGAATTCCTATAACTATCCCAGGGTTTTTATTTCGAAAACCAGACACCACTGTGGTCGAATAACTTTATGTGTCTAAATAAGAGATTTTATGTTGAAAAGCTGCCAGAGACCAGGTGCTTCTGTGCTGCTGTCTGTTGTCCAGCAGTATGTGTCTGTGAGAAAGACTGACCAATCTGTCTTATAGAAGTCTATGGGAAAACAGTCCTCACTGGCTAAGTGACCTTAGTAAACTTTCCTGATGCATTTATGGGCTTAATCACTGATTTTAAAACTTTAAGACTTAATGAATAAAATGTGAAGTTAATGTTACAAATTATGGACCCAAATTATATAGTCTCTGACTATAACAGTGAAAACTGAGCCAGGAGCTCTGCTGCTGCTCTCCACTCAGCTTGCCAAGCTTCACCCTTCATTAAGAAAAAAACGGCACGTCAATAAAAATGACAATGACAGACAGGTAGTAAATGTAAAGGCAACAGCCACAGTGACCTCTGGTCACTAAGGGAAAATGTGTATTCCTTGACTAGTTAGTGAGTGGTTGTTGGGTCGCAAATAGGGTTAAGCACTAAAAACCTCCTTGTAGTTGTTTTGGTCACTAGCAGATTGCCATAGTTGTCTATAAGAAGCATGGAAGACCCCAACTTGTCTGCAAACACTTGCTAACTACTTGCTGAATGGTGGTGAAACTTGAAAAACTGTGATGAAAACCACAAAAGGAAAACATTCTCCTTCAAAGTTAAAGTTGTACATTACCATTGACACTAGTGTATTTCAAAAGGAACAACTTTAACTTGAAGATGAATGTTTTGCATTTCTGATTATGTTGCACTTTTTTCAACTATCACTACCATTTGGCAAATAGTTGGTAAGTGTTTGCAGACAAGTCGATATCTTCAATGCAAACTATTCACAGCTGCAGGAACCTGCTAATGACCCAAGCAACTGCAAGGAGGTTTTCTAATTGCAGCACGTTAGAACTCTTTGCAACCATTTCATCCAGCTACTGCTAGCAACCTCCAGCATCCACTTGCCAACCAGCTGGGAATTATACCTTTTTACCTACTCTTAGTTTCCAGGCTCACTGACTGGTCTCCAGGCATGTACGACGAGGACTTTGACAACGTATGACGGCAACCGCTCAAAACCAATCAGGGAATACAGATTTGTTCCTAGTTAGCTTGTGGTTGCCAGGTGGTCACCAACCGGTCTCTAGGCCTGTGTGATTGGGATCTTACCAAGCTTGCTGGTGTTAGTTAATAGTTTGTCACTCCTCTGTGGTCAATTCTGCCCCCCCTAAAAAAAAGTAAAAAAGTCAGCTTTAAGGCTTCAAAATGTCTGAAATGAATACATGTGACACCACAATGTCTACATCCAACTTTTCTCATTCTAACTAATGCATGATTTTAGATTTAATTATTCAAGCTGATAGTAGTAACAGTATTAGAGAATATAGTTTCAGTTGCAGGAATAGTAGTAATGGTACTGTGTAATAAGTACTATGCATATTGGTAATAGAGTCTGTTATGATGGTAGTACTTTACAAATAAAAAGTTTGTATTTATGGTTTTGTAATGCAATAGTAGGCGTTAAAGTAAAATAAGCATTGGAATGAGTACTACTTGTAGAAGTATGTGTTGTTTAGTACTAGCAAACTTGTAGCATCGACAACAAAAGAAGCATTGGTATCTGTTTCTGTCAGACCTAGTTGGGGTATTTGTGTTAGTAGTAGCAATATTAAAGCACTGGGTTAAGTACAAGCAATAGCAAAAGTACCAGTAGTTGTCATAGTAATTGTATTAATAGTAGTATTACTGTCACTGACACCACAGCTGCAGCAGCTTTACCCCCTCCAGTAAAAATTACCTACAGTAATGGTTGTGTTGTCAGTAATTGTTGTACAATAATAATAAAAAATTTCAGAATAATAATGCTGTGTGTGAAAGTCACTTTTGGGAAATACTTGAAATGTTAAGTCAGGTTCACATAGTCATACACACACACACACACACACACATTTCAGAGGGCTTCCTGCTACCCACTTCCCTGTGTTGGAAACCATTTGCATGCCCTGTGACACCGTAGCCAAATGAAAAATTGTGAAATCTCAATTGAACATTTGCATACGGGCGTGTTTCACTGACGCACTTGCGTGGTGCACAACTTTACAGACTCGCACGTGACCAAATCTGCCTGTTTAGATATCACTCAGCGATAACGACAGCATGCTGCTGCCACAGTCATAATGTGACGCCTTTGAAAGTCAAAATCAAAGCTTGTCCGGGTTCAACTCACTGTTATTTTTATCAGATGATGGGAATGTTGTTTTTTTTTTTTTTGTTTACTTATGCAAGGGTCTTCCTGTCACAGTCACCCCGAAGTAGGAACCGTAAGAACCACGGCTGGAATATTTCCACCAACTTTTTTCGAGGAGGAAGAAAATTTCCATTTGACACATTAGAAAAGTGGAGTTTATTCGTTCCAGAAACAAGCCGTGAGTTTTTTTTAAAGATCAGATGAAACGAAATACTGTTTTATCCCAAATGTTGTGAAATTCCAATGTATAAGCAGTCAAAACATTAAACACGACCTATAACAGAGGTAGGATATCATCGATAGTATAACAAAAATGGTGCTTGGTAAGTTAAAATATAAATAAAATACAAATAAAGTAAAAATAAAATGCTATGAAAAAAAGCTCAATACAGTACATTAAAGTAGCTTTACAATGTAAAATATATCAAATGCAACAAGTTTGTTTTATATTTTCCCCCAAATGCTAACTTATGTAAATTTATAAATACTGCTTCCACCTGATTCCAATACAAACTATAAACTGACAGGCATGCTGTAACAAAAATATATTCATATGAGCACATTATACACTTTATTCTGGACTACATGTTCATTTGGACACAGTGTATATACTACAGTAGGCTACAATACATTATGACAGTAAAAGTAATACTTAAGAAGTGAAGATGCACTTCTCTAACATCTATTTATAGAAAAACATTAACTTTTACATTTTTTATGCCTCATTTAGAGCAGTTTACATGCTTGCACTGCAGCCTCGAGTTCTTCTAGACAGCTGTCCAGCAGACGCGCCGATGTCTAATGCACTTTGACAGGATGTTAAACAGTCTTTAACCTGCCAACTGCTGAGGAATGCTGTGGAAAATACCCAGCCAGGACTTTCCCCAAATTGCCCAAACTCATGTGTGAAAACAGGTTAAGATGACATACTGGTATTTTTTCAGTATACTCTACATGCACGTTTGCAAATGTAGAATATAGACAATGTTTACAATGTTCAAATGATATATATTTAAGTATAAAATAAATGTAATAAACATACTGTAAACATTGTAAATGTATATGCAGAAACAATGTAAAAGTCAGTGAAAGTGTCGCCTGCATAGACAATATGTAATAACTAAATGCACAGCTATAAAACATATGTACATTTTTCTGGGTAAATGTCTACACTGGACACATTGTACATATAAAACATAGATAATGCAAATGTAAATGTACACACTGCATGAAGAAAATGCATATATGAAAGCATTTTATGTAGCTAAATATAAAAAAACGACATAAAATATAGACATTTATAGGGATTTAAAAATGTTTAGTTATGCACAATTTGAAAGAAAACTCACTGTGTGATGTGTTGCCAATCGTGTGTGTGTATGTAGAAATACATGTATGGAGGAAATGTACTGTTTATACAGAAAATAATATAAAGTATTTTATAGATATTACAAGGTTACGCTGATATGCTCACCAGTTTTACAGGTGTCCATCATTAAGAGAGGTATATAAAGTGCATTTTATAGAAACATTTTAAGTTATATATAATATAAAGACATGCATTTGTTTTGTTTTGGGTTGGGGCTTTTTTAAGAGAAGCATCAGAAGACCACACTGGGTGCTACTCCTTGCAGGTAAGAACTGGAAAGAGGGGCTGCAGTTAACACAACCTCACCAGAATTGAACAGGTGTATGTAATGATGTGGACAGTGAGTCTAAACACAGCTAGTGTCTAAAGCAGCTCAAGCCATTACAGGTGTATAAGCATAAATGCAGATGCATATTGAACGGTTTATATATTGAGAGGGACACATTTACACATAAAACAATGACTATATATAGAGATGCAGTACTGATGCCCACATTCACAGGCATGCACACTCTTAATGTGAAAAACAAAACAACATTAAAACATATAAGAAAGTTTGAAGGTGGAGCAGCTTGTAAGAATGCACGGTGATCAGGTTCAGTATTCACCGACTACTAGTTCTGACAATATTTACAGCTGAGGATCAAATAATGAGATAACATCCGCAGTAATCGTTCAGTTTGAGAGCATGAAGTGTGCAAACTGCTGTGTCTCTCTGTCTCTCTGTGGGTGTTGAACCTGCCTGTGTTTGGTATTCCGTGCAGAAAGCCTCCCACGCCCCGTGTGTCCGCCCACGCGCGGATTTGCGTCACGCAGGGAGCAGCGTGGGCGAGAAGGAGCGAGCGAGAGAGAGAGAGCGAGAGAGAGAGGCTCTGTGGCAACCGCGCGGAATATCCCACTTTCTGCGGCTGCCGCATCAAGCCGTGCGCGCTCACGACGCGTCAGACAGGAAGAGCTGGCAAAATAAAAGCGTCGTTCTGTTTGAGTTGCTTTAAGCTCTCTTTATGGCAGTTTAATGTATGTAGTGAACGTTTAATAGAGTTTTTTTATTTACTTATTTATTTCGTTTTTACTTTCATTTAATTTAATTTTTCTGCATTTTTCCATAGTTTTGCAAAACTACAGACACTGTCTGTGCTTAAAGTCAAACAGTCTGAACACTTTGTGCAGTTTCTCTGTGACTGTTAAACGTCTGAGTTATTGATGATTGAACATTCAGGCATGTCAGCACTTTTAAAAACACTCCCTGGTTCTATTTTCAGTAAAATAGTTTAAAATAGGAATCTGGTTCCCTGTTACGTCCGCCATGGAGGGTCACTGATGTGATTGACGTTTTAGTCAAGCAGAGGAACCCCTGCACTCACGTTCACTGGTCATTTGCATACATTATTTTTAATCCAGTTTAATCCCTGAGATGTCTTAATAGAAGAATAACTGCGATTTCAACAGTACGTCTCAGTTTTTCCACCAGATAAAGAAATGCTGTAAATGAACCAATCTGAAGAGAACACGTTAGTGCTTCTTCTTCTTCTTCTTTCTTTTTTAGGGCTCACAACAGCTTCTCCTGTCATCGTTTATAACTCACAGAGCCATTAATCATAAAACATCCAACATTTTTGCAGCTCTTATTTAAACGTGTTCTTTCTTTCTTTTCTTTTCCCGCCCACTTTTCCTCCATTCAGAAGTGCGCCCGCACCTTCACCCAGTACCTTGTGTTTTAATTTTTTTTTTTTTTTTTTGCGTAAACGCAGGCGGAAGCGCAGGATCGCACTACCACGTCTGACTTGACGGTGCGGAAGGGGGAGTGGAGAGACGCTGGGAGAGGACTCAAACACTCACTCACATACACTCACACACACACACACACACACGCATTCATCATCCTCGCACATACACACACACTCACACACACTCACTCACACACACTTTGGAGGAGGAAGAAGACGCACCGAAAGACGCACGAAGGTCAGCGGCTTTTTTACTCATATTCTGCGGTTTTTTCCCCTCCTTTCTCTTAACGGCAGTCGAGAGAGAAAAGTTTCCAGAAACAGAGAGGAGAGGAGAGTGGCTCGGTCTGAGCACGCAAACACAAGCAGGCGCGCTTCTTTTTGTCTGTGTGCGCCTTGGAGATAATTCTTGTCTTTATTCGTCTTTTGAATTTAGATTTTTTTTTCCTCTCTTTTGAATTTTACGCACTTCGCTGCTGCTGCGGGACCTCTCCTTTGCGGGTTTCTTTGTGCGCAAATTGACACTCAGGAGTGGTAGTGTGAAAAGAAGAAGAAGGAGGAGGAGAAGGAGAAAAGGGAAGACGAGGAACCGGACCAGGGCGGACCAGAGGGGGGCAAAAACTCACCAGGTAGGCTCAATTAAAGACGGTGACCGTGCATGTAACCTGCTGCTGCTAATAATAATAATAATAATAATGGTGATTGGAAATGTTTTGCAAAGACACATTTTATGATTTTTATTTTTTATTTTCTTGGAAATGCTTGCAGACATTACTGCATGTGCTTTAAAGTCAGCTTAAAAATTCTATGAGGGGACGTAAAAACAGCTCTAAAGTCATTTTTACGCGCTGTAGCAAAACTATCCGCCTGTGTTATAGCACTGTAGGGATAATAATATCCACATGAGCGGGAGGTAAACACAAACCAAAGCGCTAGTCCATTAGAAACCGTTTATTTATTTTTTTAAAAACGGGATGGGAATGCCTCTAAATAAACATTTATATCCAAATTTCTAGCATCCTATGCAGGGTGGGTTGGTTTGCGGAGAGTGTCACGAGAGTGTCAACGGACAAGTTGCTACAGGAATATTTGAGGAAAGAGCGAGAGGATCTCCGATGTATTGTGCGTCATTTTGTGCCGTTTTTAGCTGCTTCATCACTGGAGCGAATGCCGGGTTTGAGTGGCTCTTTTTTCACAAAGGGTTGGAGTAACATCCCAGACAGTCTGGCAGATGAGCTGATGGTTTCCAGGCCGCTCGGGTGATGATATCAAACAGTAGTTCTGGGAATTTCCTCCTGAATCACAGTGAAATCAAAGGATTTCTCAGCTCGCTGAGGGAGGACTGCTGCTTCTGCGTGGCACTTCACCTGGAAATCCACTCATCATGAATGCGTGTACATGTGTTTTGTGTGTGTGTGCCATTGTGGCAGCGCACGCCTCGTTTCTCCAGGTGAAAAGATCCAACTGGCAAAACTCGCTTTTGTGGAGCAGGACTTCACTTAAGATTCTGCCATTCACACACACGCATTCATCATCCTCGCGCACACAGACGCACACACACACACGCCTGCTGTGATGAAACTAGAGTAAGATGGCTGGGAGTGTTTGTGCAGATGGTTGAAAGAATTGACAACAAGTGGAACTGAAGCGGAGTGAATGAATTCAGTGTTTCTATTTGTAGGCACACAGCAGTGTAGAGGGACAGATAACCTTCTGCTGCTGAAAACACTTATTGAACAAGAAAACTCCTCTAATCATTTCATTGTTAGTTCATCTGGTGGTTATTCTCTTTTTTCTGAAAGGAGGCACGCTTCGTATTCATTTTACTATCTTACATCACCGAGAAAACCCCAAAGAAATCATCCTATACTGTTCAACTTTTACAGCTTTTGCTGCATTTAAGTCACAGCAGCTTAATGCCAAGGAACAGATGAGTAAAACACCTGAGTATATGATGATCTAGCAGGGTTGGGTCTTTTCACAGTCAATTTTATTTGTTTTTTGCCACTTTTTCCAACCTATCAGTCTAACAATAAAGCATCTGTGGGGCTAAGATGGTGGTAAATACCCATCTTAGGTTGGCGAGTGCCTCCTGAGCATCTGAAGGAGGATGAGTGGTTTTATCATTAATGCTAAAATGATAGGAGAGGCGTTCGTGTTCATCAGAAAATGAAACTTAATTTATATGTTAGTTATGTGGGGTGTGCAACATGCTTAACAGTGGACCTGAAAAATAATAACAATAATGAGTTTATCCTCAAATATTCCATTTCCTAAACCAACATTTAGAGAAAAAAAGCATGTGTATGTGGGGGTTAATGGGGTCAATTCTAAAGGCTCAAAATGTGGGTTCATTCTATCCCAGAAACATAATGATCATATCAGAAATACATAGACATGCAAATAGAGGCTATTTTCAGAAGTAAGTGAGCCCATGACCTTTACTCAACAAAATGACCTCAACACATGAGAGCAGCTCAGCCTATATGCTTGTGAAGTAAATTATTTTAAATGCAAAAAAGGGGGGAACCCATGGGAACAAATGAGTGTGGCGTGTTGCAAAAATAATGCAAGCCTGGACAACGTTTATTTAGTAAAGCCCTGAAAACTCGAGACAGCCCTTAATAAATCTGATGTTGCTAGCCATTTCTGGGTAAAAACGCTCCTTCAGGAGGAATCCCTTAGGTTTCTCCCTGGGTTGGGAATCGCATCTGTAACCGGAAGGTCGCCGGTTCGATCCCTGGGCTCTCTGTCCTGGTCGTTGTGTCCCTGGGCAAGACACTTTACCCTACTTGCCTACTGGTGTTGGCCAGAGGGGCCGATGGCGCGATATGGCAGCCTCGCTTCTGTCAGTCTGCCCCAGGGCAGCTGTGGCTACAACTGTAGCTGCCTCCACCAGTGTGTGAATGTGAGAGTGAATGAATAGTGGTATTGTAAAGCGCTTTGGGTGCCTTGAAAAGCGCTATATAAATCCAATCCATTATTATTATTATTATTGTTAAAAGGGAGTTTTTCCTCCCCACTGTCGCCAAGTGCTTGCTCATAGGGAGTTGTCCGATTCTTGGAGTTTCTCTCCGTTATTGTAGGGTCTTTACAATACAATGGTGTGATTTGGCTTTAAAATTGACTTGAACTGAAATTAACAAACACTGGAACATTCAGAGTTAAATGAGCAGTGTGGCTTTTTTAACCGGGCGTACATTCGAGTTTAACGTCGTTGCATGCAAACAAACACAGAAAGCTAAATACCAGCAATGTTTTCAGGGTTAGGGTTTTTTTGTTCTACCTGGTGGGTGGCTACAGAGGTATGGTTAGGCTAATATAAGCACAGATAGATGTAGGACAAGGGTCAAATTGGTAAATTCCCAGTTCATAGCCTAGAGCATGTCTGAGATTATCCATTTGCAACTGGAGGGTCATCATTAATGAGTTGCTGCATGGTTTCAGGTTAATCAATTTGAAAAAATCTTGAACAGAACAGAGAGGCCGACATTTACTAAAAAACACATGAATAAACTGGTACATGTATCAGCAAATCACATGCGGACAGCGGGATGTTGCTACAGTGCTTCTTCTGGCCTAATGCCTGATTGGTTGGTCACAGTCACATGGTGAGAATTTGCTCCTCAGAAAACTTTGCTTTAGGCCAAGTGGGCAGTGCTACACAACTGTAACCACATTACAGTTACTAATCAAACAGTTATGGTAAGTTCCTCAGTTATCTGCATGAGAGGCAGATAGAAAAAAAGGTGTCGAGCATGCCGTTTTCCCTAGACGAACTCCCGAACCAAGCAGCCAGAGCTGTATTTTCAAAAGTACGGCACGCAGCATCGTAGCCGCCCTTTTCTGCTTGTACCTCCTTCATTCGTAGAATCACTAAAGTGCTCTTTGGGCTGGTTTTCGGCTTTGTGTTCAGGATCAGGATGTAAGCTAGTTTAGGCTAGTTAACCGATGGCACATTTCCAAATAAGACATAAAAGAAGACACAAAATCAGCAACTGGGAATGAATAACTTCAGAGACTAGTCTACGATTAAGGTTGGGTTTTGTTTTGGGTAAAGAAATTGGATGTTGTTACCTTTCAGTCAAAGAGGATTTTCTGTTTTCCAGAAAGGCAAATATTTCATAAAAGAGGTGAAGGCTCACTGAACACTATCCCTAGATGGGTGACCTGGGTGACCTGGTAGATGTTACAAGATAAAAATGGAAAGTAATGTGTAAAACCAAACTCTTTTGTTTGTTTTTTTTTAAGTAGTGCCCATCGGACAGTCTGCCAACTTGTTTCTGGGAGCAGCGGGCAGTTTTTTCAGGGTTTCTATTCAAGATCCGGGCTAGGATTCCCAATCTATTAAGGCTTTTTAAAGAAGCTAATAATAACCTGATAGTAGGATGATTTTGAGACTGAGTTTGTGCTCACAGACTGTTCACCTGTTTGCAGCCAAATCCAGTTTTAATAGAACTCAGAATACAGGCGGAAACCAGAAAACTTCCAGAAGCAAAAATCCCTCGCCTACAGATTCACACACAGACGAGCAAAAGCTCTGAAGCGTCTGCAGGTTCAGAGTTGAATGAGCCAAATTACTCTAAAAATCTCAGGTTTTTATTGCACCTTTTCTCAGAGTACTAAATAATAACATTTCAAGAAAGAAAAAAACATCCTTATTCCAAGAATTAAATCAAATGTTGTGTGCAAGCTGCCAAATCAGGATGTTTTGAATCATAAATGAACCAAATCATTAAGATCAGTCATTTTTGCTGTTTTCATAAGATAAGAAGCTTGTGTAAGCGCTAAAACAAAAGCTCAAGAGTTCTTTGTGAACTCGAGCTTCATTTAGTTTCAGTTTTTGTCACATTTTGTTCACATTGAGCTTAAATAAACAAACCTTTTGTCATTGAAAGACTGGAAACAGTCACGTTTTCATGTGAAATTTTACTCTTGCTTTGACACAGTGATTGTTTTTTGCCGCGTCATTACTTTCTGTTAAAGCCGCCGTAGTTGTAAGGAAAGGCTAACGTAAACTCTTGAGGTGACATAAATGGAAAGCGAGCGCACTGAGAAGTTGTGCTCAGGAAACAACAAGCCTTTCTCGAGTTTCACATCACACGTTATATCCACATTTTTTAAAAGTTTTATAGTGAATGTGATGCAGACCTGTGAACTTAAATTACCTGTTATTACCGCCCGTAATCGTTCCTCCTTTTCCAACCGTCACTCCAGGAAAGACTATTTTTATTTTTTGGTTAAATGGAGAGATTTCTACAATCAGAAAGCACGTTGACCTGTTTGCAGCTGGAAGAAACAAGAAAAAAAAGGAGGCATCTTTCCTCTAGTCTAGACATGTTTACAGGTTTGCTGAGGGACACTGTTATTATTCAGTTGGTCATTTGTGTAGATGCTACAAAAGTTGTTATTCTAAACAGAATTTGTGAGTTTAAGATAAGGACGTGGAGTGGAAGTTTCAAAAGTTGTCTGATTCCGTTTTTAAAAAAAATATTATTTTTTTCCATTTATTGGGTTGTTTGCCTAAAACTCGTTTTTATAGAAGGAAACTGAGTTAGAGGAGCTCTTCTGGAGGTCACCTTGAGTGCCAGTGATCTCTGATATCTGTGTAGACTGAATAAATCCACGTATTTTAAAGAGGATGGTTTCAGTTTTCTGTCTTAGGCAGCTTTTGTCTTTCTCCCTGCTCACTCGACGCCTGCCTGCCTGGCTCCCTGGGCTGAGGCTCTCAGAGCCTATTCTGGGCGAGGCGAGCCCACCACCTACACATCCTGCAGGGGTGGAGAGAGGCATGTGGTCCTCCCAGTAACCCAGGCTCGCTGACTGCCACTCCTCTGTTAGCTGTAGGCCTCCGCAGAGCCTCACATGCACACAGGGAGAGTCGAAAAACAAGCCAGTTTCTGAGCTTCTCTCCTGTTTTCTCTGAGTTTGAGATGGCAAGTGACGAGATTCAATCATTTCTTTAAAATTAAAGGCCAAGCGAGCGTTGTCCTCAAAGGACGGCGAGTGGGCCCGCAGAAGACGTTTATTCACAGGGATTCACAGATGTTTGTAGACCCACATTTAGAGCTAAAGCAGCAATTTAAAAATGACATTTTTTGTACATTTTATTACTGTAATAACAAGTTTGAGAACAGAGTTTGCAAAGTGCTTTGGCAGGCGAGCTCAGAGGGCAAATTAGAATAGAAAAAACAACTAAAGTTAAGAAAAAGTTGTTTTTTTTTAAATAAAAACTACAAAACAAGAACTTAAAATGTCTGTAATAAATAACAATAAAAGATTAAAATAACAGTAAAATTAAAAAGACAGTAAACTGACAGTAAAATAACAACGTCACTTAAACAGCCCTGTAAAAATGTGTTATAACACTTACACAGTTGTGTGCACAATTCCTGTTTTCCCAGTTTTTAAAGCTATATCCATGTGATTTATAGCTTTCAGACGGAGAAAACAAACCACTGTTGTGTGTATATATGTGTATACACAAGAAAGCAAAGGGCATGACAGGATTGTAATTGTTGACAGGATTGTAATTGCAATAAATAATGCAATGCAATAAGTACTTTGTTGCAACGTATATATTTCTTGTACCTTCTCAGTGCAGATATTGTATGCTGGATGGGCAGGTTGTAGCAACCTACCTGTGATGTGTCTGATTTATTAGTATGCTAGACCATATCCAGGTATGATCACCAACATGTGCACCGTGTTTTCTCCACACTCATTTGATCAAGTTCAAATTTCCTCCACGCACTGGAGTTAAATCTTACACGTGTTCCAGTAAAGATTTCCATCTATCTACATGTGTTGTATGAATGCTACATACAAGAGTTATCTGCTCGTGCATTGGTCTGTAGATTCAAGTCTCCACTTTGGAGCAGGAGAAGGACTCACCGGAGGATCAGAGGCTGAAAACAGCCAACATTTCAGTGTGATGTCTCCCTGAATTTTAATTGTAAACCACACAGGGATCGAATATAGAGAAGCCAGGATTGGGTTGATGCAGTGCTATCAACTAAAACCAATAATAATGTTCATTCAAGCAAAATATGGCACAGAAGCTCAAGGATATTTGGAAAAAAAACACTAAATGAGCTGCCTACGCACCCGCATCTGCTGTTAATTATGATTTTACCTTGTTTTTTGATTGTGTTTTGGATGTTTAGTAAGTAAATTTCAGTTGTAGGTTTTAGTAGTTTTACTGGACTACTGTTGTTCATAATTATTATTTCACTTCATTTCTGCCCTTTTCTTTGGTTTTAACGTTTACTTCTTTATTTGAGACACTTGGATCGACGTAGGTTAGTTAAAGCAGGGCAAAGCGAAAGCTGTTTGTGGTTTCTGGCGGAAAAGTGGAGGCAGATTTCACCTATCCACGCACCTGTGGACTCCTGATAAACAGGAACCCTGCACATGCCAAGGATAACAAGTGCAGTCCAAATATAATTCCTGTGCATTGTTCTTAGAAATGTGTCTCCATGTCGGCTCACAGCAGCTAATTCAGATGAGCAATGGAGCCTCCAGTGAAAACAGTAAAAACTGCATATTTATTTTTACATTTCTTTTTTTCATCTTCACATTCTTCAGCTGTGAAGATTCAAGTGAAAAACTTGACTTCCGTTTTTTGTCTCCAAGGTCAAAAGTCCTCATGCTCTCTTTTCAGTTTTAGTGTCTGCTCATTGAGAGAAATTCACATGTTCCTGCTTTGTTGAGATTGACTGCTGATGATCTTAACAAAGCACTGAGTTAGTGTCATGTGAGCGCATCATTTTTTCCCCCTTTCTGTTTTCTCCTTAAAGGGCAAATTGGTGTTTCTCACCATTTGGCACTCAGCAGGAGGATTTCAGTCAGAACGTGACTGATTTGACATTTCTACATCTGAAGCATTTCAACGACTCGATCTTAGAGAACTACCACAATCTGTTATTGTTATCTTATGGAAGATTAAGATTAAGGAAGATTGTTTCCTGGTACGGAAGTCTAAAATTGCCAAAAGTAAAAATAAATGGGGGGATTGTATTTCAGTGGTTATTTACAGTTTTCAACAACAATTGGAGAATGCTTTTAAAAAATTAAACAAACAAATAAAGCAGAAAAAACACAAATTATTGACTGTAAAATTGCAGGGTGTAGCTTTAGCTTATTATACCCACACATTTTACAGAGTATAATCTAAATGGTGGCACTTTTATAACTAAATTTCACCAGAAACAAAAAAGAAAGAAAATATTAATTTGTATTAATGCCTCTGTTTATATATTATTTTTCACTATTTGTTTTTCTATTGTTTTTTATTTATTTCTTTTTATTTATGTCTTTTTAATTTTGACAGTGTCAGTCCTCCGTACAACTGAACCAATTAGTAATAATATGTAAATAATACAGTATAAAAATCATCACAAATAACATATTTAATTGCTGATATTTATTTATTATTATTTGGATCAATGCCTCAATCGTTATTAGTTTTGCAATATTTATGTGGCACCTTCAATTTGGAGGTGGGGGGGTGGATTTGGCACTTTTGGCCCTCCACACATTCATCTTCCCACTATATTAATAGGTTATAATAACTGTTCATCCAATCGTGGTATTTTTTTTTTTTTTCAGATCAATATCTCATGTGTGACTGTTTGTTAGCTTAGCTTAGTGCCTGAGTGACCTTTGGCCTTCTGTTTGTCGTCTCTTAGGTATGGCAGCGGTGTTGCCGAGAACCCTGGGTGAGCTGCAGCTCTACAGGATCCTGCAGCGGGCAAACTTGCTCTACTACTACGAGGCCTTCATCCAGCAGGGCGGTGACGACGTGCAGCAGCTCTGCGAGGCCGGCGAGGAGGAGTTCTTGGAGATCATGGCCCTCGTCGGCATGGCCAGCAAGCCGCTGCACGTGCGCCGCCTGCAGAAGGCACTGCGAGACTGGGTCACCAACCCCGCCATCTTTAACCAGCCCCTCACCTCGCTGCCCGTGTGCAGCATCCCCGTGTACAAACTGCCCGAGGGCTCACCCACGCTGCTCAGCGCTCAGGACCGCGCCAGTACCGCCAGCGTCAAGATGCCCAAAGCCATCGCCGCCGCCTGCTCTGACCCGGGGAAGCTGGACGTGGCAAGGGACAAAGTGTCGGCCGGATCACCACTGCAGGGCAGCAGCGAGGTGAGGTTCTGGTCGGGCCACAGCAATGATAGCGAGCACAGCCTGTCTCCGTCAGACCTCGGCTCCCCATCTTCGCCCAGAGAGGCTTTAGAAGCTCTGGACGCAGCCGCTGTCCAGTCGGTCATGGAGTGTGTGGACAGAATGGCGCCTGGCCTCCCAAAGGCGGACCTGGCTGAGGTAAAAGAGCAGCTGAAGAACAACAAGAAGCTAGGAAAGATGATCGGACACATCTTTGAAATGAGCGATGATGATCCGCGAAGGGAGGAGGAGATCCGGAAGTACAGCGCCATCTATGGACGCTTTGACTCCAAGAGGAGGGACGGCAAGCACCTGACGCTTCACGAAGTGGGTGAATGCATATTTTTCTGGTTAATGTTGTCCTGTGGGGGTCTTCCTGTGTAACCTGATTTATCTGTACATGTGTGTCCCACAGCTGACGGTGAACGAAGCGGCGGCACAGCTCTGCATGAGGGACATGGCTCTGTTGACACGCCGCGACGAGCTGTTCGGACTCGCCCGGCAGATTTCCAGGGAGGTCACCTACAAATACACCTACCGCACCAGCAAGTAAGAGCCCCTTTTCCTTACTGAAGCCGACTTCAGATTTAAGTTGTTTGGTTTTAAAGCTAAAATGAGCCGACAGTGTCTGGACTACACATGTGACCATCTGTCTAAGCCCATCATGAATCACGTGTTCACATTTCTTAGCGTTTGTGATGCTTTCATTTTTAAAAAGCTTTCCCCAGGTAAATTGTCAGCTCAGCGAATTCTCGGCATAAAAACTGGATGTCAGTGGTTGCAATGGAACTGACATGTGTGCATTATGACTTTTCTCTGCAGGTCTCGCTGTGGAGACCGAGACGAGCCGTCACCTAAAAGAATTAAAACAGAGGTATGGTCAGATTTTTTTCAATTTGCGTCTTGATTTCAACATTTGTCAAATATTTTTGGGCTTTACTGAGATGTCTCTATTTCCTTTAAACTATCAAGAGACTGTCCTAACTCTGGAGTGTTCCTCCAAGCTAAAAAAGCTTCTCAGACTCTCCATGGTGTTCATTAGTTTTCCTTGTTCGATTTTAAAATTTACTGATATCCAAAAATCACTATCTGACATGATTTTAATATTTAAAAGGTGCTTCATACTGTAATTTAAACACCCTAAAATATTACAGAAGAACCAGAAAGAACCTCAGCTATCACATAATCCAATATTAGTAGCACTTGGCGACTGTGGGGAGGAAGAACCACCCTTTAACAGGAAGAGGCAATGAGAAATTCAGGAAAGATCTATTTTTTTTGTTGGAATAAAAGGTTTTAACTTGTTTTGTCCTAACTGATTGCAACCTGAATAGCTTCTGAACAGTTTCTGGACCCCTCAGGGGTTGTCTTCTACCAAACAGTCATTTTAAAATGAGAAAGTAATCCCTACGAAATGTTTCCTATTCATTAAATTCACCAGTTTATTTGAAAACATGATGACCGGAACTGCCTTGCTGGCTAATTTTCAGTATTTACAATGTGTGAAATGTAAAGATGTGGCCAGCTGGAGCTCCTCTGCAAGACTTTTTCAGGAACATTAAGGGCGAATCAGCATCACCATTGAATAGAGTACAAAGGACTCTCAGTGCTCCTCTCCTGACACAGTTGACTGAGAGAGTTGTCTTTGAATAGCTCCTCTCAGCGTGTAGACCTCTGATCGAAAACATGTGGCGGACGCACACTCGGCTGGGACCTCGGAGCTGCAGATAAGCCGACACCTGCTCACAAAAACTACTCTGAGCTCTTAAAGATGGGGGAATTTCTGCAGAAATCCACAGTGAGAAAAAATTCCCCCGAGTCTGTTAATAAACAAATCAAAGGAATTTGTATTGTGTAAGCTTTGATAAACCCAATAACCAAAATAAGTAGCAAGAAATAGCAGCAATACTAGTTCTTCTTTTAAATAAATAAGCTTTATTAGTGTGTTATTAATTAGTTTTTAAATTGTAACGTGAAAGAAAATAGTTGCAATTATTTATATGTTGACAAAATAAGTTCAAACTAATTAATAACAGAGTAAAACGCTTCTTAGCGACTTTATTCATTTTAATAAAATCTGCCTCCAGAAATGATATTTCTTATTTTAATTGTTTAATTGTTCTTTTCTATTAAAATGTTCTCTATATTGCCTGGAGTTTTCATTAATATTATCATTTTTAAAACCAGAACAAGCCTTGAACAGCGTCAGTGTATTTTGTGCAAATTTAACCTCTAAAAATTCTTATAAATTTGTCTTTGACCTGCTGCTCTGTTGCTCTGCTGTATACAGTTTCATGTGCTCAGTGAAGGGTGAAACATAAAACTAACCGTTAAATGTTATTTAAAAAATATCAGCCACAAATTGGATGTCAGTTCAAAAAAACACTTTCGTGCTTTGAAAATATTCCCCTAAGGTAGCTTTGCATGAATCACAGTTTAAAATAATCCATCTTTATATCATACTGAGCCTCGTTGATTTAGCTCCTCCCCCTTCAAGCCAACTTTCTTTTGATTGGCTACCACTCCCAAACAGAAGATTTAAAAAGCAGGTGGGTGGAGCATATAAGGAATTCCCTCTTACTGACATCATAAAAACCCATGAGTAGAAAAAACTGTTTGTGTGTTTGGAGCAGCTTTTAAAGAGTTCGGCTCATGGGGATTACCTGCACATACACTGACCTCATTATACTTTACCTGTGTGACTGACACTTCACCAAGATGTTAGCTGTCAGTTGCAGGGTTGAGATTTGTAGTTTCATACTAAAACACCATATTTTCTTGACTACTGAGAGAAACTCAATTTCTTCTTGGCTCTGAGAACCAACCAGAACCTTCAAATGAATCTTAAAGAAACAATAAAATGGAAACCCAAAACATGTATACGTGTTTGTCTGTCACACCAACAGGAGAACTTCTTCGACATCCAGGAGGCGCTGCAGGCCATCCACATGCGACAGGAGATGCTGAGGGAGCAACTGGCGTGCGCCAAGTCGAAAGGAGAGGAAACCGTTGGACGAAATCTGCAGGTAGCCATAACAAACACTTGCCATCTCAATTCCAGAGAAGCAGCTGTTATTTTGAAGCCTAAAGAGTTTATAAAAAAGTGGCTAAATCTACTGCAGTGGTGATCATTCAAAAAGGCTGTTTCCTAAGAGCAGACGTCAGCACTTTGTATTTCTTTTCCTCATCTGGATGTCTTTTGAGGTTGATCGCCCAGAGTTGTCTTATTGGAACGACTGTCGTTCCTCACCATGTCGCCAGATGTTTGAGGCAGTCCTAGTTAGACTCTTCACTGGTTTCCACGCCGCTGCTGCTGCTGTTCATAATTAGAGCCGGAGTGTAGGAGGACAGCTTTATGATCACTCATTAGCCAGAAAACATTTCAGCGCCTGCTCCCTATGTGAACACATGTGGCCTAACGTATATGTACTCCAGCTGATCACTCAGTGTTTGTTACACCCGTCACGCTGATGTGATTTCCACAAACAGCATTCAGGAGAAGAAGAGATTTCACGGTTGTGTTCGCACGGCAGGCCTCTCTGAACTGCTGCTTGTCTCTCCGTGCATGGACGTGTCCTGCAGTAATTTAAAGTGACAGAGATGTGCCGACTGACAGCAACCACGCTGCGCTGTTGTTTGTCAGACTTCACTTCGCTGAAGCTCATTTAAGGAGGTCATTTTCCTGCTTTCAAGCTCTTTCCCCGGGTTGGTTTAACGCACCCAAGAGGCAGATGCAGGGGGCAAAAGTTCACCCTCAGTCAGGTCACTCGGATTTAGGTCAAACCTCAAAGCAGTTCAGATATATCGCACATGCCGTTTACCTTACAGGTCTGAACCCTCACACGGGTGGATGACAGGATTAAAAAAGGATCTAGAAATCTTCATCGTGCTTCATAGTCATCCTCTAGGTATTATCTATTATAAATGAAGCAAAAAAAACCTCAGAAAGCGTTTTCTCTCTTTTCTACTTAACCTGCATGTTAAATAAGTACAATATCAGAAACTAGAAGGTAATAACTTTGAAATTAAGACACTGCATTTATCAAAAAGAATAAAATTCAGCAAAAATCGGTGGATTTTAAAGGATTTATTCATATGTATCAATTAATCTGTGTATGAAGGTAAAACTGGTTTAACCTCAGATGCTTCTTCGTGCTCTCACAGCTTGTTTAGCAATTATATGCAGAGGTGTAGCTAAAGAGGGGGAGCTGGGGTGGCCTTGGTGCCCACCTATAATTATACCAGAGCAACCATGTGTGGAAGTTACAGCGATTGTAGGTGTTGATTCTCTTTTTAAGGAAAATCTGTGTTGTCCTCCTTACAAAATATTACAAATGTCAAGTCACATAATAATATGCAATGAAAGCAAATTTGAAACAACAACAAAAAAAAAGTTTTTTAAGTTGAGAAGAATAAATGAGTTCGTTTTGCCTGTCGTTCGCGACTCCCTATGTGTGAGATGTTTTCTTAACTTCTACCACTCAGTAAACTAAAACACTGGGTTAGCTCGCCGTTAAATCTCATGCTTCAGGCGAGCCGCTATATTGTTAGAGGGCAGCGATGTCTCCTGATGCACATTTATGAAGGCAGTAAGTTTATCCACGACTAAATAGTTTTAACTGGTTTGTTTTTTATTTCCCACGGAGCCTCCCCACCTCCACCGACTGGTTTTTGTGCCTGGAGAAAATCCTGGAAACGCCCGTGTGTGTGACCATGACCTTTTCCCCAACGGTCTGAGTGTCACTGTATTTACTTGAGTCATTATTTCTGTAGTTGGTATTAGCAATAACTGAAGGTTAAATTTATAGTGAAAAATTCCTGCCATTATGCGTTAACTCCTACTTTAATGAAGATTTAAACTTAAACTGATACTTTGATTATATTTTAAAATGTAAAAAGGCTAATTATGTTTAATTATGAAAGGTCTAAAATTTAAGAATGAGGCCCAAATCTATTGGATTTAACACTGTTTCTTTTTTGTTTTAGAGATTACTTGTAATCCTAATCCAACAGTTACAAGTAATTTGCACTTAAAATGTCCTTTATTTCTTAAAGGTGCATTGAATTCCTCTTTTGTTTATTTTATAACATTGGAACAAAGTCCACATTGTGGTTGGTACTTGATTAAAAGTTTCTTTGAAGATTTTTAAACCAAGAACTGGATTTAAATTTTTTTGTTCTCACGTTCAAGGTCGTCTTTACGTGCACCTCTGGACCGTACTAGTTTGTATTTTTACCTGTTAAAGACCAGTAAAGCTCAGAATCCACTTTTTTATCTACCTATAATGTCTCAGCAGATCCATTTATCACAGTCTTACTGAGAGTCCACAGATGAAAGTCACATCTTCATATGAAAGCTTGTATTTTCTAACATCTAGCACAGGGGTCTCCAACTTCAATCCTCGATTGCTACTGTCCTGCAGCTTTTAGATGCATCCTTGTTCCAACACACCTGAATCACATGAATAGCTTGTTACCAGGCCTTTGCCAAACTTGATGGCATGCTGAAGAGGTAATTCCACCATCTGATTCAACTGTGTTGGAGTAAGGACAGTAGTAGAACAGTAGCTCTCGAGGACTGGAGTTGGAGACCCCTGATCGAGAGACTGCAGAAGATATTTTTACCCACAGTTCATATCTGACTGCTCTTTGTTTGTGTCCACCAGATGCAATTGGAGCGTCTGCTGGCGAGGCAGATGGAGATCCTGCAGGATGCCGCTGTCCAGGAACGACTCCAGGCTCTGGACTGGAGGATCCCCCCCGCCGCCTTAAAGTACCTCAACAATGCACAGAACACCAACGGAAACGCAGCCGTTGACGCCAGCAGAGACAGCCAAGGTAGGGCGGCCGTTAACAGAGGCGTGTTTCACCCCCACTGTTAGATATGTACTATTACAAAAACATAAGGAATGAATTCAAATGTGACATGGAAATGAGGCTACATTTTAAAAAGGGATGAAGATAAAAACCACCCACGGCCCTCATGAAATCCCGCCGTCTTTGATGCTTATCAGCGGAAACCTGAACTTATCAAAACATTTCTGGTCGCAACAGGCACACCTCCTCAGTAAGAGGTCATACTTGTCAGTACAGCCGATAACAACACAATTAAAATTACACAACAAAGGAATTTAAAAAGGTGGAGTCTTTTAAAATTTTTATGATGCCTCGCTTTGGTTTGTGCAAGGAGAAAATACTTTTGACTCCAAACCAGTCAATCCAACGTTTAAGGTGCGATCATAAAGTTAAAGGACTCTGGCATTTAAATGTTTCTGTGAAGTTTACCAAACATTTCTCTTGAAGCATATTATTATCTAGTAATAAATCTCCCAGGACGTGCGAAAGACGATCCTGACTGAATAATGAGGTTAGATGCAACTCTGAAAGCAAACTGAAACTCAGGAATATTAAAAAAAAGAGCCCCAAACCGCTTCCAGTAAACCATAAATCTGTTTTTCTGTCACATATTAGCGGAAGAAAAGCTTTTTTTATGCAAAACTGCCCATGACGGCTTCAGCAAAAGCATAAATCTCCACTCTGTTGCAGTATTTTTAGCACCTTTTGCTAGTTGTTGTTGGTCTTAATCACAGTTGGAAGCAAAAGGAGTAAATCTCAGAGTAAGTAACTTTGACCTGATTGTTTTTACCCCTTGCCATTCACTGGAAATGTTCTTTTTTTTTTTAAATCTATGGCTGCATCCACTAAAAGAAGATCCAGCCAAAAACAAACCTTTAATATAAAAACACCCAGAACTGATTTCCAGTAAATTAAAAACTCTATATTTGTTTGGCTTTTTCAAGTATTTTTAGTATCTTTTGTTGGTTGTGGCTGGCTCACTGGTGCCCCCTGTGTCTAATCAAGAGAAAACACCTAGTGTTTTTTTTCCTTGCTTTTTTCCTTTGTAGCTTCCTTGGTAGTTTATATGTTTAGTGTATGATAATCTCCAATAAATGGAGACTATGCTGGGCATTTTTTCTGTCTATGAGCTAAAAAATATAATTTAATAATATACTAATAGTTTAATAACATGTTAAGTCACTCACATCTGTTTTCAGCAAAACATAAACCTCATATTTGTGTGGCGTGTTCGAGTCTTTTTAGATTCCTGCGCGATTGTTATAGTTGGCTCAATGTTGCCCCCTGTGTCCAGTTAAAAGAAAGCACCCAGCACGTCTTTCCTTGGTAATTTTTATATTTTCGTTTTGAAACATAACTGAACAAAAGTTGCCTGGCTAATTTTCAGATTTTTAAAACTGATAACAGTGTAGTGATTTAATATGTGATATTCAGGTTTTTGCTCTTATCGACTTTGCATGGATCAGCTGTTGTGTTTGTTGCAATCCAAGCACATGCTTACCCTAAGTTGCACCGGACCTCTGGTGGACAAACTGTGCAAAATCAACACTCAAAAAAATGGTTTAAGTGGGTTTCTGTCGTCTCGTCTTTTTATATTTTTAAAGTTTCTGGTCACATCACCAAATATATAATATAAATCAGTCCGTTTTTTTTGTTAAACATCTCAGGAGTTGAACCCGGCCGCTCTCAGTCATATGGCATGTGGTCATCCGCTCAACGCACTGAGCTAAACTGGCGCCCAGTCAGTTTTTTGTGATTAATGAGCAGAGATCAAAAAGCTTGAGTCTAGAAAAACATATCCCTTTTTTGGCTTGTCTAAGCATTATTAGCATCTTTTCTTGTTTTTGTTTTGTTTTAGTGACTCACTGCTGCCCCTTGTGTCCAGTCAAGAGAAAACACCCAGCTGGGGTTTTGTTTTTGAGCCAAATCTTTGCTCTTTGTTGGTCTTTAAGCTGAATAGAGGCCGACATTCTTGGAGTGCACCAAGTAATTTGCAGACATGCTTCATGTCATAAATGTCACAGGATGCGTGGATGGAAACAACACCTATAGGTGCTGATTTTCCACACCCGGCCGCCGTGGCAGCTGTCACCTTTTATTTTGTATTTTTTCTTCATCTCCATTTGCTCCCACTCCGATTTCTCAAACAGAGAGGTGGTGGGGGGGGGGGGGGGGGGGGGGGGGTGCATCATTATTCAGGATCTTACTTCTCCTCCGGGCCTCATCTCATTTTTATCCTTTTCCTCCCTCACCCACTCCCGACAGCTCATTATATCGCTGTTCCCACAAATCCCACAATGCACCTGTAATTATCACGCCCACACCTGTTTACCTCCAGCCAGTTGCCTGGAGGGGGGCGTCTCTATCTCTCTCTCGCTGTTTACTTCTCTCTCTCTCTCCTCCCCCTCTTCTTCTCTGCTCTCCTTTCTTATTTTCTTCTTCTTCCCCCCTTCTGTCATTTTTCTTCTCCTGCAGGTTTCCTTTTTATTCTCTCGTTCTCTGCCCCTTTATGTTTTATTCCACTGGGATAAAACCCTGAAATTTAACAACAAACTGCTCAGTAGAAGCACCTCTTCTTTTGCATTTTTTAAAATGAAAAACAATAAGAAATGTTGAGTGTTAATGCTGGGAATTTTAAACAGCGTGGATGCTGAGATAGTTTTTAAAAAGTTGGCTTTCAATAAAACAGTTGATTTATCTGTAGAGGCTTAAGGATTAAATCATGGGGTACATGCAGCGTCCATCCTGGCTTTCCATCATTTGAGATTTGACTGCAGCTCTTTTAATTTCATCATCTTCCTACACAATAATTTAATGGCACCCAGCTCCTTAAATTTCCATAAGAGCAATAGAGACTTGTATGGCCAATAAGGCAAGTCTGTTTCACCTAATTTGAAAAGAAGAAAGAAAATAACTGCAGCTTCTGACCGTTTGAGCTAAAACATCTGGATATTTTTAGATATTTTGCAGATTTTCTGGAAGGTTAGATGAAACATGGCATCCTTGCAAAGTCAGGCTAAAAGCAACACTTGGAGCAGCTGCTGGTCTGCGAAATATACTTTTTCTAGCAGAGCTAAAATAACCAAAACTAGGAAGTCTGTATGTCATGTCATGTTATAATAGCAGACCTCATTATAAGGGTATAATTAACCTCAGTCTACTGCATATTTATTTGGTAATCAAACAGTGATGTTATATTAATCAATTAGTTAATTTTAGTAAATGACTTTGTTAGAGTCACTGCATTACACTGTTTGTACAAACTCAGCATTGTACAAATAGTGTATAAAGTACATTTGGTTGCTTAACAAAGCTTTTATTGTGAAACATTTTCGGAAACATGCATTCATTTTCTTAACAGCTTATTTAATTTGGGGTCTCATGATCAGGGGGTACAGCCGTCACAGGCCGAGAGGCGGACATCCTCAACATGCTGAAGAAATAAATGTCAGACTTACTTTTTTTTAAGAAACATGACAAAAAGAGAGAGAAATGACACATACAGAGAAGTGAGGAAGACAATCAGACAGGCAGAGATGGAGATTTATGATGATGAACATTTAATGATCCTGTCAGGTAGCTTACAGTTTACTCTAATGTACTGTGATTACATCAAACACCACTGTTTATAATGTCTCTGGATAAACTATTTAAACCTGAATATGTTAGTTGTAACAGCAAATGTATTATTTTACACACTATGTGTGACACCGCCTTAAAAATGAAAGTGAAAAGCTGCAGTGTCACTGTCCTCTAAGTTTATGCAGTGCCTTTTTTATACAGTCATCGGAGATTACACAGACAGTGTAAACACTTCATATGAAGTCCAGCTGAACAGGCTCAGACAGAAGTAAATCTTTACGACGCCTCGCTTACCTTCTTCTTATTAAAGCTCGTCTACCCTCCAAAGAAAAGAAAAGGACCTTTATATCTATTTCAGCTTAATTGAATAATTTTATCCCAAAAACAGAACTCTATCTCCTTTTTTGGAAAAAGTGCATGGAAACTTTAGAAAGCAGGAAATATATGAAAGGCCATATCTTTTAGTACAGCACATGTTGTGTGATTGAAAGCTGCACTATTAGCAAATAGCTACAAAAATGACAAAGTCATCTGGCTCTAATGTCACATTTCTTTGTATTGTGTGTAAAATTCATACCTTATACATGATAAAATATCAGCAAAACAATCCCAAGACAGGAGGCTAATGTGCATATAAACAACTAAATAACAGCTGCATTGGGCACGAGCAGTCGAATGTGGTGGAAAATACTGTCACAGCTTCCCCTCATCCACCCTTTTCTCCTCCGTCTTTGTTTCTTTTTTGTCTCTCAGGGGGAATAAAAGGCAAACATGAGGGATCAGCAGCTTAACACACACACAAACACACTCATTTTGTTGCCACTGGGAATATTGAACATGTAAAACAAAGCTGGTGTTACATCAAACATCTGGGCTGATGTTGACTTCTATCCCAGTGGATTTACTTTAGCTTAATCTCAGAGATAGTAGGTGAAATTTTCATTTTGTACTGGGCTGTTGCTTACTGAATATTTTTTATGTCACTATTGGTTGTTATTCCCTGAAATTCCTGGTGAAAATAGTGGCGAAGAGGGCAGTTATAAAAAACTGTTTAAGGTACTTTAAAGGTTCTTTAGCTCACTTTTCTTTGAGAAACTGATTGGGAAAGCTAACTGTTTTTGCCTTTATTTTTTACTTTTTCCAGATGAACGACCAATAAACTTGCGGGTGGTAAGTCAGAACATGCAGGAAGGCGACCTCCCACTGGGCAAGCAGCTAGCCAATGAACTGAAGCGCCATCACAACCACATCAACAGCAACAACAGCAACACAGATGAGACCAAAACACCAGCAATAGGTTAGTGATGGCGACTAACCTGAAATGATATTCATACAAAAAATGTAATGATTTTTCAAATGAGCAGGAAGTTAAAAGGCTGTGCCTTACTCAAAGACACTTTGGACAAGATTTAAGCTCATGGAAGGATACATACAACAAAAGTGTTTTACAGTAACCGCTCTGCAGGACTTGTTTGTTATTATGAAGCTCTTTGCTGATGACATTCTCCTTTTTCCTTCAGAAAATGGAACGTCACAGCGGGCGTCCACGAACGCAGAGAAGAAGACCATCAAGTCAGAGCCTGAAGACTCCACATAGTGCCTCCCGCCTCACCATTCGACACCCCCCCCCCCCCCCCCCCCCCACTTCATTCTACTCACACTTGACAGTATGCAGTTACTATCCATCAATAGATACTAAGCAAGCACAGACACAGTAGAGCCTTAACAACCAATGTTGCCTCATGAATAGCATTTATTTTTCTTTGATTTAGTATGTTTGTTTCTTTGTTTTCAAAGGTATCTGCCAAAGCACCTAAAGAGCATTTTGAGAAGTTCTTCAGTGCTCTCTGGTCTTTGTCTGTTGATTAGTTGTACACATTAGATGTACCTGTAATTTAAGAGTAATCTGTTGCAGACATTTGTGTCCTCTTTACCTCTGCCTTGGTGTTGGTTTTCCTGCTTTTTTTGGACAGCCAGAGTGCAGGCTGTGATGCTGGGGCTGAATCTTAACTCACGCGTAGATTCAAAGATGGGGGAAAAAGCTAATTTCTGGAAAACTTTTGCCATGGTGCTGTAAGTTTAGCTTCTTGATAACACTTTATATTTCCCAAATCTGAAAGAGAATGTTATCAGATTTGGCATTTATTTATTAAATATTTAACAACCATGTTTTTGAAAACTTTCTATAGTCTAAATGAATTGGAAAAGACATTCGTGGTCCCCAGAGGACGAATCTCAGGCCTTGTTCAGGCTGCTAGCTCAAATCTGTTCAGAATTTGGAAAATAAAAACTCATGAAATTTGATTATTCCAAACAGGGCCACACCCCATTTGGAGGTTCCTTAAAATGAGGGATTTAAGTAGACTTTCAAAAGCTAATTTTGGGCTAATCTCACCTCATTGTTGTTAACGCTTTATAAAAGTAATATTTAAAGGCGATCACATCTGTGCCAAAACTCAGGATAAATAGCTAAATATTTTATGTGTCGTGTCTGAGTATTTTATTCAGTATATGTAGGAATCGGAATTTCAGTGAGTCAGTCAGTTACCTACTTTGGTCAATATCTCTGGACTAGCATCAAATTTTGACATTCATACTCCCCAGAAGATGAATAAGGGGGCACATCTACACAGCTAGTTAATTTTTTTGACATTTGCAGTTTAGTTTTTAGAAAGTCTGACTAGCAACAAGAGAAGAAAAAAAAGAAGAAACACCACGCTTCTATTCAGCCGGCAGATCTATGTTCCTGCCCTCACCTATGTTCTGGTGAGGGCCAAAGGAGCTCAATCAATTGGGGGGAGCTCAGAGTAGCGAAAAGAGCGAATTGAGCTGGTTCATTTGACCTGGATAGCTCTTGGACTTCTAGGTAAAGTGTTTTAGGCACATCCTCCTGGAATGAAGCCCTGGGTTAGACCCAGGTCATGCTGAAGAGATTTTATCTCTTGACATTTGCAGTCTGAATAAAGTCAAAAAAAGCTCTATAACAAGGAGATAAAGTAGCACAAATTTTGAGACAAACGTTTTTGTTGTTCATGACATAAATTACACTTAGCTCCTTCCCATCACGTTCAGCTGCTTTTGTATTTAGTGCTTTTTAGCAAGATGGTGGCTTAATGTCACTGTGACCACTTTAGTTGCTAATACTAGCATTTAGCTCAAAGCAACACACATACAGGGTGTCTCTAAATCAGTGTAATACTAAACAGAAGCTAACAAGACATCCATAAACCTTCTAAAGTCTAAAAATGACCAAACATGAAAACATAACTTTTTTTTATTGTAACATATGTTAAAGTAGCATTTTAAGATAAAAGTGATAAAGGTAGATTTTTTTTCATGACTTTAGAAGCAAAGCTTAACTTTTTAGAATAACAAGAAGTTGTTTTTTTTTTTAAATGTATTTATTTTTTTTATTTTAGCTGCGTTTAGCTTGTGTCATCTTTTGAGCCTCCGTCACTCTCCCAATCCTAACGTAGGTGTCTGCATACTGTAACTTGAAACAAAGGTGTAAGTACTGTAGGGAGACTGAGTTAAGATACAGCCCCTGTAGCAGTTCCTATTTGTTTATTGTGTTTTTCATTTTTTTATCGTTCACTTCAAATTGGGAAACTGGCGAGGTGGGATTAATCCTCCCTGCCTCGCTCTTGTCTTGTGTATATTTATGGGATGGGAGGTAATTTAAAAAGAGGATGTACAAGAGCTGTTGTGGAGTAGCACCAGGGGACCTCTGTCATCCGTCTTGGCAGAATGGCTGGGCTGGCATGCCAGAGGCCGAGCTAATTGGTTCATTTCACTTTGTAATTTAGCAAAACACTGCTGTTGAACCAAAACCACGCATCTGCAAACAGGGAGTATTTCAGGAATAAAAAGATGCCTGTGAGGTTTTTTAGAACAGATCCAACAAGCTCCCAGCAGCCCCATGGGTTAAGGAAAAATTTTCTGAAGACAGAATTAAAATCTTGCAGGTTTTGTTTTTTTATTTTAATTTCAACAGCAGCTGGGGGGGGGAGGAAAACTCCTGTTTGCTGCTGCTGTGCGTGGAGCAGCAGCCTGGGTCTGTAAATAGTACCGTGATAACAAATAGTGCTAGCCTAATCTCTCAAACCAGGGTTTTTCCTTTGTCGAGTGTAACTCTGCTGTAGATTTTGGTGTCAATACAATGTTTATGTATGTAGAGCAAAAACATTTAAAAACAAAGAAAAAGAAATCTTTTAAGTGTCACTGAGGAAAAAAAATACAACCACGTGAACCTGTCTGGTATATAAAAAACATGCTTTACATGATGATAATGTTGTTAGCCTTAGCTCTTAACAGTGTTTAATCCACCTGTGATGGCCATCGGTGCATATTTCAAATGTGTTTTTGCTGTTTAGAGGTAGATACATAACAATTAAGTGTTCGCTGTGTTTTTACGTGTTCGCCACATTGTGTAAATATGTCTGTTTGGTCCGAGATGATGATGATGATGACGTCCAGACAGTTTTTGGTCAGACTCTTACCCTGCCCCCCTCTACAGATAGTTTTAGTCTCACTCGGCGTAACGACAGGCCAATGCAATATTTATGTAAGTAATAAGTCTATTTGCATTTATATGGATTCATCTTTTTTGTGCTCAGTAACTGTATGTCTGTCATCAGGGTGGGAAATGTTTGTGTTGTCTCGCTTTTAGTGCACAGAGCACCATGTTTGTATTTAAAGACATCATTCTCCTTTCACAAAAACTCCATGAGGTGGTTTTGTTTTAACTAGCAAAGACTTGGGCTTGTAAAAAAAAAAATTATATATATATATATACATATATATATCGCTTGGGAATTTTTTGTTTTATTTTGTTTTTTCCCAGCCCGATCGGCTCAAACACTGGCCTGGTTGGCGTGACTGTCGCATGTCTGAGCTGCCGTCTCACTGATCACCCTTCTCCTCACTGTTTATTGTAAAGTGATAGATTAGGCTTCACCTAGTTATGCACCTGTTTTTTAAACACTAATATATTTTATTTGTTATACAGCACATAAACATTAAACTTTATTTTTTTGAACTCTATTGTGTGGCGAGTTCTGTGATCAATGTCGTCCAAATCCGGTTTGAACCTGATCGTGAAAGGTATGCCTGCATCTGTGGGATGGTCCTGGGACTTCACTATTATAACTGATCGTCTGCCCATTTGCCAGAGACTTGCTGAATTCCCTTGAAAAAAAAAACTGATGTTGGCCCAAAACTTGAGCTTATTGTCAGCCATAATACTCAAAGTATATCACAATGCCTCCATTACTTGTTGCGCCTGAAATACTGCTGACCTTTAAAATTAAATAAAATTTTTACTATTATTTTTGAAAGGTTCTTATTGTTTATTGCAATGTTTGAAAATAGTTGAAAAGGTTCTAAAATTAGTTCAAGGTAACAGCTTCCATGTGGTGCGTTGAAGCGATATCAACTGTTGTTAAAAAAGGGCAAGGCTGCAATTTCATGCAATACCACTCAGAACCACAAGGCAGTGCGATGAGTCACGGGGTCAGCACCAGAGCAACTCACTTTGGTTCTTTCATTTAAATAAAAACATAAAAGAACAAGAACAACAAAAAAAATAGTAGAGATGAATGCTGCCACTTTTATATCCTTCACCAGCCCACTTAAAAACCCCAAAATCCCATGGGCCCCACCAAATCTTCACCACCCAACAGGGAGTCCCGGCCTACACTTTTGGAATCACTGCGCTAAGATACTGTTTATCCAAAAATTAATTTAAGCTTGGGTACTATAGTGCAGTCGAGTTTGAGTTTTTAACACTTTCATTACCAAATCGTATCACTTGGTTTGATATTTTTAGTTCCAAAAGTGGATCAGAATTCAGTTCAGGGAGCACAGTGACCTGTTTGGCCGGTCCATAACAAGAAACTCATTAAGAACACATCCTTATTTATAACCGCAGACCCTCTTTAGTAAATGTGGAGTAGCTGAAAAGAAATATTAAAAGTTTAAAGGAGCACACATCTGAAACACTCAGTAGTGGCAAAATGCTGGCCCCTGGTGGTGAAAGGTTAGTAGGGTAATGATAAACAGTACCTTTAACCTGCATTCTTTCCAATGGCCAGCAGGGGGCGACTCCTCTGTAAGTCTGATTGCATAGAAGTCTATGATGAAAAAAACACTGCTTTTCTCTTAATCTGTGACCTCAGTAAATGCTTTCCTCATGAGTTTATGGTAAACATTGTCCTAATCAGAGGAAACTGAACCGCCCTCTTGCCCAAATATGGTCGCCTCTGAGTGAAACTGAAACTCCTGGTAATTAAAAAGAAGCATACTTAAAAAAATAAGCCCTCTTAAGAAACTTTGGCATGTTCACGCACACACCAAAAACAGCATTTTGAGCCATTGCTTAAGGCAGAATAAGAAGGTATGTGACTAATGAGGCAGAAAGCTCTTTGTGGTCCTCCAATAACAGGTTGTAGTCATAGTAACAAACCTAACATTTAGTGATAACAATGTTTAGTGTGATTACATATTAGCTTCCCGCTGCAGGGCGGAGCTCCGAAAGCTACTCGAGAACTCGAGCCGTGAGGAGCGCTCGTCCTCCAGGTGCCACCGAGACACCTCTAAAGAATTCTCTTGTTCTCCTCCTTCTTCTTCTTCTTGTGTTTGTTTTCTTCTTCAACTTCTTTTTATTTATTTTGGTTAACAGAGATGAATCCCTGCGCCGACCATTTGCATCAGCGTCACATCAACACATTGTGAAACCGGCCGATGACTCACTCTGACGCAGGTCCTTTTCGCATACCTCCCATCATCCTCTCCCTCTCTCCTCCCCCTCTGTCTCTCCACGCGCACGCACACAGACACACACACACGTGGACAGATTTTCTCAGGAGAATAACTCAGCTCATGAACACCCACGCCGTTTTGCTGCTCACAGTGGCAGCCCTGCTCAAACAACCACCCCTCCCCTCCCTGTCCTTCCACCTCCTCCTCCAGTGCAAGTCACTGCTCATGATGATGATGATGATGTGTTGCCGCGGCAACGGCAGGAGGTGGGCGGCTCCACGGGCGGTGGGCGGAAGCCAGCCGCTAAGCGGCGTGGGAGGGATCTGCCGAGTGCACCCATCACCCTCATTTTGAAAGGAGCAGGAATCCGACTGCTTTTGAGGTGTGGGTGTTGGTGAATTATCGCCTCTCCTCCCTGCAGCTTCGTTAGGGATGTTTGTCTCCCCTCCTTCCTCGCTTCCTTCCTTCCCTTCCTCTCTTTTCTTCCTTTGTCTTCTGGTTTTAATGCCACATGCAGAGAAAACGCAGCTTAAACTTTGAGGGCTGCTTTGAGTTGGCAAGTTTTCATGAGTCCTGGAGTTGCTTTTTTAAATTTTTATGCAATATAGCAGAGAAAGAAAGAGACACGAAGCCAGGCTTTAAAATAAGTTGTTTGTAGTTTTTAAATGACTAGATGAAGTGAAGAAAAGCAAAGCAGGACTGTCTCCAGTCTTTCTTGCTTCCCCTCCCCTTTAATGCAATTTCCCAGCCGTCAGGGTCACACTAGAGTCAATGTAAACACATCAGTATGTAACTTTTACCAAGAGTGAACGTTTGACTCGGTTTGATCATGAACATGGAAAAGATACACATGAATAAGCTGGTCTGAAAATCAGGTAAATACAGCCTCAATGTGAACAGCAACATATGACATAAGACATGTTTAGACATTATTTATCTCATAAAACAAACAAAAATGCAGAAACTGTGTGAAAAACTAAGTGCACCCCATGATTCAGCAGCTTGTAGAAGTACCTTTCACAGCAGTAACTTTACACTTGATCAGTGTGGAGGAGTTTTAGCCCGCTCTTCTTTAGGACATTGCTTCAGGTCATTGAAGTTCATGCACAGCTCTCTTAAATCCACACCACAGCATTTCAGTCAGGTTCAGGTCTGGACTCAGTGACTGCAAGGTGCCCAAATCAAACTAATCAAACTAGCAAAACATCTGCTTTATAGAGGTACTATGGGTTTTCACAGGACTGTTAGTGTATTTTGGCTCAGTTTCTGTTAAATAAATAATGACACAGTGTACTATGTCATGTGCTGTTGCTCATTTGAGGTTGTATTTATCTCATTTTAAGTCCCGCTAAGGAGTATTTTCATGATGTCCTGCGTTGGTACAATCTTGTAACTTAAAGAGAGTGTGCCTTATTTCGCACGAGTTTTTTTTAATGTTTTAAGAGAAATAAAATAGGAGACTATAAGAAGCTGTTGTAACACAAACAAGCATATTACAAGCAGATTGTACCATTAAAAGACTGAAGTTCTTTATATTCTTTGGTTTTACAGTAAGTAGGAGGTCATCAGCGAGCTTGTATGTTCAAACCTCTTAGCTTAGAACGAATCCTCTGTCAGAAATGTGCACATGGTCTGGGACATGTTGGGGCACATTTAATCCCACTGATTTTATTTTTAGAAGCTCACGATTGTGCAAGGGCTGCAAAAGTATGTGGACACCAAAAGATGTCTTATATAGTCCAAATGAACAGCAGTAAAACAGCAGGTATTCATCTGCCGCTACTTGCTGACAAACCTCCTCAGCCACAGTCAGATCATCTACTTTAGCTCAAATCTGCATAAAAAGGTTTTTTTTTTAACGTAAAAATGTTGATTCCTGTCAAGTAAAAACCCTCTGCGTGCAATTGGTCGGAAGTCCCCTTTCCTTCTGATGACATGGAAATCAGATTTTAAGGCCAAATTCATGAATGTTTCATGTTCAAGTGCACTGGAGGCTTTATTAGTCAGCTCTAATGTGTTTGTTTTATCCTCTTTTGGCTCTCCGGGTGGGTGGAGTTTAGCAAGATAGAGTCAGATAAAAAAAAAATGTAAAAAAAAAAGTTTGAGAAAAGTAAAGCAAACACTTTCCGGTGAGTAATCTGCGGTGTAGGTCATTATTTAGTGATGGGCGTCGAGCTCCACCCACGCAGGCCGCAAAGGAGGTCAAAACGAGCATTAAAATGCTGCCTGACTCAGGAGGAACAGGCTGATAATCTGTAATCTGGTACACTGAGCTCTGCAGATTGAATTAGACCTGAGTGTGACACTGTTTGGGAAATTTCTGATGTGTTTTTCTGTGTTTTTTCTGCAGAGTGTGCATGTGGTTCCCAGATTTCTATCAATCTGTCACTTCATGAATGGAAAGAGGCTCCTACACGCCTGTAAGATAGTCTCACATCACTTTCTAACCGGGAGATGGCGCTGTAGATGTTTTTTTCCAAGGACACACACACACACACACACACACACACACACACACACACACACACACACACACACACACACACACACACACAAGGCGACAGTCTGCAGAGAAAGCCCTGAATGTGTGCAACACCAAATTGAACCACAAGGTGGCAGAGCAGCACAACGCATCAGTGACAGTCCTGCACAGGGCTGCTTTAAGCCTCTTTTTTCCTCACCACTGTGCAGAGACCTGATGCTTTAATATTTATTTAATCACTTTTATATCTCAGGTCTCTTCCAGGGTGTGTTTCCTTATTTTTGTTTATTTGTTTTTATTGTTTTAAAGTTCTACTTGTATCCCTGTAATGTTTTATAGTTGCATTTTATGATATTTTTTATAGAAGTCTAGTTTTCATTTTTATTTATTACAGGTTACAGGCATGGACAACTGGTGGAGAGTGTGACTGTAACTCAGCTGAATGAATAGGAAGCTTAAAAAAAGGGAGAAGCAGAATATTTTAACATAAACTCAGTAACATTTGCTTCACTCGTTTTCAGTCCGGTCCAGAATGTTTTGTTTCTGTGTTTGTTTGTTTGTTGGTTAAGCCATTTAACACTGAACCAAAAACACACACACAGTTTGACAGCTTAAAATGCTATTTTTTGCACCAATGAGGTGATTCCCAAAGAAATATTAATCTGAGAACTTGTTTTATGTCTGCATAGTGTGTAGTGTGTTCTTAAAAAATTTGAGGAAAATGGAGAAGTGGGGCACAAAAGCAGAGGTATCAGGCGTAGCATAGCCCGGACCTCAACATTATTGAAGCAGTGTGGGATCATGTTGACAGAGAACAGAACAAAAGGCAGAAACATCCAAAGAAGAGCTTTGAATGTCCTTCAAGAAGCCTGGAGAACTACTCCTACTTAAAGACATGGCAAGAAAGCTGCCTAAGAGAGTTCAGACTGTACTGAAGAATAAAGATGGTCACACCAAATATTGACTTTCAAACTCATTACTTGTACAATCTCTGATTTTGCCTTATATACTGTATTTACATGTATGTTTGCACATGCTTCAATAAATCACTTCCTATTTTCCTACCAAAGTATAAAGAAATGAGGGGTGACTCAAGATTTCTGCACAGCAGTGTGAGTTATATAGCTGTGCAAACTTGTTTATTTGAATCATCTGCACATGATTTCTGCAGGCCAAGCATGAAGACTCATGCACATGAGTCAGTCAGGAAATATTAGGCTTAAACTATTTCAATATAGTGATGTTTATGATATTACTTCACTTATATTGTGTTTATTATTAAATTCTTGTATATGTGTTATGTGATTTCCAGCATTCGTGTGGCACAAATAATAACATTTCTACAACTAAGAGTGCAAAATGTGCATTTAACTTAAAATGAATGCAGACTACGTACTTGTGACTCATCCGATAATTAGTTTTTTTCTACTTAACTAAAACTGGATTCCATTGTATGATAAAACATATACTTTCTGTCTCCCCAAAAGTTATGTCTGTGCTACAGCAGCCACAAACAAAGCCTACATGAAAAAGAAGCCTACGTGGATAAAGAAGAGTGGGCCAGTAAAAAATAAAAATAACATGAACAAATAGGTCTAAAATGTATCATGCTTAACATAAAGCAGTTCAAATAAATAGAAAACGTGTAGTAAAACAATAAAATAGGAAATTAATTGAATAAACAATAATAAATGTAAATAAAATACAATGAAATGCTTTGTAAAAACGTGACGTAATACAATATAGTGGCCCTTTATAGTAAAAGAGCTAAAAGGATTAACTATAATAGATTAAAAACAGCCATTAAATGTAGTAAATTCAAAAATATGATTGTTTTCGTTATTTATTGTGTTTATAAAGACAAAAATATCGAAACTGTGCCTAAAAACATACAAAAATGGGCAAATACTTATAAATAACATAAACTTATTCGCTAATTACGGGAAGTGATGGAGATAACGGGACCAAAACACGATTCACAACCGTGGGCGGGACTGTTAGGACTTCTCACCAATTAGGTGCGCCCATGGGTCAAGTCCGTCCAATCACAGCTCACGCGGTGGATAAGGTTGGTTGTATCCCGCTGGGGAGCTTTTTTCCGCTGTTGAGTCAGTGGGAGAACCGTTACACGACCGATAAAGCGGCGCTCTCACCGGGAACCGACCTCTACGATCCCTCCACGCGGTTCTATAGTAACTCCACTGCACAGTTCGTCTGTACCACAGGGCTGAAATGTTACATCTTCGGTCTACAGTAACGCTCAAGGAGTTATTCCAGACTCAGCTGAAGCGGCCGCTCACACGTAGGGTCGGCGTTAAAGCAGCACCTGCTCCCGCCGCCTGCTTCAGCACCCTGAGTCCTGATGGACGGTCACCGGGTAGAGGGCGGTTTTCTGGCTGGAGAGCCCCTCAGCACTTGGCCAGGAAGCACGCATTGAGAGGCTTTTGCTCCAATGACTCCACCGGCAAGGACTCTTCAACAGAGAAGTGAGTAACGTTAACAGTAGGACGAACTCAATAGAAAAAAAGGAGCATTTTTAATGGGGCGGTAAACAATCATGACATCAAGGTGCCTTTACCTTGAGGCTTCTCATTTAAAAAAATAAACCAGTTTTACTTACAGAAAGTACGCGGAATTTAAGAAATGCGTCTAATTTCTCGTTGTATTTAAAAATTAATCACTTTATGTATAACACTTGCACAAAAAGGGACGTTATTTGAATTTAGGTTTTTTACAACGTAGTTTGGTGCGAAGGGTCTAACGCGCATCACGCGAAGTGGCTAGCTGCTAGCTCGGATGCTCATTTAGCTCAGCCTGCTAAAGGCTGGCAAGGAGGGTTGAGTTTGCCGGGGAACTGTGCAGGTCAGGGGCTGTAGATGAGGGGGATTATGGGTGCAAGTGACCGGTGATGGTGCGCCCACCTACAGGCTCAGGCCAGTGGAGAGCTCCGGTAGGTAGCGATGGAGGTAAATCCAGCAGCCATTATCGGACAAGTTTAATATATCTAAGATGACTTAGTAGTTCCAGTATGAACCTTAAGGATGTTTTGTGGCATTAACTTGCTCTAAGCGGGTGGCGATTAGTCAGAATGTACTCAATGGAAACTGGTGGAAAGGAAGTAAATTTGAGACGTGTCCGAGAATGGAAGCACATGCAGTGGGGCAAGCCTGATATCGTGACCAGCTGCTGGAGGCTGATGCCTTCATCCATCCAGACTCAGGAAGGCATCAGCCTCCAGCTGCTGGAGGCTGATGCCTTCATCCATCCAGACTCAGGAAGGCATCAGCCTCCAGCTGCTGGAGGCTGATGCCTTCATCCATCCAGACTCAGGAAGGCATCAGCCGGCACCAGGTTACCCAGCCGGGTCAGTTTAAACGAAAAATTAAGGACAACTGAAGCTGGTTAATGTTTGAATCTCCACTCCACACCGAGCATCAGCTCCATGCATATTGAAGGTCACCCACTATTGCTTCCATAAGAGTGCAGCTACTGACCTGAATTAATACACTTATATCATTAATTATAAAGCACAGTGTATGCCACATGATGAGAGGCAAAGTAAAGCAAGTCTAAAGTATAGAGGCTTGTTTCTGCCTCTGGGGGGGGGAGAAAAAAAACTATATATATATATACATAAACAAACTGCTGGGTAGAGCCAAGCCACAACTTCCAGGTATTTCAGAGTAAGTAAAAAGATAGAGATACTAACCTGAAATTGTCCCTTATGGATGCCAAAAAATGTTTATTCAGTGGCTGAAACAAAGTTTTATTTTAAATGCCTCTAACTACCGACATAAATACAAAATAAGTAGAATAAATCATAAATCAGTATAAATCATAAATAACATTAATAATAACAATAAATTAATCTGTTACGTTACTAATAGCAAAAAAAATAGCACAATGAATCAAAATAAAATAAAGATAAAATAATGAAAACATAGACACAAGTTAAAATCAGTTTTTGCCATGTTAAATGTTTAACACATATATAGTTGTGGACATGTTCTAGGGTGGAACGATCGTACAGCATACATCTTTAATAACTTTAGAAAACGAGAATTTTGTGCACAAGTTTGTATTTATTTGGGATTTTCTCTAATCCACACAGGGTTAAAAGTATACATACAGGCTCAAATATATACATACACTCCCACTAAATGTTTCTTAGCATGTTGCACCTTGATTGGGTGGTAGCCATCAACAAGCTCCTGGTATAATTGTGGCTGATATTTGACCAGTCTTCTTGGCATTTCATTAACGTTGGTTGGTTTCTTGGCACAGACTTCTTGTAAGATCCGGAATCAAATGTGAAATGCTGCTCCTCACACACAAGGTCTTGAATATTTAGGCCTTGTCTTATCTTAGAGACCTCATAGTATCATATCACCACAGTAGAGCACTTTTCTCACAGACTGCAGATTTACTTGTGGTTCCTAGAGTATTTAAAAGTAAAGTTGGAGGCAGAGCCTTCTGCTTTCAGGCCCCTCTTTCTGTGGAACCAGCTTCCAGTCTGAGGAGCTCTTTCTTTTCCTTTTGTTTCCTTTCCTTTTCCTGAATGTCTCTTTCTCCGAAAGTGTGTCTTTGTCCCGTCTTCATCCCCTGACTCCCATCTGGTCATGCTGGTTCTGCTGGAGGTCCTTCCTGTTAAAAGGGAGTTTTTCCTTCCCACTGTTGCCAAAGGCAAGGGGTTATCTAGTTTTTGTGGTTTCTCTCTATTATTATAGGGTCTTTACCTTACAATATAAAAGCTTATTAAGATGACTGTTGTTGTGATTTGGCGCTATATGAAAAAAATTCAATAGATTTATTATGGATGTCAGTTTTTATTTCTGTTATGAGACCAAACAGGTGAGCGTCCCGTAATTTCTATAATGATGCTGAAATGGACAGAAAAATGTCAAAGTAAAATACAGAATTAAAAAAAAAAAGTATGTGTGCCAGTTGGAAAAAAAACAACAATCTTCCAAATATAGAAATAAAAAAAATGAATAAGTCCTAATTAGTTGTATCAAAAATAGTATAAATTAGAATTAAATAAATTAAATTCTGGATGATTTTTGAAGTGTATTGTGTTTTTTTGTTTATTTACGTAACTGGTTCCTCCACAGATATACACTGTCATGAATCATCTTTCTTTAAAATCATGAAATTCAGCTATACTAAAAGTTAGCTTACTGTCCATCAAATACATAAGTAAATAAATAGAAAAAACATAAAAGAAAATACAGACTAAAAAAAAAAAAATAGAAAAATCTTGGAGATAAAAAGCAGTACAGAGATGAGGTGCTGTGTTTTCATGTAGCAGCATATTAATTGAATTTTGTGTAATTTTAATTAGGGCTGCTCGATTATGGCAAAAATGATAATCACGATTATTTTCACTGAAATTGAGATCGCGATTATTTGACGATATTTATTTAACCCTTTAAGACCTACTATAGAACCAAGTCCGCCAGAGCTTATATTATTTTTTTACATGTTGTAGTGCCATTTGTTGGAGTATTTCAAGTTGCTATACAACTGTTATAGCCCATATTTTAATAATATGTATGCATTAAGTCCATAGTAACTACATTAATTGCAAAAAAGTGCAATAAACTACAAAAAAATTGAAAATCATTTTTGTTTTTTTACATATATTTCTACTTGGAGAAATTTAAGAGGTTTATCCCTCAAAACTTTAAATACAAAAAAAGTTGCAAAAAATAGTTTACAACAACAGGAAATTTATTTTGAGTGTCTTCATAGTTTTATTTTGGAGATACACCAATTTTTATATACTGCAGGAAAAACAAAAAAAACAATCCTATGATGCAAATTTGCAAAGAAAACAGCATCAAAATAAACTATTTCCAGCTGTGCAATTCGAGTTCTAAGCATCCCAGCAACTATTCAGAAAAGTCAAACATGACCAGTATAGGTTTTTAAGGCCTACAAATAAAAAAAAAACTACATTTCAGCGAAAATGACGTCACTTCCGGTTTCGGCCAGGAAATGGCGGACATGCACAGTTCGCGCTGACGTCTGTTTCACTGTGGGAAGTGTTACGAACAGCTGGTCGGATCGGCAAAGCGTGTTTCTGGAATATTATGTTTTGTTCATGCAAGCGCTTTTTATGCAATTTTTGCAAAGCTTTATGTGGAAGGAAACCGTGACCGAGGACAAGCTGATGGCATAAGATGTAAGTACAACTCCTCCGGTTTCATGCAAAACAAATTATTGCGCTAGCTTACACGGTTCAGGTTCTACAGGGATTTAAAAATAGTTACACAAAACGGAGCGTGCTGCTCTGACCGGCTTTAAAGGGTTAACAATGACTTTAAAAAAATAATATAAAATAGTGTGCAACACCACTGAAGTTTTTTTTTTTTTTACTTCTCTTTTCAACCAACAGCAGTCACTCTCCTCTCCAAATAACTTCTGCTTAGCTTTCAGAGCTTCCCTTGGGTCCTCTTAATCAGCGGTCTCCAACCTTTTTTGCACCACGGACCGGTTTATGCCCGACAATGTTTTCACGGACCGGTGTTGTGCCAAAAAGTGATTGTCTGCCAAAAACTGATTTCCGGTATTTGCCAAAAACTGATTGCTCGTATTTAAACTGCTATAAGTAACTTGTTGGGCTATAATATGTGAAACATATGTCAAATGCATCCCTCATGGATGACATAAAGTCATCTTGAGCCACAAACAACATTCGTGTAACAAGGTAGAAGCCGCAATCAGTTTTTGGCAGTGACTTTTATATAACCTTTATTTATCCAGTTTAAAAAAATCTCATTAACATTAAAAATGTCTTTTGTAAGAGTAAGTTGGCCAAGAGGACAGCAGAAATGGCAGCAAATATTACAATATTTCTGTAAAAATATTTTAAGTGGGGATAAAGGACCGGATTGGTTATAATGTAAGTACAATAGCAGAGAGTTGTAAAGATACTTGAAAAACAGATATTGTTTTAATTCTCTATATAACCCCTTTGTAAACCCTGTTCACCGAAGTCTATTTACGAACATACGTAAAGATATTACACATAAAAAATACACAGAAACATTGGAAATCAGTTTTTGGCAGACAATCACTTTTTGGCACAACACCGGCCTTTAAGGTGTCGCGGATAAACGAGGGAGGGGCTAATAATCGGCTCAGTCATTTTTAATGATCGTTGAAAGCCCAGATCGTAATCGTGATTAAAATTCGATTAATTGAGCAGCCCTAATTTTAATTTACATTTGCTCTCTTTTGGACCTCCGTACAAATACAGTGAATGAAAATATGAGTGTCAGAATTTTGAGTATAAATTAACTCTACCATCAGGAGAGGGGGCTGCAGGACAGCCACAGTGGAGGGTTTATAATTTCATTATTTTTAGAAGCAACTCATTAAGAAAATATATAAAGATACACATAGTTGCTGAAGATCCAGCATGATAACCAGCTGGCCGATCATTTCTTCCCCTCGGAGCAGCTCTGACACCAGCCTGTCTCCTTAGAGAGCTTCCATAATCATAAAATGCCTCATTGCCCCTGCAGGACAGAGTTGCCCCACTTGTTTCTGTTCACAGACAATTTGCTGAAGCTACCGGCGGCGTTCAGGCCGTCGCTCTGCTCAGCTGACTGGTTGTCAGCACTAGCGTGCCTCCCCTGGAGGTTAATCCAAGTCTGAGCCAAGCTTTGCTTGTTCTGTGAAGATCACTGTGTGAATTTTATCTGCAGCGTGAATCTTGGTGAGCAAGCAGGTTCATCGTCTTCCTGAAAAACTCAATGCTTTTGAGGAACTCAGTGACTTTTCTCTATTAGGCAGCTTAAAGGAGCTTTGTTTATGTGTCAGGGATCGTATATAGACAGCACATTTAGCTTCCAGGTGATTTTCATCTGCAGTTCCTGGACAGCTACACACAATATTAAATATCCTGTATAATATAAAACCTTATAAAAGAGAGTAATATAAGAAGATATGCAAAGAAAGTCTAAAAATCCTCCAGCAATACTCCCACAAAACACATTGTAAAACCTTCACATAGCCACACTCATCAGTTTATTTCCATAATAGGGATTGATTATTGGGTTAGTTTTTCAGCATTTCAGGGTTCTTGTGGGTCATTAAATAGCAGTCTCCAACATCCAGCAAACCATAAAAATGTAAAGATCTGTAGTTTAATCTGTAATATCTGTTGTTTTGTTGCTGATCAGGCAGTTTGATTAAGGACTCAGTTTGGCTTTTTACCTGCAAAGTTTTTGATTGTGACTACAGTCTGTCTCGTTTGTGACTCTGCCCCTCTGTAGGCCTAAACTACAACATCGCCAGCTTTTTCTTCAATTCTAGAATGTTTTTATTCACATTCTGAACTAAAATACTGCAGGTGGGAGTCACCAGACACCCCACATGATATGCGATATTTAACTTTTTGTGATATGCTGACTACTGCAGAAACACACACTGTGATTTATCACTGTTTTGCTCTCCAAATTATGTCCTCAAATTAACCTCAGTCAGTATCTGTTTTATACAGTAAGATAAAGTTATCTCACTTCTAAATGAAATTACTGGCAAACTGTTTCTGACAAAATGGCAATGAACTGATAAATCATGGAAAATCACATATCTGTTGCTGTCTTACATTTTAGCCCTCCAATAACCAGAATACAACCAGTCGAGTTGTGCTCATTCACAAAGACTGGTCCAGATGAATGGCAACGGCATCTGCCGGCATTTAAAAACTAGACGGCAATTATTTGCGCTCTCTCTGAGAGTGATTGAAATAGTCCAAGTCAGACTGCAGCTGTTTGCAGAAAGGTTGCACAGGTCTCCTGTTAGAAGGCAATCACCCTCAAGAAAAACCTTAATACATCCAGGAAGCAAGCTTTTTTTTTTTCTTCTTTTTTGTAGATGTAAACAGGTTGCTGTCCTATGTTTAGCTTGCAACATGAAATATTCGTGCACGCATTCACTCTGATGGATGCATCTGGGGCGACTCAGTGTCTCACCTGAGGATACTTCGACATGCAGACCACCTTCTTACACGACCACCCCACAGCTGTTTATTAAGACATAACAGTATTACATATTTATTAGTCAGGGTTTCTTCAGTCAGGTTGTTGGATTGTTTTGTTAGAGTTCAACACATAAGATGTACATCCTGGTGTTTGTTGCTTTCAAACACTGAAGTCTGAAAAGAAAAGACAGACAGGCTCAGCCTGAGCTACACGCTGACTCTGAGGGCTCTGAGGCTGTGCTTCAGCTAGTAAGGGCTCAGAGCAGTATGCGATGCAGAGGAGCTCATCCTGCCTAAATCATGTCTTCGCTTTTTAATTATTTATTTATTTTAAGTACCGTGAGCTGGCGTGCCGCCCAGCAGATGTCAGGGCCTCGAGCAGATGAGTCAGTCGCATAGATCGATTCGTGCAGCGCCACCTCTCTCTCAGCGCTTCCAGTCTAATGTCTGCCTCCGCCCTCTCCAACCCACCAGCAACAATTTGTCATGATGCCTGTGAGGCGGTGAAACCAGCGCCATCGATCAGATTAAATAAATGCAGCAGATACTGACGGCTCAATTCACACAGAGACCTCCGCCTGTCAGTGCGAACACCTCAGGCCCCGACTTCAAGGGAGTCGCACCATCTGATGGTGGGCTCAGAGGGAGACTACGATGGTGGTGTATTAGTGTTAGGGCCTGGTTGAAGAAAACAATGTAATGTGAGGGTGAAATTCAGAGGAAATATTTATATATAAAATATAAATATATTTTTTTCCTCATAATTTTGTGAGTTTCTTGCAAATTTTGGTTTGATAAATGCTCCTAATTTTTCTTGTAAAACTTAGATATAGACATGTCTTTGAATTTTTAGCCTTTTTTAGGCAGGATAGTTCAGCGAGGTGACAGGAGAGCAGGCAGAGAGCTCACCTGCTTATTCAGGTGAGCCATGGTGGTGCATAATTTTTCTGCCTTTTCCCCGCATATCTGGCAGTTTCTTTGTCATAAATTTTAATTAGATTTTTTCTCACAAATTTGCCAGTAAATTCTTGTTAATTTGCAGGGTTTTTAAAACATTTTAAAACATAATGTGGGTGAGTTGCATATGTTTAAACAGCCGCCTTAGCATTGATGAAAAAGGTTTGAAGCATTTGTGTTAGTAGTGCCAGGTAAAATACTGATCCTGTGGGGGTCTAGGCACAGAAAGGTCACGTGTGAAGGAAACGTCTCCAGATTCCTGCCTCAGTTCAGTTGGATGCCGTTTCGATGACTCTTCTGGAAGAGGCTCACTCATCTGCAGTGCAGGAGAGAGTTTTGTGGAGTGGCTGCTGCTGTTTCAGCTTCTGTTCGCGTTGACCTTTAAAAGCAAACAGAGCGAGAGGAGGGGGAGGGAGAGCGTGAGCGAGAGTACTAATGAGACCAGCAGAGGTAGATTAATGAGACCATCCAGATGTTCCAGTGTCCACCTCTAACCTGCCTGTGTTAATGATGCTCCCACAGGGGAAGTCTCTCACTCAAGAAGGGCCCTCTTACTTCACTATTATTTGGTTACAGTGTCATGTTCATTTCAAGTGTTACACGGTTAAAATCCACCAGCAGCCATTTCTGTTTCAGTTTTAGGCCAAATGTTTATTTATGTGGAAATGGCTGTTTGCTTTCGATTAGAGCTGAGACCTCTGGCTCCCAAGCCGGCTGGGCCTCATCTGTTTCAGTGGTGGGAAAAAAGTATAGTGGTAGTAGTAGTACTCAGTCATAGTAGTCATTTCAGATTATACTATTCGTTTGTATGTCTCATAGTGCATTTCAATGCTGCATGTTTTTAATGTGATTCACTGTGAAACGCTACATTTAATGTCACAGCTTCTGTTTTATTTCTTGTCCTGACAGCAGCATGATCTGAAGACGTGCTCTGTGCTGATCATATGTGTGCTCGCTGTTACTGTTTCAGTTTAATGCCACTGTTACTAATTCAGTGTTATCCCTCTTCACTCTCTCTGTCTCCCTGTTGTTGATCTTCTTGTTTTGCATTTGTAAGTATCTTTCTATTTTGTCGTTTTAGTCTCTTTTTCAAAAGTTTTTCAAAATAAAATCCAGTAGAAGTAGAGGTTTTCTACGGAAAGCCAACAACTGCTTTTACTTAGACATGACCTCACTTCCTCCCAGTGGGTGCGCTTCAGTCCCTCTCTATTCTACCTCACCCTCCATCCTTCCATCCTGTCTTCCTCCTCTTCCTCAATCACACACTCTCTGATGTGTATTCCTTCCTCACCAGCAGCCTGCATTAATGCGGTGAGAGGTGGAGCACGATGCAGCGACCCCGACATGCTAACCCAGACAGCGTGTGAACTGTTTGTAGTGTTACTGCTGCGTTCCACTGATGCTGGAAAGTCAGAGCTTCTTCCTAAGGAACTGTTAAGGAGTCCGATTTTCAAGTATGGGGCGGTATTCCTCTGAGAGGTGCAACCTAATGTATTCTATTCAAACAGACACACTTTTAAACTATATGTACTCCTCGCTGAGACTCCCTGACTTTTCACCCTGAGTGGAACTTGGCACAAAAGCTATAAATCTGACTTCAACTCGCTGCCAGTGTTTCCTCTCTTGGTTTCTGCAGCAGTGGTGCTCAGGAAAACCCCCGTTCACGTCTGTTATTTCAGTCTAAGTCACTCTGTGTTTCTCACATATTCAGGAGCTATGTATGTATGTCAGAGATGCTCCAATCCAGCCTTTTTTACTTCCCACACCCATGTAAATAATAAGCTGTACTCCTTACCCTGAGGAAAAAGACTGGGAATCATTCTTTTATATTTAAAACCACACGAGACTCGACAAAGAAACATTGGTTTTCTCCCCTTTTGAATATAGTACATCAATAAATAGAAATTATCAGGAGGAAATCCTTTTTATTTTAGTTGGAAGGACAAACTTTAGTTTCAGGAATTCAGTTCAGACTCAGTTTAATTCAGTTCCATAAGTGCAGTCATCACAAGGACGAAAGCAGCTTGAAGTAAAAAGCACTGTTGCTTAAATAAAGTCTCTGGTTTCTCCTTTACTGTGAGTGCCCCTCCTTGCACACAGAGTGGAGTAGACACTGATTGGAAGCTTTTATGCTAATGGTAATGTGACATGTTGTCTCCATCAAATGTTGCATTCGATGGAGACAAAGAGTGAGCGCAAGAAGCTGAGAGTGAAAGCTTCTGTTAATTGTCCATTTCCTCTATTAGATGTTGTAATGTTCTGATGGTTGCTGCTGCTGCATGATTCCAGAGGAAACTGCTGATGCTGAAATTATAATCTGGTACATTTCTGCTCTCATGTATCCAAACTTGGCTCCTTTTCTTTATTTCTGGTTGGCTGCTGAGAGGAGCCGCCTGCCAACTCAAGTTTGACCTTCAGACATCCTCTCCTAGCACCAAGCCACCCCCATGATGCATTGCAGGTCATCGTGAGCACCCAGAGCTTTGTACAAATCCAATTTGGTGTTGGTATGAATCATAGCAGAGAGCCTGCTGTGAACCGTTCGTCCCGTCTGCCTCCTGACACGCTACTAACCTTCCTCCCAGAGACGACTTCCTGTGGACACTCTGCTCCGAATACCAGCCAGGAAACGGTGCTAGATGCTCAGGTTTCCTTGAAGTGGACATTTTCTGTTCTGATTTCGGTCACGTGTGCGATGTTTCACACTCAGGTAGTTTTTTCTACTCGTGGCTCTCTCAGAGAGGATAACCCTTAATAAGGCCATCTGAGCACAGAATCCCACCCACCTCCTGTCCAGAACCTTATATTTGAGAGGGACAGGAAGTCAGAAGAAAGTTGTCTAAAAAGGGGAGGAGCTAAAAAAGCTTGTTTTAGACGGAGGGGGAACTGAGGGGCTGCAGTATAATTTAAAGAAGGATTATTTTGAACTATGAATCATCCAGAGCTGCTCTGGTAAAGACCAAGAATTAAAAAACATGGAGATGGACATGAGCAGAATCGGTTAACTGATGATTTTTACCTTTTACTAAAAGCTCTGTGACCAAAGTGCCAAAAAACTGACTCGTAGCCACAGCTAAGACCTTGTCCCTGGTTAGGCTTTTAAGACGCACCATATCAAATATAAAATCAGACAGTTATAATACACAAACTAATACAAATAGAAACATTAAAAAAATCTTTAATGATCATAGATTTGCTTTTGTTTAAACTATAATCTTCCATTTACATTAAAAATTTAGTAAGATAATGTTTCAAATCTGAGCCAATTAACTGTAAAGGACGACTAACCAAATGTTGTTGTTAATATTTAAGTATTTACAATAACTGTAGTTCCTCTGGTGTGGGACTAGTATTGGACCCCATCACTGTCTATTTGTCATTTATTTCTTTATTTGCTGCTTACTCAGCTCTGAAGGATAAAAATGGAGCTCTGGTGACGCTGCAGGTCTGACGTAGGGTTTTAGCTGCCACGTCGAGTGCTAACCCATCACTCTGGTTGCGTGTGTGGGGTTGTTTTTTTTGTTTGTTTTTTGGGTTTTCTTCCAGCCACTGAACACCGTCAGCATGCCGGAGGCCTTGGCTAGTCTCCCTGTCCCAGCTGCAACAGTTAAGGCCCAGTCATCACATCCCAGACTGTGCTTTTATCCAGCTGATTGCACCGACACTGCCACCTCACACAGTGTGAATGACGAGGCCTGTAAGGGTTGTCTGTCATGAAGTGTTGGTAGTTTTTGTTGTGCTGCAGTCTCCAAACTTAAAACTAGGACAGAAATTTAGCACTAAATTCTCTTCTTGGTTTGAAGCGTTTTTGGTTAAATTCTGTGTAAACTTGGTTAAATCGTTAAATCTTGGGTTTCGTTAGCTTGCATGCTGGGAGCTTTTCAAACACATTCCTGGCTGGTATTCAAGCAAGGTACAATTAACAATTCCTGTGGCCTCAAAGTAGCATATTAACCTCCTGGAAAAGTATGTTACTAAAAGTATGGAGGTATACTTTTCCACAGGTTTTAATGCTGAGGTAAGGCAAGCTGAGGCCGTGTTTTCCTTACTGTTATTACTCACTGCTTCTCCCTGCAGTGAAAAAGCGTTTTCTTCTCCCTCTGCTGCAGCCCCCCCCCTCCCCCCCTCCTCCTGTATGTCCACATTTCCACCACAGCTCCTCACTGTGGAGTTATTTTTCTCACCTTTCTGTCTCTGCCTGTTTATTTTTGCTTCCTGCAGGAGAAGAAAGGCGGGCATCCTGCCCAGCCTGGAGGATCTGCTGTTCTACACCATCGCAGAGGGCCAAGAAAAAATCCCTGCACACAAATTTACCACAGTGAGTTATCACAGCAGTGATATGTCTGAGAGTTGGATATTTATGGTGTCGGAACCTTTTGTTAAATAGAAATATTACTAGAAATAAATTACACAAGAGAAAATGGCCCCAAATCGCCCACAGGAATGGAGACAGAGTAACAGAGCAGATCTCACTTATTATTAAACTTCATTAGGGGAATAATGGAGAAGATTAAGTCATTAAACATTGTGCAGATTTGGATAGATCTTAGAAGTGAAATCAGGTGTTGGCTTAGAATCACACAAACTTTTTGAAGATATCAATGTAGTCTAAATTTCTCTTGGAGTGAAAGTACAGTGGTGTAATACCATTCTGCAGTGTTGGAAACCAGTTTAAAACCAGCTTGAAACAGGAACTTCGGGGTGGTTTTATACAACAGTTCCTCCCCTGGATAAATGACCTATAAAAACTACTAACTAGATGTTGTGGTTATCGTCTTCGCTGCAGCCCATCCAGCTGCGGCAGATGGCCACTCCTCGCTTAGCCCGGTTCTGCTGGAGGTTTCTTCCGTTTAAAATTCAGTTTTTCTTTCCCACTCATTGTTCGTAGGGAGTCATGATTGTTAGGGTTTTCTCTGTATTATTGTAAGGCCTTTACAATATGAAGCGCCCTGAGGCAGCTGTTGTTGTGATTTGGTGCTATATAAATACAACTGAATTGAATCAGTTATGAAGGTGAAAAGAAGATGGGAAATCCACACAATGTTTACAAATGGATAAATAATGCTGTGGTGACTTAACTGAAAAAAGACTTTCATAAAATGTACGACAAAAAGCATTTACAGCATAGCAGCTAAATAAATGCATGTCACACATAAATTACTGACTTGTTGGCAGTGATTCAGCCCTGTAGCTTTCTGAATTATGAGCTCCTCCTGCCAGGCTCTGGAGGAATCACAGCTCGCAGCTTTATTGATTTTGTTGTCAGGCTGTCTTAATCCTGGTGTCTCTCTCCTCTCCTCGCACAGGCTCTTAAGGCCACAGGTCTTCGCACGGGAGACCCCCGGCTGAAAGAATGTATGGAGATGCTGAAGGTGACCTTGAAGACAACCTCAGATGGAGCGCTGGACCGACACCTCTTCAAAAAGTATGCCTGTCTTTAATTTACTGAGCAACGATGGATTGATATGCTCGAGCAGGAGTTTTCTGCACTCTCATTTAACAAACTGCAGCCTAATTGGCTCCGTAAAATTTAATAAAAGATCCAGATGTGCAGTTTGAGTCAAAAGCCAGATGTTGGATTTTAATGTTATGTATAAGAAGACAGAACCTTGCATTATTGAGACTATATGGATATTCTTTATATATATTTATAGATTTTGTGTATCCCGTGTTTAATACCCTGCCTGCTGTCCCACCTTTATGACCAGCATCAATGTTTCATCACAAGAATTATTAAAGCTGGTTAGAGTCCTCTGCTTGTCCCTGCAGCAGAACAGGGTCACCGCTTGCCGTTAATCATTCATCATCCCTCGCTTTGCACGTCAGCAACCTCATCTTCAGGTTTTCATCACCCAGAAAAATCTGCTCAGGGAAACTGGTAGACTTCAATAACTGGAAATCAAATTGATAATTAGGAGATTCATAGGTGAAGATTTGGAGTAGATTTGGCGCAATCTGATTGTGTTTCAGTGTTTGGAGGTTTAATTTTGACACTGGCTGCTTATTCTGAAAGGGGGAAGAAAAACAAGGTGTTTTTAGTTTCCACTTTGCATAAAAAACTTAACAATGTTCCTTGTAATCTAACTCAGAATGATGGTGCACTTGAAAAGTCCACAAGTTTACCTCCTGCCTCCTTTTCCACATGACTTTACTTTGACCCGAGGACTGAGGAACAGGAAAAACGGCAGTGCTCAGAGAATACAACTGCACTCGATCACGGCCGATATGTTCTGTGATGGTGGATGTTGCTGACTTGGGTCTGCAGGGGGCCATCACACGACCTTCAAATTCATGTTTATTTGGTAATCAGAACATTTTTAGCCACCCAAACCGGTTGTTGAAACACAGCTGGAGAGGAAAGAAAGATATGTGGAGTAAAATGACATCCCCACCTCCACCCACCCCCTTGTGTCATTGGATCACTGCTGTGTGACCCCCACCACCCTCCCGGAGGAAACGACAGTGAGACAGAACTGGGTGGCAGCTTGGTGAGATCAGGCATATGATGGCTCACCGGGGAGCAAAAAATCCTCACTGAACAGACCCCGAGCCGGCGCTCCTGGCTGGCGTCCATCACTTCCGCGCCCTGGGCTTATTTATAGAACCTCTCAGAGGGAAGCACGTGAGCGGGCGGTGGAGTGTAGCGTGTGTTTTCTCTGCAGGGATTAGACCGCTCGGATGCAGTAAGATAGCCAAGCTGTAAATCTCTCTGCTAACGGAGAGCTTCTATCTCACCGCCTTGTTACGTGGAGCTGTGTTTACTACGAGGTCTGCATCCATAATTGCTCGGATAAAAAGGCCCAGGACAAAATCTATAAGTGGTAAAAAAAAGCCAGACCATGCTGCTTTAGGGGTGATCTAGAGTACAGAACATGTTGGGAAAAGGAGTACCTATTTTCTTTTATTGTGTAATTTTAATTCCATGCTGCGAGGGAACAAGTGGGGATCTTTTCCTAAAACTACAGCAGCCACAGCGAAAGGTCAACAGAGTCGGCCGAGTCGAGCTGAGGATACAGCTCTCCCAGAACGCTTACTGGAAAATTTTAGCCTGGAAATAGAAGCTTTGAACCAGAAAAGCAAATATAGTCAGGCCCGTCTGTACACCAGCACCACAGTCGGTCTTTGAAATGCACACTTTCAGCTTTAACTCAAGGGATTTAATAAAAGTATTTTATTAACTCTTTTTTTATAAATTAGACTTTTTCTTTTTTTACACAATTCTTTTTTTTTTTTACAATTTTTAGATCCTCAAAAGTACTTGGACAATTGACTGACAAGCCCGTCAGCCTTTTATAAGGTTTATAAAAAGATGCAAACCACTGGTTACACTCAAAAAAAGCAAGGCCAGATTAGACTTTACCAGAGAATATCTGAAAGAGACTCCACAGATCTGGAAACAAATGTTTTAGAGAGATGAAACCAAAATGAGCTTGAACCAAAGAAACTGCTCCTGGTCTGAAGCATATCTGTCAAACATGGTGGAGGTAGTGTTATGGTTATGGGCATGTATGGCTCCCAGTAGAACCAGACCACTGGTGTTTATTGATGATATGCCTGCTGACAGAAGCAGCAGGATGAATTGTGACGCATACACGGCTATACTCTCTACTCAGACTCCTCAAGTTTAGGTGTTATTAAGAGGAAACGAGCTGAGCGAGGGAGCGCAGACTCACTGTATTTAGTCTTATCTAGTGTTCAAAAATCAGAACATTCCCTAATTATATCTAATGTTATATTTAGTAATGCGTGACCTTAACCCTAGAACACTATCGCTGGGTGATTTACACCCGAGAAAATACATTTATATGATTTCACTCTCCTGCAGCTGTTTGCGTGTCGAGGAGCCTGTGCCATCACCAGGGAAGTCTCAAATGTCCCAGGAATGGGTGGACCAAAGACCAGCTTTCCAGAGTCATTATTTTGTTTTAGGAGTCTTATTTTTCATTTTGTTAGACATGGCACAGTTTAAAGTAAAAGAAGACCACTCTAATTTGTCATGTGTTGTCATATTTTGATATATTTGATTACCTTTCATTGGTTATATTATATCGGGTAAAAATCACCCGGCATTAGTGATCGTGTTACTATTTATAGCGATAGTGTTCTAGGGTTAAAAGCTTTATAATAATAATAATGGATTGGATTTATATAGCGCTTTTCAAGGCACCCAAAGCGCTTTACAATACCACTATTCATTCACTCTCACATTCACACACTGGTGGAGGCAGCTACAGTTGTAGCCACAGCTGCCCTGGGGCAGACTGACAGAAGCCAGGCTGCCATATCGCGCCATCGGCCCCTCTGGCCAACACCAGTAGGCGGTAGGGTAAAGTGTCTTGCCCAAAGACACAACGACCAGGACAGAGAGCCCGGGGATCGAACCGGCAACCTTCCGGTTACAGATGCAATTCCCAGCCCCCTGAGCCACGGTCGCTTTGTGTCCATTAACTAGCTCCATACTTGTCATTAAAGTCTCAGAGGATTTGAAGCAGTCATAAAGGTCAATAAGGACATTCTGTACTCCTCAGCCTAAATATTTCTCTTTCCTGCCTCAGATGTGTCCAGAGCAACATCGTTTTGCTCACCCAGGCCTTCAGGAAGAAGTTTGTTATTCCAGACTTCCAGTCCTTCTCTGCTCACATCGACGAGCTGTACGAAAACGCCAAAAAAATGTCTGGAGGGCAGGTCAGTGAGAGCAGAGCTGAGTAGAACTGTATCTAACCGTTCCTTATAGACCAGTTTTAACATTGTGAGTCATTTGTCTGTTTGTCGAATACTTTGTGACATTAAATAACAGCCAGGACAAGATGGTTGGGAGTGAGGAATAGGTCAGATTAAACCTCATTGTTTCTTCACCCTGTAGGTGGCAGACTATATTCCCCAGCTGGCACGCTTCAGCCCAGACCTGTGGGCCGTCGCCCTGTGCACAGTCGACGGACAGAGGTATTCTGACTACGTGTAGAAGAACCTACAGAGGATGGTTTCTTCACCAGAAGCTTTGTAGTAAATTTATTTTTCACAAGTGGCTGTCAGATATGAGAAAATGGGGATGTGGTAAAAGCCAGACTTATCATTACGTAGATTTAGAGAGATTTTCTATTTCCTCTGACTCTGAAAAACTACTAACATACACCTTAAGAGTTTGAAGGTATAAGTGTATAAGTGATACACTTGTGTCTTTCACAGGCACACTGTCGGCGACACCAAAGTTCCCTTCTGTCTGCAGTCCTGCGTGAAGCCGCTGAAATACGCCATCGCCGTTCACGACCACGGCACCGAGTACGTACATCGCTTCATCGGCAAAGAGCCCAGCGGCCTGCGCTTCAACAAGCTCTTCCTGAACGAGGACGGTGAGGAATCGGTCACTTCACACCTTCACATGGCGCACAGGTGCATGCAGTCTCTGTAAGAGGAGCCATTCACGTGGCCTGGTTTCCATGGCGCCATGATAAATTGTTAAGGAGCGTAGCTGGATAAAACAAAGTGGGCAGTGTGTAACGGAGACAGAAAAAACTTGAAAAACAACAAGCTGTTGGCATGTGGTTCCTTAAAAAGCAGGCAGAACGGAGCAGCCGAGACACAGAGGCGCTCTTTTAGTATCAGTCCTGCAGTGCAGGGGAATCAGAGCGTGGTTTCCCACAGGTCTGAAATACACCGAGGATGTCAGGCGATATCAGTTATCTCAATATAGAGCAGGTCATTTGTTCTTCGAGCACAGTGGGCCTTATGAGCTCAAAAAAACACTTTATTTCTGGACTCTACTTGAGTAACTTTGCATCTTGCACAGTTCAGAGTAATCCTCATACAGCTGTGGTCAGAAGGTTACGTTCACCTATCGTGGGCATTAATGTCATGGAGATTTGGGGTTTTGGTTGAATCATTGTGAAGCATATGCTTTTAATCAATTTAAAAAAACCAAGAAATGAGTGAATAAGTTTGAATTTATTTTAGATTTAATGGCGTGTTTAGGTGCTCAACCGGGAGTGTTTAGGGAAGCCATATGTTGACTGTTGTTGTGTGTTTGTACTTTGCACATATCACATGTTTAAAACACTCCTTCCATTCCTTGTTCATATGTTTGTTTTTTTGTTTTTTTATGTCTGTCTCTGGTTTTATATCTGTGAGATTATTCTGGTTTTGTTTGCTTGGATAAGAGATGTTGACAAAGTTTAACTTTGAGGATTTTATTTGCAGTTGAACAAAGCTTATACATTGGAACACATGTTGCTGCAATACTCACCATGTCGAAATGTTAAAGAGCAGTAACTTGGTGAAGTGAAGTAATGTCATATGTTGAATACAAATACGGTTAGCAGTTTTTGTTCAACCTGAATAGAGTTGGGTTTTATTGTGTCTGTAGCTTCTCTGAGCGGAAACTGGTGTGAGAACGTTTCCAGGTTTCCTCTTTGTTGTTATCAAACCGAGCAGAGAAGTCGGTGGTGGCACAGATATTCCAGCTGTTTATTTTCCCTTTAAAAAAAGTGAAAAGAAGGAAACATGGCTCTTCCTGTTGCTTACGACGATTACAACTCAGAGGGGAAGTGTTGTAATTGTGCCCTATATGTTTTTTTAGTTCACTCAGTAGATTATTCACTTGTGTTTTGATCTCTGGCACAAAAAGGCTTCCCTTCTTTTTCTTTTACTGTATACTTTTTGAGAAAGTAAACAGTAAGTCACAAATTACTGTGTTCCCAAGTTGCTTTTCCAAGGGCTTGTAGAACAAAGAGGCGGAGCTTGCAGTATCTGGCTAATCAGAAACATGAGCAGGACTTCCATCAGCAGAGTGGCCAATTTTTAAAAAGAACATCAAACAATATAATACGGAATAATAAACTGTGGACTCTATCAGCTTATATACAACAGAGTAGTATGTGGCTGTGATGTGCTCAGTGAAGGTGTTCCTGTAGCATTAGCTTGCTAAAACCTGCTCTTATTAACTTCTATTTCCTGTCCTGCAGATAAACCACACAACCCCATGGTTAATGCTGGTGCTATTGTCTGCACCTCCCTCATTAAGGTAAGCTTTTATTCTACATATATTCACTGTGGAAGCAAATGTTCAATCACAACCCCGTAAATTTGATTTGAGGCCCCTGTGATTTTTGCTTCGTTTTCGTTTTATAAATCCACATATGTAGATTTACGTTTTACTCCCCTAAAGATGATTTTTCTGGATGTCTGACTGGAGCAGGGAGTAAAATAGTTGGAGAGAAATTGAATGGAATAAAATTATAATCGTGTGCAGAACGTGTTTCCGCCAGATTAGTGTATACAGGGAGATTAAGGTTATAGATAATCATGCTGAAAGGGGATTTGGTTGAAAGCGGCATCGCTCGGAGATCCTGCGCACACACACTCCACAGAGTGGGTGGAGCTGGAGAGCAGGTCAGCTCCACCACATTTAATCAGAGAACTCTTCTATTACCCGAGAGTTTCATTAAATATCCTCCTCTGACCTGCGTACAGACGCACAGGGAGCTGCGGTGAATACAAGAGCACCACCTGCTGATTGAATCAAAATTAAAAACTCCTTCCTCATTTGGCCGGTGAGGATGAGTCCAGGAGGGCTTTTTAGAGAGGAGTTTAATTACATTCAATAAGAGAGAGATGGAACGCAAAATCAAACAAGTTGGAAAATCTTCAGGCAAATCCTGGAAGTGAACATGTTGGAGTGCTTGTAGGAAACAGCATTGCATACTTTATTTTTCCCAAAAGCTGGAAAATGGTTAAAGCAGCCAAAAATGTCTGGCTTACTAAAACAAATACAGTATTGCAACAAAATGGCTGAAAAGGTGAAGAAGCATTTCCATTACACAGAAAATAGAAATAGACAGAGTGAGGCTGCTAACAGTGCAGTGGTTTATAAATTAGCAGGTCAAAACTGAGCAAATGTAATGAGGGAGATACAGGGTAAGGGCAAGTTTTATGCATGTTTATCTCCAGAAACAGTACAGCTATTCAGATCAAGGACAGGCAGCTGAGTGAGAACACATCTGAGGTCAAACTCCTCAAACTGTAATAGCTGACTTGCAGGATAACACAGCAGCCTTTGTTACCATCAGATTTTGACCCAACACTGTGAAAAAGTGTTTGTCCTGTTCCTGATTATCTATTGTTTTGTATGTTTGTCACACGTAAATGTTTTAGATCATCAAACAAATTTAAATGTTAACCACAGATGACACAATTAAACACAAAATGCAGTTTTTAAATGAAGGTGTTTGTTATTAAGGGGAAAAAGTGATTGCCCTCTAAACCTGGTGCTGAGCAACAACTCTAAATGTGCCAAAGCTCCTATTTCTGCCAGCTCTGCGAGGCCCCAGATACAATATTAAAGTAAAGGGAAGAACTGATTCAGCCACTTGTAGGCAGAAAAGTGTTTCCACTGATGGTTGTATTTTTAACATTTCAGTATGTTATGTCCCAGATCTGATACTAGAGGGAAGTAAAAAGAAAACTACATGAAAGTGAGTTTGTGATGTTGCAGAGCTCTACGTGCCGACTGCTGAGAAGAAACGCGGATACTCTTGTGTTCTCTGCAGTTTTTATCTTGGAGATGTAGAGATATGACTTACAAACTCAAACCATGGCAAACTCCTCAACTAGCTGTAAGAAGAAAATTTGCTGCCCATAACACCCAATACAAAAATCTCTAATCTATTTTACCCTGACAGCAAGAACCCGCCCAGAACTCCTCCTTATCCTAAAAGAGCAAAATCACAGCAGTTTTCAGCCTCAGACTTGATGTTAGAGAAGAGCAAAAAAATTGCACAATTAACTCAACAAAAGGAAAATAAAGCCGCTGTGCTTTCCACTATCGTACCGTCTCTTTTCATAAAGGTTTGTTTGAAAAGATTTCCATAAACTAACACTGCTTCATCATTTGTTTAAAAACAGCAGCACAACTCCAAAATGATGTTAACACATCGACTGGACTGTGAAATGTAGAAGATTTAGGGAAAGGATTATATTACATCAGGGTTAGTAATTCTTTGTCTCCATCATTATGCTTTTATATTGAAAAGGTCCTTATGAGTCACACTGTAGGCGGTTTACTCTCGAGGGAGGAAGGATTTAGGATTCATCTACAGGAATCCACAGAAAAAGAAAATCATATCTATAAAAAAATTAAACTGAGTTCTTTAAGTTTGTCATTTCGTTATGACCCAGTTATTTAATAGTTTTAAGTGTGAGAGAGGTCAGCTATTCTATTCCTGATTTCCTTATCCAAATCTCCTCCCTCCAACACTATCCGGTTGTTCAGTGATGACGCGACGAATCCTACTTCCGGGTCTAAAGTAGTCTGCGTTTAATATGGCTTTTGTGTTGTTAACATGTTTAATGTTATGTATTTTCTTCTATTTGATCTCAAAAAGCTCCTAAAACAGTCAGTGATCACTGTTGACCCTTGACCTATTGTGGATGGATTATCTCAGTTGTTCTCCTGGCTGAAGTTTGGTCCTTTTACAGCATCCTGCCATGCGATTACATTTGTTCCTGACCACCGAGAACACTCACGTTAACTTTTATCGAGTGGAAAAAAAGTTAGCTTGTTTATATTATGCTAACATAGCTGTGTCGCTAGCGGTCACGTAGCACATCATTATATACCAGCTAGCCAAACTTCAGTAACCCTACAAACGTCACTGCTGTTTAGTTTTCTGTCTTCATTTATGTTGGAAGTGATAGCAGAGCTGTACGTTTTAATTTGTTTCCAAAACCCCGCAGTCAGGACATGCTATATTGTATTTAGATAGAAGCTAGCGAGCTAACTCCCTGGTAACTTCTAACTCCGTTAAATGTCATAAATTCCGTTTTCATGGATGCCTGGATGTTAAACTCAATTGTTACACCTGGTAGAGCAGAACGCTGATCATTTTATTAAAGATGAAAGACTTTAGACAGTTTTTCAACTCTCAGTAATGCCACAGTGATATATGGACCTGCAGCGGAGTTTAGACCCAGACACGGCTAGTGACGTCAGACTGAACAACCGGATAAACAGCCCAGCTTTCCATCCTTAAAAAGAAACATTTTATGTTGGTAATGTTATGATGAATCATCTCGTGTATCTCTTTTGGTAGAAACATTGTATGAAGATGATTGTTGCAAATGAATATCCAGCTGAGTGGACATAATGTATGTCGTCAGCAGAGGAAAAAGGTGAACTTTTCCACTTCTGATAATCATTCCCACAAGATGTAAAATCAGCTTTCTTGAGTCCCAGCCAATCACTGTTTAAATCACTTTAAACGCTCTCCTTTGTGATGTACCTTTTCAAGGCCCGTTGTGTGGTTTTATGTGTTGTTGCATATTTTACAGCATTAGGATCTTTGGGAAATTATGACCACACAGCCTCAGGTCAATGACGTTGGTAATTTTTCCTTTTTAATTATTTTTTCCCTTATTTGATCTGGATTTGTGAGAAGCTTTAGCCTCCACATGGCTGTCTATGAATGTTTTAATGTTGCTTTTTATACTTTTCCGCCTGCATTTCCCCTCCCCCCTCAAAAAAACCAAACTGTTTATACACCTGGATTATAAACAGTGCAGCTCTGGCACAAACACTGGTTTTATATCATACTCCATTCTTCTCTGGAGAGGGAGCTCTTTTTTTGTGCATATGTTTCTTTTCAAGCAATTTGTTTGTCTTTAGTAATCGGTATGAAAGAATAAGTCGTGTTAGTGGCGATGCTCGTAAATTCATGGGGATGTTTTGCTGTCTTTATTCAAAAGTGTGGTCCGTCAGTTTGAGAAACTTTTCTGGCGGCAGATTAAGAGCTCCATCATATGTTAGAGAAAAGCAGGAAGAGTCACCGTTTTAATTCTCTGAGAGTGATGTAGGGCTGCTCAATTAATCGAATTTTAATCACGATTACGATCTGGGCTTTCAACGATCATTAAAAATGACTGAGCCGATTATTAGCCCCTCCCTCATTTATCCGCGACACCTTAAAGGCCGGTCCGTGAAAATATTGTCGGGCATAAACCGGTCCGTGGCGCAAAAAAGGTTGGAGACCGCTGATTAAGAGGACCCGAGGGAAGCTCGGAAAGCTAAGCAGAAGTTATTTGGAGAGTGACTGCCGTTGGTTGAAAAGAGTTAAAAAAAAAACTTCAGTGGTGTTGCACACTATTTTATATTATTTTTTAAAGTCATTGTTAACCCTTTAAAGCCGGTCAGAGCAGCACGCTCCGTTTTGCGTAACTATTTTTAAATCCCTGTAGAACCTGAACCGTGTAAGCTAGCGCAATAATTTGTTTTGCATATGAAACCGGAGGAGTTGTACTTACATCTGATGCCATCAGCTTGTCCTCGGTCACGGTTTCGTTGCAAAAATTGCATAAAAAGCGCTTGCAGGAACAAAAACATAATATTCCAGAAACACGCTTTGCTGTTCCTATCAGCTGTTCGTAACACTTCCCAAAGTGAAATGATGCACATGCTGTTTTCTTTGCAAATTTGCATCATAGGATTGTTTTTTGTTTTTCCTGCAGTATATAAAAATTGCTGTATCTCCAAAATAAAACTATGAAGACACTCAAAATAAATTTCCTGTTGTTGTAAACTATTTTTTGCAACTTTATTGTATTTAAAGTTTTGAGGGATAAACCTCTTAAATTTCTCCAAGTAGAAATATATGTAAAGAAAACAAAAGCGATTTCAATTTTTTTTGTAGTTTATTGCACTTTTTTGCAATTTATGTAGTTACTATGGACTTAATGCATACATATTATTAAAATATGGGCTATAACAGTTGTATTGATGTATAGCAACTTGAAATGCTCCCACAAATGGCACTACAGCATGTAAAAAAATAATATAAGCTCTGGTGGACTTGGTTCTATAGTAGGTCTTAAAGGGTTAAATAAATATCGTCAAATAATCGTGATCTCAATTTCAGTGAAAATAATCGTGATTATCATTTTTGCCATAATCGAGCAGCCCTAGAGTGATGATTTGTCATGAGCAACAAGGACAATATAACTCCAGAGTGAGTTATGTTTTCGCAGCCATCTCCAGAGTGCCTAACTGGATTTATTTATTTCTTTTTATCACTTGTTTATTTACAGAAGCAATCATTTGTTCACGATGTCAGAGAGTTAGGGATTGGTAGGCACTAGTGGTGCAACGGATCACTGTTGATCCGTAATCCGAACCGATCCCACTCCACGGTTCGGCGCGCACGTGATCCGAAGATTCGAAAAAAGAAGAAAAAAAGTATGTGTATGGTGGTCAGTCTGTCAAGCCATAGTTATGGCCAGCGCTAGCGGTCCAGGTGGAGAAGCAGAGGAGTTTGCGGCGTTTAAGCAGCCCTTTGCTGCCCAGTCCGTCCAGGATAAAGCTATTACAAAAGCTACTGGGGTGTTTAGCTGCAGACGTGAGGCCGTATTCCGTTGTGCAAAACAAGGGGTTTAAACTGTGATGAACGTGCTTGCATGATATCCTGTTGCACATCCACTTCAGTGACAAGATCGTTCCAAGCATGTATGAACAGGAAAAGTCTAAAGTTATGGCTGAACTGTCCCAGGTGTCTTCTGTTGCCCTAACTACAAATGGGTGGATCTCCATGGCAACGGCAAGCTTCGTGAGCTTAATTAGTTTTTATATAATTGCGTGGAATGAGTCTTGAGTTGAATGTTTTTTAATAGGCAAAAAATACTTAAATAAGTAAATGGCGCGTTAAATTTGTCTTTTTGGGTTGTTTTTTTTGTTTTGTTTTGTTTTGCTGATCCTAAAATTGAGCCGATCCGTAGCTTAAAACCATGATCCGATCCGAACCGTGAGATTTTGGATCCGTTGCACCACTAGTAGGCACTGGACTGAACTTATGTAGATCTATTGTTTTGCATGTGTAATTAACACGAGGGCTTTCGGTGCCTCATATAATATTATTTAACCTTATACAGTCATATTTAGAGTGATGCACTGGGGAGGACAACACTGTCTTCCTAGAAATAGGGGATCAGGACCCCCGGGTCCCACCTTTGATTTTCACCTGAGGTCACAGCAGATTCATGCATCACTTTGGGAAAGCAAAATGAAAGAGTAAAGGTGAAGCTGGAGCCCAGAAAAACTCTGCAGGCAGCAGTAATTATAAATATCTGAGGTGCAGTTTAAAAGTAGAGCAGCAGCTTTCAGGGAGACTGTTACATGATCTGAAAATGAGAATTCATGCTCAGGCTGTTGAATAAAGGCAGTAACGTTCCCCGTGCTTCAGGCTTTGTTGTTCTTGTCACATTTGGCCAAAGTTTTGGTTTTTGTCTGATTTAAATCGAAGGAGGTGAGTTCACACTGCGAACCACATGACTGAGTCTGTTATCTGAGAGATAACAGTCACTCACTCCATCTACATCTACTGCTGTATTATAGTAATAATGATGAAGTTCTGCAGTGTTTAGTAAAGTTTTAAATTTGGTTCTTATTTATAGGTTTAAATACATTAGTGCTCCGTAACTTGATCTGGATCAACTGTATAAATATTTCTGGAAATGTTTATAATTTTACTGTAATAATAATAAAAAATGTAGGGAAACATGATTTAATGAAAGGACTCAAATAGAATCGAGTAGAGTTGAAACAATTTAAATGACATTAGGTGTAAAATAAGTAAGGTTTCATTCCACATCAACATCTGTATTTGTCAGTTATCGTAATTATCAATAAAATCTGTAAACAGGTAGGACAAAGAAATGTTGGCCTCAGAAAGGCTGAAGCAACTGTTGGGCTTAAAATACAGTGGCTCCTACATTTCCCACAATGCACCAGAAGTTTTCTTTGACTTTGACCTGTAAACCGGAGCCTTTAACCCTTAACCCCTTATTTTAGGGACTAAAATGACCAAGGAGTGAAATTATATTTTATAAAGCAGACGTCTTTAAAATGACTCTGCTGTTGTTTCTCATACTTCAATCCAAGTAGAAGAAAAACTTAAATGATACAAACATACTGTGATACATAATTCATTCAAATATACCTCGACAAACCAAATCTAGATGATCTGGTGACTCTGTAATACTCTGAGATCAACACAAACTGTAATGAAGTCTTCTTTACAAACATCTGGTTTGTAGAGATTCAGTGATTGGAAATCACTGAATCTCTTTGCATTTCTTTTCACTGGAAGTGAAAAGAAATGCAAAAAAAAGGCTTCAGTGTTAAAGAAACGTAATATTTCACACAATTCCCCATCGTCCACGCCACACCAACGCACCAGTTACTGTAAATGACTACAGAAAGCTGTAGAAGCAGCAGATTGATAAATATGAACTTAATTTTGTGGCTCGCAGTGTGATTGCACCTTAAAGTCTAATCACGTAACCATACAGTAAACACGCCTGTAGTAATCAGTAGCTGTGCTCTTAAGTCACTTATTTAAATGAACCTTTTATTTAATTCTCTATTCAAAAAAGCAGAAGCCCCAGAGTGGATTTAACAATTTTCGTTCACCTCCATCTCCAGCTAGTCTCCCACCCCTAATCTTAATTCATCTGACGTCATGCCTGAATGGCCTTTTTAACTGGTCACATGAGTAGTGATGTAAACCTGCACTGTTTTCCTGCCGTAGCTTAATTTCATAGAGACGTGGATCATACGTGATAGTGCTAATGTCGTCACACGGGTGACCGTTTTTCATGCTTTTATTACTGCAGTTTTTGTTTTATGAATATTTTGATTGGTTCTGTTTGTGTTACAGCAAGGGGCAAGCAACGCTGAGAAATTTGATTATGTGAGTACTATTGGGAAGATTTATTGAATATTTAAATATTGACTGAAGGAGAAGTTTCCAAACTGAAGTTATATAAAAAAAATGTCAGGGCTACATTATTCTTGGAATTATACCTTTTTCTTCAACACTTACACTTTAAAATTGTTTTTATTCTCAAAAATTTGATTCTAATTGTGAATATTTCTACTTTATTTTCAATTTTATTCTTGAAATTTTAGCTTCACACTCAAAATTTCATTGACATTTGTCAAATTTGAATTTTATTTTTATATATTGTTGTTTTATACGACATTATTCATTAAACATTTTTATTTAATTAACTTTTCTGTTGTCTTTAGTCTTGACATAGTTTTTACTTTAATCATAACGTTTTTACTTTGTAGTCTCAAAAGTTTGGTTTAAATCTTAATATTTAATATTCTTAATATTTAGACTATTTAAAATTACAATTACTCTTATTTTTTGAATACTTTGAATATCCCTTTGTCTTTAAAATGTAATCTTTAAACTGTAAAGGATGATTTTATTGTGAAAGTTTTACTTTTTTAAGTATTATTTTAGTTGTATAATTTCAGTATTATATTCCAAATTGCAATATTTTGGTTAAAATTTAGATTTAAGTTTATGATTTTGTACTAAAATTACAAGTTTATTTTGGATATTTTAATTGTATTGTTGTAATTTCATGTATAACTGATGAAGTTACAACAATGATTTTCTACCCAAATTTGTATATTTGTTTTCTTAAATTGAGTAAGTGTTAATGCCAGCAATTGTGACTTATTTGTAGAAGTTTCAGTTTTATTCTTTCAATTTTAACTTTAGCGTCAGCTGCTCTGCATTATCATTATTATTTATTTATTTTTTTATATGTATGCTCAGTGTCCTTGAGCCTTCTTCGTAGTCTTGTGTTTGTGTTGCGTGTTTACTCTGAATCTGCTCTTCTGCTCTGCAGGTCATGAACTTCATGAACAAGCTGGCAGGAAACGAGTATGTGGGCTTCAGCAATGCCACGTGAGTGCAGCAGAGTTAGAAATAAAACAGATTTTCCATGTTTAGATGAAATGAAGCACTTTAATGTCTTTGACAGATTTCTTGTTTACAAAACAGTTCTGCATCTCTGAGGTGGATCTCAGGTCTCGCAGCAACTTCCTGGTTCAGTTTGAGTTCATGTAACAGGATCTGAGTCGCATCATGAAATAAACCTCTCTCCTCTCTCTGTGTGGCTCAGTTTCCAGTCAGAGCGTGAGTCTGGAGACAGAAACTTCGCCATTGGCTACTACCTGAAGGAGAAGAAGGTGAGATTAGATGCTGCTGACAACTGAGACGGGATTTTGTTGTTTAAAAGGAAGCTTTTCTTCCTTTTGTGAACACACTATATTTGTGATTTCATTCTTAGCTTTTGTATTTTGAATTTTATTTTTGGTATTTCTGCATAAATATTAGGATTTCTGTTCCAGTAATTAATCAGTTTATCACCTGGTTTATCCTTTGATGTCTCTTGGTTTTCCTTTTTTCTGTTTGAAGAAAAGCAGCAGGTGTGTTATGAGTTCCCATTTTAAAGTGTTTTTATCTTTAACAGTGTTTTCCAGAGGGGACGGACATGACGTCCATCCTGGATTTCTACTTCCAGGTGAGTAGAGCTCATCCTGATGCAGTGGAATCACTAATGGGACAGGATTTTTGTTTGTCATTGTGATCCAATCATTCACGAATCTTTGTTTCTCAATCAGTTGTGCTCCATCGAGGTGACCTGTGAGAGTGCCAGCGTTATGGCGGCAACTCTGGCCAACGGCGGTTTCTGTCCAATCACGGGCGAGCGTGTGCTGAGCCCTGAGTCTGTGCGAAACACCCTGAGTCTGATGCACTCCTGCGGCATGTATGACTTCTCGGGACAGTTTGCTTTTCACGTCAGTATCTCCTCGTCCTGATCTCATGTTCAACCTGCTACCATCTCCCTGTTTTCCCGTTTTGCACCAGAACTTTAAAAATCTGCAATCTGCAATTGCAGGGTTTCCTATAACTTAGACAATTGAAAATACAGTGCTCTACTGTAATGGTTTTTTGGGGGGGGGGTTGGGATCTGTTGGTTACTTTAAGAAAGATGTGAGCCACACTTTTAACAGGTAATCTCACATCACACATTCTCTCTTTCTGCCTCAGGTTGGTCTGCCGGCTAAATCGGGTGTGGCTGGCGGGATCCTGCTGGTCGTTCCCAACGTGATGGGCATCATGTGTTGGTCTCCTCCGCTCGACAAGCTGGGCAACAGCGTCAGAGGCATCCAGTTCTGCACGGTAACATCATCTTTAAAGTCATTTCCTGGACTATGCTTGAGTAGCTTTGCATGATTCAAAATGGTAAATGGCCTGCATTTGTGAAGCGCTTTTCTAGTCCTTAAGGACCCCAAAGCGCTTTACACTACATTCAGTCATTCACCCATTCACACACACATTCACACACACATTCACACACTGGCGATAGCAAGCTACATTGTAGCCACAGCTGCCCTGGGGCGCACTGACAGAGGCGAGGCTGCCGGACACAGACGCCACCGGGCCCTCTGACCACCACCAGTAGTTCAAAGTTCAAAATAATCCTTTATCTCCTTTATCTCACCCTAAGATACTTTTATTATTCTTTTTTAATATTTGGGTCATGTTTTCTCCTTTTAGGATTTGGTTTCCCTGTGTAACTTCCACAACTATGACAACCTGAGGCACTTTGCAAAGAAGCTGGATCCTCGCAGGGAGGGAGGAGACCAGAGGGTGAGCGCCAGCACCATCAGCCTTCATCCTTCTCCATTTTCACAACCTCGACTATTTTGACCTTTACACGCTGTAAATGTCCTTCTGCTGGAGTGCGGTGTTAAAATCCTGAATGTTTGATGCATATTTTGAGCCATTAAAGCTGCTGTTAGCTTGTGTGCTGTGATCTTCTTCACAGTGAGTAATGTCTGAGTTACATTACTGTGGGGTTCAGATTGAAAAAGACTGATCAGAAATCACCAGACATCACTACCCAGACTGCACTGCAACATAACTAACATAAGCGGAAGTTCCTTTTAACGCACCAACAGAGATCATTGATGTAATTATTTTGATTATTTTCTGCGGTTTAGAGCAGTTTGTGTTGATTTTGACTCTAAGTGTCACCATAAAAGGCAGATTACCCTCCTTGTTTGTGGAAGCTTAATCCACAGCGCCATCTGCTGGAAGATTACTGCATCAGCTGTGTTATTTTCCAGCTTTACACAACCTGATCATTGGTGTCTTTCACTGTACATTAAACCACATGAAAAACAACAAATATTAGATTTTTCAGTTCTACCATATTTCAAAAACACAGTAACACTAAGCTATGATGCATTATTATAGCATCACGGTCTCTGCTTTGTTTTCTCGTGTTTCAGGTGAAGTCTGTCATCAACCTGCTGTTTGCTGCTTACACAGGAGACGTGTCAGCTCTCAGGAGGTACGCCAGCTCTCAGGTTTAGTGTCAGTAACACTCAGGACCGTTGGACAGCACGGAGACATTCATTTGATTTTAATTTCATATATGATTTTTGGCCACCACACACAGATAACAGGCAGGTACACAAACCTCCGTGTAGACTTGAGCGCTCACCATCTGATGACAGCATCTACATCACTTGGGCCCAGGCACACCAATTGGATTATTTGACTTGTTGGTTTGGGGGAAAAAAACTGCACTAAAACTTGGCACCAATTTAAATCAGCAGGGTCCTGCTCTCATCTTTACATTCTGCTACGTTCCTGTAAGTTAATATTTCTAAATTAATCTTTGCAGGCTAATAATATAAAGTCTTTCATTCCATTCATTGGGTTCCCACGATGGATGTGAATAAAACTACTTGACGGTTCCTCTTTTTCTGCTGTGATGTTCTGCAAACACTGCAGGATTTTGACACTTTGGAGGGGGATAATGTATCTTTAGTAAACTGATCATTTTCCTGAAACTAGCGAATCATGTTTACTGGATAGTTGTCTATGGCCAAGTGGAAAGTGATTGGTTGATTTCAGTCCATTTCAGTTGAGAGCTGGATGGATACAGCCTCGCTTTTATGGGACATCTGAACTGATGTTGAACAGATCGCATTAGAAATCATTGCAATGTTTTTATTATTTAACGTCACTTGCATTAAATCGGAACTGCTTAGTGGGAGTATCCACATTTATTTTTTGTTGTGTGCCTGTCTGTCTTCAGACTAGTCCTGTAAACTTCAAGCTGCTCAGTGCAGAGGAAGGCTGTGATTAGCACATGGGGACACACCATCAGTACTGATTTAGGGACCGCTTAAATTAGCTCCTTGCATTTTCATTGGCAGAGCCTGCATTTTAAATATCAGTCAGTAATAGTCATGCAGTTGTGGGAAGCCAAAATCAGGGAGTTTGCAAAAAGGGAAAGACATCTTTGCCTGTTTTGAGTCTCTTCTGAACAGCTGAGGTGCAGCATGTCCACCAAGGAAAAGGAGGTAGAGGTCTGATATGAAGATGTCAGCCACTAGATGGCTTTTCCCCCCCAGTTTAGTCTGCAAACATCACTTCTAGTCTTTAGGTAATTTACCTTCAGCACCATCGCAAAGAGCTTGAAACTTAAAGAAACCCACATGATTGAACCAAGTCCAAATTAGTCTGGTTGTTTCCACATGGCTCTCACTCCTTCCTTCCTGCTTGGCTGTTCTGTCTTTGTGCAGGTTTGCGCTGTCCTCCATGGACATGGAGCAGAGGGACTACGACTCGAGGACAGCGCTGCACGTGGCCGCCGCTGAAGGTGAAATGCGTACAGTCAGGTTGTCGTCATGGCAATTACTCTGTTCGGTCAGCTGACCCGATGTTTGTGTGTTTCAGGACATGCTGAGGTGGTCCGCTTCCTGCTGGAGGCCTGCAAGGTCAACCCAGTTCCCAAAGACAGGTAACCGAGACCACACTTTACTTTAGTTATCTTTTTAATAAATACATGTAAAAAAAAAAAAAAAACCTTATCTAGATAGATGGAGATGGAGGGAATTTCTTTGAGCCAGATGTGTTAAATGAAACGAGGTGGATTTGTGTTTAAAGTTCTTCGTGTCTGGTGCAGGTGGGGGAACACGCCGATGGATGAGGCCGTGCACTTCGGCCACCATGACGTCGTCACCATCCTCCGCGATTACCACAATCAGTACACCCATCAGGAAGGCAGCACGGCCAAGAAGAACGAAGAGAACCTGGACGGGCTGCTGTGATGGAGAATGCGCTGCTCAGGCGTGTGAGGCCGGGCGCTTGCCTACGCCGGTGAGGGGAAGAGATCAGGCGGTGCTTTAGACAAAAAACTGGAAAGATCGCAAGTAGACTCATCGCTGAAATAACTGAAAACAAACCTTTACAGTATCTGTTAGCGCAGCAGCCGCCTCCCTCCGAGTGTAAATGCTCGTCATCATGTTCTCTTTAGGTGTCGTTGGGTTTTTGTATCGCGTGTGTGTACTCTGAGTGTGGAAGTACTCTTATTTTCCGTGTTTCAGCTTTTACGTTGACGGTTCTTTTTATTCTGAACATCAGCAACAGGAAGCAGCAGCAGTATAAAACCTTTGTTATGGAATGTAACTCCTCCCCCCCAAACACTTTTTGATGTGCGTTTGTGATAATCGATGTAAGATAAACTGTACATTACTGTAGTGTTTGTGTATATTAACCGAGGACGGCGAGTCTCTGTAAATAGGTGTAAAAATGTGTAGTCGATCGGTCTCGTGTGGTGATGGGTTCAGATTTGATGACAGTGTGTGTTTCAGTCAAACTTTTGGATAGTATTTGAACCATAAAATTATTCTTCTTATTTTTTTTCGTAAGCAGTTTTTTAATGTGGCGACAGATGAGTTAAAGGGTTTTTTGTTTTTATTGTTGTTGTTTTTCCACTAAAACTGGAATTTTCACCCTTTTCTTTTATTTACTTTAGCAAGCCAGCCAAAGTTCAGTTCCTACTTCGTCTCCTGACCATTGAAAGCGTTTCTGCATATCAGACGCGACACTGCCAGGGCTCCTGCAGGGAGAGTGAATGACTGTAAACATGCAAGAAAATGTTTTTCTTACACTTTGTCTTAGTTTAAAGAAGTCACAGCAGAAAATGGATGCACTCAGCAATGGAGATATTTCAATACTTTTATTTTGAAAGTCTGTCTAGTGTATTTCAGTATGTGGCATAAACAGTGAGTTGATTGGTCCCTGTGAGTTGCTTTAAAGTAACTAAGGAGTACTGTGAAAGTTGCTACTACTACTCTTACTATTCTAGTTATTATCACAAATCCTTTAGTGGCCTTGTTTGAAAACAGAAAGCGTCACATTTTAATCAGTTTAAACATTTTAAGGTCTCGCTAATAGAGACCTAGAGACTTGTCGCTGAGTTGAAATTGGTTGCAAAGACTGTGTTGCTCTGATAGTCAGCAGGTTGCTGTGATCGCCTGTTGTTGGCATCGAAGATGCCGACCGGTCTGCAGAGGTCTGTTCTCAGTCTTCATAATTTCTCTACCACTCAGTGAGCAGTTGGCAAGTGTCAGACAAGTTGGAGTCTTCCATACAAACTGCACAAATGCAGCAGCCTGTTAGCCACTAAAGCGAGGTTTTTGCTACACTAGTCTTTGTAATCGACCTTAAAATGAATACGCATGTTTCCCTAGCAACCTGTACGTTCTCTAGGATTAAGATAACACAGAGCAACTCGACAGTTTCACCTTACTTTTCTTTTGACTTCATAAATCATCTATATATCTTATAGATGGTTCTTGATCTTTCTCCTCATTGAACTTCTTTTTAAAACTTTATTGGTAATTCTACCAGTGTCTGACGACAGCCTCTGTAGTTTCTAGGCACAAATTGTAAAATCCCCCCAAACAACATTTAAATGCAGTGTTATTTAAATGGAGAATTAAAAGAAACTGCTTGAGTACTTTATTTTTTTCTTTCCTGCTGTAGACGTGAAAAGTCCTCGGATCTACATCTTAATTAATCCTGCATTTTAAGCTAGTTAAAGTTGGAATTAAAAACATCCAGCATTCGTTTAACAACCAGTGAACTGCTTCCTTTGTTGATCCTCTCATTTTCTGCTGTTCAAATTTAAAGGCTTTTATTTTGGAGGAGCAGTCATACTTGAAAAGCAGATGTGTTTTTGTGTGTCTGAAGCACGCTTGACTGTTTTTACTTCTTTTTGAGCAAACAAACTGAACCAGACAGTCTGTAATGTAATCCACAACTTAGAAAATCCACAAACAGTTTTTGTTTTTTCCTCGGGTTTGGATCAGTTCATCCAGTTTACATTTCAAATTAAAAAAGGAACTTAAAGGAAGCACAAAACACCAATATTTTTGACACTAGTAGCAATAAGATGACGTGATTGTAGGATGAGGTGAACTGATCCAAATCCAAGTCCAAAGTATTCTGAATGTAACGTGTTTGGTGTCGTTCTGTTTCTTCTTCATGTGTATGTAAAGCTGCTGCAGCTCACTGAGCAAATGCAGGCGGCCCAGATATTTATTCACAGAATAAAAACATAGAAAAACCAGCTGGCTGTTTGAGTTTTATATGAATGATTTAGGAGGTTCCTTCACCGCCATGATGCTGGTTAAACCCACGACCATCTCCATCGTCACGTTTTAATATCTCTTCTCTCGTCTGAAAAGATGGCTCAGGCGATACAAGAGCTACCACACGCTTTTTTCTTTATTCCACCTAAAAAAAAAAAAGGGAAAACGTCAAGAGGATTTCAGTATTTCTTTTCCTTGATAACTCAGTGAGTAGGCTTTTTACTTCCTTTCACAGCAGGTGAAGGCTTGGTCAGATGAAAAGCAGATCAACCCTTTTGTGCTTCACTTTTCAAGCCTCTAAAAGTCACTGACAGGCCCGAGGTTGAACCCACAGCCAGTGAAAGCTCGGAATAACCGGCAAACACTGCGAATGACCGAAGACAACAAAAAGTGCTAAAACTCTGTAAATGTGTAAAGAAAAGAAAAAAGTACCTTTAATGTGATGATATAAAACTGACGTTTAACTGGCTGAAATTAAATAAGAGAGCAGTAGGTCTTAAAATATAAAACTTCACCTGTTTGTATTTGATCAAACAGATTTATTTTCCTGATATTCAAAGACTTCAACTTTTGGCATTACTCGAGTATGTACAGTAACATATTTATATAAATGTATTTACAGGCAGTATGGTAGTTGTTGGTGATATTACTCATGTCTCACCTGGTAACACTTATGACTGAGTAGTTTTAGTATTTTATGTGTGGTTTGTTTTTAAATACAATTTTCAGTGAAATACAAGAGAAAGTAAAAGTGATGTATTTTGGTTAGAGTGAAGGTTAAGATTGGATGGGCCCCATGAGATTTCTTTGGTTTTTAAGTCAGCCGCAGCACTCTTGACTTTGGGCTGGAGAATATTTAGCTTGTAGGAAACATTTTTGTGTACAACTAGACTAAACTTTGATCTTTAAATTCACAGCAACTGTCCCAGTCTAGAACCAGTTCAGAATAATGGAAGAAATAGATTTTAAAACCAGTTTGAAACATGGTGGCAGACACCTGAGGCCAGTAGTCAGGATTTCATCTTATCTAGATACAGTAACTCACTCCAGAGCAACAGGTTTGAAATTAAATGACCAGCATCGCCACTCCTGGAAGATCCCTCTGACCTCTGTGTGTCAACGCCAGGAAGGTCTAAAGTCTTTGTGTTGTGAAATTTGTTTTCTAAAACACAATTTTGCTCTGTGACTTTTTTCCACCTGTTGGCTGTAAACAGTTCAACAGTTATTGTTCTTTAAACATTACTAAACAAAAGTTTAAGACCAATTAAAAAATGTTTAGTCTCACTCCATTTCTTCTTGTTGCATATTGAAGCTCTACCTGGAACCTTGTTAAGATCCAACCATGCAAAATACGATTTTTTCTGCCATTTTTCGAGTCTTAAACTTTTGACTGGGACTGTATGACCCTAAAAGAGGATATCTGTTTGTACTTTGCAGGTAGACTAAGCGTATTTGAATTCTGTTTTTATTTTCTTTACTCTGAGCGCTACTGTACATAGCGCCGAAGCAGCTGAAAGACTAAAAATTGAAAACCATCCTTTTTTTTTTTTTTAAATGAATTTATTGAAATAATTCAGATTCTCCTGCATCTCAGTGATAGAGCTGTGAGTCTCAACTCACTTCCTGCCTTCACAAAGTCTAAACTTTATTAATGTATTAGATCTTTTCCAGCCTTACTGGCCAAAACTTTTGAAGAACATCCTTTGAATAGTATATTACCTCACAATGCTTTTCCTCTCACACTGCAGCATCTGTGTTTTTGGTCTGCATTGTTTAAACTCTCATCTTTGTAAAATCAGTTGCTCTGTTGACAGTACATGTATCAATCGTTATACTGATGTTACTTGGCCCAGTTTAGAAGCAGCAGAAAAATATCAGTGTGAAACCTGTAACCTTAACAGTGTGTTAGTTCAGTTTAACCTCCGAAGACCCGAACTCTTTCATGGCATGCCTTTTTGATTTCTCTTTGCTCTTTGGGCTGATTGGGACCTGAAGAATGTAAAAAACAAACAATTAGCAGAATTTTTTATTTATTTTTTTAACCTGATTTTTGTTTCTGACAAAAATGAGATCCACATAAGAGGACATTTGTTTTAAATTTTGATAGAACAGTGGCAGCATAACGTCCTCGTAAGTGGATATCAGGCCACTGTAGAGCAAAAACCCAGAATGTGATGTCCACATGTGGACGCTAGGTGCTAGGAGGTTAACTTAATTTTATACTTTTTATATAATTTTATAGCAACTGTTGTTTTAATGCTTTTTATTATAAAGGTAAAGATCAGACAGTATTACTGAAAGAACCCTAACCATCAAATGATGCGATGGTGGGGAAGAAGAACTCCCTTTAAACAGGAAGAAACCTCACAACAGGATCAGGGAGGGGGTGAGTGAAAGAGTAGGTTTTTATACCTTAAAAACAAAGCATGACTGACTCATTTTAATACAAGCATTTATTATACTGATAAAATGAATCCAAACAGTCATTTATGATGATCATTTCTCATGAAGCAAGCAGAAACGTTTTAAATGCTACAGTTTTACAGCAGAGGATACTGAGGGCTTTAAAGTTCACAGTTAATCAAAAAGAAACACTATGTACAAAAAAAAGGAGAAAATTTTCTCCTGTTTCTGAAAGGTGACCGTGCTGTCAAAATCATACAGGAATCTAAGAGTCGAGTACATAACCTGATGACCTCTGGTGAAAAGTACAGTACAAGGAGAAGAATGAAGGTCAAAGGAATATGACTTCCCTTCAGTTTCCATCTCGAAAGTCTGCTGCACTCATCTGAAAAGAAATAAGTAAAATTTGATTTAATTTTTTTATTTTTAATATAATTCCAAATCACAACAACAGTTCCCTCAAGGCGCTTTATATTGTAAGGTAAAGAACCTACAATATTACAGAGAAAACAGAAAAACACAAAACGTGCTGGCAGTTACAGGGTAACAGGGTTAGCAAGGAAGAAGAGCTTCATGCTTTTATTATCAATGTTCTCATTTCAACAAAATTGAGACAATTTAGGCCAAAATACATCTGGGAAATATTCTCAGCTACATGAAGAACAATGTGTCCTGTAGCCAGTGGTCTAAATCACACAGTACAGAGCTCAACATCACAGAGGCAGACTGGATTACGTGAAAAAATACAATACTGAGACCAAGCGCAGCTACAGACTCAAATAAAAATGAAAACAGTCAAAACTCATGTCAAAAAAGGGTCAGAAGCCAGTTCAAAGTCATATCAGAAATTGGCATGTCAGAAGCCAGTCTAAAAACCAGTGGTGCAGTTTAGTTTACTGGTTAGCAGGCACGCATGCCTTACAGCTGAAAGCTTGGGTTTGGTCGACCAGCAATCCTTTGCTTCATCTTTCCTTGCACCCTCTCGCCTTCCGATCAAGTCTTGACTGCTAAACTGCCAAATAAATGTTAAAATCTTTAGAAACCCTTCCAAAATCATGCTGGACCCTAAACTTTGAAAATAAGAACGAGGAGGGCTGTCCAAATCATGGACCGTGTTGTCCTGTCAGATGGATTTTCTTTTAAAGAAGAAAAAAAAAAAAGGAAATAAACTTAATCTACCTGGGCGGCCCACACAAGTGAGGATGATGTACTAAACACTTGAGGGAGTTTAAACATTAGTATGGCAACATGCAGCAGGTGTGTCAAAGCTACACCGACTAAACTTTAACACACAGCAGCGCAACGCTGAAGCTGCATCTACCTGATGGTCAAAGTCTTCGAGATCCAGCAGATTGTTGGCCTGAAAGCAGACCTAGAAGACAGACAGAAACATTGTAGAGGGATAGACAACAGGAACAGCTGATGCAGTAAAGGGGGGCTGGAGCCTGTCCCAACACTAGAAACTGGTGTCCATAAAAGGAAGTCCCTTTTCAATGACATCATGCAGTGCCAAGAGGAAAAACAAAACAAAAACTGTTTCTCCAGGGGCAGAAGGTCATTTATACTGCCATGTTTTTAAAAAAAGAGACAAAGATTACTCAAAATTTCTCTCTTTTCATCTCTAAATGACATCAGAGTGTAAGGATTCAGCGCCAGCTGCTTTCAGACGCCATCAATAAGCTCCATCATTTCTAACTGATGGCCAAGTGAGGGGAATCACTGCTGATGGGTTTTGGACAATTGTCCCCATTCAGAGCATGCAGAGCAAATTTCCATTAATTTGCATCTTTGCATAGACAGAAGACAACAGTAACATGTTTTAGGAGGTTTGATCTTCAGGTTCACCCTCCTGGTTGCACCAAACTTGATGGTCTTGCTGACAGGACCTCTCGGTTTTGTGGCGACCTCGTTCACCAAAAAGTAAGTACACACACACACACACACACACACACACACACACACACACACACACACGAATGGAAACAATGAAAGTGAAGATGAACCAGAATCAGTCCAAATCCTCGGGCTCCTGCTTGCCCGCTGCAATCTGCATACTGCCACAAGGTGGTGCTGAAAGGGCCATCCACACAGAGAGCAGCAAGGTGGTGACAAGAGAGTCAATGACAACCAGCAACTTCAAGTGATGATGGGTAAAACTGAGGATTTGAGGACACATGACCAATAAGCATGTGATATTAACTTGTCCGCCATTTTGTCATTGTGATGATGTAGGATCGAGCAAATAAAGTTCCACTCACACACGCTTACAGACCAGTTGTGAGAGAGAAATGAATTGTGATAGTTGGTGGGAAAATAATTGCTAAAGCCTCAGTTAAACGTACTGACAATTTGGTCCCTGACAACCACCTGTTGCTAGGGAAAAATGCGTATTGCCCATCCGATTGGCAAAGACCTCCTTGTGAGCAGTTGGACTTGTCTACAGACATTGCCCAACTGCTCAAGATCGTTTGCCTTCAAAATAAAAGCTCTGGCAAAGGGTGACAAAGAGTGTCTGTGAAGGTTCTTAGTCATCCAGGTCATCATAGTCTAAAGAGCTTGGAAAGAAAAGCATCTGGACTTAAAGCCACTTCATAAACGCATGGCACAACATAGAAGAACTTCCTCCACGGGACAAGACTCAGCTGTTCATCTGCATCTAAAGGACAAAGGTCGCTCTTTTAAGGATGCCAATGTTCACATTTTGGATAGAGAGGACAGATGGTTTGAAAAAGAGAGTGAAAGACACCATCTATGTCCACTGTGAACGACTGTCTTTGAACAGAGGCGATGGTTTACAACGCCAACTGTCTGCCATCTATACGCCAGTTTTGAGATCCCTTCCCAGACACCTTAACGCCCACTCACACCCTGGGCCATCTGACCTCAGTAAATCACATGATAGGGTGGGGCTGGGCTTCACAAGGCGTACACCCGACACCTTGGCTGATTGTGACCCACACCGTTTTCACACCTTGGACTTTGTGATTCGATAGAGGATCAATTAGAACTGAAGAAGCTTCTTGGATAGGAGGTGAAACATCTTAACCTCCTAGGACCTGGTGTCCACATATGTGGACATCACATTTTGGGTTATTTAGACCAAAATACTCAATTTTGCTCTACAAGGGCCTGATATACACCTACGAGGACATTATACTGCTACTGTTCTGTCAAAATTTTAAACGAATATCCTCATATGTGGCTCTTATTTTTCTTAAAAACAAAAGGTAAAAAAAAAAAAAATCTGGTAATTCTTTGTTTTTACATTCATCGGGCCCCAATATGCCCAAATATCAAAAAGAAATTAAAAATGCATGCTTTGGAAGAGTTCGGGTCCTAGGAGGTTAAAGGAAACTTAAAGAAGTCCAGACGCTTTTATTTCCCAAGCACCCTAGGTTACAAAGATTGCAACTTTTACTTTGAAGGTGAACAGCCTTCATTTCTGGTTTGCGTTGTACTTTTTTGAAGTTTTACTACTGCTCGGCTAATACCAAATTTATAGTTTAAACAGTGCTGACTCACCACAGCGTCAATGTCTCTGGGGCTCACGTACTGCTCCAGAGCCTTGTAGTCGTCCGGAGACATCGGCATCATGTTGTCCTGTAGCCTGGACGGATGTCTGAACCACACGGACACAAACCATGATTACACGTTAAGTCTTTCTCTTTAGTCGTGATGCGTTTGTTTCTCTCTGCTTACACTTCTGAAACCGAAATGAGCTCCGTCTTCATGTAGCCAGTCTTGTCCGTGTCCTCAAACTCCATCGGTTCAGCAGCTGGAAGGTAAATGAAGCTTGGATGAAGGTCTGCAGAGTATCAGAGTATTTATGGGCGAAAACCAAACGTAACAGCAGCTCTTACCCTCTGATGGTTTGGGGTAGTACTTCCCAAAGGCCTTGTCTTTGGGTATGTTGGGGTAGAGGAAGCGAAGCGGGTTCTCTGGGATGTTTTCCGCTGCCATTACCTTGTAGGTGCGGATGATGTCGGGGAGCGAGACGGCGGAAAGCTCTTTCTTCGTGTACGGCTCCACGGAGTGGAAGACCGGCTTGTCTGCGTGGAAAAAGAGACCAAAGAGATTAAATCTGAGGACTAAACCTCCTTCAAACTTACTTCTTGCACAGGACATCAAGGCTATTGGTTCATGTGGTTTGATTTGAAGTCGTAGAGAAATCTCCCAAAATAAAAATGTCTCGTCAGCCACATCTTTAGAGACGTTTAATCATGAAAACCTTCAAAATTTCAAGTTTTGTGTTGTTGAAAGTGTAAATGAAGGTCAAATGAAGTGACTGTATTACCGTGGACGTCGTGTTCGATCCAGGTGAAGGTGATGGCTCCCTCTCGGCTGCTCTCGCTGAACCTGAGCAGGAAGGTGCCCGGACACTTGTCAGTCAGCAGAGCCTTCTCCCTCTCCTTACTGATGAATCCCATGATGCAGCTGCAGGAGGAGAAAACAAACAAACTCATGTTTACCACTTAAATTCTCCCCACACGGACTCTCGCAGCTTCACTAGAGCGCCACTCACCCATCGTTCCAGAGGGACAGCAGGTGTCTTTTGATCAGGTCCAGGATACCTTCAATCCACAACCAGAAAGGGAACGCCTTCTCGTTTGCGCTCTGCTGCTGGACGAATCACAAAGTCTGGTTCAGTGCACGATGAATAAAAGTGATTACAGGCGAATATTTGTTGGCTCAGATCACGAGGCAGCTGCTCCAGAGTCAAGGCTTTGGAGCAAGCTGCCTGAGGAGGCTGCAGCCATGGGAACGTGGCTCAAGCGTCAGTTATACTCAACATTAAAACAATCTTTAAAAGCTTTATTTGGGAGTAAACTTAGGGCCAATAGAAAAGAAGCTGATGACAAAGATACCCACTTGTTAGATGGATATAGATGAAGACACTGATATAAATACACTATGTTGCCAAAAGTATTCACTCAGCCATCCAAATCTTAAAATTCGGGTGTTCCAGTCATTTCCATGGCCACGACTGGATAAAATCCACCACCTGTGCATGCAGACTGTTTCTACAAACATTTGGGTCGCTCTGAGGAGCTCAGTGAATGAATGACTGAATGAATCCAGCATGGTATCGTGACAGGATGCCACCTGTGCAACAAGTCCAGGCATGAAATTTCCTTACTACTAAATATTCCAGTCAGCTGTGGGATGCAGACTTTCTCCAAAGTCAATCACCAAAGACTGCCAATGTAAAGCGTCAGATGCAGTGGTGTAAAGCACTCCACCACTGGACTCTAGAGCAGTGGAAACGTGTTCTCTGGAGCGAAGAATCACAGTTTTCAGTCTAGACCAGGGGTCGGCAACCTGGTGTAGACGCAGTCCTTATACTGCGGCTCCGCGTGGTTTGGGAAAATAAATGACAAGTATTTAGCTGAAGTGTATTTTTTGTGTTAGTTCTTTTTAAACTTGTAGTTCTAAATTGGAAGATTATTGTGATATTGAAATATAAAAATATTTTATTATTTTTCGTCGCTCAAAATAGCGTCACACTCGCGGAAGCCAGTACACCCGCCGAAACGCCGTGCATTTCCCGAGACTTTCAACCCCTGGTAGGCCAATTATGGATCTTCAGATCCACATTATGTCAGCAGCTCCACCGTGAACTATGTTAAAAACAAACACCGCTCACGCCTCACAGATGACCGCTTACAGTCCCGCGCAAAGATGAAAGTCACTTCACTGTGCGCAGAGGTTCAGCAGCAGAAGTTCCATTGTAAACATATCACGGCAGACCTGACGATATTTGCATGAACATGCTTTTCAGCATCTCTTTATTGACCACTTTTCACACACAGCTGCTGTACGTATACAGCCGGCTGTAGCTTTTCAGCTCACAGCCCGACACACACCAACACAACAGCATAGAGAGCACAGACGTTAAGGCGGCGAGGCGTGATTGCGGGTGCCGCTCAGGTGCGTCCGCCTCCTCACATGCAGCGGCACTGCAGACCACGCCCCGCCACACACATTTACCAGGTAAAATAAATATAAGTAAATAAATAAATATTTATGCAAATATTTATTTTTCATTTTTTAGTAAATAGCCTGCATTTATATAGCGCTTTACTAGTCCCTAAGGACCCCAAAGTGCTTTACACTACATTCAGTCATCCACACATTCACACACTGGTGATGGCAGCTACATTGTAGCCACAGCGCACTGACAGAGGCGAGGCTGCCGGACACTGGCGCCCTCTGACCACCACCAGTAGGCAACGGGTGAAGTGTCTTGCCCAAGGACACCACGACCGAGATTGTCGGAGCCGGGGCTCGAACCGGCAACTCTTGAGCCACAATCGCCCCGTTGCATAGTAGCGTAGTGCTTTTTTCCAATTATTTTTTAAAATTCAGGTCAAGGCTCTGCTACGCTCCAAAAGCCCAAAGACGATATAAGGGTGGCACACAACAGTTTTTCTTTGCTACATGGATCGTTTTCCTTTGGTTATATTTCTTTAAGAGTTCAAAATGTGTTCATTACATAAATAAAATGTAATTTTCTCTGTAGCACTTCATGGATTTCATAAGCAACACACCTTAGTTGTTCACACAAAGCATAAAGGTAAAAAACAATACATACAGTGTTATCTTCATTTTAGATGTCAAAAAGTATTTGTGGCTCGCAGTGTTTTCCTTTGCGTGGAAACCGGGTCCAAATGGCTCTTTGGGTGTTAAAGGTTGCTGACCCCTGGTCTAGACGGTACTTGTCTGACTGCATTGTGCAAAGTGTAAAGTTTGTTGGAGCGGTTATTATGATGTGGGTTGTTTTTCAGGAGTTGGGCTCAGGCCCTTAGTTCCAGTGAAAGGAACATAGAGGGTTCAGCATATCAAGACATGTTGGACAATATCATGTTCTCAGCTTTGAACAGTTTGCGGATGGTCCCTTCCTGGTACAACATGACTGTTCACCAGTGCACAGAGTAAAGTCAATGAAGACATCGATGAGTGAGCTTGGTGTGGAAGAACTTGACTGGCCTGCACAGAGTCCTGTCCTCAAATCAACAGTTTGACCTCACAAATGTGCTTCTGGAAGAATGGTAAAAAATTCCTCAAAACACTCCTAAACCTATGGAAAGCCTTCCCAGAAGAGCTGAAGCTGTTATAGCTGCAAAGGGCCAACATCATATCAAACCTTATGGATTAAGAATGGGACGTCACTCAAGTTGATGTGTGTGTGTGAAGGCAGGCGAGTGAGTACTTTTGGCAGTACAGTGTATCAAACAGTCTTTACGGACTTTGTTTTTATTTGTAACTATTTACATCAACACCTCCATAATTGCATTTTTTTTTAAGTTTTAACCTTTGTGATTGTTACGTTGCCCTCTGAGTCTCCTGGTTTTGAATATAAATGAAATCATTATCAGCTGGATAAATGAGGCTTATCAGACTATGGCTCACCTTGCAGAACTTGGTCCAGGGGATGAGTCCCTCCGGGTTCCTCTGAGCTTTGGTTCCTTCACAGAAAAACAACCAGGTACAAACATCTGCAGGTTATTCATGTGTGCTGCAGGTAGAAGTTTATTAGCACAGCAGTGACAGTCGGCCATTTGTTGACTTTGAGCCATTCGTTTTGGTCTGCAGCTTTCTGAGCCTCAGATCGTCTTATATTTCATCAGTAGTAAAGAAACGACAGATTGAGGGTTAAGATCTTTAGTTATAGTTAAGGTTTAAGCCTGTTATGAATAAAACAGAGACTTTAAAAGATATTTAGTGGCCTTGAATTTTCTTAAAACATTACCACATGTTATTTTTGTGCGTCTCACCGAGCAGTTTATCAGCGAGCATGTTGAGCTGCTCCTGGTTCAGGCCTCGCTTGGTGACGGAGGAGAACTGCCAGCTGAGCACCTCGGAGAGCTGAGACCACTTCGCCGCAGGAGGGGAGAGGAAGAACTTCAGGTTCTGGAAAATATGACAGTTGGAGATTGGTAAGAGACAAAAGCGAGGGTACGTGGAGGTGCTAGGAGCGGACTGAAATCAAAGCGTGTTCTCACTTTGGGCTCCGTGGTCAGCATGTTGTACCAGAGGATGGAGGCCCAGCCGCTGGGTAGCTGGCAGACGTTGGAGATGACGACCACGGGCAGAGAAATGGCCTAGAAATAAATAAAACGACAGGAGGAAGCAGCAGGGTTTAATCTCCTCTATCAACTCCAGTTTAATTCTGAGCATGAACAAAGGGCGGGTCTCACCTCAAGTTTGATGTCGAGTCCGGACTGGTTGAGCTGCAGCTCCGACTCAAAGCTGAGCGAGTGGAGCTCCTCGGTGACGATCAGAGGACCCTGAACACCCAGAGACACACTCAGCTTACCCAAAACACACAACACCCTTCCCCAAGCCTCTGCAGGAAGCATGCAACGTTCCTGTAACTAAACTTCACTCTACATCACCAATCTACACGTAAAACCACATCAAATGTAGTTTACAATCTTTCTCCAACAAAACAAACTATGTGTCCATATCTGTCCTTACGTCACATTTACAGAGGTTACATATAAAGTAGAACAAGGTTCCTCATATAGCTATGTAAGCTGTAATGCGGGACAATGAATTCTTTTCTTTTTCTAGTGTGCATTACATATAAAATGATTTTTTAGGCCACTGTTAGTTCTATAAAATCCCTTCAGTTTTTTCTAAAGAACTTTTATTTTGAAGCTTTCGCACTAACATGCCGTGGGAAGCTGAAACGGTGATTTTCATGTGACATTCGGCCTGGACAGAATTACTAATTTAATGGTTATATTCCACCACACAAGAGAATAAGCGCAGAGAAGGAGGGCGCGCTCCTACAGCTAAAGAAGAGGAAGAAAAAACATCCAGGTAGACGAGTCTGTTGCATATTGAAGGCCTCTATGATGACTGTAAAACAGCCAGTATGTGACCTGCAGTCTCAAACACACAGAGCAGGTTTGTGTATTATATGGAATAAAGTTTTAAAGGCTCTTACGTCATTTGTTCTGTTTCCAGGTCCTTTCTGTTCTTTGAGTTGCTGTATGGAGATTAAGTTGGAAAGGCATCACTATTAGGGTGTCTAAGAAATCTCCCTAAATAATAAAAACAATATATAACCAGTGGAAGGGAATACTGTGGGTTTAATACTAAGACACTGATTTTACCAAATGTCTGAACTCTGCTGCCAGACTGCCGTTGGACTCCTCCATGTTCATGACTTTGGTGTTTGTCCCCAAAATGTTAAACCTCCTGAACCTGATTCAAAGATGATCAATGGAAAGCTATTAATCAGCTGCGTTACTGAATAACACGTTATATATTTCAATGTGTATGAATACATTTCAGACGTACCCTTTCTTCTCTGTAACATCCCTGAGGAGGAAAAAAAAAAAAGTGTTACATATTTGGAAACATGCAGCATGATGATTCAAAGCGGCAAAAGCAAAGGTGAGAATTTGCTTACTTATCAAACAGGGCCTTGACTTTGAGCTGGTAGTTAAACTCTTGCAGTTTCACCAGAAACCTGAACCGAAAGGAAATGAGACTGAAACAGGAAGCTGACGCTCACCAACAGATAAACATCACCTGACACAATTTCTGCGTTTTCATTTCATTTGGGTACAAAACAAAGAAGGAAAAATTCTTATTTTATTTATTTTGTGGGATGAAGAACTCTCTCTTAACAGGAAGAACCCTCCAGCAGAGCCAGGCTCAGGGATGTATAGATAGTATGGATACCAATGTTGGTATCAGTATTGGATCAATACCAAGCATGACAGGACCAAGAGTGGTAATAAACTGGTTCTGTTTTATTTTTTTTTTAGAAATTATATAAATGAGAAATTATATGAATTATTATATAACTTATATAAATGTAAAAATGATTTAGTGGTCAGGGCAGAAAGACACGTAAACACTTCACATTTAACTTCTTACCGAAGTTTCACCGTAAACTGGACGCCTGTTTTCAACACCAGTGGTCTCTGTGGGTGGGTGGGCATGCAAGGCTGCCTCTCTACAACTAGAGAGCTTCACACAGATCAGAATCCAGGTTAACAGCCAATAATAACAACACTCAGCAATAATAATGATAATAATAATAATGATAACAATAAAGAGTGAAGGGTTTCATACTTGGACAGCAGGTTTTTGAGGAGCTCCAGAGCTCGGCCTTCCAAGTAAGCCTTCTTCAATGTGATGGGGTCGTTCTCATAAGTGAACTTCTGCTCCAGCTCCTGCAGCTTCTTCAGGTGCTGACGGACCTGCTGCAGACTCTCCGCTACTGCCGTGAACCTGCAGGAGGGCGAGGACAGGAGATCAGATAACACACCAGATGAAGCACCCAGTCGACCGAAGAACTGTTCATGAACTGGACCCTGGATTACTTTTGGTTCTCCATTTACTTTCAGTCATTTATCTCCTCCATTTAGGATTTTTCCATATCGTTTAGTGACCACTTTCATCTGTTTATCTACCATGTTACGTCTTTTATCAAACTATTTTAACATCTTATTAAACCCCTTTAACCTTTCTTCTCAAACAGGTTCACATCCTCGCAGGTGTTTAATCAAAATGAACTGATGAAAAAAAAACTGATGGAAAAATTACGATGAGGAAGGTGAGGGAAATATTAAATATAGGTGGAAGAATGAAAAAGACACTAAGATTGATGGCTAAGCAGAAGAGGAAGTGAAGAAAGAGGCGATTAAAGAGGAAGAGATGGGATGGAGAGGGCGGCTCACCAGTTCTGCAGCTGGTCCACGCAGGCGTTGGGCGGGCCACCGATGCAGGCGATCTTCTGACGCTGCTTCCAGTCGGGCAGCTCCTCGGAGATCAACTCTGCCAGCAGGGCCTGAGTGACGTTCAGCAGCTCGTTCAGCCCGAGCACAGCGTCCTAAAAAAATCAAAACAAAAAAACCCACACCCAAGAGTCCATCGCATCAGTCACATCAAATGTCCTGTTATGGCGTTTAAAACTCCTCAGACAGAAAAAGTTTATAAGATCAAAATGACTTTATTGTTACAGCCCAGTGACCTCAAAGGGATTATATGTTAGTCGTGTTTCTCGTCACCTGACGCTTGGCTTTCAGCTCAAAGCACATCCTCCCGACTGTCATCTTCTCCTTCTCCAGGTCCTTCACCGTCATGCCGTTCATTTCATTCTCTGTGGAGGAAGAAGGAAAAAAAATGCACACAATTAAAACTTGGAAGCAACATAGATTGAATTTTAAATGAACTTTTAAGAGCATTTAATATATGTCAGTTTGGAAAAGGCCTTTCACTCTGTAATTTTACCAACACGAGCTACTTTGTTCCAATTTTTTAAGATCAGATCACCGCATTTGGCAACAAGTGCGCTTTAGCTCAAAACCTCAAAACTCCGTCAGCTCTCTGAAATTATTTCTCTGCCTCCATAACTCAAATTGCCCCTTGACATGTTGATCTTCACTGTATTACCAAAAGTACTTCCTCAGCTATCCAAATCACTGCAATCACATTTTGGGGTTTGGCTCTACAGCTGAGCCTGGACGATTTCCTCACCTCTGTTCTTCAGTGTGTTGACTTTGAAGTCATACTCGTCCTGCAGGTCTTCTACGTTCTTAATGTTCTGATCCACCACCTGATAGTCAAAGAGCCCGTTAGAGATTTTCCAGCAGAGCCGGGCCAACCTCGAGCTGGGACCTACACGCTGCGTAATAGTTTTACCTGGACTATGTGCTTCATCTCTTTCACTTTGTTGTCCAGCTTCTGTTTCTCCACCACCATGGCCGACACTGCCCCATCGGTCTCATCCTACCGAAACAGAGGTCACACATTTTAACGTCTCTGAAACAGAAACAGGTTTAGACTCTTCGGTACCTTGAAAAGTGAAACTGAATTCAGGTATTAATTTAGACATAGAGGTTAAAGTTCTGCTAAACAACGAAATCAGATCAAGATTACACCCACTCCAAGTTTCTCAATCTTAAGACAAAATCCGCTCTCCTTAGCTAACATTAAGCATCATTATCACAGAGTATATCGTAGTTTTGATAGCAAAACTGCATCAATCTTAATGTATGTGGTGTAGATGAACAGAAACCCGTGCTGCTACCCTCATGTTTAATCAGATTTCTAGATAAGGCATTTAAAAGTAAAAACAAAGAAGAGGGAAGAAAACAGAATCGCAAAACATGCTAAATAAAGAAGGAACACTTGCTGTAGTTTTAAGGTGTTCAGACTTTTCAGGTATTTGACAAGTGTTCTGACTTGTAGACGTTTCACTTGGGTCATAGTTTTGTCCACTGATCTGTCTGCAGAGGAGCAAATTTTAGCCAGTTTCTCATCAGGGCCAAAAACATCACTCTGGGATCAATGAGGATATCACAGGCAAGTATTTCCTTTTCCAGGCATGTCCCACCGGGAGAGGCCCCAGGGCAGACCCAGGACACAGCTGGCATGCCTTGGTGTTCCTCCAGATAAGTGGAGGAGGTTGGTGGGGATGGCTTGGGAGAGGGAGGCCTGGGCATCTCTGCTTGGGCTGCTGCCCCCGTGACCTGGCTCCGGATAAGCGGAAGAAGATAGATGGATGGACAGATGGTATTTCCTTTTAAATTAAAAGTAATTTATCCCACAAGCGTTGCAGTTTTATACATGAAAAAAAAAATAGGTATAAGGGGTGTAATGAAGTAGATCCTTTCCAATTCTTTCTATCTTTTAGATCTAGTAGAAGGTTGCTTTAATCTTCTGATTACGGCTTGTGGCTGTGAAATAGAAATTTCTGTGTTTGAGTGGAAAGATAACATGCAGATGAAAAATTACTGGGAAAAAAAACAAAAAAAGGATGATTTATTTTTTTACTCTGTGAGAGTAAAAGAATATAAACAGCATGAAGGTGAAATGGTTTTTACAGCTTTATTTAATGCACTAAAGTTATAGTACATAAGAAAAAAGCTGATTCTGAGGTTGTTTCTGTTGGTTTTTCATTTTGAAGAATGAGAACTCAGTCCCTGTGTGCATATTGGGCTTTGATTCATAGAGCATGCAGACGTGTACGCACCATGCATCAGCATGATTTTGGAGCATTCAAGCAGCCATTAAGTTGGAAAAGTAATACAATTCTTATCATTTGTTCAGCTATTTTTGTCTTGAAAGCATCTTTTCTCTTGCTTTAAGTTGCATCTGGTAGGATTTACGATGGTCTACCTGCACCAGAAGCTGGCTGTAATCCACCTATAAGCTGTTTGAATCCTGAACACTCGTCTATAATTTAAACCCCAGATGTGTGAGCCTAAAAGTAAATGTGTATTTAAAGCCAGAGTCTGATTAACGGAAGGATTTAGATCTGTCGGGTGTTATTCTGCTGTCATAGTTATGTTCTAACAACGAAACCGAGCTGCAGCTTTTACCTCTGTGCTCTTTGCAATCTCCAGTATCTTCAGCTCCTCCTTCAGGTTTCTGGAGATGATCATGGCCATGTGGACGGGATCTTCCTGGAAGCGATCCTGGAGAGAGAACCGCTCGTACTTTTAGTTACATAAAGGAATTTAACCTGCCTCACACAGAAGTATTTCGAATCCAGGGTCGGACCTGCAAGTTCCTCTTGATCTTGCGAATGTTGTGCTGCAGCAGGAAGTTGTTCTCCAGAGCGAAGCGGCTGTGTTGGTCGTCCAGCTGAGCGAGAAGGTCGTGGAAACGAACCGTGGCCAGAGAGTCCTGCATGGCCACCGTGTCCCTGAGGAGACCACAGTAAGTCTTTGAGTAGCATGAACAGAAGACGCTCAGTTTGGGGTTAACCTTGAAAGGGTTACAAATTGGTTTTCAGCAAATGCTGTGCTTCAACAAAACCTTTATCCAAATATTGAGAAGTCCATGATTATCAGTCTCATTAGCTCAAACACTTTTGCTTTGGTCTGATAAAAATCTAGCAATGGAACAGTTAATGAACAGATGCTGAAATGATGATGAAGGACAGGTATTTCTGCACTTTTACAACCAGGATTTTATGGGCTGTGAGGACTTTTTCCCCCACATGTAATTAAATTTTTGCAGCTGAACCAAAACTCTCAATATGCGCAAAGATATCCCTGCATTGTGGATACAATGTCATGAAGCTTTCCATATCCTTGGTGACCCTGTTGTTTTCCAGTGCAGGACCATAGATCCAGATCCACGTCCACAAGTGTGAGCTCGCTTCTGTTTGGTCTACGATGTCGATACAAATGCACCTACAGTTTTCTTTTCCATCAGGACATCCAGTTTAACCTTTGCTTTGATTTACTTTGCAACCTTTGATTTTCTTGTTTTAGTGTTAGTTATTCCTCTTTTTATTGTATGGAGGGGATATGCCAGATAAAAAAAATTCAGGTAAATCAGTACAGGTATTACAATAAAAACAACTTTTTAATGGTTCAAACGAGTCGATGAGAAACGTTTGCCAAAAAAAAAAAAAAAAAAAAAAAAGACGCTGCCCTTTATTCGGACTTCTTACCAGTCGATGCTTTCGATCCACTTGCTCAGGTACTGACGGATGTCCATGGGGAACGAGTCATCGTACAGCTGATCCACCTGCTCCAGGTACTTGCTGTCCAGCATCTGAAGCTGGCCCCACTGCGCCATCTTCTGGTGAATGAAAGCAGCTCTGTCAGGACATTTTTTGCACGATGTGGCACAGTCTACGCAAAAGACGGGAGAGTCTAAAAGCTGCATTCTTACTAATGACCAGCAGTGAGATAGCCTCTTCCCTATGGGCTCAAAATGTGGTCATAAATATTTTGTACTTGTAAAAAAGATTTGTGTGTGGACTTAGCCAAAAAAAACCTGCAAGTTACAACTACGAATTTTGACCCTATTTTTCTTCCTTTCATCTGATTGGTGAATGTCATGTCAATCACAAATGTAACAATCCAATCAGAATTTGTGATTGACATGACGTTGACCAATCAGCTTAAAGGAAGAAAAATAGGGTCAAAATTCATACTTGTAACTTGCAGGGGTTTTTTTGGGCTAAGTCCACACACAAATCTTTTTTACACACACAAATCTTTTTTACGCATGCACAAATTTTTTTTTTTTTTTACACATACAAATCTTTTTTACAAGTACAAAATATTTATGACCACATTTTGAGCCCATACTTCCCCTGCTCAGCGATGCCAATAAAATAAACTCTCTTGGTGCGTTTTTTCACTAAAATCTGTATTTTCACATCTTGCTAATTAAACATGAACTTAATTTTATTGCTTTTTATCTGTGTTAGTGTCAGAAATAAGAGGTAATCAGTGCCACTCAGTTTCAGAACAACAGGTAGGTGATGGCCAAATTGCTCAGCTTCATCATTTTCCTAAAAAGCACAAAAGGTGGCTACATATATACAGGCTTTTCTACCGAGCATCAGGCAAGATTATTCACCATTTTAGTTTCACAGATAAGAAATGTTAAAGCATTTTTTCTGTCATACATATCCTGTTTCGTGGTGGATGTTCATGCACCAGAGCCTCAAATAATGAGGACAGTGTATGTGCGAGTAATCGCTCTAGCCTCAGACTGCTCTAAATACTCAGTTTCAAAAATTCCTTTTCCTACTCTTTGATCTTTATGATGTCATGGAGGGCACATATTTCTAACATGTGCAACAAAAGTCTTGATAGTGAGGGGCAGCCAATCAGAGCTGCTTAAAGTCAGCTTAAAAGTGAAGGAGCTAAAACAGCTTAGACAGAGAATGAACTGGAGACCAAGTATGAGATAAATAAAAATGGTAAATGGCCTGTATTTGTATAGCGCTTTTCTAGTCCCTAAGAACCCCAAAGCACTTTACACAACCTGTCATCCACCCATTCACACACACATTCACACGCTGGTGATGGCAAGCTACATTGTAGCCACCCTGGGGCGCACTGACAGAGGTGAGGCTGCCGGACACTGGCGCCACCGGGCCCTCTGACCACCACCAGTAGGTAACGGGTGAAGTGTCTTGCCCAAGGACACAACGACCGAGACTGTCCAAGCTGGGGCTCAAACCGGCAACCTTCCGATTACAAGGCGAACTCCCAACTCTTGAGCCACGATCGCCGCCATATAATATTATTATTATTATTATTATTCTAATCTGGGAATCATGCAAAGCTACTCTAGCAGAGTCCAGGAGTGAAAATATGGAGCTGGAAATAAGCAGAAAAAGTCTGATTTTATATACTTTTTCACTGGTGTGTCATCAAAGACTGAAGAAAACCCTAGCTGGGTTATTAAACGCCCACAAAAGCAGATCATGTTTGTAAATTTATCGACATGTATGTCACATTTCTGTCTGCAGTCTTCCGCTGTAGACACACAACAGTTAATAAAAACATACAGAATCTATTATCATGAGGCTGTGAGATAAAAGTGGCAGAAATCTGAGACTTTTTAAAAAACCCTTTAAAGGGAATTTACGCTTTTTGAGAATTCGCTAGACGTGGATACTTAGTTAAAGTTTATATACAGTGTAGAAGTGTATAATAATCCTGAATAAATAAAGGAAACATTTTTTAGTCATTTGTTCTGAGCTTGGTTTTCTAAGAACTCATCTTAAATCCATAAATATATGAGGATAATTCAATAATTTGAAGATCTAATTGAAAATATTTTTTTATTTCTGACTCTCCTTGCATCACTGTGGACAGAAGACAAAGGTCAGGAAGCTCCAAAACATTTTTCTCACTACAGAAAACCAGCTGCTTGTTTACAGTGTGAGAAATTGTGAAATGATAAGTGCTGACTCGAGGATTGTCGCGGGCTGCCACCCGCCTCCTTCCTGGCTCAGTTGTGCTCTGACTTAAGATCAGAAAGTAAAAACAAAGAAAGATGTGTGTGATGATGTAAAGGAACATCCAACACTGATTTCTGTTAAAAGTAGCTGGATTTCATAGACACTGAAGCTCAAACTGTAATTAGCTGCACAGATTAATTCCCATATTGTAAAACAGGATTGTTTGACAGCTAAAGAAGAGACAAATTAACATTTTGTTGTTTTGTTTTTTTTAAATCAAACGCAATCTTATCTGTATTTATCTTGTTCCAAGTGGCTAAACCTGAATGTAGGAGGCGTCTAAGGTCAGCTTAGGTTTCAATTTCCCCACAAATGCGACTCTGCCTCCAGCATCAGTTAAAAAATATATCATTAAGAGTATTTAAACGTATGTGTATCTATATATATATGACCTAATTCCACATTCATGAGACGATCATAGCCAATAAATCCATTTCACAGCTTTAATTTTTAATCTTTCTGGCTCCCCAAGTCACTTAAGGCAGCCCTGTGGTCCTTTCCAGCTCTCCTCAGCCAAACTCTAATCGGTAATGTGTCTTTTTTAAGATTCAAGCAGAGCCCCTTATTTTAACGTCTAACAATACAAGACTCAATAGATTATCTATATGTTGGTGCCTCACCTGAGAGATCGGCATATACAATAATTTATCTGGTGTTACACATCGACTAAGATCCCGACTTTTACACGGGGTTGACAGGTAATTATTTACGTTTCAGACCCCTAATGGTTGGAGGTATGGACGTAAGCGTGTAAAAAGTTAAGATTTGATTTAAATAACGGCTACGGACAGATACACAAATATTAACACATACACAGAGGAACGCTTATATCCCGTAAACTGCCATCAAGTGTTTGCAGGAGTCGTTTTTTTTAAGCGTTACCGATTAGCAAGTTTAAGTGCTCTCCTAGCACGGCTTGCTGTGTAAAAGGGTCACAGATGCGATTAATATAAAACAACGTCACCTTTTGAACATGTAAGTCATGTAACTTACCTTTAATGTAAAGGTAACGTGAACAAGCTTCCACGGGAAGTAAGTTGTGTTTCCGAAAACGCTTGAGTCCCTAACAGCTCTCCTACCTTTTTTCTACTCCAGTGGCGCAGCTTACTTTACGGAACACTATCAGCCAATCACCGCACACCATTTACGACAAGCCCCCGCCCTTTTCCACGAGACAGCCAATCACAAAGAGGGAAAAACGGCTGTTGTTGACAGCTACCAAGCATGCCTGAAAAAAAATACACAGGAGTTTTTTTGTTTAAAGCTGCCCCTGTAAGCATAACATCAAGAGTCAAGATGTATTTTGTCATTGTACAAAGTCAAAGAGAACGACACTGTACATAAAATGTATTTTTAATTGAGTTTAAAGCAACATGACGCAGGCTTTTCGGAGGGAGAAAGTCAGTACAGAGAAGAGCCAAGAGTGACCACGTGTTTTCAGAGAAAGCGAAAGCTGCAAGGACGCCTACAACTCTGAAACTGAAACTTAACTTAAAAATTATGTTTGATCGTTGACATGTGAAAAAAATTCTGGAACAAGAAAGTAATAACTGAAAATAAAAGACGTATTTAAAAAACATAACAAAAAAACTAAACTTTAAAAAAAAATCTTATTGTAGTCTAAATATCAAAAGTTATAATCTTGTACCGACAACAAAAAGGTGCTAATCACCGGTTTTAAAACGTAAATATTTCACTAATATTTATTCTTTGTAGTTCTTATATTTTACAAAGTTGAAAACTTCAATGGAGAACAAAAGTCTTGCCCCAGCCCACATTTCTTCCAAGAAGTCAGAATTTCCTGTAATTTTCTAAGTGGTTTTGAGCAGTATTTCCCCAGGCTTTCCAAGGACCTCTCAAAGTTTTTCTTTGGGCATTAGCTACATTTCCACTTCACTTAAGTCTTTCAGAGGAAAAAAGGAAGTGGTAGATGCATCTGGACCTTCAGCTGATCCATCTAATGTTCACTGAAGCCTCATCAGAAATGGTCTCAGTGGAAGGTGGCTGTCAGGAAGCCATTCTTAAACAGGAAGGGGAACAGGAAGAAAAGGCCTGAACTGAAAGGAAGTGGAAACCAGTCTGATGGAGTGATGAATCCAGATCTGAATGTTTATGGTTCTAATCATCATTAATATGCAGACCGGTAGGCAGAAAAGAGGTACAGTGAGTGTTTACAGTCATCTGTAAAACATGGTGGAGGCTCCGACATTGTTTGGGCTGCATTTCAGTCAACGATATTGAAGATCTTTGTCAAAACTGATGAATTATCAACATAGAAAAGTACCATCACATTTTGATCCAGCATGCAATACCATTTGGAAATCATCTGATTGGAAACAGTTTAATTTTTCTTCATGACACTGATCCAAAACACACTGCCAATGCAGTAGAAACATGCCTGGATAGACAAAAAACACAGAGTGGAACACTATCGGTCATGGATTGGCCTCCCCGGAGCCCGGACCTCAACATTATTGAAGCAGTGTGGGATCAGTGCTTTCAACACCATCCAACCCGCACTACTGAGAGGGAAGCTGGCGGGAGCCAGAGTAGGCAGACAGCTGACTGCATGGACCATCGACTACCTTACCAACAGACCACAGTATGTGAGGCTCCACGACTGTGTGTCCGAGGTGGTAATCTGCAGCACGGGGGCACCACAGGGCACGGTTCTCTCACCTTTCCTGTTCAGCCTTTACACTTCAGACTTCTGTTATAATTTGGACGATTGCCATCTACAGAAGTTCTCAGATGATACAACCATCATTGGATGCATATCAGACGGGAATGATCAGGAATACAGGGGGGTCATCAGTGACTTTGTTGGCTGGTGTGAGACCAACGTACTCCAAATCAACGCTGGCAAGACAAAGGAGATGATCATAGACTTCAGGAGGAAGTCAACCCCTACAACACCGGTGAACATCCAAGGGAAAGATATTGAGATAGTGGACTCTTATAAGTACCTGGGTGTTCACCTCAACAATAAACTGGACTGGACTACAAATACAGACGTCCTGTATAAGAAGGGCCAGAGTTGACTCCACCTGCTGAGGAGACTGAGGTCCTTCAGAGTCTGCAGGACTCTGTTAAGGACATTCTATGACACTGTGGTAGCAGTGGCCTGCTGGGGGAGTGGATGCACGGACAGGAACAGGAGCAGGATTGACAAACTGGTCTAGCTCCATGCTGGGATGTCCCCTGGAGTCTGTGGAGGTGGTTGGCGAGAGGAGGATGTTAGTTTTTTTTTTTTTTTGTTTGTTTTTTTTTCTAAATGACATCAGAAACAGCAGTATGCGACATTACGTGATGGCAGAGCTTCAGTTCATCCTTTGTCATTTTTTTTTTTTTTTTTTTTTTTAAATAAATAGGACAGGGGGAATGAATGAGAGAGAGAGGGGGAGAGAAAGAAAGAAAACCAAAGGGGAGAAGAGACGGTGAGAAGGGGGGGGAAGAGAGAGAGAAAAAAAAAAAACTCCTGGGTCACCTGTATGGAGAAAAAACAAACAAACAAACAAACAAAAACAAACAGAGGAGACAGCAAACAACAAGGAGCAACATAATAATAGAGAAAACAAAGCACCATCACAATAAACTAGCTAGTCATAGATATCAGTATTTACTAAGTAATAAACGATATTGTGCAGCACGCAAGATAGACAGCGCACAGTGTGCTTTGAGGCAGCAGCCAAGAAAGCTTTAGTCCGCGTCTGTGAATACCCATGTGTGCATACCTGTGTGGATCAGCATGCTTGCATTCCAAAGGTTTCTCCATGTAATGATCTGCTAGGGAGTGTGGGGGGGCCACAGCCCCGTCCTCCAGGGTGTGAAGCGGGTATGGAGGAGATCAAAACTCCAGACATCCAGAGGCCCCCAGAACACAAGAGACCATGGAAGACCAACAGAGGGGCAGCCGCGCCACTGTTCCAGTAAGAGCTGAGGAGAGTCCCAGATGAGGGCTCACTCAGCAGCCGCGGAGCAGAAGTCAGGGGGAGTTGCAGTGACGCGCCCGTGAGCTCCGCCGGCCCCCAGCTGCGCCTGAGTGACCGAGCCCTAGGCCGAGAGGCCGGGGGCACCCCACCTCCAAAGGGGCCCGAGCGAGCCCCAGGCCCCAGGCCCCGACAAGCGGCCGCCAAGGAGTGAGCCGGTGTGTACCCGGACGCCCACCCCCAGACACAAAGAACCACCAACACACCGACACCTGAGGGAGTCCGCCACCGGCAGGGGAAGTGGTGGTGGGTGGAGATAGGCCTCCAAACCTTGGAGGGCCTGAGGTGTCCCCAGAGAGGTGGCGTCTGATACCCAACCTGACATATAGACACAGACATACAGGCACACACAGACACAAACATCCATTCCCACCCTCATGCTCTCATATGCACTCACTCCACACTCAACCAACGTGGAGACAGACATAAAGAGACGCTGTACACACAATCACACTCCCCAAGCGTACTCTACAAACCGGGTCTAGGTACCCTTGCCCCTGGAGGGGGGAATTGCACCCAGACCCAGGTGGTGTTACCCTTTTCCCTGCGGTGGGGAGAGGCAGACCACCCCGACTCCGCAGCAGCAGGGAGGCCCCACACCCCAGACCGCAGTCGGACGGCCAACTCCTCCTACTAGCCCTCCCGCTCCAGCAGGCCGCAGAGAATGGGGGTGGGAGAGGAGGATGTTAGTAAAGCTGACATCCATCATGAACAACCCACATCACCCACTGCATGAGTATGTGAGTGGGCTGAGCAGCTCCTTTAGTCAGAGACTGAAACACCCTCGCTGCAGGAAGGAGCGCTTTCGCAGATCATTCATCCCAACAGCAGTTGGACTCTATAACTCCTCAATCACGATGTCATAAGTCACTGGACACTGTGAACATCCACGGTCACCACTTCATGCATAATAGACCTTCCATGTGTATGGACATGTGCAGGTATATATGTCTGTATATGTATACATATGTATATTTAGTGTGTACATGTGTGTGTGTACATGTCTATAAATCCGATTGTTCAGTCTGACGTCACTAGCCGTGTCTGGGCCTAAACTCCGCTGCAGGTCCATATATCAAACGATCACTGTGGCATTACTGAGAGTTGAAAAACTGTCTAAAGTCTTTCATCTTTAATAAAATGATCAGCGTTCTGCTCTACCAGGTGTAACAATTGAGTTTAACATCCAGGCATCCATGAAAACGGAATTTATGACATTTAACGGAGTTAGAAGTTAGCAGGGAGTTAGCTCGCTAGCTTCTATCTAAATACAATATAGCATGTCCTGACTGCGGGGTTTTGGAAACAAATTAAAACGTACAGCTCTGCTATCACTTCCAACATAAATGAAGACAGAAAACTAAACAGCAGTGACGTTTGTAGGGTTACTGAAGTTGGGCTAGCTGGTATATAATGATGTGCTACGTGACCGCTAGCGACACAGCTATGTTAGCATAATATAAACAAGCTAACTTTTTTTCCACTCGATAAAAGTTAACGTGAGTGTTCTCGGTGGTCAGGAACAAATGTAATTGCATGGCAGGATGCTGTAAAAGGACCAAACTTCAGCCAGGAGAACAACTGAGATAATCCATCCATAATACGAGGTTAGTCATTCATATACTGCTGCATGGCCTGGGCTGTAGTTACATCCTAAGGTTTTAAAAACTGAGCTTAAATAAATGATTAGTGGTAATAAAAGCCGAGGGAGGTCAACAGGGATCACTGACTGTTTTAGGAGCTTTTTGAGATCAAATAGAAGAAAATACATAACATTAAACATGTTAACAACACAAAAGCCATATTAAACGCAGACTACTTTAGACCCGGAAGTAGGATTCGTCGCGTCATCACTGAACAACCGGATAGGAATAGTAGTGGTACAATAGTTATGTTAAGCTATATAGTTTATGTCTTCCATATTTCCAACTATATCCATAATCACATACTGTGTATGCTACCATTGTATATAGTGTATTATCTTACTTTTTTTCATTGATTGTACTTATTTGTATTTTTGTATTTCCTTCTGATATCTGTACCTGAGCTGAGGTGATGCAAAAATTTCCCCGTTGTGGGATCAATAAAGTCTTATCTTATCTTATTGTATCTTATCATGTTGACAGAGAACAGAACAGAAGGCAGAAACATTCAAAGAAGAGCTTTGAATGTCCTTCAAGAAGCCTGAAGAACTATTCCTGAAGAAATGACAGATTTCGATAAATCAATCACCTGTTTCTCATTATCCTGCTAGGAACCTTCTAAAATAGGGGTGTGGAACTCCAGACCTCAAGGGCCAGGTCCTTAGACATGTCCTTGATCCAACACAGCTGATTTAAATGGCTAAATTACCTCCTCAATATGTCTTGAAGTTCTCTGGAGGCCCGGTAATGAACTAATCATTTGATTCAGGTGTGTTGACCCAGGGTGATATCTAAAACCTGCAGGCTGGCCCACCGGACCTTGAGGCCTGGAGCTCCCCACCCTGTTCTAGAGGCTATCATGAAGTTGCTGAAAGCAGTGCATCATCCACCAACCAGTTTGACCAGTAGACAAACTGCAAAGGGTCCAACTGGTGGCCTGTAATGTCCTTCACATGAGCTAACACCAGGTGTTCAAGGGATTTCATGACCACAGACGTCAAGGCGACAGGCATACATGCCAACCCTCCTGATTTGAATCCCGAATTTCAGTACCCCTCCCGAAAATCTCCATTCTCCCAAATTTCTCCTGATTTTCCACCTGGACAACAAAAATGAAAAACCATATCCCAGAATTCATTCCAGCCATTTCCAGTTTCCAACAATGGCGGCAGCTACTTAGGTTTAATATTACTCTTATTACTCTTTCTGGGTTGCAAACTAAACTTTTAGCATATTTTCAGGTGAGAATGTAGGTGTGTAAACTTCAAATATCTGAGCCGGCAAGAACAGCGAACTCCCGGTACATCATTTTCAAACCCCCGCGGTCTTTCGCCACTCAGGTTAAACATGATATATGAGTCACTTAGATAACCTAAAAATGTTATTGTTTTTTTACTTCTTTTTTTTTTTAGTGTTTTATTTGTTCCTGAGTAAATTGGTTTGGCTGAGATTAAAGTTATTAGATACGATTAGATTAAATAAAACTTTATTAATCCCTTGGGAGGGTTCCTCCGGGGGTTTTCACACAGCTGAATAAACATCAAACAGAAAACTGATTAAACAGAAGTGTGAGATGGTCGAGAATTTACACCAGTGTCTGGTTATATTTAGATAGCAAGGAGCAGATGGCAGAGTTTCACTCCACTGAGAGAGCTCGTGATGTAATTCTGAAGGCTAGACCGTCACAGTCGCTCACTTCCGGCCTACCCGGCTTTCGGAGGACCTGGCCCACTTATAGCACGAAGGCCGGGTCCTCAGGTGGATGCAGCCTCTGAATTTGGACAGCCCCGGCTCGGGGACAGTAATAATGGTGACATTTAACTTACTTTAAATACATAATTTTAAATAAATAAACACTGTAAAATTCAAGTCTTTTTGTTTTGTATATGTGTATACCCCCCCTTTATTAAATGTCTCCCTAATTCTGAGGTCTCAAGGTTGGCAAGTATGGCGTCAGGTCTATAATCATTCAATCCTGGAATGGTGGGTTTCTTGGGGATGATGGTGGAGTGTTTGAAGCAGGAGGGAACTTCACACAGCTCCAGGGATCTTTTGAGGATGTGGGTAAAGCTGGGAGTTCCTGTTTTTTTAAGAGTTGGAAGTTTTCATGCATTTACTACAGAAGCATTTCTTTGGGAAAAAATGAAACTTAATGTTGAAATAGCCCTTTGTTTTCTTATAATAAGATATCTCGGGAAATAAATGTGTAATTAAATTTCTTTATATTGATAGAAAAGGGTGTTTCAGAGATCTGGCACACTTAAGATTAAAGTAGGCTGTATGTGGCCAACAATGTAAAATGAGTTTAACATTGCTGGTCTAATAGTGACATGTCTGTTAATTTCCACATCTTACTTCCTCTTCTTCAGTAACCTTCTGCTTAAAAAAAAAAAATCCTGATTTCATAATTTCTCAAACTGCTACTTGTGTTCTGTTTCTGATCTGATCTGTCAAAGGGGAACTCACAAACAGCTTCAAGGTCTGAAAATCAGCAGATGCAGTGAACACTGAACATCAAACTGCTGCTCTCTGGAGGTGATGGTCCACTTCTTCATCTCTATGGTAGGTTGTAGCCGGGTTGGCTTAGTTCAGCTCAACTCAGTTTTTAGGGTTTTCCATTAGGTGTTAGCGCCTCGTACTGGGTACTTCTTTAGTACTTAAATACTTTTTTAGGAGTTCCAAGCGAGCCTAGTCAAGCCAAAAACATGATGTCAACAGACTGCAATACACTGATTGGCCAGGAAGTGACATCACTGGAAGAGTCATGAGAGCAACTCCCATTTTTGAAACCAGCCAATGAGCCAACACACAAACCAATATTTTGGCCATTAACCATTGATTTAGGAGAAGGTATGCCATCACCTCAGTGTCCTCTTTTGTTGTGTTGCGTTTACGTCGCACACAACTGACATCACGGGACTTTCGGGTCATGTTGCTATAACCCAGCCACACTGAAGTGGTAAACTATTGTAATTTTTCTCTTTTGTCCTGTCTTCATTCTCACTCTCATCAAGTGCTTGCTCATAGAGCTAAATCTAATTGTTGGTGATTATTCTCTATACAATATAATCTTTACAATATAATTTAAAAGCACCTTGAGACAACTGCTGTTCGGATTTAGTGCTATATAAATAAAATTCAATTGAATTGAATAAATGGAAAACACAACTGAGTTGAGTCGACTTGAGTGGAAAAGAGCTAGTGGAAAAAAGGCAATTGTTCCAGATAAGTGATCAACATGTAGAGCACCATCACCTGAAGAAAAACTGTTCCTTTACCTGGCTGCATTTAACAGAACATCACCTCATGGGAACACTATCGATACCAACGCTGTTATTGTAATCAGATTGATACTAGCGGGATAGGACCAATACTTTGTTAATATGCTATGAGTTCAGTATGTAGCCCACTAAACTGTTTTAAACACATACAGTAATTATTACTTGATATACACAAAATAATAATAATCCTCAAACATGCAGATTTCTAGCCTATAAGACAAACAACAATAACTGACCCAGAGTGGCTTAGAGACAGGCACATTTACAAACCACGTCTCCACACTGCTTTCCCTTTATAGGTTAAAACTATCGGTATTGGTATCTTAAAACCTGTATTCACTTGGTATCCGATTGATACCAAAAGTTTGCAGTATCGCACACCACCAACTGGTGGATGATGGGCTATGGGAATGTGAAACCATCACAAACCATGTCACAGCAGATAAATCAGAGGTTCAATGAAAACCACCTCCCCGGTAGCAGCATTTAGAATAAATAAAAATGAAAACTAATAAATAGCTAACTATAAATGTAAAAATACCAACTATACAACTGTACAAATATACAAGGCTTATTTAGATGTGCAAAATTGCTCTGTAGTGTTGCACATGTCTTGGGCAAGTGCGTTTGTGCGTGTGTGTACATGTTTAGACAACTTTGTGAGGACAGAAAATTGGCATGCTACTATACTTCTGGGGACCAACAGACACTTATGGCAGTGTTTCCTAACCACTGTGATGCATAGGTGTGCTGTGGAAGATTATCTGGTTTCACCCGATTAGTACTCCAAGCAAACGTGAGTAACGGGAAGAACAATTAAATTCTCTTCCACTGGAGGGCAGTACAACATCTTGCTCCAATTAAATGGGTTGCCAAATGCCAGTAAAACAGAAGACGAAGAAGAAATTACATATAGCCATGCAACAACTGCGTAATAGCAATAGATAAATATTTGAAAAGAAAAAGTAGTCAGTCTCCAGATCCTGGAGAAAATTCCGACCCAGATGAATGCCCTAGCATGAGTAGCGGTCACAAGAAAGCCAAAATGGTATACAGCACATTCCAAATTAGTATGTAAATAATATTTAAGTGTCATAAAGATTAAATATGTTGTTTTTCAATTAAACTCATGGATGGCATTGTGTCTCAGGGCTCTTTGGATCACTGAAATCAATCTCGGACACCTGTAATAATTAGTTTGCCAGTCCACATTATAATAATACATTTTACATTTTATTTAAAAGCAACTTTCAGAACACCCAAGGACACTGTATAGCAAATAAAACAGGCATAAAAACATTAAAATTATCCACAATAATAAGAGTAGCAGATAGAAAGTTTAAGATCATGGATAAGTTATACGGAGTAGGCAATTTTAAACAGGTGGGTTTTGAGTTTGGACTTAAAAAGAGGGAATGAAGTGATGTTTCTGAGGTCAGGGGCTAAGGAGTTCCAAAGTCGAGGGGCAGAGCAACTAAAAGCCCTGCCCCCCATAGAAACAAGAGGAGAGGAAGGAACAAGAGAAAGGGAAGAGGATGATCTGAGGTACCGGGAGGGGATGGTGATCTGAACCAAGTCAGAAAAGTATGGTGGGGAGAGAGAATGAATAGCCTTAAATGTATGGAGGAGTATTTTAAAATGAATGTGAGATTTGACCGGGAGCCAATGAAGCTGCTTCAGAATAGGGGTGATGTGGTGGGCAGAGGGAGTCTTAGTGTTAATACCGGTGGCTGAGTTCTGGACATGATGAAGCTTATTGACGGATTTTTGTGTAAGGCCAAATAAGAGTTAATTACAGTAGTCGAGGCTATGAACGAGAATGGCATGAGGAGTGAGGAAGGGGTGGAGGCAATTGATGTTACGGAGATGGAAATACGCTGAGTGAGTGACATTATTAATGTGTGAATCTGAAGGATAGTGTACAGTCAAGAATGACACCCAAACATTTCACAGAGGGAGAGATAGAAACCGGCAGTTTATTGATAGTAACAGAAAACCAGGTAGTTCTGGATAGTGATGATTTAGAGCCAACCAGAAGAAGTTCTGATTTGTTGCTGTTGAGTTTAAGAAAGTTGGAGGAAAACCATTGTTACGGCCCTGGCCGTCTAGAGTTTGTTTCTGTCTTGTCTTTAAGAATCTACAGGTCCTTCCTGATTGCAGAGCTGGCGGCAGCTGATTGGTCCCCTCATCATGTGGCTGTTTTTAAAAGATCCCTCACCAGCAGTTGTTGGCGGCAGCGACTGACAGCAGTAGCAGACCTGAACCTGGCTTCCAAACCTTGTGTTATTCGTGTGTCATTCCTGAGATTTACTGAGCTTTGTATATAATGTGTAAATTAGTCTTCACTTGTAAATAGTACATTGTAAATAGACACTGAAACAGAAGGGCTGAGCTGCCTTATTATTTTCTTGTACTGTTTTCTCCTGTTTATTTCAGTTAGGGAGTTAGGTGTAGCATGTCTTTTGTTTGGTTTTTGTTTCACATAGGGTTTTAGATAGCACCTCCTTTCCTGACTTAGCTTGTTTTGTTTGTTATTTTGGCCTTTGTTCACCCCGAAGTTGAGTTTTTCAGTGTAGACACAAACCACCGTTCACTTCAAAGATTGGCTTCTGGGTATAGTTTGGGGGCCAGGACAGGGTCACTTCCTTTCTAACCCTTATGTTATGTTCCTGTACCCCTAGACTGGGGCGTAACACCATGAATTAAGTTTGGCTAAACAGAGGGTAAGAGAGGGAGGAGTCGGGTTTGGTGGACAGGTAAAGCTGGGTGTCGTCGGCATAGCAGTGCACTGAATATTATATTTACGGAAAATGTGTCCTAGTGGAAAGAGGTAAATGATGAAAAGGAGGGACCCAAGAACAGATCCCTGGGGCACCCCAGAAGACAAAGGCTGAGAAGTGAAGGATGTTAGTTGAATGAACTGAGTGTGGTCAGACAGGTATGATTTGAACCAAGCTAGTGGAGTATGAGAGAGGCCGATAGAGGTTATTATTGGTTAGGTGTAAGTGAACTTCTGAAGCAACTATTTTTTTCAAGAATTTTTGAGAGAAATGGTATATTGGAGATAGGATGAAAGTTATTAAGGTTATTGAGATCTAGACCTCTTTGTTTTTCAGAATTGGGGTAATTGCAGCAACTTTGAAGGAAGTAGGAACAGTTTAAGTGGTGAATGAAGAGTGGATAATTTCAGATATGAGAGGAAGAAGAGAGGGTAGACAGACAGATGAGATCAGCGATATCAGTGACAGAGGGAAGTTGGAAGGCAGAGAGGCAATGTAATGGAGGTGGGATTACAGAGGAGGGGCTACAATGAACCATCGGGAACCAGGTCTTGGTGTATCTTATGAATTTTTTCAGTGAAGAATAGCATTAGAGAGTCGCAGAAGTTAGACGAGTGGAGATGAGCAGGTAGAAAATCTGGTGGTAGCTGTCAGATAAATATATCGGATTAAGAGAGCAACTGCTAAAAGGGTCATTACAAAGCGGCAAACAGATATTTGAAGCTGCTGATGCCTCTGTGGCCCGCAAACGTCAAGGTATAGAATCCTCCAGAGACTTGCAGTCATGCATAAACCTTCTGTTCAGCCACCCTTAACCAATGCTCACAAGCAGACAAGCTGACAGTAGGCCCAGAACTACATGAACTACAGTCTTGTTAACTGATGAGTGGCGTGCAACCCTGGATGGTCCATATGGATGGAGTGGTAGATGGTTGGTGGATGACCACCATGTCCCAACAAGGCTGTGAGGTCAGCAAGAAGGTGGTGATGTTTTCGGCCGGAATCACGGGGAGAGAGCTGATCGGCCCCTTTAAGGTCCCTGAAGGTGTGAAAATGACCTCTGCAAACTATGTGGCCACTTTCTTCCATGGTACAAAAATAAGAACTGTGCTTTCCACAACAAAATCATCTTCGTGCATGACAATGCACCATCTCAGGCTGAAGAAATACCTCTGCATCATTGGCTGCTATCAGCATAAAATTATAGAAACTCATGGTGTGGCCACCATCCTCCCCTGACCTAAATCCTATTAAGAATCTTTGGAGCATCCTCGAGCAAAAGATCTATGAGAGTGGGAGGTATCCACATCCAAAAAGCAGCTCTGTGAGGCTATTGTGACATCCTGCAGATATTCAAGCAGAAACTCTCCAAAAACTCACAAGTTCCATGGATGCAAGAATTGTGAAACTGCTATCAAATAAGGGCTCCTATGTTAATATGTTTTTCATTGAAATAGCTTTTGATTTCAGTAAATATGATCACCTAATGCTGCAAATTCAACAAATGACCATTTTCAGTTCATTACAACCTATAATATATTTTGGAACTCTGTGTGTAATAATTTGGAACAGTGCATTTTAAGTTTTTTATTTTTGAAAAATAAATTTTTTTTGAAAATAAAATACTGTTTTCATTGGCAGGGTTGTTCAGTAACATTCGAATATCATCAACTATAATGGTTGATGACTTGAAAATTATGCTGACTGTCACTTGCATCAACTGTTTAGGACAATCAGAGGAAAATATCATTTGCATAATAATTTGGAATGCAGTGTACTGGGGTCAAACTGAGCCAATTCCACTATGCCTCGAGTGCAGGGAAAATTATCAATATGCTTTATGTGACACTTTTGTTTGGTGGTGTGCCGTGTGACTTTTCTAATGTGAAATATGTGCCGTGGCTCCAAAAGGTTGAGAAACACTGACTAACGGGGACAAAATGCCCCCATGAATTTGAAGGCATTTTGAGGGTCAAAATGTTTTGGTGTCGAGGGTTAGGGTTAGGCCTTCATTTTTGATGGTTAGGGTAAGTAGCTAGGGAAAGCATTATGATTGAACTAAGATATAAACTTTGTTAAGCAGGATAACTGAAATTTGTGAAATGAAAGACAACGCCTCTCTCTTTACCTGTTGCCTTACTGACGCAAGAAAAAAAAGAAATGCAGCCAAACCAGCCCGTGCCCATAAACCTCAGAGCATCTGTTGGACACTCACAGAAAGTACAGTTGGTGTCTGCCCTTCACATCAAGTAAGTACACTCATTTATCTTCTTTAGTTATGAGTTTGATATTTAAGGGAAAGTACTGGAAGTTTTGCAGAGCTAGAGATCCAAGCTAAACTTGTCTTGCAGAAGGAGCAAGAGACTTAGTTTTAATTAGACTAACATTCAGCACCTGCTGGAAGTAGTTTTGAACACAGCAGTGAGCTAAATGCAGCCGTTTGTCATAATTCATCCTCAGGTTTATACTTTTTCTTTGACTGCTAAACTTAAAATAAATACAACATGAACGATCATATGATTGAAACAACAAAATCTCTCTTTGGTTACTACAAAGATCGACACTGTTCAGAAATAACATGCTGCAAAACCCATAATTACACAGCTATTCAGCCAAACTGGTTTAACTGAGAAGTGAACGGGCCCCCGCCCTGCTTTCTTTCATTCAGCACCATAATAAGTGGGTCATCCGTCACAAACCCTGACACAATTAGTCGTACTACTGCTGAATGACATACAGTAAATTATCATAATTCCTCTTGCTGAAAATGATCTTTGTAAAGTCGTTTTATTTGACAGATAATTACATAAAAAGCCACCAACAGTCAAAACCTGGTCCACAATCGCCTCAACATCTGTCTTTTAAAGCAGCTTTGCTCCTAATTTTAAACCTCAGCAAAATCCAAATGTATGAGCTAAATTATTATGAAGCGTGAAACTATCCGTAGACACTGTAAACATGTTTATTTCTGCTGTAAAGTTGGACATTTTAACATGGGAGTGTATGGGGATTGACTCATGTTTGAAGCCAGCCTCAAGTAGCCATTAGAGGAACTGAAGCTTTGGTGCTTTAGCATTGGATTAAATTTTTAAGTCCAAGTGTTTCCTGCTTGTTTATTTCATTCAGTTTAGGGTGCACAGGGCAAAATACCTTCTAGAAGCAATTCTGAAATTTATTTTAAAGGATTATCTAAACTAACGTTAATTTAACCAAGTCTTAAAACCTTTTTTCTCCCCAAAAGTTACACTTCTACCACAATCTTCCCCCAACATATTTCCATTCAGGATTCCTTTCGATGCCACGTCCCTTTTATGATTGTCTGGCGCTGCTCAGTATGAAGATAATGTCATATTTCTGTGAGCCAATCAGCATTTAGCACCATTTGGCCCTGAGGCCAACTGGTGGGTTGTTTAACTGTCAATAAAACCTGGGCTAACACGTTTTTTGGGAGCTAAACCTTCAACAAATAACTGCAAAACATGCTCTTAAAACTTTGATCTTAAGCTTCATGACACAGGATGAAAAGGATGATCTGAAGCTTTAGTGTGAAAAAAACCTTAACGAGAGATGTTGGCACTTTTTAAAAATGATGTCTCCTTCCATTGAAAAAGTCTGACAAAGAAAGCTCGCTCACATGCTCACCAGCTAGTTAATTCATTTTAATGGGAAATAGAGATGTTTGAGAAGCTTCTGGTGAATCCTGTTAAAACTTGTCGTCTTGCTCAAATCACTTAATCTCTGCTGTCTTTTTTTGTGTCTCTCAGGCAGCAGAGCCAGCCACCAGCAGAGGCCCCTCCTTTTGAAGAGCGTTAAGTGAAAGCACGTTGCTCTGTCCTGACACTGAGCTCACTGCTACAGTAGTTTCAGCATTTTATTTTTTCACTGAAGACGTTTTGTTTTTTCTTAATCCTGCAGCCTTTGAAATCCAGCCAAACAAGCTGAGTGGACGGCTCCATAGTTTAGGCAATAGTTTAGGCGATCTTCACATTTGGGTGAAATAAAAATGATCAAACTGAAATGGCTCTCATGTTTGCTTTTTTAATGGCTTCTCAACGTTTTTTTTAAAGTGCAACATTCTAGCCAGGATCTTTGCAACTTTCTTATAATAGTAAAGTTTACTGAACAACTTTGTACAAAAAGGGAAAAACAAGAGAGAGCCGTGCTCAGTATTTTCATGAATCCATGGTGGATCTTTTCAGGTTTACAGACATGTATGTTGCTTCTCTAACTGTGCAGCCAGACAGCAGTTCATGCTTCTTTGGAATATACTTATATCTACGATAAAATTAACCTGGATTACTTCATATATGCCAAAGGTCTGCAAAAGTTTGCAAATTCAAGTCAAAACAGTAAATCAGTCAAAAAAAAAAAATGTTTAAAAACATTACCTTAATAGCTTAATAAAATGCAATATTATAAAACAAAAACTAAAAAAAAACTAAAAGAAAAAAAATATAAAAATGAAATTAAACAAACAAGCAAAATATTAATTTACACTGAGAGAAAATTAAAAAAAAAATCAATACAATAATAATAATGATGATGATAATAATAATAATAATAATAATATATTAAAATAAAGTTAGAAATAAAATAATTTAGTATAATAAATTAATACATTTACATTAAGTAAAAAAATAGAATAAAAATTATGCTGTATAGACTACAATAAAATATAAAACAAGTCATAAATAGAATAACGAATAACTACTACAATTTTTTAAAAAGTTGCTGGATTTTTTTTTTTTATTGAATAAAATGTACAATAGTCAATCAATGAGCTCTAGTGACCTTAATCCAAAACAAAATAAAATTTAAATAAAATAAAAAACTAAAAAGCTTTAAAAGCCACATGGAAGAAAATGACAAGACCCAGTTGATACTCTGGGGTAAGTAAAGAACAACAAAGAAAAACCTGTGAAGCAAACTCAAAAATTTTAAAAAAGCATCTTTTCATGAATGTGCTCCAGAGTTCATATTTCCCTGGATGAGGTCTCTCAGGCACAAACGATCAGGTCTGTCACTCCACCTCTGGGTGGAGCTGCAGGGTCAGTTAAGGTTGCCGTGTGGATTTGGTTTGGCTCCGCCCACCAAACTGACGCAGGTGAGGTGGCAGAGCGTGACAAAGTAAACAGAGATAATCACGTGTGGAAATGAGAGTGTAACTATTTGTACTCTTATTTGTACAACTCAAACATTAAACTAAACATATTAAATACTGAAATATTTAAAACATCCTCCTTTAAATCCACGCTCTAAGTGCAGACGTGTTTCTCTCTGTGTATGTTCACAGCCCAGGCTGCTGATATGAAACATGAAGTCAACGTGTGCTCAGCTCTCACTTGGCTTTCATGTCCACAGAAACTCTAAGAAGGTCGAGCTGGTGAACGCTCATATTTGTAGGTCAAAGGTCAACAATTTCAGTTCTTATGAAAGAAAACAAGAAAGAGGCGGATTTCTCAACTTTTAAAACTTTGATGCTTTACTGACGGTGTGCTCGCTAACATGCAGATACAGACTGCACATGTAGCTCTGATAGCTCTTTTATACATTACAGCTAACAACACACTCCTGATCCTGGCCTCGAAGTCATCATTAATACCAGCCCAGCCTCTGGAGCTGTCCCAGCACACTGTGACCTCAGCCTTTATTTACAGGGTCCAGATAATTCAAATCCAGTCTGCTCAACTACTGCTCATTTCTAAAGTTTTAAAGCAAAATATAAAGAACTGGAGGGTTGCTCAGGACTTGTGCACAGCACTGGATATGAGATTCAGGAGAATCGATAAAAGGGTTTCTCTAAATACAGGCATATTTGACAGTAGCAAGCTGGTTGATAACACGGTGGTAAATACGCTCCTGTCACAACTTTTTCAGTGTTTTTTTTTTTTCTTGCTAGCATGAAATTATTCAAGAATAAAAATGTGTATTCAGTGATTTACGGTTTTGTTTACAAATCTTAGTAGATTTCTTGTACCGAGGTAGGATTTTGATGTACTTTTTTTAGTTTTAGTTTCTGTGTCATGTTCCTTCTGGTGCTATTCAATTATATACTGAAGGCAAACATTAGCACACATTACAGCACTGTGCTGCACCTACTTTAAAGCTTTTAACAAATATTTGAAGATTTTCATTTGACATTTTAGAAAACCAAACATTAAAGTGTTTTATTATACATTAGAGCAGTAAATTATAAAGTCATTTATAATGAATGAATAAAATGTGCTGTTCTACTTCACTCTTATTATATTCTGATGGTTATGTGCTGTTTCTGCAATATTATGATATTTGCCTCTCAATGTAGGTTTACTAAATTAAAAAGAAATAATATTTTAATGTTCTTGGAGGCTCTTTAATGGAAATGATATTTTTAACACTATTATTGTTGTTGTTATCTGTGAATATTTAAAGTGTTTTACAAAATGTTTTTCTTTTTAATTATTAATTATTAAGATGTCAAATTATAGTTATTTAAATGCATTCCCGAACAGAAAAATATAATAGTATTAAAATGTGAATTTGGTTTAACAAGTTTTAAGTTTTAAACAATATAATTTGAGAGATTTTTTAAAAAAACAATTGTGTTTCCTGTTTTTATAACAGGCGGTTTTATAAATTACTTAAGTGGTGTTAGTTAGTAAATTTAAGTTTTCAGTGTATTCGTGCATCGCAGAGCCTGAAATCATGCCTATTGTTAGTTCAATTTTAAAATCCTGTATTTATTTCCTGTTGAATCCTTTGATTTCACATGACCTGCTTTTGGTTCCTGGTTTCCCCTGTGCCACCGTGTTTCTGAGTCTTGACATCGAAGCTGCTGTTTGTTGTCAAAACACATGTAAGAGATATGACAGGAGCCAGGATAAAGATGTCTCGAGGTGAGTTTAGTGTCAAAGTACAAACACGTAGTTCACCTGATGTTGAAATAAGGTAAAATAAGGTGTAATTAAAAATGAAAGAAAGAAAAAATAGTTCTGCTGTTATCCCACAAATTGAATTCTACAAAATTTAAAAGAAAAAAAAGGAAAACAGAAAATTTATGACCAAATAAACAGCATAAAAAAATTTCCAGATCCGTTACTCAAGATGAGTTGAGCAATGAATAATATGTCTTTATTGTACTGAGAAACAACATTAATTATGTCACATTCACTTTATATATATATTTTTAAGTCTGTTTACCTTTTATCACCACCAAAGTGCATTTACATTCAGACACAGGTAATGTGTTGATAAATGCATTTATTTCTTTTCTTTTGCCTTTTATGATGAAAGCCTGAATGACGCTCTGCCTTGTTCGTGCATATTTTTTCTTTTAAACCCGGGATGGCTCTAATGAGAATGCATGAAGTAAAATGTACCTGGAACTAGATTTTAGTGGTCATAATCTAATTGTCCTTTATACTCTTTAAACTATAACTTTAAAGGTTTCAGAAGTGGTGTTTTTGTTTTGCAGTACAAAGTTTTGTGGACACATGTTGTAATGTCTTAAAATAATCCACACCTCAGATTTTTGCTGTGGACAGAAACTAATATCTGAACTTCACCTGTTTCATGCAGCCTGGGTGGATGTCCAGGCAGATTTCAAGTAAAGAAATGTTTTGGTTCATTAACATAATCGGCGTCACTGTCAATGAAAGGGAGCTCGTCGTATCGGATCGCTGCCTCCCAGCAGAGATGCAGAGCCTGAGCGACAATGTCCTCCGACATCCTCTGAGCAAAGTCCAGCAGAGCTCTACTGGCTGGAGGGGGATCCTGGAAGCTGCCGTCAGCTGAGCCTGCAATACCTTCAGAGTCGCTTGCATGCTTCAGAAACCCCTCAGCCTCATCGGTGACGGCCTCATCCGGTTTGTCAGAACGGGCTCCAAACCAGCATCTTGACCTGTTACATCCCATTTCACAGAGACGCTGATGGAGCTGTTGAATCTTCAGCAGCACGAGTTTCTACTGGTGACCTTCATGTCTGCAGAAACAGTCAGCAGAACAAAGACATGTTGGTTTTAAACACTTCCAGGAGATGTTTGACCCAACAAGAGCTGTTTATCCTTTCTGGAGAAAGATATCATCACCTTCCGACCTCTCTTTATCCGACAACAGCAACACCAGAGACACCGGGCTCTACGAAACACTGGAGAAAACAAGCCTTTTTAAAAGGTGAGAAATTTCATACACAGTCACATATAAAGTTTCTGTCAGACTTTGGACTAAATAAGGCATTTTAAGGCATTATAAATACACACATGGGTGGCAAATCAAAATGAGAGCCTTCTACAACACACAGTGATATTACAAAATGTGAAAATTTAATTATTTTTTTCAAGTTACCCTCTGTCCTGTGCTGCAGTTCCTCTCCAACCTCCAGAGCTGCTGATAACCAGGCTGCTGAACCAGTTTCCACCTGCTGCTGGTTTGTGGGAGGAGCGAATCGCTGGACACCACCCAAAACAAACTGTTTACCCCCTGAAAGCCCTTAAAGTGCACCTATTCTGCTCATTACCAGTGCCATGCTTTTATTTTTGGACTCATAGTAGCTTTGCATGAGTCAGCTGGTGAATGAATTCAGAATAATCCTTCTTTATCTTACACTGGGCCTTGGTTCAGCTCCTCGGGCCATCCTCTGTCTGAAACAAGCTGTTTCAGCTCCTCGCCCTTTAAACCAACTTTCTTAGCAGAGTGTGTGAGCAGCAGATGGAGCTTCTGTGCCTGAGATGACCATATTAGGAATAACTATGACATCATACAGGCCAGAGAGTAGAAAAAACAGCATGAAACTGAGCATTTAGATTTGGATCTGTCACTGCCAGCTCGTTACTTTGGTGAATTGGTGTGTTTCATCCTAAATCATGACTTTTTAACACCTTAAAGGGACTGTTATTTTCTGGGTGGCTGATGCTGCCACTGCCAGTGCATCAATGGCAATGACGTTACAGGACACTTGGCTTCGATGCAGATGCAGGAGTTACCTGACAAAACAGGATTAGGATGTGAGTGCACCGGCTCTGGCTCTGTGTGAAACTTTCTGTTTGTGAGGGGCAGCCAATCAGAAGAAAGTCAGCTGCAGGCCAAAAACACAAAGAAAAACTAATGGGGCAGACCCTGCAGGCTTAAAGGGAGAGGAGCTACAAAGCTGGTTTGACACAGAGGATGAACTGAGGGGCAACACTGGGGCCCAATGCAAGAAAAAGAAGGATTATTTTGAACTGTGATTCATGCAAAGCTACTTTAGGAGAGTCCAAGAATAGAAACGTGTAGCTAGAAATGAGCAGGATAGATTCTCTTTAAAATAAAAACAACAACATAGTGTTATATCATTCCGTATGTGTCATCTAATAAACAACAAGCGCAAACTAAACTGTAGATTTAGCTTTCCAGTTAACACTTACAGCTGAGAGTGATTTTTAAGCCTCAGCAAACAGGAAGCAACAACTTCGAGTAAAATGTAAATATGGATCATGAGCAGGTGATGGTGCCTTCAGAGTCCTGCAGAGTGGGAGTTTGTGCAGCTCAGAATGTAGACACAGAGTCAGCGGCGCCATCTGGTGGCAAAACAAAATAAAATACAAACAATAGGTCTTGGAGAGGAAAATGCAATGCGCACCTGTCAATTCACTTTTTAAAACTCCCTCTGTGTTGATGTTACCAAAAGAAAAGAAAGAAAAAGCTTATTCTAAGAGATCCAGCTAGCTGACTTAGCTGTGTGCATGACTGAAACGTTTAGAGATGTTTATATCTCTGTGTTTAGGCTATGTCACACTGTAGTGTGGCATTGCTTCATTTGTCCCGCTTTGCATTTTTAAACCTTGTTATAAACACACTTCAATCAAACGTATTTGATTATTTCACATCTGAAAAGTTGTCCTACCTCTTTAAATGTCACTTCTAAAAAAAAAAAAAAAAAAAAAAAAAAAAGCAGCCAATCATAAAGTCCTGGGGGGACAGGCTCACATCAGACGGCGTCACTGCGCTCACTTCTTCTCTCCAGCATGCTCCTCTCGCTCTGCCTGAGCGTTTCTGTTATCTTCTTTTCCTCTTCGGGTTTTGCCATGGAGATGAACCAGACCTCCAAGTTGCTGGGGGAGAGCGGAGAGCAGTGTTCAGCCTGCGACTTCCGGGAGCACAGCAAGCAGATGAGGCTCCACAGCATCAAGTCGCAAATCCTCAGCATCCTGCGGCTGGAGCAGGCGCCCAACATCAGCCGCGATATGATCCGCCAGCTGATCCCCAAAGCGCCTCCTCTGACACAGCTGCTGGACCAGTATGATCCGCGGGTGGAGGACGAAGACCACGCAACCACGGAGACCATCATCACAATGGCAACAACGCGTAACTAAACAAACCACTGAGGGGTTTATACCTAAAATAAATAAATAAATACATGAATAAATAAATAAATAGTTTTGCACTTTTTTGTGCGTAAATCCTGTGCGTAAAGAGGCGCAGTAAAATAGGATACTGCTGAGGCGCAAACGACCAAACAGACCTGAGCTACGACTTTAAGGCCGTAAATGTTTATATGATATGATGTTTATATTTATATTAGCCATAAAATCTTAATGGCAGGTGACCAACAATTATCTTTAACGAGGATTTGTATTTGGTATTACTGGTGTTGAGCGTTTGAGGGAGCCTCCCAGCCTTCACATGCTCAATTGGGGTGGTTAGCACCAGATTTCTGTCGTTTTAATCTGGAGAATTTTAATCTTAGATTAACTAGTTGATGAATTTAGAAGTTATGGTGACGCAAAATACCATTATTGAAGGACAAATGAAACATTTAAGGAGTTATCATACTAATACCACTCATATCTTAAATCACCATTAAATTCTAGCTACAGAATTTCTCCAAATCTGTTCATTTATTTTTCCAAAAAGGAGACAAAACAGACAATTGACTGACAGCATTAACTGGAATAACATCGTTCAAATGATCAGGGGCACCTCCAGAATTTTTTCATAGGGGTGGCCACATGGGGGGCCACTAAAAATACTGTAGTGGCACAGCAAAAACAGAATTTCCAGTTTTAATAAATATTTTTTAATAATTATAATAATATCCTTTCATGAATGTCTGCATGCATGACAACCAAAAGTTTATGTGAAAATGTTTCTAATGCAACAGCATAACATTTTTTTGTTTGTTTGTTTTTATATGACTCACTTCTTCCAGACAATCCAATCGCCCAGGACGAATTGTCCTGTTGTCTGTTCAGCCTCAGTCCAAAGATTCAGCCCAAAAACATCCTGAGCGCTCAGCTGTGGGTTCACCTGCGGCCTGCTGACGTGGTTACCACCGTCTTCCTGCAGGTCTCCCGCCTCAAACCTGGCAAGGAGGGAAACAGCACCCGCGTCCGGGTTCGCTCCCTGAAAATTGACACTGACGCTGGTGCTGGCTCCTGGCAGAGCATCGACATCAAGTCTCTGCTGCAGGCTTGGCTGCGTCAACCAGAAACCAACTATGGCATAGAAATCAACGCCTACGACTCCAAAGGAGAAGATCTGGCCGTTACTTCAGCAGAGCCTGGAGAGGAAGGACTGGTGAGTCTATTTCCTCTATGACTCTATAAGTATTGGTTTGCAGTAGCCGTTATTTTTATGCATTACACTTAAGCAATGGTTAATTATTGGCTAAATTTCAAGTAAGCTCAGTACCTATGATAATTTTTATAATGAAACAAAATTATTACTTAATAAAGTGAGGCACCAAAAACTATGTGGTCAGGTTTAGGCACTATAAACTATAAACCTTCCAGGCTGTCTTATGCATTACTGTTTAATTTTCCATTTACAACTCCTTCCTAGCAACCCTTCATCGAGGTCAAGATCCTCGACAACCTCAAGAGATCCCGTCGTGACTCGGGCCTCAACTGTGATGAAGAGTCTGTGGAGACACGCTGCTGTAGATACCCACTCACCGTTGACTTTGAGGAGTTTGGGTGGGACTGGATTATCGCGCCCAAACGCTACCGAGCAAACTACTGCTCAGGGGAGTGTGAGTTCCTGCACCTGCAGCAGTACCCACATGCACACCTGGTGAACAAGGCTAACCCACGGGGTACAGCTGGGCCCTGCTGCACACCCACCAAGATGTCACCCATTAACATGCTCTATTTCAACCGCAAGGAGCAGATCATCTATGGAAAGATCCACTCCATGGTGGTTGACCACTGTGGCTGCTCTTGAGGATATCACGCATCTGTGAGGGTGAAACGTCTAACAGAAATGATGCAAAGATTTCAAATATTGCACTTTTTTTTTTCAGTTTGATTTGGTAGTTTAAGAAAAGCAGCCAATAAACAGGTTCCAAAGATGCTAAAAAACATCCAAAACAATGAAATAAGTCATTTCAGTTATTCAGTTTTGGTCTTTGTGTTCTAATCCAAACAAAAATTGACCAAACAGGATGCAAACACACATCAAAAACAAACCAACAGCGAGCCCAGAAATACTCAAAAGTCGCACAAATTTATTCATATAATGATTGCTTACTTTTTATATATGTAACTGCTGTGCTATAAACCTGTAAAAACAATTTAACACAGCATTTAAGCATTTTAAGCATTTAACACACTCAGTAGATACAGAGTAAGAAGCTCATTCATTTTATGTCCGAATGTAAAATGAAGCAATGCAACCAAATTTTTAAAAAAAATGTATTTCAACAGAAAGACAATTTCAAATGTGCAAAAAGAGCATTTAGAGAAAAATCTAAATATATTAAATGCTAAATATATCTAATATCTCATATATATATAAAACGCATTTAGGCAGGATTCAAAAGGTAAAAGTTAGTAAAAGTATAGTATTACAAGTAACTCTTTTAGCACAGTTTTTGGTCTCCTCTGGGAAAATGTCTGTATTTTTAGTTGCTAAATGCTGCACTATGTTCTCTAACTGTGTGTGTGTGTGTGTGTGTGTCTGCTGTTAGCTTTGTAGAGCTTTTTTTAAACTGCTCCATGAGGAGTGCTAATCAAATAGTGAATTTTAAACCATAACAGTTTTTACACAACCTTATATTATACAAGACTTATTGAATATAAGCTTTTGCTTTTAGTATAATCTTTAAGGCTTTTGAGATAATCACTGTTAATATATTCACTTTTTCAGAAAATAACAGAAGATGCAATCTTACACACATATATCTTTTTTTAATATATCTTTTTTTATTGGTGTGTTTACCCACTTTCAGGCCTTTTCGCACATTCAAGTGTGAGGCAATGTTTGAACATGAATATCTCAAAATATTAACAATAAAAGCCTAAAATATTCGCTGGTATTTCTTACCATCAGAACAATTCAGGTAAATTGGGACAGAGTTATTAAAAAACGTCTGAGTATCGGCTGGCTAAAATGAAAAAAATGTCCCATATTTGAATGCACGCTATTAAAAAACTTTACATTGCAAAAGAAAACTAGTGACACTTTTTGAATGATATATAGTTATATTTTACAATAATGAAAAGTAAAATGTAAAATATTCTTTAACATTAAAATGTTAGTCACAAAAATGGAAAAAAAAATCTTGTTTTTAAAAATTTGAATACCATCTGGAAGCTCCAGAATTTTTGATGTATTCAAACTTTGATCTGGACTAGCTGCTGATATTTTTTTGTTTTTAGGGTACAACGTGTCATATTTGCTGGATTCAACAGGGAATTTGAATGAAAAAAAAAAGTAAATATCTAAAAGTAAGTAATTGCCATATAAAGATGAAATTTCACAGCAGTCACTTCATATGTCCAAACGTTGGGCCATTAGTTTATTATGCAATTTGAAGATGATCAAAATTAGTCATTTATTAATGAATCTGTCCCAAATTAAAGATCCTGATTCATTTTCATGGTAAATGTGAAGCTGAAATTTAACAGCAATCACAAACTCAAAGTCAAACTTTGGACCATAAAAGTTTTATTTAAAAGATGGTTGAGCAGATGAAGGACCCCTGTGTAACTCCCTGATGAAGGCATCTTTGCTGAAATTAGTTTTGTAGGTTAAAACTAATTTCATCATGTTTAATTGCTATTTACAGAGTGCTTTGCAGAGCTTGGATTTGTAAGTAGTTTAACTGTCTGAAGCCACAGAGTTTGGCTCTTCGATTACTTACATACTAACTGCATTAATTCAAACTTGGCCATGTTTTATATGAACATTCACCATTGAAATGGGATAAATATAGCAGGAAATAAGAAAAAGCAGAATAGGCCACCTTTGAAGAAAAACATGGCTTATCCAGCTGTTGCTTTTCAGTTACAGTATTGTGCACGATCAGAAATCTGTATTATTGTTAATGTTACTTTCGTATCTCCAGTGTTTGTTAAATGTTCTGTATGCATATAAAAATGCATTTTTAACTTAATCAGCACTTTGTACTTTGGTGGACTCACTATGGGGGTCTAAATACAGTAATATCAGATAATCATATGTGCAAATGTCTGGAATTTTCTGCCATCCTAACTCAACTTTCACACAAAAAATGACTTTCAGACTGAGTAGATGGACCCCTGCTGCTTCCTGTCCTATTTTATGAAATCGTGTCCTGATATGAGCCTTGACCAAAGCAAACCCTGCAGGGCATCTTCCATGTGCGCCTTTATTTTGAAAAACATGAACTGAATGACTCTGATCTGGCACTTTGTCCCTCTCCCTGTTCCAGCACTCATTTTAGAGGAAAAGAGTTGCTCTTTTTTTCCCTTTTCTTTTTCTTTTTTTTGAGGACGTTGTTGCAGGTGTTATTCAGTGTTGGAATTTTATTTTGCTGTTGTATTTTTGTCGTGGTGGATTGTGTGCAGAGACTTTGTCACGTGTTAACTGGAGGCAGGAGAAAAAGCTATTGTGGGGTAATTTGAAGTGAAGATTTGCCATAAATGAATTTAGTCTCTTTATTCTGAGTCTAAAAGTTGAATGTAACCACTGCCTCATAAAGTACTGTCACATTTTGGTACATAATTTGTTTGCCGTGTTCTCTTCGTTGAGCTTTGTGACTTCAGTATTTATTTGTTATCAACAGAATTAGCTTTGAGAAGTCCCAGCGTACTGACACATATTAAAGTGCAGTACTGTGCAAAAGTCTTGTGATACTCCTAATTTCCTTATATGGTATTAGGAAAAAGGGAAATATATAATTTCTTCAGGAATAGGAAAGTAGTCTGCAGGAATAGTTCTTCATGCTTCCTGAACAACATTCAAAGCTCTTCTTTCTGCCTTTCATTGTTATACTAGGATCTAGGAAATCTAGGATCTGTTTGGGATCTGTGTCAGGTCTTTGCTGGATTATGTTCCTTTTACTTAGGGACATGAATATACATTGCTAGGCTTGATACTTCTGCTTTTGTCCTCCCCTTGTCCAGTTTCCTCAACTTTTTAGAGATACGCTGCACACCATCCTGAGATATGTTAAGTTTTCTGCTAACAGTAGTTTATTATAAGCAGCCTGTCAGAAAAACACATAATTGTTTTTGGGGTTTTTTTAACCAATTTCTTTATTTGAATCTATGAAAAATGCTAACAATAACACAGGTTGACAGAAATAAATGACATTTTCATACCAACAAGGTGATTCCTAAACTAGCAAAAGATACAGTTTAAATCAATTCTTCGTTGTCCGTTCATCCTTAAGTTAGGTGCCTTTTTATGCTTGAATGATTGACAGGACAAATGCCCCCCCCCCCCCCCCCCCCCCCCCCCCAAAAAAGAAAGACAAAAAACAAATAAAATATCCTCTCAAAATGTCCAGGTAGAAGGATTGAACTGAAAATGAGTGAAAAAGGAGCCAGTATCAAAAGAAACATTTAGAAAGACCTTCAGAAAGTCTGGAGAACTGTTGCTCAAGACCACTTAAAGGAATTACAACAAAATCTGTCTAATTGGACGTAAAACAGAAAGAAATGAGTATTTTTGCACTTTTGCACAGTGCTGTATACCACTACATCGTTGCAGTGATGTGAACCAACACTGTTGGTCAGGAAAAATAAGAAATTTAAAGGCGTGTTAAGTTCAGGAAGATCCACAAAAGGATCCATAAAAAATGAATCAGCTTTATTGTGTGACAGTTTGTAACGATTGCGGTCTCAAAACACCTTATTATGTAAAATCTGAAAACTAAACCTATAACAGAACACCTGCAGTTTGTCAAACTCAATCTCATCAAGGACCTGACATGTGAAATGCTTTACTGGGATGCTTTTATTCAACAAGAAAATACCACAGGTTGTTGTATAGCATGCTCTTACAAACATTTTGATTCAAAAATGAACAAGCTGCCTATACATTACCATAAAGATCGCAGTCATGCTTCTGAATATGACTGGTCATATGGAGCATTTGATAAAATCAAATACAATTTTCTGAACGACCTCTCGCCAAATGGAAGATCTGACTGAGTGGTTTCCTCTGCTGTGAAGCACCTTGTCTTTGTGACTCCATCACTTTCAGAATTGGCACACAAGAAACATTTACATGCATTTATGCTGTTCAGCAACTTTCTGAAGACTCTGTTCTCCTGTTCTTGTGTCAGATATATACTGTAAGTTTAAAAAAATACTGTAAACATCTAAAGCAAAACTGGGTTGTTATGGCACCTATTTTTAGTCTCCGCCACCTCCTCGGGGAGATTTCTCTGTTTTTAGCTGCCAATCAGACGGTGAGCATTGTTGTTTTTTTAGAGCTTTGATCTGAAAACTGCTTGATGAAAGTTTGGTTGTAATACTTTTTTCAGTTTTGCAGATGAACAGTAAGAGGTGGAATTTATGATGTGAATGACAGTGGTGGAAAATCAGTTGTGCTTATTGCCAGCTCTATGTCCTTTCATTATTGGGCTCTTTTAGAGTAGCTCGAACCCTCCTCGGCTCATCCTCTGTCTGAAACAAGCAGTTTTGACTCCTACCCCTGAGTTTATTGTGCCTGAGCTGACCATATTAGGGATATCTCCCCCCCCCCTCTATGACATCACACAGAGCCAGTGTAGAAAAAACTCAGGAGCCTTTCAAGCAGTCTGAATCCTGGATTTTGGCTCAGAGCGAGGACTTGTACATCCCCTGACCTCGTGTTTTGTTTTGTTTTTTACTTTGCCCATGTTTAGTCTTAACATGCATTTAAACAGTTTATATAAGCAGAATAACTTTCAGCCTCCTTCCATGGAGGACAAATCTGGAGAAAGTCACTGACTGGTCCAATAGTGTGTAAATAATCAGGAAAGTTTGGCGCCGTCAGCCAAAATTCAAGCATGAGAACAGAAAGCGTGATTTAGCAGGGAGGTTTCAGCTCAATTTGAAGCCGCGTGCAGATGTCCTGACTGTTGTTGTGCTTCACGGGGGTTTCTGACCCAAACGTCTTTGTCCCGCTGTTGGAGCAGAGCATCCACGGGTGACACATATCCACGTGGATGACTGTGCAGTGAACTGAAGTAAACTCATCACACTTATTTAGTGTGTGAATGTGTGTGTGAATGGGTGGATGACTGGATATGTAAAGCGCTTTGGGGTCCTTAGGGACTAGTAAGGCGCTATATAAATACAGGCCATTTACTTATTTAGTCTCTTGTTAAAATTGCATAGGCAGGTGGCAGGTGCACTTAACAAACAAAGATGTTTTTTTTCCCCCTGCAAAAAGCGTGCTAACGTACAGCTCTGAGTTTCCTACTTTGAGGTCTAAACATCAGGCTGTGTTGCTGCATTTGAGGACCAGAAATGTGTGAAACTCTACCTGCTAGTTTTTGCGTAGTCTTGCTGATGAAGAGAGACACGCTGAGCTTTTCTTTCTGCCACACTTGGTCTGTAAATATGGGTTCATTTGTCACCTTTATTGTAAATTATATCCAAAATGGAATACAACCTTGAAAGAGTATAATAAAATAGAGTATCTTGAATAATGTAGAGTATTGTTATTAATCACAGATATTTTTTTTCCCAAAATCATAAGTATAAAATTATGGAATCATCTTTTTAAAACAAGTTGTCACAAACCTAAATATGCAAAATAGTCTGCAGTTAAAACTCTCAATGAGCTGTTGCACCTGGCTGATCGAAAGGAAGGATGGAGCTAATAAGAGAGTAATCACTTAAATATTTACTTCATGACTAAGGTTTAAGAACAGAAAAGGAAACTTGCAGATTTAAAGTAAAAAGAAAAAAAATAAAGAAAATCAAATATTTGTGGTGCATTTATGTTCAGTCAGACGGGTCAGTAAACGCCAGCAAATGTCAGTAAATGAAAGGTTCATTGGAGAATTAAGTTTACAGCAGCAAGTGAAGGCATCAAACGGTGAGACGCCGCCGCTAGGGGGCGTAGTGACATCATAAGACAGGTGTAAGAAGACCGAGGGAGAGATGATTGCGAGTCTCTGAGGAGGGTTGAAGTTTTCTGAACAGCGGTTCGAGTTTCTTCAGGTTAAAAGAAAAGACTGGAGAAAGAGCGACACCATCACCTGCTGGAGGCTGTGGAGAGAAGGTTCGTTTACAGTAAGTCAAAGGTGTCGAAATTATATAAATCATAAAATAAGGGTTAAATTTTCAACTCTCTTCAACTTTAGCTCATTTTAATTTCTCATACAGTCATAATTGATTTTTATCTGCCGTAATATGGTTAGTGGTGTTTTCACATCTATACAGTGGTAAAATATGCAATATTTTGTATATCTAAAACATATTTAAAAACATAAAAAACATAAGGCTGATTGGGGCAGTTTATCTGACATGTATGTTAGCATTTGTAACACTGAAGATGCTGCCTGTCAATTTAAGGTTGGGGTGTGGCAACCTGGCCACAACAAGCTTTGGTTATGTGTTGTTTTTGTTTTATCACTGATTTAGGCTCTGGGTAAACATTTCTAAGACACTTTAGTGTTAAAGGTTTAAAAACCATCACTGAGCGGGGTTTTCAAACTGTTTGGAAACTGCTGGATGAAAACAGCCTTTTTAAAAAAGAAAACAACTAGATGCTTTAATGGTATTAACCCCCCCCCCCCCAGTAATACATCACATTCACTCTCTTTAAAAGGTTTTCAGTGTAAATCATTAGCAATGACAATTTTATGACTTTATCATAAAACTATAGACTGTATGTAAAAGATGGTAATTATAATGTTAATGTTTACTTACTGCCATGTTGGAGCCAAAAGTCACCAAATGTCAACAAGTGGGTGATGTGCTAAGTTATCAGCTAATGCTAGCTTGGTTAGCAAATTGCGCCGATAAACTGTACAGCTATAACACATAGACCCATTTACCTGCTAATCAGTTTCAGACATTCTCAAACTTCACAAATAAAATCCATATTATTTGTCAAATAACTTCATTAAAATGCAACAAAGACACAAACAGAGTCCAGCGATCCTATTCAGTGGCTAGATGTAGCCTAGCAGACAGCTAACAGCTATTTAATTATTGCCGTTTGGCTCTGTAAACAGGAGCACCTCCAGAACATTTTCATTGGGGTGGCCATATGGGGGCCAATAAAATACAGGGGAGCGGTGACGGGAAATTGTGAGGGACATATAAAGTGACACAATACGAATGACAAAAATTGTTTATGCAAAAATAAATAACAAGTTAAGGTTTCAACTCATTGTACGGTGTCTTCCTCTCACTTATCCTCACCTTTATCAAAATTATTACCAACATAGGACATTCTTGCCCAGAGGGGGCCAACAAACTTTGTGGGGGTGGCCCGTGCCCCTGTCATTAAATGCTCCGTCTTTCCTTAGAGTGAGCTGGTATTGATGGAGCTCACTGAACCAGAGGCGTCATGCATGCTGTGGACTACAGAGATGACCTGAAGCTCTCAGCAGGGGAGATGAAGTGGTGGAGAGAGGTGGACAAATGGAGAGGGACAGTAAAGGAGAAGAACGTAGAGGAAGAGGAGGACACAGAGCTGGTGGAGGTGCTGCTCCAAGGCAGAGCTCCGTGGGGCTTCACACTGAGGGGAGGCACTGAACACAGAGAACCCCTGATCATCACAAAGGTAACACACAGAACTTTGTGCTTTTTGTACAGTGATTTAAAAGAACATGTAATCATTTTTTTTACTCATTAACCTTATTTACCTGTGAAGGGCAGATTCAGTTGCCCGTCTCTTGGTGTTAAAGAACTGCCATCAGGATTTATTTAAACTAAGTAGTGTCCATTTTGAGCCAGAAAGGCATGGACTGATCGTGTATGTTTTTGTCAGATACATTTTTAGGGAGGAGAGTATTTAAATGAATAATAAAAACACAACATAAAGTTAATTTATTGCAAATTGCACTGTAATAAATGCAGTAAAATGTCTTTTTTTGTGCGTGATTACAATAGTTATTGCTAGGAGTGTTTATTCAAATGGAACAACAAACGTCGATGGTGTTACCAGAAAGATTTGGGAGGACTGGCACTACAGATAATTGTTACACTGGGTTTAAGTGTTTCAGGTTTTTAACTATGTTTCTGCCTCCAAGCACATCTCCATATCCTTTCTCAGCAGTGCATACACACAGAGCTCTGCAACATCACAACTGGTAGTAGATCGGTTACATATCATATTACTATAGTTTTTAAAATACAGCTGTTGATGGGATTCAGACACATCTGAAGTTTTTTTAATTAATGTCTGAAATGTTTAACCAGCTGTTCAAATGTGTGGTTTGAACAATACATTCCCAATATACTAGCTAGTAAAACTAATTATTCTTATTTTATGAATGTGCAGTGCCTAAATAGGAAATGAATGGCTAAGCTGTATGTTGCATTTACCCTCTTGAGTGGAGTGATGTGTTATCAAGGAGTGTGTGGACATTTAGCGTCACCCATTGTAGCTGCATTTAAAATATGATTTGATTAAGAAAAGAATCGAAATAACAGTTTCGAATGCGTAATTTGTACATCTGTTAAACTTGACTAAATGCTAACTTGTTGGTTTTAAAGATTTTTTTTGTTATTCTGTTTAAATAATTAGTAACCTATTCAGCAGAAACATCCATTTTCTCTTCAGTATTTCATAGTTTGCAGTATTTACAGTAATAAACACCTGCAAGCCTCACAGGGCATGCAGAAAACACATGCATGTGACGCAGTAAGAGTGTTTTCTGATGGTCAATAATGCTTACATTCTTCAGTACATCTTCTAAATGATTTCTGGTATATTTGGAGTCAAAATTAGTTTTTTAAACCTCTTGTCTGCCACACTTAGTAACTCTGGCCCTTAATTTTTAAGAAATACTTTTGTATGTTGGCTGTAGATATTCAACGCATTGGAGAATATGTCAAACTCTTGTGTCAGAGCACATTTGCAGTTTCCTTGCACTGTAACGGGTAATATTTGAGATTTGGAATGGGAAGGATGGACTGATGAACAGGGATCCCCTCGATCTGTTTCATTTCAGTTAGATGTCTGGTGCAGAATTTAAACCCTGTCTGTGCCTGAATCATTGGACTTTAATTAGAGCCGCTGAAAGCAGTGTGAGATGTTACACCTGAGGTTGAAATGTGCCCTCAGCGGTTGCAGAGTAACTTAACTTCAAATTAATTGGAAATTTAGGGTCATATTCCTGAGAGCATTGAAGCTTTTGTCTGCCTGCTGATCAGTGGGGCAGCAGCAGCCTTTTCCATCTGCTGCTGCATGAAGAGGTACATCTCAGGGTACCTCAGATTACAGGTGGCTCAGGGTTTTAATATTAATCAGAGGACTCGGGTTGCAGCCAACACAGGTTCTCCTGGATAATGAAACAGTTTACTGAGTGAACCATCCACCTGAAAGATAAAAGAAAATAGGAAAATATAAGTTGGTGTGATGCCTCGTGTTTCTGGGATTTTTTTTGCTGGTTCTATCAGGTGGTTTAATCATGCATGTCTTTCTATTGTTGCCTATGAAATAAAATCAAATTCAAATTCAAATTTTATTTGTCACGTACACAGTCATACACAGTACGATATGTAGTGAAATGCTTGGACAACTGCTCGTGACCTAAAGAAAACAAAAAAAGGAAAAGGCTATGAATAAGATAGGAAATAAATATGAAAAATTAAAAAGGGTAAATTTAACTAGGAAGGAATAAAATATAAATTAAGGTTAAAAATGAAATAACTGTACAACACAAATTAGAATGAAGGGTAAATTTAACTGGGAAGAATAAGATAAAATATATAAATTAAAGTTGAAAATAAAATAACTGTACAACAAAATACACAATACACAATATAGAACTATATAAGAATGTATGAATGTATAATAATAAGTCTGTACTATAATGGTAAACTTTATCCAGGGGATGGTGCCAAAGGTGCAGCAATGTTCAACCAAACCATAGATGTGTGTAAAAGATGGACGTTGTTCGTTGTAATGGAGAAAGTGAAGGTGGAGCAGTCGTCAGATACACAGATGTTCTTTTTAGACAAAGTTTGAGTTCAGTTTGTCACACTCTCTGTTTAGACAGCTTTGTGTGTCAGGTTTTGTGTTGATGCTCTGATTGGTGTATTCCTGCAGGATTTTCTTTTAACCTTAACATACTGAAGATAACATGTTGAAAATTTCAGCGCTGAGGTGTAGAGACTGGTCAGTGTATTGGCCACTGAGCCAACATGTATTGGCTGAGTGATTGTTGAGTGGTTGCTGACTGTTGCCAAGTGAAATTGGTAACATAGAGAGTTGTTTGGTTTGGTTGCTAGCAGGTTGCCACTGCCACCCAGAGTTTACATAGTTTGAAAATTGAATAAGTTTAACACAGACCAAAAACAGAGATTGTTCACTTTCAGAGTAAAGGTAGTCTGTTGCAACCAATACATGACAAAAGGTGCAACTTTTATTTTGAAGGCAAACAGTTTCCAGTCTGGTTTATACATTTCACAATTTTACTACCACTGAGTCAGCGTCTTCCATGGAAGCTACAGCTGACTGAAGCGACCTACCAGCAACCAAAGAGGTATATTTAGTTGTGACTAGTTTCACCCAAGTGACTGCAACCTTTGCCAAATGTAATAATGGTGAAAACTAAAAGAGATTTTCTTGCTTACCAAGTGATGCATTTAGTGATATTGTGATTCTGTGGAGCCCTAAAAACACACACAAGTTTGAGTCACAGAGTGGCCTGTTATGCAGTAACTTCCATGTGTGTTACCCTCGTGTTGCCCAGGTGGAGGATGGCAGCGTGGCTGCGGCGGTCCGTCTTCAGGCCGGCGATGAGATTGTGAGTGTGAACTCAGTTCCCCTTAGTGGCTCTCGGCAGGAGGCCATATGCCTGGTGAAGAGCTCCCACAAGACCCTGACCTTGGTGGTCCGAAGGTACCGTTACAGCAAAAATGGCAGCTACTTCTTTATATTTTTATATATATATATATATATATATATATATATTTTATATTTTTTTATGGAACAAAAGAGGAACTTTCTTAGGGTTTGGGGGGTTTTATACCAGTTTTTGCTATGTTTGACTGCTTTCTTGGCTCATGTGTAGCTTGTTGGGGCTGAGCATCAGCCAGCCGGTCAGCAGGAGTTCAGCAGGAGGTCAGAGGTCAAAACCACAGTGCCGGAGTCTGACGGTATATATCAGAAAGAAAATGCAGACACAAGTAATATGTGGTTCAGAAGCACAAGTTGTCCCCTGAAAATGCTAAAGCCCTGCAGTGTTTCTTCTACAAACACGAGCTTGTGGGATGGAGAGGAAGGTCGGCTGCAGCCTGACAGTCTCTTACATGTGCCTCTCGCTGTTTGTTTGCTCCCGAGGCTTAAACAAAAGCTGGTATTGTGGAGGCAGCAGGGCTCCGGCCAGTGCTGTTATTCCAGAGCACAGATAACCACTTGTAAATTACACCGAGAGGACCACCAAACACCCCTCCCTCCAAACTTCTGTCAAGCCAGCTCAACTGGGAGATGGTAAGAGACCAGTTTAACCTGCAGGTCAGCAGCTCATCAGATTTCTAACTTTTGAAAAGTCTGTAAATGTTGCTAACAGTAAAATGCAGACATGTCAGAAATGAAAATTGTCTGAATGAAAAATCCAATGATCCAAAAGCAACACTAAAAGAGTGAATCAGCGCAACAGGCTTCCAAACAATAACACAAACTCAAACATAACAAGAACTAATGCTCAAGATGCTGAAATTATAAATCAAAAACTCGACCTAACAATAAAGAAAAATGTTAATTATTATTATTAACCTTTATTTAACCAGGAAGATCCCATTGAGATTAAAAACCTCTTCAAGGGACACCTGGCCAAGATAGGCAGCAGCAAGTGTCTCACAGTTACAGAAATTACCCAATTAAACACAGGCAACATCTAATTGAAACAGTTGCATGTTATGGACTTGTCCTCAAGGATTCGTAGTTTAGATTTAAAAGCACATAATGAAATGAATTCAGTCATTTTCCATTCGTTCTGCAATTTGTTCCAAGCCGAGGGTGCTAAATGAACAAAAGCTCTTTTACCAAATTCAGTTCGGGCAAATGGAACAGAAAGCAACAAGTAACCATGCAGACGAAGATAAATAGAAGAGGACCTAATACAGAGTCCTGTGGCACTCCGTTGTGCACTGTAACAAAGTCAGAACATAGACCATCAGATTTTATGCACTGATACCTATTATTGAGGTAGTTTGAGAACCATGCCACTGCTCTGTCAGAGAGTCCCGACTGGAAGACTCTAAATACAACGATCAACAGTGTCAAATGCTTTTGACAAATCAATAAAAACTGATGCACAGTGTTGTTTCTTATCAAGTACAATAGTAATATCATTTACCACTCTCATTGCAGCTGTGATAGTAATGTGATTTTTCCTAAAGCCTGATTGATATTCAGATAAAATGGCATTGGTGTGTAAAAACTCCTTTAACTGCTCACACACAAGAGCTTCAAGAACGTTGTCCAGCACAGATAGATTAGATATTGGTCTGTAATTAGTTAACACTGCTGAGTCGACCCCTTTTAATAGAGGAGCAACAAAAGCTGATTTCCATACTGAGGGAATTTCATTCATATCCAGTGTGAGGTTGAAAAGTGTTGTGAGAGGCTCTGCCACAAGAGGAAGAGTGAAGCAAAGCAGAATAATAATATAATAAATGATCATATCAGCATAAATATATCAGCACAGACAAAGTCCAGAGGTCCAGCTCAGCAAGTCTTATTAGTGACGACTGCTTGTCACAGCTGTCAATCAAACCAGTCATGCCAACTTAAAGCCTCAACAAAATCCCCCCAAATTTGTTTTTTTAAAAATGATCTACATGATGTACAGTTTGTATGAAGGTGGAAAATATCCATAAAGACGAGGAATGCTTGTTGTACCAGGTTGTAAACATGTTTATTTCTGCTGTAAAGTTGGACTTTTTAACATGGGAGTCTATAGGGACTGGTTCACTTTGGGGACAGCCTCTAGTGGACATCAGAGGAACTGCAGGTTTTCACCCTGGTGGTTGCTGCTTAATTTTTTGATGAGCATCTAAACTGTAATAAAGATGTGATATGCCTGTAGATATAAAAATGAGGACTCATAAGAAGAGCTTTGTACAGTTTTGAGTAAAAGTATTTGCACCTTCTTGATTTCTTAGTTTTTCCATATTTGTCACATTTGCATGTTATTAGCTATAGGGGGCAATTTCTTTTTTACACAGGCCCAGGTACATTTTTTAGGATTTTTTTTCCTAATAAATGAACTAATTTGCCAAATATTAACATTTGTTTCATGACTTAAAACATGTAGGTGTATAAATATGAAAAAAAAAAAACTATAAGAAAGCAGGAATACAAATTCATTCTCACAGCGCTATGCACCCGTACAGATAACCTTCTTGATTACATGTGTCACCATGTCCTGTCCTGTCAGAAGAACATGCTCGTCTTCTTGCTTGCAAATGGCAACAGAGTCTTAGAGCTTGAATCCAATTACTCCCTGCAAAGCCACAGCGTGGACCCAGCTTTGCAGAGTGGGTTGAGTCAACAGGAGGGAAAGGTGGACTGGTGGTGTTTCAACAAGCTGCTGCTGGGAAGACCTTTAATCTGAGTGGGTTTAGAGAGCAAACGACGGGCTCAGAACAACAAGACGACCTTTAAAGCTCTCTGAGACACCGCTGAATTGCCGTGGGAGCTCCTTCAGTGCAGGCGTCCTCCCCTGTTTGCAGGAGGAGTGGTATAGTCCATGTTGCCTAGGTGAGTTGACACTGCTTAGTGGGATAGGCCGTATCAGCAGAGCCCATTGTTTTCAGGGGCTTTGGCTACTCAGACTCCTATGTGTGTGCATGTTTCCACTCTCTGGACATGTGTGGTTTTTAGAATAAAGAGAAGATTTCCACTCCCAGGTACTTCCTCTTTTCCTCTCTCTCTGTTTCTGTCTTTTTTATTCTGTCTTTTTTACTTCATCATCTCCTCTGATTCAATCAGTTGGTTTCCTCTCAAGTGGGATTAAATCAGAAAGCGGTGAATAACTTTGAGATAACGGCAGCTTTTCTCTGCCTAGATGATATATAAAGGTTGAGAAGCTGAGGCACATTTTACCAAAGCCTAACAAATAGCTTGAGGGGAATTTTTTCTGTTTTCCTTCATTTCCTGCGGATTCACACTGAGGTGGAAAGAAGGTGGATGGCATTAATGCAGGTAAACCATATCTGTGTGGGTAACTGATTCTCCGATTTAGCGGATATGCTCGGTGTGGATTTAAGAGGCAAGTAATGTGTGTGGAGTCTTAAACCTGTTGCTCTGTGTTACCACAAAGATAAGTAAGCTGTTTTTTTCGAGCCTGCGTTCACGTTTGTTGGCAGGATTTTAGAGGGAAAAGGACATTTTTGATTTTACAGGGACTTTCCAAAAACCCCATCTCCTGACATTTATATAATTCAAAGTGAGACTGATGTGGTGTTTTAAAGGCTTATCGTTAGCTTAAAATGTTCACAGATTTGAGAGCCTGTTACACAGTTCTTAGATTTTAAAAGCTGCAATGATACAAAGTGCTAAAAAAAGACACCCATAAAAAGAGAATGAAATCAAGCGCGTCTTCAGGGATTGTTTCTTAGATGCTGTTGGAAATAAATAGTACATAAACATAATTTTTAGGAGACTGGTTTGCTGCTTAACAGCTGGAGTTGAATGAAAGCTTCTGAAAACAACTTCAATTCCCTCTGAATCTATATGTTAATTTCCTGGGGAAAGCTTCAGGTTTCAGAACATTTTCCTCACTTTAGGCATAAATATTGTTTTAGTGTAAAGTGCTGACTTTTAGTAATTTCATTACATATAGTGTGAAATGTTACATTTAATGGAAACTGGTCAGATGAAATTTACTTGATTGGTCAGTTTATAACAAGCACATGTTCCTTAATGATTCATTTTTTAATAAATATCCTTTTAATGTTATATATTAAGTTGTATAAAGTTATATTAATCAGAATTATTGCTTTGTGTTTCTTGAGACTGAAGTAGTGTTAGTGAGCACAGGATCACAGCAGTGTCCTGGATACAAACATAATACAAACATCTTTGTGGACTTTGTTGTCTGCAGTTTGCTGTTGTCATTTCAGCCTCCTGGACTCTTTTGCTTCGCTTTTTCATCTGTATTCACATCAGACTTTAAAACAAAGCAACAAAGTGCTGAGCAACAAAGTGCTGAGCAATAATAAAGGCAACAAACATGAAAACTTAAAATAGTAAAATGGAATTAAGAGCAATTTCAGATTCAGACACAAGTATAGTAGCAAGTATATAAAATCAACCAAAATAATAATAATTACTATGTTAAGTAAAGATTATTTATTAAGTGTGTTTCACAGACAGCCACAAAGCGCAGTACACACAAAAAAAGAGTAAAACAAATGAGAGTGCCATAGTAGCTAATGTACAGAGACAGTAAGACACAATAAAATAAACAGATCGTTAAAAGTAAATAAATAAATAAATAAATTATGATGATAATGATACTACTACTACTACTACTTCTACTACTACTACTACTACTACTACTACTACTACTACTACTACTACTACTACTAATAATAATAATAATAATAATAATAATAATAAGAATTATTATTATTATTATTATTTATCCAGGTAAAAAATCTCATTGAGATTAAAAATCTCATTTCCAAGAGAGACCTGGCATTATTATTATTATGATTATTAGTTTTAAATGCCCAATAGAAACCCTGTTTAAACAAAACAGGAGTGCAGAAAGTCAGCTAAATAGTAGTAGCTAATGGTAGTGCTAGCCCGGGTTCCACACACTGAAAGGCACTGTCTTCTCCAGTCTTTAATTGTGTACGAGGAACACTAGCAAATTCTTAGCCTGTGAATGAAGAGATTTCCCAACAGTTGTAGGGCCCAGACAACAAAGGCTCAATCACCTTTAGTGACTAGAAGAGCCTTTGGGCAGCACGGTGGCACGGTGGTTAGCACTGGTGCCTCACAGCAAGAAGGTCCTGAGTTAAATTCCACCATCAGGCCGGGGTCTTTCTGTGTGGAGTTTGCATGTTCTCCCCGTGTTTGCGTGGGTTCTCTCCGGGTACTCCGGCTTCCTCCCACCGTCCAAAGACATGCAGCTTGTGGGGATAGGTTGATTGGATAATCCAAATTGCCACTAGGTGTGAATGTGCGAGTGAATGTGAGTGCGAATGGTTGTCTGTCCCTGTGTGTTAGCCCTGCGACAGACTGGCGACCTGTCCAGGGTGTACCCCGCCTTTCGCCCTATGACAGCTGGGATAGGCTCTAGCGCCCCCCGCGACCCTGAAAAGGATAAGCGGAAGCGAATGGATGGATGGATGGATGGATGGAAGAGCCTTTGGGGTTGGTCCAAAGTCAAGCCAGAAGGTCTCAAGCAGCAGCCGGGCTCAAGCTCAAACTAACAGATAGGAAGCGAAGGCTCCAAGGACTGGTGTGGTGTGGTTGTGCTACGTGTTTAAAAGCCTGATAGCAGCATTCTGTGTCCCTTAGGATAACTGATAACTGGATCCTGTTCAACATATTCAGACTATCTTGCCTTTATCTGGTTTCCCTTATCCTAACATTGATAATCAGGCTCAGCGGTCACATGAAGATTATTATCAGCTCAATGATTGTGTTCACATGAAAGTGTTAAGTTCAGGTCTGCTAGGAGCAGAGAGGCTGATTTTACAAAGGAAGGTAGAACCACGGTGTTAGAAAAGTGTGTGATGCTTCTCAGTATCACACCTCTGTCATGAAGGCGCAGTAGAGTCTGGCAGTAGTTCCATTAAGACGTTCAGCTCCATCCACAAAGCTCCATTCTTCTACACCAAAAAAAGGGTTGACCAATCAGACATGTACATCTTAAAACCCCTGAAGGTTCTCATCTATGTAGTTTCTATGATGTTGCTTAGCAACCACCCACAAAACTGCTACATTTGTAGCCACATTTTGACTTTACGGCATAACAAAAAGATCTCATTTAGACCCACAAAACTTAGATAATGTGCCACAGCCTGGCAATCACCTAACAGAAGTAACAGCAGAACCTCAACATTGCACAGGACCCATCAAAAAACTGGCTAATTATTATACTGAATCACATTTTGTCACTGCTTTAAGTATATCAGTTTGCCAACAGCCTGAAAACAAATTTAAAAAAAGCTGTAGCATGGACATATAGTAGTAGAATTAAATTGTATATTTATTGTTAAAGCTCATTGTAAAGAGTAAAGAGTTTATCTGATCTGCTGTTTTCTGGAGATTTGATAGATCAGCAGGAGGTGATTTCATACTTACTAATGCCTAAATTTGATCAGGTTAAGACTAAAATTAGGTTGCTGGGGTTTTTGTAAAGATACTTGAGACTGTGACTCTGAATTAGTCAAAATTGAAGATGTTCCAGATGTTTGGTGATCACGTATTTGAACAAAGTTTTTGCACGTTTCTCGGCACTGCATTCGATTCCTCTTCTCTCCTCTTTGTTGTTCTTTTTTTTAAAAAGCTATTTCTTTGTTTCCCATGGCGGGCAGTGACACATCGATAAGCCCAGCTGTGATGACGCTGGCACTTTCTTTTGTGTAGGCAGCGTTCACAGCTCAACGGGGGCGAGATCAGCCCCGCAGACGGCCGCTTGTTTGGGTTCCAGTGTCAGCAAGATGGTGAATCAGCAGCATGTGAAAGGGTGAGGGAGGAATGGAGTGACACAGGGAGTGGTGATGTCATATGAGTGATAAATAATCAAACATTTCTTGCATATGTCAGTATCCTGCTGTGGGTCAGCTAATTAATTACAAATAGAAAAGTTTGCTCGTCTTGTTGGGAAAACAAAAATAAATTGGGTACTGAGCTGTCTCAGTTACAAAGTTGAGCTTTTTAAAGAAGCTATGCAGAAGGTTCCCTGTGCAAATACTGACACTTCTGGGTATGATGCATCAGGGAAAAACATGTGAAAAAAATCTTCTGTCTTTTTATTCCCTGAGGACAAGATTATTATGAAACAGTGCTAAAAAGCAGAAACTGACGTTTCGAAAATAGAAGAAACTGCAGTTCCTCTAGTGGCCACTTGGGGCTTGATTCAAGACTCAAGTGGCCGCTAGAGTCCCCATAGTTGAGACGTCCATCTTTACAGCAAAAGTAAACGTGTTTCCATCCTACTACAAAAAAGATTTTAATCTCTAAGTTTCCCCTTTCATAAAATCTCTGAGCAAGGTGAATTTTATTATAACTAATTAATTAACAACAGTACTGAGAGCACACTCGCCCATAAAATAATTAAGTGGAATTTAAATGTTTATTTTACCACTCTGTGCACTAAATCCCAAGACTCATGATTTTCTGGAGCATTAATCTTACCTTTGCAACAGTGTTGTATTTTTACGTTCTTTATAGAGTTTTATCACCATTTTACATAATAATGTCTCTGATTGGAGTAGGTGGTGCTCATAGGGATCATTTATGCAGAAGAAGAGTCACATGACACGTGAAATCCCCGTTGTTATGTGAGCGTGCACAGAGCCTGACGTAGAAAGTGTGGCTTAACAGAAAAAGTTGATAACCACCTTCATGATACCTGTTATCTCCAACTGTGGTTTTAGGATTTGCCAAAACAGCCTGGCTGATCTTCCTAATGTGCACCTCGGATTTACCTCCAAACAACATCCATGCATGTCTGGTATTTGTGGGTTCAAACACTGCTATAATTGAAGGCTCACATGTGCTTTTGCCAGTTTTACATGCAATGCAGTATAACACATGTTGTGAATCAAATATAAAGATCAGACGTGGCTCTGCTTTTCTGACTTTTTAAATCACAAGTTGGACAATAGTAGATCGTCTGGGTCTGAATTAGCTGTGAAATTGTTTAAAGTTAAACTAACTGGACACATACATCAGTATTGGTCAACCTAGCAAATTAAATTAATGGTGCATTCATCAAAAGCTCCCATAAAAACCTGAAACCCATCTTTACTGTTTTGCCTTGTTGGCCTAAAACAGCAAGAATTGGAGGAAAGATTGGCTCTTGGAATAAAAGCATGTACTCACTGTATGGCTATAGCGAAGCAGCCTCAGACCTTTGTGTGGTTCCTGTGGTGTTTTAAAGTTGGCGTATCAAAACTGTTGACTTGTGTGAATGTTTACAACACAGTAAAGAAGCTTATTTGTCTCATTTTTAGAGCAGCCGCATATTTAAGTGAACGTGATAAGGTGGGGGATTTGAACAGTAACATGCCTTCACACACAGTTTTTAAACTGCTGCAGAGCTGTCACCGTCTCCTCCCCCTCTTTGGAGGAGTTATCTCAGGGTGAGGCAGTCACTCAGCCTCTGCCCCCTCAGTCTGACATTTGCTGGTATCTCTGAAAACAGACGTGGACCTGGGCCAAACATTCCTGTCTGTGCAGCAGTTCCTGGGAAGGACACAGAAGGAGATGTCAGCAGTGGGAAAAAACAAGGGTTGTGTGAGAAAAACCTTTCATAGAAAAATGTGTTAGTTTTAGAGGTTAAAACCAAGAATGTTTTTGAGAGGTTGACATGAGCCACTGATTTCTAGACTTTTTGACCACCGTGTTTGATTTTTCTGAGCCAGAAGTGTACATTTTTGAATGATCACTGGCTCCTGTCCAGTTGGGCATTTTAGCTTCAGATACTACAGGGATTGAGTCCTTTTTAAAGACGGCCTCAAGTGGCCACTAGAGGAACTGCGGATTTTGGCCCTCTGAAGTTTTTACTCTCAGCTAAAATTTAGTGGCATGTTTTCAAAGCACATCATCCAGGTAGTGTCACATTTTATGACATGAATGGCTTAATCCCACATTCCCATGATCGTGCTTGCTCTGTCTTCATTTACTTTCCCAGCAGCCTCAGTGGCTCTCTGCAGAGGCAGCAACTCCCAGACCAAACACTAGATTACAGCAAGGACGCTGGACAGGACAATAACTCCTCCTCCCCTCCATTTTCTCAAATCCCCCACTTCCTCAAGGAAATCTCCTCCCCTGAGGAGGAGTGTGTTTGTGTGTGTGTGTTCAGACTGGGAGCAGCAGGAGAAGGAGGAGGAGGAGGAGGAGGCAGTAGCTCTTGAGTCATGGGGTTGTCAGATTCCTCTGGGTGCTCGTCTCCATCAGGCTGGTGGGAGTACTCATGTTTAAGTGCGTCTTTTTTTGTCCTCAAGTGTTTTTTAAAAAGAAGCGGGTGTGGAGAAATGGAGGGAAAGTGTGCACTGTGAACCAAAACTATCAGCTTACACGTACACATGAAACAACTTGTTTCATGTAGCTGGTAAGTTAATGTTTAGTCCTTCATTAATATCATTGTTTAGTTAAAATAATAGTCCTGATTTCTGCACGGTGTCAGATAGATCTGAAGACTTGCTGCTGTCTAGAGCAGGTGTGTTTTAGATATTTATACGTTTTTGACCTTCTAAGCCTTTTTCGACAGATACTTGGGGATTTTATTGTAAGTTTGAGCATTTCTTTCAGATGCAAGCTCTCTTTTAGGTCATTGAAAGCTGACCGCCTGCAAAAAAAAAAAAAAAACGCAAATAAAATCCCTCCAGGGTACACAGACTTTTGGAAACAGTGACAGAGATACCTGCGCTTGCTTCCTGATGTCGTCACACGGTGTCCTCCCCTGGCTCCAACTAAGCAACCAACCCTCTGCTTCCTCTGAACATCATGTGATGATGCAGAGATTATTACTGAAACTCGATGAAATGCCGCTCGGCTCTGAAAGGTGCTGGAGAGAGGATTCAAATACGGGTTACAAGTGTAAGCAGAGTAGTAGAATTAGCACTGAATTAGTGGTGGGGACAATTTTGAGCAATCAGAGAAAGGGTATAAATTATGACCATAGTGGGTTGCAAAGCAGCTGGCAGGGGCAGCAGAAATGGTTTTCACACTGAAGCAACTTAAAACTATGAGATATACCAACTGAATATAAAGAAGATGACAAGTACTGGCACTGAGATCAGCTGAAGCGTGCTCCATACTAGGATAAAGGTAATGGTAAAGTTCAGAGTTAACAGCAGATACACGTTATTAATAATTGAAGAGATCAGAAATAAATTGCTGAATCTGTTTCAGTCATTTTTAATTAATTAACAACATGTTATTACAGGAAAGCTTTCATTCAGAACTATCCCACTTCATTCCTAACGATCTATTACACAGTGCTGTGCAAAAGTCTTGAGCCACTCATCTTTTCTTTATATTTTGCTTCCAAGGAGCCAGACTTTCTTCTTTTTTTTAAAGTTCCCTTGAGGAGTGTTTCTTGGGACATTGGCTGCTTTTTCACTCATTTTCAGTCCAGTCCTCACACCTGACCATTTTCATAGGAATATTTTTTGTTTGTAAAGCCACTTAACTCTGACCTATGAATCAACACGACAATGATCACAGACACGCGTCAATGCTCGGATAGAAAAACACATAGTGGAACACTAGCATTCATGGATCTTGCTTTTCCTAGCAAATATAAAGAAATGAAGGCTGGTTCGAGACATATGCACGGCACGGTCTCTAATGATTAACATGTGGTCATAATGTGGACTCGTGGTTATCGTCGGGACTCTATTATTTGCAATAGAAGTGACAGTATCAGAGCGTCACAGCTGGTTACTAAGGGACTGAACTCTTTGTTTGTGTAACTGTTGTAGCACCTTTATTGCACCCTGTAAAAATCTTATCTTAAAGCATCAGCTGTTCTGTTTCTGCTAACTTTTGCAGATAGTGTAGCCTCAATACTCAAACACTACGCAAACTCTGCATTTTCTTATTTATTTATTTTTTTACCAAAGATTTACATTAGAAGATTCTGCTCCATGATTGGCACGGATTGGCTTTAACTCAGTAACCAATCAGGTGGGAATATTATCAGTTCTTCCTTTGACTGTAACCTCCATCTGTTTCACACGGTCCAACAAAGCTCTCGCTGTTTTTTTCAGATCCAGATTTTATTTACAGTAGTCAAATATTCACTAAGAAATCAAGACGAGTAGCTTCTAAAGATCATTTGTTACTTTTCACGTGGTTCAAGCGATAATGCTTGCTTGCATCCCAGGGTACATCTGGACTGTAGCTGGGTCGGAGAGCCAAATCATTTTATTATTAATCGTTTGGTAATCGGGCTGGTTCTTACTGTATTTACTTTTCCATTCTAATTGTCCTCTTGGAGCTTTACAGCTTTACTTTACACAACATGCCTCATTTAAGGCAAGCATATTTTTTTAGCATTTGCCCTCTGATGAACATGAATGCATGGGAAGCAACTTCAAGTCCAGTATCTTGCCCAAGAACACTTTAGCATGCAGACTGGAGCAGCCAGGGATCGTCCCACCAACCTCCCGAGCAGTAGAACACCTGCTGTTCCTCCTGAGCTACACCCTTTTACAAAAATGCTTAATATCAGCCATCCACTGCAAGTGACTGGGAGCCTGCTGCTTCTGTTCTGCTTCAGCAATAGGCCCAACTGGAAGCTGACTGTATCGCTCTCACAGCCATGTGGGTCAGCCACGTTTCAGTTTCGGGTTCAGTTCTTCCTGAATGAACGCGGTGCGGCTCGTATTTCCTGGAAGCAATATCTGTGACAGCACAGCTGCGCCCCCCTGACAATAGACCCTCAGCGCTTTAGAAAGAGGGGACATTTGCATTTTCTTTGTGCAGCAGCTTGTTTGGAGCTCTCACTTTTTGTGTCGCATGGAGGGGAGGCAGTGTTGGTGATTAAATACAGATATCGACTCTGTAGAAACAGCAAATGATTGTGCAGATGTGGAAAAACGTAAAGAAATATGGGAGGCTAATGTTAAAATAAATTCACCCAGGCCCAACACTAGTCACTCATATCTCAGCTGTATTTGTTTTGATCCTCTGTTTTCTAATGTATGTTCTGTTACAGTGTAAAAGCAGACTTTCTGCATTCCCATCACGGTGCTCCATGGCTCTACTTTACTGCACTACAGGCTCAGCTCAGGTTGAAAGTATGAAACCTTGTGCAGAGAATATCGCACTTAGTGTTGCCAGACCCAAAATGTTTGATGCTGATCTTCAGGAAATGATGTGAAGCAAACAGGGAAAGTGTCGAATGTTGATTAGATACCAGTGAAGTTAAGACAGAGAGCAAGACTTAAAACAAGTTATAATGTTAATATAGCCAGGCAACAAAATACCTCGCTATCCCATTAATTTGGCTTCATAGTGCACTCCTCAGATCCCAAATTAAGAAAGCTGCTTATAAACTCCAAACGCTCCATTTTTACCAAACTGTACAATAAATAAAGTTTACCAGATTTGTAGTAGGAAAGAGTTTTGAACCTCCAGATCACAAAACAACACAGCAAAGGGCACCAAAGACCAAAAACCAAAACATTTATTGAATCAATCAAACCTTTGGATGCTTATAAATACATACAATTTAAAAAAAAAAAAAATACAATTTGAAAAAAAAATCTCATTATTATCTGAAAAAGTTTGACTTACTAAACTTCTGAGAAAATAATAAGTATAAATATTTAGATAATGCTTGAAAATTTGTTCCATCACAGCGAATCATGGAAGGCGGCCAGTATCGCTGTCCCGCTTGAAGCGAGGGAAAATACCTCCCTGCATTCCTTTGCTGAAAGAATGTGGCGTCGCCATCGCGGCCTGGCAGGATTAATGTTTGGCTCAGGGCAGGTAAAAGTCTCATCTGGTCCAGATATTTCGTTCCTGGACTAATAAACAGCAGTGTGTGTTTTAAAGCACCAGCTAAGATGAAAAAGAAAGCTAGTTTGATATCAAGGAGTGGTATCAAAGAGAGGTTTGGGGGTGTCCAACTCAGATCTAATTTTTCTAAGCTGCTAAGCTCCATCGGGACCATATGTCTCTGACAGATCCGTCTTTTAATTTGAAAGTCCTTCACAGTAAGAGACGGATCAAGTCCAGGAGCCAGTAAACCTGCTCGCTTGACCTTTAGACATCATTCTGGCTTAAATGTTCCTCACAAGTTAACAGCTTACACTTGAAAACAATGACAAGACGGCTCAGTTAAATGTCACACATCACGGTCCAACTTGTTTCTCACAAAGACTGCAATTAAACGACAACTGTAGCTTTAAACTTGCATTATTTTTAAGGACCAGCAGGGGCCAACTGCGAGCTAGACAAGTAAAATATAAAAGTGCCCAAAAACCCCCAAATTTTCTTAATCCTTTTGTGTATTTTGTGTAAATTGGTATGAACCAATTTAAAAAAACAAAACAAATATCTAAAGCAGATAGCAGAAAAAACTTTTTTCACCAGGTGTAGCATGAATGACTGCGAGTCAGGTTTCACTCTGTAAAAGTTATGAAAATACCGTTTATGCTGTCCTTCACATTTTCCAAAGTTGTAGAAGATTGGAGTCTCTGCCAGGCATCATATTTGACACCTGTGTCCTAGAGCAGCGGTCCCCAACCTCTACTGCGCCACGGACCGGTTTAATGTCAGACAATATTTTCACGGACTGGCCTTTAAGGTGTCGTGGATAAATACAACAAAATAAAATGATACGACCAAGACAAAAACTATGGTATTTTGTAAATATAATAATAATAAACATGAATTCACTGTGTAATTGTGTAACTTTATTAGCAGCGTCCTCCTGAAATCTGCCAACAACATTGAGAGTAACATCCTCCTCTCTGCCCCTTAATGCTCTCTCTGGTCGCTATGGTAACGCGTAAATATTTCTTTCAAAATAAGACACACAACTACAACACGGGAAAACACCCAGGGAAACAGAGTTAACAATAAAATCCCTGAAAAACATAAATTTCACACCCGAGCCTCAACTCTCGCAGCCCGGTACCAAACGACTCACGGACCGGTACTGGTCTGTGGCCGGGGGTTGGGGACCGCTGTCCTAGAGTATTGTTCAGATGTTGGTGGAAGTTGCACATAACCTGTGAATTATGAAGAATCGTGTGCCGGATCAGAGTCACTGACATTCTGGTTAAAAGCTGCTGTATAACTAATATTATCCTTATATGCTGAGCTTAGTTATTAGCCGGCTAGAAACTGATGAGAGCAGGGTAGTCACAGTGAAGAAATAAAAGGAATCCATGAGAACCAATGATTACCAAATAAAACAGGAAATAGATTTAAGCATAACTATCCAGAACCATTTAGAGGTTTATGGGAAAACCGTCCTCAGCAGCCTCACTCTGTCACCTCAGTAAACACTTTCCAGATGACTTCATGAGCTCAACTGCTAATATCAGATCATTCTGGGGGGGAAAGTGAGGCTTATTTTGTAAATCAAGGTCACGTGTAGACTGAAAAAGGAAAGGAGGTGTACGTGTCCCTGTGGGGAAAAACCAGAGCATCTGGAAATTAATAAGTAAAAAACTACATTTGATTGACATCTTTTATTCTAACGCTTGACTTTTCCTCCACCTTTTCTTCTTCCTGCTTCTCTTCTTCGCCCACTGCCCATCAGGGTTAAAATGGTAGATGTTGTGTCACCAAGTACAATGCCATCAGAAACTGAGGTGCATGTGGCGAGGAGCTTTCTCACCAAGATTTTGCGAAGCTCTATGAGGTACCATCCAGTTAGCTTGTGTCTGGCTGTGTTTACTGGTAGTTTCTTGGTGGACCTACATGGCGTCAGATCATTGTGCTTTGTGTTCTTTTGTAGTAGTTTAATGTGTATGGTGCTAGCTGTCCAAGTATCTTTAGTTTACTTGCACATTTGTGTCTGTCATCAGTTCTGTGATGTGGGAATTACCAGATTTTACACGTACAGCGCATTAACATGACTTGCTTGCATGGTTTTCTTGTGGTTTGATATGTTGTGGAAAATGTCTATGATCCTTTTTCAACATGCTCTCCAGGAAGAACCGCTTCAAGGGGTACGTGCATGTTTGATGTGAGCAAAATTACACTGTGAAGCTGTCGATTTACCTTTGTGGAGTCTTACCTATCAAGGTACTGATGATGTTTAAAATAGGGTTTGCAGGCCTGAGGCACACAGTGAGCACCCCCCCCCCCCCCCCCCCCCCCTAACAAATAATTAGTTGTTATTCGAGATCACAAATGTGTTACTAAAAAATAAAAAAAAATTTCATCTGCAAAAGTTGCTCTTTGCAGTTTAAACAAACAGCATATCTGAATATTAGGAATGATCATGATTTTTAATTATTCAAATATTCATTAAACTTCAAGTCACTGAGTGCCCTGTCATTCTAGGTGTTGTTGTGATATTGTTAACTATGAAAATGTTTCCTATCATGTGTTTGTCAATCTGCTTCTACTTTTCATAGCTTTTCCTATTAATTAGTATGGACAATAGAAATGAAACATAGCAGGTTTTTTTTATTTTATTGTAGAAAATGTATTTTAAGAAAAATATTAGCTCGTACTGAATCTGATGGCAGCGACACGTTTCAACAAACATAGGACGGGGTCATGTTTACCACTGTGTAGCATCCTCTCTTTTTTTAACAAGTCTACAAACATCTGGGAATTGAGGAGACCTACTTCTGGACTTTTGTCCTTGATATGCAAGGCCTTCCCTGAAAAAGACGTCAGGCATATGTTGCTCTAAAACTTGTAGATACCTTTTAGCACTGCTGGTGGCTTTCCAGATGTGCAAGCTGCCAGTTTTCATTTAAAAGTATAGTTAATAACATTACATCTTTGAATATCTCTCATAGAGATATGAGAAAGACAACAGAGCTATTGAAATATTAAGACCCCACTCAGTCATTATAGTCAACACAATAGCTTGGTCACTTCAGTGTTAAGTTATAGCAAATATTAAACAATATGTAAGTATATTTTCTCTAGAAATATATATTTTCCCCTGGTTTTGCTATCGCCTGTTAAGATGTAAAATGCTAGTACTTCCAGAGAGTGCAACTACAACCAACAAAACTGGTTGCCAGCCATCATTGAATAACATCCCACTACTCGCTATCAGGCATCCGACCGCTAAATCATATATGGTGCTGTGAGATTAGATTCTGCTGACGATTTTAGCTGTCAAAAAGTGTCACTGAAAGAGGAACTCATTCAAAAAAATGATTAAAACGTGGGTGCAGAGCAAACGCTGCCAGGTCACAAGTCTGCTACAACTACAGTTATTAATTTTAGTGTTTTTGGACAGTGTAGCTATATAATTCTTACCAGTTCTTTGTAAATATTTGTGTAATGGTGCCATAAATTTTATCTAATGATCATGGGTTGTTTTGTTTGTTTTTCCTTGCATTTCTGTGGATTGGAGTAATAAGACTATTTACACTGTTTAAAATACTCTATTGTCCTGAAACGATTGAATACACAGTGGTATCAGGGGGAAGGATTTGGATGATGGTGGCCTGCAAAGCCCATGAAGAAATGTTAACCTGTAGAACTCAGTGAACTCTTGTCTTCTATGAAAGAATTTGAGAAAGAGTATTGAGAAATTGTTTGCTGTGCTTCTGCTTTGCAGGAAGAATGACCCAGGCTCACGTCCTCATTCCTGGTATGCCTCGAAGCTGACAGAGGAGGAGCCTCCTGAGAGAGAGGCTACCCAAGCCCCAGTCTGGCAGCCAAAGCATGAAGCAAGGTGAGCTTTTTTGGTGGTTTACCTTGTCTTTAGTAGACAGATCACAATATTTTTTTCTTATCATCCCCTCCAGGCCCAAAGAGTCGTCCACTCAAGGAGATCAGAACATTCAGCATCAGCAAACCAGTCAGATCAGTTCAGTGAAAAACATGGAGAAACTTGAGCGTCCCTCACATCCCTACCCAGCAGGTCGTCTTTCCCCAAATAAATACACCAGCAGTGCTGAGCCAATCTGTGGACTGGGACCAGGCAAGAGGGACTCTGGGTTTAGCTGCTTCTCAAGTGGCTCCAGCCCCCCTGTTCATGACCTTAATGCATCTGGTAGAAAGGGAACAAGCACTGAAAGCATTTTCTTCAAGGGTGTTCACAATGAAGGACCTCAGCAGAATGAGCGGCCCAGATATCTGCAGCCAACACTGGGGAACGGAGGCTGGAAGGAGCAGCCAGCATCTCGTGTTTCCATTGCAGGGAGACCCAACGTAGGCCCAGTGTGGCAGGTACCAGACAGGAAAAAGTCTCAGTCTCCTCCTCCGCCACCTCCTCCCCTGCGTAGTGACAGTTTTGCAGCTACAAAGGTGTTTCCATACTCTGAAGGTCCAGCAAAAAGCCACGGCACATCATTTGAAAAACTGCCAGAAAGTAACCACCACAATGGCATCAGATCCCATCAGGAGAAATCCTCAGAAACCAGACGTAGCTTCAACCCAATACCTGCCAAAGACTTCCTCCATCCAAACATGCCGGCTGATTACAACCACAACCAGCTCAACCCCAACAAACACTTCTCTTTGTCCAGCAGTGATGTCAGACAGTTTCATTACACCCAACCACCTGCCCACCAGAGGCAGTTCAGTGATGAAAGTCCCTTCTACTTCCTGCAGACTGGAAAGGCTCCTCCCACCAAGACTCAAAGTGTAGGAAGCTACTACCGCAGCCTCCAGGATCTGCCCACAAATGCTTTCAGCCGCAGGCAGATGCCGCACTCTGCAGCATCCATGGTAAGCACTGCTACAAACCCAAACCTGGAGAGTGGAGGGCATAAGAGATACTACGGTCTTGCAAGTAAGACTGCGCAGTACAAGGCTAGGCAGGGCAAAACTGAAAGCCGGATGACAGAAACAGAGAAACACCACTGGGTGAACAGCAATGAAACAGGGTACCCAAGTTCTCTGAAGACTAACACTAAGGCAAAGTACTCACTGCCTCAGTCCCAAATACCTTATATTGAAAATAAGGAATGCCATACCCATTCCCACTTTGGGAATGGACTTCACTACAACCACCAGACCTCTGAAATTTCTGTTCAAAGACGTAGTCCAGAGGATACTGCAAAGAGAGGTGAAGGTCACACTAATGACATGAAAATACAGTTTCCAGTACATCAAGTCAAAGATCACAAGGCTAATCTTCCAAGACATCAAGACCCATGGGTCCCTCAAGAAGACCAACGAATAACCGCCCTGAAAACTCCACTCCTCCACTCCCTGACTCTGGAAAACAAGACTCTGGCAGCAACAACCACAACTGTCTTGTCCACCCAGGACACCAGTGACACCATGGCTGCTAGCAGTGGAAAAGCAAATCGCCGCAGTGACCGTTATGCCACCACCCTTCGGAAAGAGATCCAGCAGAAGCGAGCCCAGCTGCAAAAGAGCCGCAGTGCTGCAACTCTGACTTGTGATGCAGAGGATGAGGATGCAGAGGAATGGAGATCTATGGAAGCTTCTGCATCTTCTGCTGCTTCCTATTCAAATACTTACAAGGACCACCTGAAAGAGGCGCAGGCCAGGGTCCTCCAGGCCACTTCCTTCCAGAGACGAGACCTAGAACCCCAGGGACCAGAGGCCTCTGTGCTTAAAACCTCAAATGGGCGCACTAGAGGACGTAAGCGATGTCAACTGGCAAAGAGGACGCACTCGTTTTCAGAGCCTGACAAAATAGACAAAGTGGGAGTGGAAGGAGAATCCCAAGCAGGCACATTTGGTGAGCGGAGGAAGTTCTTTGAGGCGAAACCAGCCTTTTCCAGGCCTGTACTGAAGTCAAGTCAGAGTGCAAACTCGAACACAGACCTGGATGAGTCGGGCAAACCCCAAGAGAGAGCACCTTCTATAGGGTCTGTTGAGCCTCCTCCATCCACAGACCCCAACCACCTCAACCCTGGACATAACGAAGTCTTACTAGAGCAGCAGAGGCTCGGAACATTTGCTGAGTATCAGGCCACATGGAACAAGCAGAAGAAGTCATCGGAAGGCAAGACGCAAGGGCGGTATCACTCAGCGGAGAATATCTTAGATGCAGGTGCAGAAGAGAAGGCCATCTGCATCCATGAGAGATCCAGATCTTCGCCTTCTGCAGACTTCTATACACAGGTGAACAAGATTAGGATGGTTTTTATATTCTAGACCACCAAACAACAAAAAAGTATAAAAGTAGGTTGGAAGATAACCTTAAGTTGTAAAGCATATTTGGTTGTTGGTTAGGTTTGGGCAACTAAAAAGTCCTATTTAAGATAAGGGAAAAATGGAGTCACAGTTATAAGAAGCCTTTATGACACTACTCTTGAGAAGTAAAAATATGCACAACAAATACCCTAAAGTGTACTAAGTATTTAAATGAGCAAACTGATGCTGATGTTTTCAATGAATGGCACACTAAACTTCACCTTCTTATTGCAGAAAATTCCTTCTTCTTGGAGAGACACTCAGGCCCAAAAGGGCAGTTTAGCTACCAGGTAAGATTAACTTTTGATTGGACTACTAATTTACAGATTAATATACTAATGTACCACTAATATACAAAAAACAGCACTGGGTTTTGATTCACGAATCATTCACTGCGTCTACAGTTAGAGTACTGTGCAGGTCTTGAGACACCTCTCATTTCTTTATATTTTGCTAGAAAAATGGAAGCTATGTACAGCAATTTAATGAAGCATGTGTGAACTGCAGTATATTAAGCCAAAACAAAATATTATTTTCATGTCTTTAAGTCGTCTTCAGGAATAGTTCTCCAGGCTTCTTGAAGGACATTCAAAGCTCTTCTTTGGATGTTTCTGCCTTTTGTTCTGTTCTCTGTCAACATGATCCCACACTGCTTCAGTAATGCTGAGGTCCGGGCTCTGGGGAGGCCGATCCATGACTGATGGTGTTCCACTGTGTGTTTTTCTATCCACGTATGCTTTTACTGCATTAGCAGTGTGTTTGGGATCATTCACATGCTTGAAAATAAAGCTGTTGTTAATCAGATGTTTTCCAGATGGTATTGCATGGTGGATCAAAATCTGATGATACTTTTCTGTGTTCGTAATTCATCAATTTTGCCAAGTTCTCCAACAATAGTGAGTAGACACTGTTGTGTCACACTGACGACATTTGGACCAAAACATGTCCAATTTGGATTCATCACTCCATTAGACCTGTTCCGACTGATTTTCAGTGCAGTTCTTGAGCAATTGTGCATACCTCAGCTTTTTCTCCCTGTTTTGTTTCTTTGAGAATGGCTTCTTGAAAGCCAATGTCCAAAGAAAAACTTTGACTGACCTTCAGACCACAAGAAGACCACTTTTAAAATTTACAAAAAGCCTGGCTTATTTAAATCCAAATGCAAATGAATAAGGGGTGGCTGCAGACTTTTCTAAACATTTCTTCTATGTTCACCAACTCCTATAATGTGTTTAGAGGAATACTCATTACTTTGCAGTGGGACATTTGACAGGAAGAAATATCTGTTTAGTTTCATATAAATGTGGAATTTATCCAGTCTGTGACATTTCAGTGCAGAAAGAACTGCTCTCAGTTTCTCCTCTCAGGCTTCCTGAGCTGAAGTGATCACTTTCAGTCAAACTAGAACCTTTTTTCTAACTTTATCTTTTGCTATTGAAGCTCAGGTTTGGGTGAATAGATTCTCCTCAGACTCCAGTCGTCAACTACACCCTTATTTACAAAACGTGTCTGAAGCTACTGTGGATTTACAGTGGGTGGAGAGGGTATCAGTTTATCCGTAAGCTGCTGCTGACAAAGAACACTTATCTGCTGCATACATGATCAGTAATCCTCCGCATTCACTCCTTTTGTTGATGTGCTGCCTGGTATGCAAGGTGGGATATAAACACCTTTAAGAAAAAAGGGAAATTCAAACTCATCTTTCAGCGTAATATTGACTCAGAGGTGTAAGCCAAAGTGATGCTCAAATTCTTTCTTTCTAGTGTTACAATATGCACTTTTTTCTTTTGTTGTATTGGATTTTTCCACATTTACTCTTTTATTTATCCCATCGAACTGTGTATATTAAATGGAAAAAGCAACAAAACATCCTACATTTTTAAAATTAACGTGTTAGATATCTAATAATACCATATTCTTCTAAACATGTTTAGATATTTTAGCCTGTTATGTGAATAATGTTCCTTAAAACTGTCAATCCCTGAAAATATATCTGCAAATATAAAAAGCATGCACTGCAATCTAACAGCATATGCATCAGAGCTCTTTTTAAGCTCAGTGATGAGCTGCAGGATGCTGGTTTTTGATACGTGAAAGATGGGAAGAACAGGTTTTGGAGGGTCCGAGTCCTATAAAAGCTTTAAGATTTGGTGCTGGAGCCCTGGAAACATTTCAGTGGTTATTGTAATTATTCCCTGCCCCTAACTGTGGACTAGCTCCCTTGTAATCCAAGCTCTGTGTTTGGTTTTCACACTCGTGGTTCGGGTGTCGTGAACTGTAATAGACTCACTCAAACCACACCTGTGAACCTCAAAGTCATCAGTAATATTACTCAAATGCACCAGGTGAACAGGTTCTTCTGAACTTTGTATCCATGTAACCTGATGTAAACCTGCCCCAGGGTCTCGTCCCAGTCAGATATGCCAGAAACACCTCACCCACGAGGGATGAATTTTGCACAAGTTGCTCCATATAAGATCTGATGAATTGTTTAACCAGCTGAGAACTTTAGAATATTTAATTAAGAAATATTGTGAATACTTTCCCAGTGATCAGCCCTTTACATACAAAATTGACATGATGTTTTCCTGCATACTTTCATAAGTACAGGAGAAATCCATATGAAATTGTGAAGGCAATTTTACACCCACTCCAAGTGTCACAATCTAAAGATAAAATCTGTTTTTTCCATAGCTCCATATATAGTTTCATCAGCACAACTGCAGCAGTTTAATGTCTGTGAAGCGTTTGTTCCCCTTTTTTACTTGTTTTCTCATAATTCAGTGGAGAAAACTTCAGAAGGTGTGTTTTGGTTAAACTTTCAAGGCTCATATCACCATGTGGGAGAGGTGTCTGCTCATAACAAGACAGGGGGGAGACCTTCATGATTATTAATTTAGAAAATGAGCTGTTTTAGGCATTTATCTATCTGTCCAACTAAAAATAGGAGAATAAACTGTATTAACTCTATTTTTTTTTAATATTGTTGCAGAGTTGTTTTTTTGCTCAGACATGTGGTTCAATCATCCTGATAAACCTCATATTGATGCCCAGTTTCTTCCCAGAACTGACCAAAAGGAGGCAGCACATATTTTAACATTCCTGAGAGATGTGAACTGAAAATGTCTGAATCATCGTGTTGGAGATGAAATGAATTGATGTATTTTTAAGCCATGTGATGTTTGATATTCCTCAGGTGCTTATGATGAGGTTTGTCTTTATTTTGACCCCTAGAGTGAAGTCGGAGAGTCGGAGTTATGAGCCTGACAACAGCCCACAGCTGGTCGAGGGCCCCTCCCCAGGGTTGCCTGACCAAAGGACAAATCCCGCTGCCATTCCCGCCCACACCACACTGTCCTCCGGCCCTCGCAGCCTCAGCCCCAGCCCTGGTTCCAAGCACCCAGCCCAGCCGCCACAAACCCAGTGCCTCCTGCCGCCACCCAGGCCCCATTTAGGCCTAGAAACCACATCCTCCTCCCAGGAATTCCTCGCTGGCGCCCAGGCAGACCCGGCTGGAGTCCAGCCTCTGTCCAGCGCTGCCTCTGACACCCAGCACCATGCTGCCACCTCCACTGCCGCTGCTGATCAGGTCTCCTCTGCTGGCCCCGCCTCGGCCAGCTCCCCTCGCCTCAGAGAGATGTCCTGTGCAGACGAGAGCAAAGCAGCTCAAGGACATGAAGTGAAGGAACAGCCGGCTTCACCTTCTCCTTCCTCATCCCCTCTCTCCTCCTCCACCTCCTGCACGGCCCCTCTGCCTCTTCCCGTGCCCGATGGAGCACGGTCCCCCTCGCCACATTTTGCGCCACTGAGGCTGACCGACAGACCGCCCGCCGCGTCTGTGCAGAATGACTCACTGCTCAGGTAAGCAGCTTAACCTCTCTGCCTCCTTGTTATGTAAAGTTCCTCCTTCCCTGTTCCCAGAGGAAGAGGCTTTGAGGAGCAGCTTTAGGTAAACAAGTCCAGGAGGGAACGTGAGATTGAAAACACGACAACAGCGCACAAACAAAAGATAAATAACGACCGAAGCGGTGACGTAGCCGCTCTGCCAGCAGCTGTGGATGCAAAAAAGTGCTCACAGAATCAGACCGGAGGCTGTAATTTTCTCAATGCCACATGAAAGCTCTGACCTTTGATTTCCACTCAAGTTCAGCTGAGCGATTCTTCCTCCAGTTAGAAACTCGCTTTATATAAATCTCTCCCTCATGTTTCAGCTTCTTTTAATCAGTTGAAGTTTAATATTATTTGTTGTCATCCATCTTATCTAGAAAATTTACCTTGTAATGACAAATGTCATCATGTTGTTGCAAATTGTGTCATGATGTAGTTACCTGTACCTTTGTTTATTACCCTCATAATGGTTTAAGGGCTGTGTCCCCCACATCATTTGTTCTCTTTAAATGATGCTGTTAAAGACCAGTCTTAGGATTAATACCAGAAACTGCTCTGAGAGCTGTAATTATTGAACTACATGTCCCATAATAATTGTAGGACTGAGGATGCACTTTTGAAACAGGAACCTGAAAATAGTGGGGAAAAAACAATTATTATGCGTATTATTCAGCAGATCAAACCTTTTGCCATTTTGCTTTTACAGCTGGTCTTCGTCTGAATAGATATTTCCAGATTGTCTTTGTAATTTGTTTTTAGCTTTGCAGGCGATCAATCTGAATCAGAATACTTTATTAATCCTTAAAGAAAATTATGTGGCTACAGTTGCTCCAAGACAACAACATTAACAGACTGAACTAAATTAAATAAATAAATATATTACAAAGTTTACAAAATATAAGAAATAGCTCTAATATATATACAAGTAGCTCAGTTATAAATATCCAGAATATTAAAGAGATCCTGTGTCGTTCAGTGGTGAATTATGGGTAATCTCAGTCTTGTACTGAGCGTGAGCATGTGACTGGCCAGCATGTCATGGAGGGGTTGAGAGGTATTGTCCTTATCTTGGACAACATCCGCCTCTCCAACACCATCTTAAGGGAACCGAGCTCCATCCCCACAACATTACTGGCCTTGCATCTGCGACCCTCAACCTGCTGCCACAACATGCAGCAGCATAGAGGACGGCACTGACCACAACAGACTCATAAACAGACTCACACTTTCTTGTTATAAAGCACTGCGCCCCCTCATTTCTTTATATTTTGCTTCCAAACAGCCAGACTTTCCTGTTATTTTTTTAAAGTGGTTTTGAGTAATAGTTCTCAAGGCTTTCTGAAAGTAAATGGCTGTTTTTTTCACTCATTTTCAGTCTGGTTCTTGTACCTGACCATTTTCAGAGTTATATTGGTCAAGCTATTTAAAGCGGACCTAAAAATAATTTCTTTATTCAATTTATGAAAAATTTTAAACATAAGACAGTTTGACAGATTTAAAATAGTATTTTATTTGATTCCCAAAGAAATATTAGCACAAAATTGGCATGTCTCAGCATGATGTGCAGTGAGTCCTTGAACAAAATGAGGAAACTGGACAAATGGAGGACAAAATTAAGAAGCGTCAGGCCTAAAAACTATCTACAGCAGATGAACAGTATCTGAAAGTCGTGTCTGTAAGAAACAGGAAAAAATCAAGCAAGGGCCTGGAACCTTCAGGAAGCCTGGAGAACTATTCCTGAAGACAACTTAAAGAAATGAGTTCAGACTGTGCTGAAGAATAAAGGTGGTCACACCAAATATTGAGGTTTGCACAGTGCTGTACCTTCAGACTTGAACTTCTGTGTGTGTTGTTGTTGTGTTAGTTTCTTGATGGTTGACCACCTCGTGTATGACTTTCTGTTTTGTTTACGGGCTCTGTCTTTTGGTTTGTTCGCCTCACCTGGTGTTTTAAGTTTGTATCTCCGCCTCTGTGAACTTTATTTTGAAATACTTAAAAGTAATCTCACAGATCAGACACATTTAAGCTGATCAAAGGAGGTGGAAAAAGAAGAAACACCAGGCACCACCTTTTTCTTCCTCATCCCAGTCCTGCTCGTAGATGGCTGCTGTGCTTCTTTCCACAGGAGATTTCGTTTGGTCTCCTTCACCACTGTTTGACAATCATACTCGATGTATGGTTTCTCAGAGGTCTGTCAGCTCGCTCGTGTTTGCTATAGTCGAGCATTCACTGCAGACCAAAACCACCACCAGGCCACCAGGAAATCAGTCTCTGAGGCCTGGGATGGAATCAAATTTCTGGCCTGAAATATTGTTTCAGTCTACCCTGGAGCCATGTCTTCTCACATGGAAGATTTGTAACATCAGATTTCTTTTTAGTCTTTGAGAATGAAAGTCAAACTAATTTAAAGGTGCCAGAGAGGAAACCAAACAAAAAGGTAGAGTCAGTAAACAATTTCGAATTTGGTAGTAAAATGCCTGGAAAGCTAAATATAAAGAAGCGTAATAAAGGATCCAGTAATTGGGGGTGGGGGGCACACAGGGGAAATAGATAGAAGGACTGTATGTGAAAGATGGAAGTAGCCACCCAAACCCTTTTGTCTGTACAGGCCTTGAGCTCAGCGCTTGACCATTTGACTGTCACCAGCTAACGACTGAGCATGCTCTATTTTATCACAACAGTAATAATGGTTTACAAAATAAAGTCGCCACCTGCTGGCTGTTAGAAAACATGCAGTTTTAAGGCCCCTCCAGACTGACCTGATCTGTGCATGTAAATTTGGTTACTGGCCACTTGGGCACAGGTTCAAGAGGAGGAACAGAGCAAAGGGATGAAGTATAAGTGACAGGAACGATAAAGAAAACTACATACCACACTGTGTCACACAAGAATCTCTAAATAAAGGTCGTGACAGTCAATTTTAATGATTACAGGTATTCTAATGTTAATATTAAGACTGGTGGGTGAATGATGTGGGTGATTTAGTGCTTAAAACATTATCAAACTAAAAATTTAAAAAAGGATGAGGAGACGTACATTTTCCAGCGTTGATCCTATTGTGATTCTTTTTCAGGTCAGATAGCGAATCAAAGCGCCCCGCAGTGATGAACGTTAGCGGTCAGGTGAGGAAAGTCCCCGTGAGGATCATTCACGCTGAGACCAGCACAGGACGCGAGGGTCGAGCCTACCTGCCTCAGAACAGCGGGTCCTGCAGCCTGTCCGAGCTGCCACCACGCATCCCTTCCCTGGGCGCCGCGGAGCGCTTGTCCTCATCTCGGTTCAGCACCTACAACCGCCAGGCGGCACAGGAGTCAGCCCCCGAGACCAGTTCACCTGGGCCCCAACATTCAGAGGAGGACGCCAAGAGAGAGGAGCTGGTGAGGGACATTATGGGTAAAGACAAGTCTCTGGTGGACATACTGGACCAGAGTGGCAGGAAGACCACCATGGACCTGATGGAGGGGCTCTTCCCACCAGAGGAGGAGATCCTGGAGGGGGCCCAGCAGCGCAGGAAGGCCTCAACTGGATCCAGACTGCTCACATCGTCCCCCAGGAGCACAGACAGGTGGGACACTGCAGCAGGAAACATTTAAAATGAAACCTTTCTATTCAAAATGTGCATTTTGTGATTGGAGTAACAGTAAGTGGATCTAGAAAGGCTGATTTTACACACAAGATAACAGCTGTTTCAACAAGCTTATTGAGGAGATTAAACAGTGTGTTTCAGACAGAGGATAATCTGAGTCCAACTTTGAGATAAATTACAATTATTCCTAACTGTAATCATGCAAAGCTACCCTAGTAGAGTCCAGGTATAAAAGTGAACTGCTGGAGAATGAAGCGGCCACTGCAAGGCTGATTTTCCATTTGCCAGACTAGCCTGCCCTCTGTTGGACAAGTGTTGCAATTTCGATTTCTCCACTTTCCTCGAAATCATAATAATAATAACTTTATTATTACAGCACTCTTCAAAACAGAGTTACAAAGAGCTTCACAGTTAAAATAAAAGCTGGACATTGTAGATAAGTGTACATGTTAAAACATACAGACACATGCATACATACATGCATAGGGCTGTGCGATATGGCCAAAATCTCATACCCCGATATAAGAATTCTATCATCCCGATAACGATATAAATCACAAAAATGTAACATTTTCTGTAAATTCTGTGAATCTCGGGCAGCTCGACTTTCGTGAAGTGTTTCCAGCTGCGCGTCGTGTACCTGCAGTCGAGTGTTTTAACCGATGCATGAAACTATACATTTTTAGACACAAGTTGTAACGGCCGCTGTTTTCTTTGTGAGTATTTATTACACGGCGTGCTGCGGGGAAAAGTCTGTTCTAACGTTTGAGTCTAAGGTTTATTTTTTAACACCTGGCGGCTCTTTTTTGCTTCTCATCCGTAAATACTCTGCATACTCTTTCAAGTGATTCAGTTTATTTTGAAAAGTCTAAACAGGATCTTGGGCTTTATTGTGAAAGGTTTATGTGGAACATAAACAAGCGGACACGCGATGCTGTAACCACAAAGCATAAAGACAGACGCTTGTCCGTCAGTAGTGTGGTTATATTAAATATAAGAAAAAGAGAGAAGTTTAAGAAATTAACATAGCCACTAATCAAACGAATCAAACCATCAAAACGAAAAAATATTGCCGTAAACAGCTTATTTTGCGACACCACGAAACAAACGATAGCATAAAATGAAACGATAGACGTTTTTATATCGTCATCCGATATATATCGTTATATCGAACAGCCCTATACAGTGGGGCAAAAAAGTATTTAGTCAGCCACCGATTGTGCAAGTTCCCCCACTTAAAATGATGACAGAGGTCAGTAATTTGCACCAGAGGTACACTTCAACTGTGAGAGACAGAATGTGAAAAAAAAATCCATGAATCCACATGGTAGGATTTGTAAAGAATTTATTCGTAAATCAGGGTGGAAAATAAGTATTTGGTCACCTCAAACAAGGAAAATCTCTGGCTCTCACAGACCTGTAACGTCTTCTGTAAGAAGCTTTTCTGTCCCCCACTCGTTACCTGTATGAATGGCACCTGTTTGAACTCATCATCTGTATAAAAGACACCTGTCCACAGCCTCAAACAGTCAGACTCCAAACTCCGCCATGGCCATGACCAAAGAGCTTTCGAAGGACACCAGGAAAAGTATTGTAGACCTGCACCAGACTGGGAAGAGTGAATCTACAATAGGCAAGCAGCTTGGTGTGAAAAAATCAACTGTGGGAGCAATCATCAGAAAATGGAAGACATACAAGACCACTGATAATCTCCCTGGATCTGGGGCTCCACGCAAGATCTCATCCCGTGGGGTCAAAATGATCATGAGAACGGTGAGCAAAGATCCCAGAACCACACGGGGGGACCTGGTGAATGACCTGCAGAGAGCTGGGACCAAAGTAACAAAGGTCACCATCAGTAACACACTACAACGGCAGGGAATCAAATCCCGCAGTGCCAGACGTGTTCCGCTGCTGAAGCCAGTGCATGTCCAGGCCCGTCTGAAGTTTGCCAGAGAGCACATGGATGATACAGCAGAGGATTGGGAGAATGTCATGTGGTCAGATGAAACCAAAGTAGAACTTTTTGGTATAAACTCAACTCGTCGTGTTTGGAGGAAGAAGAATACTGAGTTGCATCCCAAGAGCACCATACCTACTGTGAAGCATGGGGGTGGAAACATCATGCTATGGGGCTGTTTTTCTGCCAAGGGGACAGGACGACTGATCCGTGTTAAGGACAGAATGAATGGGGCCATGTATCGTGAGATTTTGAGCCAAAACCTCCTTCCATCAGTGAGAACTTTGAAGATGAAACGAGGCTGGGTCTTCCAACATGACAATGATCCAAAACACACCGCCCGGGCAATAAAGGAGTGGCTCCGTAAGAAGCATTTGAAAGTCCTGGAGTGGCCTAGCCAGTCTCCAGACCTCAACCCCATAGAAAATCTGTGGCGGGAGTTGAAAGTCCGTGTTGCTCGGCGACAGCCCCAAAACATCATTGCTCTCGAGAAGATCTGCATGGAGGAATGGGCCAAAATACCAGCTACTGTGTGTGCAAACCTGGTAAAGACCTATAGTAAACATTTGACCTCTGTTATTGCCAACAAAGGTTATGTTACAAAGTATTGAGTTGTATTTTTGTTATTGACCAAATACTTATTTTCCACCCTGATTTACGAATAAATTCTTTACAAATCCTACCATGTGGATTCATGGATTTTTTTTTCACATTCTGTCTCTCACAGTTGAAGTGTACCTCTGGTGTAAATTACTGACCTCTGTCATCATTTTAAGTGGGGGAACTTGCACAATCGGTGGCTGACTAAATACTTTTTTGCCCCACTGTACATGCATGTTTCAAACTATAACAACAAATGAAGGAGAACAGATTAAGAAAACACTAACCTATAAAAATGAGTTTTTAGCATTCACTTAAAACAAATAACAGAGTCAGCCAACATTATTGAAGGATGTTGTACAAAATCACATTTAGTAAACAAAAACATATTTGTCTAGACTGTTGCTGGCTACTTTTTAAAGCTATTTGTGGCAAAAGGCCTTTCCTATACTAATAAAATGCAGTTATGGTCAGGAGTTTCTATCCACTCATCATGGGTGTGAATGTCATGGTAATTTGGTGCTTTAAAGGATTTCTTTGAACTGTTCCTTTCAGGGATGGAATCATTGTACAGCATATATCTTTAATGACTTTAAAAACAACAACTCAACAAAAAATACATTAAAGCTCAAACATAAACCTACACTTCCAATCATTTTTGGTAAAATATCCCTTAACAAGTTGTCCCTGGATCAAATGCTTTAGGTAGCCATCAGTAAGGTTCTAGTATAATTCTGGCTGATATTCGATCACTCTTCTTGTCAGAATTTGTAGAGTTAATTTAAATTGGTTTATTTCCAGCACAGATCATGCTTTTAAATGTAGTCCAGAAATTGGTTTGGGGTCGGGGCTTTGTGAAGGCTGTTCCAGTAGCTTAATGTTAGCCTACTTTATCCATCCAAAACCAGTTTTGATGTGTTTGGGATCATTGTCCTGTTGAAACAACTGTGTCCAAGTTTCAACCATCTAGCTGTTGATCTGAGATAAAGTCGAAGAATGTGGAGGTAGTCCTCCTCCTCCTTCATTATTCCATCCACTCTGTGCAACGCACCACTGGCACCAACACAGCACCAACACAGCACCAGAGCATGATGCTACCACCACCATGCTTGACAGCTGGTACAGTGCTCTTAGGTTTGAAAGCCTCAGCTTTATTCCTCCAAACATACCTTTTGTATTTGTGGACAAACAGCTCAAACTTTGTCTTGTTTGACTACAAAACATTTCTCTAGAAGACATTTGGGTTGGGAAGATTTCATTCGAGCTTAAAGGTGTTAATTTGTCAGATTTCCTGGTCAGCACCCTCTTGAATCTTGAATCTCAATCCATGACGATGTAAAACTGGCTGTATTGTGGACAGTAATGCTGGTGTTTCATCAGTTTCCAGTTCATGGTAGGATTGAGCCTTGGTGGTTTCTGGGTTGTTCCTGAATATCCTAACCGATTTCCTCTCATCTGAGGATGACAGCTTGTGTCTTTATCCACACTTTTACAAAGTTGTGACATATCTAAATAACTTTTCTTTTTTTTTTTTTTTTTTTTTTTTTTCTTTTTCTTTTTTAATGACATCAGAAACAGCAGTATGCGACATTACGTGATGGCAGAGCTTCAGTTCATCCTTTGTCATTTTTTTTTTTTTTTTTTTTTTTTTTTTTTAATAAATAGGACAGGGGGAATGAATGAGAGAGAGAGGGGGAGAGAAAGAAAGAAAACCAAAGGGGAGAAGAGACGGTGAGAAGGGGGGGGAAGAGAGAGAAAAAAAAAAACTCCTGGGTCACCTGTATGGAGAAAAAAAAAAAAAAAGCAAACAAACAAAAACAAACAGAGGAGACAGCAAACAACAAAGAGCAACATAATAATAGAGAAAACAAAGCACCATCACAATAAACTAGCTAGTCATAGATATCAGTATTTACTAAATAATAAACGATATTGTGCAGCACGCAAGATAGACAGCGCACAGTGTGCTTTGAGGCAGCAGCCAAGAAAGCTTTAGTCCGCGTCTGTGAATACCCATGTGTGCATACCTGTGTGGATCAGCATGCTTGCATTCCAAAGGTTTCTCCATGTAATGATCTGCTAGGGAGTGTGGGGGGGCCACAGCCCCGTCCTCCAGGGTGTGAAGCGGGTATGGAGGAGATCAAAACTCCAGACATCCAGAGGCCCCCAGAACACAAGAGACCATGGAAGACCAACAGAGGGGCAGCCGCGCCACTGTCCCAGTAAGAGCTGAGGAGAGTCCCAGATGAGGGCTCGCCCAGCAGCCGCGGAGCAGAAGTCAGGGGGAGTTGCAGTGACGCGCCCGTGAGCTCCGCCGGCCCCCAGCTGCGCCTGAGTGACCGAGCCCTAGGCCGAGAGGCCGGGGGCACCCCACCTCCAAAGGGGCCCGAGCGAGCCCCAGGCCCCGACAAGCGGCCGCCAAGGAGTGAGCCGCTTTTCTTAAGTTCAATTGTTTGAACTGATGATCGCTTGAACATACCGAATGTTTTTATATTTTGGTGTCATGACCAGAAGAGTTCCAGTTGAGGACTTCGAAGATTTTGGGTGCAGACGTGCAGTGTCAGTAAAAGTTGTGTCAGAGTGTTTGTGTTTGTCCTTGTGCATTTCAGAAGGGAGGAGGAGGAAGTGTCTGTGTCAGCAGCCGCCTCACTAGTCCCCAGCTCCTCCTACTATAACACGTCCGCTCCTAAAGCTGAGCTCCTCATCAAGATGAAGGACATGCAGGAGCAGCTGGAGGAGCAAGACTCAGAGGATGAGCTGGATGTTGATCTGGTCAATAAAAAGGTAAAATATGCCCACTTTATGTTTTATTATGCATGCCATTCTGCCATCCTAAAGTAGTAAATGGATTGTTTTTATGTGTCTACTTCATCAACTTCAGCAAGAGCTGATCTCCAGCCTTGCGAAAAAGCTGGAGGTGCTCCGGGAGGCAAGGCAGAGCCTGCAGGAGGATGTGGAGGACAATGAGGCTCTGGGCCGTGAGGTGGAGGCCATCGTGCAGCGCGTCTGTCAGCCCAACCAGCTCGACAAGTTCCGCATGTTCGTGGGAGACCTGGACAAGGTGGTGAGCCTGCTGCTGTCACTGTCGGGCCGGCTTGCCCGGGTGGAGAACGCCCTCAACAGCCTGGAGGATGAAGCACCACCAGAAGAGAAGGTAACCCCAGACACTGTCCACCAAATCGACTGCTTCCCTCAGCTTTATGGAAGTTTACACTAAGTTTTAGGACTTTGTTTAGCTCTTAATTTTATAGTTTTGTTTATGTGTATTTCACAGCACATTTATTGTTTGTAGTTTACAAATATGAACACGTCTGAAAAAGATGAAAAGCTTTGAGCTAATCTATTTAATCATCCCTCCTGAAGCCCAGTGACAGAACAGCAGCTGCAATAACAACAGTACAGTAAAACAATCTTTACCTTCTGTTTATGTTCATAAAAAATGCTAATTGAATTCACTTAACATACAAAACACTGTATTTGTCCATGGATGCCAAACGTGTAGTTTAATAATGTATCTATGTGTACCTTAATAATGTATGAACATTTTAGTTCACAGTACTGTGCAAAAGTCTTGAGCCAACCCACATTTCTTTACATTTTGTTTCCATGGATCCAGACTTTCTCTGAAGGGTTTAGCAGGCTTTCTGAAGGTCATTCTGGATATTGGCTTCATTCATTTTTACTTAGTCCTTTACTTTAGTCCTTGTACCTGACCTGATAAAAAAAAAAAAAAAAAAAACTAAAACAAAAACAAAAAAAAACAGAACAAAAGGCAGAAACATCCTAAGCTTTGAATCCTTCAAGAAGCCTGGAGAACTATTCCTGAAGATTACTTAAGACTACTTAAAGAAATGACAAGAAAGTAGACTGTGCTGAAGAATAAAGGTGGTCACACCAAATATTGACTTTCAAGCTCTTAGTATTGCACAAAGACTCTGTTTTTGCCTTATCTGCTGTATTTACATGTATGTTTGCATGTTTCAATAAATCACTGCATATATTTCCTATTTTTCTAACAAATGTAAAGAAATTGCACAGTACTGTACCTCTCTGCTGTTATGAAATGAGCTCTCTGCAGTAAAAAACAAATGCAAAAGAATAATCATATGACATTATTGTTGTTGGCAGCTTAAATCATAACTGGAATTAAATTCAGGTAATGAATCTACAGTGCAGCAGATATGGCACATAGTTCCCTCAGGAGCTGGCTTTAACTGTGTTTGTCTCCACCAATTTACCTCTAGGACTCTAAATGAAGAATAATCTAGCTTAATGAATGCTGGATTGTGTGAATACGTAACTGCTTCCTAAGAAGTTTTCTGTTTTACTGTTTTTGCTGCACTAAGCAGGTTTAATGTGGTTACATGATCCATAGATGATGTTCTAGATTAATAACTCATATCTGTCCTCCATCAGCAAACCCTGACTGAGAAGCGAAAGCTGCTGATGCGGCAGCACGAAGACGCCAAGGAGCTGAAGGAGAACCTGGACCGTCGGGAACGACTGGTGTCCAGCATCATGGAGGCCCACCTGGACATGGAGAGCCTGGACGACTACAGGCACTTCGTGAAGATGAAGTCTGCGCTCATCATCGAGCAACGCAAGCTGGAAGATAAGATCAAGCTGGGCGAGGAGCAGCTGAAGTGCCTGATGGACAGTCTGCCACTAGAGCAGAGGCCACTGCTCTGAATCAGACAAGAGGATGAACCATGTAGCAGTTTTATATGAACATCTTTGAATTGCGTGTGAGTTTATGACCTCAGCCTAGATTTGATGCTGGTGGAGTTGCTGTTGTTTGTTAAAACCAAACTGAGGAGCCTCAGAAACCAAATCAGACACCAGGATTAGTCAGTTACACCTTAAACAGCTTAGAGTGGACCACCACTGCTCATTTCCAGCTCAAATTGTGATTCTTGGACTCTAATAGAGTAGCTTCACATGACTCACAGGTTAAAATTGTTCCTTTTTTCTGGGCCCTGGTGCAGCACGACAACAGCTGTTTTACCTTCTATATGTCTGACTGGTTGCCCCTCGTAAACAGTGGGTGGGACTTCTCCACGACATAATTTAAAGCAAAGACTAGAAAAAAACTGTCCAAAACCGAGTGTTTGGATCTTTTGGGCCACAGGGATGGCCATACGTAGTATGAACATAAACATAGAGCACATATAACAGGTCCACTTTAAAACTGTGGGGTGTTTTTGATGGTCAGTTTTTACTCAGAAGGATTCGACAAGAACACAAATGTGTTGTCATTTGATTAGTGGAATCATGCCAGGCATGTTTGTCTTGGACATACAGGGCGGCAAGATACCTCTCTGCTTTGGTCTATTTCTCACATTATTTTGCTGCTTAACAGACTTAATTAAAGTCAGTAATAGATAAAACCATTATTGCGTGCAGGTGCTGTATCAGAACTCCCCTTTTGGCAAAATGGGCTCAGAGTGTCAGAACATTACTCGTTACCCAAGCAGAGGCTGACAAATACAGATGAAACCAGAAACCATAGACTGTATATAAAAGATGGGGGACCACAACGTCACCATTTGGTTAGCGAATTTCGCTTATGAAGCCTTAGCTTGAGATTTTTTGGTGTCTTTTATGGGCTCAAAATGTGGTCATAAATATTTTGTACTTGTAAATCGGTTTTGTACTTGTAAAAAAGATTTGTATGCGTAAAAAAGATTTGTATGCGTAAAAAAGATTTGTATGTGTAAAAAAGATTTGTATGTGTAAAAAAGATTTGTATGCGTAAAAAAGATTTGTATGTGTAAAAAAGATTTGTGCGTGGACTTAGCCCAAAAAACCCCTGCAAGTTACAACTATGAATTTTGACCCTAGTTTTCTTCCTTTAAGCTGATTGGTCAATGTCATGTCAATCACAAATTAAACAATCCAATCAGAGAACAGATGGGTTTGGCTGTCGGAGGGGCGCTTTTTTGAACTGCAGGTCCTTGAAGGGTAATCTCTATATAAATATCTGATAGCAGCTAGGTCCCCTTACTTTCAGCAGCTGTTGAAAGGATAAAGTTGTGGTATATCAGTGGTTAGAAATAACATTATTACTTTAGGATTAGTTTAACACAACGTCAGGGCTGACCCGGGACCATTGCTGTGAGTCACAGTGCGCAGCATAAAAGTCCTTTCACATCAGACACAGGATGTGCTGCTAATGCTAATTGCTAACTAAAAGCAAAGGATCCAGAATTTGTTGCTGGCTGCTGGGCTCTGTGGGTTTTTGCAGCAGTTCTACCTGTACTAGATGCACCTGCTCCTTGTTGTTTTTATCTCTGACTTTATGTGAACTACAAGAGTTTGTGGGGTTTTTTTGCTAGTTCTTCAAATGTTCAATAAAAACATGTATGCTAATTCATAACGAAGAAAGCTTTGTAATGAAGACTGTCATTTCCAAAACACTGCCCCCCCTGCGTCCACAGCGCTGTTGAAAAGGCTGTGGAAGTCCCTGTATTAAACACGTAGTCCTGTGACACAAAAATCACCAAACTCGGACGACCACAGACTGTTTTCCTTCGTGGTGATGAAGGAAAACGCTGGGTTGGCATGTTAAAGGGCATTTATTCCCTTCAAAGACCTGCAGTTCAAAAAAGCGCCCCTCCGACAGCCAAACCCATCTGTTCTCTGATTGGATTGTTACATTTGTGATTGACATGACATTGACCAATCAGATGAAAGGAAGAAAAATAGGGTCAAAATTCGTAGTTGTAACTTGCAGGTTTTTTTTGGCTAAGTCCACACACAAATCTTTTTTACACATACAAATCTTTTTTACACACACAAATCTTTTTTACACACGCAAATTCTTTTTACACATACAAATCCTGATTTACAAGTACAAAATATTTATGACCACATTTTGAGCCCATAGTCTTTGTGCTTCAAAAGCAGACGTGTTGACAGAGGGTTGGACTTGACAGAGAAATCAAAGACACTGTACACCCATTGGCTAATGACTCATGATTGACAAGTTGTTAGCCAATGGTATGGTCACACTAAACTCATGTGACTACTGAAGGATATAAAAAAAACAACAACAGCAATAGAATAATATTAAACACAAAGTGAACCCGTCTTCCTTCATTAAATAGGTTCTTTTAGATGTTAAGGAGGAATTGACTTAACCAGGCTGGCGGAGAATGAAGACAACCGGACACCTGCGGCAGATGGGGAATCAGTGAACTTTTATTGAGACAGAGACAACCTCTCAACACAGCTCACATCAGGAGATTCCTAATATTTGCTGTGAGGATGGGTATATATTCTCTAAAACTTACAGGAGGGGGTTGTGAGGAAAGTGCTGCATTAGCAGAAAAACAACTCCATAAAAGGAAAGCGGCCTTGGGTGTTCTAGTCTCTTCGCTTGCAGATATCTTGCACCTGCAGGATGAGGCGATCGCTTCTTATCGCTCTCAAGGCCAAAGTCGTGAGCACATTTTTATTACACAGTTGCACAGTAACTTTAAAGCTGAACAATATTTAAAGCTGAATAATGTTTGATCGGATTATATTTTCTTCAAATCCCCCTTTTGACCCATCTTAAATGGGTCAACACACAAAAATAAGTAACATTCAAAGGAACACAGAGACGTGTCGAAGCCTGGCTCGAAAAACTCCTCGGGTCTTATCATTTGTCTTTATCTGTCATTGCAGATGAGGAGAAAAGAGTCCAGGCACCACCCTGCCCAGGGGTCGGCTGCAAGCAGTCTCGGTTCCCGACGAAAGCAGTAACAGCTGTCGATCAGAGTTTTCATCATCCGTTGGCGAGGAGGTGGGAAGTTGACTAGCCAATAAAGGCATCTGCCGGGCGAGATCCTTAATAGAGGATGATGGGGCACAGAAAGGTGGTCCAGTTCCCCCCACCTCGCCAAGGGCGTGTTCTAGGAGTTAAAGAGCAACAAAAAGTATCAGTGACACAACTTTAAATGAGCTTTCAGCGGTTAAAACTATTGCAATGTAAAATGTAAATCTTAAAATACTCAAGCCAATATAAAAGCAAAGTCATAAAAGATGTTAAAAATAGAAAAATAAAAATGTTTAGTTCAGTATGAAGAACACCCCCTTTTGTAACCAGCCGGCTTGTAGGTTGAGTTTTGGCTCCCTCAAGTGGTTGGTGATGCTGTTGCAGCTCCTTCTGACAGGTCCTTCTGCACCTCTCTCAAGGTTCTTCCTGGTTCGGTGGCAGCAGCGCACTGTGTGTAATGAAACCAGGTGTCACCTTTTCCTTCGAGCCTGACAGCGTGGGAGGTCCGCTCTGTTATGCGGTAAGGGCCTGTCCAGCGAGGCTCAGCCCACTTTCTCTTTGTGACTTTCAGGAGGACGTAGTCCATTCCAGGTGTAGCCGCCTCTTTCAGCTCTTGCTGGTTTCTTTCAGCGACCTGTGAGGAATACTGGGCAACAAAACTGCGAAGCATGTTATAATATGTCCTCGGATCGAGGTCTGAATCAGCTTCATCCGACATTAACAGGCGAGAGGAGGGGCCAGGAAAAGGCCTGCCATGCTCCAACTCAAATGGAGTGTAACCAGAGGTTTGATTTACTGAGCATCTTATGGACATTAATGCAAGAGGCAATGCCTTAACCCAATCTAATTTGGTCTGTGCACAGATTTTAGCCAATTTAGTTTTTAGAGTTTGATTCATCCTTTCCACTTTCCCCTGGGATTGGGGGTGGTAAACTGAGCCAAACTTATGTTTCAAACCTAATGCGGCTTCAACCCTCTGCAGATCGTGGTTCCTGAAATGTGAACCATTGTCCGACCTTATGACCTCGGGAAACCCATGCTGTGGTATATAATGATTAATCAGACACTTCACCACAGTTCTACTGTTTTCACTTGCTGTCGGCCAGGCTTCTGGCCAACCTGAAAATGCATCCACAGCCACCAGCAGGTACCTGTAACCACCTACTCTGTCCACCATGTCTGTGTAATCAATGATTATTTCTTTCCCTGGGCAAAGTGGGATGGGGAAGTACCCTGCTATTGGCTTGAAGGCGGGCTTGATTCCAAATTGGTTGCACTCCTTACAGGTTTTAACCATGTATTTTGTCATGTCTTTTAGATAAGGGTGCCACCAGGCGGCTAAGTTCCTCATCATTTGTGCAGGTCCCACATGCCCCACTCCATGTGCCTCTTCCATTGCTGTCTGTCTGACCCCTGGCGGTAGAATGGGCCTTCCATCTGGGCCACGCCAAACATCTGTGTTTGTGGCCCCTCTTGTTACCCATAATGATTTTTCCTGGGGGCTGGCTTTGTCCTGTAACTCTCTGATTGTGGCTAGGCCTAGTTGTATGGGTGGTCTTTCTGGAGGGGGTGTGGCTTCTGGGTCCATTACCATAATCAGGGAGGGTAAGTAACCAGCTGTCTGCTTAGCTACTAAGTCGGCCTGTTTGTTACCTAATGCCACTAAGTCCAATCCGGCACTGTGTCCTTTGCATTTTACCACTGCCACCTTAACAGGTAACAACAGTGCTTCCGCTAATTCCCTCATTTCTATCTCATGTTTAATAGGCTTTCCGCTGGCTGTCAAAAAACCAGCTCTTAGCCACTGCTTGAGCTCCACATGCACTGCTCCCACAGCATAAGCTGAATCACTGTATATATTCACTTTCTGTCCCTTTCCCATCCTTAAGGCTTCAATCACCGCTCTCAGTTCAGCTCTCTGTGCAGACTGTTGTCCTGTCAACTGCTCTGCTTTCACTGTTTTCCATCTCATGTCTGTCTGTTCCACTATTGCCCATGCAGCCTTCAACATTCCACTTTCAGTTCTGAAACAACATCCATCTGTGAACCAATCTTTTTCTGCATCCATTAGAGGTTCTGCCTGCAAATCTGGCCTGATTTTCTCCTGTACCTGCACAACCTCTTCACACATATGTGGTTCCCCTGATCCCATGTGATCAGCCATGTTTATGCCTTCATGTGAGTAGGTGATGTGTGGTGCTTCCAAAATGGTACTGAGGCGTCTCTGCCTGAGTGAAGTGAGTGTGAAGGCCTGTGAGGAGACGTAGGCCACCACACTGTGTGATGTCAAAATTTTTAGTGGGTGGTTCATCACTATGTGTGCTGTTTTCTGAATGATTTTTGCAAGTCCAGAAACGTGTTGTGTGCACGGTGGGTGGCGTTTTTCAGTGTTGTCAAGCATTACGCTTACATATGTCAACACTTTTCTCTCTCCCCCTTTTTTCTGGAACAGGATACCATTGATATGGGTTCCAGTTCCAGAAACATCAAGATGAAAAGGCAAAGCATAATCTGGCACAGCAAGGTCAGAGGCGACAGAAAGCTGTTGTTTTAACTTTATAAACGCCTGTTCTGTTTCTGTAGTCCATGAGAGATATTAAGTACCGGATATATGCCTGCTGAGGGAGGAGTTGAGGCAGAATAGGGAGGTGGCTGAGACCTATTTTTCTTCATGTGTGGTTTTGCAGTTTCCCATAAACACACCCAGTGATTAAATTTAGCTTTGCGGCCTGCGTGCTTATCTGCTTCCTTTCTGTGTCTCACCCCGCTCATCACACCTGCACCTGCTGCTGCTGAGTTGGCTTCTTCCTCTTTCTCTTTTGCCTGCATAGCCTTATTCTGCCAAATTATTCCCCAGTTACCACTACTCCCCTCGTCCTTTCCCTTTTCTTTCATTAACCTTTCAGCTGTTTTCCTCAATGACTCTTTCTGCTTTTTTGCTTCTTTGGGCTGGTGTGTGGAGTTGATGACTGTCTCAACACATGTTAATTGTTCTCCCAATGTGCTAAGAATAACACCGGGACCCCAACCATCATCATTAGTTTCTCGATCTAATTCTCCATCCATTTTACTGTCAATGGAGGAGTGTTCTTTTATTGATTTTAAAGGAGAATTTGGGCCAGCTGGGTTTCTGCCTCTGTTAGGCACTAACAGCTGGGGCGCTGCTTTAAAGGTGAGTCAGCACTGAAATATCCCTTCAGGTGTTACCAAGCTTCTACCAAACCGGAGTCTGGCGGGTAACCTTGCCTAGAGCTTCCTGATAGGGGTGCTAGTTGGTTGTCACCTTGTTCACACGTCTCATTCACACTTCATACATTACCTGCAGTCACTCATTACCCTCCTTATGTATGTAATAAATGTGTAAAAAAAAAAAAAAAAAATTCTATGTGTGGTGTATTATTTTAACCAAAAGAGGAACCTAGTTCCTTTAATTGTGTAATCTGTGAACAACGGAGAACCAAACTGTCCTGCCCAGTGTTCCACAGCAAGCATTCAGCGTGTATTTATGTGTGTCCAATATCAAACAGAACATCAAAACATTTAAAACACTAAAATCATCGGGGTTTTAAGAAGAGATCCGTTTTCTCCTATTGATCAAAGGGACCCCTCCTTTGGACTCCAACCAGTACTTCTCCTTTTTAAGTTTTAGAGGATCTTTTCTAATAAAGTCCTCTGGGCCTTCCTAACCCTTCTGTAGTTTAGAGAATATTACTAAAAAATATTCTCAAGGCCTTTAACCTTTTAATTTGTTTAGAAAGGCGTTACTAATAAACCCTTTCAAGGTCCCAGACCTGCACTGAGGTATTTATCCGACACCGGAGAGCAACCCGTCGGCTGCAACCGTGGTCAGACCTCAGTTCACTCTTATCTTTATTCACTTATTCACTTATTTCTTATTCACTTATCTCTTATTCACTTGTCTGATTCTCAACAAGCCTTAAGTAAGCCAGACAATTTTGGTTATGAATTACTAGGAGTTTGGACACTAAGTATTTTATAATGTTCAATATAGCAGAAATAAAAGGTCTGCTTACCTTGTTTTTGTGTGCACACAGCTTTTGTCCAAACTCCGTTCACTCAGACCACGGCCGATGTCCTCCCATCCGTTCCAGTTGACCTGGAGCGGATCCTGTTCGTGACGCCAATTGAAGGATATAAAAAAAACAACAACAGCAATAGAATAATATTAAACACAAAGTGAACCCGTCTTCCTTCATTAAATAGGTTCTTTTAGATGTTAAGGAGGAATTGACTTAACCAGGCTGGCGGAGAATGAAGACAACCGGACACCTGCGGCAGATGGGGAATCAGTGAACTTTTATTGAGACAGAGACAACCTCTCAACACAGCTCACATCAGGAGATTCCTAATATTTGCTGTGAGGATGGGTATATATTCTCTAAAACTTACAGGAGGGGGTTGTGAGGAAAGTGCTGCATTAGCAGAAAAACAACTCCATAAAAGGAAAGCGGCCTTGGGTGTTCTAGTCTCTTCGCTTGCAGATATCTTGCACCTGCAGGATGAGGCGATCGCTTCTTATCGCTCTCAAGGCCAAAGTCGTGAGCACATTTTTATTACACAGTTGCACAGTAACTTTAAAGCTGAACAATATTTAAAGCTGAATAATGTTTGATCGGATTATATTTTCTTCACTACAGAGAGGAAGAGGAGTGCAATCAATAACTGGGCCCAAGTTACAGAGACATGGTTGCAGAATTTAACATGAATTTGTATGATTTCAGTTTTTCCCCAGCCCTCCCTTTTTTTCTGTCTTTATATTAAGCCCACACTTCTTTATATTAAAATAGGAGCCCCAGTGGCCCACAAAATGGTGACCGCAAGCATGTCTTCTTCTGATTGTCATTGGTGTCAGTAGACTGTCCTCTTAATAGACAGGCTTTGTGACCCAGAGTGAAATACTGATATCGTGGAATATTTTTATCAAGCTGCACAGAAAACTTTGCGGCTTCATGTGAATAGGTCTTTGGTGATTGATCTGATTGGTTGCCATGTGTGTCACGTTTCATTCAAAAAGACTTGAAAACAGTAACTGAATAATTAAGTAAGTGTTTACTTTGGTCACAAAGATCTCTTTACTATTAGCCCCCTATACAACTGGAAGTCTTTTTAAACTAAAGGTATCGCCCCCTGGTGGCCTTTATTTTTTTTAAAAATGCAAGTTTAAGGTACTGCAGTGACGGCTTCCTGTTCCAACTTTTATATACAGTCTATGCAAGGAACTCAAAGTACAGCTTTTTGTGGAAGAGCTGCGCCCCCTGTCTTTTTTGTGGAGTAAAGCAAACCAGCACAAAGTGAACCAACTCTATGATTTTATCACACTATTTAAACACCTATTAGCCAAGGTCAATATATTTATCAAGTAATATCACAGTAAGGGTGAGTTTTAATACATACATATTTCTACACTGAGTGTTAAATGCTGATAGTGCTGCTCGCTGTGTGAAGCCTTTCTAAGCTATGAAACTGAGCCTTTATCTAGACCCTTGTGAAGTTTAATACATAGAACCGCTACCACACGTGAATTATGATATTTTCCTCATTCCCCGTATGAAAGCTGCGTTTCTTTTGCACCTCGTAAAACCAAAGCTCATAAAACCGAATTACGCTGTTACTTTGCTCACCCTGCAGTGTTTCCAGTCCCCTCTAATGTTCTTTTTATTTAACTTGCTGAAAGTGACTGGGTCACGTATGTTTTATGTTTTTAAGGTAATATTTCGTAGTAATTTATTGTAAAGCTTTGTCTGGAAATGTATGTAAAGAAACACATAACTGCTCAGCAAACATTTCAACTTGGATTACCCAGTGAAAATCATTTCTTAAAAAAAAGAAAGAAGGCAAGTTGTTTAATTAAAAAAATTTTTCATGACATAGTTTTCTGTTGTCTAATAAGACTAGAAAGAACATGTTTGAATCCAAAATGGTAAAAAGAGTTACGATCTGTTGAGGAAAATATTCTTCTATTACAAACTGTTGCTGTCCAGATGTTATTTTTACATGTGATGCACGTCTCATTTTAGAGTGAAGCTATTTTATTTATGCCAGAATAAAGGGTGAATTTGATAAAAACTGGACTATCTTCTCATGACACAGTGCTAATGTTCCTCCTGCTTGTTTTCGATACAGCAGTGCGTAAATAGTGACTGATTTTCTGCTCTCCCGAGTAAAAGGACTGAGACACTGCTGGTGTTTCTGTGGAGGCCGATGTAAGAAGTAAGCATGTGAAGATGTGCCTGCGGTAGCCTCATGTACAGCCCACACTTCATGTTTGCTATTTGCAGATGGCCTCCTTAATGCCTCTCTCAAATTTTAATATCAGACAAAGATAACCAGAATAAATGAAAAATGCAGTTTTTAAATGATCATTTCATTTACTGTATTAATAAGGGGAAAAAAGCCTAACCTACTTGTGTGGGAAAAGTAAGTGTGTCATAAACCTAATAACTGGTTGTGCCACATTGGCAGCAAGAACTGCAATCCAGTGTTTGTGATCCCTGTCAATAAACCTTTGACATCACTGCAGAGGAATTTTGGCCCTGTCCTCTTCACTCACATCGGAGGGTTTTCCATCTGAACGGCCTTTTTAACACCATACCAAAGCATCTTAATCTGATTTAAGTCCAGAGTTTGACTCGGTCACTCCAAAAACCTTCATGTCTTGAACTGATGGTCGGACATCCTCCTTCAGAGCAGAATTCATTATTCCATCAGTTACAGCAAGTCGTCCTGAAGCAGCAAAGCAGCCCCATCACACTACCACCACCATGTTTGACTGTTGCTGTGATGATCTTTGTTTGAAACGCTGTTGGTTTTATGTCAGATGTAACAGAACTCAATTGTTCCAGAATCATCAAGATGTTTTTGGTAAATGTGAGACGAGCCTTTGTAATCTTTTTAGTCAGCAGTGGTTTTCTCCTTGAACTCTCCCCCATTTTTGTCCAGTCTCTGTCTTATTGTTGAATGTGTGACACAAGTGAGGCCTGCAGTTCTTTCAATGTTGTTCTGGTTCTTATGTGACCTCCTTGAGTAATTTTGGAAGGTCGGTCACTGCTGGGAAGATTCACCACTGTTCCAAGTCTTCTGCATGTGTGGATAATGTTTCTCACTGTGTTTCACTGGAGACCCAAAACCTTAGAAATGGTTTTGTAACCTGTTCCAGAGTGATAGATGCCACTGACTTTGTTTCTTTAAATTGTGGTCGGTGGGTCAGACAGGTTCTGTTTAAGTGATTTCTAACTTAAGCAGGTTTGACAGTAATCAGGCCTGAGTGTGTTTAGTGAGACTGAACTCAGTTTTGGTTAATCACCATTAAATTCAAGATTTTCCCACAGGGCCAGATTTAAATACATTTTTTTCCCTTAAGAAATGAAAACATCATTTGACAGCTGCATTTTGTGTTTACTCGGGGTACCTTTGTTTAATATTACATTTGTCTGATGATCTGAAACATGTAATTGTGACAAATATGCACAAAAAACAGGAGGAAATCAGAAATGAGGAATGGGAAACTTTTTCACAGCACAGCATGTTAAGAATGGTTGTTCAGCCTTTCCTATGTAAAGATCTGAACACTCATCACATATGTGCACAAATATGAACATAATCATTAAATGTAAGCACTTAGAAGATCAATGGGCATGAAAATAGGGAAAAATGTAAATTAAAATAACTGGATTTAACTATTACTGTAGCAATCAATTGACAATTACACCTTGTACTTAAACATACCTTAAACTGAACTTGTTTGGTGGCACTAGAGGAAAGGCATGTTTTATCATCGGCTGTGTGCATGAGTAATGATGTCTGCACACTCCTGCGTACAGGAAAAAAACAAGTGACTCACTTAAAGCAGCATTTTGGGCTCCTGTTACAGGTTTTAAAGCAGCATCTGATAGCTGTGTCAGATTACCTGTGAATAAAAAGATTAGTAAGGCACCGATAATATTTAAATAACAAAGATATTTGGTTTTGACCTTTGAAACAGTCACATGTTGTTTCTGTTTGTTTTGGTTGGGCTGAGGTAAAGCAGAGGTGAAGAGAAGTTTGTCATTCAGAAACCATAACCAGGCAAAAAAAGAAGGTGTCTTTATCTGTTGTTTACTCAGTGTTTCAAATATTATATATTATCCATTTTTTATAACTTTGCACCGTGACGTTTCACAGTCACTCCTGTCTTTTATTGTCTCTAAGGGATCAGAGCTTTTTTCTCCTTCCCAGAACCCTTCACCTTAGTTCACTTTTATTTATAGCACATTGCACAAGCTTCATATTGTAAGGTACATATGAGAAAGAAACCTCAATAATCAGCAGCACCTGGTGACAGCAGGGAGTAAGAACTCCTTTTTAACAGAACAGAAGCAGTCACAGGGAGGGACGGCCATCTGAGAGATCACCAACAAAAAACAAAGCACTCAGGAGAGAGTCGGCTAGAGTTAACGACCTGCAGTAAAGGAGTGGAGGAAAATATCTCAGTGCATCATGGGAAGTCAGCCTGAGTGTAAGACAGCACAGCCAGGGGATGGTTCAAGGTCAGTAATGTTGCTGTGAATGAGTCACTGCTATAGCCAAGCCCAGAGATTCGACTTTACTGTAAGTCCTCCCTGCTGTTGCTCTGATCTCTCTCTTCTTATTGGGAAAGAGATAAGAAAGAGAAAGGCTCTGGATTAAACCTCCCCTCCAGTAAACAGAAAAAATCATCGTCTTCATCACGTTTCCGTGTCATTAAAATATATTTAAAGGGAAGAGAAGAGAATAATAATGTTCAAGTGTTATGCTTAGGAGATACAGTAATGCGCAAAATTCTTGAACCATCCCTCATTTCTTTATATGTTGCAAGGAAAATGGGAAATAAGTGCAGGATTTATTGAAATGTGCAAACATACATGTAAATACAGTATATGGGTAAAAAAAAAAAGTTTGTACAATTCTACTGAGCTTGAAAGTCAATATTTGGTATGCTGACCTTTATTTTTCAGCAAAGTCTGAGCTTCAAAGCTCTTCTTTGGATGTTTCTGCTTTTTGTTCTGTTCTCTGTCAACATGATCCCACACTGCTTCAATGATGTTGAGGTCCGGGCTCTGGGGAGGCCAATCCAAGTCTCTTGATGTGTGTGAGTAGAGGACACCTAAATGCAGACTGAAATTACTGGTAGGTCAAATGAAAAACTTTAAGCATACCTTTGATAAACAACCGAGGAAACAGTCCAAAAGAAAAACATGTATGAAAAAGTGGCAAAATCCAAGGAGTCAAGAAAAACCACAAGAGTGGGAACCAGATACAAAAATAGCTAAGAATATCATGGGGAGGAAAACCAAACGTGCTGACAAAGAATAAGTTCAAACTGAAGCTAACATGAAGTAACTATCAAAATAAAGAAATTTCCCACTCGTGGGACTAATAAAGGTATCTTATCTTATCTTATCTTATCTTATCTTACAAAGCAGGAAGTGAGAAGAGAGAGTAAAACGGGGAAATGCAGATACAAATGAACTTAATACAAAGAAAGTGACACAAGAGAATGGAAACTACATGAAAATATAATCACAACTATAAGCAGGAAGCAAAAAACAAAACAAAAACAAAAAAATAACCCCAAAACATAAAGCAAATAACAACATAAACTTGGAATCAACAGAAAATATTAAAGTCTATAATTTAAAAACACTAGGCAAATGACAAGAACTGTGACACATTGTCATGCTGGAAAATGAAGCTGTGACCAATCAGATTCTGTCCAGATGGTTTTTCATGGTGGGTCAAATTCTAATGGGACTTTTCTGAGTCATAATTCATCCGTTTTGGAAAAGATCTCCAACACCACTGACTGAAATGCAGCTCAAACCATGACAGAGCCTCCACCTTGTTTTACAGATGGCTGTAGACACTCACTGTTGTGACTCAAGACCTTTGCTGCATATTTAAACTTCTAAAAGACTCATTTAGCAAACATTTTTACTCTGAATTGTTCTCATTTAAACAGCTGAACTGAAACACTTCAGCACAAACCTTTATGAATTTCCCTGTATGTATAAATCTGCAAGTCATCCTAAATAAGACAGGACATTTCAAAAATAACAAAAAAGCCCCAACAAAGAGCTGTGAAGTGATCTGAAAGGACATAAAGACTAAAACGACTTGACCAGTAACAGCGGCTACATCTAAACTTTTATTCTGTCAATCATTTACAGCTTCGCAATCATGACCAGAAGCTGTATCCAGGTTACCGGTGCACGATGAGGAAGTGCTGCAGGGTACCTGTGAATGAAAAAAGCCTTCCTGTTTGGCAGTTTTAGTCTGGTTTTCTTTCTCTGAAGGCGACTTGGGAGGTGTTCCACGAAAGCACCACTCAGGTACGTAACAAAACCAAGAGAGTTTCTCTTTAAACGCTGCAGTTTTTTAATGGATTTCAATGACCTGATGTCTTCAAAACTTGCTTTCATCACATGCTGTGTATAATAGATATGAGGAACAAGTGTCGGTAACATGAGTGAGGGTAATCTGCAGGGCTGAATGTTCATTTCATCAATACTGAGAGAAAATGGTGTGTGTTTTCTTTCTTTTCCAGCATGTAGAAAGTTCCTTTAGTTTTAGTTTAATATTACAAAAAGCGAGATACACATAATGTCTGTGGTGTTGTATTTAAAGCCTTTAAGCATTATCTAAAACTCGTTTAGTTGTTAGAGGAGAAACAGAAACACAGTTAATTCCTTTAAAAAGTGGAAGCTAAACAAAGAAATTATAGCAGTTTAGTTGGTGTCAGAAACCAGACAGAGATGACATAGGTCATTATGTACATTTAACTGTGTGTTTAGCTTCATTGTCAAATTCATTTATGGAAGTCAAACAACTCTGTGAATAATCATAAAACAGCACCTGGACACTGTAAAGCTGTTTCTCACCATGTATGCTCATAAGACTGCATATTTGCATACGTTAACAGTGGGCTTAAATGGGGCCCAGTGAAATTCAAAGGTACTTATCGGTGTCTGTAGTTTATAAATTAACTAAAGTTACCAAAAGAACAGCTATGATTTTATGTATCTACAGCAGATGGACAGTATCTGAAAGTGACGTCTTTAGAAACAGGAAACAGTCCTAGTGGATCAATGGCTGTCAAGAAGCCATTCTTAGAAAGAGAAGAGAAACAGAAAAGGCTGAGCTATGCCAAATTAAAATTACAATGGCATCTACAAAAAATGGTGGAGGCTCTTTCATGGTTTGAGCTGCATTTCAGTGGTGTTGGAGATCTTGTTCATGACGCGACAATGATCGCAAACACACTGCTAATGCAGTAAAATCATACCTGGATAGACAAAAAACAGAGTGGAGCACCATCAGTCATGGATCGGCCTCCCCAGAGTCCGGACCTCAACATTATTGAAGCAGTGTGGCATCATGTTGACAGAGAACAGAACAAAAGGCAGAAACATCCAAAGAAGAGCTTTGAATGTCCTTCAAGAAGCCTGGAGAACTATTCCTGAAGACGACTTAAAGAAATAGCAAGAAAGCTGCCTAAGAGAGACAGACTGTGCTGAAGAATAAAGGTGGTCACACCAAATAATGACTTTTAAGCTTGTTAGAATTGTACAAACTCTGTTTTTAACTTATATACTGTATTTACAAGCATTCATGGGCACGTTTCGGTAAATCTCTGTGTCCATTTCCCATTTTTCTAACAACATATGTCCAGGCAATTTAACACTTCAGGAAATCTTTCTTAAAATAAAAGTGAAGGATACAAAACTAACAGTCTAATATATTAAGAACTTTGAAGAATTTTCACAGAGATACTAAATAAAAATACCTACAGGCTACTTAAAAAGGAAGTACATATGGTATTTATAGGAAGTATGTCTGCACTGAGATGGTGAAGAGGAAGACAGTCCAATTGAAATGCTGCCCTGTAGTCTTTGTTGATGGTGCTTTGTTGCTGCTCACTAACAGCTGTGTCTGTGTTTCTTTCCTCTCAGAGGGAGCTGCAGGTGCTTGTTTAGGAGGTAACCCAGGAGACGAAGGAGGGAAAAAACTGACAACTTGTGAGACGAGAACAGAACAACAGCAAGACTGTGCTGGAGCACCGAAGAGTAAAACATGACAGAGGTGACATCGCCCACCTTCCACCTGTGTTCGGTCTCCTGTTGACACCTTCAGTAGGATCAGGAAATCCACTGCTATGACCTACCTGGCTCACACAGGCCACGCCCAGTTTGGTGCTCTCGGGCTGGCCTGTTTGGGATGGATGCTCACCGGCGTGGCTCTTGGACTGATCCAGTGGAGGGTGTGGCAGGTATCGGACAGGGCGGTGATCACCTCCGGTGTGGCATGGGTCGGACTCTGGAGGGTCTGCTTCGCCAGCCACACCGTGGTGAGCGAGGGCTTCAAGGTTATGTACTGCAGGTACATCATGCTCACCGATTCCTTCACGCCACCTGAGATTGCTGCAGGTCAGGTCCTCATGCTCCTGTCTCTGCTGGTGGGGGTTTGTGGGAACGCTAGTGGTGTTTACTCCATGAGGATCGTCTACTTTGGGATAGGTAAGAACTCTACGGTCCGCCGCGGCTTCATCCTCACGGGAGTGCTGTGCCTCCTCGCTGCTGCGATATCGCTCGTGCCTCTCCTCTGGAATCTGAGCGCTGTGGTGACCAATCAGACCATCGAGTTCCCGCCCGAGTTTAAACTCCCCCCAGCACCTGAATCTCAGCACGTGGGAGGCGGCATTGGTGTCGGGATGGCAGGATCGGTCCTGATGATTGTCTCTGGGATTATTTTCTGCACATACCGATTACCAAAGAGGCCTTTGAGAGAGCAGGTGCACCAGGAAAATGACACCCGGGGGGAAGATAACCCCACATTTGAGTTTCAGGAACACTTGTGAGGAGTTTGTGTGTGATAAAATGGACAAAAAAAAAAGGTTTTTGCACAGACTTTACACTCGTTTCTTCCTTTTAACTCCTCAAATGTTTACAGTGACTCATCTAGTTTTATAATCTCAAGGAGGATGACTCATCTGCTGACAGCAAACACCCATAACACCCTCACCTTCATATGCCTGAGAAGCAGGAAAATGAAGATAACATGTTTCTTACAAAACAGACAACTCTTTAACTTATGGTTTAAAATTGGAGCCAAAAAATCCCCCTTACAGACAAAAGCTGTTAAGCTACTTTAAAAACCGCATTGATGCGTTAATAACGCTAAATAGCTGAATGTAAATGTTACACAGTGTACTGAATAAATTATTGTGTGCTGAAATTATTTTATTACACTTCCTTTTCAGATTACGTCACATTTTCAATGTTTTATTGCACCTCGACTGAAGTAAATGTGAAAGTGAGAATACTGTGACGGGGGTCTGTGTGTACAGCGATACCTTTAATCTGCAGATTTCTGAAAACAGCTCAATAAATTAAACACAAACATGAGTCACAAGAAAGGCACTAAGTGTCCCATCTGTAAGCTGTGCTGTGGATGAATGTGGTTGTTTTGTCTCAAACGGGAAAATTCCCACCACTGCTCTTCAAAGGTCTAAAACTGTTTGCTATTTAACCCTCTTAATATTTTATTCTTGACTGTAAATACAAATGATTTTTACTGGTTTCCTTCTGCTCAGTCAGTATCTGACCTTTTCTACTTCCCTTCATGCTTTCGTCATGTAAGCTTTTGTTCCTAATTTTATTCTTAAAACAAAGAACATTGGTACAGTACATGGTAAATTACAACAATAAACAATATAAAATGTTTTTAAAAAATTGGGAAATGATAAAGTACATGATAAAATGCAATATTTTTTTTATAAATAATAAATAAGTAAAAAACTAAAATAGAAAACTATAAAAAAAAATGAAATGCAAGAATATAAAAAAAATATGGCATACTATTTTAGATATTTTTACTAAAGATATAAAGAAAATGGCAATTATAAAAATTTAAAGCAGAAAATAAAATTTAAAAATTCCTAAAATTAAAAAGTCTAAAAACAAAATGCTAAATTACAATAAATACAAATATCATGTAAGCATGATGCAAAGTGCAAACTATTTTAAAAGTGTAAATTATAAATATAAAAGAAAATTAAAAAAAAAAAAATCCAAGTTTACAAAACTCAATTATTTTAAAAAAGATATTCATACAACCAAAAATTCTAAACTAAAAACTATATCTTTTAATTATAAAATGTAAAAGTATAAAAATAAAATTCAAGCGTATAAATAAAAATATTAAATTTTAACCTCATTATTACAATGAAATATAAAATTAAGAAAAATGCAAAATGACTTATTAATTGTGGTAAGTTTTACATTTAATTTGATAGTGTAGCTGCACAAACTGATGAAAACAAATGTGTTTTCTGGACAAAAGTATTGAGATTCACCTATTTGTTATTAAGAACTGTTGCCATAAAATCAAGCACCCAGTCACACAGCCTATTTGTGACATAATGGGTTTCCTAATGGGCTCGCTCAATTTGTGTCTGGCTCTTAAAGGATGTAGTGAGTTCAGTGATCCACTGCTCAGTATGAACATCTGGAACAGGACAAATATTATACGAAAAGCATAACAGGACCACTTTAAATTATTGGACTACAACAAGTGCATAAAGCAGGCACGCACGCACACACACACACAAAAACATGCAACACACCTAAGTTTTGTTTTTAAATATTTTATTCAAAAAAAGCCAAAAGCTCATCTCCAGAATTTCAAACCATCTGTATCAATGTTCCTCGAGTGGCGGACAGTCCCTTCACCTCACCGAGATCGGCGTTATGGCTCAAATAACAGCCCTGTACGTCTGGGTGGAGTTTGGGTGGAGCAGATATATCACCAATGCACAAAAAGGACAAATTTCAAACAGCCGGCCAGGTTGAGAAAATCTTATCTACCTATTTTTTTTTTTTTTTTTTTTATGCACACACCTCTGGGAAATGACAGCCACTGATCATTACTTTATTTAACGTTGTTTTTCCTGCTATGAACCCTGAGGTGCTGCTTTAACCTGATTTAAATGTGAGCCAGAGCTCTGGGGCTGCGTTTACCTTCTGGAGGAACTTCATACAGTACACAGATTAAGAGTTTCACTCCAAAACCAGGAAAGCAAAGCTTTAAAAACACACGCCAACACCACAGCAGAAGACCTTTCTTTGCACAAAACTGCCAGAGGACTTCAAAAATCTCTGTGACTGTCAGCGATTGAAACGTGTCTATAACAGGTTTATATTTTCATACATAATTACAGAATGAAACCCTCAAACATATTAAAATAAAGACACTGGAGATATACATGGCATATCATTCACACACACTAATACTGAATACAACATATACACGTAAAGAGCAAGTCCTTTAAAAATGGGTTCAAATCTGAAGTAGTTTCATTTCAGGTTGGTTATTATCATCTTACAATATGGTGCAGTTTAAGAAACATGGCACACGGAGGATGATCAACATAAACTCTTATGTTGTCCACTTCTTATGATGGACTGTCCACTAATCCAGCTGTTTATGAGCCCTGAATGTCACACAAAACAGGTGGAATGAAACGTCTAACCTGTTTCTTTTCTCCCCAAACATGAAAATGAAAGCTTAAAAGGAAGAGTTCATCCAGAAATCCCTGACTATCACCACGCTTACACCGGGCATCGACAGGTGAGCTCACTTTTAATCTCAGCTACAATCGAAAAGGACAAATATTTAATGGCTCTACCGCAGCTCAAGCAAGCTGACGAAAAGATGGCTGTCCCAGCCTCATTAATTTGTATGTACTGGACATAAAATATAAATCATTTTAATACAAGGGGTGCTACGAAAGTATAGCGCCACAAATGGGAGGTCTGTACAGCTGTCAAATTAATCCAGAATTATGGCTTCTAATAAACATGACGACCAGGATCAAAAGAATGTAAAAGAAATTCTTTTTAAGCAACCACCTGTTTCTCCAAAATAGGGTTTTTGTGGGTTTCTCAGGTGCTTCACACGTACAGAATCATCCAACAGATGCTGAACATCATGTCTGTTTTCCATACAGTGAAAGATCCCCAAAACATGTGGCCTGCTTCATAAGCCTCATAATTTCCCTTTAAAGGTGGTTAAGTGAAATTATTGTGTTTAAAATTACCCACAAGCTCCCTCAGAATGTAAAGAAACAAGTCCTACGTGTTGTGTTTATGAGATGTCAACTCAGGCTGAACTAGGGCTGAGCTGTACTTTGACGTTATACCAGTTTCTACCACAATATGGGTGCAGTGAGTCAGTGTGGCCTTTGTTTAGTCAGACAAATTATTAAGAAAACATTTTTCTTAACAGAGAAAGCCCCTGAGGAAATGGTGATAGGACTAAAAAGAAATAAAACGCTGCCCCCTGCTGATGAAAACCAAATTCTGCATTTTTTGAATTTGACTGTTTTAACAAAAAAATAGATACCGGTAAGATTTGTCTTAAAAGTTAAACAAATAGATGAGATACTGTATTAAATGATCATGATTATAGTTCAATCATAACTTGAGCTGTTGTGAGTGACAGCAACCAGATGTGGGTCGCATGTTAATGCCAGGTGTTAATACAGCATATCTGTTTCAGCTTCCTAACCAAACTGAGGATATGGTACTCCACCCCATCGACCAAATACGGCCACTTCTGGCTCAAAAAGAAAAACATAACAGCAGATGAAATGTTGAAACTCCAAAAAACAGGTGATCCCATGGTGGCTACAACCCTAATATTTAGTTTCCTTTCCAATATAACCCAAATAAACTGCTTGTGTATGTACTGTGTAGTGTACAAATATAAAGGATATAGGCAAATTTTTTACTCCAAAGATCCATGTTTACAGGGTTATAGAAGGCAAATAGCAGAAGACCTCAAATTGGGCATTTTTAGCACGATCAGAAACAAACCGACCTGCTAAACTTGACAGCTTGCTCCAACCTTTTATTGTCAGGAGGAGTTATATTTAATCTATCTTGGTAAAGAGGTGGGGCACATTCAAAAGAAGAAGATCAACTCAAACTTTCAAACTATCAAATCCCATACAGTCATCGGCCCAGAACAAAAAACAGCGGGTACTGAAAATAGAGATTAACAAGGAAACCTGAAACTCGAGGGTTGAACTGAAACAGAGCAAACCTTTTTATTCTGGGTGAACTAATCCTTTTACTGCAGCTGCTTATTATAGGATCATTTATTTCTTCTGAAATAACTACATGGATGATTAAAAACAGGCAGGAAAAAGAACGTTTTTCTTGGTAAATGTGGGCTGAATTCATCCCAGCACTTCAGAGAACCGGTGGTCCATGTCCTCGGCCTGTTCGCCTGCCTGCCCACACACACATGGAAGCCCTAATTGAGTCCGTTTTGATCCAGATGGTTTGAAACTGAACAAAAATACGTACATACATACAAAATAAAATACAAAATAAGTAAAAGAGGAGGAAGAAATAAAAGGCTTTAGAAATGTGGGAGGTTTAATTGTTCCAAAGTCCGCCAGTCTGTTCTTGATACACCTCGATGACGTCCTCGTCCTCCATTCCCAGCTGGCATTAACACACAGCACAGAGACACGTTTTAGTACAACAGTAATTCACTTCCTGTTATTTGCAGCTCACCAAATCCTGCCTCACATCCAACCCCAACCCCTTCGTCACTACGTCCATGAACCCTCTCCCTGAGACTCGCCCCACCCACTCCTTTGATTTAGATGATAGACCCCAGGTATTTAAACTCATCTACCTTCACTTTTCCACTTGGCCCTTTCTCTAATTCACACACACATATTCTATCTTGCTTGTACTGATTTTAATCCCTCATCTTTCCAGAGCACACCTCCACCTGTCTGGGCTCTCTTCCACCTGCTCCCTACTCTCACTACAGGTCACAGTGTCATTTGCAAACAAACTGACCTCATCTGTCAACACGTCCATCAACCCTACAAACATGGTTATCAGAGCTAATGCCTGATGTTATTCTACTTGATGTAATCTGTTAGTGCAGTGGATAAATGCATAGCTGCATTAATACATCAGAATGTTTGACTAACATAAAAAAAAAAAAATCATTCATACAGGTGCTTAAAGTATTCATAATAAAGTTTAAGGGCTATGCAAACAAGTTTTATACAAGTTTCCAAGGGAAAAAACAAATAAAAACAAAAATAGGAAATAATGAGATGGATTTAAGATATGAGAGGAACCTGGAAAAAACTGGAGCGTTCACAGGGTTGCAAATTTAAACACTTTCCACAGTGTAACACAAAGTCAGTTAAACTTCAGGGATATCAGTGTGTCCAGTTAGGAAGCAGAAACCACCCAGAATCCATTTCAGCCGCTTTAATTTAATTGAACTGTTTAGCAGACTGATTTCTCTCTAGTTTAGCTTTGTGTTAGTGTCCTTGTCACTGCTGCAGTGCTGGAGCCCTGCAGACCATTCAGAATGATCAGGTAATCCAGCTCTTCCAGGACAAGACAAAACAGCTTGTTATGCCTTACAGCACATTTTCAAGAGTGGAGGAGATAATCAGGGGATGGGCTGTCACACAAGCAAAGGTCCAGCAGCAAGACAACCTCCAGCGAGCTGTTAGTGAGCATGTTTCTGACCATAGCTGGACTGGCCATCGGGCCTCCCCCTTGTTTAGCAATCACGTGATTTTTGCGCATTGCATGCCGGGAACTCGTGGCAAAACAATCCAAGTACCGCATCAAATGCAAGCATTTGCAGCAACGCAAAACGTTCATTCTCCGGTTCCAACACCTTGTTTTTTCTTTGCCGCACAAAAAAGGAATGTACAAAAGAAAAGGAGAACAAGGACAAAGACAGACTCGACTAAGAAAGACAAAGAAAAGATACGAGGAAAAAATCAAAGGAGTGAAAGGGTCAGACCCTTACGAGCACACAGAGTGGACAAAAGACGTTAGCGTGCTGCCCAACTTTCACCACGCTCAGATTTATAATCATACGGTTCTTGGAGTGAGTGCATACACTCATGAAGTTCAGTAACTTCAGGTCACTGCAACAAGCCCAGGTACAGTTTACCGACGGATGGGTACAGGACCTTGAAACGCACCGTGTAGAACAAAAGACCATCGTACGAACAAAGGTAAGTTTACCAGTCTCACAAATCGTCTTCATAAATACACATTCGTTAACCGTTTATTAATATAACCTTTGAGCTCAATGGTAATTAATTAGTGGAAATAATTTCTGGTTCATTACAGAAATGTAGCAGTGACAATAATACTGTATGCTGTAATCGTACTGGACAATTGGTGATACAAAAAACCTGTTTTATCCTGTGAATAAAAGTATATGTTTTTGTCAATGTACCATAATAACAGAAGCGAAACACAATATTGTGTCAGGACAATTCACTATTTATGCACAATAAATAAAGGAGCGACAATTTCTGTTCAGCGCCAGACTTGCTTGTAACCTATATCACCAATTATGTTAAGAAAAATGACGTATTAACTACTACAAAACTCTGACCTTTGTGGAAATGCTTGGAGCAGACTAACATGTGAGCTCGAGTGTTCTGAGACGTTATATTTGGTATATCCAGACCATCCGTTGGCTCTTACTTCGGAAACATGGCTTAAAAAAAAAAATTTCTCTTCAACGACGTAATCCGATAAAAAAACAAACAAAAAAAACAAAACAAAAAAAAAACGATCTCTTTACCCGTCGGCTTCCCGTGGCTGTCATGCGACCGGCTATTGTAGTTAATAATACAACAGCTTCTTGCCATTTTTTGTGTTTCTTTTTATCGCTGTGTAACTGAGTTCAATTGAAAGCCTGCGTGCGCTAGTACCTCTTGCCACAAGTTCCCAGAATCCTTTGCGGTTTTACCCCTGAATGACATCACATTTTCAATCTTTATCCTGGTGGGCCGGTCTCTAGTCAAAATGCCCGGGCCGATTTTTTGACCCAGTCCAGCCTTGTTTCTGACCAACAATCAGAAACAGACTTCATGAGGATGATATGAGGGCCATGCACTCACAGCGACAAACTGTATTTTATTTGCTGAAATATCTTGGTCGTTTGAGATTAACAGCACTTTATAAATAGTTACTACTCCCTTTCCAGAAGGTGTCATCACACTGGGTACCCCCGCTTGTTTGATTTGGCAGAACATTATGTTGGATGCCCTTCTTGACCCAATACAAAACAAAAGCACAAAATAACAAAAAGGAAATAAGGACGAGATAATCAGTGCAACACATATTGATAAAAACTGCAGTTTCTCTTATGGCCACTCAAGACTGACTAGTAAAAAAAAGAAAGAAAGAAAAAGAAAGGAGGGACTCTGGATAAATGTGGGGAAGAGCTTAAGAGGACAGTAAAGCCTGAAGATGAAAGGTTACCTCTTTGGGAGTCTGGTTGTCTGCGATTCTCTGTCCTTCAAACAGAAACCTTAGCGTGCTCGCTGGGACGCCCTGGAGGGAAAACACAAACATACAGAGGTTGGTTTTTATGTTTGTTTCTTTTTTTAAAGTGACTTACTCCTGAGCTCTCAGCCCTCTCTGTGTGTGGCCTGCAGTCAAACTTGTGTCACTGAGTAACTGGGAGTGACTGATTTACCTGTCTCTGGCTGTATGACTCCTTCAGCTTCTTTAGATGTGTTGTCATTTTCACCTTAAAGTGGATTTCACTGCTGTCCTGTGGAGGCAAGCAAGGCAGTGATAAGAAACACAATCCCAGGAACTTTATTGTGTTTATGAACCGCCGCTTGCCTGACAATAACCTTCACTTTATATTGTGTCAAGTCAGATTCCACAGCGCAGGCGGACTGTAACACTTAATAACTTGACTCCGTGTCATACACTTCTTTGTGTTGTTCATTGTAAAAGCGTTTCCTAGCATGAATTCTGCTACAATGTCTCAAAGGTTTTAGAGGACTTGGTTCACTGGTGTGTCAAAGATAAGAGACTTTATTAATATTTCCCACTTCTAATTAATACGGGGTTAAATTTTTCATCTCTTTTTTCAGTTATTTCAGAAATCAAAATGTTTTGAGAGTCTGAAACAGTTTAAAATATTCCACAGCCGTCCCTCTCCCCAGCCACCTTCTCCAGTTTATCAGAGGGAACACCGAGGTGTTACCAGGTCAGTCGAGAGATAGAATCGTTTCAGCGACTCCTGGGTTTGGGCCTCCTCCTGGTAGGACATGACTGGAACATCTCCCCGGGCTCCTTTGGGCCAGGCACACACCTCTTGATGTTGTGCTGTTTCCACCACAGCCGGGTTGAAGCCACAATTGTGCAGTCGTGTTAGTTTTTACCACTGATAACCTCATTATATCAGTACAGAAGCTCAGAGAGTCACGTTGCAACAGTTTGGAAAGATGTCGTGTCTTTTATCTAAGACAGATATTCCAAAATTACCCAAATAATCCTAAAAGCAGATGTTTCTGTTACAATTCATATTTATGTAGCACCAAATCACAACAACAGTCGTCTCAAGGCATTTTATATTGTAAGGTAAACACCCTACAATAATACAGAGAAAAACCTCAACAATCAACAAGCACTTGGCGACAGTGGGAAGGAAAAACTCCCTTTTAACAGGAAGGAACAAATTCAATCTGAAGAAAAATCTGGTTCGTAACATATTTGACTTATTTTAATTTTGTGCAAAGACACCCAACCTATTTAGAATACTGAAACATCAGAAATCACAAGTCAACGCCTCAAGTCAAAGTTTAAAAACACAGACTTACATACATTTTTCCATCCATTGGGCAGCAGTAGGGGAGGCATATTTGAACTATTCGTGGCAGGAAACATTTTTATGACTAAAAATATCACAACATCACATAGAAATGTACAGCACTCGCTCACTTGAAAGGTGATGTGCCAACGCTGCCAAACAGAGTCTGTGGAGAGATAGGAATAAAAACTATCCGAGTTTCCCTGAACCACTCGTGTAGTTAGCTTCTAGCTTCTAAGCCCCTTGCAGTCATACTATTCTTACAAGCATCAGCTTGTATTCGTTTGTCTGGAAACTGGTTTAATTAAACACGCATATTAATCACCCGCTATTGTCCTTTCCGTTTTTGGTGTGGCGTAGGACCTGGGTCATGACAGTGACAGTAATATTTATCTTTAACTTTGTCTATTGTGTCCTTTGATGAAATTGTTGCCGAGCATGACTTAGCCCACAGCCAGTTCTTTAGATATTCACAACTGATTTTATTAGAACACAGCAAACCAGTCCTTGTCCATTCCAGGCGTATCAACACTCGAAGAAATGATGGTGAAGGGGCTTGACTTCTAAAGTGTATAATGAACTCGCCAGAAACGTCAGTAAAGAAGCTTGAGTCCTGGAGAGAGGACCTACAGGAGAACATCTCTATTGAAGAGTGTGAGAGGACTTGTGCCAAGGCACAATCACAAACAGTGAACACTCATTTAAATTTCTTGCAGTACAACTGGTTAAAGCATACTTTACGCTTTCTACAGTACCATCCCAGATGTTTGCATAAAATGTGACAAGGAAAAGTGAACGATTTTCCCATGTTTGTGGCAGTGTCCTGAAATTTGAAAAATTCTGTGAAGAAGTAAAACAATGCACTGAAGAAATATTAGAAATAAAAATACATTTAGAACCAAAACTTTTTCTGCTGGGTATTTACCCAGCTAATTGTAACATAACAAGGAAGCATCAGCTATTTTTAGACATAAGGCTGCTGATGGCCAAGAGAATGCCTGCAATTGCTTGGAAAGAGGTGGATAGACCAAGGATGGGTAAATGGATTTCAGAATTAACATCAACTCTGCCCTTAGAAAAGATCACCTACGCAATCAGGGGTAAACAACGAAGCTTTGACAGCATCTTCAAAAAAAACTTTCTTGCAAATAAAGACTTTCCCGTTTGGTGGGAGCCTTTGGGGATGACTCATAAGTGGCCCTCTGCAGTCCATTTGGGATTATGTTTACTGCTTGGCATTGAACGACTACTTTGTAATTTACGTGTAACGTATACCTGCGAGTGTGAGTAATGTATGGTGGGAGTCCCACACAGTTATCCCCCCCACCTTTTTTTTCCCTTTCATGGTGTTATATGTATCATTGCAGTATATGTAAGTTGTGTATGTAAGTTTACAAGGCTCGCAAAATTTCAAAATCTCTGGTAGCCCTTCGGGCAGGCATTCTTCAGTTTTTGGTAGCCCAAAATAAATTTAAGTAGCTCGAAAAAAAAAGAGCAATTTTTTTATGTTTTGTTTCCGTTACAATATTATACTTTAATGTATAATATGTAAACGGAAACAAAAATTAATCAAAAAAATTGTTAAAATACAAATCACAACAACTGTATAAAAATTACAACCATCAACTCAAATACTTGGTTCAAATTGAACAGAAATTTCTATGAACTTGTAAGAACTGTGTAGGACATGAATCAGTCTGTGTCAGATCCTGAATTTGAAATTTCCACTGAAGTCACGGGTAAGAGACAAGTGGAACCAAGATCTAGGCCATTTGCTTTTTGAAGTTTGCAAAGACTGCTAAATTTTGCCAGTGGTAGTTCACTCTTTGCAACATAGCACGCTGTTCTAAACAGCTTTTTCAGGAGTTCTTGTTGTGCTTGGTTTATTTTTAGTATGTTTTTTACAATTGCTGTGTGTTCTGGGAAAGATACTGCAGACTGGGAAATAATGCATTTCTTGCATTTCTCATGGGTTCTGATGAGGTCTTTCTTAAATTACTGGTCCCAGTAACAAAGGCGCTTGTCGACTCAGAAATCAAATGAAACTCACAACACACCTGGCAGAACATCATGTTATTTAGCTTGTCATATTCCAGCCACAGAAATTCTTTTGTCCATGAAACCAAAAAAGCTGCGCTTTCTTTTTGCCTCAGTCTGATTTGTCATAACTTTTCCGTTTTGCGGTAGGCTTTTCTTTGGCTGCCCCTTCTTCACCCTGACCTGTCTTATTTGGCTGAGCAGAACTAAAATAAAAGCGTAAATCCTGCTGCTTTTACACACGTACTTACATAACGATCAGTGATTCTTTGCGCACTCAACCTCTCACATGTTTAAGCTTGCTGCGGGAGATTTCACTTGTCATGTTTGAATAGTAAGCTAATGAGTGATAAGACGATGTCAGAGGAATTGGTGCACAATTAATCGCCACTCACCAATCAGTGCTGCTGCTCTCTACACACCGTTCGCGCGATTGCAAAATGAAATTGAAAGCAAAAAACAAGCGCAAATTCAGACGCAATTTCAATATGTCACATATTGACAGTGGCTCATCGATGCCAATGACATAATTACTCAGCTACATTGGCGAAAGAATGCAAAAGCATAGACATTTATTTTCCTTCCTATGATAGCCCAACGGGCAGGGCTGAGTTAGATTTTGGTAGCCCGACTGGAAAAATCGCTAGCCCCGGGACGTCGGGCTAGCGATTTTGCGAGCCCTGGTTTAGCTACTTGTTTTGTTATGTTTTAGTGGTTGTGTACAGGTGTTATGTTCGAAAATAAATAAAGACACTGTTGGGAAAAAAACCCACTTTGTCTTATTGTGCATTTTGTCTCATTTTGGCAAATACATTATACTCATAATACATTAAAGGCAAGGTGGAGGAAGTTTAAAACTATAGAAAAAGAATAATTCCATCATTATTTAAGATGTTCGATTTCACAGTTACTGTCATTATGGTGTACAGCATCAAGCCTAGCCCTTAAATAGACTGATCAGATCTCAGCAGCCTGAACACAAAGTTTTCAATATGCTGAAAGCTAAAAAAAACACACTTTTACAAACAGAGACAGAGTGTAAAAATATAGAGGAAATGTCTTTAGCCATTAGGGTCAAAGGACTGAGAAGGAAAGATGACTCACTGTGGTTGTTTATGTTGTAATCCATTAAGTGCCAATCATTCCTACTTTATAGTTGTTAGAGCTAGTAGTGAAACTTAAAAAAATCCTAAAATAACTGAACATTGTCAGACAAAACTAAGCAGCAAAAAATAAAACACACTATGGAAACCAATTGAAACTAATTTCAAAGCAAAAAATACAAATGTGGAAAATGATGTGCTCACTGAGTGGCTAAACATTTTTGTGAGGAGGATTCATGGGATTTATCAAGCCTGGAAAAAATCTGAGCTAAAACAAACAGATGATTAGCTGCTGTAGGAAACTGTGTGGTTATTAAAATCCACTGTGAAAGAGAAGAGGATGACCTTCCTCAGGGTGAGTTAAACGCACCTATACGTGCGGCTCTTTCCACCCAGAAAACATCACGGTTGACAGCAGAGATGCGAATCCAATGAAGTGAAATTACGAGGATACGTATCCAAGCTTTCTTTGTGTTAGCCGGCTTGACAAAGCCTAAAAGCTCTTCCAGAGATAATGGGTGTCAAGGCACTTATCATCTTTCTCCATTAACTCAGGCTTTCTGCTTCACCCTCCTCGCATGTTAACATGAAAGGGACTGTTCATTGTGTCATTTCACGCTTCCTCCTCACAAAATGGATCAACTGAGCACCGTCCACTCCAATCAGAGACTTTATCACTGAGATCTTTTCTTTAATTAGTGAGTTCATGAGTTACTTTATGAATAAATATATCCATTTTCCCACCCAGTGTGCTTTAAGTCAGCTTATTAGCTACACATTAGAGCTCTGATACTCAAGACTACTGAGTATGTTCACATCTGACTGTCTCCAGTAACATAATAAAGGAGGAAATCTGTACTGATTGAACAGAACTTGGTGAGCAGCAACCTCCCAATATAACCGCTCAGTTTTCTAATCCATGCCATTAACTGCAAATCCACCAGTGTAGAGCAGATTTAGCAGCATTACGACCTAACAAAGACATCTACAGATTCTCTGCGTCTCCGACTGAATTCCTTTAAATTTCAGAATTAAAGCGACGCACAGTTTGCACGGCTGTAACCTTTTATGAAGGCTTCACAGAACAGAATAGCTACTTTCTTGTCATTCAGAACATAGACCAGTTTGCACACATCAGAATGAAATTTAGGGGCATTTACTCACCATGAGACTGTAAGGTATAAAGCATTTAAAAAAGAAGGATATTTACATGTAAGAATAGAGGAAAAATCTGTCTATATAAACATTCACAGTAAAAAAAAACCCAAACTGAATAGGATCTTAAAAATATACTGCACAGCAATACAGCAGCCAAACAAAGCAGCGCACACTCACCATTCCAGACATACTGGACTGTCCTACATATATGGTCAATTTCAGAAGTTTGCCTCATGCATATATGGAGCAGGGGAGGGGTTACTGTGAGGGGTCATATCTGAAGGTGCATGGCAGACCGTCTTTGGTGGCTTTGTGGCCAGCATCTGTGACATTCAGTGGTCTTTTTTGTTTTGTTAATGCCACACAAAGCAAAACAAACAAAAACGACGACACTACACACTAACGGTTCACTACACACACGCTAAATGTCTCAAATCTCTCAACTTGCCGTTTTCTTTTTCAGCACCATCACTCCCACAACTTCCTCAGCAACCAAATGCCATGTGTTACCATATAACTTTTTCAGGAAAGTCACGTTTTGTTTTGTTCTCATCTCAAGCACTTTCTGTGTGCAAGCGCTGACTATCTAAGAAAAAGCATAGCTTCAATTATTTATCACAGCTCTGGTTTTATCAACTCAAAGTCTGTTTTCCCCTTCAGAAACACAACAAATAAACAGATTTCCCTGACGTTTGTGACATACAGTTGTATATCGTAGGGCTGCAACTAAAGGACTATTTTGGTAGATGACTAATCTACAAATTTTTCTTTGATTAGTCAGTTGGTCAACGGCTATTTTAATAACTTGGGCAAACCTCCTGTTCTAGGCTCCAGTACTTCACCTGCTCAAGCCTGCCCACCTGTGAATATCACCCTGCTGTCTTGTCCCACAGCAAATTAAAATAATGACCCAGGAAATATTTGTTCATATTAGGGCTGCCACAAAAGATTATTTTGATAGTTGACTAGTCACCGATTATTTTTGCGATTAGTCGACTACTCAGATTCTGCATCCACTGGACGTAAAACATACAGCTTATTGCACCAGCAGCATCTGCTCTTATATAACTATCATTAGCTTACAGCTTTAAGTGTTTAAGGTATGTGCTAACTAAAAATAAAGACAAGATGATAGTTTATTACATTTTAATGAAATTTGCAGATTGTTTAGGTGAAGTTTAATAAACTCAGCCGTCTGCTCCTTGCTATCTAAAATATAACAGGACACCGGAGTAAATTCTCGAGCATCTCACACTTCCGATAATCAGTTTTCTGCTTGACGCTTATTCAGCTGTGTGAAAACAATAACTTTAATCTGAGCCAAACCGATTCACTCAGGAACAAATAAAATACTAAAAAAGCCAAACAATAACATTTTTAAGTTATCTAAGTCACTTATATATGTTTAACCCGAGTAGCGAAAGACGGCGGTGGGTTTGAAAACGATTTGCCGAGAGTCCGGTGTTCTCACGGCTCTAGTGAGCCTTGAACCCCGGCTAGCTATCGAGCTAGTGGGTAACAGACGTCTCCGAAAACGTTGGAGTGCTTTTAAAAATATGTGGTGTCTTGATAAACTGAGCAGATATTTGAGGTTTACACAGCTACATTCTCGCCTGAAAATATGTTAAACGTTTATTTTGTGACCCAGAAAGAATAATAAGAGTAAGATTAAAACTAACTAGCCATTTTTGGAAACTGAGCAGGGCCGCGCTATGAATTCTGGGATAGGCTGGGCCACGAAGCGACCCATCCTTCAAATCTGAGGAAAAGCAGGGCGCATTTATCGGCCGCATATGTCGGAGTCTTCGAATTTGTGTCGCTGTAACGTAATCGGCCTACAAATGCAGCCTCAGGAGGATGCGGTTCCTGAATTTGGACACAGCTACGATACCGGACACTGCTTCTTCTTCTTCGGGGTTTAACGGCAGCTGGCATCCTTGTACATGCTGTGCTGTCATCTTCTGTTTCAGTCCCTTATTACACTTTTAAATTCTACTACTTATTCTTGCGTCTTTCGGGATTAGGGCTGCCACAAACGATTATTTTGATAGTCGACTAGTCACCGATTATTTATGCGATTAGTCGACTAATCAGATCATCATCCACTGGACGTAAAACTACAGCTTATTGCACCAGCAGCATCTGCTCTTATATAACTATCATTAGCTTACAGCTTTAAGCTTTTAAGGTGCTAACTAAAAATAAAGACAAGATGATAGTTTATTCAATTTTAATGAAATTTGCAGATTGTTTCGGTAAAGTTTAATAAACTCCTTGCTATCTAAAATATAACAGGACACCGGAGTATATTCTCCAGCATCTCACACTTTTGATAAACAGCTGTCTGCTTGACGCTTATTCAGCTGTGTAAAAACTATAACTTTAATCTCAGCCAAACCGATTTACTCAGGAACAAATAAAATACTAAAAAAAAGCCAAACAATAACATTTTTAAGTTATCTAAGTGACTCATATATATTTAACCTGAGTCGCGAAAGACGGCGGTGGGTTTGAAAACAATTTGCCGGGAGTCCGGTGTTCTCACGGCGCTAGTGACCTAGCCCCCGGCTAGCTAACGAGCTAGTGGGTAACAGACGTCTCCGAAAACGTCGGAGCGCTTTTGAAAATATGTGGTGTCCTGATAAACTGAGCAGATATTTGAGGTTTACACAGCTACATTCTCGCCTGAAAATATGTTAAACGTTTATTTTGTGACCCAGAAAGAATAATAAGAGTAATATTAAAACTAACTAGCTACCGCCATTGTTGGAAACTAAGCTGGGCCGCGCTATGAATTCTGGGACACAGCTGCTTCTTCTTCTTCGGGGTTTAACGGCAGCTGGCATCCTTGTACATGCTGTGCTGCCATCTTCTGTTTCAGTCCGTTATTACACTCTTAAATCCTGCTATTATTCCTGCGTCTTTTGCGATCTTACAAAGCTTCAAACGACACGTCGACTATTAAATCAGTCGTCGACGATTTTGATAGTCGACGTAATCGTGACTAGTCGACAAATCGTGGCAGCCCTATTCGGGATCTTACAAAGCTTCAAACGACGCGTCGACTATTAAATTAGTCGTCAACGATTTTGATAGTCGACGTAATCGTGACTAGTCGACTAATCGTGGCAGCCCTAGTTCATATAAAAAAGCTCTTCTATACGTGCTCAATGTTAAACTGTTTGACTATATACATAATTAATTACTGATATGGTCAAAACCACAGATTAACTACCTAACGTTAGGTGGAAGCGGTTTACTATTCAGAATAAACACTAATATTAATGTGAGTCACTCGTTAAACACGCCAATGCCAAAAGATAATAAATAGCCAATAATAGCCGATAACCTCAATTTGCTGATAAATCAGTCAGGCTCTAAGTGTAAGTGAATAAAACAGAAAGTCATGCGTGTCAAACTTGCTTCGTAGTAAAGGAACCAACTTAAAGGACCACCACCTTTGAGATATTGCAGCATCAATCAAGATAAAGCCAAATATTATATTTTTGTTAAAAGAGCCACTGAGTAGATTTATGGTTGTGGATCTGTAGTTTCAGTTTATGTACACTTTATTTACTATTAAAGTATAAATATACACCCCAAGAATCCTACAAATGCAAATATGCAAATGTTTGGTCAATGTTTTTCATAACAAAACAAACTGGTTATGTCTGATAAGACAGTGTAAAGTGACAGCCTTTACTCTAACAGTCTCTAACTCTTCCCTGGAGCTAACTCTACAATGACACTGGTACAAAAAGAAAATGTAACAAAATAACGCTAAAAATATGTAAGAAAGCATCATTAATATCATCTAACATATACACACCTGACCAATCACTTTTAATTTGATGTACTCTCCGTCTTTTTTATCCCCTCCGTCTTGGCTGGATGGTTTTGTCTCCTAAAAATAAACAAACAAACCGTAAATAAACAAAACACCTCCAAGCACGACACACACACACTCATATATATAAATATTTATTTAATTCCAGCGCGACTCGACACCCGAGTGTCACTGCTTTGGAAAACCATGTCACTCTGTTTTGTAACAGTTTCTGTTTCGTATTACTGCCAACAACCGTTGCTCCACAGCAGAACTTTAAATAAGAAACCAGAGCTAGCCGCTAGCTGCTAGCTGCTAAAAAAGCTGTGAATTCAGGCCCGAAGCTACACGAGCTAAGAGCTAGCATATTAGATAAGTCGATACGAGCCAGCGGGCACAAATAAAGACCAAGCAGCCTTTCCCCGTTTTCTGCTGGTGACAAAACAACACAGAGCCTTCGGAGCGCATTTCTTACCGTATCTGACATGCTTTTTCTCTGTGTGTGCCCAGGAAAATACACTGACAATAGATGAAGCGTTAGCTCACAGGCGCAGCTCCTGGTTGATGTTATTCGACAGCCGGAATTGACGCATGGGGTTGCTTCTTTCAAAAATAAGAGTCTCTCCAAAGTGAAGCACAGACATGATCGTTTAATTTTGAAAAATATAGTTGGGGTCGATAAGCTTTACTCTCAAAAGAGCAAATTTTACCCTATTTTGTTTGTAAAAAACAAACAAACCCAAAAACAAAACAACAACAAAAACACACTTGAGCCCTATAATAAAGCCTATTACATATAAATTACCCTGTATCCATGTTACTAATAGGTGTAAATGATTAAAATGTATTCCTATCTTCTTTATTACCAAATAAACTGAATAATTTTGGTACAAAATAACCAGTAATATGCTCTGCCGACCGCTTTGAGCCCTACTTGTGATTTTACAAATACAGAAATTTTTGACATAAGCTACTTTTACAACAGAATTTTTTTTTTTTTTAATTGCCAGTTTTGATGTAATTTTGACTAAAGTACAGATGTAGATTAACCTTGTTGGAAGTGAAAGAAACCAAATTTGTCCACATACTTAGTTAGAATTGTTAGCTGAGAAGACCCAAGGCTTGAGAATTCAGCAAACAGGCTGCACATTTTTACAGTCATAGAATATGAAGGGTTCCTTACACTAGTGCTGAATAAAGTTCCAAAAATAAATATCCACTGATCACATTTATATAGTGTTTTTAAAGGAAGAGGAAGCCATTGGAGATGGGTAAAAAAAAAAAAAAAAAGCCACATGTAGCGCAGATTTGTGACCCTGAAACTGTGGCCTGTTGTTATGAGGCCAGGCTACGGTTTGTCTGTCCAAGAAGGCTGACCAAGATAAAAACAGCAAAGGTCCACATATTGGACAGCTGTATTATAACATATCACACGAAGAACTATATAAATGTATGTAACTTCATAAATGTGAATTTCCCCATAACAGGTTATTTTTACAACAAGTGGCTCCGTGGTGTAGTGGTTAAAAAATTTGAGAGGGTGGAAACACAAACTCAGTCTCCAGTCAGTGTACTCAGGATATGTGCTGGTCCCAAGCCTGGAAAAATGGGAGGGTTGTGTCAGTAAAGACATCTGGTGTGAACTCTGTGCCATGGCAACAACTTTTGCATATCTATCGGCTGTGGCACACGCTTGGGCACAGCCAAAAGTGTTGTTTCAAAAATCTTTTGATTATTCTAAATCTACAAATTGTTACAACACTGAGTGAAACCCCCAATATCAGACAGCCCCCTATGAGCAAGCACTCGGTGACAGTGAGGAAGAAGAACTCCCTTTTAATAGGAAATGAACTTCCAACACACGCAGAATGAGGGAGGGTCGGCCATCTGCCCCGACTGGTCACCAAGGCAGACCATTTTACGATATAATATATGCATAATCTAATGTTTGACCATTAGGGTGTGATATAAATCTTTGCTGGATAGTAAATGCAAGTTTATGGGCACAGTAAACAATTAAACCCAATATTTATTTAAAAAGTATGGAAAAATATTTATAAAACATTTAAATGGAACATTCCTTTATTGGTAGTGTATTTTATGGACCCCTTTCCAGTGTACTGTTATAGCACAGAAAACCTTTTTTTTTTTAAACTGGCTAATAACATGGTGAATACGCAGCACAGCATACAGATGTTTTATGTTTTTTAAAGAACAATGTTTATATTTTTATTGAATGAATGCTTGCAGTCTCTGTATTTGACTTTGGGTGTAACAATCCAAAGACCAAAACCATAAACCACAATCTAGATAACACTGGGTCTAAATGCAATAATAAACTTAGACAACATGAACAAAACTGACACTAAAATATAATTTAGAAACTGTTAGATGGAGAAATGTATTGTAAAGGGTCTTTTCCATATCATACTAGTTGTAGGCACATTGCAGAAAACATAGGGCTGTTTTTGTTTTTTACATTTTGGTAATGTCAGGATGTGACACACACACACACACACACACACACACACACACACACACACACACACACACACACACACACACACACACACACACACACACACACACACAATGACTCGCTGTGTGTTATTTCAGGATCATTTTAAAGCTGTTAAATATATAATAATGTCGACCCAACAGTAACCACTGATTCATTTCATTCTAAATTGTGACATAGTGACTTTATTTTTAAATTAACAAATTAATTTTGTCTGGCTAATAAGAATATAAACTAGATAAACATTGGCTTATTTGGAGCTTGAGTTTTTAAAATCAGTTTTGTCTCACCTGAGTGATATCAGAATTTCCATTTGTGCTTGGTCTAAACTGTCCCCATATATGTCACATTATTTTTAAGCGCCCAGACAAGTTGATTAAAGAGTTTGGCCTTTAATTAAAATTAAAAATACACATTTTTAATTAAAAATACAGATCAATATAATACATATTGATCAGTCCAATAGTGACATCAAGTTATTGGCCTTTTAAATGCTGGTGATGTGGATATATAACAAAATACTTTTATAATACATTAAACATTTTGTTAAATTGTATTTCAAAAAATTAAACAACATGGGGCTATATAGGAAAGAAACAAAAAATAATACAAATCATATTATGCATTTGCAAAACTAACTTAAACAGAATTAAAATATTAAGGAAATCACTTTAAATTGACTCTTTTTCAGTTTAGTCCAGTTTCATCAACACGTCAGCCTCAGGTGTTAATTGTAATAATAGCAGTAAATACCACCATTACCTTACAAAGTGTATATAGATATATACCAACTGTAAATAACTCAATTCATTCAAGTTCAATTCTAATGTGCAAAATTTTTATGTTGAGTCTCATTATTTACTTCCCTCAAAACTACATATGTTGATATATTTTTTATGCATTTGTAGGCATGACTGTGTGTATGTATATACATATATATGCATATTTTAATTTTATGCACCCCCTGAGAGAGTGTAGCTATAATTTTGTGCTTGCATAATTAATAATAATTAATTTAATCAAAAGACACTCTTAAATCTCTAAATATGTAGAACAATTATATTAAATTATAATAAAAATCTATAAAACTATTAAAAAAACTACAATAAAGTGATTAAACACCAATCAAATGTATTTATTCTTTGACAGGAAACTCATAAGTTTCTCTGATGTGACAGGTCGTGTTTTTATTGGACTCTTCCGACAAGGTTGGGGTCAACACCTTTCAAGTTTCCGTAAATGAAATATAATATCCTGGCACTGGTTATCAAAATAAAACACATAATAGTTACTTGAATGTATCTTCTTTTATTTTCTGTGTCTACTTCCGGTTAAATTATTTTTAATACGTGATAGCTTGATGGCGTCGTGGGGTCAGCAGTGAGCGGAGCTACCGTTAACCAGGGTGTAAAGTACAGCTAAAAGAGCGCCTCTGATGAAGTTAGCCTTTTAACCACTGCACAGACAAGGAGCTACTTAGTTGGATGAGCCGCCGTTTTGTCGTCTTGTGGTCGAAAAGCTTCAGCTGGTCCCTTTGACAGCCGTCAGGCCTCGTCGTCGTCGTGGTCCGGCAGCACTCGAGTGAAGTTGGGAGCGGACTGCCAAACTTCTGCTTCCTCCAGCGGCTCTCCGCGGGGCCCGGGGCTCCTGTCACCGGCCCTGTGGATGAGGAAGTGACTACACATCTAATTAGCGCCCAGGTACGGTACTAAAGAAGTATTTGATCCATTTGAAGGGTTTATTTATTCCTTTAAGGGCTGTTTGTTTTTCTTATAGTCATGCAGCGCAGGTGAACGCTGTTTAGCTGTGCGGCTGGCTGTTAGCATTAGCTCAGCTTGACAACTTCCCTGGCCTGACAGCTAGTTGCACACGTCTAGCTTAGCTTCACATATCGGCTCTCTGTTTAGATAACAAATAGTATTTTGGGCGTAAGTGTCAATAGTGTCTTATAATTATTCATAAAAACGGCTGTAATTGCTAAAAATGTGCTAGCAACAGTTGCTATGTTGCTACTCGGCTAACGCTAGCAGGAGAATCTAAAGCGAGCTAATTATCTACCAAAGGAGGCCATGATTTTGCTGTTGATATCAACTTTGTTGTGAGCACTGAGCAAGAGTCGGTACAGAAGATGATGTTCATGAGGAGGATGATGTATGTAAGGATAAAAGAGAGAAGAATAAACGCTAAGCTAAGGCTAGCACCAATGCTGCAGCTCTCTCATCAATCAGTGATGATCACAGACTATCATCAACAATTTCCAATCAACTCCTCGTCAGCAGAGGCCATCTTGACTTAAATTTCCACTCTTTTGCAACAACAATAACATGAAGGCTAATTATGTTTGTACAGATTACATTCTGGAGGTTATGTTCAATAGTATTAATTGATAGCTGAGCAATAAACTATTTTGATTCCACACAAAAGCTTGTGCTGCAACCTTTAAAGCCCCTTTATTGGACGCTCATAGCTACAGTCATTGCATATTTCACTATACATGACAATGCAATAGTATAATATACAGCTTAGTGACAAATTAAAAAGCTGAATGCTTGACCTCCTATAGTGTGGGCATCCGGAGCCCAGTTAAACATAATCAGTGATCAGTAGAAAGGTATGGTCTGGAAACTGACTCATCTGAATAGACCCACATTAACAAACATTGTCACATTAAAATGGCAATAAAATATCCATCAGTGTGGGTAGTTTAAATGTGAAGAAAAGGGCTCTTAAAGTAGGGTCAGCATTTACTCCACTACACTTGTATTAAAGATTTTGTTGCAGCTGTTTTCTGTTTTTTATGTTATCAAATCACAAATATACTATTTATCTTTGCTAGGGAACGCAGCAATTTAAGGGCTCCCATTCCAGAAGTGAGTTCCTTGTTCATTCTCTCCATTGATGTTTCAAAAAATCCTTATATAAAGAGTTTTAATCCTCAGACCAAACCAACCAGCTACGAGGTGAATCATGGCTATTAAAAAGATTTGATTTGGATAAAAAAAAAAAAAGAAGAAGAAGGCAAAGGTACGAGGCTGTGTACAGGAACTGCTCATCCCCATAATGCACTGCAAATCCTAGATTTCACAGTGAATGACTTCCAGCCTCCTTCAATGTAATCCTTTACATTGTTGTAGTGTTGCCTCGCTGCAATCATTGCTCTCTTGTTTTGTGCTGATGTTCCTACATTTACAGAATTTCAACAGTAACAGCGACCTCCACCGATTGGAGGCATTGCTGTTTCGGTTCAGGATTGTGGGTAGAGTAGTTCTTGTAAGCAGTGTCATAAGTAAAACGGGTTTTTGTTAAACCAGGGTTATATGTAAATAGTATTTAGTAAGCCTGCTTAAGGTGTTTACATTATGGCTGATATTCAGAATACTTGTGGGAGTTTTACTTCAGCAACCTCACAGTTGAGCTCGATATTCTTATGGTTTAAGTCTGTAGTGTGCAGAGTAATCAGCACAAAAAGAATAATTGTTTTTAATTGCATTGGCAGTGTGTTTGGGATTATTGTCATGCTGAAAAAAATAAGGCGTTGGTAATTAGATGTCTTCCAGATGGTATTGCATGGTGGATTACATGGTACTTTTCTGAGTTCATTATTCATTGATTTTAATCTCCGACACCACCGGCTGAAATACAAAAACAAATGATTTGTGACAGGCTCCTATTAACAAATTGGTTCTTTACTCAAGGCCACTTTTAAAAATGACAGTGTGGCTTCTTGGAAGCAAAATGTAAAGAAACAAGAGGTGACTCAAGACTTTTGCACAGCACTGTATATTGATACCAAGTACCGGGTTTGGGTTTCAGTGTTAATTTAATCGTATGTGCTCCTCACTGGAAGGAAGATACTGTGAATCTTCTTTTTTTTTTTGGGATGATGATCAAAACATCATGCTTGACTCAAACATTATTTTACTTATTTTAAGAAACGTGATGAATACATCCAAGAATATAAACTTATTGTCCAGCACAAGTAAAATGAATCTAATGTGTCTGAAGTCCTCACCTAGTTTATTGGCACTATTCTCCTTTCAGCTCTCTGTGAGTGCTCCTGACTCACACATGCACGTCGTGTGGGGTGTGAAGTGAAGAAATATTGATGACGCCACATTATGTTACCATAAAAATGCAATAAATGCTTCCTAACAAGTTTTACACCTTACACATACCGAGAGTGAGAAGCTGACGGGGAAGCTCACAGTTAAGTCAAAAATGTCTGCAAACGTACAGAGAAAAGCTGCTGGTGTAGCAGTGCTCAGGCCCAAACCCCTGACCCTCATTGCTGCTGGTGTCCTCCAGGCTATGTTGGAGCAACTGCTGCTAATACGTAACATAGTAGACATAGAACAGCATAGATGACTTATATCTGATCCAAATGCTGGATTGGTGCTTCGGGAAATACAACGATAGAACTATCATGTAGACATAACACTCTTAAAATATGTATAAAGCCTCCAGATGCTCGTTTTGACATAAAAAAAAAAATAAAGACGAGTTACTACAAATTTGCATTATTACAACAGCAGAATGGCCAGAACAAAAATGAATAGATGCAGCACAATGTTATAACAATAATACTGCACAAAAACAATAGAAGAAAAATGTACAGTATACATCACAAATTAAATGTAAATGTGTATATATGAGACAATTTCAGTTTAACAGATTGTTTTTATTCGCACATTATGTTTAATGATCCCTTTTAATTGCATGTAAGGATTTATGATGATGTTTTTGTGTTTCAGGAGAAAGGAATCCCTTTGATGGGAGAATCCTCTTTCCTGGCCTCCTGGGTCAATCGCCGTGCCATTAAGATGGGTACGTACATGCTGTGAGATGGTGTTACTGCTTGGCAGCGAGTCAGCTTCATCTTTTGACAGACCTATAATTTGAGGAATTTTTTTTCCTCCCCGAACAATGGCTCTTTGACATCTTTGCCTGACAATAAGTCCCTTGTGTTGTGCGGCTAAGTGGAAGCGGCTTATCTGAAGAGATAAATGCAGCAAGGCAACTTCATTTTTTGTGTTCATATGTTCATACCGCAAGACAGGTTGTTAGAGGAGTCTTTAGCAAGTTGAGTTTTTCAATGATAAAACCTGTTGAATAAGCAGAAGTCATGCTGTCTCACAGATGAGCAGGAGGCGCTGAACTCCATCATGCAGGACTTGGCCGAACTGCACCGCTCCAGCCGTCCTGCCGCGTTCCTGTCAGACCTGTGCAAACCCAAAGCCTCGTCGCCCAAGAACCAGGTAACCCAAGTGAAAGCACGAAGGCTCAGTCTGGCTCATCTTTGCTCTGGCTGTCTTTAACTCTGTGCTCTGTCTCCAACAGAACGATGTGAGAGTGAAGTTTGAGTTCAAAGGGGAGAAGAGGTGAGGTTTCCACTGCTGTGTTTCTCCCTCCGGTGCTGTCAGTGCAGACCAGCAGCAGTGCCCGTCTCTGACCTCTCACCTGTCTTCTTCTTTGCAGGATTCTGCAGTTCCCTCGACCTATCAAGCTGGAGGATCTGAGGTCCAAAGCTAAAGTGGCTTTTGGTCAGACGATGGGCCTCCACTACACAAACAACGAGGTACGAAACTTGAAATGTAATTTTCCTCTGCTTCCTGTAGTAAATGGACTGGTTCTTATATAGCACCTTTCTACTCTACCTGAGTAGAAAGCACTTTACAACATGCCTCAGTCATCCATTCACACACACTCATACAGGGACTTTTTTCTATGCTGAAGTAGGGCTGCTCGATTATGGCAAAAATGCTAATCACGATTATTTTCACTGAAATTGAGATCTCGATTATTTGACGATATTTATTTAACAATAACAATGTATTGAATAATGACTTTAAAAATTGTCAAAAAATAATATAAAATAGTGTGCAAATACTGATAACAGTGCAAATGTTTGCAATATAAAAAATAAATGAAAAATGTAAACATCTATGTTTAGTGAATGTTGCAGTGTTGCTCTGTGGTGCAGCTACGACACTGTAGCAAAGTTTACGCACTATGTCTACTTGATCCACGTCTGACTCCGCGAACCCATAATGTTTCCACACCACTGAAGTTTTTTTTACCTCTCTTTTCAACCAACGGCAGTCACTCTCCTCTCCAAATAACTTCTGCTTAGCTTTCCGAGCTTCCCTCGGGTCCTCTTAATCAACGGTCCCCAACCCCCGGGCCTCGGACCGGTACCGGTCCGTGAGTCGTTTGGTACCGGGCCGCGAGAGTTGAAGATATTGTCGGGCATAAACCGGTCCGTGGCGCAAAAAAGGTTGGAGACCGCTGCTCTCAATTGTTGTGACATGCGTTCGAAATGCAGCGAGGTGCGCTTGATTTGCCACACGGAGCAGCGCGAGAGTAAAGCACGAGGGAGGGGCTAATAATGGGCTCAGTCATTTTTAATGATCGCTGAAAGCCCAGATCGTAATCGTGATTAAAATTCGATTAATTGAGCAGCCCTATGCTGAAGTGCTTCCTATCTAACATTCACACACAGTCATGGATGCATGGGTGGGGGGGCTGAGGTGTTCTGAGCCAAGAGACAAAATCTCTGCAGCGTCTCCTGTTTCGATGTAAAGCACGTCACATCAGATTCGGTCAGTTTCACAAACCACACAGACTAGATCCCTTTCATGTGGAGAATCTAGCTGTGCTATGATCCCCCTCCTGTCATCCTAAACCTGTCCTTTCAACTGCCCTCGGTGCCCCTCTGATGTTGTTCTTCCCTCTGTGCAGTTTTTAAGAACACCCAGTGTGTTTCAGCGGCAGTGTGTCTCACTCTTTGCAGACTGACACAACTTTTTTCTGCTGTTTTCTTTGGTCATTTTGACGCAAAAATCCACCTCTGGGTCTGGTGGTGGATCTGCATCATTGTGATTCATCAGCTAGATGTTTAGTTGCTGCCTCGCTAGTCTGCAACAGAAGTACTAGTAGGTTAAATGAATATTTTAGTAATGTACACCACCAGCTACCTGTTGGCTCTAAGATGACTGTTGGCAGGGGCGAGTGGGATCGTGGTCTGCGGCCTGTTTCAAGAAAGCAGACCACAGTTGTGCTACCAGTGCCATCCTGCCAGCCTTTGATGTAGAAAATGAACGATTGTACGAAAGCTGCATTAGGAAAAAAAAACCCAGAAGTAACGGAGTGAAGGTGTGAGCGTGTGACCACATCCTGCACAGGCGTGTGGATGTTAACCTGCTGCAGCTGCTCCACAAGGTTGGACACACTCTGCAAACTAACATGACACTGTGTACGCAGTGTTAGCTGCAGAGCTGTGCATGACAGCAACCTGTAACTCTGTTTTATCTACCGTAGAACAGGCCCACCAGGGCTTAGCTCTACAGGTTTGCATGCTTTAGCTTTTTCTTCCTATACATAATAGATAAATGATGAACCACAATTGAATTGAAAATCATGAAGTGTTTGAAATGGTGCAGTCACAGTTTTACGTGTCTCAGGAACTTATACAGAAAGGCACAAAGTGAAACATCACTTTCTAATAGCACCAGTGGAGCTGTGTTCCTGAGAAAATGATGTCACTTCCTGTTGCATCTAGTGGAATCCATGAAACCCCGTGAATGTACAGCATGACAGACACTGGAGTGTAGGAAGTGCTGTGAACAGCTGATTGGATCAATGAAGCACCTGTGTGTGGATTATGTTTTTGTTGTTGTGTGCACTTCCACAAATGATCAAAAAGAATCACCCAATTTTTAAAAGGTTATTCAAGTCACTGTATTTCAAATTTTTTTTCTCTTCTTTTTTTTTTTCTCTCCCCCCCCCCCCCCCCCCCCCTTGCAGTTGGTGATTCCATTGACCACTCAGGACGACCTGGACAAAGCTGTAGAGCTGCTGGATCGCAGTGTTCACATGAAGAGTCTGAAGATTCTCCTTGTGCTGCAGGTCTCCTCTGAGGTGGGCCATACTGCAATGACTTTAATGGTAGTTTCTGATACTTGTGCACAGTATGTACGTTGTGTGGCGGCCGACACACCTGCTGCTTTTTCTGTGCTGTAACCCCTCGACAGTTTTTACCTCTCAGCTGTAAAAGGCTGATTGGGGTGTTTTTTATACCAGCGTTGGTATTTTTAATCTTCAAATCAAATCAAATCACTTTTATTGTCACATCACATGTGCAGGTACATTGGTACAGCACATGTGAGTGAAATTCTTGTGTGCGAGCTTCACAAGCAACAGAGTTGTGCAAAATACAATAATGTAAACAAGCAAAATACAAGAATGGCTACATCTGAAACTAATAAATATATGTACAATATATAATAGTATATGCATTTCTGGATGTGTATACTAAATATTTTTGTGTGTGTGTGTGTGTGTGTGTGTGTGTGTGTGTGTGTGTGTGTGTGTACACATATTTTACAAATTAAATAGAGTAAACAATAAATAAAATATATAAAATAAAATATACAGAGTGAGACATGTGCAATCTTTATGTTATAGCAGTGTTAACATAGAAGGGTTAGCTGGAAAACAAAGGAGATGTTAAACTTGTCCAGAGTTTCTTTTTAATGTTTAGTTTGTTTTGTGTCTGCAGAACTCGTCATCCAACATGGACCTTCTGCCGTCCCACGAGGAACTGGACAACACGGGGTTCCGGGTCACAGACAAGAAGAGCATGCTGGCGTTGATAGGTAAATGTTTGCTAAACAGTGATGCAGACTCAAAGCTTGCAGGGACGGGCACTAGTGCCCACCACAGCCTGGTAGTGGGTAAGGGTCAGGAGCGCGCGTGTGTGTGGAAATTTTAAATTGACTGTCTCAGTGGTTCCAGTGTTAAGAAAAATACATGAATGCATGAAACTCGGACTCTTTTGTGCGAAAATAAGCATCACATGGTTTAGCTGTGACTGTGGCGCACACAGGACAATTTTCTCACTCTCTATAACCGCCGTCCTGTCAGGTTCCCACTCAACGGACCGCAGCTCTCCTCCTCCAGGATACATTCCCGACGCTCTGCAGCAGGTGGCGAGGAACGGCTCCTTCACCAGCATCAACAGCGAGGGGGAGTTCATCCCTGAGAGCATGGACCAGGTGCTGATGCTCAGGAGAGTCCACTTTAGTGTTTGCTACTTGAAAAGGAGCTGCTCTGATGTAACAAAGCGGAGCGCAAATCTAGTATTTAAGTGTAAACTCTAGGACATTTTAAATGTAAAATTAATTTTCACCAGCTTCTTTATCATAAAGCCGATATTTAAAGAGTTCTTTTTAAAGTTGCCATGCTGGACTTTACAGTAGCCATTAAAGCAAAACCTTCTGGCCTTTTAGTATTTTATTAAAGTTGATCTTTTCTTCCTCTTCTCCCTGCTGTGACTACTGAGTTCTGTGGTGTACCTGCCACTGTGGAGGACGGGTTAAGTCCCTGATATACTCCCAAACGGACCTGGGCGCACACAGCAGGGAAGATGGTGGATGCGTATCTGGGTTCTTTTCATAGCACATTGAGTGTCTGGGTACATAGATGTGTTTTGCACACTTGTAGGTGAGGTCGTACAGACGTGAATAGTGAAGGTCAGCAGGCTCCTTCGCAGGCATGGGCAGTTTGTGTTACGTCACAAACAGCCTTCGTTAAAGTGTCACGTGATTCAGTGTAAGTGGCATAACTTGTGACTACTGCAGGTCTGGAGAGATGAGGGAAGGATTTATTTTTCTGTTTTGGAGGTTGTAAAAAGCTTAAATGTAATGTATTTATTATTGAGTTTTCTGAAGTTGCTCTTAGCATCATTTTATGTCAAATTAAATTCACCTGTTGGCTAATGAGATACAATTTGATTGGTTTTGAGAGGATGTGAGTTTGTCTCTCTCTCATTTCTCTTGTTTTACTTCAGATGTTGGATCCATTGTCCATGAGCAGTCCGGAGAACTCGGCTTCTGGAAGTTGTCCCTCCCTAGACAGCCCACTGGACAGGTGTGCGTCACAGAATAAAACAGGAAACCACAAAAAACTGCCGTGGAAGAAATCCCTCTGATTTGTTGCTGTTGTCTTTGTGTTGTGCAGTGATTACCCAAAGTCCAGGATGCCCAGGGCTCAGAGCTACCCAGACAACCACCAGGACTTTCCAGGTGAGAGCAGATCTTAGTTCACGGTAGAGCAGGGCAATATGACCAAAAATATTTATCACGATATACATTTGAAAATTTGCGATAACGATATAACTGACGATATAATTGACACTAGACAAAATACTTTACAACTCCACAACTTTATAAAACCCCATCAATGTATTTTCACTTAAACAAGCAGCTGTTTTTTATGTGCATTAAAGTTATATAACAAATGTAACAGTACAAATGCAAATTCCTTGCTGACAGTTTAACCAAAAGGCATTTCCAGTGGAAATTGGCCGACATATCTTCAGCATAACCATGTATAATATCCACAAAACTTAAAAAGAGCTTATACACACACAACGCGGTAATATTATGTTGAAGCACAGTAGGTATCACTCCGTGAGGCGCCTGCCTACGATAGCCGTAATGCTCCGACAATCCATCGTGCGGTTTTGTAGCTTAGCAAAGTTGTACTGAAACATTTGACAGATTTTCGAGCGCCGTGTACGCCATAAAATCGTTTCAAGGTCAGTAAACACAACCAGAGTTCATATATATAAGGCACACGGGATTATAAGGGGCACTGTCGATTTTCAGAAAAATCAAAGGATTGATTTTAAGTGTGCCGTATTTTCCAAACAACACGGTAATAACGATGGCCCGCTAGCATGCGCTACCTAAAATAGTGCTTTGTTGTGTATCTGACGGACGAAAGCTAAACCAGTTCCACACCACTGAAGTTGCAGCATTTTTACAAACCAATTCTGGTTCATCAGTTTCATTTAACGATCCACTTTCTCACTTCTCATTCTGCGTCGCCGCCATGTGCGTATGTAAACAAAGGCACTGCGCATGTGCGTTTTACCCATATTCTATCACGATATTTCATTTTCCTATTGTTGCCCAAAATTACACCGGTATTACCGTGAACGGTATGATATAGCCCAGCCCTAGTTCACGGGTGTTAGACTGTTTAAGGGTTTAAAAAATAAAAACAACAACAATCTGATCTACCAGGCAGTGAAGAGTTTAACAGGCTAAAACTTAAACCAGACTAAGAGCCAAACCTTTAACCCTCTATAGTTGATGTACTAGCATGTCCAAATCACACGACTGATTTTAAGATGATGTAACTGCAAGACGCAGCCTTGCTGAATCTCTGTTTCTACTTGTGTTGAAAGTTAAGACTTTAAACTATATATCAGGTATTAAATCGTATTGCTGGACCAAGTAGAACTAGACTTATGATCACTAACCTACACCATGCTTTGCTTGTCACGTTGAGGGCAGGAAGAAATGGTAAAAATGGGATTTTTCAAGGAAAGCGAGCACTCACGATTTACAGATTACAGTTAAAAGGCCCAAAACATTCTCATGTCGAGGTTGCCATCTTTGAAAGCTGTTTTGAGGCCATGGCCTGTAAATTTAATCTTTTGTATCCTCCTTCCTCTGCAGAGTACGATATTCCGGTGTTTGAGAAGTCAGGGAAAGGAGGGACGTATCCTCGCCGGTACGGCATTCCTTTTGGCCTTCAGGATTACAGTGATGGTGGGTAATTCATTTATTTATTCCTACTGATGCTGAAAGCAAATTGACTTTAAACAGGGATTTAAAAATGATCGCTCTCCTTCATCCTCTGAACAGGGAGGAAGACTTTCCCTCGGGCTCGGCGGACGCAAGTTCACGGTTTCCGCTCTCCAATCAGCTTCAGCTCAACCGAGCAGTCGCCCAGCACCAGCAGTGGCAGCAGCGTCTTCACGCCTGACCTGGAGGAGGTCCCCGGCCCCGCCAGGAGGCCGCGGAGGGGGAGTGACATCGAGCCAAACCCCAATCCAGCCGTGGCGCCGACGCTCTCCGTCATGGACGTCAGTCCACCCAGCCGCTGTGAGTCCTCGCAACACGACACGTCCTCCAGATGTTTGTTTTTCTGCGTTTTTAGCAAACCTGATGTGTCTTTGTGCACAGCCCCGCGAGCGCCAACCAACTGGCGGCTGGGGAAGCTTCTAGGTCAGGGAGCTTTCGGGCGGGTCTTCCTGTGTTATGATGCCGATACTGGACGGGAACTGGCAGTTAAACAAGTTCAGTTTGATCCAGAGAGTCCCGAGACGAGCAAGGTACGTACACAGCAGCATAGAATATATTAAATATAGTGGTAGGAAAATGGAAAGACAAGGCAAAAAGGAAAAAAAAAAAGACCTTAAATAATTCCCTGAATCATTGCTTTGGGTGGAAGTGTAGATCTAGATGCTATGTCATTGTTTTATGAAGCTTATCAGGGCTCTAGAGTGCGACCAAATTGGTCGCACATGCGACCAAATTTGTCAGTGGTGCGACTTTAAAAAAAAAAAAATAAATAAAATAAAATAATTTGGTCGAACTGTTCGGGTAACAAAAAAAAAAAAAAGAGTCTAACTGTCTTTTTCTTTTTTCACTTAAATGACCTCGGACAAGAAAGCCTATTTTTTTCTGTTCAATACTGAAGAAATTTAAACTTTATATGCAGAACATTGTAGAATATTTTTAAGGTTATCTGCTATAAAAAGCCAGACCAGGAAAATCTCCTTCATGTTTTTCTGTGTTTTATTCTCAGTTACTTTCACACAAAGGCATCTGCTGTGATGTTCACAATTCTGATGAAGTCTCATGTGTATCAGTACTGATAAATGATTAGAATTATAATATTTCTGACTGTCTGAGGCTAAATTGAATCGAATCAGGACTTTGAGAAACAGAATCGAATGGATTATGGAAATCAGTGATGATACCCAGCCCTAGTGAGCAGCCTAGGCCTGTGAGAAGTGGATGTAGCTGTGGGTAATAAGAAAAGATGAAAAGTTAAGGCCTGATCAGTCTGAAATCCATAGCCAGTGCTCTGACACGGTGCCATCAATCTTTGAATGCTGAAAAAGCACAGTGTATCCAGGAAACACATTATATGCTGCAATAAATGCACTGCCCAAGTGACCCCTCTCCCCGCTGCCTTTCAGCAGCAAACAGGTCGTCAGAGGAGGCTGAGATGATGATTAAGTTTAACATTTTCTACAATATTGACAAAGCACTTTAAGCACAAGTTTGTTAGTTAATAATTTAGAAATGAATATTGTCTGTATGGACTTACCCCCCCCCCCGAAAAAAAGAAGAAGAAAGTGCTGTGGTTGAAAAATTTGAGTGCGCCTAACTTTTGTGCCGGACTGGGAGGCCCGGGTTCAAATCCCGCTTATGGCAACATTTCTTTCAGTCAACAGTTAAACTTTTTTAACTCTTTTCAACACAAATTTAAGCTTTTTCACCCCTTTTCAGCACAAATACCAGCTTTTTCAGAAAAAACTCTTTTCAGCAGAAATTCTGCTGATTCATCTCTTTTCAGCAGAAATTCTGCTGATTCATCTCTTTTCAGCAGAAATTCTGCTGATTCATCTCTTTTCTGCAGAAATTCTGCTGATTCATCTCTTTTCTGCAGAAATTCTGCTGATTCATCTCTTTTCTGCAGAAATTCTGCTGATTCATCTCTTTTCTGCAGAAATTCTGCTGATTCACCTCTTTTCTGCAAAGTTTTCAGCCTTTTCACCTCTTATCAGCACAATTCTCAGCTGTTTCTGGTCATTTCAGCAAAATTGTCCGTCTCTCCACCTCTTTTATTTTGTGAGAATTACTTTGGCGCAGTGAGATGAGTAGCTGCCTTGAGACCAGAAGGGCCAGGTTCGATCCTGCTCAGGGCAATGTTTTTTTGTTTTTGTTTTTTTCTCTCTCACCCTTTTCAGCTTTTTTCAGCATACATCTTCAGCGTTAAGGCATCCACACAGCATTTTCGCAGGAAATGCAAATTTTTCTAGTTTTATTTTTAAAATGCCTTGTTGATTTATAAAAAAGCCAGGGAGGGGGAAAAAAGGAAAATCATACAATGTTAATTTGAAAAACAGGGCTGTAAATAAGGATACAACTCAGTAAATTCAAACTAGAGACACTTCGCTCCCACTTGAGAAAGATCTTTCCAGTCCTCTCGTGTATCTGCTGTTAGAGCCTCTAATTTGTTGTATGTAGAGGTGAAATCGGTTTAAATATGTTCTGCTTGAATGTGTGCCCTTCTGTTTCTGCTGCAGGAGGTGAGCGCACTGGAATGTGAAATCCAGCTCCTGAAGAACTTGTGCCATGAGCGGATCGTCCAATATTATGGCTGTCTGCGAGACACGATGGAGCGAACGCTCTCCATCTTTATGGAGTACATGCCTGGAGTGAGTGCACACAAACTGTTCACTGTTTCCAGTTATGTGTGTGTGAAGCTAAAAATCTCATGCTCTATTCGAGTGGAAATCCATCAACACTTGCAAACAAAGTTCCTTTTGTTCGAGTGGAAATGACAGCTGTTTCTCTTAAGAGACGCTAAATTTTAATGTGAGGAACAGCAGGGATATTTCTGATGATTCCTTCCTTTCTGGTGACCCTCAGGGATCCATTAAAGACCAGCTGAAGTCGTACGGGGCGCTCACGGAAAATGTGACGCGCCGCTACACCAGGCAGATCCTGGAGGGGGTTTCTTATCTGCATAGCAACATGATCGTCCACAGGGACATCAAAGGTGAGCTGATGTTTTCGCTCCTGCTGGGGAAATACTTGGGACCAAACATCGTCTTTGAAAAGTAGAGCATGAAACTGTGCAATCGTCTTTCAGGTGCAAACATCCTCAGAGACTCGGTGGGTAACGTGAAGCTGGGAGACTTCGGGGCCAGCAGGCGGCTGCAGACCATCTGTCTGTCAGGAACAGGCATGAAGTCGGTGACCGGTACCCCGTACTGGATGAGCCCAGAGGTGATCAGCGGAGAGGGTTACGGCAGGAAGGCAGACATCTGGTAAGACCAACCTCAAAAGTCTTTACTACATTATTCAGAGGATGCAGCATGAAAGTGATGTAAAAAGTAATTTAAGTGGTACCAATGTAGATGAATTTTTACAAACTGACTTTAGAAAGTGATGCAGCAGTGAACTTCCACATCCCAACAGCTTCCTTCATCAACACAAACATCCATTAGTGTTGCTTCCAGTTTAGGGGTTTTAGTCCCAAAAAACCAGGACACCAACCAAAGATGTTTTGGCCAAATATAAAACGCACTTTTATTTATTAACCCTCTGGGGTCGTCGGACGCACCGGCGCGTCAAAATCACAACACAGCTACAAGATGCAGCGACTCAGAGTCTCAGTTTCAACTTGGGTCGAAAGTGAGGACTTCAAACTACATACCAGTTTTTGAATTGTGTCGATGGGCCACGTAAAACCAGAGTTATGATTAGAAAATACACGCGATGTATTTTTCTGACTAAAACCGCGGTGTCTAGAGCGGGAAGAACGGTAAAAACGGCGCTTTCTATGGACAGCGCTAGCAAACACTCTCCGCTTGCGAGTGAAAAAAGAAAAAAGAAAAACACCCCTTTCCTATTGGTGTTAAAGTTTACCATGTCAGCCAATCAAAAAATGATGTGGCACTTGGTTGTTTAGGGAGAGGGGGACGTTTTAGGAGCAACACTGGCGAGAGAAAGCAGGTAAGCGAAAGAAAGAGAGAGCGAGTTTTCATATGTGAGACATTAGAGACGTTTAGCGTGTTTGGAGGCTGTAGTTAGTGTGTACTGTAGTCATTGTTTTGTTTTGTGTGTCAGTTATACTGCTGAATTTCACAGTTGCTCCAAAAAAGCCACCAAATTCAGATTCCAGTGTAAACGCTGTTCCCACATGGAAAACAGGACTGATGCACCTCCTGCTGTCAGACCTGCAGGGTTTAGGCCTGTGGTGTTCTCCTCTGTCTTATACTGGACACAAACTATTTTTTTTGGACTGGCACAAATAATTTGTGTACCTTCTTATTTGATGCAGCACACCTGATTGTTCTGTAAATAGATTTAAATGGTTATATAAAAAATGCCTGAGGCCTTGGCTGCATTTTTAGGTAAACAGTACCATATAACTTTGTTGTTTGCAAAACTTGTGCATAATTTTTAGAAATGTACAATTTCTATTTGCATTTCATTGTTTGTGGGTTTTACAGTAAAAAATGGAACGTTTTTCTACTCGGATTTTGAATTTTTTTTTTTTTTGGTCTGGATTTAGATCAACTGTGCTAATATAGTATACCAAAATGAAAAAATAACTCAAATTTCAGATATTTGAGGTTGTGCTGAAAATAATGATACCAAACAAGGCAAGATAAACAGTTTTTTTTAAAAAGGTGAAATATAGAGGTAAAATCAAAAGTAGTCAAAACGGCCAATTATACCCTGGACTCCAGAGGGTTAAAGGGTCAGAAATATCAGGAAAAGTCAGGTAACACTAACTCTTTTCCTTTAAGTCTTTAGACCAATCCTGCTTATGTGTGCATTTAACCTCAAAAGCCTCATTTAACTCATTTTTTTTCTTTTTTTTTTTTTTCTTCTCCTTCTTTCTATTGAGTTGCTTCTGGTATGCATTCTTGATTGAGGTATTGTCGTTACCCGCCAAGTACGTGGGCGGCCGGTTGGGCGGGCAATGTGGACACCCAAGGTTGTAAAAATGTAACCTTGTGAGGTTATTTAATATAAAGGAATATTCTGCTCATATGTACATCAGTGTTTAATTACGTCTTCAGAGAAATTAAAAGGTTTTCATGAACTTAAAAATAAACCTTTAAAAGTTCATGGGAATGATACTGGTTTGTGAGACCGGCCACATGCACCGTGCACCAAAGGTGGAGGAGAAGAGAACTCGTTGGTCGCCGTCACCAAAGAAAGGAAAATGTGAAGGAAAGGGATAATGAGAGATGACATCTTAATAAAATGTCCTCCGCTTCATCTTAAGCCTCATCTCCTGATCTGCAGTCGGGGCTCAGATCAGGAGACACTTTAATATTGTCAGCAGATTAGACATGTGACTAGAGCAGGGCGATATGGCCAAAAATATTTATCACGATATATATTTGAAAATTTGCGATAACGATATAACTGACGTTATAATTGATGCGAGACAAAATACAACTCCACAACCTTACTAGCGCAAAAAGACAACCTTCCATTTATTTTCACTTAAACAAGAAACTGGTTTTTATGTACATTAAAGCTTTATAAAAATGTAACAGTGCAAATGCAAATTCCTTGCTGAAAGTTTAACCAAAAGGCATTTCCAGTAGAAATGGGCTGACATATCCTGAGCATAACCATGTATAATATCCACTGAAGTTAAAAAGAGGTGCTTTGTAACATTAAACTGCAGTGTGCAGTACGCATTTTTCGGACCATAAGGTGCACGGGATTATAAGGCACATTAAGCGAAACAAAGCAGTCAGATAAATCAAACTTTATTAAACTCATTCTTCTTGCTTCCTCCACTTCTGTACCATTGATTCATTAATGTTGAATTCTCCGGCAGCTGCTCTATTCCCATGTTGTTGCAGTATATTAATGACTAACCTCGTATTGTGGATGGATTATCTCAGTTGTTCTCCTGACTGAAGTTTGGTCCGTTTACAGCATCCTGCCATGCGATTGCATTTGTCTCTAACCATGAAGAACCTTCACGTTAACTTTTATAAGTGGAAAAGTGTTAGTGTTCGTCCTCCAGCTTCACTGTTTATGTTATGCTAACATAGCTGTGTCGCTAGCGATCACGTAGCACATCATTATATACCAGCTAGCCCAACTTCAGTAACCCTACAAACGTCACTGCTGTTTAGTTTCCTGTCTTCATTTATGTTGGAAGTGATAGCAGAGCTGTACGTTTGATTTTTTTCAGAAATCTCTCAGTCAGAACATGCTATATCATGCTTAGGTAACTAGCGAAACTAGCGCGCTAACTCCCGCTAGCTTCCTGCTAACTTCTAACTCCGTTAAATGTAATACATTTTGTTTTCATGGATGCCTGGAAGTTAAACTTCATAGTTACACCTGGTAAAGCAGCAATGCTGATCGTTTTATTAAAGATGAAAGAATTTAGACAGTTAACTCTTGGCGATGCTGCAGTGTTCGTTTGACCTGAAGCGACGGAGTTTAGGACCCAGATTACTCCCAGATTTAAGAGCATCTTAGTCCGACAAATATGACAATAACAACGGCCGCTTGCATGTTCTGCAAAAAAATGTGCTTTGTCGTGTATCTGACGGACAAACACCAAACCAGTTCCACATCACTGAAGTTGCACCATTTTTACAAACCAATTCTGGTTCATTTGTTTCACTCAACAATCGGCCGTGTGCGTATGAAAACAAAGGCACTGCGCATGCGCGTTTTACTCATATTCTATCGCGATATTTCATTTTCCTATCGTTGCCTAACATTATACCGGTATTACCGTGAACGGTATAATATGGCCCAGCCCTACATGTGACCCTCCCATCTCGGGACAACTGGCCACAAGCCAGCTAAACAGCAACAGCTGTTAGTTATGCTGAGTAATGCTGGACTCAAACATTCTGATTACATGCTCACTTTGTACAAGAGTTTGTTTGCTAAAGACTCAGTCCAGCAATGTTAGATGCACTTCAAGTATGACCTGAAAGTATCACTAACACCAGCTAACAGAGGCTAATAGTAGCTAACACTGTCAAAAATAGCAGCACTTCCTAACAGAAAAGTTGGGGATGTCCTCAACAAATCACCTCAGTTTTTTTTTTTTTCTTCATGTTACAAAATAACACTGAACATCCACAGGTCTAACAGATATGACTGGCAAAAAAGAAAAGACATTGAGGGTCTTTTGGTAGTTTTTATGGTGGTAACACACAATGAGTCTGAAGTGGGTCTTTCCATTGAGTTTAAATGATAAAACATGAACAATGGTGGTGTCTTTTATTTTGTTTTTTAAGACTGAAATCAACCATCAATCAGTCCAATGGGTAAATTTAAATAAAATAACAGAACGCATTGTGAAGAGAAAAAGTTGTCACGAATATCTCTCTATACCATTAGTTTAGATGCTCCTAAAGGAGTAGGATGAAGTTCACACATGCTTACCCCTCTTAATACGATTTAATAATTTAGGGAGTTCAGTGTTGGTTATCTAGAGCTCCTTCTATTCTGTGTGAAATGTTCTGTTTGTTAGAGAATCTGCAAACAAGACCATGTTGGTCACGTATGTAACCAGCGCAAACCTCTGAAGACGCTTCGTTGTAGCCACTAACAGGAAGCTTTGGCCACACGTGGCTTCAAACATTAAAGACGATGTTGTTGGATGGCTTTTTATAAAATCATGACTTTAACTGTCGAATGAAACGGGTAGGAAAGTAAAGACTGGGTTGCCTTTTGATGTTATTGTGCCACAGAAAGGTGGAAGCTGTAGCTGAGAGCATTTCCTGTGCTGTGAGGCCATGTTGGATCTAGTGAAAACCAAATAAAGCTAATAAATTGACCTTCCTTTCTTTTATGGGCTTAATGTTTGTTTTGTCGTCTTCAGGAGTGTCGGCTGCACCGTTGTGGAGATGCTGACTCAGCGACCTCCGTGGGCAGAGTTCGAGGCCATGGCGGCCATCTTTAAGATCGCCACGCAGCCCACTAACCCCGTCCTGCCCGCCCACGTGTCGGACCACTGCCGGGAGTTCCTCAAACGGATCTTCGTGGAGACCAAGCAGCGGCCGTCTGCAGAAGAGCTGCTCAGGCACATCTTTGTACATTAACCCCTCCCGCCCCCTCCTCGAATCTTGAACCCCTGCCTGCCTGCCGAACTGCCAAATACGGCCTTATCTGATCCCGCCCCCTCCACCTTTACGCTGAGACCACGTTGGACCAGTAAAGACTGGCTGGGAGAAGGTGGGGGCGCTCCTCCTGTCTCTGTTTGTATGAGACTGCCATAAAGGACACAAATTCTTATTTTATTTTTCTCCGCAAGTTGCACCTTAACGTCTCCAACGCGGAGGAGGTTGAGCACTTCCTCCTCTCTAAAAAAAACAGTTTTGTTTTTTTTTAATGTTTGTACGGTTTCTCGCTCTGAGCGTTTTGAAGCGGGATGGCGTCGGTGTTGTTGCCCTAACAGGAGCTGATGCCTGACTCTGGAGTAAACCCCGCCCTGCCTCCTTCTCATCCTCCTCCAATGTCTCGCTGACCCGACCCCAGAATGTAGTCTCCTGCCAAAACCCAGAGTGACGGGCGCGCTGCTATAGACAAACCTGAATCCCAGATCCAGAGAACACTCCCCCGAGAATTTTCCACCCACCTGCCCTCATCCCTCGCCGAAGTCCACTCCGTTTTCTGAACAAAGTGCAGATGAAACGTTCTGATTCGTCGTCCCCGTCTCTGTGCCTTTTTATGTTTGAGAATGAGTCTCAGCTTTTTGTTCTCAGTTTTTTTGTTTGTTTGTTTGTTTTGATTTTTGCCTCCTGGATAAACTGCCTTCACACCAGCTGATCCCAGTTCAGCCGTTTCTGCCTTTCTGCGACGGGGACTCGCTGTGCTGATCATTTTGGTTTGTTCGTTCGCCTGCTGTACCAGCACCGCCGGCTGGAAACCAAATACCCTCTGTTTAGAAAAGTCGTCATGCTGGTGTAGAAGTGAAGCGCCACATCGGTACCTGTGCTCTCTTTCCTCCTCTGATTCTCTGATCTGATTGGATGTCTCTTAGCATAGCAGATTCATGAATTTACTGCTGGTAAACATTGGCTTTTAGAAACTCGGTCTGTTCAGCCACAGAAAGCAATAGGGAGCACTCTCATGACCAGACTTGAAAGGTGCAGCGTGCAGAATTGTTGATTTAAAACATTTAAAAAGTCAACTAAAACACACTCGTATCCTCTTCAGACCACCATAGCTAATTCTGGAAGGTGATTTGGATGTCTAGTTTAAGGAGAGCAAGTCGATAAATGAAACTGAAGCTGTTGGTAAGCGAAAGGTGGCCGGACAGGGTTTGTTTTGCTGACAGAGCTTACACCATCCCATGGACAGGTCAGGTCCTCGCAGGGAGCCGCGGTCGTGTAGCTTCACCAGCAGTTCATCTTTTCTGGTTAACACGTCCGTGTCAGAGAGAGGGAAAGAACTAGTTTAATGATGACTCAACCATGTTTGTGCTGTGCTGCAGTGCTTTGTCTTAAAGCCCCCCAAAAATGCAGCTGGCTTTTCCAGCTTGTTTTAAGCTTCCAACTATCTCATGGCAAGGGTTTCAAACCGTGCAGTATATTCAGGACTAACCTCGTGTTGTGGATGGATCGTAGAAGTTTTTACATTTCTGGTCTCTTCTTCCTCAGCATGAACTTCCATGGAGAGCAGTTTAACTCTCATCTAACATCTAAATTTGCACCTTTTAAATGTTCAGATGAAGCCAGCCTGAGTATTTGGATGAGACAGAAGCTGCTAATTTGGTGCTTTCATGTGTTCACAGTGAGTCTCTGCCATCAGATCGGAGAAGCAGTGGGGGGAAACTTGAAGATCTTGCTCTGTTGTCAGTTTCATTTCAAACTAAACGTTTTTAGCTGCTCATCATTTAACTGAAGGGTACACGCAGCCTCTCCTGGAGCTCCGCTGCTGGAGTTGGTACGTTCATCACTGTTTTCAGACAGACTCGCAGAGCTTCATTCTCGTGTTTATTGCTTGGTACTGCAGTCACTGTCACCACCGAATCAAATTCATCAAAGCGGACTCGTCACTTTATACACAAACGCTCATCTGATTTGGAAGCATTTACTATGCACACGCCAGATAGCAGGTGACACCTCAGCTTGTGCTGATCACTTCTTCTTCTTCTTCTAATTCACTTTTTGGTTAGTAATGGTGAGGTTTCTGAGCAGCTCTGCCAGCAGCCAATCAAATGGTTATTTAGGGCTCAAATTATGCCTTAAATTTTGGCTGTTTGCAGCAGGTGGATTATCAAACAGCCCATGTAGAAAGCTTCTAAATGTTTAAACAATAACGTGAATCAGAGTCCTGGTGGGAGTTACTGTTGTGCTGCTAAGATTGAAATGTTTCTAGGTTCAAAGAGACGATATGCAAAACTTATATTATCATCAGAGCCGGTTTCTGCAGAGCAAGGGAGGAAGTGTTTCTGGTGCAATCAGCAACATTTGACCAGCAGAGGAAAGTAATGGTGACTCTCTAAAATTAAACTCCTGCTCAGATCCCCACCTTTGGCTCTCCTACACACATCTACAGCACCTCTCCTCATCGTCTTTGCTGCTGAATGAGCCATTACCAGGACAAGCTTTTTGTGGTGGATAGATTATTGGGTCTGTGATGGTAAATAAACTTAGATTTTAGCTTAGAGAGTCACACTTGTGTGTTTCTGGCACTTGTTAATGAATTAAATGATCCAAACATTGTTTGTAGCACTTGGAGGCCTTTGAAGCGTCGTTGTCCAAATATTTGATTGTGAAGTTCATATTTTCTGTTATATATGCAAATCCAAAAACTGTTAAATGGTTTTCCACTTGTTTTGATTACACCCAATATTAATAGCTGTTCATAAATTGGGACGTTAAGTAGTCTCTGTGACGTGGTATCGTGTAGCACGATTACGGGTGGCAACATGTTAGCAAGCTGCGTTCGTGACTTGTTGTTGCAGAATGCTAATTAGAATGAACTGTAAACTTCTCAGACGAGCTGTAGCTCAGATTGTTTTATTTATTAAATAACCACATTAAAAATGCTCCAACAGCACAAACAGCAGTTGAGATGTTTAGCTTACAGCTGCCTGTGTGTGGCCACTCGCATTTCTTTAAATCTGATTGGTGAAGTTAACTAATATCACATTGTTTACTTGGCCTTCTCATTTATGCAGTATGATGGCTCTTTTAAACACCGTAGCTAAAGAAAAGCTCTAAATAATTACAAATAATTCTTGCTGAAGCTTCAAAGACTCAGATCAGCTTCTTAGGCCCGACCCTGAACCCCTGCAGAAGATTGATTTTTATCAGAGTAGTTTAAAAAAAAAAAAAAATACAAATAATTATGCACTTCTAATGTCTCGTTTAGGTATTACTACAGAGTCTGATTTTTCTGACTGCACCTTTGTAAAAAAAGACAGGGAACAGTTTCTTTGACCTCTGTTGCCCCGACTTCCTCTGAAGACACTTTTACGCCTTTCTTGCTCTGTGGAAACTCAGTTTTACACTCACATTATGCATCTTCTCAGTGGTACGTTCCTTTGGCTCTTCAGGTGGTTCACGGCAAGCCGTCTGGTACTGATGGAGATCGCCAACACTGGTCGTCATAGATACGCACTACCATTATGCACTATTGGTTCTTCACTGATGCCCTCCCACTCCCCCTTAACGGTTCCTTGCGCTCGTGCAGCTCAGCTCAGCGACTTTTTCTTTGCACATTTTTAAAGACTGTTTTTCTTTCTTTTCATTTTTTTTAAATCACTTTGTGTATGAGTGCGAGAGATTTATGATGGTGGTTCAGTTAACCTTGACATGAATGTAACGTCTCATTCTTGGCCTCGTTCACCACAGTGGATTAACTCTTCGGTACCAGTATTTGTCACCTGTGGAGCGCCAAGATACACCTGTAGTTCTCGTTTAAAGCCACTGCTGCCACTCCTGAATGAATGAGTGAATGAATAAACGTGTGAGTGTGTGTGTTAATGTGCATTTACTGCAGATGTTGCTCATTGGACACTGCACCTGAAATGCCTTGAGCATTCTGACTGTAGGGGGTGAGAGCGTTAAAAAAAAAGAAAAAAAGAAAAAAAGAAAATCATGTACAAATGTATAAAAATGAAATTGTACTACTTTTTTTTTTTTTGTTCTTTTTTTTTTTTAAAAGAAACTTGTATCCCACATGTTTGGTCTGTGTATTGTAAAAGAAGCCATGTTTATAATTCTAATTGGTTTGTGACCAATATGCCTGTTTGTATCAGATCTGTATATCAGTGGTACGCATAATTTTTTAATATATTTTTTATTTTTCCTTTTTTTTTTTCTTCTAAATGGGAGATTGTATGCATAGTTGGGTCCTGAGAGACGCAGCGGTGCCGTTGAATGGTTGCTGTTTTTTGGCAAAATTTCTGGAGTATTGCAACAGCTCGGTGTTCATAATTACAACAATTATGACGATGACACCAATAAAAGATATTTATTTCACATCGGGGCTTTGCTGGAGTTTTTTGTTAGTTGGCACTGCGCAAAACTCTCGAGTCATCCTTAATTCCTTTATATGTTAGGAAAACGTAAAATAGGAAAAGTTACTTACTGAAATGTGGCAACATACATGTAAATACAGCATCGAAAGTACAATTCTAGCGAGCTTGAAAGTCAACATTTGGTGTGACCGCTTTTATTCTTCAGCAAGTCTGAACTCTCATAGACAGCTTTCTTGTCATTTCTTCAAGTCGTCTTCAGGAATAGTTCTCCAGGCTTCTTGAAGGACATTCAAAGCTCTTCTTTGGATGTTTCTGCCTTTTGTTCTGTTCTTTGTCAACATGATCCCACACTGCTTCAATAATGTTGAGGTCCGGGCTGTTGGGAGGCCAATCCATGACTGATAGTGCTCCACTGTGTTTTTTCTATCCAGGTATGATTTTATTGCTTTGGCAGTGTGTTTGGATTTGTTTCTTCCAATTAAGGACACACTGCACATCATGAGTTTTCAAGTAGTATTGTTTTAGAATCACTTTAATGGTGTAAGACTGATTAAAAAATAGATAATATTTATCATGTTGGTTTATGTCTGTGAAGGTTCTCAGTCCTCCAGGTCATTGTAGTCTAAGGAGCTTGGGGGGGGGAAAAAAGCGTCTGGATTTCTTTAAGTTGCTTGAAGACGTTTCACCTCTCATCTGAGAAGCTTCTTCAGTTCTAAGGTCAAATGGCAGAGAGTCCCAGATTTAAACCCAGTGGGAGTTTCCCCCCCAAAGAGGGCCAATGGACCACCTAATAATCCCCGACCTAATCACATGAGCCAAGGTGTGAAAACAGATGTAGGTCACAATCAGCCAAGGTTTCGGGGGAGCTTATTGTGAAACCTGGCCCCACCTTATGTGATTTCCTGAGATCAGATGGCCCAGGATGTGAGTGGGCGTTAAGGCGTCTGGGAAGGGATCTCAAAACTGGATTATAGATGGCAGACAGTTGGTGTCGTAAACCCCCGCCTCTGTTCAAAGATGGTCACTCACAGTGGACATAGATGGCTTCTTTCACTCCTCTTTCAAACCATCTGTCTTCTCTGTCCAAAATGTGAACATTGGCATCCTCAAAAGAATGACCTTTGTCCTTTTAATGCAGATGGACCGTTGAGTCTTGTCCCATCGAGGTGGCTCTTCTGTGTTGTGCCATGTGTTTATGAAGTGGCTGTTTGGTCTCTCCAATGTAGAGGTCTGAGCATTCCTCGCTACACTGTACAGTATATACTACGTTGCTAAATTTGTGTTTAGGAGTTTTTGTCTTTGGGATACTCCACCATTTGACCTTAGAATTGAAGAAGCTTCTCGGATGAGAGGTGAAACGTCTTGAAGTAACTTAAAGAAGTCCAGACGCTTTTCTTTCCAAGCTCTTTAGACCAGTATGTTGGTTTGTTTTCTGGCAATGGCATGTATTGATGTGCAACCTCTGTAGGGCCCACTAGATGTCAATGTTACACCACAGGTACAGCTTTACTTTTGCGCCTTTTATGTGCAAGTATTACAGTGATGATACGTAATTACAAGTTCATCATTTTCTTGGGTATGTGTTATTTCTTTAATGCCAGAGGCTCTGATAAGTTGTGTTGATGAAAAACGTTGTGACATGTGAACCCCACAGGCGTCACAGCCATGGTTCATGAAACCTGACCTGCATTGCCTGAAGGGGTGGATCTGTACAATGAAAGGTTTGTAATCAAACTACGCTCCAAGCATATAAATACGCACATGCTCTGTTGCACACACACAATCGACTCTTTCACACAGCGCTTTCACTATGGGCTTCCGGGCTGCTGCAACCTGGTACCGCTGCCTCCCAGCGCTCTGCTCCGGGACAGCGCTTCGGGTCGCTCCGGTGCTCAGACCCGCACCCTTCGCTTCCATCCCGGGCAGAAGAAACCTGAACGTGCAGACAGCAACTGAGGCGGTTAGGCTGAAGAGCATTGATGACTTACCGGGGCCCAGCCGGTCCACCAGTATGTACTGGTTGTTGGTCAAAGGTTACGCGGAAAAGATGCACTTACTGCAGGTACTGGAAGAGAATTTAGTGGCTTAAAACAACAACAGCAACTTTTTAACTGTTTGTACATTTGCGCTAAAGAGTAGAACAAGTATGAGATGACCTTCAGCCGACAACAAAAACTGTTTCCACGGCTGCTGCTAGTGTTTCGAGAAAACGCATTCAGGGATGTTACTTTCTTTCAAACTTTTGAACAAACATTTTGGCTTTTTTGTTCACTTTTATTTCTATTGGCTCGATTTTGTATGAAGTCCAGCCAGAATGAAATGTGAACTAAATGTGGGACAGAGAGAATGACTTTTAAGTGGTTTCATTTAAACATTTTAATTAGTTTAGATGTATGACCTAAAATTAAACAGGTTTGGTATTAAGTTTTTAGCTATAGAATAGTAATTATACAGTATAATCTGAAAACAGCTTCCCAAACTCCTAAAAAAGCTTTTCAAAGTGTTAATCATATTAATTATTATTTAGATCAATCTATTTAAAAGTAGTGTGAATAAAAACCAAAATCTAAAAAGTAATGAAATTAGTGATTGTAATTAAACAGATATTCATGTCCTCATTGTCTTTGTTATTGTAAAATAGACTTTTAAATAACTCAATTTTGTAGGGCTTACAGAAGCGTCAGTATGGGCCCATCTGGCGCTCCAAGTTTGGCCCTTTTGACATCGTCAATGTGGCGACTCCTGACCTCATTGGTCAGGTGATCCAGCAGGAAGGCCGCTACCCAGTCCGAATTGAGATGCCCCACTGGAAGGAGTACAGGGAGCTGAGGGGCCAGGCCTACGGACTCCACGTAGAGTGAGTGTAGATGATGTCAAAAAAACTTTTATTCATGTGTCCGAAATTCCTTACAAACAGCCAGGGACCCAGAAAGGAACCCAGAGGAGATCCTCTGACTTATAATAATCAAATGATAATTTCAAATATACATTTTTCTCTGACAACATAGTATTTGTATATAGTATTTCATTCTATTATATATATAGTATCTTATTATTATTACCTTATCCTGTTCCAGTTTTGCTGCTGTAATTTTGCACTGTCCACTTTCTGCTGTCCCATGTGTGGGACTAATAAAGGCTTATCTTATCTTATAAGCTATAAGTAATTCTTAAATTTTTGGAAAAGAAAATTGGTAAAGTTAAGCCCACATAACAACCTGGTGGATTGTGGAGGCATCCATTGGGTGCTTGTGAAGAATCTCTTTAAGCTAAAAAAAAAATCTGATTTCATAAAAGAATACTGGCGTTCCTCAGGGGTCTTTCATAGTACAGGTATGTATATAAGAACATTTAGCAAGAGAAAATGTACAAATATCTTCTGCGGAGTAGTAAAGGAGTGCTGAAACTGAAACAGAAACTGGCCAAAAGTTTTTTTTAACAGCCATAATTCTCTAATAAACTTCATCCATCGACTTTTTTTCTGTGTCGTGGGGGTAGCATCCTGTTCTTCTTCTGGTTGTTGTTATTATCCTTTCTCGTCTCTGCTGATTGATACTGACTATAACATAGAGTTTATAAAGCCAAAAATTATAAATTGTCCTTTGATTTTGGCAAAACCTGCTACTGGAGTTCCTCAGAGTTTTGTTACTTGTCCTTTTAAGTTTTTTCCCTTTTAATTTTACAGAACAGGACCAGAGTGGTATCGCATCCGCAGTGCCCTGAACCCCAAGATGCTGAAGCTACAGGAGGTATCGGTTTATGCCTCCACCATCCAGCAGGTGACTGGAGATCTGCTGCAACGCATTGAGCTCTTACGAGCTCGCAGTCAGGACCAAGCCACAGTTTTGGACGTGGCAGCTGAGCTCTACAAGTTTGGCTTTGAAGGTGAGAGGGACAGCAACTAATCCTAAAGGGGGTGTAGGTTAGGGTTTGCAACTCTTTTATTTATGTATTTATTAATATTTTATTTACAGGTATATCCTCCATCCTGTTTGAGACCAGACTGGGGTGCCTGCAGGAGGAGATTCCCCATGAGACTCTTCGCTTCATCAAGGCTCTTAACGACATGATGACATTTGCTGACATGGTGCTTCTCTTCCCACGATGGACCCGCAACATCCTCCCCTTCTGGAAACGCTTTGTTCAGGCCTGGGATGACCTCTATGAAGTAGGTATGTAACAGAAAAAAACACAAAAGGGAAGATTTCTGCTGTTTTGGGTTTGCTTTAAGTTCATTTGTATCTTTTATGTGTTTGCACGGCAGCTCAGATGCTCATCGACAGAAGAATGGCTGAAGTTGAAGCTCAGGTGAGCAGGGGTGAGCCTATAGAGGCCATGTACCTGACCTACCTGCTGTCTTCTGGCAAACTGACCAAAGCGGAAGTCTACATAAGCGTTACAGAGCTGATTCTGGGAGGAGTCGACACGGTGAGGAAACAAAATGCTGTAGCATCATGCGTCTGTTCTTCATCCATTTGTTCACTATTGGTAGAAAGAAAATTTTGGTTAACTGTCACAGTTTGAGCTGCTCCAAAATGCCTTTTATTTTTCCTTTTTATTCTGTAAACCAGCAGTTACTGACATCTTTTAAGATTAGTGGGTCAAAAAATGAGCAGAATTGGGGAGTGTGTGTCTGCTAACATAAATTAATAAGCACGTGATTAAACTTGTTTGAGAGGTATCGAATGGAGAATCAATATATTTTGATTGAGTGATCTTCTCTGTTAGAAATTGATGAGGGCTGTGTGGTGGTGCTGGCAGACAGCAGTGAGACAGGTGGAGCTCATTCATCCAGAGAAGCCAGAGATTTAGTTTACACTGTGGACTAATCTCTGAGTAGAGATCATGAGCTTGCTATAAAAATGAACTTGGTTGCCTGAAATGACTATCTTACATGACTTGTGCTGGCCCTATGGCGTTATTTTTGTGCCACTATTCTGAACGCATGCAAAAAAAAAAATTGCAGGTGCAAGTGTCGCATTTTAAGAAGAAATTTATTTTGAGCGAAGAAAAGCTAAATTTCATCACAGACACAGACACATGGGACATGTTTTTCAGGCTTAGACTTAGTACAGTTTGCAGCAAATTGTGCCAAAAACATTTGTTAGGTTTGTAGCTTGAACCTATTCGCTGGAACGTTAAGACAATATAATTACACTGCAAGCAAGACGCAAGTAGGCAAACTTCTTCATGGTACTCGTGCACGGGAGAGACTGGACAGAGCGCCGTCCCTTCGCTTGACCCCAGTAGCTCTCGTCCGTCCTCCCATACACTGTCCTTTTATTGAGGTTACATGAATATGCATAGGTTCATTAACATATAACGTCTACATACACAAAGAGTACCTTGTGTGTGTGTGTGTGTGTGTGTGTGTGTGTGTGTGTGTGTGTGTGGACTGCTGATCAAAGGGTCAAACATCCTTGGTCAGGAAGAGGGTAGCCTCCCCCTCACCCTAGATGGTTCATCCTAGATAACACGGTGAGGAAGTCCTGCAGTTCATCTAAACAAAGAGCACTTAGACTCGAACAGACGCAACTACGTTAATCCTACCATAAAACAATAAGACACGGTATGACCTCTCATGCTCCCAAAGTGCTGTCTAATACACACAAAGTTTGCAGACTATCAAGGATCAAAACCTCTACCAATCTACAACTAATTACAAAACTCTAAGCATATATAAGTAAATATTTCTAAGCATAAATGACAATCAACAATACAAATCTAACAACATTTATGTGATTCATTTAAATATTATCCTCCCAAGATTTTGCACTCTGTAAATGAAAAAAGACTCCAAAAAGCATAAAAGTTCTAAATATCAGTTTGACAGTCATGAAAATGCAGTTTGGTTTATTGGCTCTCATCCATGAAATGCGTTTTACTTTTTAACCAGATTCGTTGATTGCAAATACGTAATTTTTTCACAGAGTATCCCTCTGGTAGTGCTCTGAGCAATCCAAGACCACTGGCTTGTACTGACAGCACCACTCCCTCTAGACCTGTCCCAACATCAGCAGTGCATGCTGTTGAATGCCCGGTAACTCAACAATAAAGCACCACTTATCTGAAATACAATTATTGACAGAAACAGTGGACTTGTGTGTTTGCAGCCATTTCCCTGTTGCCGGGTTTAAATATGGTGAATTTGCTTCTTGTGAAGGATTTATTCTCATGACTCATCCAGTGACTTCACTCCCCCACCAATCAGTGGCATGCAGTCTTTTGATGTCACATTTCTGGCTCAACTCAACTGACTTGGAAGTCCTAAAAAAGCACCTGGTACCAAGTACTACTATCTAATGGAAAACCCTAAAAACTGAGTGGTCTAGTTGAGCTGAGTAGTCCAACTTTATAACAGCATATCCAGCAGCCTCAACTCCCTTGACCCGCTCAAAACAGTCTCTTTTACCTGCTGTGGCCTATGGTTCACTATGGACGTCCGTGCCCTAAAGACCACCTCCTGCTGATTTTAGAGGATCTATAGCCTTATAGACATCATGTGAGGTCCTGTAAAGAAACTCTCTCTCTCTCAGGCCAAGACTTATTATTACTCTTCCCTCATTTGTCATCAGCAAAGCCATTCCAGACTGCTGGACTGGCTACTTCACCCCCTTGATCCACCTCATCCTTCAGGTGCCCCTGACCTCTGCTACTAGGCAAGGCAAGGCAAGTTTATTTGTATAGCACAATTCAACAACAAGGTGATTCAAAGTGCTTTACAGAGACATTAGAAACAAAAACAAATAAAAAGCATGATTTAAAATTGATTAAAACAAGCAAACAAACAAACAAACTAATTAACAAACAAACAAAACAGTATATAAAATCAAAACAGATAAAATCAGAACAGTAGATAAAATCAGTAGTTAAATGTAAGTTTTGAAATTTAAGCTTAAAGTGTGGATTTGGTGTTTTATTCAAATGCAGCTGAGAACAGGTGAGTCTTCAACCTGGATTTAAATAAACTGAGTGTTTCAGCTGATCTGAGGCTTTCTGGGAGTTTGTTCCAGATATAAGGAGCATAAAAGCTGAATGCAGCTTCTCCGTGTCTGGTTCTGACTCTGGGAACTGAGAAAAAACCGGATCCAGATGACCTGAGGGATCTGGAAGGTTCATACTGGCTCACCAAACACAATGGAAGGCCCTTGCTCTGCCGCTGCCCTGGTTAACCAAGGTGTGCCTCAAGGTTCTGTGCTTGGACCATTTCTCTTCATTTACATGATCCCCTTTGGCTAGATCATTTGTCACCGTGGTCTCTGTTTCTGTTCCTATGCTGATGACCCTAAACTTTATCAGTACCAAACCTATCACACTCCATAGTCACTTGTCAGCTGTCTGAAATTTAAACAAGGATGTTATCTAATTTACTCAAGCTCAAAGTAATGAAATAGATCTCCTAATTGCGACCCCCCCCCCAAGGCTGTATTCTAGAAGACTGGAATTTTACTCCTTGACAGGCAATGATGGCAAAGATATTCAAAGCTCATCTTGTCCAGTACAAACCTTAAGTTATTATTATTATTAATAAACAAATGTGTCTGGATTTTATTCATTTTTTAATAAGATTATGGACTTAGATGAAAAATTCCATCCTTTTTTAACACTCTTATGCTGTGGAAGGTTTCTTAGAGTGATAATCCTCTTCCTACCTTTACTTCTAAAATGACTCGGCCCCTCTGATTCTCCTTTTTTAAAAGATCATGTTACTGACCACTTTTAACGTCATTAGCTCTAAGAGGTGTTTGTTGCCAGTGTGCAAACTCTTTAAGAAACAGGGTCTGCGACACGTGACCTACAAACCTCAGCAACACAATTATTTGTGCCTTATTCGACACTGAATCTGCTAGCTGAACCTTTATTTTATTTTCCTGTGTGGACTCATTGTTAAACTGTCTCTAGGCAGTTGAGTGAGGAAAGCAGTTATTCATCCATATTACGTTACATTGCAAAATAAACAAACCTTTTCCAAACATGTTGGCATCTTATGTGCAACGAACAACAAAGAAGTTACAGATAAGCTCTGTGTTGCTCATGTAGAGAACCTAAAAGACTGCCATAGCTCATTTAGCACACAAAATTCAAGGTGTGGACTTGTTTGTCTTGACTTCAGTCTGACTCAAGCTTTTCAGCCTCTCACTCAACCTCCACCTTCACCACAACCATGTAAGCTTTGATTCACAATAGCAAAAACACTAGATTTCCATCTCTGTGTCCTCTTGACACGGGTCGACAGAAACCGGCGGCCTGGACTGACTGCAATCAGTCAGTTAGATTTAATGGTGAGAAAACCAGCAGCAGTGATTTGTTTTTGTTTTACCCAGCAATGTTTTTATGTGAGAAGCGAACACACATTACTTACAGCAAAATTGTTTCAGTTTTGCCTGAGGGAATCAAAACCTCTGGTATTCAACACAAACACAAGCCCAGTAGGGATCACATCTGGTACGGCACGTACAGCAAGCTGTCACAGAGCCCGTTTGGCGGCATTCCCTGGTGAGGTTCAGGCTTGTCCCCATCCTTTGCCACAAGCTACAAGTTGGAAGTTTGCGTAATCTGGACATCTTGGTTATCCAAGGTGGGCAAAGATAAAGCTCACAATGTTTAGTCAGTATTTGTACGCTGTGCTCGTGATAGAGGAAAAGTAACAGGCTTAAGGTTAACTTAAAAGGAAGGAAGATAGGGTCCATTATTTTAAGAAGTTTCGTTTTCACATACAGCAAATTTCATGATTCATCCTTTAAAATAGTCTTTTCTATTTTTAAATCAAGTGAAGAAGATAGCTTTCAATCAAGCCATCTTCTTTTTAAGATAAAAGGGATGGTGAACGAGATGAAAATGTGGTGAGGAGATAGTGACTTTGGGTTTTCAGATAAGATGTGTCTGTTCCTGAAACATTGATTGTGTGTGCTCACAGATGGGAAAGAAAATTCCAGAAGACTAGAAATAATTGTTTTTCTGGTTTTTACTGTGTGCCTTTCTCTGTTTGCACTTCTTTCTTATCTTCACCGTTCTAGTGAAGTAAAGGCTAAAGAGCCCCCCAAAACATGAGTACTTTTTAGAATGCAGTTTCTTGGGTGGTCCAACTTTGTGAGTGGGAAATCGGAGTTGAGCAGACTGCTGATTCAAATGATTACTGGGAATTTGGCAATTCCAACTTCAGACTTATTCAGGAGTGCACCAATAGAGGCCAAAAAGTCCTTTGAGTTGAGTTTGAGTTGGCTTCAGTATAGTGTCTACAATGGTAACAACAATGATAAGGGAGGGAGCCTGTTTATTGGGGTGTGTGAGTGTGTGTTGCAAGGACGTGCCTTTAGGGTGTATGAATGTGCCAGACAATGATTATTGGGGAGTGTCGTGTTGAATCCCATTAATCTTATGTCATACTGAGTTGAATTTGACGTCATGAGTGAAGCGGAGCCGTTTGCCTCGGCCTTGGAGTGTGAAACTTAAATTGCTTATTTTGCTTCTGATGTCAGTGATTGCTGCTGAATCAGGGAGAGAGATGTAGTCTGACCCAGCATGTATGTGAATGTAACAAAGGCAAGCCAGAAATATTTAAAGTATACTATTATTTGAATGTAACAGAGCAGATGTTTATTGAACTGAAGCTAATGCAAAGCAGTGCATAGAGGGGAGAGTCTCAATACAAGGATGTTAGAATATTACATTTATAGTGAGCTTATTCATTGTTTTAGTAACATTTCTAAAGAGATCAGGCCATAAGAAAACCTGCCAATAGCAGAAAAGCCTCTGCGTGTCCTTTCTCAGAACACAAATGTTTCACCCCTCACCTAAGAGGGTAATAAAATCTTATGGAGAGTAATTTAATGTAGGTGGTACTGAGAGTTGAGCCTTCAAGTCAAGAGAGTTACTTTGGGTCACATGAGCCAAGGTGTGGTCCATGACATGGGACATTACCATCACAGGGGTCAAGGTGTGGATCCTCTGTGAAAATTGCCCTATCCCGTCATTATGTGAGCTATTAGGTTACACGGGTTAAGGCATGAGTGGCGTTTAAATCGCCTGAGAAGGGATCTGAAGACCGGAATATCCTTTCTCCTGTAAGTGCAGATGTATGGCCAAGTCTCGTGCTGTGTTGTGCCGTGGGTATGTGGTTTGGTTTTTTGGTTTCTCCTGTGTATATTTCAGGCCCTTAAGACTACTGTGAACTGAGAACCTACACAAACATTCACAGATTTCAGGTCTTATAGTGCAGTAGTTTCTCATAATGCCTCCCTGTTTACACTTTCGGGTATTAGAAGCTAACCTCATGCTGTGTGTTTAGACTGGAGTTTTCTTTTTAGTTCAGTTCAGATAGTTTGTGCCACCCAGCTGCTGAGCTCAGGAGTGTGAAGGAGGTGCACACAGAGTCAAAAGGAATTATTTTAGCAGGATGGGAAAGAAAAATGATCCCTGCAAATGCTGAGTAAACATCACAAAGAGACACTATAGTGTTTTTTGTGTTGTAAGCATTGATGTACATCAATAACTTGCACGGTAATAATCGTTTTAAGTTTTTTGTGATGTTTTTACCTCTAATTTTTACCTACGTATCTACTCAACCTCTTCCATTTTTCTCCCACCTGACTCCAGACGTCCAACACCTTGTCGTGGGCTTTGTATCACTTAGCGAGAGACAGCAGGGCTCAGGATCGACTTTACAGCGAGGTGAATTCGGTTTGCCCAGACAAGCGGGAGCCAACCATGGATGACCTGAGCAGGATGCCCTTCCTGAAGGCCGTCATAAAGGAGACATTACGGTGAGCTGACAGCTATTTGCGTCTGTCTCTCAAAGGAGTCAAGTTTTTCTTAACCGTAAGCATTTTAACCGAGTCTGTAATTCATAAATGATCTACAAACACGTGATGTATTTTGCATCTGCATGCTGGAAATCATCAAGTTGGTGTTTTGCACTGAATCTTTTCAAAACTTTGCTGTCCACTCATCCAAACTACACAAGTTAGTGATGTGAAGTCATTCGTGACAGGGAACAGTTTGAGTTTGAGACAAGCAGTAACAAGATTTTGTGAAAGCTGGGATTTTTTTGGATGCCTCTCGTTTACTTCTCGGATGAGAAATTCCAGTGAGTGCCAAAGCTCCTCATGTAGGTTTTCACACACAGGTGCTAAATCCTGCTGGAAGACTGAACTGGCAACTTCATGAAGGTTGCCAACAGAATGATAAAGTGCTCTGAAACCTTCTGCTAGACAGCAGAGTTGAATTTGGACATGATAGAAGGAATAGTTCTGCAGGCTTCTTGAAGGACATTCAAAGCTCTTCTTTGGATGTTTCTGCCTTTTGTTCTGTTCTCTGTCAACATGATCCCACACTGCTTTAATAATGTTGACGTCCGAGCTCTGGGGAGGCCGATCCATGACTGATGGTGTTCCACTGTTTGTTTTTCTATCCAGGTATGATTTTACTGCATTGGCAGTGTGTTTGGGATCATTCACATGCTTGAAAATAAAGCTGTTCTTAATCCGATGCTTTCCAGCACTTTAAAAGCCCTTTGGAAGCAAATTATAGAGAAATGAGGGTTGGCTCAGGACTTTGATAGAGTATTTTATGAGAACGGCCCAACCCAGCAATGTCAAACTGTTTTAAGATCACTTACTTAGACAAGTCAGAGCTGCATTAAAAGCAACATGTGGTTAAATCAAGTTTTAGTCTTAATAAAATCGTGCTTTTGCAGCCCTATGCCTCAATTCCACAGTTTAAAAGCGTCAGGATATTTAGAGGTAAAAGTTCAAGTCTGTGAAAACCTTCAGCTACATATGCATGCTGGCTTTCTTTGAAAATCTGATTAAATGAAGCACACACAGGAAGTTCTCATGCTGAATATGTTGTTTTGGACGGTTTCCTGCTTCTGTGGGTGCAGAATGGAAACCTGTGTGGTATTTGCAAATATTCAAGTGGCTGCTTGTGTACAAAATGGTTTGCTCAGTGTGTGTCATCACCTTTGAAACTCAAAAATTGCTGTGTTGTTCTCACACTGCCACCTTAGATGACTAAATTTCAGAGAGGTGTGTTTTTATGAAGGAAAAAAAACGTAACAATCTCGAGGATTACTGATGGCGTTTGCTGTGTTCCCGCGTCTCTGTCGTCTCTGTGACAGACACCTCTCAAAAACCCTCAGTCAGCAAATCACATCACAGTAAGAATAAGAGCAAAATACACCTCTGCCAAGGCTGAAAACTCCCTCCATGCCAAACTCAGAATACTGGTGGCATTTTCTTGAGCAATTAAAGGCAATACCATCCTTAAAAAATAAATAAATACATTTTGGTATGTACTTTTAAAGATGGCCTGTATTTGTATAGTGCTTTTCTAGTCCCTAAGGACCCCAAAGCGCTTTACACGTCCAGTCATCCACCCATTCACACACACATTCACACACTGGTGATGGCAGCTACAGTGTAGCCACAGCCACCCTGGGGCGCACTGACAGAGGCGAGGCTGCCGGACACTGGTGCCACCGGTCCCTCTAACCACCACCAGTAGGCAACGGGTGAAGTGTCTTGCCCAAGGACACAACAACCGAGACTGTCCAAGCCGGGGCTCGAATCGGCAACCTTCCGATTACAAGGCGAACTCCTAACTCTTGAGCCACGACACATCACATTTAATTCTGTTCTGCCTTGCAAGACTTCTGCCACAAACCCCTGGTGACGGATCCAGTTTCTCCAGTCACTTCTAACTTGGACCAAGTCCACCTCTGGTAGCATATTACAAGAAAATGTGTGCTCGAGTTCCTGAGAAATCCTCACATCCTCTGTGGCAGTAATAGTAATCTGTGGTGGAGTAAGGGTGCATTTTCAACACGATTTGGTCAAACTGTGACCTCAAACATTTACTGGCGACTCTGATCATGACACAACAGGAAAATGAAGCTTTTCTTTTGAGTTTTCACTGATTAACTTTGTCCTTAAGTTGAACTTTATTCTCAATCAGTGGATTAAGTTCTTTCTAACTAACAGTGAGTTCAGGGTCAAACATGGGTCAGAAAATGAAGAATAATACTAAGTAAGCAATTCTTAAGCCACATACCTGTGTCATTATTTCTTTCCTTTTTTAAAAATTTAAATCAATCATGACAGTGACAATGCCAGAGTCAAAAAATCCTTCGGGATTATTTGCATTTTGCACCCATCCCAACAGGTTTTATCCCACAGGGGCGGTGATTTGATTCAGCCTGTATCACTAGGAGGGGTAAAGGTTCACAAGGTTAAAGTTACATATTTCAGTGTTTTTGCACTTTGAAGGTCTTGTACTAATTGATTTATTGCGAATGACCTCTTGTGACCCATCCCCAACAACTTCATGTTCCACACTTGATGAACTGCTCTGTGGAGAAGCAGCCGTGGCTCGAGCGTTCAGAAAAAAACGAGTCCAAATCTGCCCGGAAAGCTACCTGTGTACTTAGTTGCATACAGTTTTTTTTGGCCTCGGTGGAGCTCAGTCCTACTGCCCTTCTAGTTTAAAAGCAGTTGTGTGGTGGTGGTGGTGTTTTCTTTATTTTCTGTGTTTATAGTTAAGCTGTTCCAGCCAGATTGGTAGTGTTATGAAGGACAGGCTCAGTGAGAACCATCGGTAAATTAAAGCTGGTTTTATCTGTAAAGGACAAACTGTTCCAGTAGTCTGCTCTGACCCAACCAGTTCTCCCATCTGTAACACAATACCTCCATGCATACGCAATGTTTTCACAGGACTCTGTGCAGCCATGTGGAAAGCGAAGTACCTGCCATCATTCAGTAGCTTTTAGGAGCAATAACTTGCATTAATGGTTTTCTTTATGACTTTATCAGTCTCTCACATCGTTGTGGAGGCCCAGTCTTCTTTAGTTCATTGAGATTTGAGGTCATTTGCTTATGCACAGTTCTCTTAAGGTCAACAGCATCAGTCAGATTCGGGTCTGGAGTTTGACAGGACCACTGCTGTGCTTGGGATCATTGTCCTGTTGCGTGACCCAGTTTCAGCCAAGCTTGAAGTGTCAGACAGATTTCCTCAGGTTTGACTCTAGAATATTTTGGTATACAGAGGACTTCATGGTTGACTCATTTACTGTAAAACAAACCTAAATCATCACCCCTCCACCATCGTGCTGACAGCTCGTGTGAGGTGTTTTGTGCTGATATGCTGTGTTAGGTTTTGTGCATTTTGGCCAAATGTCTCTACTTTGGTCTCGTCTGTTCTCACCCTGTGGAAAAAATTAGTTCCTACACTAAATTATCGTCAGATTTATGAAACGTGTACTGGCCTATTTTCTTCTTAAAACTGTGCTTATGTTATCAGTCAATCAAGTCAGAATCATTTAGAATCAGCCTTGTGCTATGGAATGCTAGGACTGCCGTAATGAATTAATTAAATACACTATTAAATAATTAAATGTGGCAATAATTAATTACAATTGAAAATAATTAATAAAATAAATATTTACGACACATTTAATTAATTATTTAATGGTGTAGTTAATTCATTATGGCAGTCCTGGCGTTCCATATTGTGCAACCTCCATGCAATTTGCATATCATCTGCAGATTACTCCACCCGCATTTATCAAAATTTATTTATATAGCATGTTTAAAAACAACAATGTCGATCAAAGTGCTTCACAAATTAGGAGCGAAGAAAATAATTTACCAACAGCAACACAAAACAACCTATAGAAACCAGCCAAAATTTAGTCAACTAACTTAAGTCAAAGCCAAAGTAAAAAGGTGAGTCTTTAAGCGAGATTTAAAAGACTGAATAGACTCGGAAGTGTGAATGGTAATAGGGAGATTGTTCCATACTCTAGGTGCTGCGATGGCAAAGGCACGAGCGCCTCTGGTTTTAAGCCTAGACCTGGGCTGCATTGAGAGCATCTGGTTAGAAGATCTTAGTGCTTTTTTTGGGGGGGGGGTTATACAAATGGAGAAGTCCTATTAAACAGCTAGGTGCCGTATTATTTAAAATTTTATAAGTGAGTAAAAGAGTAAAATGATCATACATTCTGGTACCTGATAAAAGGCTATATAATGAACCATGTACCTCCACGTATTGTGCCATGTATGGAGAAAGCAGTGACAACGTTGTAAGAGGAAGAAAAAAGTCTGACGACTGTAGAAAATTCAATAATAGAGTGCAGCAGAAAGAGCTGAGTATATCTCCATTTTCACTCTCACCTATGGTCACAAGCAAAAGGTATCAATATTGTTGTTGTTACTATTAATATTTTAATTAGGGCTGGGTATCGTCACTGATTTCTAGAATCGATTCAATTCCGATTCACAAGGCCCCGAATCGATTCGATCCACGATTCGATTTAATTCGATTCGATTTAAATCTGGGAAATTTTGACAGTCAGAAATATTATAATTCAGATCAGTACATTTACATATTTTTGTATCAATAAAAAGGAAGCTGACACACGCAAGACTTTATCACAGGTGTGAGCATCACAGCAGAGGCCTTTGTGTCAAAGTAGCTGAGGATAAAACACAGAAAAACATGAAGGTGATTTTCCTGGCCTGGGATTTTATAAAAATATTCTGCAGTACATCAAAAACGAAAGAAAACCATTAATCAACATATGAACATTACCTCTGAAGTTACAGCGGTTTTATTACAGACACAGCGTTTTGCATTTTGAATAATTTTAAAAAGTTTAAATTTGTTCAGTATTGAACAGCAGAAATGAGGTTTTCTTTTCGGAAGAATGTAAAAGGGGGAAAAAAACAGCGGCCGACAGCCTGTAAGCAACAGTAGACTTGTGCGTAACAAGCAAGCGAATAATGAAGAAAGGGAAACTGTTCTTGAAGTACAGAGAGAGAGCTGCGCATCGCAGTGGAAGCAAAACAGTAAAAGTCTGAGTGAATTCATGACGATGTTTATGTGAAGCGTTTGGATCTTCTTTTGCTGCTGGTTCGGTCAATATTGTTTGGAGAGAGATAAAACTAACAGCTTTAGAATCGGCGCATAAAGGGCGTGAACACAAAGCGCAGACCCGCCGACAGATCAGAGTCAGCGAGCTGTCGGCTTTCAGCCCCGACTGTGAGAAAAGCGACATCTCACTGATTCTGATCCGCGGGTCCCGCTGTGTGTTTAAGTCTTTGTGCAGAATCCCTGTACCTGCTCTCATTTACTGTCTTAACTGTTTGGTGGTTCTTGAAATTTTGTGAGATGTCACCAGAGATTCTGGCATTTTGGGCAAAATAAATTTATATTAAAAAATCGATTCAGGATTTTAATGAATCGATTTTACGTTATCCAAGCCAGAATCGATTTTAATCGATGAATCGATTATAAGAACCCACCCCTAATTTTAATATTCACTTGTGGTTTATAGAGCATTTAAAAGTAGAATGGGAGGCAGAGCCTTCAGCTTTCAGGCCCCTCTTCTGTGGAAACAGGTCCCAGTGGAAGCAGTAATGCTGGACTGCATGTGATTATGAGAATAGTTTTCCACTTCCACACTTTCTATTTACAGCTCCTACACTTCTAACTGTTACAAACAAAATGGATCATATGACTCCTGTGTCCATGCTTTTCTCTGAGATGCTTATAATTTATCCATCTGTCCTCTTACACGTATCCATTTTAGGGTTGCAGGCATGTTGGAGCCCATTCAAGTTGGCACGGGGTGAGAGCTGGGGTACATCCTGAACTGATTGTCAGTTGGTGTCAGAGTTGTTTGTAATTTGTTATTCATGTGGGTTCTTCATATTTATGTCCTTGGAACACTAATAAATTTGGCCCTAGCATTAAACAGTTGTACTCTCAGGTCAGGGTAAATGCATTCAGACTGGTCTACACAGTATTTTTTCCACTCTCCTTGCATTTGGTTCCTCCTTATTTCTCTCTTGCCTTCTGTTTGAATTTATTTTATATTTTTTTTGTCGGTCAAAGCACTTTAGAAGGTGCTTTATAAAAAAAGTTATTTCAGTTAAAAGAAAGCAATAAGAAGAGATCATTTCAAGGAAGTGACTTCCTGATTAATTCATTTACTGAAATAAAGAGTTTGAGTCTGATTAGACTTTGATGACGCTCCATAGCAGAGCAAAGTGTACCGAGGGTCTGTCCAGGGTCTGTCCAGGGTCTGTGGAGTACACTTAAATTACCACATATGTTAGAATTTAACTGCCAAGTCTCATTTTTTAGAGCTCTTGTACATAAGAAACACTGATTGTTTGGTTCTGGGGGAATTCTTTTTTTAAAGGGATGCTGTCACTGCTCTGAATACACCGTGATGGTCTAAAGAACTTCCTCAGTTGAATGTTTCTTCCAGGTTTTTGTGAATTCTGAAATAGTTAATGGTTTCTAAGACTGTCTCTATTTAACAATAAAGAGCAGAAGAAGAAGCAGAACCCCCAATCATGAGAGGCAGCCAATCAGAAGAATCAAAGTCATGCAAAGCTCCTATAGTAGAGCAAGAATGAAAACACCTAGTTGGAAGTGAGCTGAATCAGCCGTCTTTCAGTAAACATCTGCCCTTTTTGGCCTCACGTATTTTCTCTGTCTTCTGATGCAGTTTACGCAAAAACCAACATGTCAGCTGCGATCGATTACAAAGCTGGAAACATCTCTCATGTCTTATTGGAGGCTGATTTGTTTCTTTCTTCCTCAACCAGCCTGTATCCAGTGGTTCCTGGAAACGGACGCTTTGTTTCGGAGAACGAGGTGATTCTGGATAACTACTGGTTCCCGAAGAAGGTAGGAAGACACGGTTACACACATACACTCGTATGTCTTTAAGCATCTCTCTAAAATAAGCCGTCTTTTTCCAGACTCAGTTCCATCTGTGCCATTATGAAGCCTGCCACGATGAGTCCGAGTTCACAAATGCTGAGCACTTCCTCCCAGAGCGGTGGTTTCGCAGTGACACGCCGAATAGCCGCAGTGACAGAGCCAGGCCCGGCTTCTACCAGCATAACCCTTACAGCTTCATCCCGTTCGGCGTCGGGGTGCGAGCCTGTGTGGGGAAGAGGGTGGCAGAGATGGAGATGCACTTTGCTCTGTCCAGGGTGAGTGATGCAGAGCTAGTGCTTTTTTAAGGGTACCTTTTGTACCCTCTGCACAATCTGTGCACACGGGGGGGCAGCTGCGTTCCTTGTGAGGATTGCCCTTTTCCAGCCTCCCTCGCCTGCTTATAGAAAGCACCATGTGGTAGAAACTGGCATTGCATGAAAGTACAGCCCAGCTAGTTTGACTTGAGTTAACATCCCTTTAACCCAGAACACTGTTGTAGTTTCTTCACTTTCTGTTGATAGTATTAGGTAATTTTGAAAGATTGTTGGCTTTTTCTCTGGGTTTTTTTGTATTATTGTAGGTTTTAACTTACAATATAAAGCATCTGAATTGAATTGAACTGAAATATTTATAAATATTTTTAAACCCAAGACTAAATGCTGAAAATGACACTAGATGTTCTCTCCAAGTGAAGACAGCTGCAGTACTTTATCTTCCTGCAGTCTACAGATGCTGGCTGAGCAGCAAGAAACTGATAAACTGGAAATAAAAACAGTAATAAAATGATTAGCGAGTCCTTAGAGGGAAATAAACAGAAGAAAGAAGGAATTTCTGCAAAAATGCCAAACAAAATAGAAAAGCTCCTTCTTTTGGCGCTCCAGCACTTGAATGCACTGAGACATGTATCACTTCCTCTGTCTCATCTTTATCACTAAGGACGTGTACAGGCTGTTGAATACTTCTGAAGAAGCCGGCTGGCTTAAAGTGGCATTTCAGGCTGCTGTTAAAGGTCAGCGCCTTTAGAGCGCCACAGATTTTATATTTTTAACCTTTTCGTTCATATTTAAATGGCGGACGGTCACGGCAGATGGCTGCCCCTCCCTGAGCTGGGTTCTGCTGGATGTTTCTTCCTTTTAAAAGGGAGTTCTTCCTTCCTTTCTACACACTGATGCAACCTTGTTGCGCTTTAGGGCATTATTCTTTTCATCGACAGATTGCCTAATCTTAAATAATCTGTCTCAGCTTGTTGGAATTTCTACAACTATGACCTGTTATATCTGTATTCAAGTCATGTCATAGATATGAGCATATGAAAACAGATATGCTGAAGAATGTTTGGGCTGCTTTCAGAGATGAGTCTCCCTGTGGTTTGTGTGTTTTGACATTTTCAAAAGCCAGGTTGCCTAATTAGCGTTTTAATGCAAACATCAGTCTTGGTGGCTGTGGTCAGCGTTGTTCTGTTTTCATGTTAAAAACAGTTTTAACCCAATAGGTTCAATTGTTTACAAAGTGAATTTATAAAGAAAGGAGAAGTGCAGTTTAATGCACTTTTAGTATATATGTTATGTTCTGCAAATCAACAGAGTAAATAACTTAGGTAATCAAACATTTAGCTACAATCGGAAGCAGCCGATTTATGGGTAAATTTTTTTAACACAGTCCTGCTATTGCTCTGCAGCTGATGCAGCATTACGAGATCCAGCCTGAAGATGGTGCACCGACAGTGGAGGCCAAAACTCGGACGCTGCTCATTCCCGCTAAGCCCATCAATCTGCGCTTCCTCCCCAGAGTCTGAAGATGGTGCCAGTGATGGCAAGCAGCTCGTACATTCACAATAAAAGTGCTCCCAGAAGTTTCTTTCTCAGTGTAACTTTAGTTTGAGCAACAGGCTAAAACTGCACAGAGGTACAAATGAGTAATTAGATAAAAATTTAAGGCCATTTCTGGTGTTTGCCAGTCTGGGTGTGGTGCAGTTACGCATCTGAGCCTTAATGGTGCAGATTCCTGTCAGCAGCTGCATTTAACAAATTTCAGCAATGATGGTAGTGAGTAAATCCTCAAGCCAGGTTGACACATGCAGGGATTTCTCTTTAGGAACACATTTAATGGGCACATTTACCATTTTAAAGAAATAAGCTCATAATTTATCTACACATTTATCTTTATATGTATTTCTTTATATTTCCTTAGCTAACGTCTGTTATGGTCTTCCTTTATTATTTCATAGTTGTTGTCATTCTGTTTAGTTTTAGCCCTCTGGTATAGTTCTGGATTTTTCAGCAAGTAAAGGCATGTTTTTTGTTTTTTAAACCTCCTTTAGGTTTGTGCATGTGGCTCCTCAATTTATTAACCCATAACAGAATTTGCAAAACAGATGTTATTAGTTTTTAGTTACTACTCAAGTATAACTTCTTTGCACTGTCAGATCTGAGAGTACACTGGCTGTTAAAGCCGTTTAAACACATTACTTTATTTACTTTCATTAACTTTTACACTGACTTTGAGTTTGACATTGACTTTGGCTAAAGTGAATCTCTGAAGTCTTTGATGATGAACCAGTGAAGTGAAATTCTCCCTTTAAAGTTTTTAAAGATTTTATTTGTGCATGTATTTACACACAAAAGAGCTGTTTTATCTTTCATAAACATATTTGTGCAGGAAGTAATTTCATATTTTTCTTCCTCTTTCAGAGAAGCCAGAAAGAGAGAAAAAGGACTTCTCTGCAGAGTTTAGATGTTCACACAAAATTGAACCTAATGCCCAAATCTTGCCTTCTGCATTATATAATCACTGTAATTGTATAACTATGAGTCCTAATATCACTGTGTGTGTGTGTGTGTGTGTGTGTGTGTGTGTGTGTGTGTGTGTGTGTGTGTGTGTGTGTGAGAAAATGCCAGTCTAACTCCAAGCACTTTGCTTTGCATACCTGTTTTTATTAATCTCTTTGGTGCATGTAAAGCTGGAGCAGGTGGGGCTCAAAGCTCAGATGTTGGAAGTGCACACTGCCCCCTTGTGACAATAAGGAGGAACGGCAGGCTGTATACATATTTAAAGTTGAGGTTAATAAAATATTTTACACCGATCGCTGTTTGTTTTGCTGTAAGCTCAGCATCAACCACACAGAGGAATAAAGTTGGAGAGAGTGTGTGAATTTACTGAAGGAAAAGGAATTTTTGAACAATTACAATATCACATGTAGACGTGGTGATTGTGATCCCAGTAAAGATGAAATGTTTGTGTTTTTTTCTAAATAAATCAAGTATTTTCTTTATTTTTGACTTTTTAATTCACATTCACTGCAGTCTGGCCATTCCCCTTTAACCTCTGACATCACAAGGCTTTGGCTTGACTCACTGGATATTTGTGTTAACAGGTAGCTTAACAGATGTAGGTAAGTGTACAGTATTGTGCAAAAGTCTTAAGTCACCCCTCAGTTCTTTATATCTTCCTATTAAAATGAGAAATAGGTGCAGCTACTGAAACATGAAGCATGCATGAAAATAAGATACATAAGGTAAAAAACAGTGTTTTGCACAACTCTAACAAGCTTGAAAGTCAATATTTGTTGTGACCACCTTTATTCTTCAGCACAGTCTGAACTCTCTTAGGCAGCTTTCTTGTCATGTCTTTAAGTCGTCTTCAGGAATAGTTCTCCAGGCTTCTTGAAGGACATTCAAAGCTCTTCTTTGGATGTTTCTGCCTTTTGTTCTGTTCTCTGTCCACATGATCCCACACTGCTTCAGTAATGCTGAGGTCCGAGCTCTGGGGAGGCCGATCCATGAGTAATAGTGCTCCACTGTGTTGTGTGTGTTTGTTTAAATTCAGGTATGTTTTTGTTTATGCCGCTGGTATTTGAGAGTGTGTTTATAAACTCAAAACAAAACAAGATGTCTCTATCCAAACATCAGTTTTGGCTCTTTAAGCCATTGTTAAAGAATACAAAGAGAAAGCATGACTGTACATGCACGAGGAAAATCAGGGACATCTACACAGTGTTGCGTGAGTCCTGTGAGGTTTCCCAGTTTGAACGATGCACTGATGTGATATTAAAGAGATTACACACAACAGTCTGATTTTTATTTAAGGAGACAGGAGGACAAAGTCTCTTTTCTAAGGACAGATAAGTGAGATTTGAGATGAGTTTTTCCAGAGCAATTTTATCTTTTTTTTTTTTTTTTTTTTACGAGTGACAGTACGCACAATCAAATATCACAAGTAACTGAATCTGACATACAATAAGAGAGAAACTTTCATAACATATTGAACAATTACCTACACTCTTTGGCCCCTTTATTAGGTACACCTTGCTAGTACCAGGTTGGACCACCTTTTTCCTTGAAAAATGTGATGGCAACATTCCAGTTTGAGATGATCTGAGTTTTATGACATGTGGGGGAGATTTTTCTGTGTAGTTTAGATAAAGCTACAAAGACACACACAGACACAAATGGGGGGGTATGATCATGTGGTCAATGTTCTGGCCAACCGATGACAGACCAAGTGTTACTGAAGGTCATTGGGGTTTATTTCTGATTAAATGTGGGAGGAGAAATCTCAGCAGGTACATAAGACTGGAGGCAGAAATCAGTCAGTAAAATACTCCTATAATTAGTGACAGGTGTAAATATGACCTCTCGGCCTTTAAACGCTGCTGCTGTACTTCTGTGACTTCTTCACTCTTGTTGTCAAATGCTAAAAGTTCCTTCTGGTTCTGTTTAACTGGTATTTAGAAGATCCCTCTATTTAAGGGACCCCATGACTTGTAATTCCATTTGAAATACTCGGGGAGTGTGCTCCAAGGCCTTTACCAGCAGGTAGTGCCTGTAGCCTTCGATATCAGAGCAATACTGAATTAATATTAAATAAACAGTATAAAAGGAAGCTTCATCCTGTGGTTGCATTTAAGAGCTCAGCCTCTAGGAGCCGCTGCTAGAATTTAAATGTCCCTCCTTCATAATCAGTAAAGCCGTGCAGGCTCTGACAAGTGAGCCCTCGTCATTTATTTTTTATTTTTTATTTTTTGCAGAGGCCATCCTCTACCCGCTTAATGCGAGCGGCTCAGTATCCTCCAACTATCCATCCAGCCGGCCATCCAAACAGCCCACAACCCGGATCATCCAGCAGCTCTTTTTGTTTGCTCACACACAGCTCTGCTTTATATCCGGCATGTAACGGTTATTTTACTAATCGTTTGCTGTAAGACTTTCTCCCCGATGGATGACTAGTCCGAGCGGCCGGGGATCCACCGCCCTGCAGGCTGCCGGGGAACACTGAGCACGCCGTCCGGGGTCAAAACGGTGGAAATGGTCGGTGTTTCGGGCTCGGGAGGTTCCTTTGGCTGTGATGCGAACGCGGACGAGGCGCGTCAACCTGTCGGGGATGATGGTGAGTGGCAGATTAACGCGCACGGCGCGCTTTATTTGTCTCAAACACTTGCTGTCAAACATCAGGAAGGAGCGCATCTTTATTTTAACTGATGCTTTTAGCTGGAGAGGACGTGTTTTTACGCACTAAAATGCAGACTCTTTGGGATTTAACTGAGGCCAGCTGGCTTCCTGTGATGGATGCTGAGCTCCGGTGATGTCTGACCCGGATGGCCGCATCGGGGTCGATCTTTGGTTGGAGTCAGTTGCTTCTCATTATAGCAGATGGATGGATGGATAATGGATGGATGGAGTATTTTTAGAGAGGGCTGAGAGCATGTCTGTCTGAGTTTGAGCATTCCCAGAGGTCCCTGAAGTGATCTGAAACAAACTCCGGATTGGTTTTAAGCCTGGTTTAACCTCCTGATTTAGAATTTTAGGACTAGGATGATTAATTTTAGAAAATAAACATCATAGTTAAAGCAGTCGCTAGTTTCACTCATAAGCTGGGGTTAAATTTGGGAAATTGGAGCTAAAATTGGCATTCAGATTCTTTGGTACTGAAACGTGAGTGGATTCATTGATATATAAAGCTAACTAGCAGCATGTTTTGGTTCCACCTCTCAGGTGTTTAACGTAGATCTTTGCCAATAACAGTTATTTAAAGGTTTAACACCATCCCAGAATTACGTTTGCAATTAGAAGAGTAATCATCTAGTCCGTAAAATGTTGGGAAATGTTGGAAAAACTGCATCACACTATCCTGGAAATCCTCCTAAATACTATTTTTAGTCCAGATCTTTGGTGTACAATCATGGCATTAAGAGAAACCCAAGTATCATTGTGTTTGAGAGGCTGGAAGCAGAGAAAGGTTGAAATTCAGCTTTAAAAAAAAGATTTAGGTGATCAATTTGTCATATAGAGTGATTAATTTTCTGTCATTTTTTTTAGGACAATGGGTTTTATCAGTTGTGGTTCCATAGTGTAGAGGTCCATTGATTTGAGAACAGGAGGATACATAAATCCCTTAGAGTTGGATCAGGAAGGGCGTCCAGCATAAAAATCTGTCAAAAATCTGTCAAATTAGATATGAAGAAATACCTACAGAAGAAGTTGAAAGTAGCACTAAGTAATCCAAGTTAAATTTAACAGAGTTCACAACTGCAGTCAAGAGAGAAAGAAGTCTTGTCTCTCCCAATCCAACCTCAGGCATGCCTATGTCTGCAGTGGGAAGCAGTAAATCCAAAGTTCTCAGTTGGAGTTTTCAGCTGTGACGACCTCCGTAAAGTCAGACTTTGTGATTCAAGATGGCAGCAGAGTGTTGTAAACCGTAGAACCTGTAATCTGAACCACCGTTTTTGAGTATTTGTGTTTTGCTAACTAAGCTGTATACAGACCAGACTGTGCACATGAACATTTTTGTAGATATAAGCCCCTCCCCCCAAAAAACAAATACTATATACTATAAAGGGTTCAGCGTAGTGTATCTTTCACGTATCTGGTTTCACTTACCCAAATGCTTGCAATCAGGATAAATGGTCACACAAAGCTAGTTATAAACTTGCTAAGTTAACGCAGCATTTATGCTGATTATTCACATGAAATACGCGGTGTTTCCAGCATCTGACCAATCTAAAAGGGGCGTTTTGCAGAGCATTTGACTTTTATTCCACAGAAAATTATACCTATGAGCATCACCTACTTTAGGAGTGCTTTTATTAACATAATATTTTTTTGAGACATTATCAAATGGTTGCCAAATAAAAATTAATAAAGAACTTAAGACATGTACCCATAAAACTGTGCAAAATTATTTTCTGCCAACACAAAAAAGGAATAAAGTTGCATTTAAGAATTATATTTATTACTGATCCCCATCAGAGAAACACAAAGACACTGAAAAACTGTTCTCCCTGCAGAGGTTCAATAAATCTTTCGTTGGAAGTGAAAGACCTTAGGAGTACAGTAAACTCAGAGCCAACCTTAAAGATACCTGGATAAGATAAAGTTCCGTTTTTTAGTACAGGGCTCAGGTATTGCTGTTGATCATTGAGTGGCCCTACCTCGCTAGAGAGCAAAACAAAGCCTGTTTTTCTGGCGACTGCCAATGGAAACGTGGCTGTGTTGTCACTCTGAGCTCTGACATCCAAGTTCTGAGGGGAAAGTTTTATAATTTATACACACCTGGTCAGGTGTAGACAATCGGAAATTAAATCCAGGCTACACGTCAGTACTGCAGTGCAAAGCATGGGTTGCAGAGAAGTGTGACACAAACAACTGATTGATCTCTGAAGTCAATATTTTTCAGAACGAACCTTCAGAACGAACCTTACAAATATCACTTACGTATGATTTTTAAACATTTTTTTTAATCACACAGTAATTTAGACTTCCTGTTGCTGCTATGACTGTGGCACACTGTGTGCTATGACTGTAATGGAGGAGGTCACTTTAAGAGGGATGGACTTGACCTCCTGACTATGAATGATGTAGATGATAAGGTGCTGACTCTATGAATCCACAATCTCAACAGGGTTGTCCGATAAGAACAGATGGCGTATCCACAAAATCCACTGCCACTCAGGTATCTGTTGTTCACTCATTTAATTAACAAGAATCCGAAGCACACATCCATAATGTGAGTGAGGGGATTTAACAGGCTGTAAAATGCTATATGCCGTGTGGTGAGTGATGGTGTGGTTTCTGGTGGAAAGAACATAAAAGTCTTCTATAATTATGTGAACAGAGTGTATTAAATGTGTAATACAACAATACAAACAATACTGGATAGTGGATCATTCAACCAAATAAGGCAGTATCAACAAATGATATCTTACTCAGCAGATGTGGCTCCGTTCGTGAGTTCTGCGAACTGGCTGGCCTTTTGTACAATGACCGTGACTTAATATTAGGTTATAGATGTTTTCTGCCACAAGCTTCAAACACCACAAAGTTTGGGGAAGATTGAACAATTTATGAGTTTAGCTGCTTCTTGTGCTGTGGCGAAACATCGAAATTCGCCAAGATGTTGCACGAAAATCCAAATGCTTTATAAATTAGCACTGCAAACATCTTTAGATTGAACTAACCAAGGGTGAAGCAGATTTGACTAATTGTCTTGGTGGAGTACACCACTGCATAAAACCTGGAAATGGCTAGCTGTGTCAAACATTTCATACTGATGTTAAAATGGCGGACTTCCTGTTGGGTTTAGGGTATGGCTCCAAGAAGCTTTTTTTTTTTTTTTTTTTGTACATCTTGGCATGTTACATGAAGCTGACAAACCTCATACACATAGGTGAAACCATAGACTGTAGAAAAGATGGATGTAGCTTCCAGGTCATAAAAATGAACCTAATGTCGATGTGTGTTCTTTTTAATGGCCAGCAGGGGGCGACTCCTCTGGTTTAATAGAAGTCTATGGAGAAACTGGTTCTCTATGAGCTCAGCAGATGGCTTTCTGGTGTGTTTATGGCCCCATCACTATTCTCAAGTCTCACTGAAAAAACAAAACATGTAGTTATTTTTGTAGATTTTGGTCACTATTAGAATGACCTCAGTGAGACTTAGTTTCTCTTTTAATGAAGTAGTTAATTAATGATTTCACTCTTCTTTTATTTGGTTTTTATTTATATCTCAGGTAATTTTATTTTACAGTTCCAATGTACAGCACTTTGTGTCAGCTGTGGTTGTTTTAAAATGCTTTATAAATAAAGGTGATGATGATGATGATGATGATGATGATGATGAATCAGAAAATAGGGCTTCCCAGGGTGTACTTGTGTACTAACAATTTGACAATTGCAAGGCAAACATAGCTGCTACATCTATTTTTATTCCATAACTTACTTCATAACACATATATTGCCTACAACAAAGGTGTTATCTTTAAAGGATGTGTTTAAAATATTCATATTGTCAGAATATGATAAAGTAAAGCAGCAAGTTCTCACCTTAGAGAATCTGTAACAAGCACATGTTTGCCAGTTTTGTTTGGGGGAAAAACGAAGTGGTTATTCAAGCAACATAATAGTTGCCTAACTAATTGCTGCAGCTAAAAACAATCAGCTCAAGCTGGCTGCTAGATAATTTTCAGCACTTAATGAACACTTTAAGTCTAAAATATTAAACAAACATTAATCAAGAAGGCACCTAGTCTGTAGCTGCACTCGTTACTGGAGGCAGTGGGTGAGCGTTGAAGGCTTTTAATGTGTTTCTATTTTAGGCTCGTGTAGCTGTGTAAGAAGCTGCAGAAGCTGGAGACACCCAGCTGTCCTCCCCACACATCAAGCTGAAACTCTGGATAATTCTGCCTTTTCATGTATCAAACTTTAACCATTTATTGCAGCAGTGGAGATGAAAGGCTTCGCACCAAGAACTGCAATCAAGTATTTGTGATAACTGGCGATGAGTCTTTCACATCTCTGAATTTTGGGACATTCTTCTTTGTAGAATTGCTTTAACCTCCTAAGAACTCTTTCACGGCATGCATTTTTCATTTCTCTTTGCTATTTGGGCTGATTGGGACCTGATGAATGTAAAAACAAAGAATTACATGATTTTCTTTTAAACCTGATTTCTGTTTCTGAGAAAAATGAGATCCAGTGGCAGCATAATATCCTCGTAAGTGGATATCAGGCTCTTGTAGAAAGCAGAATTCATGGTTCCATCAGTTACAGCAAGTCATCCTAAAGCAGCAAAGCAGCCCCAGGCCGTCACACTGCCACCACCATGGTGTGATGTTCTTTTTATGAAGTACTGTGTTTTTTCTATGTGAGATGTAACGGGACTCAAACCTTCCATAAAGTTCCATTTTTGTCTCATCAGGCCACAGAATATTTCCCCAAAAGTCTTCGGGATCATCAAGAATTTTTTTGTTGTGTTGCTTTTTGAAAGCTTTTAACGTGATTCACCTTGTCAGTCCCTCAGCTGACAGTTTGTTCATGATTTACCAATGGGGCAAGTACTTTTTTTACTCAACCCTCCATTGTTGGTGGTTGACATCTGATTGTCCCCCTGACGGTCAGTCTTCACTAGAGTTTAAAAACATGAAACTTTCCACCTCTTGGTTTAAGAATTGTAGAAGCCACTTGAGAAATGAAACATCTTCCAGTCACTTTTCTTTTTCAAGCTCTTAAGACTATCTGGATGACTGAGAATTTACATAGCCATTAATCCCAGGAGGAAGTTGGAAAAGTTGCCCATGCTTTTTATATCTAGTCATCTGCTCACAGAAATATCAAAAGGTTTAGTTACTGAAGTCATTGCATTGGTTTGTGGTTAGCTTGGGAGTTGATTTAAGACCTTGAAGGGTTTGGTACCTTAGTACCTCTGTGACATGCTGTCTGCGGCCTGTGTCTACCAACAATTTTTCATTTGCTGCAATATTATTAGTGTTTAAAAATAAAAACAGTAGCCTTTCAGTAGTCTACTTCCTGGTCCCAGTAATCATGTTACCTCATTTCTAGCTGCTTTATCAATTTCAGGTTACTGGTCTGTTGTTGGGTTCTATTATTATCATATTGAATTTCTGTTTATTTTATGGATTTAACCTTAGCTGTTGTCTTCTTTTTATGTTTTGTCTTTGCCATTAAAGAAAAATTAAATCTACCATATCAATCAAGTTTTGCTTGCTCGTTTTAAAGGTAGCATTAGCCCCTCAGACAGACCTGCTTTCTTTCACGAGAAGCCATTTGGAAATTGCTCTCAGCATTGGTACAGAGATAAATCCACCAGAGGAGAGCAAAATGAGCCTTTTCTGCACCCACAGGAGCAAAGAATGACCCAGAATGCATTGCAGGCTCCAAGTCAAGTTGGGTTTTAATGAGTGGAGCTCATCCTTCATCATCATACCTGACTGAAAAGCTCAGTTCACCTTCACTTACAATTGGCTCGTGAAACCTTTAGGGTCCTTTAAAAGCCATTCTGGGCAGTGAAGGTTTTTTCTAACTGAAGCAGGTTAACAGAAAGTAAAAGGCAGCATTTTGTGATGAAAATAACTCCTGATATGTTTTGAGTTTTCCAGACTTGAGTTATGAAACAGTGTGAGGATGCGAGCCACTCAGAGCAGCTGCCTGATAAAAACCCTGCAGACCTTGAGCCGGCTCTTTGTGTATTCACTGTGTGTCAGGCCGCCGTCTTATCGGTGCAGTCAGGCGGCACGACTCGAGCTCTGCAGCCCGCCAGGGGAATGAAAATGCCACAACACGTCACTACAGATTCACTAGTGGGTCAACGTCTCCGGCATGGTGCTGCTCACGTCCTCCTGGCCCCCACCCTCCCCTCCTGTCTGTCTGATGTAGCTGAGTTTGTTCTTGTCTGGAGCATCGAGTCACAAGCAGCGATGCAGGTCCTGGAAGAAAACCTAAACTGATAAACACAAGGACATTAAGAAAACATTGGTACTTTGAAAGAACAAAAATGCTTTAGAAGTGGCAGCACAAGCAGTGAAAGAAGCATTATGTGCATAGTGATACACAGTCGAGTTTGATCAAAGAAGCAACATCACCAGGATCAAACAATGACCTTTTCTTAGTTGCACCCCTTTGTCCTACACTGACATGTTTTCTCCCTTCCCTAAAATGTAGATTCACTCTGTGTGTAGTTCACCTCGGGTCAGGACGACTAAAGGAGAAGACCAGAACAAGTCAATCTCTCGAGGTTTCTGTAGGTGCGCTTTTGGAAGAACTTTTAACTGCCGTCTACAGCTGCCTTTGTCTGTGGTTGATCTGAGTGATATCTCTATGCGTGTCTTTTCTTTATCAGGTTCAGAACTTCATTCAAAGTCAAGTCAGTGCTTGTTGTTGGTGTGTTTTGGACCTCAGGGCCACCATACTACAAATCTGTATTAAGAGAAAAAAAATCTACAAGTGCTCAAGTACTTCCTGCTGTTTTTCTGCAATTATTTGCAGCACAGCTTAGATATGAGTAATTTAAATCTCGTCATCTCTCTGTGAGCGTGAGACTTTATAGAGACATCTATGTGCCTACTAGTTGAGGAGATGCAAGTTAAGCATCTTTTGTGCAGACCTGGAAAACAGTCCCTACAGGAAAGGGTTATTATTCATTATAGGATGCACTTTAATCCTACAGTTTTATCTTTAAAAAACAAAACAAAAAACTAGGAAAATTTACACATTTTGACTCTCTTCATAGTAACTTCAGGGTTTTAGGCCATGTTCATCTCTTTAAGGTCCACTGTAGTCTTAGTTTGGTGTTGTTTGGAGGTCATTGGGTTCTCTTCACAAACAGGTTCATCATGTTGAGCTCTCCTGTTCTATTTGCTGCTTTTTGTACCTGCTCGAGGAGCAGACGTCCAAGGAGCTGTGGGAATTGTGGTGTTTGTGTCAGAGCTTCCTGTGCAGTGTTTCAGGGTCCAGCAGAGATGATAAGCGCACCAAGTCAAACTAATTAGTGTACAGACTCAAACAGAGAGCTGAGACCTGCGGGGTGCTGAGAGCCAGATGTTTGTTCAGAAGGCTGCGGCTTGTTGTTGGAGCTGACAGGTGCGGCTGGGCAGTCTGAGTAAAGGCTACAGCTCGTTCCTGCTCCTTTGAGCTTAAAACAAGCAACTCTCAACTGGGAATTAATTCAACTGAACATTTAAAAAAAAAAAGAAAGTACTATTTGTTTTTACTGCCTTATTGTTTAAGGTTAAAGACAAGAAATATGTAGAGAAAAGCCCCCTGCTTGCACTCAAACCTGAGATTCGTGCCCAAGTCAGTCAGCTGTAATCTAAATCATAATCAAGCAAAACTAGCAAACAGCAACATGAAACCTCTGTCTTGTTGCTGTTAATGTGAATATTTTTTGTAATAATTATTTTTGACTGTTGGGTAAACCAAGCAAAGCACATTTACACTGATGTTTATGTGGATTAAAGGCAAAGGTAAAACAGTCATCCTTCAACTCGACTTTCATTTTTACAAAGTGGGATGTCATAGGGAGTGATAGTCCAGCTGGTTTTGAACTTGAACTGTGTTTTCATTTGGCACAACAATTCTTCATTGGATGTTTCAGAAGGTTAAAGCAGGAGTCCACGTTGACTCTCTTCTGCTCAGGAACGATTTCAAGCTGTGCAACCCAGAGCGTCCTCACTTGACGCTTTGCCTTTGGACTCCTCAACTGATTAAACTGCTAATTTGTAGCCGGAGTACCAGCTCTGATCACCAGCGAATATCCTCCACATGGCATTCGGGTAACTTTGAAAAAGGATGTTTGCTCTCTGTAAGTTTGAAGTCCACAGAAAGCACAGTGCATGTGGAAGCTAGATGAGGATGAAGAAGATGATCTTGATAGTCCTAACATTCACAAAGAATTAAAAAAAAACTTCCCACTGGGTTGGATGACATCTGGAGGAGGAGTCTTTCATTAATCAAACAATTATTTAATTAAAATTAATTTGTAAAAATTAACTTGATTTAACTTTAATTGTTCAGAATATGGAATAATAATAATTCACTGCTGCCCTTCAGTCTAGGTGATTGTTTAAACCCATTCGAATAACAAATAATTAATGCAACATAGTCCTCTAGTTTTTGTAAGGCAGTTAAGGTTTCCAGTATGGTAGTGCCTTGATCCTATGTAGAGGACAGATACCCATAATCCTTTACTCTGTGTAGCCAAAGTCAAACACAATCATCAATCCTACATATGTGAGACTCCAAGCCGATGTCGACCTTGTTATCGATGACCGAAACAGCATTTTCAAATCTGTCTCGTCCCTCCAGTCAGGATTGTTCAGCTGCTGGAACGCGCTCCATCATCTAAACAACCTTGACTCTTAGAGATCAATACTTGTGACGAACTGACTGTGTTTCAGTATCGGTCCATCAGGTTTCCGAAATTATGCAAGCTTGTTAATGGCGCTCTAGTTCTCCTTACAGCATCAGCAGGTTGGGAAAACACAGCTTTAACTGGAAAAATGAACAACACAGTTCTGATTCATCCCACTATGTGAAGCAGTGGAGCTGGAATAATTGCGTTGATCATAGCTGATGGCCACGGTCCATCTCGTTTCAAACCCTGCAAAACGCAATCAACCCTCCTATTGATCTGTGCCACGATCCCAGTGTTATTGAAGCTCGGGTGAGCAAAGAAGAGCATGGACTATTTCTGCACGTGAACAAGAACGTGGCTGTTGCTAAATAGCAAGTACGCCAAGTTCTTATTTGAGATGTTTACTCAGGAGACTTCCACATATGGGAGGAGGCAGCGCGGCCATTCTTCAACTGGAACAGCAGCGTGTCTTTTCCCCTTAATTTCACAGAGATTAATATTTAGGATGAAGTTCTATATACTACAGAAAGTTATTCTATGTCTAATTAAAGTTGTTGGAGACACTGACTCGAGTAAGTAAGTAAGTAAGTAAAACTTTATTTATATAGCACCTTTCAAGATAAAAATCACAAAGTGCTTCACAGAAGCTAAAACCTAAAAATAAAAATCAACTAAAAGCAAGTTTAAAAAGATGGGTTTTTAGCTGTTTTTTAAAAGCGACCACTGAGTCCACAGATCTCAGGCTCAAAGGGAGAGAGTTCCACAATTTGGGGGCCACAGTTCCAAAAGCTTTGTCGCCTTTTGTTTTCAGCCTCGTGTGCTGGACAGCAAGCAAGCCCTGGTCACATGACCTCAGGGACCTGCTGGGAATGTATGGATGCAAAAGTTCACTTATATATGTTGGTGCTTGTCCATGCAGAGCCCTGAAAGTCAAGGTCAAAACCTTAAACTGGATTCTGAATTTAACGGGGAGCCAGTGCAGCTGAATCAGCAGGGGTGTGACATGGGAAAACTTGGAGGACTTGGTCAGAAGCTTTGCAGCGGCGTTCTGAACAACTTGCAGACGATCCAAAGAGGCGTTACATAAACAAGTAAACAAAGAATTACAGTAGTCCAGACGAGATGAAACAAATGCATGAATGACAATTTCTAATTCGGAGCGCGATACAATGGGACTCAGCTTAGCAATGTTTCTCAAATGATAAAAACAGGAGTGAACCAAAGATTTTACATGGGCATCCAAAGTCAGAGCTACAATCATTGTACATACAAAGCGATTATCAGAACAGTGTTGGATCCTTGTAGGTAATTTATGGTTTTCATAGTAGATTAGTTGATTTTCCTAAGGTTTAAAGAATCTTTGCATAACCTTGACATGTCATGACAAATGCTATGCTTATGCTATATTGTGAATGTGCGCGTGTGTGTGTGTCAGGATTGATCCTAAACACACAACTATCCTTCCAAGAAATGTCCTGTTGACTGTAGTTTTACCCTGAAGGTTAATTCACAGTTTGATCAAGCAGGCTTCATGAGATGAAACTGTCTTTTTTTCTGGGTAATCTGAAGTTAAATTTTTTGTCTAATGTGGAGAATTGCTTGATACCCAGCGTAACAGCTAGCTGGCTAACAGCTAGCTCTTACAAATGTCAAATTTGATTTCACTGTAATTATATCAGACGAGTGTTTGTGTCCAGTCACAGCCGTCAGTGACAGCTTAACGCTCACACCAGATGTGAGGAGTAATACGTGAGCATTTCGTTTACGTAGGATAATAAACTTTTTTTATTTGAATATTTTTTATTTTTTGCTTATTTTTAAAGGAAATGTCCATGTGATTACCGTGATCATTTATAGTATTTTTCTTTATTGTTTTACATGAGGTATTGATTAAACTGAATACCAACATTTTAATTATAAGTATATGAACATACAGGACATATTTAAGAACCGAATAAATATTATCATAAATATTTTCTAAGATAACAGCAAAGTTTCCGTCCAGCTAAATCAAATTGAAATGAGAAACTTTTAATTGACCAAAGGTTATCTCAAAGTTGTGTTCATGCAGCCAACAACTTAAAATTTAATAATGACAACTCGAGTTGAAGAACAGCTCCCTCACAGGTTTACTTTCCACTCATGGAACATACAGCCATGTTCACAACTACTGTCAGCCTTCCTCTATTGTAAGTTTTGTGTTATACTTCACAGATTTGTTGACGTTACACCCTCATAACAAAAGTTATTTGTTCCAGCGCTTTTTCTTCTTTCTCTGTTGATCTGCTAATACTAGTATCCCCAGTGTGGCTGTGCCTCTATGTTTAGTTTCTCCTCCTTGGGAACAGATCAGTGGTGTTTCTGGTCGTCTCCCTCAGTGCACTGTTGGATGCGAAACAGTGAGGCAACTGGATCAGCTGGGGAGGGGGGTGTTCAGACATGCTGTGCAGCAGGATTAGGACAGTGTGAAAAAGAGAGGAAGCCTTTGTTGTGGGAGGGTGGCACTTGCATAAGAAAGATAACGGGGGTATTTCTTCAACACGTGCTGCTGTAGATCTGAGAGTACCTGAGAGGCGTCTTAATCCCAAATGTCTTTAGGTTTTATGCTGCCAGTTTCTCCAGTAATTTGAGTTTTTCGATGTAAAACTGAACTTGCTTTAGATTATTTTACAGGATTAAATTAGTGACAGGCTTTAGTTCAGTGTAAATCGCTTTAAAAGTTTAAAGATGTTAAAAACAAGTTTTTCATATTCCTCACCTCACTTGAACTTGTTATTTCTCATCAACTGCAGCTGAAAACAATTTTCAGACTAATTGATCACTCACCGTGGGACCAGTCTAACAACTGACATTAATCTGGTGTTTGACAAGATTTTTAATCTTTAATTTGAAAAAAACAAAGAGGTTTAGTCATCTTGAGATAAACATATACACATTTTTTTTGCAGCCGCCTGTGTGTGTACGGCAATAGAGAACAGTGTTGAAAACAATATGCTGAAAAGCCTGTACATGTTGTTAGGTCTGCCGTGGTTCTTTTACACTGGGATTTTCCATCCATCTCTGGGGTTTATAGAGACTGGTCCAAAAAATTAGAATATATCCAGTGAGCAGCAGTGTGCTGGGAGAAAACATCTTGTTAATGTTAATGGAGAATGACCGGACTGTTTTGACCTGCTAGGAAGGAACTGCTAATGCAAATAAACACTTGTTACAACGAGGTATGCAGACAAGCATCACTGAAGGCGCAACATGTTGAACCTGAATTAAAGATGGTAATTTGGACCATTCTTAATCCTTCTCATTATTATTATTATTGTTTTTTTTTTCATTTTATTTATGAACAACATCTATTTGTCTGTCTATCTATGACTAAAATGACTCTCAGCAGTGTGTTAGGAAAAAACTCCTCCTTCTTTACTGATCCCTTATCAGCAGATTCTCCCCATTTTGCCCAATCAGAGGAAATGACAGGAGCGACACGTGCTTTTTATAAGTGGATCAGCCCATTCAGTCTCAGCCTTATGTAACCCGCTCAGTGTGTGTCTGAGGAGGTGTGAGAACGCCTCGGCCTCTTGGCGCCGTCGGTCGTGCCTCATCCTCGCAGAGTCGTGCCGGTGTTTGTGGGCGAGAGCCGATGTGCAATCTGAAAATAATATTCATCTGACCGAGTCACGTAATGTTGTCATGTGGAATGTGAGTCACCTCCACCAGTGAAGTTTAAGTGAGCTTTATGTCCTGTCTCAGTATCATTCAGAGCACAGCAGACATTAGATGGGCATTTTTGAATTTTGATTTTAACCTGCTGAGATAACGATACAATGCCACTTTAAAGGTGGCACTCTGGATGTAAAAACAGTTCAAAGTGAAGATCAGAAGGAAAATGCCAATTTGTATCTAGTAGTTCAAAGTATATTTAGTTGTCTAAAACCTTGATTATCAAGTAGTTTTTTGTTTTGTTTTTTAAATCTATCCATTCTCCTCTGCTTATTCTTTTCAGGGGGGCTGGAGCCTATCCTAGCTACCATACCAGGTTGCCAGTCTGTCGTAGGGCTAACACATAGAAACAACAACCGTTCACACTCAGATTCACACCTATGGGCAATTCAGAATGACCCATTAACCTAACACCATTACCTGCATGTCTTTAAGTCTGAGAGAGTAATAGCTTTCTTCTTCCCTTTTTCCTCCTTTTTTTACCAAAAGACAATTTTTTGTTTTTGTATTTCACAACCTGATCTCAAACACTTGATCTATTCATTTTCTTTCAAAGGTCTTTTTATTAGACAAAGGTTCTAATACAATGTATACAATAACACAAAATGCTTCAGAATATTCCAAAATTTCAATCTTGTTCCCACCCTAAACCTTAAAACAACAAATAATTGGCAGCCTGATGCCCAACTAAACCAAAAAACAAACCAAAAAACAAACAGAAATAAACAAAAAACAAAAGCAAAAAACAACAAACAGACTCATAAAAGAAAAGAAAAAAACAAGAGGGGGGGGGGGGGGGGGGTTCCATGGACTACTCAGAAACAGTAGTTTTGGGCCTTTCAAAGAAGTCCAGAAAGGGGGTCCACAGTTTATAAAATGTATTTTTAGACCCACGAACTGTATATCTAATTTTTTCTAAATCCATACAAGACATTATATCTTTTAGCCATTGTGTGTGTGAGGGAGGAGGGGGGGAAGAGAGTCTTTCCACTTCAGCAGTATAGCTCGCCTGGCCAGCAGTAATGAAAAGTTTAATGTTCGCAGGACTTCAGACATGGTATGGTAAAGAGATTTCCAAAAGGTGTACAGAGAAGGGCAGGACCAGTACATATGAAACAATGTACCAGGAGCACCCCCACACCTTATACAGGCTGGGTCCACCCCTGGGTATATGTATACTATTATATATGCATATACTATTATATATTGTACATATATTTATTAGTTTCAGATGTAGCCATTCTTGTATTTTGCTTGTTTACATTATTGTATTTTGCACAACTCTGTTGCTTGTGAAGCTCGCACACAAGAATTTCACTCACATGTGCTGTACCAATGTACCTGCACATGTGATGTGACAATAAAAGTGATTTGATTTGATTTGTGTGCCAGTCTATCCCTGGACCAATGCCCCCGATGAACTATCTTAAATTGGATAAGTGTATGTCGAGCACACATTGATATATTGTGAACCTGACACTTGATCTATTCAACTGGGTTAAAGTGACTTTATGACAACGGGTGAAACAAAAATTAAAAGTGGTGGTAATCGGCTCTAATGTTAGCTTGCTAGGCTAACTAGCGCATTCATTCTTGGTGTAAGCTATCTAACATATCTTTTTAAAAAAAGATGTTTATCCTAGCTTGCTAGCTTCTATTCTCTCATTGAAATGCTGGCATGAATGCTGGCTCAAGTAAAAGCTTAAAGAGGTTGAGTAACTGGTAAATAGAGTTTGCCAGTTAGCTTATGGTGAACTATTATCATGGTGAAATTAATCTAGGCCTGTCTTCTTTAGGTTTGATCTTTTGGAGTAGAAGATGGAGTTAGACTACATCCTGAGAACATTTCAATCTTAAATTGAATGCTCAAAAAGTAAGATTGGTTCCCATGAGCAGTATTTACAGTTATGAGAGTTACAGTAAAATGTTGTTATAAGTCCTGTCCATGTTGTCTATTTTGGGATAGCCCAGATTAAAACTTAATTTAGATTTTTCTCGTTTTTTGTTTTTTTTAAAATGTTTAGTATTCCAGCTTTTTTCTCAGGAATGACTGGCATCCCTTGGAAAGTAGAGTTTTGCCACCCTGCTGCTCTTGGCACTGTTTGGTCCTAATAATCTGACCTGCCTGTCACCCATGTGTATGTCTGTGATCCCCATGATTCTGCTGCCACTGGCCACATCCTCCTCTGCGCACGGTCACATTTCCACAGCAAACCCCAGCCGGTATTGATTAACATGTGCAGAGGGATGGCAGCTGCAGTGCTAGGTTATCAGTGGGACGATTGACAGTGGCGCCCTCTCTTTTCCGTCTCTTCTGTCTCTCCCGGAAGCTGACATGTAAACCGGTGACACACTCGGTCCTCCGCTGTGAGCGGCGGGAAGCTGGCAGCTCGTTCTGAGCTCATCATGAACAGGCCTGTTCTTGGCAGCTCACCCATCAGCCTGTTACCTTGGATGGCTGATGAATAACACCGAGAGACAGAGAGAGGTCTGTCTGCTTCATAGGCTCATTTTCTCAATAAACCACCGGCATTCAGACGAAGAGGGAAGAGAAGTTTTCTAGAGAGCGTGAGATGGGACAATTTTCCTCAGGTCAGTGATGTTGTTAAACTTGGGATGTATTGAATATGAACAGTGCTTTAATTTCTGTTGTCATGTGATGATGTGCTTATTACAAAAGGCTGAGAGTGTAAAATGTTGGGTGTTTTGGTCCACCACTGAGTAACTAACTAAACTAAATAAACTGAAAACTAAATAAAAAGGAAAATTAATACAGGAGAAATATAAATAGAAAATACTAGAAACAGATTCATGCCTATAATATATACATTTTTAATATCAGTTTTGGTGTATTTCATGATATATAAAATTCTATGGAGTCCTTTATTTCTTTATGTCTGAGTTTATCTGTTTTGGTCTTCCATATTTTAAATATTAAAAAACTAACAAAATTTATGAATGAATATATAAATAGACTAAAAAAGAAACAGGAAACAGGGTAAGCAATATGAAGGAGAAAAGACACACACACACACACACGTACATACATATATATATGTATGTACATGTGTATGTACGTGTGTGTGTGTGTGTGTGTGTGTGTACGTGTGTGTGTGTGTTTTCTTGTTTTGAATCATAGGAATGGTTACCAATGCAAAGAGATCTTAAAACGAGTTGGAGTGCAGTGAGTAATACATTATGAAGCTCTTATGTAACACAGCATGGTGGGAAGGCAACGGCTGTGTTTTTTTTCTTCCCCCCTTTTATACTCTTTCTCCTTTCTTTTTGTTTTCACTCTCCCATTTTAGTGTTTTCCTTTCAGACCTTAAACAAATCACCACATCCAAGACCTTTAAAATCTCTTATCCAAGTCAATTGTTGATTAATAACTAGAGGTGATAAATCTTTTCAAGTCTGAAATGTGACAAAAACAATCACATTTTGATGTTGCATTCATAATAAATTGCTACCACAAAAATCCATGTTTTTCAAACAATATTTATAGTTTTCTATACTTTTTGTAATTTCCCTCTATAAATTTAAATGTTCACCTCCAGGTTCAGTGTTTTCTTTATTATTATTATTATTATTATTATTATTATTTGTAGTGCCCGGGTTAATATGGGTTAGAAAAACTTTACTGCACCATCTTGTGGTAGCAATTGATACTGCATGAAGGTACAGCTTATATCTAGTTCAACATGAGTTGATATCTCACCCACACAACACATGGACGTCTTTAAAGTAATTTCTTCAACTTCTGTAAACTATTTTGTGGACTTTTAGAGGGTTTTAAACTGTCTTTAAACATTATATTTTATTAGTTATTCAGTGTTATGCAATTCCACTTGTTCAGTCTGTTTCTGCACATGGTTCCTCACTCTTCTCGGAGCCCTCTTCACCAACAAACACAAACACCCACTGAAACAAAAAGTTGAGGACATGACTTCACTTGATATTATAAATATTTTCAGAGTTGAAGGCATTGAGGTAGAGAGTGGTGGGTCGAAAATCTTGGGTCCCAACTGTTGAATAGAACATGTGAAATACCAATGTTGTTTCTCCATTTTTACAGCCGTAAGCTACATTCTGACTGTAATAGACAATTGTTTTTTGATCCAGAAGGAACCATGGGTTGATGAGGATCCTGGTGTTAAAATGTAGGTAAAAATGAGACATTTCATAAGCTATAACTTATTTTGAGCAGATACTGACCGCACATGGTGATATGACACTTCAAAATTTACCTTTTTGAAGGTTTCTTCACTGAATAATCTGGAAATGGATCAAACATCCAGAGCATTAACACCTGTGTCCATCCCTTTACGTCACAGCTGGCACACTTTTATTGAAACTATGATGTCGATGGTTAATGGTGGCTATAGAAACCATCTTTTCTCTTTAACATTAACATCTTTTCTCTTTAACATTAACATCTTTTGTCTTGGACATTAGTGTGTTCATTTCCTGCTAACAGGAAGTTGGATCGTGGTATTTTAAGCCCAGCCGGTGCAGCAGATCTATGAACAGTTGTTGTGATATTTCTCACCATTGCTGAAGCTTTGGCGTCAGTCACGACCGTGACACAGGCGGTCACGTTGTGTGTTGTCATTTTTGTGTTGGTGGAAGCTGTTGGGTGACACAGCAACAACTCAGATTTTTTATTTTGTCATTTTTCGCAGTTTGTGTGTAAAGTTCCTCAAGTGCGAAAATTGCTGTCGCACTTTAACGCAGCCGTATGTTCACAGTGGAAAGTCTTCGTGCTGTAAGCGACATCTCACTAGAGTTATCCCAGAGAATCAATGATTTTTAGCTTCTTTAGCTTGTCTGGAGCCACATTAGAGCACCTGAGTGTGAATTACAATGAAAATTTTCAAGTCCAGTAGGTACAGTAGTCTCATGGGTACATAACACTGCTGTTATTCAAAATCTTCCAGGATATTCTCTGTAAATATTTCCCTTTATTGTGACCCTAATCACCAAAATATTCCAATTTTCTCTCCCTCATATCCAGATATTTAAGGTTAAAATATTTAAAAGAATAAAGGATCTCATGTCATCATGAACCCGTGGAGTTAAAGATCAATCTGAGTAGTGGAGGAAAATTGGAAAATCTTAAATGCGAAGGAAAACATGACAAAAAAGTTCCTTTTCTTTGATTTTTACTGTGTCATAAAGCGGTAAGAAAGCATTCGATTTGTATGTAGTGGAGTCATTTAAGGTTTGCATGTCGAGGCCATTTTCTTCTGCTGATGCCACTTTGCACCAAATTAGTGGAAAATTTGCAACATTCATTTGAAACTTTCTATTTCTAGACATAAGTTTGAGAAACAAATCACAGAAGCTAGATGTTTGACCTCGGCTGTTTGAGCTTGTAGACATTTACACCCTCTAAACGTCCTCTCCTACTAAAGCACGTTGTTAAAAACACATGAAATCTTTGTTTTAGACGTTTTAGTCTTGTTGCACAGACCACTTTGAGCTGCTTTTAGTTGTAATTTCCAACTGAAATGAAACCAGGGAAGTGAGATTAGTCTTTACAACTTCACACAGGAAAAATACTTGTGGACAAAGATGACTTCCAAAACATCCCCATCTGGATTCTCCAAGATTTCAAGGACTTATTTAGTCCCTAGAAGAACTTGAATACTCTGCATTTTTCTCCCACGGCGAGCCAGAACACTCTCGGATATCGAGTGAAAATCTCTTTAAGAAACTTTAAAGTTGAAAATATCAGACCCTCTCCCCCTGGGCACTAAACTGTCTGCTCTGAAAAGCCCTGACTCTGATCACGAGGGAAGCAACGATAAGCTCAGTTAAATCTCATGTTCTCCAGCTGCTAATTATGGATCATAGTCAAACCATATTAGTAAATGGATTAAAAAAACAAAACAAAACATAGTTTGAGCCACATGCTGACCTCTAGCAGCAAATCACGGGAAGTGCATAGAGGGTGATGATGAAAACATGATGTTAACTTAGTGTTTATACACCAATCTGCGGTTAATCATTAGCTATTAATCATCTCTGACTGCCTTCCACAGCGTGTCTTTTCCTCCTGTCTCTCTGCCCTCCAACCAGTCGTAGCAGATGGCCTCCCTACCCTGAGCCTGGTTGTACAGGAGGTTTCTTCCTTTTTAAACGGAGTTTTTCTTTCCCACTCTTGCCAAGTGCTTGCCCCATAAGAGGGTTGTCTTATAGTTTCGGTTTTCTCTGTATTATTGAGGCGACTGTTGCTATGATTTGGTGCTATTTAAGTAGAACTTAACTGAATTGAACTGAATTAATGTGACACTATAGAATCAGGCGAGGTCATGGTGATGAAGTGATGGTTACAGACCAGACTCTAGGGCCTTGATGGCAGTTGTAGGGCGACTCCATTGGTTGCTAGCATAATTTTGTAGCTGTAGTTTGACTAGAAGTGGTGGACTTAACTGTAAATACTGCCCAGCTACTTTCTGAGCTGTAGTGAAACTGTGAAAAACAAACTGGAAATTGAGACGGTTCACCTTCAGAATAAAAGTTGCGCCTTTTGAAACTCGCAGTGCGGGGGCACAACTTTTATTTTGGAGGTGAACCATCTCCATTTTCAGTTTTCATTGCACTATAATGAGTTTTGCCACCACTTGGCTAGTAGTTAGTGAGTATTTGCAGACAAACATGAAAACTACAGGCAACCAAAATAATTTGTTATCATGACGTCACGTGTGAAGCCTCAGTAAAAAATAAAACATCTAATTTTTAATGATAACATTAATATATTAAACTTTAGGCCCTTAAGTCTTTCTAGTCTGGATCAAGTGATGAAGTGAGTTTCTGTTTAAAATAAACAAATAAATACTTAGTTCATCCAGCTGAAAACCGCAGCTAATAATGTGAGATTTAAAAGAAAAAGCCTCATTATCAGGACTTATCTGTATCTCACTGTCACTGAAAGCATAGTGATCTCTCACTCCAGCAGTCCAGCTCTTTAAAACACTGGATTAATGCAGTAAGGCCACTATAGCTGCACGCTGTAAACATATGGCTAAGCAGGCACTGCTGAGGTCATCTGGGTTTCTGGTTTCTTATTGGGTGAAGCCCAGCCTTCTGACAGGCTTGGAGACCTCGCCCGAGGGGATTAACAAAGCCGAGTGTGTCAATGAGTGCAAACAAACACACGTACGTGAACGCGCTGCTGACATCCAGGTATGAACCAGTAACAATGAAGCGGGCACAGATAGTCAGAGGTGGGAAAACAACAGAAGTATTTTTAAATCAGCACAACATGAGCAGATTTTATGAGTCAGAGTTATGAAACCTACACAACCCTCTGTGTACTGAGGTAGTGAGAGAAAACCGACAGGAAAATGAGGCGAGGAAGACAGAAAATCACATAAAATCAATGTCAAGTGTGTTAGATTCTTTGAAATCCTTCAATGTCAGACAAAGTACTGGATGTTTTTTTCCCCCCACTTACAACCAAATGGTTCTAATGAATCAATCGGCTAAAAGCTAAAAAGCTTTATTTCTTCTTAAGGTTCATCCCTGCAGACTTTTCTGTCTCAGAGTTCATTAAGATGCATGAGTACAGCATGAATCCCGTCTCCTCCTCTTTAATCTTCTGACAACAGACTCCCTTTAAAAATAAAAGAAAATAAAAATCTGTAAACAGCTGAACTTAGGTCAGTGAATCCAGGTTAGGCTAGTTTAACTTTAGTCAGTGTCACAATAGCGTGCAGCCTGCTAACTGGATCTGAGGTTGAGGTTTTGGCGTCATAAATAACATCTCCTGCTTAAATGTTCCAATCAAGAGCATTTTTATTTCCATCTGCAGACGTTTATATTTGTGAAGGCTCTGTCGCAGGACATCCCCTCACAGAACAGAGCAGGCATCAATAACAACAGGTCCGACCAGGCGCGCGACGTTTCTCCCGTTGGTGCGGTAGCATCTAATCTCGGCGTGCCGCTTTTACTGTCTGTGGGTCTTGTTATGTTTGAAGTTTTCTGAATTTTACTTTGAGTTTCCTTGTTACTCTTTAAGATCCTCAGCTGGTGATCTTGTTACGTGGTATTCTGGATGGTAAATTGGTTATTAATATTTGATTCTTTGGTTTGGCCTAGCCTCCCTGGTGTCTTCTCGTATCTTGCGCTTATGTCGAGGCCTCTGTGTTAGGAGTCTCTCTGTCTTATTTTTTTGAGTCCTTGCTTTGAGCTTTACTTCCTGTGTCTTTGATTTCTTCAGCTGTGTCTGGTTCCCCAGGTGTTTCCACTTCCCCCTGATTGCCTTGCGTGTCTCGCTGTATATGCATTTCCTCGGTCTCTTGTTGCTCCTTGTTACATCATAGCCATTTTTCCTGTGCTGCCTGGATTTTGTTTCTTGATATATTGGACTCTGTTTTTCCTCTGATTTGTATTCATGTGTGAACTTTTAGTGGTTGCTTTTGAACTCTGCCTTTGCGTCCTGCATTTAGGATCCTCACCAACCCCCCCCCCCCCCCCCCCCCTTTTTTTTTAAACTGAAAAAGAAGGTGAAATTATAATGTGAGAAAAATATATAAAAATGTTGAACATGCTATATAGACTGAAAGCAACACTGCCCTGTGTGTGAGAGGAAAAGGTCTGTAGAGTAATGCATTATTAAAAGTGTGAGCTTTTTCAGTAGGACTGAAAGAGTTGCTATGTTAATAAAGTTTACCCGATTTGTAGTCAGGAAAGAAATCCGGAATAATTGCCATCTGCGTGAGTTGACAGACGATCAATATCACAGTTCCATCATTAAGACTAGAGAGAGTCTGATGGTCTATAATTCAGTATGTAATTAAATTAATGTTTAAAAGACAGTTTTAGTTTTGATTCTTTATTCTCAGCTGCAATGTCCTTCAAACATAGGCTGACATAGAGCCACCTGATGCTTGCTGTAGCTGCATGTAATGAGATCTCTCAATGCGCATTGGTAATAAAGCTTTGACTCTTCATCTGACTCTTCTTCTCCAGCTGGGATATTAAAGGATTGGTGAGGTCAAGGAAGTTACCTAAACAGGCAATAGATAATCTTGATAACTGCAACATATAAAGAGGATGCCACACCTGAGTTTGAAGTTGCTAACCTTCATTCTAAACAAACTTAAACAAAATAGACAAAGCACCAGAAATGTGAAAGAGACTAGGCTAGCAGCTCAATTGGCTACAGTACACAGAACGTCCCTTCTTAAGTTAATAGCATGAAGGAAATTAAGCTAGCAGTTAGAAAGATGAGCAAAGGAGTAGCAGCAGGGAAAAAGGATGGTGCAACAGAGAGACCAGGAAAGACGAAAACTTTAAACCCTCCTAGTATCCAAACACAGGAGTCTGAGGGACCTTTCAGGAATGGTGCCATTATTTTCCAGAGAGCTGATTGGTCAGTAGGTGGTGATTTTATACCTGCTGATCTCTAATCTCAAGCATGATCTGCTCAGGAGCAGGTTAGATTACCATGGCTTTGTACAGCAGTGAGAAGTGATGCACCTTTGTAGTACAGAAAGCCCAGAGTTAACCTTGTACTTACCTGGATAAGCCAAAGTCCTGCTTTGTAGTACAGGCCTATTTTCTACAGCAAACAGTTTGGAGGCGCGTTACCAACAAACAACCAGTTTTTGAGTTTCAGTCTCAGTACCAAGTGCTGGGAAGAAACTTGTAGTTATTAATATAATTCTCTCAAACAAAGCTCAGATATTTGCAGATCATGGCTACCTTTTAGTTATTTTCATTTAAGGAGCTCTCAGTGCAGTGAAACTGTCCCAGCAATCGTTCTTGATCGTCTGGTTTAAAATCCTCTGTGGTGGTGATCAGAAGTAAAACTATAAACACGTGTCATCGTCCAAATACTTGAGACCTGACTGTATGCGCACCCAGAAGCATTCATCCTCCACCAAGACCAAAACGATGTCTCGCGCTTTATAGAATTTCACCTGATGGCTTTTGCATAAGCCTGCTGTGAAACGGTCAGTGTGCCGTGTCTAAAACACTGAAAAACATCAGTTTGGTCACATTATTCTTGCAGGAAAAGCGGCAGGTAATGACCCAGAATCTTTTTTTTTCTTTCTTTTAAATGTAGAAAGAAAAGAAGCTGAGCTGTAGCATAAGTGCTTGCAGCAAGCATTTCTCAGCCAGGCTGTTTATTAATAGCCATGGTTTCTTTATTCATGAGGAGGCTTCGAGTTCAGACTGATGATGTCAGCGTAGGGAACGAATCGAGCCTCTAACTCACTGATTAACAAACAGCTTTGTTATTTTTTTTGTTTGGTTGTTTTTAAAAAAAAAAAAAAAACCCAGCTTGTTTAAAGCAGGGATTGATTTCTCTGTTTGGGGACTTTTACGTGTTTCTTTTTGTCCTCCTAACACGGCTAATGGATCGACCCGCTCGCTGCGCAACAAAAGGTTACAGAAGTTTTTCATTAAATGCAGACGAGTAGGGCCTGAGCAGGCCATATGTTCAGTGTGAATTCACTGAACAGTGAATTCACATCAGGCTTCAGAGAGCGAGAGAATAACATCAGCCCTACTTGAGCCGCATTTAAAAAACAATGGAGAAGCACGGGGACCGGTGCAGTGTGGAGGGTGTTATATAATTATTTTTACTTATGTTTAAAAAACAAAACAAAAAAAACCATGCACACTCACATCACATACCCAGAAAAATCTAGGTTTGAAAACATCACGAACTATGAGACTGTAGGCATCACCTATGCGCATATTTAGTGCAGCAGATAACTGAAACAGTCTTTCTAAAAGTGGATACGAGCGCCAACGTTTGCACATTTGTTACTCCCAGTAACTGTTAGATCTCTCTAAATTTCACAATTTTCATTTTTTTTTAATCTTAAGAAACGGCAGTTTTCTTTCAGGTTTTGATTTTGACTACATGTAAGTCACATTTATTATCTAAAAATATGTTTGTTATGCCGGGTAACTCATGCAACTAACCAAAACTACACGATGAAGTTTAAGGTTAGTCTGCTGTTCCTACCCTCTCCTACTTTAGGCCAAGGTAAATACATTGGAGTTTATAAAGCACTTCACTCTTCACCTAGCACCAGTGTTAGATGTGACGTGTTCCAGAGTAACATATTAGTGTAATCACATTACATTTTTTGGTAACACGGTAATGTAATGTCCTACTGAGATGGCTCACCTTTACTTTCATTGCATGAAAGGAAAGGAGCACGAGGGCAACCTGCATCCAAGACAGAAACAACAGCGTTGAACTCTCCCATGGAGGACACTTTTGCCCAGTCTCCTTCTTACTGTTGATAAATTATTATTATTATTATTATTTTACATTATTTTTTTTGGCACCCAAATCATGAACTCTGACTTTAACTGAGGCAACTGAGGCTGTGTTGTCCACCAAGGGCCCAAGTAAACTAATATCTGAAGATTGGCGAGATGCATCCATTTTTAATCCTACAATTTCACCTGTCTGTGTATTTTTCACAGACAAAACACAAAAAAATCCATTTGGGTTCACTGAGGCTGCTCATCCTGGAGTATTGTATTTATAATTATTTATAATTCAGAGGATGTTACACTGATGCACACTTATATCCCGAATACTCAGATTATACTCAGATCTCATTAAGAGAGCTATTAATTATTTACATTATGAGCACAGAAGTCCAATCCTCATAGTAGTTGCATGAATGGATTTATATCCTCACAACAAGGAGACACACACACACACTAATGTGTAGCAACACATTCGGGGGAATAGACTAGGCCATTGATTGGCTCTCTTGCTGTTGCTATGGCAGTTTAAGCTGCTCTTCTATTGGTCAGGCTTCGGACCAGGACCCGTGTCGGCTGTCTGTCAGCATCCCACCGTTGTCATAGCGACACACAGGAAGCAGGGTGGGAGGAGGAGAACGGTGTGGTTGTTGTTGTTTTTGTTGAATCCCGCAAAAGCAGAAGAATTCCTCTGTCTGTGGTCTGTTGTGCCTTTTGTTTCTTCCATTTCCTAGAGGAGGATCACATTTAATGATGCACATTAAAAAAAAAAAAAGAAACATTTTCTTTATCTGTTTCCACACACACACACACACACACACACACACACACACACACACACACACACACACACAGGCTGCAGGGTCACTGGGCAATGACCCCCTAATCCTCTGCCAAAAGATTATTATTAATATGACATGCTTGGATGAATAGGGGATAAAATAAAATCATAGGGAGTGTGTGTGCGTGAGCGTGTATGAGTGCCTGAAATCCTTTTTTTCCCCCCTTTTTTTGTGGGACTGTACTGCACATTTATTCATCATCTTCTTCCTTGCAACTGCTTCATTACGGTTCTATTAAAATGCAAATGCCCATCTGGAATCCCCCCCAAAAAAACAAAAATAAAACAGCATTCGCTTTTAGCAAGGCTGAACTTGTTTATTTAGCCATCTATCATTCATTAACCTGAAAACATACTGTCATTATTATGCCTGCTATAAAATTAAGGGTTTAATGCTGTCATGAGGCAGTGCTACTCAGTTTGCTGGCCTTAGACTGTGCTTTGAAAATTGATACGATATTTTCATATTAGTGAGTAATGAGAGAGAAAAGACGGTCAGCCTGGGGGGCAGATATGGCCTCCTCTCCCACATGAAGAGCTCTGAGAGTTTATGAGATTTTGGCTTTAGGTTTTGATGCTTGGACTGGATGTAAAATTGATGATGCGGTTGCCCTGATAATTTCGTATGAAGGTATAAGGACTTGAGAATGATAGGAAAGAAGTAAGTCTGAATATATTGATAGTATGAAGGTTAAAGTTTGCATGGCTTCATTAAATGTAGGGGAGACCGGGGATAGTTGTAACATTTTTGACATTTCTGTCTGTAAATTGAAGCTCTTTTAAGGTAGTGGATTCAAAATGTAATGCAAAGTATTTACATGTCTCTGCTATTAAATAGTGCAGCTATTTTCTCTGCAGCACAATTACCCATTGCATGGTATGGCCTCAAACACAAAGAGTGAAATGTTACAATTAACCCCATAGTCTGGGTTAGTTGTAACATATCCTGGGGTGAAATGTAACACAATGAAATAAGGGTACTAACAAAATATTAACATGTAATCTTTGTTTATTCAACACATGAATGCACTTACATCCATTTATGTAGCTTTGTGTGTGTGTGACAGAATGCAGAAATCTAGCTTTTGAACATATTCCAACCCCCCCAAAAAAGACAAATTATGGAATTTTCTGCAACTGAATATTTCATTAATTTTGGTTGGTCTTCCTTGAGTTTGGCCTCATTGGCTCAGTGGGCATTATAACCTACAACTCTTGCACCAATTTTGAACATAACAATGAAGCTGAAAAAATGTAGTTGTTCACCAGCATCGCAATTCCATTACTTTTTATCATGGCTTACCTTGGTGTGGTTTGCAAAGTGCTTCAGAAAGATGAGGAAATCTGTTTCTTGCACCCATCCTGATTTATTTCCACTACCAGTACTTCCTACTGGTCCATCTGTGACACAGAGGTCTGCATAATGTATGTGTGGGAACACAAACAGTGGAGGAATTGTGTTGCCAATGGCATTAACCGCATATACAAATGTGACCAGTGAACCTCTCTTTGCTGATGTCATTGCCCCAACTTGTTTAATATAAGTTAAAGTAATAGTGTGGTAAGTTGTAACATCTGCATTATTGTTACAACTAACCCAGACTGTTGCTGTTACAACTGACCCAGACTCCTATAGCCATGAACTAGCTAACATTACAGCCAACGGCTAAAACATTAGCACTAAAGATCTACACAGAATATATCCCCATAGACATACAAATAACATAATTTAAGTAAGATGAGTTTAACTGCAAAGCAAATAACGCTATTAGAAATTGAAATAAAGTAGAAAAACTTACTTTTTGGCATACAAAAGACTTTTTTTGGTGTTAAATTGTCTGTTTTTGACAAAATGTGCTGATTTTTCACATTTGATAGCAGAACTGAATTGGGCATGCACAGGATGAGTCACATCATTTGAAACTTAGCCCTGATTGGAGAAATTGGAAGTGTTACAACTGATCCACGTTACAACTATCCCCGGTCTCCCCTACTAAAGTTAATGTGCATAAAAAAATCAGGTGACTATAAGGTGGTCAGGTGGGAACAGTTCTCATGTTTTTTTTTACTTCTTCTAATTTGCTTTTTGTCCTTTTCTGCCTCCTAATTTACAGCTTTTTGCTGTGAGCTGCTCGGTGAGAGAGCGTTGTGGACTGTGTTTGTCCAGCCTTTCCATTCCTTTTCTTTTATCATTTTTTTTTTTAAAACACCTTCCCTGCGGGAAAGTGAGTAGGACAGCATGTTTACCTGCTCAGCGTTTGAAGGCAGAATCACTTAAAGCACTGCAATGTGATGGACTAGGAGGAGTTCTGGTTGTTGGTTTTTATGTATGTGTTCCTATAAATTGGAGTGGAGTTCGGAATAGTGAGCACACCAAAGCAGAAGCAGGAAGTCAAACCGGATTCTTAAAGAAAAATTTGCAGTTTATTTGAGGCCGAAGAAGAATGAAAAACAGAAGGCAACTCAGAGGAAACTGACTAGGGCTACGTCCACACGTACACGGGTATTTTTGAAAACGAAGATTTTCCGTTTTCGTTTAGAAAAAAAAATCCCGTCCACACATAAAAGCCAAAAACGAAGGAAAACGCTGCTAGGAACATGCCAAAGCAGCAGGTGGCGCTATATTACTATCCGTGTAGAAATGTTGGCCAATCAGAAGTCAATAAGTCTGGGTGGGAAAGCGTAAACAAAGATGGCGCATAGAAGCAGAACTGAGTCGCATGTGTGGAGGGACAGTAACTGTGTGTGTATATGTAAGCATTTAAACACTGCAGAGAGTAAAATTAACAGTATTTTGTCTAAGTTCGCCATTGTAGAAATTCATTTCACCGAAACAGTAACGTGGCGCACAGTGTGACGTCAAAAAATGCGCACACCTTTGACACTGCGTTTTCTCCGTTTACCTCGTCCACGCGTAAACGCAAAAACTGAGTTTTTGAAAATATTCACCCTGGCAGGAGTTTTTAAAAATCTCATTTTTCAGTGATCGAAAACGCCGTTTACGTGTGGACGAAAAGCGCAAACGCATAGAAAAACCTGCATTTTCAAAAATACCCGGGTACGTATGGACGTAGCCTAGAATTAAACTGGGAAAACTAAGATACTGAACACATGCAATTGTGAACATGGGGAAAATAGAATTGATATTACAGGTGAAGCGAAACTGAACACACTGAACCGATGAGATGAGAGACTGTCAAAATAAAACAGGAAACACACTCAGACGCAGACTAAGACACATGGGCTTGACACTGGGACCTGGGGAGAAACTGGGGTGATAGCAAGCGACACAGAGAGGACGAGAGACGTCACGGGCTGGTGAGAACACACATGGATGCACATGACAGACAGGGGAGCCAAGGATGAGACACAAGGAGGAAAACATGGAAACAACTAACACACGGCTAAGACAAGACACAGAGGGAGGGGGAGCAAGACACACAGAGGGAAAGCAAATGCAGACATAACTGGGGAAACCTTAAACTCAACAACATTAGAAGAACCAAATCTCAAACATAAAACATCTTAATAAAGCAAAGAGTAAAAAATCCCAAAGTGAACTATTGTTATAGTTTAAACCCTAAATATGTGGCATCTCAGGGCTTTAAATGCATATAAAAAACATGAAAACATAAAGCGAAACACTCAAGATAGCTACACGCGGTAAACTTTTATGATGTGGGAATGGTGGACTGCATCTGATGCAATAGGATAGGCTACTTTGAAACCTACCGCCTCTCAAAGGCATTTTTTCCAAGCTGTGTTTTTGACAGAACAGAACATTTAACCGAATTTACTTGATTTAAATGTATTATTTATTTAGTAAATTAATTCTCAATTTAGCATTAAAATGCATGGAAAAATAGATATTGCCATAAAAAATTTATGGAGGATATTTGCGGTTTCTGCAAATTTGCGAGCGTTTCTACAAACAAGAACAATCCACAAGAGACTGAGGCAGTGAACTTTGAACCGCGACTTCACGGGGGTATACTGTAGTATATAATTAATAATTGTAGGTGACACTATATAATTAGGCTAAGGGTATAATTTTCTTGTAATTCAATAGAATTCAACTTTATTTTAAAATCACAATGTAATTGTATTTACATACAAATATTGTGTAGGTGACTCGCACTAAATTATGATGATAACAAATCCAGTTTTATTTGACAAGAAACGAAGAAATAATTATACTGTAAATATATTAAAGTACTGTGTAATTAACCCCAAAAGTTGATTCTGTTCATTTGGACGTAACGTTTTCAGTGGGAGAAACGTTTCATCACTCATCCAAGTGACTTCTTCAGTCTCAGCTGACTGCAGGTTTCTCCGACCTCAGAAACAGTACATTTGCACAATAACTAAACCTTGCCCACTGAATGAACAATGGGCTGTGAGGTCAGTTCCTTGATCATTAATATGCAAATTGTCATGACCATTGATCAACAACCTGTGTAATTAAATTTAGGTATTGCACAACTTCTTGTATTTTACAAGAATGGGAACATAAATTATAATGTGAGTACTTTGAAGTAACTTGTTCAGTTTCATGGTAATTTCCCCATCTTGCATTGTAAATACGTTGTACTTTTTGTACTTGTTAACTTTATTCTAATCCAAGCACTGCAGCAAAAACTTTTAGGACAAGAGTTAATTTCCTTAAATGTGAAAGTGCTTCCACGTTATGCAGAAAAGTTCTGACACTTTACAAAATTACTTTGCCGTTCGAGGAGAGAGATCAAAGGTCAAATGCAGAGCAACAGGAGCCAGAGATAATAATGTTTTAGTACTTGGCTCCAGTCTTGAGCACTTTGTCAAACATGCCAAAGCAGTTTTCACTTCCAGTTATGTTTTTTTTATTTTTATTTTTTTATCAACCCCTTCATAACCTCAGGGAGGTAATTAATCAAATCCTGAGGGAGGAAAGTGAATGACGCAAGTGGGGGAAGGCTGGGAAAAGGAGTGGCACCCAAACCAGGTGATCGAGAGGGAGCGGACGGGAGCTAGAGGTACTGAAGGCGAGAAGGGAAACAAAGCAGGCAAGAGGAAAAGGAGAGGAGAGCTCATGAATAGGAGAGTAAAGTTCCCCAGACAGGAGTTACATAAGCACCTCTGACCCAGAAACCTTCCACAACCGGACTGAACTTGCCCTGAGATGGAGAGGACGAAAACAGCCGGAGGAGAGAGGAGGCGTGGGAAGGAGGTGAAAGAGGAGGGGATTTGTTTAACGGATGTGTACATCCTTTTACAGCAGCTGTATGTGTATTGTGAATTAAATAGTTTGTGACTTGTGCATAGGTGCATGCTTTTAGATTAGCAACACTACTATGAAGCATTTTATTAGCGTGAGAGTTATATTGACTAAAACACATGAATGAAAGGTTAGACGGGACGTGGAGGGAGCAGGCAAGGACAGACAGAGATTTGAATAATGGAGGCAGCAGGAAATGAGGTGAAAGACGAGGTGAGAGTGATTTAGAAGGAAGTCGAGGCTGGTGGTTGCTGACAGGTGTGCACAGTCAGACGCAGAGGAAAACAATAAAGAACAAACGAGGACGGGCGCGAAGAAGGACAAAGGCAAGGCGAATTTATTTACCTGAGCTTCAAACAGAGGCCTGCACTGGAATGCAGACGAGGAAAGTAAACAAAGCAGTGGCTGGTGAAGCCTTTGGGAAGATTGATCACTTAATGAAACGCAATGAATCACTGCATTGTTACAGATAAACAAATATAAACCGATAATGTATGAGGATGCTTATAGAGGTTGTACAGGCAGAGCTGAGGTCGCTTGAATGGATAAGAATGCTTAGATCCAGCCTGCTTGCAGCACATGTATATTGTATCAGCTCAGTCAATTCAAGTAGTTTGGGCAGAAAACATCAGTAGTTCTGGGTTTGGACTCCCTTTTATCTTCAGAGATTCTCTAATTCTTCATCGGATGGATTCAACAAGGTGCTGGAACCATTGCTCAGAGATTTTGCTCCATGTTGAAATGATGGCATCATATAGTTGGTGCTCATTCAAGATGATAATCTCCCTCTCCCCCACATCCTAAAATCCTGTCTTGGACTGAGATCTAGTGTCTGTGGAGGCCATTTGAGTTTGAGATGATCTGAGCTGGAAGCTGATTAGCTATTTAAATAGGTCTGCCCGGTGAAGAAGCTGGTGAGTGTTTATATCACACACCTTTTTTTTCTTTTTTTAATTCTTGCCATGCCAGTGAACCAGTTTCTTTAAACAGCTACTAGAAATTGCAAGAGAAGTAGGTTAATGACAAATTTGTCAAACACAAGCTCACAGCGTTACTTGCTCAACTGAAGGGATCTCCTGTCCTGTTCTTTGCTTACATTTTTGTCTGTCTTAGAGACTGTGGTGCCTCTGAAGAGTGCTGCATGAATAAATAAATATAGCTTGTTCAGTTAAGTTGGCAGCCTGCTACAGCAGATTGTAAAAGGCTGTCGTAAAAGGAAACAGAACAAACATCAAATGGATTGAAGTCAAGTAAGGATACTCAAAATTCCAGGTAACAAAACGCGTAAACCAACAGATGAAAGATTTGGGTCATGCAGAATTAGCGGCCATCAACACAGAGCACAGAGTTGTAGATATTCGGGTGAACAATGTGGGTTTTGAACACCTATTAGAAATGGAACTTATATGTCAGACTGGGAAATCACGCTGTTAAAAATAAGACTATTTGAGACTGACTCGCTGGAAAACAACCATTAAAAAAAACGTGTTGGCTAAGTTTCACAGCATATTGTGCATCTTCATACCCTCTTGGGTTTGTATTACTGTTTTCAATAATGCATTTATGCATCATATCAGTTTTAAAACCTTTAAGGGTGGTTTCACAGCTAGTGCAGACCTCCATTTGGTGGGCTCTACAGTGCTTAACTTCAACTCTTATATTGTTGCCTTATCCCTTTTCTTCTTCTCTATCCGCAGGTAAAACCATGGACCTGGACAGTGCTCCATAACCTCGCTTGCCCCTCACCTCCCTCCTGATCACCTTTTCTCCTCCTCAATTTGTCCTCCTTCCCCTTCCTTTTCTCTACTACCTGTTCACGATGACAACCACACTGGAGACGATGCTGGCACAGCCTGACCTGGAGCTGGGCCCTGATCGGATGGACGGCTGCGAGGCCGCTCGTGGGCATTACAAAGTGGTTCCCTCCGTTGTCTGCTCGATGTGTTGTCTCTTTGGCATCATTTACTGTTTCTTTGGTGAGTTGAACAGGTGATGTTAATGCAGCAGCAGCAGTTGTTCTTTGTTCTATTTAAGACCTGTTGTTGAGGTCATGTGTTTCTGGCTCTTTTTTTTTCAGGATATCGCTGCTTCAAGGCGGTTATGTTCCTTACGGGCCTGATGTTCGGCTCCGTCGTTATCTTTATGCTCTGCTACAAGGAGCGCGTGCTGGACACCCAGCTGAGCGTGGAGGCCTCAGTGGGCATTGGCCTGGGCATCGGGACGCTCTGCGGCCTGGTCACCATGCTGGTTCGGAGCGTGGGCCTCTTCATGGTGGGCCTGCTGCTTGGCCTGCTGGTGGCCGTGGCTACCCTGGTCGGCATGGAGGAGCTTTCTGACAGCCCGCCGCGCTCTGTCTGGGTGCCCCTGGGCGTGCTGCTTGGCCTGGGCATGCTGTTTGCTGTGCTCACCCTGCAGTGGCAGCGTCTGTTTACAACGCTGTCTACAGCGGTGTTCGGGGCAGCCGTCATCACGGTGGCTTTGGACTACTTCGTGGAGCTCTTTGCCCTTGTGCTGTACATGTATGAACGGATTAAAGCAGAGTCTGGAAAGCCTGTGTGCTGGATGACATGGGTGGTCCTCGGAGTGTGGCCTGCCCTCACCCTGCTGGGTGTCGTGGTCCAGTGGAAGGTGACCGCTGAAGGATACTCCCATACCAAGGGTGAGGAAAGCTGGTTCCAGTGTATATTTGTGGTGCTTGGCTCTGGTTTGCTGCTGACTGTAGCAGTTCACCATTTTTCTTCCTAGAAGACATACCTGTAGGAATGAGTCTAAAGGAGAGCAGGGGGTTCATTCCAGTATATTTATTTAAAAGATTTATATACTAATTATTTAGCACATATAGATTTATAAAGCAAAATATAAATCTTACCTTTAAATTATGATATAATCTTATAGATTATGGTGGCAATAAATACAATAATGTATCTTTTGTTGTGGGTTTGCAATGTATATTATACATTTTATATATATATATATATATATGGGGTGCAACGATACACAAAATTCACGGTTCGGTTCGGTTCGATACTTTGGTGTCACGGTTCGATATTTTTTCGATACAAAATAAAATGTTCATGCCTTTTTAATTTGTCATTTATTAAAATTATAAATATATATTTTAACTCAAAAGTACAGTTTTTAAATTTAACCCTAACCCTTGTGCGTGTTTTTTATTTTGACAGTGAATGCACACCTGCGGACCACTTATGTGCAGCCCTGGTTATTTAGCTCGTCATATTGCAGCCACAGAAATTATTTTGTCCATGAAACCATAAAGCTGCACTTTCTTTTTGCCTTATAGTCTGATTTGTCATAACTTCTCCGTTTTGTGGTAAGCTTTTCTTTGGCTGTCACTTCTTCACCCCGACCTGTCTTATTTGGCTCAGCAGAACTGAAATGCTTTTACACATGCACTCACATAAGCTCAGCGATTCTCTGCGCGATCAACCTCTCACATGTTTAAGCTTGCTGCAGGAGATTTCACTTGTCATGTTTGCATAGTAAGCTAACGATTAATAAGACGATGTCAGAGGAATTGGTGCACAAATTATCATCACTCACAGATCAGTGCTGTCGCTCTCTATACACAGTTCGCATGATTGCAAAGTGAAAGCAAAAAAACAAGCGCAAATTCAAACGCGATTTCAATATGTCACATATTGACAGTGGCTCACCGATGCCAATGACATAATTACCCAGCTACATTTCTGAAAGAATGCAAAAGCATTGACATATATTTTTCCTTCCTACAATAGCCCGACAGGCAGGGAAGAGATAGATTTTGGTAGCCCGACTGAAAAAAATCGCTAGCCCCGGGACGTCGGGCTAGCGATATTGCAAGCCCTGTATCTGATTGAGGAATCACTCATCTTTGGAAAAGAGAGTTTATTACAGAGAAATGGCTCTTTCCAAAATAAAAGCTATACTATCCGCTTCTTCTGGGCTATATTCTCAGCAGCATAAGGAGAATCATGTGCTAACAGCTGTCTAAATGACTCGGCTAAAGTTAGTAGCATGCTTGTTGTTTTTGTCTTTGCACTAGGATGATGTCGGCGTAAATGTGCAGTCATATTCGTTGTGTTCCCACTAGTGCTTTCAGGTTAATCTCGTTGAAATGACCTTAACGCCACAACACGGCAAATCTCCGTTAACGAGCTACCGCCGATCGCCCCGTGCATGGGGCTAGACAGCCAACACGTTAACGAGCTAACTGCGCTAACACACTAGTTCCCACCCATGTAATTGAGCATTGCACGGCACATCCAACATACTGTTTTACTTTAGTCCATGACTCGCTTACCTTCAGGGTCATACGTCACATGAAAACCAAAATAATTCCAAACGCCAGATCTGAATGAGGGTGGGGGCGGTGCCCTGCGCTCTTCCTTCTGACTATGCTGTCTGTGTTGAGCGCTCAGTGGATCTGCGCTCGACAGTGCAGCCTAGGCGGAGTAGTCGAACGCAGATTCACTGAGCGCTCAACACAGACAGCATCGTCAGAAGGAAAGTTGATAAAATAAATTACAAATTTTGTATTGTTCGATACATATGCGTACCGAACCGAAAGCACTGTATCGAACGGTTCAATATCGATACGAATATCGTTGCACCCCTAATATATATATATATATATATATATATATATATATATATATATATATATACACACACACACACACGGGATTATAAGGGGCACTGTCGATTTTCAGAAAAATCAAAGGATTGATTTTAAGTGTGCCGTATTTTTTTCCAAACAACACGGTAATAACGACGGCCTGCTAGCATGCTCTAACAAAAATAGTGCTTTGTTGTGTATCTGACGGATGAAAGCTAAACCAGTTCCACACCACTGAAGTTGCAGCATTTTTACAAACCAGTTCTGGTTCATCCGTTTCATTCAACGATCCACTTTCGCTCTTCTCATTCGCTGCCATGCTTTTTCCGCCATGTGTGTATGAAAACAAAGGCACTGTGCATGCGCGTTTTACCCATATTCTATCGCCATATTTCATTTTCTTGTCGTTGCCCAACATTATACCGGTATTACGGTGAACGGTATGATATGGCCCAGCCCTACCACCCATCTTGAGGAGTTTGCCCCCTCACATATACTAATGTGCTACAAACAGGACTTTAATATCACCAACCATTCCCATGTTATTACGGTGTATTCATATAAATGGCCCACCCTGTACATTAGATAAAGCTAACTCTAAAATGTGAGAATTATCTCACACCAAAACAAATGATTTAATGTTCATTTATTACATCTGAAGTCTAAACTAAATGTGTTTGGGACATGTAAAATATAGAATTTAATTAGCTAAACCAACAATAAGTTATTTCGAGGTCCATGACAGCTATGCCAGAGTTTGGGATTTCCCCACCTGTCAAATTTTACTTTAACCCTGGCCAAGTATTACTGACCAATCAAGTTTAAGCAGGCTTTGCTTGTTTGCTTGTAAAAACTCTCTTATTAAGAGGGAAAAAGGAAAACGCATGCTGAAATTTAAACATCAATGATCTGAGGATGGTTACACTTTTTCTTAGCTTTTTAAAATTGATAAACCAAGACAGGTGAACACAACAGGAAGTCTTAACCTGGATATCCGCTGGTTACACACAAAATATTAGAGCAGCTCTGGAGCTTTTCTGCAGTGATTTGGTTCTAAATGCAGCATTTACAAATACAATAAAAGCCTGATTTTTGTTGCTCTTTAATGGAACTCCTGTATCAGCTTGTAATGTCCTGACTAGACTTCAGCAGTTTTCAGCAGAAGTATATGTTATATTCACTTCTGACAAAATGCATTAATTTAAAAAAAATTATTTGAGGGTTGAATATTTTTAAGTTGTCGTACATCTAAGTGAGAATCTCTTCAAAACTCAAATCTGATCTGATCTGAGTTCCTCAAGAGCACCCGTAAAGGTCCCCTAAGTTTTTAATAAGATGAACCTAATTTTCACATAGAAAAGTATATAGAATATAGCTAGATATCAACATTGCCTCTGTTTTTAGCTTTGAAAAACAAAAAATCATCTTTCCTTATTAGCCTCCCTTTGTTCTCCTCAGTAATCATCAGCCGCCAGCAGCGGAGGATGCAGGTGATGCGCATTCGCCAGCGGGATGACCGCTACCGCAACAAGAAGAAGAAGAAGCAGCAACATGGCTCCTCTTCACACCATCAACACCAATCCAAACAACTGCACACGGAGCCCGCCTACCGCCGCAAACCCAACCCTATCCGCCGCTACGATACCGACGTCCTCTCTCCTGTGAGGACCAGTAATCATACTGTTGAATGAAAATTTTTGGCCTTGAAACAAATAGCACAGTTATTTAAAGGAAATAGTCTGTCACTGAATTCTAGAAAAAAATAGAAATCAGTGTGAAACCTTATATAGCTATACTCAAGGTCATTATACAATAATAAGATGTAGACAAGACTGTCCTAATTCATATATACTAAATGCTTATCAATATCCTAAAAACAAGACTGATCAAGTACCATTGTCAGATATCTACCATTTAATTAAGTTACTTTATAGCTAGCTGGCGAACTGTCCCCTTGTGAGCTGTCACTGAAAAACGTAAACATCAGTTGTATATATTTTTTTTGTTGGTCCATTACATGATTTACTGATGGCTAAAATTTATTCTGTTTTAAAATATACACAAGTGTCATGTATTACCTAGTGAACCAATATAGCAAGCTAGCAAACTAGAATTTCCACTCGGCTCACCCTTTGCTGAAAAGAAAGTCTCTTTGAATTCTGAGGCTTTACATATCATGATAATAATAATCTGATCCAGTATCTGAACAAACCAAAAGATTTCTGTATTATGTCCGTTAGACAGACTAAAGTGAAGATTTTTGGCCATAATGCACAGCACCATCCGTGCAAACAACTCATACCAATAGTGAAGCAGGGAGATGATTTTGATTGTTTTTCAGCCAAGGACCCTGAAACCAGGCATTGTGTAGAATAAATAGGTAACAGTAGGTTATGTGACCACAGTCAAACATTGTTTTAACCAGATGATCAAATTTCCAACACATTTCAATAGCTTAGAGACAACCAATTGGGCAAGTAGTGATTTTGAAGTTATCCTGCCATTTGCTAAGACTGGCAATAAAAAGAAGGAACCAGACTAACTTTATAAACTTTTTGTTCTTTCTAGAGCTACATCCAGAGTTTTAGAGATCGGCAGGTACAGGCACAGCCCTTTCCAGGCCGGCTAGTCGGGGGCTCCCATGCCGTAGTGGAGATGGGCTATGACTGTGGATCCACAACGCCACTCACTGGAGCAGCAGGACCTTCGCTACGGGTCTAACCACTCCAGAACCTCCCAGATGCCTGAACATACCACTTACCCAGAGAGATGTACGTCTCTATAATCACACCTGTGCTAGAACAAACCATTACACACCTAAGAGGATGGAAAAAATATGTAGGGCTGGATTTACCTGAAATGCAAACACATTTGACTGTTTCCCTAAATAAATTTTGGATTATAAACCTCTTGCTGGAGCCACCAGTGTGGTGCCGAGGTTAGCTGACCTCTTTTCATCGTCCAAACGCACAAATGCATGCATGTACTTAACATCACAAAAACCGCAGCTACAATTTTAAAGATTGGTGTGGAAGCCCAAAACAACCTGCTGGACTCATCCCCAACCTGTCTGCCACCATCTCAACTCAAACCAGGGATTGGAGCTTCAGTGCAAACCCTCCTCAGGTTCTAACAAAAATAATGAAGATTCGTTGTTAATAGTTTCTACCACTGATGTTACAGAAGCAAGTGGAAGTCGAATTAAAGGTCCAGTCAACATTGTCTTTAAGGGGAGGTAATGACCCTTCACAGCAAACTGAGATACTCTATTTGCTCTCTGTGCCATCCGGACTACATACATCCTCTTTGAAATGAGGAAAGATTTCGTAACTGTCACATTTAAAGAGGGGAAAACCCTTTGCCACCCTTGGTGCTGGACGACACACTACTTCAAGCGGCCAACTGCTCTGAAGGCCAGGGAATCTGTTTAAACGGGTGCCTTGCCCCTCCTTGGACTGTAAAGTTTAGCATCAGGAGAGCGGTTACTGGCAGATATCCCACCAGTGGCTTCTTCTTGCATTAAAAGTGGAAAAAAAAAAATTCAGTGAGGGGTGGTAGCCAGGGAGCTACAAAAAGCAGGGTTAAAAGACTTTTTAGAGGTGAGCTTGTTGTTTTCACAGATGTGTGGATAAATGTGGTTTTATTTACACTGGCACCTCAGAAGATCTGATTTTGCGGATTCTCAGTGCTGGAAAATATAAATCTTGCTCATTTTGTGTCCTGAACTTATTCTCTAAGAGATCAGTTTCACGTGTAAAACAGATTTCTTTTTCACTCTACCATTTACCTTTGTGTAGAACTTGGCAGAGGATGGTCAATGACAGAATAGCTGAATTTTTTTGTTTGTTATGCCATAAAAGTGAACATAAATGAAATTTCATTTGTTAGACAACTCATTTACCATAATTGAAACAGGATCAAGAAAACTAATGTTATCAGATAAAATAATCATTTATTTTCATTTAATAGCTGTATGATAATGGAGGTAACATAACTGAAGAGTGGCAGAAATTAATGCCAATGTTACATTTTTAGTTTCTTAAATATGAATAATTTAAAAAGAATTTGTTTATTCCAGTTCTCACATAGCTGTAGTCATTATTTACTGATACAATAGTGTTAAGAAAGTAAAAGCTCGATTACAAATAACGACACTAATAAAAACATGGCGGGAATTATCATTGATGTTAGCATGATAGGCTAACTAATGTCAACTTTTTAAGTAAAAACTAGTTAGCCTGCTTTACTATGGAAGGAAATTAGCCTAGCTTGCTAGCATTGACTTTTTGATTCAAATAACAGTTTATCTGCCCTGTAACCAACTTTTGAAAAGAGAGCAGATAAAGATTTAATAAGTAAATTTGAGGGTTTTTTGTTTTCTAATGTTCCTTTAACATTTACATAATATTTCAGGGTTATTATAGCTGTTTGTTTGTTTTTTTTATTTAACCTAATTTAACCTGAGCTGATTGAGAGATTGTGTTTCAGGTATTGGTTATTTTCCAGTATAATAAATTAAAAGGTTTTCTCAGTGATGGTTTAGGTATCTGTCAAACGAAATCTCAGAAATGTGCCTGTTTGCACCGTAGACAGACCCAGCTGAGGTGCTAGTGTAAACAAAGCTCACAGGTCTGAGTGACAAAATGGACTAATGGCCATAGAAACTTGTATTTAGAGCAACTCTTTCCATCATGTGCATTGACCTTCTTTATTTGGGAAAACATAACATTTTTGTCACCAGTGAAAATGTGAATACTTTGTTATTGTTGCCGCCTTTTTAAAGGAAAAGCAGACACGTGAGTGCGGAGGGGGGGTGTTTCTATTTCTCACCTGACATGCATGATCTCACCCCTCCGTCCACCCAATCCTGTGTGGCACCATGCTTTTATTAAACTGAATTATGACTATGATCATTAAAGCATGTGTTCCAATGGGCCTGTGTACAATAAAATGTAAAATGATTGGTCTTTTAAAGCAATGCCATGTAGGCATGAAACATAGTCTATTGTTGGCTCCCTCATTTCTTTCTTTCTGCCCTTTTCCTTAACATCTCTCATATCGCTCTTCTGATCTTTAACTTCATCTCCAGACACCTTTTATTCTTCTCCTCCTCCTCATCTGTACATTTTAGTGCCGATACGCATACACATACAATTTAGCTCATCCTTTATATACTATACTATTTGCACTATTACTGTGGTAAATGCTTATGGAAAATGGTGTGTTCGACCTTTTAAGTTTAAATTGAGGAGAAAGATCTGTTTCTCTATGCTGACCAAGAGGGCGAACATCTGTTGTAAGGAGCTTCCTGTAATCAGAGGTTGTGGATCAAACTATTGTCTTTGTCATCAACCTCCATCATGCAATCCTCCTCTGTTTTTGTCATATTAACATGTGTAAAGGTGGCCTATAATTGGTGCCTCAGGAATGTCTTTTGGCCGCTATACAACTGTATTAATGTACGTACATCTGAACACTTAGGGGGCATCCAGAAGGAAGTGGTTTGTCAACTTGTCAACTAGGGACTATAACAGCTACCTTGGTTGGAATAACTGCTGGTGACACAAAATAACCAGGTCCTGACTCACCAATAAGAAAAATAGATACAGTTGATCGACATATGACTGGGTGGCAAATACGTTAAAGGGTTACCTAGGCAACTGGAGCCTAAGATATGAGTGAATTGCTCACTGTGTGGATGCTCCTTTACAGACTGTTGAGCAGCCTGAACGGGCACACTCAGTACATCTGTGATCAGGGTCGTGAACTTTCCTTTGGTTTCAGAGCTGGTGGTTTGCTATGGGCAGAATTTTGTGCCATAGTTTGCTTTTAGCAGAAACATGTCTGATCTTTCCTTTTGTTAATGTTTATTTAAGAGAATTTCACCCAATCTCTGAGGGTCTTTTTCTTTTTGTACGAGAAACTCGCCGTTTGCCATGGAAAAATATGTATTTTGTGTATGGTTGCGGCAAGTTTCACTGCTACTTGGTAAGCAGGTAAGTATTTGGGTACAAGTGGGTGACTTCCACACAAATTCTGGGCAGCTGTAGAAATCTGCTAGCCATCAAAGCAGTGCTAGGAATGTTTTTGGTGCATAGTAATTTTGTGACCAATTTCATCTTGTGCCAGTTGCTGTGAAATCAGTTGCTAAAGCCAGTCACCTGGTCAGTGACCACTTGCTAGGAAAATTCCAACTGGTATTCCAAGACCATTTGGTAATTTGTTGGGGCAAGTTCCTGGCAGTTAGTTAGTAGTATAAAATGGTAACAGACCAGCACTTCTGATTGCACTGAAGTCCTCCTGATTGCTTGGATTGCTAGCAGGTTGCCAGGCGTTTGTGTGGAAGACTGTAACCTGTCTGCAAACACTTCAGGTTTCACTACAGAGTAAAAACTACAGAGCGAGTGTCTGCAGACAAGTCACAATGATCCATGCAAACGAGAGCTGACCGCAGCAGTCTGCTAGTAATCAAAGCAATTACATGGAATTGTTGGTGTAGCATTTTCTTCATGACCAGTTTAGCCCAATTCCAGCCAGCAACTATCAGCAACCACTTGTCAACCAGTCAGGGAATACAACATTTTCCAGTGTGAATGCTCATGGAGATTTAGGCGAACAAATTATTTGAAACATTTTATTTTAATTGGAAAAAACACCAATTTAATCTTCATATAAGCTTTTAATCCAACAACCAAACAAATGTGTGTGCTCATACATACATAGGTGAGTCTGCGTGTGAGATTGTATGTCACTGTATGTCTGACATTGAATCAGAAGTGGATGCTACATTTCTGTCATTTGATTCTCGAAGGACCTTTGCATGCTGATACTTTACATGAGGTTATCATGAAGTCCTCTCCGAGCTCTTGACACACACACGCACATATACGCTATCATTCACATTAACAATAAACAGCTATTGCTTTTCCACACACAGCACATATGTCTGACCCTTAACTGACCCCTGACCCCCTAACTGCTGCTCAGATCAGATTTTGGGGTCATCACTGTCACTCTCATCGACTTCTTCACTGACAGAGTGACCCAAACTGTCCTATCCCATAAAATGTTCTTCTATCAATCAATTAAAAGTTAACACAAGTTCATGTTAGTGCATGGTTGGCCTACTGAAAAAATCCCACCACTCAATGATCAAATAAGTTTAGAAGCACAGCTTTACAATTATACCACCAAGAAAAGACAGATTAGTGTTTTGTTTTGTTTTTTAAATTATTCTTCTTCTCTCCTGCCAGTTGTCATATTTTCTGCTGTTATATTGATGACTGGATTTACTCTGATTCGTCCTGTAGGAGAAAAACATTAGAAAGATTAAACCGACTATATCAGATTTTTATCAGATGGCTTCTCTGTCTGAATGCTTGTTAGCTATCTGAAAGCGAGTAAAGGCTCTGCCCTAAACACATAGAAACTACAACAGCACTGACAGAAAGATTAAAGTAGTTTTTATATTTATCCAGAAAAAAATAGAAATTTTATCTTGTAACAAAACTTTAAAGCTGCTGGTGTAGCGTGTTCCCAATGGTCGCTACGTGTGGATCACAAGGCATCACAGAGGCGAGTGAAGTTGTAATTTTAAAGGCTGACAACTGAGGTCAGAGGTCAAACTACCATCTACCTCTAAAGGTGACTGAAATCAGGTAAAGGGCTGGGGGCATTCTGCCACTTATTTTGGCAACATTTTCAAAAATAAGAAAAAAGGGCTGCTTCTGAAAGAAATTTGCTGTTTCATTTTGCCACTGGGGGCCATCAAAAATCACTAAAAAAAAAGTGGTCCAAGCTTAAACTTAAAGACTTCAATTTCTGAGCCTTTAAAAAAATGAGTGAATTGTGAGAAACACTGAAGTGACTAAAACTGAATCATCATTAATATCAAAATACTTTGAACAGGTTGAGATAATCTTGAAAATTGTCACACAGATGATAAATATGGGCCAATGGGGTGGAAGGATCGATCGGCTGTATCTGGTCATGCATACACAATTTTTGCCATTTGCTCATAATTTTTATTTTCAAATCCAGCTCCACAGACTAGCTTTACCTAATTCACGGATCAAAATAATCCTTTTTTATCTTGTTTGGGAACTTTTGCTGCCCATCAGTTCATACTCTGTTTGATACTATAGTCACAATAAAATAAAATAAAAACAGTGGCTATAGAGCAAAATTATTGTTAGCATGTGCAATGAACTTGTAATCTTGTGGGCTTTGAATTGGTTGCTTTAAAGATGGGGAGCAGGTGTGCAACCACTCACTGTCGGTTAGATCAACTAACATAAAAGGGCAGTAAGACTGAGTCAGTCTGTAATTTGACCAGGTTAAGGTAATAATTACCTACAATCTGTTTTTGTCTGCAAACACAGATGTTCACATTAACTATTTAGATTTAGAGTCAATTCACAATATCACAGATTTCAAACAGAAACACAGAAAATAATGTTAATAGTTGCTGTTGGACAGTGATTTAACTGCAAAATGACAAAGTTGCTCGCTCTGCAGCCTTGCTTTTATGTAGGAATATAACCCGTATACAACCAGCTGAGTTGAGTCCTCTTTTGTGTTCATCAGTGTGGACTGATTCAGACTGATATCAGCATGTTGCAGTCTTGTCTGAGAGTGCAGTCAGAGGCTGGCTGCAGGTTTTTGGAGACAGGTTGCCTGGTTGCTATAACTACTTGCAATCAGTAGCTGAATGCAAAAAGCACTTTTCAACATAATCACCAGACAACTACTTATTTTTCATAGTCTGGTGTCACTGAGCCATGAAAAAAGCTGCTTTAATTCTTCCTCTTCTTATAATTCACTTTGAAACGAAGACCTAAGAACTGTACCATTTGTTTGATGATGAATTTCTTTTCCTACATTTTCTAAAACAAAACGACCTGTCAGGATTCTTAAGAAAGAAAATTTCAAAACATAAACAACACACACACACACACACACACACACACACACACACACACACACACACACACACACGCACGCACGCACGAAACTTCACAAAGAAATAAAAACATGAATAGATAAAATTAATAGTATTTTACCCCATTGTCACTGGAACCACTGTCCGGATTTGAGTCTGCAATGGAATCGGAGTGTTTAACTTTGCATGCACCCTAGCACCATCTAGTGGTAGCTGCAAACAGTACTTGTGAGCCAGTTGTAAACAGGGTGAATACAGGATGGAGGGTGGAGGTGAATACAAGATGGAACGTCATTTCTGCTCAACAATGCAACAGTCCTTTCAATCACTGCTATAAACACCACAGCTTCCTTCATGTTCTTGTTATTTTCAGTTACATCAGTAGTTCCCAAACTTTGTTTTCAGAATCAGAAAGTCTTTATTTATCCCCAAGGGCCAACTAACATACAACAGAGCACCATGACGTTGAAGATACGGACAGGGCATAAACAGGCAGTAAGAGTGAGATAATAAATACACTGAATATACAGTATATACACAGTTTTAAAATTAAAGTCACTGAAAGGTGAGTAAATAACTGTAAGCGAGTAAAGTGCCAGCAGTATAAAAAGAGTGTAGAGTAGTTTATGTTTATGGGTGTGGGAAATGGTCTTATCGGCTGGAGTTAAAGAGCTAGCCCCTCTTTGTTTTAAAAGAACCCCCCCCCCCCCCCCCCCCCCCCCCCAACCAAACTCCATTGCAGTTTATTTCACACTTCAAACCTTTTGTATTACAGGTTGCAATGAAATAAACTACTACCTCTTCACAGAGGAGCACTTTTGCAAATATGTGATGTCTTGATAAATTAAGCAGATACTTGAAGTTTATACAGCTACATTTTCGTCTGATGTGATGGCAATTAGATATGTATGTTAATGATTGGCGGATTCCCATGATGTATTGACTATTCTTCTTCAGTCACCTTTCTCACTCACTATGCGTTAATAGACCTCTCTGCACTGAATCATACTTGTTATTAAGCAGACAGTACAGAGTTTGAGAGTTTCACAATTATCTGATCGTATGCTCAGTCAGCCCTTCTTAATGTTTTATTTTGGTATGTTTATGCTTATCTCCAGATGGACTTGATTTTTGATGGACAAAAATCTATATTTAAACAGTAAGTTATGTGTATTTGACTCAGTGTGAATACAGTGTGATTTCACACAAATTGAGGTTTGTATGCTGGTTAAAGAGTCTTCACACCTTTGTTCTTACCTTCATCTGAATCCACATTTTTCCCTGTATTAATCCTGTGAAGACAAAAAGAAAAACGTTGAAAAATAATTTAATAAATAATATAATAATGTGATGGTAAAATGGTAAATGGCCTGTATTTGTATAGCGCTTTTCTAGTCCCTAAGGACCCCAAAGCGCTTTACACATCCAGTCATCCACCCATTCACACACACATTCACACACTGGTGATGGCAAGCTACATTGTAGCCACAGCTCTATCTATCCATAGATATAAAATCTTTAACCAGAATGATTGGATTTCATCCAGGTAAATGATTAAAAGCAACAACTTTAATGGTAGGTACTCCAGCCATGATTACAGCACTTGAATTTAACAACAATTATAAGATGAAGCAATGTAGCAGATAATAAAATCTGTCAACTTATTGAATACAATTGAAAACATCACCTTTCTTTCATTTTTTCCAGCAACTTTGCGTAATGTTCAATATCAGCCTCCAGGTCCGTGCTGTTGTTGAGTCTTTGCTCATATCCTTTTAGGTTGTTCATCAGTTTCGTCATATTCTCTTTCATTCTCCCGAACTCTGACTCTATATTCTGCATCTGTTTTATCATTCCAGGTTCAAAGGTTAATGTTTTTATTTATATAAAAAACAGTTCAATTCAGGCTCTTGGGTAGCAGAATTTATCTTTACCACAGCAGTTAATAATGATAACATATCTCCAACCTTTGACTGGTGTTTTTCAAGACTGATCCTCTTAACACGCTCCCTGATCTTTTCCAGTGTTTCCATCAGGTCTGAATTGTTATTATCGGTCTCAGTCTGGTTCTGACTCTGCAGCTCATTGATCTTCTACAGGAGAAGAGGAGACAGGTGAAGATAAACAGAGGCTTAGAGTTAGGATTTATCTATATGAGCTGTTGTCTGTACACATCACATTAATTGATTAACCTCTGTTAACATTGTTAACAGCTGGTAACAACTAAATGCATCAGAACCATTACTGAAACCATACTTAGAACAAATTTTAATCACTGTGTCAGGTTCTTTAAAATTATATTTCTAAGTGCGCTAAATTACAAAAATACATAAATTTGCCATCTTAATATCCAGCCTTAGAGTAGAATAAACCCTCTCATGGTTCTCTTTGGCAGCTCTTGATGAAGGCTAGAACAAATCTACCTACAATTCATAGATGTGATGGGTTTAATACACTTAATAATAGCTAATGTTCTGTTCTGTCCTAGTAAGCCATGGGAGTGAACCAGCACAGTGCTGTAACTGAGAACTTTAGTCTTTTATCTGTGAAGAGATTGTATAAAAACACACATCATCCTGAATATAGCATAAAAAATAAGAAGAAAAGGAGGAGTGAACCTCTTCATAGATCTCCTTCAAGAACTGAATCTCCTGCTCCAGCAGTCCAGTGCGTTTCTTCTGAAACTCACAGTCCAGCTCAGCTTTAACCTTCTCCTGCAAAATTAAAAGCATTTATTTTAATGAAATATCATTACATCATGCAGTCTAACATTATAATAGTTTAAAAAAAGCATACATATTTTAAACAACTCTCCATTTTGCTACTCCAATTCCTGTAAAACTGTGGTGTCAAGAATATGACCCAGGGACCAAATTACAGGCCAAACAAATGAAGTCCATAGGATGGCTTTGAAAAATGTGGCATTAAATTACAAAGAGGGTATGAATTTTGAGCTTTGTCCTGTTTTTTGGCTGTTTACAGCCTTTTTGCTGACAAAGACATCACCCATAGTTTGCCATACAACACCAAAGTAATTAAAGGATTAAACAGAACCAAAGATCAGCTTTATATTATTTATCAATTTTTTTCTTTTTCAGTTTTAGTATTCCATCAAACAACAGAAAACTATAGATGAACCAATTAATATTTAAAAAAAATGTTTGAGTGGGTCCATCCCTGCTAATAACAATAAAAAGATAAAATTATTGGAGATTACAAATTACCTTTATAATCCTATTTAACTGGTCTTCTGCAATTTCTCTTCTTTTTTTCTCAGCTTCCAACCTGGACGCCAGTAAGATACACAGATGAGTTTTAGACAGAAAACCTTTGATGAGCAACTGGTTTCATTCAAGCCAGTGTACTCTTAGTGCTGGTTCTGGATAAATGGGAAGGGTTGCATAAGGAAGGGCACTGGCACAAAATATTTGTGAAATCAAACAGCAAGAATGTGATTTTTGTATTGAACTGCTGATCTGGCCTCCAGTGTGCCAACAGAGTGCCAGTGGAAACTATTCTGCTCTTGGCCAAAGACAAAAGAAGAGGAGAGGTGGAAGGCATGTTAGGAGAGAGATATATATCACGAGACAGAACTCAGGAAATAATTTGCGGTTTTAGTTATTTAAGTCAAAGTTCTACATTTACTATTTTACATGTGAGTGTTAAGTAAGAATAGGCCTATACTAGTTAATCTCCAGCAAGATGTTGACTGTTTATGGATCCAAAACAGGTTTTGAATTTATCAGTGAAAAAATAACAGTATACATAATAATAATCACATTATCAATATAAAGACTCACAAATGCCCCCTTTTGCCCCTTCCCACCTCAATGTTAAGGTTTTCTGCTCCCTGATTATTTCCTCATTGTCTTCTTCATGCGCCATGCTCAACAGCTCCTTCATCTTCTCCTCAACTATGCCATGGATGGACTCATTGTGCTCCTGATAATTCACCTGATTATTGACCTTCTTGATGTAGGTGGCAAAGAGGCTATTCAGTAACTGCAGCTCTTTCTTCTCCATCGCCATGTTTGCAGAAGAGCACTCAGTGACTTTGTGGGAAGCAAAGCCTGGGCAGTAAGAGGATGCAGTGTGTGCTGAAGAACTCTAGGAGGAAATGCTGGAGCTCACAGAAAGCCTGGTGAGAGCTGCAACTGAAGCAGAACCTGCTTGTCGATCTATTTGTAGGTACCTCCCCCTTCGCTTTTTACCCCCTCCTCCCTGAGAAATGTCCTTCCTGATCCTCCCTCTCTCTTTCTTCCTCCTTTAGCTTATCATTTTAAATTCTTTAACATTTTTTCTTTGTGTCATCTTTTTACATCACCTTTCAATTCTCTCTTCCTCTTCTAGTATTTTCTTCAACTTCCCTTTTCACCCTATTTCTACCCCTTCCTTTTTCTCCCTCTGTTACACTCCCCCATTCTCCAGTTATTGTGCTCTTTTTCTTAACTACCTAAGAGGGTTAATTTTCTTGCAACTACTATTTTTTTGGATTATAGTTGGATACTGGAGGAAAACAAGACAAATTGTGGACCAAATAAGGCAAAACAACAATAAGCGTGTTCACAAGAAGTGCACAGAGACACTACTCACACAGGTACACCATTAGTTGTAACTAACAACAAGCATTGTAGCCTTTCGTGATATGTGCTTCAAAATATAAGTCCATCAATGCAAACATTTATTGTCAATTGATAAAAACACAAAAAATATATTTTTGGTGATTTTGGGTAGTTGGTTCCACATTGAAAATAAAATAAAAGTGAACCGCATGTATAAAATTTATGCTAAAGGGAGGGAAGGAAGGGTATGCAAGAGTCAGTAAGCAGTGACTTGGGAGTGGGACCAAGTTGGCAAATCTCCTAAGTTAAGGATCCTAAGTTAGGGTTAGGGTTAGGGTGTGTCTCCTAAGTTAAGGAGTTAAGGATCTGGAAGCAAAGCTGAACAATGGCTTAGAGTAAACCTTCACACTGAGGTTTCACTACCTCGCTACCAGTAATGGATGACTTGCCCTCTCGTTTCCACATTCTGCTTCGTCTACAGGAACCATACCAGAGGGATTGACGAGCTCTTTGAAATATTCCTTATAGTTGTATCCTCAGTTGAAGTCATCCCCACGCTTCCAGGTTAACAACAGTCTTGTTCCATGGCCTCACTGAACTCCTCCCACAGCTTGGGCCTATCTCAGCTACCATAGGGCAAGAGGCGAGATAAACCCTGGACAGGTCATCAGTCTGTCACAGGGCTACCACAGAGTGACAGACAACAATTCACAATCACACATACCACCCAAAGTTTGGACCCACAAAAGAGATGATGAGAATATCCAAACTCCACTATGTGCAATATCCATCTTTTCTGGCTATAATCCACCACCTCAGGGATAATGATGCTTTCCCAAGTCAGGGCAGGAATGTAATCTGTCCAGTGTACCCCTGGTCTGGCAGTTTGACTTGCTTAAACCACTTCAATTGGATCCTTGCAATGTGGAGGAATAGACTATGAATATACTAACTTTTTCTCTTGATGAAATCATCATTGAAAAAAAACTGCATTTTGTATTTACTTGAGTTATCTTTGTCTATTTTTTAATGATCTGAAACATGTACATGTGACAAATATGTAAAAAACAAATGTGGATTAGAATGTAGATCAACCAATAAATAGGCAGCCTGACTTTTAGGCCTGTTGTGCCTGTACAGCATCCTCCCACATATCCTGAACCAAATCACTTCTAGTTGGTGACCAGCTGACAGCTCAGCTTCTCTCTTTACCTGATAGTCTTGTCCACGGTCTGATTTATTTGAGTTCAGGGCCATGCAGAGATGTTTGAAGGGGCGGGTGCTCAAAGTTAAAAAGGGACACACAGAACCAGGCAGAATAGCAACTCCCCACATTCATCAAGAATCTAATATGGAATCACATCATACTATCACGTCCACAGGACAGATGGTATCTGATTAAATAAGTGTTATGAGATAATAAAATGCGAAGATCAGTGACAGCACTCGCATGACCCTCTTGGGGACACTCCCATAGGGCTTAAAATCTGGGACTCTGCACCAGTTGCTCTTAGAACTGAAGAATCTTCTCGGATAAGAGGTGAAACGTCTTCAAGAAACCTAAAGAAGTCCTGAAGCTTTTCTTTCCAAGCTCCTTAGATTGTTGCACAGGAAGGACTCCACATGCACACACAATTTTTTTTAAATTGCCTCATCAAAAAGGGCACTAAGGACACCCATCAGGAAAGGGGCAGGTGCTCAAGGCCCCTCCACCCCACCCCACCCCTGCACTTGCTTGTTTGAGTTCCTAACATGGATGAGTCTGCATCACACCTAGTGACAGTGAGGACCTGTTGTCCCAAAGACACAGGGAAGTAATTAACTCATCCTTCAGGTAAAACACCCGAACATACCGACAAGGCAACAGTAGTTGAGCAATTTGAAAATGAAAATGAGGAGTGTTTCCTTTTTGCTTTTTTTTGGTAGTTGAACAGCCACTCAGTTCAGAGATTTCCGACAACTGGAAAAACTAGTAAGTGCACATAGCATAGTTTCTGTCAACAGTTCTTATTCATGTGAGTGAAGTTGGCCCCCCCACCTTCTTCAAATCCAACAAAAGTGGTATCAAACGTTTGTGCTACGTTTGTGCTGGTTTGTGCTGCTAAAATTTTCGTTTGTACCGCTATCATTTTAAAGATATTATTAAAAATTTCTAGAGGTCATCCGAGGTCAACCAGCCCCCCCACATTAATGGAATCAAACAAAATTGATGTCAAATATTTGTGCTACGTTTGTGCTGGTTTGTGCTGCAAACATTTTTGTTTGTGCTGCTATCATTTTAATAATATTAATACAATAACGTCTTGATGCGTGCTTAATCATCCAGGCAAGTAAATCCCAAAAGGTTGATTCTGTTCATCTGGACATTTTCAGTGGGAGAAACGTTTCGTCACTCATCCAAGTGACTTCTTCAGTCTCAGCTGACTGCATGTTTCCCCAACCTTATAAACAGTACATAGTGAAGGAAACTAGCACCACTGAATGAACAATGTGCTGGGGGGTTAGTTCCATGATTGTTAGTATGCAAATTCTTATGACCATTGATCAATGACAACTAATCAAAGCCTACTGATCAATGGCCATGAGTACCATTCACAGAGAGTTGGGGAATGGCTACAATCACAGCATTGTAAGATGGTGAAAGATGTACCCTTGGTCCCCCCTTCTCGATTCAGAGATGGTCAGCATTCTGACAGCCCGATGGACGAAGCTGTCTCTCAGTCTGCGTGTTCTGGCCCGGAGGCTCTTCAGTATCCTTCCTGATGGCAGCAAACTGAAGAAGCTGTTGGAGGGATGAGTGGAGTCACCTGTAATGGAGAGGACCTTCCAGATGAGGCAGGTGCAGTAGATCTCCTGGGGAGGGAGGCAAGAGAGGTCCCCACAATGCTCTCAGCTGCTCTCACTACCCGTTGTCATTTTTCCTGCAGAACCCAGTGCAGGAGTCATACCACACAGTGATGCAGCTGGTGAGGATCCTCTCAATGGTGCCTCTGTAGAAGGTGCTCATAATGGGGGTTGAATCTGTTGTGCTTCTCAGTTTGCAGAGGAAGTGGAGTCGCTGTTGGTCTTCTCCACATTCAGGGACAGGTTGTTGCTGCTGTACCACTCTGCCAGATGGTTAACTTCACCCCTGTAGTAGATCTCATCATTGTTGCTGATGTGACCTACCACAGTTGTGTGTGACTGGAGCTGTGTGATGGTGTGCAGTCGTGGGTCAGCAGAGTGAAGAGAAGGGGGCTGAACACACATGCTTGAGGAGCCCCCGTATTCAGTGTTCTTGGGCTGGAGGTGTTGCTGCTGACCCGTACTGTCTGCTGTCTTCCTGTCAAGAAATCTAGCAGCCAGTTACATAGCGATGTGCTGATCCACAGCAGATCCAGTATAATCATAGTATAATCTTCACGTGCTTCATCCGAAGCACACTTTCTGTGTACTCACTACCTAATTTATAGCCAAAGTATTCACTCACTGTCTCTGTACTGTTTCGCTAGCTTAGCTTAGCTCGTAGCCGACTCGTTAGCACCATGGCTACTTCACCTGTCCCTCCTGCACTTTCTTGCTCATTGTGTCAGATGTTTAGTTACTCCTCGGCCTCCTTTAGCATTAATGATATCTGTAACAAATGTAGCATATTTGCAGCTCTGGAGGCCAGGATTACTGAATTGGAGACTTGGCTTCGCACCCTTCATTCACCCATAGCTAGCCAGGCCCCTGTAGCTGGTGCAGCCGAAGATAGCATAGCATCCAAAACACGTACAAAATATAAAACACATGCAAAATCCAAAACACGTACAAAATACAAAACACGTGCAAAATCCAAAACACTTACAAAATACAAAACACATGCAAAATACAAAACATGTACAAAATCCAAAACACATGCAAAATACAAAACACTTACAAAATACAAAACACATGCAAAATACAAAAAACGTACAAAATACAAAACATGCAAAATACAAAACACGTACAAAATACAAAACACTTACAAAATACAAAACACGTGCAAAATACAAAACACGTGCAAAATACAAAACACGTACAAAATACAAAACACGCACAAACTCCAAAACACGTACAAAATACAAAACACGTGCAAAATACAAAACACGTACAAAATACAAAACACTTGCAAAACCCAAAACACATGCATACCCCAAAACACATGCAAATTCCAAAACACAACGGAAGTGCTCCAGGACGCTAGGGGCAGTGTTGAGCTTTTGTTACCTAGTAACTACACAAGCCAGGAAGTACCAATGACCGGATTTGGGGTCTGCAGCCTTAAAGGCCGCATTTTAAGGCCGATTACGTCACAGCGACACGACGAAGACTGTCCCAATTCAAAGGCTGCTCTCTCTTTTTCTTTCTCTCTGATTGTGGAATAAAAGTATGAACATGTGTTTATAAGTTACACTTGTGTTTGAATCCTGCAGCTTATCACACATTTGATTTCTATGTGTGACACCTGCAAGTGTCCAGAGTGAGGACAGACTGAGGGACCCACTGCTGCACATCATCTGTGAGGCTTTGCACCCCTGATGATCCACCAGGACAAACTCAGCAGTATGTGAGGAAGAGGAGGAGGAAGAGCCAGCAGCAGCTGACAGATGGAGAGAATAGACAGACTGTTCCCTGTTTGTGAAGGACTGCTAAGAAAGTTTAACATAACTAATTGTCTGTCCTGAATCAGTCTTATTAGGTAATGTTCAAATAATTTGATCATTCCAGTGTTTTCAGTGTGGGAGAAAGTACCCAGGGCATTCAGGTTACACACTATGAAAGGAACCAACAAGTTTAATGTTCAGAAAAATAAAGTATGTATCAGCAGCAGAATGGAGCTAAAAATAAATGTTTGTTTCAGTTCTATGAAGCTTTGAGTATTTTGGATTAGTAGGACTGCTGTGTTTGTTGCATCATATTGCTGTAATTGTTTATATGCTTTATATATTCTGAGGTAAGTTGATCTATAGTGTCACATCATATTCTATAAGGATGTTATGTGTTTGTATACTTTCTGCCCAGTTTGACCCATTTAGCAGAATTCAGCCTGTTTAAGGCTCTGATATCTATTCTGTATGACTTAAAGCAGTTATGACATGGTCTGATTTTCTAACCCAATAAAGGAATGTTTAATATATCAGTCTACCCTTCATTCTATCAGAAACAGTTATCACAGCTTGTACATTTTCTTTTTACACATGTATGTAAGCATTGAGCCAAATTTAGTAATGCCAACATACTGAAGGAACAACATTTGTCTCTTATATATGATACACCTATATATGCACTGTCAATATACATTTTGAACCAGCTGCAGATGTCAGAGTAACAACTGACTGACCCCCACATAAAGTGCGTTACAGTAGTCCACAGGGGAAGAAATAAAAGCATGGATCACGGTTTCAAAGTGCTGCCTAGGAAGAAAAGATTTCACTCTTGCCAGTCGCCTTAAATGATAAATATGGACTGGTTCAACTTAAAACCAAAGGCAGTAACAACAGGTTTAAAATAAACTTCCAGGGGTTCCAAATGAAAAGAAGAGGACTCACAGGAGCCACTGGGTCCAAACACCAACAAATCTGTTTTTTTTTTCATTCAAATTTAAAAAGTTTAGAGCCAACCAAGCTTTAATGTCATAGGCATGTCAAGAGAGGTTTTATTCAGATGCCATCCTTCTGCTTCAGTGGCAAATAAATTTGGCAGTCATTCCTATATACTTGTCTTTGAGTGAAGATTTAAGGTGGTAAGACATGTAAATAACTGCAACTTGAATCTGTACTGAAGCTCAGTATTTGACACAGAGTTCATGTTCACTGCTGTAATAGCTAATAATGACTAATATAATAACCATAATATTGGCCATATTATATTTACATTACCAAAGTGATATGACTTTAGTCTCATGAACAACATTAGCTAATTGTTATTTACTAGCTAATCTTAAATGACTGTTCAGTACAGAAATGAAGCCCAACAATCATGTTTTACTGTCCTGTGGTCTCAGCCTCAGATACTTATCAAATCACACAAAGCTCTTGTAGAAACAAACAAACAAATGAAAAAAATATGTTCTCCTTCATTTCTGTCAAACAAAGTTGTATGACACGTTTCCAGCTGTTAGTATCATGGTTGCTAGGCAACCCATGTGTTTGCAACAAATTTGCCGTTTATTTTGCAAATCGAGCTCAACACTGCCCCTAGCGTCCTGGAGCACTTCCGTTGTGATTTGGAGTTTGCATGTGTTTTGGAGTTTGCATGTGTTTTGGAGTTTGCATGTGTTTTGGATTTTGTACGTGTTTTGGATTTTGCATGTGTTTTGGATTTTGTACGTGTTTTGGAGTTTGCATGTGTTTTGGATTTTGTACGTGTTTTGGATTTTGCATGTGTTTTGGATTTTGTATGTGTTTTGGAGTTTGCATGTGTTTTGAATTTTCTACGTGTTTTAGAGTTTGCATGTGTTTTGGATTTTGTATGTGTTTTGGAGTTTGCACGTGTTTTGAATTTTGTACGTGTTTTGTATTTTGCACGTGTTTTGGATTTTGTACCTGTTTTGGATTTTGCACGTGTTTTGGATTTTGCATGTGTTTTGGATTTTGTACGTGTTTTGGAGTTTGTACGTGTTTTGGAGTTTGCATGTGTTTTGGATTTTGTACGTGTTTTGGAGTTTGTGCGTGCTATTTGGAATTTGTAAGTGTCTTGGAGTTTGTACATGCTTTGTCTCTAGGGGCCACCGTAACAAACAACTTAAACATAAACAATTACAAAGAAAGAACAATACAGTATCCACATCTGAACCAAAGAGTAAAACAGTGAAATGTGGATTATTAAATATTAGGTCTCTCTCCTCCAAGTCTCTGTTAGTACATGACTTAATAATTGATCAACAAATTGATTTACTCTGCCTTACAGAAACCTGGTTGCAGCAGGATGATTATGTTAGTTTAAATGAATCAACACCCCCGAGTCATTCTAACTACCAGAAATCTCGAAGCACAGGCCGAGGGGGCGGTGTGGCAGCAATTTTTCACACCAGCATATTAATTAATGAAAGACCAAGACAGACTTTTAACTCATTTGAAAGCCTGATGCTTAACATTGTCCACCCCAGCTGTGAAACTCAGAAACCAGTCTTACTTGTTATCATCTATCGTCCACCTGGGCCTTACACAGAGTTTCTGTCTGATTTCTCAGACTTTATATCTAATTTAGTTCTGAGCTCAGATAAAATAATTATTGTGGGTAATTTTAACATCCATGTAGATGCTAAAGATGACAGCCTCAACATGGCATTTAGTCTGTTATTAGACTCAATTGGTTTCTCTCAAAATGTAAAAGAACCCACCCACCACTTTAATCACACTCTAGATCTTGTTTTAACATATGGCATACAAACTGAACATTTAACAGTGTTTCCTGAAAACCCTCTCCTGTCTGATCATTTCCTGATAACATTTACATTTACAATAATTGATTACACAGCAGTGGAGAGCAGACTCTATCACAGTAGATGTCTTTCTGAAAGCGCTGTAACTAAGTTTAAGAATATAATCCACCCACTGTTATCATCTTCAATGCCCTGTACCAACATAGAGCAGAGCAGCTATCTGAACGCTACCCCAACAGAGGTCGATTATCTTGTTAATAATTTCACCTCCTCACTACGTACGACTCTGGATACTGTAGCTCCTGTGAAAACTAAGGTCTCTAATCAGAAGTACCTGACTCCGTGGTATAATTCTCAAACACGTACCCTAAAGCAGATGACTCGTAATCTGGAGAGGAAATGGCGTGTCACAAATTTAAAAGATCATCATTTAGCCTGGAGAAATAGTTTGCTGCTTTATAAGAAAGCCCTCCGCAAAGCCAGAACATCTTACTATTCATCACTGATTGAAGAAAATAAGAACAACCCCAGGTTTCTCTTCAGCACTGTAGCCAGGCTGACAAAAAGTCAGAGCTCTTTTGAGCCAACAATCCCTTTAACGTTAACTAGTAATGACTTCATGAACTTCTTCACAAATAAAATTTTTATCATTAGAGAAAAAATTACCAGTAATCATCCCACAGATGTAATATTATCTACAGCTACTCTTACCATTGATGTTAAGTTAGACTCTTTTTCTGTAATTGATCTTTCTGAGTTAACTTCAATAATTACTTCCTCCAAACCATCAACGTGTCTTTTAGACCCCATTCCTACAAAACTGCTCAAAGAAGTCCTGCCATTAATTAATTCTTCGATCTTAAATATGATCAACCTATCTCTAATAATCGGCTATGTACCACAGGCCTTCAAGCTAGCTGTAGTTAAACCTTTACTCAAAAAGCCATCTCTAGACCCAGCAGTCTTAGCTAATATAGGCCAATCTCCAACCTTCCTTTCATATCAAAAATCCTTGAAAGAGTAGTTGTCAAACAGCTAACAGATCATCTGCAGAGGAATGGTTTATTTGAAGAGTTTCAGTCAGGTTTCAGAGCTCATCACAGCACAGAAACAGCTTTAGTGAAGGTTACAAATGATCTTCTTATGGCCTCTGACAGTGGACTCATCTCTGTGCTTGTCCTGCTAGACCTTAGTGCAGCATTCGACACTGTCGACCATAATATCCTATTAGAGCGATTAGAACATGCTGTAGGTATTACAGGTACTGTGCTGCAGTGGTTTGTATCATATCTATCTAATAGACTCCAGTTTGTGCATGTAAATGGAGAGTCCTCTTCACACACTGAGGTTAATTATGGAGTTCCACAGGGTTCAGTGCTAGGACCAATTCTGTTTACATTATACATGCTTCCCTTAGGCAGTATCATTAGAAGACATAGCATACATTTTCACTGCTATGCAGATGACACCCAGCTCTATCTGTCCATGAAGCCAGATAACACACACCAATTAGTTAAACTGCAGGAATGTCTTAAAGACATAAAGACCTGGATGGCCGCTAACTTTCTGCTTCTTAATTCAGATAAAACTGAGGTTATTGTACTCGGCCCTGAAAAGCCTAGAAATATGGTATCTAACCAAATTCTTACTCTGGATGGCATTACCTTGGCCTCCAGTAACGCTGTGAGGAACCTTGGAGTCATTTTTGACCAGGACATGTCCTTCAATGCACATATTAAACAAATATGTAAAACTGCGTTCTTCCATTTGCGCAACATCTCTAAAATTAGAAATATCCTGTCTCAGAGTGACGCTGAAAAACTAGTTCATGCATTTATTACTTCCAGGCTGGACTACTGTAATTCATTATTATCAGGATGTCCAAAAAAACTCACTGAAAAGCCTTCAGCTAATCCAAAATGCTGCAGCAAGAGTACTGACAGGGACTAGAAAGAGAGAGCATATTTCTCCTGTTTTGGCTTCCCTTCATTAGCTTCCTGTTAAATCCAGAATTGAATTCAAAATCCTGCTCCTCACATACAAGGTCTTAAATAATCAGGCCCCATCTTATCTTAATGACCTTGTAGTACCATATCACCCTATTAGAGCACTTCGCTCTCGCTCTGCAGGCCTACTTGTTGTTCCTAGAATACTTGAAAGTAGAATGGGAGGGAGAGCCTTCAGTTTTCAGGCCCCTCTTCTGTGGAACCAGCTTCCAGTTTGGATTCGGGAGACAGACACTATCTCTACTTTTAAGATTAGGCTTAAAACTTTTCTTTTTGCTAAAGCATATAGTTAGGGCTGGACCAGGTGACCCTGAATCCTCCCTTAGTTATGCTGCAATAGACATAGGCTGCCGGGGGATTCCCATGATGCATTGAGTTTTTCCTTTCCAGTCACCTTTCTCGCTCACTATGTATTAACAGACCTCTCTGCATTGAATCATATCTGTTATTAACCTCTGTCTCTCTTCCACAGCATGTCTTTATCCTGTCTTCCTTCTCTCACCCCAACCGGTCGCAGCAGATGGCCGCCCCTCCCTGAGCCTGGTTCTGCCGGAGGTTTCTTCCTGTTAAAAGGGAGTTTTTCCTTCCCACTGTTGCCAAAGTGCTTGCTCATAGGGGCTCATATGATTGTTGGGTTTTTCTCTGTATCTATGAAGCGCCTTGAGGCGACTTATGTTGTGATTTGGCGCTATATAAATAAAATTGAATTGAATTGAAGTCTATGAACAGCACTCTGACATATGAGTCTCTAGTGTTCAGATGTGTGAGGGCTGAATGAGGGGCAGTTGAAATTCCATCATCGGTTGAGCGTTTTGACGTGTATGCAAACTCAAATGGATCCAGGTTGGGGGAAAGAGATAATTTGATTTGATGCATGACTAACCATTCAAAGCACTTCATAATGATGGAGGTGAGTTTGACAGGACGGTAGTCCTTAAAGCAGGAGGCAGATGACTTCTTGGGTACAGTAATGATGGTGGAGGCTTTGAGGCATGTGGGAACGACGGCCTGACCCTAGTGATGTGTTAAAGATGTCTGTGAAGACATTTGTGAGTTCCACAGCATAGTCCGTCAGTGCTCGTCCAAGGATGTTATCAGGACCCGGAGCTTTGCGTGTATTGATTTTGGCAAGGGATCTCCACACACTGTCTGTTGATTGTGTCACCACGGTCTGCAGAGTGGGCTTGTAGTCTGTGATGGTTTGTCTGTGAAGGTTCTCAGTCATCCAGGTCATCGTAGTCAAAGGAGCTTGCAAAGAAAAGCGTCTGGACTTCTTTAAGTTACTTGAAGACGTTTCACCTCTCATCCGAGAATCTTCTTCAGTTCTAAGTTCAAATGGTGGAGAGTCCCAGATATAAACCTAGTGGGAGTATCCCCCCACAGAGGGACAAAAGGACCCCCTGATGATCCTCTAATCGCCTGAGCCAAGGTGTGAAACTGGGTGTGGGTCCCAATCAGCCAGAGTTTCGGGTGAGTTCATTGTGAAACCTGGCCCCACCTTATCATGCGAATTCCTGAGATCAGATGGCCCAGGATGTGAGTGGGCGTTAAGGCGTCTGGGAAGGGATCTCAAAACTGGATTATAGATGGCAGAGAGTTGGTGTCTTCAACGGCTTCAAGTAACTTAAAGAAGTCCAGACGCTTTTCCTTGCAAGCTCCTTTGACTCTGTGATGGTTTGTATTCCTTGCCACTGCCTCCAAGTATTTCTGCTGTCGCTGAAGCTTTGCTGTAGCTGTAGCTGATGCCACGTGACAGGTTTGCCCTTGCTGTTCTTAGGCTCACCTAATTCCCGGCTCTGAAGGCTTGCATTTCTCAACCTTAGGAGCCTTTAAACCGGACCTGTGAGCCATGGTTTCTGATTGCCCCGGACAGTGATAGTCCTGGTCTCTGTGACATCATCGATGCGTTTTGGGATGTAGGCAATGACAGTTTCTGTATATTCCTGAAAGTCTGTGGTGTTGTCGTGTGTGGCAGCCTGTGGTGGAAAAGCAGTCTTGCGGTGCCTCTGACGACCCTTCTGGCCACACAAACCAGTTCGTAAGCAGGTACTGCTTACGAACTGGTTTGGTGACTTTGACCAGGGGCCTGGGGGAACCCATGGCACACCTAGGTTTCTGCCTGTACTGACCCTTATGCAAAATAGGTGGAATTAAGACACAGTTCCAAAAGCAAACACAACTGATCAGTGCTGAGAGTGGTCCTGTTGCTGAGGTTGGGATGATCCTGTAATCTCTTATGAACTACCTCCAACGCTTCCGTGACTGGGATGCAAGTGAAGACAGATGTAACATCTCTCTCTCACTGTACATGTACTGTTTATAAGATTGGGGAAACCTGCACAAACAAAATATTTTGCAGCACAAACCAGCACAAATGTTTGACATCAATTTTGTTTGATTTGAAGAAGGTGGGGAGGCCAACTTCACTCACATGTGTTTATAAGGTTGGGGAAACATGCAGTCAGCTGAGACTGGAGAAGTCACTTGGATGAGTGACGAAACATTTCTCCCAGTGAAAATGTCCAGATGAACAGAATCAACCATTTGGGATTTACTTACCTGGATGATTAAGCGCGCATCAAGATGTTATTTTATTAATATTTTTAAAGTGATAGCAGCACAAACGAAAATTTCTGGTTGACCTTTTGACCTTTACATTTTCATTAATATCTTTAAAAAAGAAGCAGCACAAACAACAATCTTAGCAGCACAAACAACAATTTTAGCAGCACAAACCAGCACAAACGTAGCACAAACATTTGATACCACTTTTGTTGGACTTCAAGAAGGTGGGGGGGGGGGGGGGGGGGGGGGGGGGCAACTTCACTCACATCCTCAATGGTAATAAGGCTTTCCCAAATCAGGGGAGGAATATAATCTTTTCAGCGTACCCCTGGTCTGCCAATCTGACATGTCCAAACCCCTCAATTGGATCATTTTAATGTGGAGGAACAGATTCAATTTTGGATAATTTTTTCTTATCAGTGAATTAAATCATCATCAAAAAACTGCATTTTTTATTTACCTGGGTATTTTTGTCTATTTTTTTTTTATGATCTGACAAAGAAAAAGGAATCAAGAAAAGGACAAATACTTTTTCACAGTGCTGTACATGTGGGTTAGAATGTAGATCAACTTGTAAATAGGTAGCCTGGATTTCACTTTTGGGTCACACCCAGTGACAGTCAAGACCTGTTGTCCATCCCAAAGACACGGAGAAGTAATTAACTCATCCCTCAGGGAAAAACCCAAACATACCGACAAGGCAAGACAGACTTGAGGAATTTATGAGCGCGAACCAAGAAAAACTAGTAACTGCACGTAGCTTCTGCACGTAGTTTCTGTTGGCAACACTCCTTATCTTTGTAAAAGATAAACTATAAGTTTTTTACAAGGCTGGAAAAAGAAAATGAGGAGGGGTGCTAACTAAAGTGACTTTCACTGAATTAAAGTACAAGATATCATGTTTACTTCCACTTTGTTGTCATATTATTCATTCTGTGAACAAAGAGAAACCTGTAAATAACTCATGAAAGAATAAAGTTACATTGAAACCAAGCACACCATTGTTTTTCTTGTGACAATGCCAATAAGTTGCATACAACTGTCATTCACCCAGCAGTGCAAATGAAAATTAGAGCCGGTTCCTTGATCTAAAGTGTTCAGGGTGTGGTGTTTGGGGACGCTGAACCACACAGGTGCTCTCTATCATGTGATCATGCCTTACCTATTTCAGTAGGATGTCGAGACCTGATGAGAGGTGTGGTGTAGAGGTGAAATGGACAGCTGGAAAGCTGCACAAGCAGTCTGGTTTATGAAACACTTGCTAATAGAGGTTCAGTCATAGTTTGCTGCTTTATAAGAAAGCCCTCCGCAAAGCCAGAACATCTTACTATTCATCACTGATTGAAGAAAATAAGAACAACCCCAGGTTTCTCTTCAGCACTGTAGCCAGGCTGACAAAAAGTCAGAGCTCTTTTGAGCCAACAATCCCTTTAACGTTAACTAGTAATGACTTCATGAACTTCTTCACAAATAAAATTTTTATCATTAGAGAAAAAATTACCAGTAATCATCCCACAGATGTAATATTATCTACAGCTACTCTTACCATTGATGTTAAGTTAGACTCTTTTTCTGTAATTGATCTTTCTGAGTTAACTTCAATAATTACTTCCTCCAAACCATCAACGTGTCTTTTAGACCCCATTCCTACAAAACTGCTCAAAGAAGTCCTGCCATTAATTAATTCTTCGATCTTAAATATGATCAACCTATCTCTAATAATCGGCTATGTACCACAGGCCTTCAAGCTAGCTGTAGTTAAACCTTTACTCAAAAAGCCATCTCTAGACCCAGCAGTCTTAGCTAATATAGGCCAATCTCCAACCTTCCTTTCATATCAAAAATCCTTGAAAGAGTAGTTGTCAAACAGCTAACAGATCATCTGCAGAGGAATGGTTTATTTGAAGAGTTTCAGTCAGGTTTCAGAGCTCATCACAGCACAGAAACAGCTTTAGTGAAGGTTACAAATGATCTTCTTATGGCCTCTGACAGTGGACTCATCTCTGTGCTTGTCCTGCTAGACCTTAGTGCAGCATTCGACACTGTCGACCATAATATCCTATTAGAGCGATTAGAACATGCTGTAGGTATTACAGGTACTGTGCTGCAGTGGTTTGTATCATATCTATCTAATAGACTCCAGTTTGTGCATGTAAATGGAGAGTCCTCTTCACACACTGAGGTTAATTATGGAGTTCCACAGGGTTCAGTGCTAGGACCAATTCTGTTTACATTATACATGCTTCCCTTAGGCAGTATCATTAGAAGACATAGCATACATTTTCACTGCTATGCAGATGACACCCAGCTCTATCTGTCCATGAAGCCAGATAACACACACCAATTAGTTAAACTGCAGGAATGTCTTAAAGACATAAAGACCTGGATGGCCGCTAACTTTCTGCTTCTTAATTCAGATAAAACTGAGGTTATTGTACTCGGCCCTGAAAAGCCTAGAAATATGGTATCTAACCAAATTCTTACTCTGGATGGCATTACCTTGGCCTCCAGTAACGCTGTGAGGAACCTTGGAGTCATTTTTGACCAGGACATGTCCTTCAATGCACATATTAAACAAATATGTAAAACTGCGTTCTTCCATTTGCGCAACATCTCTAAAATTAGAAATATCCTGTCTCAGAGTGACGCTGAAAAACTAGTTCATGCATTTATTACTTCCAGGCTGGACTACTGTAATTCATTATTATCAGGATGTCCAAAAAAACTCACTGAAAAGCCTTCAGCTAATCCAAAATGCTGCAGCAAGAGTACTGACAGGGACTAGAAAGAGAGAGCATATTTCTCCTGTTTTGGCTTCCCTTCATTAGCTTCCTGTTAAATCCAGAATTGAATTCAAAATCCTGCTCCTCACATACAAGGTCTTAAATAATCAGGCCCCATCTTATCTTAATGACCTTGTAGTACCATATCACCCTATTAGAGCACTTCGCTCTCGCTCTGCAGGCCTACTTGTTGTTCCTAGAATACTTGAAAGTAGAATGGGAGGGAGAGCCTTCAGTTTTCAGGCCCCTCTTCTGTGGAACCAGCTTCCAGTTTGGATTCGGGAGACAGACACTATCTCTACTTTTAAGATTAGGCTTAAAACTTTTCTTTTTGCTAAAGCATATAGTTAGGGCTGGACCAGGTGACCCTGAATCCTCCCTTAGTTATGCTGCAATAGACATAGGCTGCCGGGGGATTCCCATGATGCATTGAGTTTTTCCTTTCCAGTCACCTTTCTCGCTCACTATGTATTAACAGACCTCTCTGCATTGAATCATATCTGTTATTAACCTCTGTCTCTCTTCCACAGCATGTCTTTATCCTGTCTTCCTTCTCTCACCCCAACCGGTCGCAGCAGATGGCCGCCCCTCCCTGAGCCTGGTTCTGCCGGAGGTTTCTTCCTGTTAAAAGGGAGTTTTTCCTTCCCACTGTTGCCAAAGTGCTTGCTCATAGGGGCTCATATGATTGTTGGGTTTTTCTCTGTATCTATGAAGCGCCTTGAGGCGACTTATGTTGTGATTTGGCGCTATATAAATAAAATTGAATTGAATTGAAGTCTATGAACAGCACTCTGACATATGAGTCTCTAGTGTTCAGATGTGTGAGGGCTGAATGAGGGGCAGTTGAAATTCCATCATCGGTTGAGCGTTTTGACGTGTATGCAAACTCAAATGGATCCAGGTTGGGGGAAAGAGATAATTTGATTTGATGCATGACTAACCATTCAAAGCACTTCATAATGATGGAGGTGAGTTTGACAGGACGGTAGTCCTTAAAGCAGGAGGCAGATGACTTCTTGGGTACAGTAATGATGGTGGAGGCTTTGAGGCATGTGGGAACGACGGCCTGACCCTAGTGATGTGTTAAAGATGTCTGTGAAGACATTTGTGAGTTCCACAGCATAGTCCGTCAGTGCTCGTCCAAGGATGTTATCAGGACCCGGAGCTTTGCGTGTATTGATTTTGGCAAGGGATCTCCACACACTGTCTGTTGATTGTGTCACCACGGTCTGCAGAGTGGGCTTGTAGTCTGTGATGGTTTGTCTGTGAAGGTTCTCAGTCATCCAGGTCATCGTAGTCAAAGGAGCTTGCAAAGAAAAGCGTCTGGACTTCTTTAAGTTACTTGAAGACGTTTCACCTCTCATCCGAGAATCTTCTTCAGTTCTAAGTTCAAATGGTGGAGAGTCCCAGATATAAACCTAGTGGGAGTATCCCCCCACAGAGGGACAAAAGGACCCCCTGATGATCCTCTAATCGCCTGAGCCAAGGTGTGAAACTGGGTGTGGGTCCCAATCAGCCAGAGTTTCGGGTGAGTTCATTGTGAAACCTGGCCCCACCTTATCATGCGAATTCCTGAGATCAGATGGCCCAGGATGTGAGTGGGCGTTAAGGCGTCTGGGAAGGGATCTCAAAACTGGATTATAGATGGCAGAGAGTTGGTGTCTTCAACGGCTTCAAGTAACTTAAAGAAGTCCAGACGCTTTTCCTTGCAAGCTCCTTTGACTCTGTGATGGTTTGTATTCCTTGCCACTGCCTCCAAGTATTTCTGCTGTCGCTGAAGCTTTGCTGTAGCTGTAGCTGATGCCACGTGACAGGTTTGCCCTTGCTGTTCTTAGGCTCACCTAATTCCCGGCTCTGAAGGCTTGCATTTCTCAACCTTAGGAGCCTTTAAACCGGACCTGTGAGCCATGGTTTCTGATTGCCCCGGACAGTGATAGTCCTGGTCTCTGTGACATCATCGATGCGTTTTGGGATGTAGGCAATGACAGTTTCTGTATATTCCTGAAAGTCTGTGGTGTTGTCGTGTGTGGCAGCCTGTGGTGGAAAAGCAGTCTTGCGGTGCCTCTGACGACCCTTCTGGCCACACAAACCAGTTCGTAAGCAGGTACTGCTTACGAACTGGTTTGGTGACTTTGACCAGGGGCCTGGGGGAACCCATGGCACACCTAGGTTTCTGCCTGTACTGACCCTTATGCAAAATAGGTGGAATTAAGACACAGTTCCAAAAGCAAACACAACTGATCAGTGCTGAGAGTGGTCCTGTTGCTGAGGTTGGGATGATCCTGTAATCTCTTATGAACTACCTCCAACGCTTCCGTGACTGGGATGCAAGTGAAGACAGATGTAACATCTCTCTCTCACTGTACATGTACTGTTTATAAGATTGGGGAAACCTGCACAAACAAAATATTTTGCAGCACAAACCAGCACAAATGTTTGACATCAATTTTGTTTGATTTGAAGAAGGTGGGGAGGCCAACTTCACTCACATGTGTTTATAAGGTTGGGGAAACATGCAGTCAGCTGAGACTGGAGAAGTCACTTGGATGAGTGACGAAACATTTCTCCCAGTGAAAATGTCCAGATGAACAGAATCAACCATTTGGGATTTACTTACCTGGATGATTAAGCGCGCATCAAGATGTTATTTTATTAATATTTTTAAAGTGATAGCAGCACAAACGAAAATTTCTGGTTGACCTTTTGACCTTTACATTTTCATTAATATCTTTAAAAAAGAAGCAGCACAAACAACAATCTTAGCAGCACAAACAACAATTTTAGCAGCACAAACCAGCACAAACGTAGCACAAACATTTGATACCACTTTTGTTGGACTTCAAGAAGGTGGGGGGGGGGGGGGGGGGCAACTTCACTCACATCCTCAATGGTAATAAGGCTTTCCCAAATCAGGGGAGGAATATAATCTTTTCAGCGTACCCCTGGTCTGCCAATCTGACATGTCCAAACCCCTCAATTGGATCATTTTAATGTGGAGGAACAGATTCAATTTTGGATAATTTTTTCTTATCAGTGAATTAAATCATCATCAAAAAACTGCATTTTTTATTTACCTGGGTATTTTTGTCTATTTTTTTTTTATGATCTGACAAAGAAAAAGGAATCAGGAAAAGGACAAATACTTTTTCACAGTGCTGTACATGTGGGTTAGAATGTAGATCAACTTGTAAATAGGTAGCCTGGATTTCACTTTTGGGTCACACCCAGTGACAGTCAAGACCTGTTGTCCATCCCAAAGACACGGAGAAGTAATTAACTCATCCCTCAGGGAAAAACCCAAACATACCGACAAGGCAAGACAGACTTGAGGAATTTATGAGCGCGAACCAAGAAAAACTAGTAACTGCACGTAGCTTCTGCACGTAGTTTCTGTTGGCAACACTCCTTATCTTTGTAAAAGATAAACTATAAGTTTTTTACAAGGCTGGAAAAAGAAAATGAGGAGGGGTGCTAACTAAAGTGACTTTCACTGAATTAAAGTACAAGATATCATGTTTACTTCCACTTTGTTGTCATATTATTCATTCTGTGAACAAAGAGAAACCTGTAAATAACTCATGAAAGAATAAAGTTACATTGAAACCAAGCACACCATTGTTTTTCTTGTGACAATGCCAATAAGTTGCATACAACTGTCATTCACCCAGCAGTGCAAATGAAAATTAGAGCCGGTTCCTTGATCTAAAGTGTTCAGGGTGTGGTGTTTGGGGACGCTGAACCACACAGGTGCTCTCTATCATGTGATCATGCCTTACCTATTTCAGTAGGATGTCGAGACCTGATGAGAGGTGTGGTGTAGAGGTGAAATGGACAGCTGGAAAGCTGCACAAGCAGTCTGGTTTATGAAACACTTGCTAATAGAGGTTCAGTCATTTGTAAAGGTTCAGTCATTTAGTCTGGAGCGTTATGCCACAAAGTTATCTTGCAGGGTTATTTTACATGACTGGAAAAAGAAAAACAGACATGAGGAGTGGTAGTTTTCATTTTCAAACAAGCCTAACACAGATTTCAAGTCAAAAATATCGTGTTTAGTTCCTTGAAAGTGTTAAATATCAACACTTCACCGAGTTCTTTTGATTCCTCAAAGGCATCTGATGGAAGAAAACACACTGCTCAGTAGATCATTTAACACTTTTATTCTCTCACAAAACACTTCTAGGAGGGAGATGCGTCCTGCGTGACACGCTGCCGCGGACCTTGAAACGGCTGTCCCATTCTAGTCTAAACAACAGCATTTCAGTAAATCTCCCCTAAAAGATGGTTCCCTGTTGTCTACTTGTACACTCAAGCGTGGGTAAAGGTCTCCATCATTCTACTACTAAAGGACATGTAGTCTAATGCCTTTATTATCAGGGCCATGTCCACTCAATACTATATGACATTTTGGTTAATATAGCACAGTGATAAGGCACTTCAGAAACTTCATTTTAACAAACTTCCACTTTCTGCCAGATAATCTGCTACCCCGTGGTTGTAGCAGACTACATAAGCTCTCTTACCCAGTGAATTTGCTGAGAGGAAGAGCATTCGGTCGAAGCTTATTTCACTTTTGGTTTTATTGCCTCCTGCTGTGAGTTTCGACTCACTTAAGTGAGTGAGAGAAGTTTCTGTGCTTGTAAGTGTTTTTATTGCAGACCCTCGTGCCGCTTCCTAGTGTAGCAGGTTGGAAAAGGCTACATGTTTATTTTTGTAAGGAAACCAAATACCCCCTCATTTTTTTGTTTATTATTGTGAATTATTTTGACATTGTTATGCATTGCCAGACCAAAGTTATATCTCATTCCAGACCATCACAGACTACAGGACCACCAAACCCTCCCCCGCATCCTCTGATGTCTCCTTCCTCAACGAGCTCAACAACTTTTATGCTCGTTTTGAGCGAGGGAACCCCACAACCACAACCAAAGCAGACATGACGCCAGACCACCAACCTATGACTCTCTCCCCCACCGATGTAGGAGCGGTGCTGAGCAGGATCAATGTCCACAAGGCTGCAGGCCCTGATGGCATCCCCGGGCGTGTTCTCAGAGCGTGTTCTGGGGAGCTTGCAGGAGTGCTCACAGACATATTCAATCTGTCCTTGGCCCACGCTGTGGTACCGGCCTGCTTCAAATCCACCTCCATCGTCCCGATACCCAAAAACTCCAACCCATCTTGCCTCAATGATTACCGCCCAGTAGCACTCACCCCCATCATCACTAAGTGCTTAGAGCGACTGGTCCTAGCACACTTCAAATCCTGTCTCCCCCCCACCCTGGACCCCCACCAATTCGCATACCGCCGGAACAGGAGCACAGAGGATGCAGTCTCCATCGCAATGCACTCTGTCCTCTCACACCTGGACAACAACAACACCTACGCCAGAATGCTGTTTATAGACTTCAGTTCAGCATTCAATACAATCCACCCCTCACAACTCATCAGGAAACTGACAGACCTGGGTATCAGTTCCCTCACCTGCAAATGGTTACTGGACTTCCTGACCAACCGCCCCCAACATGTCCGGCTGGATAACCGCTGCTCATCTACCATCACAATGAACACCGGTGTACCACAAGGCTGTGTGATGAGCCCTTTCCTCTACTCCCTCTTCACCCACGACTGCAGACCTGCTGATGGTTCCAACACCATCATTAAGTTTGCAGATGACACCACGGTGATTGGCCTCATCAGTGACAACGATGAGGCCGCCTACAGGGAGGAGGTGGATCGTCTGGCTGAGTGGTGCGACAGAAACAACCTGCTGCTTAACACCGAGAAGACCAAGGAGCTCATCGTGGACTACAGGAGGAATGCTGACCCACATCCACCCATCCACATTAAGGGGACGGCTGTGGAGCGTGTGAGCAGCTTCAAGTTCCTGGGAGTCCACATCTCCGAGGATCTCACCTGGACGACCAACTGCTCCAAGCTGGTCAAGAAGGCTCACCAGCGCCTCTTCTTCTTGAGGACTCTGAGGAAGAACCACCTGTCCTCAGACATCCTGGTGAACTTCTATCGTTGCACCATCGAGAGCATCCTGACCAACTGTATAACAGTCTGGTACGGAAACTGCTCTGCCTCGGACCGGAAGGCGTTGCAGAGGGTCGTGAAAACTGCCCAGCGCATCGCCGGAGCACCACTTCCTGCCATAAAAGACATCTACAGGAAGCGGTGTCTGAAAAGGGCTGGGAAAATCATCAAAGACCCCAGTCACCCATCACATGGACTCTTCACCCTCCTGCCCTCTGGGAGGCGCCACAGGAGCCTCCGGACTAAGACCACCAGGTACCGGAACAGCTTCTTCCCCACAGCTGTCAGACTCCTGAACTCTGCCTCCTGACATCTGACCCACGTTAAACTCATGGACTGAACATACACACACCCACAATGGACAACTGTACCCTCAAACACAATAATAACATGGACTGAACCACCACTCACAACCACTAGCACTTTATATAGCCTCTGTAGAAACTATCTACACCCTCACTTATCTTAACTGCACTACTGTATAGCTCTGTGTAAATAATCATTCTGTACATTCGATAATCTTTAATCCTACAACTGTTTACAACTTGCATAGTTCCCATTTCTGTATAGCTGTATATCCCAGATTCTGTAAAGTTATTTATTTCATATTCTGTATAGTTTTTCATATTTATATCCTGTTCATATCCTGTACATAGCTTGTACTCACTACAGCCTGTACATACTTATAGTTATAGAATATTCACAACATACTTCATACCGTGTACATTATAACATACCATAATAGACCCATTTCTGTAATATACTCACATATCTATATTATTGCTAATATATATTGTAATATATCTATATCACTAAAGCACTTCTGGATGGATGCAAACTGCATTTCGTTGCCCTGTACCTGTGCATGTGCAATGACAATAAAGTTGAATTCTATTCTTCTATTCTATTATGCTAGTAGATGGTGCTCTTGCACTGCTGTAGAACTACCAGAGAGACTCTAGCTATAGGCTCTGCGCATGCGCAGCTTAGAAATAAATGAGCTCCGGCCTTAGCAAGACGCTAACTTTGGTGTCCTCTCTATTAATCCACAGGTGCTGACAAACAAACTTTTATGTTACCGAACTGGTTCTGAATGTCATGTAAGTTGAGTAACAACTGTTCGGCCATATTTTGAGATGATTGTGATGATGTTGTTTTTAGGGGTGCAACGATACTCGTATCGATATTGAACCGTTCGATACAGTGCTTTCGGTTCGGTACGCATATGTATCGAACAATACAAAATTTTTAATTTATTTTATCAACTTTCCTTCTGACGATGCTGTCTGTGTTGAGCGCTCAGTGGATCTGCGCTCGACAGTGCAGCCTAGGCGGAGTAGTCGAACGCAGATTCACTGAGCGCAGGGCAAGCTAGCGAGACAGAAGTTAAGCTCTCCTTGCAACATGGCAAATTGAACCCGCCCCTCATTCAGATCTGGCGTTTGGAACTATTTTGGTTTTCATGTGACATATGACCCTGAAGGTAAGCGCGTCAGGGACTAAAGTAAAACAGTATGTTGGATGTGCCACGCAATGCTCAATTACATGGGTGGGAACTAGTGTGTTAGCGCAGTTAGCTCGTTAACGTGTTGGCCGTCCAGCCCCATTAACGGGGCGATCCGGGGTAGCTCGTTAACGGAGATTTGCCGTGTTGTGGCGTTAACGTCATTTCATCGAGATTTACGCTGACAGCACTAGTGGGAACACAACGAATATGACTGCACATTTATGCTGACATCATCCTAGTGCAAAGACAAGTGGAAGCAGACAAAAACAACAAGCACGCATGCTACAAACTTTACACAAGTCATTTAGAGAGCCGTTAGCACATGATTCTCCTTATGGGGACCTGATATGTTTATTATGCTGCTGAGAATATAGCCCAGAAGAAGTGTATAGTATAGCTTTTATTTCGGAAAGAGCCATTTCTCTGTAATAAACTCTCTTTTCCAAAGATGAGTGATTCCTCAATCAGATACAGGGCTCGCAAAATCGCTAGCCCGACATCCCGGGGCTAGCGATTTTTCCAGTCGGGCTACCAAAATCTATCTCTGCCCTGCCCATCGGGCTATTGTAGGAAGGAAAAATATATGTCAATGCTTTTGCATTCTTTCGGAAATGTAGCTGGGTAATTATGTCATTGGCATCGGTGAGCCACTGTCAATATGTGACATATTGAAATCGCGTTTGAATTTGCGCTTGTTTTTTGCTTTCACTTTGCAATCGCGCAAACTGTGTATAGAGAGCGACAGCACTGATCTGTGAGTGATGATAATTTGTGCACCAATTCCTCTGACATCGTCTTATCAATCGTTAGCTTACTATGCAAACATGACAAGTGAACTCTCCCGCAGCAAGCTTAAACATGTGAGAGGTTGATCGCGCAGAGAATTGCTGAGCTTATGTGAGTGCGCGTGTAAAAGCAGCAGGATTTATATTTTAGTTCTGCTGAGCCAAATAAGACAGGTCAGGGTGAAGGGTGAAGGGTGACAGCCAAAGAAAAGCTTACCACAAAACGGAAAAGTTATGACAAATCAGACTATAAGGCAAAAAGAAAGTGCAGCTTTATGGTTTCATGGACAAAAGAATTTCTGTGGCTGCAATATGACGAGCTAAATAACCGGGGCTGCACATAAGTGGTCCGCAGGTGCGCATTCGCTGTCAAAATAAAAAACGCGCACAAGATAAGAAGTTGCAACGCGTCTTTGCGTACATAAGATTTTCAGGAGGAGGACAGACATTTGTTTAGAATTCTTAAAGATGTTGAAGAAGCAAGCTCCTTTAAGCAATTACTGTGATGTTCCTCCACCTCCAAAGAAATGTCAGGAGTCCGAACCACAAAAGAAGCACGTATTCTCGGAAAAGTAGTTGCAGGAGGTGAGCTGGCTTCAAACAAATGATGAACGCACAGAGATGTGGTGCGGAATGTGCCGTGAAAATTTAATAAATGACAAATTAAAAAGGCATGAACATTTTTTTTTGTATCGAAAAAATATCGAACCGTGACACCAAAGTATCAAACCGAACTGTCAATTTTGTGTATCGTTGCACCCATAGTTGTTTTGTGGTATTTTGTTGTAATGAGTATTAGTTTATCAGTTAACGCTATTACATTATATAGCACTATAAGTATATGCTCTGACAGTGGCAACCTGGGCTTCAGAAAATGTGTTGTAGTGTTTGTTTTAGTGTTAGCCAAGCAGTACTGAGTACATGTGTTAAGGGGAAAGCTGTTAGTTGGTGAAACATTTGCAGTCGTCTGCCTCCATGTTGTGTTGCGTTCAGGGGATGCCATGTTCAAAAGTAATAGGGCTTTGGAGTTGACGTCAGTGCACTGTGGGATCGCGGCGCCATGTCAGAAGGCAACAAATCAAAACAAACACACTGTGTTGGAAGGCTCTAACCCTGACAGTGCTGCTCATCGCATGTTTACTTTAAAGCAGGGCCGGCGGAGCCTGGCAGACTTCTCCGTGGACTTTTGGATCCTGGCCGAGGAGACGGGTTGGGAGGAAAAGGCGCTCCGAGGAGCATTCCTAAACAGCTTAAACGAGAATGTCAAACGTGAGTTGGCCACTAAAGAGCTTCCTAAATCGTTAAGTGCCCTGGTTAACATGTGTATCAGTCTAGACGACCATATGCGGGAGTTTGGCAGGCGGACTGGAGATGGGCGACGGTCAGTAGGGGGCATAGGAGTTCCGACTGGACTCCCCTCTCTCGAGTGGAGAGAGGAGGGAACGGACTCACCTGACCTGCCCAGAGGGTCAGTCAATGAGCTCGTCAATAGCTTCAATGCTAACATGTTAAATGTAATGGACACTATTGCTCCCATTAAGGTGAAGGTTATCTCTGGAAGGAAAAAGTCTCCATGGAGAAACTCCACACTGGTGAAAAATGAAAAAAGAGAGTGTAGGAAAGCTGAGCGCAGATGGAGAAAAACAAACCTCCAGGTTCATTATGACATTTATAAAGAGAAACTTCACAATTATAATTTACAACTGAGGAATGCAAGGAGGTCCTACTTCTCTGACATCATCACTAAAAACAGCCATAATGCTCGGGTCTTATTTTCTACAGTTGACAGGCTAACAAACCCTCCTGTGTCAGTGGCAGCTGAACTTCATTCGACCATGGCCTGCAATGACTTTGCCAAATTCTTCACTGAAAAAATCCAAAAAATTAGACAAGCAATTGGTACATCAACAGCAGATCCAGTTGACCACAACATATTACTCAAACGACTGGAGAACTGGACAGGTCTTTCAGGAACTGTACTAAACTGGTTCAAAACATACGTAGAAAACAGGAAATACTTTGTATCAATAGGTAACTTCACATCTGAGCAGACAAGTATCACATGTGGAGTTCCCCAAGGTTCCATCTTGGGACCCCTTCTGTTTAACATCTACATGCTCCCACTGGCACAGATTATAAACAACAACAAAATAAACTATCACAGCTATGCAGATGACACACAAATATATATCACAATGTCACCAGGAGACCGAGGCCCTGTACAGGCTCTTGGTAAATGCATTGAGGAAATCAATGACTGGTTGTGCCACAATTTTCTCCAGCTAAACAAAAACAAAACTGAGGTAATAGTCTTTGGCGCCAAAGAAAAACGATTACAGGTCACCAGAGAACTTCAATCTATACATCTAAAAACCACAAACCAGGCGAGAAATTTGGGTGTAGTGATGGATGCAGACCTAAACTTAGAAAAACACATTAAGACAATAACAAAGTCAGCTTACTATCACCTCAAGAATATATCAAGGATAAAAGATCTGATGTCTCAACAGGACCTGGAAAAACTAGTCCATGCATTCATCTTTAGTAGGCTTGATTACTGTAACAGCATCTTTACAGGTCTACCTAAAAAATCAGTCAGACAACTACAGCTCATTCAGAACTCTGCTGCTCGAGTCCTCACTAAGACCAAAAAAGTGGACCACATCAGTCCAGCTCTGAGGTCCTTACACTGGCTGCCTGTCCGTCAGAGGATAGACTTTAAAGTTCTGATGCTGGCCTATAAAGCTCTGAATGGTTTAGGACCAAAATACATCAATGACCTCCTGACCCAGTATGAACCATCCAGATCCCTCAGGTCATCTGGATCCGGTCTTTTATCAGTTCCCAGAGTCAGAACCAGACACGGAGAAGCTGCATTCAGCTTTTATGCTCCTTATATCTGGAACAAACTCCCAGAAAGCCTCAGATCAGCTGAAACACTCAGTTTATTTAAATCCAGGTTGAAGACTCACCTGTTCTCAGCTGCATTTGAATAAAGCACCAAATCCACACTTTAAGCTTAAATTTCAAAACTTACATTTAACTACTGATTTTATCTACTGTTCTGATTTTATCTGTTTTGATTTTATATACTGTTGTTTGTTTGTTTGTTTGTTTGTTTGTTAATTAGTTAGTTAGTTTATTTGCTTGTTTTATTCAATTTTAAATCATGCTTTTTATTTGTTCTTGTTTCTAATGTCTCTGTAAAGCACTTTGAATCACCTTGTTGTTGAATTGTGCTATACAAATAAACTTGCCTTGCCTTGCCTTGCCTTGCTGACAAGGAGCAACCCATGCAGCTGGGACGGACTAAATTCACCCGGAGCAGAAGACAACTGGTGGGTGAGTGTTTTGTGTGCGGGAAGAAGGGGCATTTCGCGGACTCCTGTCCCTCATGGCTAAAAGACTCAGCCCGTCAGTAAAGGTGGGGATACTGACGGGTGCGCCGGTGAATACATTCCTCCACCTCAGCTGCCCCGCTAAATTACGGTTTCTTTCCCGCACCCATTCTTGTGATGCACTAATTGACTCGGGAGCTGAACAAAGTTTTTTGGATGAGGCTTTGGCCCACAAGATGGGTTTGCCTGTTGTTCCTCTCCCTGAAACGCTCCAGGTGTCAGCGCTTAATGGCAGGCCTTTAGCCGCTGTCACTCACTGCACTCAAGAAATCACACTCACTCTCTCCGGCAATCACACTGAACAGATGTTCCTGTTTCTCTTCAAGGCACCTGACACACCCTTAGTTTTGGGATTCCCCTGGTTCCAGTGACACAATCCACATCCACAGATTGATTGGGCCAAGGGATGCATCGTAGGGTGGAGCACCCATTGCCATGAGCAGTGTTTACGCTCTGCTGTGCCGGGTTGCATGTCAGACGATCCTGCGGGGCCGCCCACTCGCCTCGACTTGTCAACAATGCCAGCCGAATATCATGATCTAGGTCGAGTCTTTAGCAAAGACGGGGCCCAATCGCTGTCCCCCCATCGTCCGTACGACTGCGGGATTGATTTGCTCCCAGGCACCCCCTTGCCCACTAGCCGACTCTACAGTATCTCGAAACATGAGCGCGAGTCTATGGAGCGCTACATTACAGACTCCCTGGCAGCAGGCATCATCCGTCCCTCCACCTCTCCCTTGGGTGCAGGCTTCTTTTTTGTTGAAAAGAAAGATGCGTCCCTACGCCCCTGCATTGACTATCGGGGACTGAACAAGATCACTATCAAAAACAAATATCCTCTACCTCTGCTCGTCTCAGCTCTTGAACTCCTTCAAAGAGCCACCCATTTCACCAAACTTGATCTCCGCAATGCTTATCACCTGGTCCGCATCCGCGAGGGGGACGAGTGGAAGACGGCCTTCAACACCCATCTGGGCCACTTTGAGTACCTGGTAATGCCGTTCGGACTCACTAACGCCCCTGCCATTTTCCAAGCCCTGGTAAATGACGTCCTACGAGATTTTTTGAACCACTTCGTGTTCGTTTACCTTGACGACATTCTGATTTTCTCCAGGTCCAGAGCTGAGCATGTTAAGCATGTGAGACTGGTGTTGCACCGCCTGCTGGAGAATCGGCTGTTTTGTAAAGCGGAAAAATGTGAGTTTCATGCCTCAACTGTCTCTTTTCTGGGTTTCGTCATTGAACAGGGCCGGTTGCGAGCGGACCCGGCTAAGGTCAAAGCTGTGTTGGAGTGGCCTGTGCCCGGCACCCGGAAGAAGTTGCAAAGTTTTCTGGGATTCAGCAACTTCTACAGACATTTCATCCGGGACTTCAGTAAGGTGGCATTGCCTCTTACTCAACTCACATCGCCCAAACAGCCGTACCTGTGGTCTCCAGCAGCTCAGCAAGCATTCGACCGTCTCAAGAGCCTGTTTGCCTCGGCCCCCATCCTGGCCCAGGCTGACCTCGCCCTGCCGTTCGTGGTGGAAGTGGACGCTTCTGATTCGGGAGTTGGGGCAGTTCTCTCTCAGCGCAAGGCAGGTAAATTACACCCGTGTGCCTGTTTCTCCCGTCGGCTCACTCAGGCTGAAAGGAATTATGACGTGGGCGACCGGGAGCTTCTTGCCATCAAGTTGGCGCTGGAGGAGTGGCGGCACTGGTTGGAGGGGAGCGAACATCCTGTTATCGTGTGGACGGACCACAAGAACCTCGCCTACCTCCAAGCGGCTAAGCGCCTGAACGCCCGACAGGCCAGTTGGGCATTGTTTTTTGCACAGTTTAACCTAACCATTACCTACAGGCCCGGGTCCCAGAATACGAAACCAGACGCCTTGTCACGCCAGTTCGCGCCAGACACGGACCCTGAGGAGAAGGAGAGGCCCATTCTGCCAGCCTCATGCATTGTGGGGACCCTCACCTGGGAGATAGAAAGGGTGGTCCGAGATTCTCAGCGACAAGAACCCGAACCAGGCACCGGTCCAGCAGGTAGATTGTACGTTCCCTCAGCGGTCAGGGGTAAGGTCATCCACTGGGCACACACCGCACGGTTTACCTGCCATCCGGGCAGGAACCGAACTGTCACCTTTTTACAAAGACTGTTTTGGTGGCCCTCTCTCTCTCAGGACGTCCGGGAGTATGTGGCCGCATGTCCTGTGTGCGCCCGAAATAAGACGTCCAACTCCCCTCCATCGGGACTCCTCAGACCACTGCCTGTCCCCAGCCGGCCGTGGTCTTATGTCGCTCTGGACTTCATCACTGGCCTCCCTCCGTCCTCTGGTAAAACTGTTATACTCACCATCGTTGACCGTTTTGCTAAGGCTGCCCATTTTGTTGCCCTTACCAAACTTCCCACCGCTCTAGAGACTGCCCAGCTCTTGACTCAGCATGTTTTCCGCCTTCACGGCATTCCTCTGGACATTGTTTCTGACCGTGGGCCCCAGTTCACCTCTCGGGTATGGAAGATGTTTTGTACCGAGCTGGGGGTCCAGGTCAGCCTGTCTTCTGGTTTCCACCCGCAGACTAATGGGCAGACTGAGCGAGCGAACCAGGAGCTGGAGGCCATGCTGCGCTGCGTAGTTTCCTCCAACCAGTCGTCATGGAGTGAGCAGTTGGCGTGGGCCGAATACGCCCATAACTCTAGCACGTCGGCCGCTACGGGTGTCTCTCCCTTCGAAGCATCCCTGGGGTATCAACCCCCACTCCTCTCCATCACGGAGGGAGAGGTGGCCGTGCCTTCCGTGCAACATCACATGAGGCGCTGTCGACGGATCTGGCGGGCAACTCGAGCGGCCCTACTGCGTACGAGCGCTCAAAACAAGAGACTGTCTGGTCCCCGGTTCCTTGGACCCTTTTCTGTGCAAGCCATCCTGAATCCAGTGACTGTCCGACTGGCCCTCCCGCGCAACATGAAGGTACACAACGTGTTTCATGTTTCTCAAATTAGGCCGGTCCGGACCAGCCCGTTGTTTCATTCAAAATAGTCAACAGGGTCGCAAAATAACTGCCCATGAACTGAGAAAAGTCAAGCGTCCAGCCGCCAAGATGCCACTTGCCACCAGTTTGGCCATATTTCAGAGATGCAACATCAGTGGAGTGCCCAAAAGCACAAGGTGTGCAATACTCAGAGACATGGCCAAGGTAAGAAAGGCTGAAAGACGACCACCACTGAACAAGACACACAAGCTGAAACGTCAAGACTGGGCCAAGAAATATCTCAAGACTGGTTTTTCTAAGGTTTTATGGACTGATGAAATGAGAGTGAGTCTTGATGGGCCAGATGGATGGGCCCGTGGCTGGATTGGTAAAGGGCAGAGAGCTCCAGTCCGACTCAGACGCCAGCAAGGTGGAGGTGGAGTACTGGTTTGGGCTGGTATCATCAAAGATGAGCTTGTGGGGCCTTTTCGGTTTGAGGATGGAGTCAAGCTCAACTCCCAGTCCTACTGCCAGTTTCTGGAAGACACCTTCTGCAAGCAGTGGTACAGGAAGAAGTCTGCATCCTTCAAGAAAAACATGATTTTCATGCAGGACAATGCTCCATCACACGCGTCCAAGTACTCCACAGCGTGGCTGGCAAGAAAGGGTATAAAAGAAGAAAAACTAATGACATGGCCTCCTTGTTCACCTGATCTGAACCCCTGTGGTCCATCATCAAATGTGAGATTTACAAGGAGGGAAAACAGTACACCTCTCTGAACAGTGTCTGGGAGGCTGTGGTTGCTGCTGCACGCAATGTTGATGGTGAACAGATCAAAACACTGACAGAATCCATGGATGGCAGGCTTTTGAGTGTCCTTGCAAAGAAAGGTGGCTATATTGGTCGCTGATTTGTTTTTGTTTTGTTTTTGCATGTCAGAAATGTGTATTTGTGAATGTGGAGATGTTATACTGGTGTCACTGGTAAAAATAAATAATTGAAATGGGTATATATTTGTTTTTTGTTAAGTTGCCTAATAATTATGCACAGTAATAGTCACCTGCACACACAGATATCCCCCTAAAATAGCTAAAACTAAAAACAAACTAAAAACTACTTCCAAAAACATTCAGCTTTGATATTAATGAGTTTTTTGGGTTCATTGAGAAAAATGGTTGTTGTTCAATAATAAATTTATTCCTCAAAAATACAACTTGCCTAATAATTCTGCACTCCCTGTAGAGGGGGGGTGCTGTCATGGTCGGACGGTCCTTCCCGGGGCGACCTGCCTGTGTGTGTATGTGTGTGCTTCTCTCTGTCTCTCCTCCTCCACCCAGTGGCTGACACACCTGCAACTAATTTGCCACCCAGCTGTCACTGATCATCCTTCGTTGTGGGCTGAGGTATTTAACTGTGTGTCCGGATGGCAGTTGACGCTGGATTGTACTGGAAGCTCGGTAGTAAAGAGTGTTTGTTACTTGTAACATAGCTTTAGCCGACTACCCTTCTCACCTGTTGTTGTCGTCACTCGTTTGTAGGAGGAAGTGATACGGAGCAGAAGTTGGAGAGAAGGAGCCCGCTGGATTAAGCTCTCGGAGGAGAAACACACTCGGATAATCACTTGGGAGACTCACCTGCACACCACTGGGAATTTGGAGATGATCACCGTTGAATTTTTGCACTTCGCTTTGTGTTTTGAGACTGTTTTTGAGCACTGTAAATAAACGCACTGTTTGCTTCACATCCAGAGCTCCGCGACTGAGTCCGTATTTCCCCATTACCCGTGACAGTCCCTCTCCTTTATAGAAGCGACCCCATCATAAACCCCCCCACGGTGTGCTGCAAACTCTGTGTCTGTGTCTATGTGCACGAGCACATGAATGCCTACATGTGAGCGTTTCCACGTGTCTATGTTGAGTGCTCGTGTGTGACTGTGTATGCATACCTGTGTGTATGTGTGAGTGCACATGAGTGAGTGTGCGTGTGGATGTGTGTGCGTGACAGTTAAAACACTGTGGGTGTAGGTGACTCCCTAGGTCATAAAACCCATCTCCCTTCCAGATCACAGTTATCCAGTTACAAATGTTGAGACCCCCACCCAAACATCCTCTGGGGAAATTCCACTCTGTGGGGGAGAGGTCTCCTACAATCTACTCCTAAGTTCACAACACAATGAGCCCTTTATTATATTAAGGGCAGTGTCTCTACAATAGTTCTACATTCTATGTTAGCACATTTCTAAACTCTAAAATAAGCTAAACACTCCTACAGGAGTCAGCACATAGGGGAAATCATTTTCGTAATTATAAATCCCTGGAGGCGCACGTCTGATTCACAAACAGTTGGGTACAAGATTTGGCCGTTTTTAAGCCTCCACGTTGTGAGTACGTTGACCATATGACCAAGATACAGCCAGAGGTTGCACATAACATTGACTTCTCCTCAGCACTTGCCCCAAAATTTGCTCTAGATGAACGGTTCACGATTGATGCCAGCTGTGCGTTGCCATGTAAATAGTTTTCATTTCATGTGTATGTACTTGCTAAGTACATGTGAACAGATCTTGAATAAAAAAAATAAACATACTTTTTTCTGTTTTATTGGAACCACTTTACAGAAAGTGCAATTATTTACAATGAACTGTACATGCAACACAGCAGTTTTATGAATATTCAACAAGAGCAAGTTTCATTTGGCCCTGGTTTGACAACCACTCTGGGGCACATATTCACCAAAACACAGCACACCTTAACAATCTTATCAAGCAGTGTTGTGTCTTCACCCTCACATGATATGAGTAATCGGATTGGCATTGTAGTGTGCAGCATTTTGAATTTGTTACGCAAACTACCTATTACTCGCTGAACATGAATTCTCAGGTGGGCAATTGCTCTCATTTGGGGATGGCAGAGAACTCGATATCCGCTCGTCTGACCGCTGCAATCCAAGCCTGACGTCCTCGTTTAGTATTATCGGATAAGATAAGATAAGATAAGATAACCTTTATTAGTCCCACACGTGGGAAATTTGTTTTGTCACAGCAGGAAGTGGACAGTGCAAAAGTTATGACGCAAAAATTAGAATACAATAAGAATAAATACAGTACACAGCTGTACAGAATAGAATAAAATAATATACTATATACAGTAGAATAAAATAGAATAAAAATATACAATAAGATAAAAATAGAATACGAATGCTATATACAACTGAGTAAAAATACAACGATGCCAGAAAAGATTATTGCACTTAGTGTTATTGCACATGTGTGGATGTGTGTGTTTGTTCAGTTAAAGTCTTTGTTGTGGAGTCTGACAGCAGTGGGGAGGAAAGACCTGCGAAATCTCTCCGTCCCACACCGTGGGTGCCGCAGTCTCCCACTGAAGGAGCTGCTCAGTGCTGTCACAGTCTGCTGCATGGGGTGGGAGACGTTGTCCAACAGGGATGACAGCTTAGCCGCCATTCTCCTGTCACTCACCACCTCCACTGGGTCCAGAGGGCATCCTAGAACAGAGCTGGCCCTTCGGATCACCCTGTTCAGTCTCTTCCTGTCCCCAGCAGAGATGCTGCCGCCCCAGCAGACCACACCATAAAAGATAGCAGAAGCCACCACAGAGTCATAGAAGGTCTTCAGGAGTGGGCCCTCCACCCCAAACGACCTGAGTCTCCGCAGCAGGTACAGCCTGCTCTGCCCTTTCCTGTAGAGGGCCTCTGAGTTATGAGTCCAGTCCAGTCTGTTGTTCAGATGAACACCAAGGTACCTGTAGCTGTCCACAGCCTCAATGTCCATACCCTGGATGTTCAGTGGTTGCAGTGGAGAATGCTTGTGCCTGCGGAAGTCTACCACCAGCTCCTTGGTTTTACTGGCGTTGATCTGGAGGTAGTTCAGCTGGCACCAGTCCACAAAGTCTTGAGTCAGTCCTCTGTACTCCTTGTCGTCCCCATCAGTGATGAGGCCGACTATTGCAGAGTCATCAGAGAACTTCTGCAGGAAGCACTGGGTGGAATTGTGGGAGAAGTCTGCAGTGTAGATGGTGAAGAGGAACGGAGCCAGAACCGTTCCCTGTGGGGCCCCCGTACTGCAGACGACCCTGTCCGACACACAGCCCTGAGTCCTCACATACTGTGGTCGGTCGGTGAGGTAGTCCAAAATCCAGGTAGTGAGGTGATGGTCCACTCCAGAGTTCTCCAGCTTGTCCTTCAGAACCGAGGGAAGAATAGTGTTGAAGGCACTGGAGAAATCAAAGAACATGATTCTCACAGTGCTTCCAGCGGTCTCCAGGTGAGCGAGGGAACGATGTAGGAGGTGAATGACGGCATCATCCACGCCAATGCCAGGCTGGTAGGCAAACTGAAGTGGGTCCAGTGATGAGCTTGTTAGGCGCCGAAGCTGAGCCAGGACCAACCGCTCCAGGGTCTTCATCAGGTGGGATGTCAGAGCCACCGGCCTGTAGCTGTTGAGGTCCTTGGGGCGTGAAGTCTTTGGCACTGGTACAACACAGGAGGTTTTCCAGAGCTGTGGGACTCTTCCCAACCTCAGGCTCAGGTTGAAGAGGTGCTCCATCACCCCACACAGTTGGTCCGCGCAGGACCTGACGACCCTCGAGCTGATGCCATCTGGGCCCGCTGCCTTCTTGCCATTAATCCTCCTCAGTTCCCTCCTAACCTGGGTGGTTGAGAGAGACAGGCTGGAGCCTTGTGTTGAGTGTGTATTGGATGCTGTTGTTGGGGGTGGGGAGGAGTGAGCAGGGTGAATAGAGGAGGTGTGAAGTGTCTGAGGTGTCAGAGGTGGAACAGCAGCAGTGGGGGTGGGTGAGTCTGCAGCCGATGTTGTAGACTGTCTCATGGTTGAATCAAATCTGTTGAAGAAATGATTCAGTTCATTTGCCCACCTCACATCCCTCCCAGGCAGAGAGTTCTGCTGTTTGTGGCCTGAGATGGTTCTGAGGCCTCTCCAGACTTCACCAACGTTGTTTTGCTGAAGCTGGTTCTCCATCTTCTGCCTGTAGCTGTCCTTCCCATTCCTTATCAGTCCCCTCAACTCTCTCTGCACCCTTTTCAACTCCTCTTTGTCTTTGGATTTGAAGGCCCTCCTCTTCTGCTTGAGGACAGCTTTAATTTCTGGGGTAATCCAAGGTTTGTTGTTGGAGAAACACCGTACAGTCCTGGTAGGTACGGTGTTATCCACACAGAAATTAATATAGTCAGTAATGCATGTAGTAAGGCTGTCGATGTCCTCTCCATGGTCGTCACAGATCACCTCCCACACAGTCGACTCAAAACAGTCCTTAAGAGCCTCCTCGCTCTCCTCTGACCATCTCTGCACTGTGCGGGTGGCTGGTGGCACCCTGCGCACTAAGGGCTCATACACAGGGACAAGGTGCACCAGGTTGTGGTCAGATTTGCCCAGTGGAGGGAGAGGTGATGAACTGTATGCCTCTTCAGCATTGGCATACAGTAAGTCCAGTGTTTTATTGTCTCTGGTTGAGCAGGTCACATACTGGGTGAAGGTGGGCAGTGTGGAGTCCAAAGAGGCATGATTGAAGTCCCCTGATATTATGAGAAGGGCTCTCGGAGATTGTGTTTGCAGTCTGCTGACCACTGAGTGGAGAGTGTCACAGGCTGCATCCGCGTTGGCCGAGGGGGGGACATACGCTGTTATTGCGATAACATGCGAGAATTCCCGGGGCAGATAGTACGGACGCATGCTAACGGCTAACAGCTCAATGTCTCTGCTGCAGAGTTGTTCTTTCACAGTGATGTGCCCAGGGTTACACCATCTGTCGTTCACAAAAACTGCCAGTCCCCCTCCTTTCCTCTTACCGCTCTCTCTCGTCCTGTCCGCTCGCAGCATCTGAAATCCCGGTAGTGTCACGCTTGTGTCCGGAGTTAGCGGTGTTAGCCACGACTCCGTTAGCATCATGATGCTACATTGCCGGTACTCCCTCTGTGAGATCCATGAGATCCTTCCCGTTGCCTCCAGGAAGGGAAACGATGAAAAGAGAGCCCATTTTCCAGCTTCTTGCCTTCCCTATGTGATCTACCTCTGCAACCGACAATACAGTACGTATGCGCTTATGGATTTGGGAGCTGAACAAAATCTCTTCGACATTGATTCAGCCAAGCAATTAACTCTCCTGCTAATTCTTCTAGGTCCTTCCATGCCAGCTACCACATTAAACAGTCTAGTTTTTGTCCACATTACTCACCAAGCCAAACCTGTCCGTTTAATCTCTTCCGAAAATCACTGAGATACCATTTCCTTCTTAATTTTTCCCTCCCCTTTAATTCTCAACTATCCCTGGTTGGAGAAACACAATCTGCATATCAACTGTGCTGGGATCAGGATTTGGAGCCAGTTCTGTCTTGCTAAATTCCTGAAATCTGCACGAACTACAGGTTCACAAAGTCCACCTCCTCCACTCTCGCAACCCAGGCATCTTTCTTCTGTCCCAGAGGAATATCATGATCTTCAGGAAGTTTTCACTAAGGATATGTCACTTCCCCTGCACAGAACCTATAACTGTGCTATAGACATTTCCAGAGCTCTGCTGCCTTCGTGCCATCTCTACAACCTGTCGTGACCCGAGAGGTGGGCTATGGAAAAACATATTTGTGGATCATTGGCAGCGCGCATCATCTGTCCCTCCTCTAGGTGCATAGGTAATGCAGTTTTCTTTTTTTGTGGCCAATAAAGATAAGACACTGTGTCCCTGTATAGGTTACAAGGGTTTATTTAAATAAACTTTTTCACATTAAAAGAGATATATACCTTATATCTCTTCTGCCTTGAATCACTTCAAGGGGCCACTGTTTTTGAGGAGGTTTCAGAGGAGGTTGGAGATTGTTACCATCATGGGCTCATCCGGTCAGGATGAGAATGAACAGTCAGTAATCACTTGCAGGTTTTGCGTTTTATTGAATAATGAACAAAGGAAAGACACAAATGGACTGCTATCTCTGAAAGGAAATAAAGTGTGATTTGAGTAACTCAGTAACTCAAAATAATGAACTCAGGAGACTCAAACAGAAACTCACCTCAGCTGCCGCCCAATGTGGGAGTGAAGAAAGAGTGAGCTGTAGGTGAGTGCAGTCCTTATATAACCGGTGACAGGTGAGTGCAATTAAGGGCAAGCACCACACCCTTTGGACTCTTTGGACTGTGAGAGGAAGCTGGAATAGCCAGAAAAAACCCACGCAATGATGATGAGAATGTTCAAACTTCACTATGTGCGAAATCCATCTCTTCTGGCTATAATCCACCTTCTTGGGGGTAATGAGGCTTTCCCAAGTCAGGGGAGGAATATAATCTTTTCCACGTGCCCCTGGTCTGCCAGTTTGACATGTCCAAACCCCCTCAATTGGATCCTTTTAATGTGGAGGAATCGATCCACGTTTGGATAACTTTTTCTCAATAATAAATAAAAATCTTTTAAAAACTGCATTTTGTATTTATGTGGGTATTTTTGTCTATGTTTTAGTTTTTGTTTGTTATGATCCGAAACATGTAAGTGTGACAAATATGTAAGAAAAAAAATCATGAAAAGGACAAAGTGCTGTACATGTAGGTTAGAATGTAGATTAACCTGTAAATAGGCAGCCTGGCTTTCATTGTTGGGCCTGTTGTGACTTTCTAGCGTCCTCCCACACATTCTGAACAAAATCGCTACCAGGTGGTGACCAGTTGACAGCACAGCTCATCTCTTCACCTGGTAATTAAACTCACCACCACAGTCTGAATCTTTCAGTCCCTAACCTGTTGGTACGACTCACTTCAACTAGTTTTCTTTTACACCTAATGTACTTGCGTGGCCATCATTATAGTAATGGGGCTGAGTGTCCTGTGATGTAATTAGCATGTGACACTAACGCTACAACAAAGGTGAATATCAAGGCGACGATATACCTGCTAGTCTGTGGGTTTTTGTCAGACTCATGGAAAACATGAAAAACCTTCATTGCCAGGTTTCAGAAATGGCGGTTTTGATTTTCATGAACTCATGAGACACTGTCATGATTGACTGCGTGATGCCGTTGATCGGCTGCATACAGTCTGTTGACGTCACATTCTTGGATTGCCGTGGATCAGTTGGAACCAATGTTCCCTCTAATTTTTCATGTGTCTTAGTGAACACACAAACTCCCTGAGCGATCCCTTGGACCACTATGAGCAACAGTAGACGTGTGCACTGTGGTCATGCCAGCATCGAATCCATCCAAGTTACATGGTTCATTAAAATAATCAAATTACAGCATTTACATTTATGTTAGACTACTTTTAATTAACTGCTTTAGCCCACTTACAATGAAAATTTTAAAAAAATCTTGTTCATGACCTGTGTAGTATGTGAACACTATTGGAAGTAAAAATAACTTGAACTCCAATTTTGAAAACACAACTTTCTTTCTTTCCTTTCTTTTTTTTTTTTATATAAAGCTCTGACTTGTATTATGAGTCTGTGGTCTGGGAGAGTCCTGTAGCTCTCTGTCTACAAAATACAGTATATAATGACCCTTGACTACACTACACACTAACTACACAAGATTTGCGCTAAACGTCACATCTCAAAACAACACCGTCACTCCTAAAACTTCCCCCTTCCTAAACAACTAAATGTTGCCATATCATTTTTTTATTGGTCCACATAGTAAATTTTTCAACAGTTTGAGCCAGTGTCTTATTCTGCTTTAAAAGATATAATTGATCATCTCAAAATCTCTGGTTCCCCGCATGATATTCTTCCTTCTCGTTTCTTTAAGGAAGCTTTACATGTTATTGGTCCTTGTATCTTATCTCTGCTGAATGCATCATTGTCATCAGGTTGTGTACCGTCTGTCTTTAAGCATGCTGTTGTGCAACCTATTATGAAAAAGAAAAATCTTGACCCTAATGTTCTCACTAACTACAGGCCGATCTCTAAACTCCCTTTTATTTCCAAAATATTGGAAAAGGTAGTTCTAAAACAACTTCAGGCCTTTTTAGATGCAAATGGTATTAATGAAAAGTTTCAGTCTGGTTTTAAACCTCGCCACAGCACAGAGACAGCCTTACTTAGAGTTTTTAATGATCTTCTTTTAACTGTTGATTCTGGATATTCTGTGGTCTTAGTTTTACTTGACTTGTCTGCTGCTTTTGACACGGTTAATCACAACATTCTTCTATCAAGATTGGAACATGTTGTTGGTCTCAAAGGTACGGTTTTATCTTGGTTTAAATCCTATCTCTCAGAGAGGTCGTTCTCTGTTGCTATGGGGCAACACTCCTTGGCTTCTGCCCCTATTTATTGTGGTGTGCCTCAAGGGTCCGTGCTCGGTCCTGCTCTTTTCTCTTTGTACATGTTGCCGTTGGGATTAATTTTTAGAAAACACAACATCTCCTTTCACTGTTATGCCGATGATATCCAGATTTATTTACCTTTGAAATCCGATGTGACTGCTTCTTTGCGACCTCTGTTCAACTGTTTGCATGAAGTTAAAATTTGGTTATCACATAATTTTCTTACATTGAACGAGAATAAGACCGAAATCATAGTCTTTGGTAGTCACACTCCGCTAGACCAGTTAGCTGACGCCCTAGGCCCTCTCGCTAGCCATCTTTCGTCCACTGTAAGAAACCTCGGAGTGTTCCTGGATGGCTCTTTTAAACTCGAGAAACAGGTGTCCACTGTGGTAAAAAACAGCTTTTACCAGTTGCGTCAGATTTCCAAAGCAAAGCCGTTTCTTCCTTTAAAAGATCTTGAAAAGCTTATCCACGCATTTATTACATCCAGATTGGACTACTGTAACTCCCTCTACTCGGGCCTCCAACACTCCTCTCTTTGCCGGCTCCAGTTAATTCAAAATGCAGCAGCGCGTCTTTTAACAGGTACGAGAATTCATGAACACATAACTCCAATTTTAGCCAAATTACATTGGCTCCCTGTTAAATATCGTATAGATTTTAAAATTCTTTTGTTCACTTTTAATATTTTGAATAATTTAGCGCCCAGTTATCTTTCTGATTTACTCCATTCATACAATCCCAACAGGGCACTTAGATCATCCAACCATAGGCTCCTAGCACAACCTAGGACTCGAATGAAGTCGAGAGGCGACCGGGCCTTTGCATCCGTGGCACCCAGACTCTGGAATAACCTCCCCGTTCATATTCGCACTGCCGAGTCTATCCAGTCTTTTAAATTACGTCTTAAAACTTATTTTTTTACTTTGGCTTTTGATTCTGTCTAGTTGGCTGTTTTAGCTTGTTGCGTTGTTACCTATTGTTTGTTGTCCTCTTCTATTGTTTGTTTTAACTGTCTCATGTTTTTATTGACTGTGAAGCACTATGGTCAACACTGTTGTTTTTAATATGTGCTATATAAATAAATTTTGATTTGATTTGATTTGATTTTTCCACCAATAGGAAACGATGGGGGGTTTTGCTCACAGGCGGAGAGTACTTTTTAGCGCTTTCCTTATAAAACGCTGTTTTTACCGTTTCTTCCCGCTGTAATTGTGTCCTATCAACACAATTTAAAAACTGGTATAAAGTCCACACATTTTCTGTCAATTGTTTCGTCTGTCCTGCTCACATCTCCATTGGTTGTGCACGTTGTCATTAACGTGGCTTCACTCCACATCAGCCACGCCGCTTTGCTAGCTAAAACACCGGTGTTGGCACACAAGGACGCTGTCGTAGCCTGTCGACGTTGATTAGCTGCGTACACGAACGTGAATCGCATTATTGGCTGGACTATGGGATAAGGTGGCATCATTCTAATCCCATACTGGAGCAGCCAGTCACTTACTGACTCCCACTGCAAAAACAGAATTGTTAAAGTATTAATTTTAATTACAATTCAGGTTAGATTTTTTTTCTGTGCGAACCGCAGATTTTCTGTGCGCAGAGACCGTGCCAGCAGTGCGCAATTGCGCACACGCGCAGCTTAGAGGGAACATTGGTTGGAACCCTGGCAGAGTAGGTGCTAAAAAAGTACCTGGTACCAGGTACTATGACCTGATGGAAACTCTGAAAGTGTGGCAAGGCGTGGTGAGCCTGCTGAGTAGGTACTAATAGAAAAGGGACTTAATTCTCCCACAGTTTTCCAAGCCCTCGTCAATAACGTTTTAAAAGCCTGTTTGAACCAGTTCGTTTTTGTGTATCCAAATGACATATTGATCTTAGGAGTCCTAGAACGAGCAGAAGATCACAATCCGCAGAGTGCTACAGTGGCTTCTGGAGATCCGACTATACTTTAAAGCCGAAAAATTTGAATGTACTTGGTTACACCAACTTCTACCAACACTTCATTCTCAACCACAGTTAGGAGCAGCACCACTTTACTCGCCTTACCTATGTCACACAGTGGAAATTTGTATTTATCTTGTATATTTTTTTAATACTGATTTTTAGTGTTTATTTATGAGTGTTGTTTTATTTGCATGGTTTTATTCTGTTTCTATTGCATGGGTTTTAGTTTTTTATGTGACATAGGTTTTAATCCACTGTGGACTGGCTACACATGGGACAAATTAGCTGATAGGGACCACCTGCTGAGGCATGGGTGTGTCCAGAGGTGGCCTATCAGCTGTGTAAAGACCTTTTAAAGCAGGCTAGCTGAGCACTGAAGGAGAGAGGCTGGAAGGTTGATGCTAGATGTCCTGCGTGACACGGCGACCCAGTCATGACCTCATGGAAAGGCAACAGTAGGAGACAACGTGTGTGATTGGCAGCAGGGCAGAGGTTTACCTCTACTGTTGTTTACTGGGTGCAGCTGGGTTGGGAGAGGGTCGCCATGGCCATGAGCCAGGGCCGCTTCTGGGACCCTTGTTCTGGCCCCTATTTGTTATTTTACAGGACACCGACGCAAGGGGAGCTGTGGCGGTGGTCGCATGATGGATTCGGGTGCAGAACGCAAGCTGGGCTGGGATGTGATGGGCCAGTGGAAGGACAAGAAGATGGGAGGCTCTTCCTTGTCTGCCAAAGACGAGGCTGGCGTGGACTCTGCTCTACAGAAGGAATTCCTGGCCTGCTGATGGACCCATAATGAACATGTGGCATAATTATAGCAGGGGTTTTTAGTGAATGTAGAAAATGGTAGTCTTACAGGTTTTAGAATTGTTTTATTTAGTTTTAGAAGATTGACAACATTTTATTACGTACATTTTAAGGGTGTTTTTATTTGTGCTCCCTGGCCTAGTAATAAACTGTTTCTGATCAGACCTGCTTCATCTCTGTGCCCGTGGTATCTGACCCGCTTGCTCCCCCTTGTATTTTAAAGAATCTTTCTTTTTAGCAGGACATTCTGGCGCGACTGCTTTAATGTCTGTGTGTTACACCTACACAAAAGTTCCTTTTATCTGGTCCACAGAAGCCAATGCCAAGTTGAAGCAGGTGAAACAACTATTCACTGTTGCACCCATTTTGGTTCATCCTGACCAGAGATGGGCAGTAACGCGTTAACGTGTTACTGTAATCCAATTACTTTTTCAAGTAACGAGTAAAGTAAGGGATTACTATTGCAAAAACGGTAATTAGATTACCGTTACTTTCCCATAGGAACGCTGCGTTACTACGTTACTAAAACTGGGATTTTTTGCCAGAATGTCTCATGACAGTGACGTAAGCGAGTGCGACGTTCGTGACAACAGCTGTGTGCAGATCAACAATGGATCACATATAGAGTGCGGAGAGAGTATGAGCGTGCAGCGTTTAAAGCGTGGAAGTACTGACCTTACTTTAAGTTTGATTCCATAAAAAGTGACAAAAACATTAGCGTCCGTTGTGCGTGGGAAGAAAACTTCTTTTTACAGTGAAAAAACCCCTAAACTTCCAAGCAAGCACCGAGTGCGCAACGATGTAATGGGAAATTCACAGAGAAACTCGTGGATTCTTCCGCTGACCGCTGCGGCACACCTGCACCAGGGTAAACCTCCGCCTACCCTACTCCTGCTTTACAGGTGAAAATAGAGCAAAAGGACCGCTAGTCTTTGACTTTATTTATTTTCTGCTGTGTTTTACTTGCATCTATTTGAAAGACTGAGTGTAAACACACACAAAAAAAATTATGTGCTGGAATGTGCAGAAAATAGGTTTAAATATTAAACAAATTTCTTCCAGTCAGAGAATGTTGCATATAATTAAATTTTTGGTTGATGCATAAAGTTAAAAGATTAAAACTAATAAAACAAGTTTTAAAAAGGGACTTTTCCGTTTGATTACATTTTGTATGATGGATTATGTAGAAAAAGTAGAATTGGGCTGAAAGATCTATCGCTTTATCACCACTTCAGGTTGTAAATCGTGTTTTTAAAAAGTAACTAAGTAACTAAGTAATTAATTACTTTTGAAAATAAGTAATCAGTAAAGTAACGGGATTACTTTTTGGGGGAAGTAATCAGTAATTAGTCACTGATTACCTTTTTCAAGTAACTTGACCAACACTGATCCCGACACAAAGAAATAGTTTACTGTCTAGGTAGACACACTGATTCTGGGATGGGGGCAGTTCTCATCCAGTGTTCTGGCCTACATGGTAAGCTGCAGCCTTGTGGCTTCCCCCCCCCCCCCCCCCCCCCCCCACTGCTTAACTCATTTTGAAGACAATTACGATGTGCAAGACCACAAATTACTGGCAGTAAAGCTAGCCTTGGAGGACTGGCAGCCAGATAACCATTTATAATCTTGACAGATCATTATAATCTGATTTACTTAAGAATCGCTAAAAGACTCAATGTTCAGCATGCTCAATGGTCTTTGTTTTTCGGTTGTTTCAGCTTTTCTATATCCTATCTCCCAGGTTCCAGAAACATAAAATGCTGCCAGTCCCTGCCAGTTCTCCAGCAATGCTGAACAATGGGAACCAGGAAACATCTTACCACCCTAATGCAAAATGGGCTCCTTGACCTGGGACCTAGAATAAACCATCCACCAAGCCCTTCGAGACGACCCGGAGCTCGGTGGGCCAATACCAGGTACTGAGACAGAGTCTGAGTCTGTCATTAGCATTCAGCTGTTAAACTCAAATTGCCCCATCTATGCACATCCACCCTACATTCCATGTTTCCCAGGTTCCCATGTTTCAAATCAGCAACAGTAATAAATATAGATTCTTATAGGCAATTTTATTCCTTGATTTTTCTTCTTTTGTTTGTTGATTTTTTTATTTTTATTTTACAAACATTCTGTTGTGTTATAAGCATTCACATATAAATCAGGACTCCTATTTGTACTTGTGGACTTTAAACTAGAGGCAGATGCGGGACTTCCATCTGCCTCATCAGGGACTCATTCTGGACTATAAAGTAGATTAAGCCTACATTTGAATTCTGTTTTTGTATTTATTCTTTACTTTCTCTCAGACCATTAAACACCATCAGGGCTACAGCTGAAATAACAAAAACTCCAACTGTCTGATGTAAATTTGAACATCCATTTAATGGGATACTCAATTATAATGATGTAATGATAAAACAATATTAATAAGTCTGTTAACTATTGGCATTTTTACTGGCCTACACTGTCCATACGTATTCACTGTTGGACGCTTTTGAAGTTGCAGGACTTGTGAAACTTGCCATATTTCAGCATGGTGTGCAGCTTATAGAAGCCAAAGATTTCAGCCAATTCAGCTCCAATCAGATGACTAAAGATAATAAAATACACCATTTTATGCTTCAAGGTCATAGGTCAAAGGTCAGACATTAGCGTGTTGTTATGAAAGCAGGCTGACATCCTTACGTTGTTATAAAAACATCATAAATCATCAAATAGGTAGTATAGCCCTTGCCCTTTGGGGAGAATTGTGCTCCACTGTTTATTCTTTACTTTCAGCCTATTAAACATCATTTGGGCTACACACATCCAATAACCATTGTCTATTAAGCACATTCACAGACTGCTTTGTAATCCTACACATACAGTAAAGTTCAGTTCCTATTTCCTCCATTTCCACCTTTCAGTAAACACCAGATCAAGGTCAGAAACTCAAAGAGCAAGAAGCTTAAAATAATTCAATGTGACAGGTTTCTTAAGAAATTTGCAATCATATAATCTGAAACTGAAAAAAAGATCAAATATGAGTATCAGTGAAAAAAAATAGTTTCCTTAAAAATGTAATCAAAACTATACTCATGATGAGGGAGTTCAACGTTCACTTTCTACTTTTTGTTTTTCAGTTTCAGCTCTGATTTGGCTCCATGGATCAGAATCTGTTATTTATTGGGCATCTGAAGTGATTTTAAACTTCAGAGCTGAATATGTTGCAAAATTCTCCATCTGACCAACTCAGTTAGCTGCAGACTACAACTGATAGACGACTACTATTCTACTTAATATTCTTTTTGCTCATTTATTAGAGATTATAAAGTCTTAAACGGTCAGTAAACACAGAAATTTCCTGATTAAATTGAGATTTTTCCTTTTTTCAGTTTTTGCATGTTAACCTACATTTAACCAAAAATAAATAAATCCTGATGAATTTCTGCTTTAAATACACATATCTCAGTAACTTGCAAACAAACACAGGGCAGGCCGTAAAGACGAGTGTGTAAAGTCTTATTTCTTAGTTTTATTTCTTTTGCTTGTTTCTTTATTGTTTTCATGTGTCCGTCTCAGGCAGGGACACATGAGAGCTTTTTGTTTCTTCTTCTCTTCTTATGTCCTGCAAGCTGTTACATGATGTCTTGCTGGTGCTGCGTGGACTCGCTGACAACCTGAAGGAGAAAAACATGAGACAGAAACATAAAAGCCTTATCAGATGACTTCTCTGTCTGGATGAATGTAAGATATCTGGAAATGAGTGAACACTGTCCCAAATCCATACAAACTACAACAGTCGAGACAGAAAGATTACAGTCAGAGAGCCCAGGTGAACACAGAACAGATTAAGAAACACCAGCAGTCACTTCAGCAGTTAATTACTTACATTAAAGCAATCTTTATTTGTATGTAAAGTTTCTAAAATATTAGGTGTAAATAAGGTAATGGACTGTTTTCTGTCTAAATATGGGACAATTGCATTTGCTGATGTGGCAAGAGTGTTTTCTGCAGCTCTGCTTCAGAGGAGTGGTGTGGCAGTGGGCAGTGCCAAAAGGCTGGCAGAGTAGCTGGGACTGATTGGTATGATCAGTCCTGGTATTTCAGTTGCCAACCTGTAACGTAGAGGGGAAGGCTGTGCCAGAAACAAGTCGGCTGAAAAGCTGCACAGAGCAATTTGGAAAAGTTGCAACTAATACTTACCCAGCTCTTTAACAGTGTGTTTGTGTTGGTCCGTCGTGTCACAGTGCTGTCGAAACCCAGATGCGCTAGGACAGATGTGCAACCAGTACAGCCAGTGGAAGTGCTGACAGCAATGCTGGCAGAGATGGCCATCGTGCACCAAGAACAGGCGACTGTGCATCAAGATCAGCTCCAGTGGCTACAGAATTAGGCCGAGCGCCAGATGAGAGTGCACCTAGTCTCGGTCTGGCATCCCCCTGGCTCCTCTGTTGTCCCACACAGTCATGTCAAGCAAACCGTGACATGGCTGTATGACTGGCCAAAAACCACCCGGCAGTGCAGCCAGCAAACCTGCTGGATCAACCACAGCCAGTTGTGGAGAATTGGCCGGTCCCAGCCCCAAGGAGGAGGTTCCCCAGCTCCACTATAACTTTGCTGGTTATGGAGCAGCCACCACAACAGCCAGTCTCGCTGTCTCCCCACAGGTTCCAGCAACTAAGCTGCCCCCAACTCACAGGGAGCCGTGCAAATGCTGAGGCAGGTATGTTGGAGGTGTGGGCGGCCAGGACACTGACATTAGGAGTGCCCACTGACGGATGTGGGGTAGCTGTTCCGTGTTGCTGGCCCTCCAACACCTACCCCAGGTCCAAGAGGGACATGCACTGTCAAGGTGCCAGTGGATATACGCCAGGCTCTGGTGGACTCGGGCTGCAGGGTGAGTCTGGGCTGCATGCAGACCCTGGTCCTCCAAACCCTGGTACGGCACGGGGCGTTGGTGGAGGTTAGATGTGTGCATGAGGACATACACAAATATCCCATAGTGCCGCTCCAAATTAAATACAAGGGCAAAACACATGGTGTAAAGGCTGCAGTTAGCTTGCACCTGAGGCATCCCTTAATTCTGGGTACAGATTTGCTGGTGTTCAATAACCTGTTGGGGCAATGTGTGGGGATACAATCACGAGCTTTAGCAAGGGGGATGTTTGTGCTGTGCTTAGCGGAGACCTTTAGTTTATTCAACTCTGACTCTAGGGAGGAGGAGGAGGCCATCTAATGAGGCCCTGCTGCCTCCAGCGATTCACTCCACAGGATATTTCCCACTAGAGGAATCTCATGACTAAACTCTATGCAACCTCAGCTTCTGATCAAGTGATAAAAATTGATGGTCACACGTTTGCCCTGACACAGCACTGACCTACCTGTAATTTGTATTGATTAAAGATAGGCTTCATAGAGCGAGTCATAACACTGGCACCTCCAGGCCCTGTTTCAGATCATCTCCCGAGTCGGCATCCCCAAAGAGATACTGACCGCCGGTTCATGACCGGCTTTGTGGAGCTGACCAGCCATGTAACTAATCTCACTCAAAAGTGTGCCCCAGATCTGGTCCAGTGGACAGAGCAGTGCCAGGCAGCATTTGTGCAGTTGAATAAAGCTCTACCGGTCTTTGATAAGATAAAATGTGATTTATAGAACTTAAATAAATTTTTCATGAATTTCTTGAATAAGGTGCTGGAGTGGATCACATCAAAAGAAAAGCAAACAAACAAAAGAAAAAATCCTTATGAAGGGAACTTAAAAACTTACAAGGCTAATGAATGCAGTTTTATATCTTAGCAGTTTTACCTCTCCATCGCGAGTCTCGATGGTCTTGATGAGGACAGTCTTCTTTGAATGCATCTCAGAGGAGCGCTGCTGCTCAGGGCTGGTCTCTGATTAACAAAGGTCGGAATACATTTAATTTTTATTTAATATGTAAAATGTGTTATGTTATTTTGAAAAATCAATGAAAACTTTATGTGGATGCCTCTTGGACCTATGAAATACAAATTAAATACAACCCCATAACACTGGGGTTGTATTTGTAGGTTAATTGATTTAGAAATCAATTCATTAATTAACACCCATTTTCTTAATTAAGTAAAATTTTAATCTTACATAGTTTTAATGTGGTAAAAAAGTAAAATATTATTGAAATGTATAACAAACAGTAAAGGAGGCTCCATCTGAACAGACTGTGGAATCAAACAGAATAAGGCCTGTGTCCTGGTTAAAGGAAGCCTAGCCCCTGGTGGTATGTTTAGGTAACTGCAGCTGTGTGTGCACCTCGGAAACTCAGCGTGGAGTAGGTTTGCACAGGCAAGGCAATCCTGCAACGGGAGAAGGGAAAGTGTAGAAAATATCATTTTAAATGTTATTTTATGTGTATCTGGATAAAATATTGACATTCTGAGGCAGTTTTCTTTTCCAAAGCTTTATTGTAAAGGCAGCACACTAAAACAAAAGAATTTTGGCCTGGTTGGATAGTTTGATAAATTACCTGCTCTCCTCTCCTTCCAGCAGCTTCCTGTAGGTGGCGATCTCCACATCCAGCGCCATCTTGACATTGAGTAGGTCCTGGTACTCACGGAGGTGGCGCGCCATCTCGTCCTTCATGTTGGCGATCTCCGCCTCCAGGCGGGCAATGCTATCCTGGTAGTTGCCGGCCTCTCGTCCATGACGGTCCTCCATGTCCCGCATCTGCCTCATCAGAGACTCATTCTGGATTAATCAGAGAGGAGAGTCTGAAATCAAACCGAGCTCAGAGAAGATTACGTTTAAATAAAAACCGAAGAAGGTTTATGAGACCTACGGTGCCTTTGAGGGAGTCGATCTCACAGGTGTAGGCCTGGATCTGGTGTCTGAACTCCATGGTCTCCTGACGGGCCTGCTTCAGAGCCTCGTTGTTCTTACTTACCGCCTGGTTCAGATCAGACACCTGCAGGGTCAAAGGTTAAATAGATTTCACAATTTATTTTAAATCCCCAACTCTTGGATGTCAGAATCGATCTCTAAGTGTCGTTAATACAGACAACATCCCTCTGACCTTGGACTTGTACCACTCCTCAGCCTCTGCGATGTTCTTGGCAGCAATGCCCTCATACTGAGCCCTGATGTCTCGTAGTGCTGCCGTCAGGTCCGGCTTGGACATGTCCATCTGGATCTGGACTTGAGTCTCCTGCATCTGGGCCTGCAGCTCACGGATCTCCTGTGGGAGGAGGAGAAACGTAAGGTTGACTGGCCTGTTATATTTGAATTTGAATTTGATATACCTTTATTAGTCCCACAAGGGGAAATTTCATAAGGCTGCCGACCTATTGCACGCAATGGCGGTGCCAACTTACCCTCCGACCTTACATACATTACACAAAACATCACATGGGGAAGACAGGTCAGAGAGGTATAACAATGGAAAATGCACCACATGAGGAAAGATAAGGAGAGAAAAATAACTCCCCCCAGACTGAGCTCCAACAGGGAGATCAGTTTGAGAACAGAAAAAAACACCTCTGCACATAGCACATGAAAAAACTCAAATACACCAAAGAAACACATGACAAGCAACAGGGGTGGGTAAAGGGTGAGAGACAGCCGATTTAGACAGTGCAGCCGGGCCTGCAGCCTGTGCGCTGGTCTCCTTGATCCACCGTCAGCATCGGAAGGGAATAAGCGTCGAAAGCATTTGGAAAGGGAGGGGGGATGAGTGTGTGCATATCAGTGTATATGTATGTGTGTGCGTGTCCAGAGTTCAGCTGAGACAGTGTCCTTCGCCCTGCTAGGTTAAGTAAACAGTCTTCCAGCCAACCCAGGTGGCCTTGCATGGAATGGGAAGGAACAGACTCAACACCGTCGTTATCAGGGTGTTTTTGTTTGGCTCCAGCCTTGAGACCGCAGCTGGCGCCAAAGGGGTATCCGCATAAGTGATGGTGGTTTTTACTTTAGTGCGAACAGCTCATATGAATTTCAAAGCAGTTCTACAGTCCAACATTGGTCTCTCAATCTCCCGTTGGAGAGCCGCGAGCTTCGCCATGATGTTATCAAACTTGCGCTCTGTGATATTGTCATTCTTGTGCTCAAAGAGCCGATTCTGAGAACTCACGGCAGTGTGCCTCCCCGAGATGTCATCCAATTTGCGCACAGAGATGTTATTTCGAGCTAGCCCTTCCGAGATGTAATCCAGTCTGCAGTCAGAGATCTTATTCTGAGTGTTCACAGCAGCCGTAGTCTCTCCAAGATCTTATCCGTGCTGACTCAATGAGCCCATTTTTAGAAACTCACGCCTCTTCCCATCGGCTCTCTGTGTGAGCTCTATGACAAATTAGTCATCTGTGCTAGATGTACCAGTGCCCTGGCCCTATGACAGCTGGGATAGGCCTTAAACATCACCAGTTTAATTGAGGAAAATGAATGGATGGCTATCCAATTATAGAGCATAACAAACCTTACGTAGTTTTAAACATCACTATCTCTCCTTGTTGTTTAGGACACAAACCCAGTCTGGCTTAATACAGAAAAAAGCCATTGAAGTCTAACTGTAGTAACCATGATTAAATTACATTCAACCAAAATCAGCAACTTTACCAAACATTAGTGAAAGTCTCTGGTCTGGAGGGCCAGAACTTTATACACCCACCATCAACCCCAAATTCCTTCTGCAGTTCATAAATATGATTAATGAGGACCTGATGTGTGACAGTAAGCCTTGGCAGTGAACGACCAGAAAAGTTGGCATCTCCCAGAAGCTAAAATGATAAATGAAGCTATAGAATGTGCAGATGGTGAACTATTAGCAATGCTATAAAATAAATTAAATAAAATACCAATAAAAAACAAAACAAACAAAACACAAGGAACAAACATCTGAGTAAGTGAGCACAGAGCTTCATACCTGCTAATTATTACAACATGAAGAAGAAAAACAACAGAAACAAGACTAATAATAATGAAGATAAAAAGAATAAAAGAACAACAATAATAACTAGAACAAGAATGAGAGGAAGAAAAATAATTACCACAAGAAAACCAGGAAGAACAAGGAAAAGAACAGTAATAAAAACAAGTGGTACAAGGAGATAATAAGAGTATGAAATTAAAGAATCCAAGTTAAAGACGCTTTAAGATGTTATCAGGATTTTCTTCCTCTTTCTTTATACAGTGTTGCAAATTAATTTGCAGATGTGAAGTAAAACAAGATTCACCGTCATCAGACCTTCTGAGGTTTTATTCCTCCTTTTGTCTAAAAAGTGACTTAATTTTAGTCCAAACTGTTTCTAACACTTTAATCCACTCTGAGTAACCCTAGGCCATGTCGAGCACACTACTTTGGCATCATGTAGTAATCGCTCCAGGCTGGAGACAGAACGAAGCCCATGCTGATCAGAGACGAGGATTTGTCCGCCGGTTGGTACACAGAGTAATTTTAGCCTTACATCTGCTGTGGGAGATTTCAGAGCTCTACTGCCACGCTGCCCAGGCCTGCTGCCAACAATGCAATTCTGTGCGTGTTTGAAAGTGAAAACTCCCCAAACCCTCTCGTTTGTCATCTCGCACACACAGAGACAGATGTTCTAACAGATGCTAAGACAGACCGAGAGCATTGTCACACAGCTCAACACACATTCTTAATCCTGTGAAGCTTGTTTGTGCCTCACTGACAGATTTATTTTAAAGCAACAATTTGTGACACCTTTCCTCCCTAAAGTCCTCTATAATCTACTTATTACTAAATGTGCGGAAGTGCTTCAGGAAGGTGAACGCACGCAAAGCTACTGGTCCGGACGGGATTCCCGGCCGCGTCCTCAGGTCATGCGCGGCTCAGCTGGCTGGAGTGTTCACGCACATCTTCAACCTTTCCCTCTCTCTGTCTGTAGTCCCAGCCTGCTTCAAAATGGCCACCATCGTCCCTGTACCCAAATCCTCCACCATCTCCTCATTGAACGACTGGCGACCTGTAGCCCTGACCCCCATCGTAAGCAAATGCTTCGAGAAGCTGGTCAGGGACTTCATCTGCTCTGCACTACCCGACTCACTGGACCCTCTACAGTTTGCATACCGCCACAACAGGTCCACTGATGATGCCATAGCCCTGACACTACACACTGCCCTGTCACACCTGGAGAAGAGAGACACGTATGTGAGAATGCTGTTTGTAGATTACAGCTCAGCATTCAATACCATCGTTCCCTCGAAGCTGGACAGGAAACTGCAGGATCTAGGACTGAGCAGCTCCCTCTGCAGCTGGATCCTTAGCTTCCTGTCTGACAGACGCCAGGTGGTCAGACTGGGCAGCATCACCTCATCCCCCATCACACTGAACACTGGTGCTCCACAGGGGTGTGTACTGAGCCCTCTCCTGTACTCACTCTACACCTACGACTGCACAGCCACTAACAGCTCCAACATCATTGTGAAGTTTGCGGACGACACTACAGTGGTGGGTCTTATCACCAACGGTGATGAGACGGCTTACAGGGAGGAGGTCAGCGCCCTGACCCACTGGTGTCAAGACAACCATCTCACCCTCAACGTCGCAAAGACAAAGGAGTTGATAGTGGACTTCCGGAGGTGCAGAGAAGTACACACCCCCATCACCATCAACGGCGCTGCTGTGGAGAGAGTGAGCAGCTTCCGGTTCCTTGGCGTACACCTGGCTGAGGATCTTACGTGGTCAGTACACACAAACAAAACAGTGAAGAAGGCGCAGCAGCGCCTCTTCTTTCTCAGGAGACTGAAAAGATTCGGCATGAGCCCCCGCATCCTCAGGACCTTCTATCACTGTGCCATTGAGAGCATCCTCACTGGATGCATCACCACCTGGTATGGCAACAGCACCGCCTACAACTGCAAAGCTCTCCAGCGAGTAGTGCGGTGCTCTGAACGGATAATTGGAGGTGAGCTTCCCTCCCTCCAAGACATCTACAGGAAGCGGTGCCTGAGGAAAGTGGGGAGGATCATCAAGGACTCCAGTCACCCCAGCCAGAAACTGTTCAGACTGCTTCCATCAGGAAGGAGGTTCTGCAGCATCCGGTCCCGTACCAGCAGACTGAGAGACAGCTTTTTCCATCAGGCCATCAGACTGCTGAACACGTCATAGACACCTCAGCTTCACTACTGGAACTTCAACGTTATGCACTCCATACTGTATATAAATGCCACTTGTTTTGCACATATTCAACTCTGTATATTTTATATATTTTATTATTATTATTATTATTATTATTATTATTATTATCTTATTTTATTTTTTTTACTATTTAATTTGTAAAAATGTGTACACACACACACACACACACACGTAGGAAAATATTTAGTATACACATCCAGAAATGCATACACTATTATATATTGTACATATATTTATTAGTTTCAGGTTGGCCATTCTTGTATTTTGCTCGTTTGTGTTGTTGTGTTTGCACATCTCTGTTGCTTGTGGGGCTCGCACACAAGAATTTCACTCGCATGTGCTGTGCCAGTGTGCCTGCACATGTGATGTGACAATAAAAGTGATTTGATTTGATTTGATTTGAAATGAAGAACCTACGCTGATGGCAGCAGTGTAATAAAACACTTATGAATGCATTTTAAACCCTGATAAAGGAGCTGGGATCAGCGACTGGTAAAGATGGAAGAGGGTGAAGAACAAACCTCTTCATGGATCTTCTTCAAGAAAGCGATTTCCTCCTGCAGCGTCTCGATGCGTCTCTCCAGGTCCAGACGGGCCAGAGTGGCAGCGTCCACATCCTGCAACATTAAAAATGTTCATTTTATGTAAAAATTAGATAATCATGGAATAATTATCGACATATTTTCCATTGAATCAAAGTGTATAATGATTTTTAAAAATGCATATATTACAACCTTCCATTAAGTTTGCCACACCAGCAGGCTAATTATTGTGAAACATGGCAAACATATGGCCCATGGGCCAAAATGCAGACCAACTAATCCAGTCCACTTGATGGCTTTGAAAATGTTAGAAGTACAAAACTTTTAACAGTATTTTCCCTTTTAAAATGTTGTAACCCAGATTTATAGCCTTCTTACATCCATAGTCTGCCATAGTACACCAAAAAGTAACAGAAAAAACGAAGATAAATTTTATTTATCACATTCATATTATTATATTAATATTATTATCATAATTATATTATTTTGTTATGTTTATAGTTGTTTTTTTATGTTTTTGCTTCTATGATCTTCAGCATTCTTCTTCTATCTTCTAGTATCCTCCTCCTCCTGTGTGTCCTCCTTCACTACATCCATGACTCTTCGCTATGAACTTGTCTTTTCCTCCTGCCTGGCAGCTCTATCTTCAACATCCTTTGTCCAGTAACAAATATCCACTATCCCTCTTCTGCATGTCTGAACCATCTCAGCCTTTCCCCTCTAACACTGTATTTATTGGGGAAAGTACAGGAAATGAGAGTGGGACATACCGCTCTGAAAGCAGCCAGGTTGTTTTCTGCTTCTTCTTTTTGAAGAATCTCCTCCTGGAGTCTGCAGGACAGTGAGACACAAAGCATGGTTTCAGACAGAGAGCCATTAATTAATGAGCAGCTGGATTAATGATTGGTTTGAACACACTGTAGAAGCTGCTGTCCACACACCAGGGAGCTCTGCAGAAAGACGTTAAAGCTGAATTAGGCTAATAAGTTCAAAGATGCATAATTTCATAGCCTGTATATAAAAGATGGATGTTGCCAGTGTGCTCTCACCCATTGGTTAGTGACGTCTCAGGTTTAGCATTTTCATTTTGGTGTTTTTAAACCAGAAGTGACTGCACACAAGGTGGCCTGCCTGATTGCACATCCTTCTTTATCATCCTTTCTAACCTTAAATGGTCTGAAAAATGTAGAAAATAAACATTATATTATAATAAATAAGATTTGAAACTAACATCCAGAGGTGACGCCCCCTGCTGGCAATTAGAAACAATACAGGTTTAGCACAATTCCACATTGGCTTCAGACTTGGAAGTCCATTACTTTACAGTCTGAGCTTAAAAGGACACTTTTCCAAAATAAAAGATGAAAGTGCATACTTTAACTTGAACTTGTTCACTTTTTATACCCTGTAAAGGTCACTGATTGGTTAAAGACTCCCCTTGTGGAATAGATTTTCTAAAGCCTGAGGAGGTTAGGAGGCTTGTTTGATCTTTGACTCTTGAAATACAAAATGCTTATAGGTTATCATGGCAACTTTTTTTGTCCAGTAAAGTCAAAACACACACTGCCTACCACATTTAATTATTTAAGGTGTCAGAAGAGCGCCTTTAAGTCTCAACCACAAGGAAAGAAATGAACTTTTGCTTGTTAAAAACGTAAACTGCAGACAGAGAAAGGACAGATCCTTCAGATATGTGTGAGCTTGTTCCTCTCCTTTTATAGAAGAGAGCCATGTAAACACAGTGTGTGATCAGCACTAACTTTGGTCAGTCTCAAGTAGTAACACACACACTGACACACACATGCCTATTAATCACATCAAATCAGTCGCCAATGCTTTTTGGAGTCAGAGAAAAATGATGCTCAGCTCTGAGATTAACAGCAGTTTATGTCACATTTTGAATGGACTGATTGAAGAATTGTATGCTCAGGAGCACTTCATCATTATGTCAGGCCTAAAGTTAAATCATGGCACACAAGTATATTTATCGATGCAGACTGGTTTGAGCTTTGCAAAATGCCTCTATAATCATCGCCTATTCGCTTTGGAGTTTTCAGGGGATCACACTTCTCTCATTTCTCTGCTTTGATGTTTTCATCATCTCTGCAGGTGTAAAATGAATAGCAAGACTTGTCATGCTGTAAATAACAATGCAGTAATAATATTAATAATTAATATTATTAAATAAAGAGCTACGTGGAAAGAAAATTACAATTTCTATCATTTAACTCAAATTGAATTTGTCAGAAGCGTGGTAACAGAGCTTACAATATAAAATTATTTTATAATAAACATATATATTGATGAAGTTACATTTTATATTTTCATATAAACTTTATAATGCTGTATAAATTAAACAAAATATATAAAAATCAACTACAATGAGGCTAATTATAAGATATTAAAACTAACATAATTTCCCAGCTTTGTCTTTCATTAAATTAATAAATTAAATTTTCTTTTCCAGTTATTAAAAACACAGCTTTTTTATTCAAATAATGGAGTTGTATCTAATTTAACACCAGACAATAGTTAGTTGTTGGCACTATAAGCTAACTGTCCTAATACAGAAATTAAGGTACATATTTAAACTTATCTTATTAAACACACAGTAATTAATCCTGTTCATAAATTCAATATTCGTTGATAAATTAGAAAATGTTTTTTTATATTCCATAAATATTCCAGTTAAATCTAATCATAATAAAGAAGAAAGTAATAAAGGATGCTTAATTTGGAAATTATTAATTACTACTGTAATTAGCCTACGAGTTCAATGGTATTCAAACAGACACATTAATCAACAGTTTAATTTTTTTTTTTTATATTTTAGGAAGTTAATGTATTATATTAAATAAAAAACCAACCAAACCAAATCAACTATAATGGAGAAAAAAGTAACAAGAAGTTTAGCTCAGTAGGTAGAGTGGTGGCCCCATGATCGGACGGTCAGGGGTTTGAATCCACTGAACGGCTACCCTGAGGTACCCCTGAGCAAGGTGCCGTCCTTACACACTGCTCCCCGGTGCACCTGCTTAGTGACTGCCCACTGCTTCACTGAGCGAGTGGGTCAAATGCAGAGAGAGTAATTTCCCCACAGGGATCAATAAAGTATACATTTTTATTACTTTTATTATTATTATTACTAGCGGTTAAGCTCAATATTAAATTTCTTTAAGTCAATACTAATTTATTAACCTAGGTCATTATTTCTATATTAGTTTAAAAAAAATAAAGTAATTTATTATATTACAACAAATATTGAATCTAATCATAACAGAGAATTACTATCTACATAATATTTATATAGATAGTAATTATTGCTGTTTAGCCTAGTTAGCATAGCCAAGTAAAGTAGCAGTAACTACCAAATAACTTGCTTATGAAAATCACATGACTTAATGTTATTAAGCTATGCATTTAATTAGATAAAGATTGATTAATTATGTGGTCACTAATCTTGCTCATTAGTTCAAATGAGGGAAAAACTCATTTGGCAGCTAGTTCCTCGGTAGCTTGCACCCTACACCATTTAAGAGTCCATTGTAATAGTCAGATAGCTTTTTAGCTTTTGTGCCAAGGTTAGTAAAAATAACATTTCACTGATATTCCGATGTTTGGTATAACCCTTTATTATCAGAGATTTTTTTTACCACAGCATAAACATGTTGTTAGCAGGATTACATAGATTATTTATACTTTTTAGATGACCTAATAAAATACTTTGGTTTATTTTTTCTGATTGTAATATTTTAGCAGCATTATTATTGTTAAGCTTCAGTCAAATATATGTTTTACTTTGATTTATCTGATTATACGCCCCTCTACATTCTAACATCCTTATACCCAAAATACCCCCTGTAATGCACTCATCCTCATGACTCACCTGTAATCTTCTTCCTGTGATGATGTATAAATGATCCTGTTATATTTTGATTTAAACAGCTTTGCATTTATACAAAATATGTTTAAAATATATTTAGAGTATTTAGGAAATATCTTGAAAATAGCAAACGTATAATCAAGTAATCTGTTGTAAAGAGCACAATCTGTGAAACCAATAAGATGCACAGAGGAACCAGGGTTTAAAAATACTTCCTGTAACTGCAACAAACAGCAGATCATCTCCCACACGGCTGGTTGAATCTAGCACACACAAGCCTATGTATCACCTCATTCCTCCATTCATTATTCCACTCCACACACTTCTTTTCATTTTGCGTCACAATTTTTCACTACTGCTTGTTGAGCAGTTGGCAAGTGTTCACAGAAAAGTGCAATAAAATACAAAAACCTGCAGAGTTTTTGTCACATTTTAGTTCCAGATACACCACACAGTGGGTAAATGCTCCAGGTTGTTGCTTAAATTATGGTAATATCAATATTTCTGTAACTGTTAAGTGTATGGGACAAGTAATATTGTGTACTTGTGTATATATATATATATATAATATTGTGTTTTTAAGAAATATTTTCAGTTTACTTATTTTAAAATTATTTTTAAAATTGTTTATTTGTTTGAAGACTCACTATAAGTCTATAAAGATTTTTACTTTAAAATTAAGTAAAGCTCTTTTTTGTCATAATATATAAAGGTCATGTCAGAATAAACAAGAATAAACAAGCTAGTAAGACACATGACTCTTCTTGCTCCTCCCACCTGATTTTGAGTTTATCCAGGTCATCGAGCAGGTTGTCCCGCTCCACCTCTATGCGTGACCTCTGATTGGTCAGGATCTCCACCTGCCTCCTAAGCTCGCTCATCTCCTCCTCGTACAGGTCGGCAATGCGCGTGGGCTCACGGCCTCGCAGGCGCTCCACCTCCACCACTAGCGCCTGGTTCTGCTGCTCCAAGAAGCGGACCTTCTCAATGTAGCTGGCAAAACGATCATTCAGGTGCTGCAGCTCGGCCTTCTCATTGGTCCGTGTGGTGAGAAACTCCTGGTTGAGGGCGTCCGCCAGGCTAAAGTCCAGCGTCTCGCCCATGCCAGCATAAGAGCGCCCAACGGATGCCCGGGAGGTTGTCACCGGCCTGCCATAGTAGCTTGAGGAGACCCGGTAAGCTGGTGTGGCGCTGGCACGGGTCACCTCATAGACCCTGGAGGTGACATGACCCCCGCCACTGCCGCTGTGGCCCAGCAGGGATCGGTTGAGTGATGGTGAGGCGTAGGTGCCATGACCGAAGGTGCGGCGGTACGATGAGGCGGTCTGACCGGAGGAGCTGTAGGAGGCCATGTTGGAGGACACAGAGAGCCTGGCGAGAGCTGCAGCAGAGAGGAGCACTGAAGAAGAACCTGCAGCCCTCAACTATTTGTAGTTACCTCCTTCCTCAATTTTCCCCCCTCCTTCCTGGGAACTGCCCTCCCTCTGTCTCTGTCTTTCTCCTTTAGCCCTTCTTGTTACATTCTTTTTCTTTCTTCTCTCCTTTCCTGCCTTCATTTCTTCTCCAGCTACCTTTTCCCCCTTGCCTTCTCTCCTTTCTCCCTCAGCCCTTTCTCTTCACTTTCTTCTGCTTTTGCAGGCATTCATATTCTATGCAGCCACAAATTTGTTTCCTTAAGACAGGATGTATAAAGAAAAAGGCAAAACAATCATAATTATGATCAAAGGAAGGAACAGACATGCTTAACACACTGCATTTGTTGTCACTAAGTGATTTAAGGCAACTATTGTTGTGATTTGGCACTATATAAATTAATTAAAATTGAATTAAACTGAATTAAAAACAACCATTGTCCAAGCTGTTACTTGAGTTGCTGACATAAGGTTTTTTTCCAATTTGTTTATAACATATTGATATTTTTATTGGCTTTGAGTGGTCATGTGAGTATTCATCAGTATTTTAAGCAAATGATTACAAAACATGTTTAACGAGCGGAAGTCCCTTAAAACATGTGAATTTTAAAGCCACAGTGTAGTGTGAGGTTGGGGTGGGTGGATAGGTCAACAAAATATTGGACATAAACAAAATAGACCTGTTTCATTTTTTTTAAACCAGTCAACCAACAATGTGTAGCATTTCCATATCTAAGTGTACGAAAAGGGTCTGCAATCAGTACGGACATCCATGTGTTTGGCACATCTGTAATAGTTAAAACAAGAAGAAGTCATGCAGCAGGCTATGGCAGCTTTTTTTCCCCCACTGAATAAAAGCTTTTTGCCATTTCAAAGTCAAAAATTCAGGTTACGCTTGCAAAATATTTAGTTAAGTTAAGGGTAAAATCAGGATGAATTCAATCACCCTGCTGGATACACTTGATCGACAGATATTAGTTTGTAGTGGCTGGTGGATGTAACTTTTAGACTTCCCAATTATTTGTCACTCAACTGAGAGAAAGGCACTTAAATGTCCATACTAAGTTACCTAAGTTAAACTAGGCTGACCTAGCTCTTGGTTAGGTTTAGGTAAGATTACTGGGTTAGAGAGAGCTAACATACAGGTCACTACATCTAGGGTTAGTGTTATACTAACTCAAAATTGTGAGAAAATAGTTTGAAATTGACCCAAAATTTAAAACTTCAGGTTTTTAAAGTTGATGAGATTTGCTCTGGAGCCAGCTTCCATATCAGGACCTGCTGCTGAGTGGGGGCAGTAATGTTTATATTTCGCCCAATACACGTGTTGCATTTATTAGTCAAACAAAAATAGAGGCACAATCAAGAGCAAAATAGTCCAAATTTCCTTGATTCCTGTTGAATGATCAATGTGGCTGTTCTCCCAGGTGTTACAATAAAGTTTATTGACAAGAGGATTTAAGGTTTAGCTTAGTTAGAACTTAGCTGGAAGCTAGGTAGCTAGCTGATATACATCCATAGATGATAAAACATGTTCTGAAAAAGGAAATACAGCAGTGCTATAACTTTGATGTAAGTAGAGACAGAAAACTAAATAGAAGTAATATTTGGTAGGTAGTGAATTTGGACTAACATATAATGGTCTGCTAGCCAAAGAGCTATGGTTAAGCTAATGTAAACACATTAGCTCAAGGAAGATGGAAAATTAGGGTTGAGCTATTCTTAATAAAGGTTAATGTTGACAGTTCTTGATGGGCAGAGACAAACACTATCACAATATTGCTGAATGAAACTTTGAAAGTCCAAGCTTCAGTCAAGAGAAAATTCGAGACGATTCATCCACCACAAGCAGTCTGCACTTCCTTCTTAATATGGTGGGGTACACTGACTAGCCAAATTCGAGATGGCCTCAAAACTTTTTGCATGCAGAACGTGGAGTAAAATAATTTTGAGGCTCTCCGTATCTTGTTCCCCATGACTCTTTTATGGTTGTTTGAGTCTTTTTGTAGTAGTTCTGCATGCTTTTGGGGTTATTTTTAATCTTTTTGTGAGTATTTAGGATGATATTTGGGGGGTGTTTATTTCCTACTTTTGCTCAGCAATGTTTTATTTTCAATATAGACAACAATTGTAGTCTATACCTACAGTTTGTGCCTACACCAATCCTTGCAGATCCATGAAAACTAGAACCGATCCTTTACAAAAAGGATAAACTTCCAAGGAAGACCTGTCGAGGTTCATGCGAACATCGTCTTTCCCTGCCGCTGTGATCTCACATCATAACAATGCGAGGATGCAAGGCAACTTTCAAGACTTCGCCTCGTCCTCACATGGTGAGGTGGCCCAGGTTGTTAATGACAGCATTCGAGGGGGAAGAGCTCTGACTAACCTGCCTTAAAAAGGAAAACTATCCCGTCCCAAGAGTCTGAGACACAGAGTGCAGCAGTACATACCAGAGCAAAGAAATACCACATTCACAAACAATATGTGCCATTAATGCTGATAACATTACATGTGAGTGTGAAGGGGATTTAAAGGGAGGTTTCCCTCTGCCAGCATTTAAAGTGGCAGATCTGGAGCCGTGTCAAACTTTAAAGGAATTACTAACACAAAAACATACTGAGCCAGATATTCATACTACAGTGCTACTGTAGTATGAACCTTTGATCTGTCCAACAATTTAATTTCATCTACTTTAGATAACAGTTTATAAATTGCTGTTTTATATGTCTCGCTTTTGTTTTTATGTGATATATTCAGTTGTATTTATAGTGAACCCTGGCTGGTTCTCTCCCTCTTTATGATGATGGTAGAAAGTGTGAACAGTAAGCAAAACAATGGAAATAAGTCTGCATTTCCACCCTAAGTACTTTAAGCTTTAGGTTCCAGGAGCTTTTTCTCAAGAAACTAAAAGGTTTCTTCAACATTAATCAGTCGTAACTTTCTTAAATCCCACGGTAATAAAGGCCACACAGACGAGTCTCTCACAGACACTTTGACTCAGACAGGTTTTAATAATGAGATTAAAAAGGCTGCAGTTCATTCAGGTGTTTCTGCTGAAGGGCCCTGCAGGGCTTTCTGTGACACCTCATTAATGGGATTATGTACAACTGCACTAATCTCTCAGTGAAAACTCACACCTCATCAATGTTTAAAAAGGTTTCTGTGGACTGATCCTAAGCTGGATAACGCTAAATCTTTCCAAATCTAAAGCCTAAACAAAAAGGTAGAATATTTAGCTTGTGGTGATGAAATGCTGACATTTTTTTTAAAATAGTGTTTAGATGTAGTTGCAAAGCAGACATTACAAGTGTGAAATGTGATGCTGGTTTAATCCACTCAAGCTTCTTTTGCTGTCTTCGTAAGAAGAGAGTTTAACATGAGTATTTGGGTTATCTGACAAAATTCTTTTTCTTTTTAAATAGAAGTCTTATTTATTGATATCTGTTTTCTGTGTCATTGTAGGATTCCCCTGTGTTCCCTGGTGTATCTTTGTATAATTTAGTCTCAAAATGTCAAATTCATGTCGGCAGGTGCAAAATAAAATCACGATTATCACATCTGGTCCTCGGTCATTGACCCAATGTCTCTTGAGCTTATGGACGTTCTAGTTTCAGTTCCATTTGTTTGTTTGTTTGTCTGTTTGTTAGCAGTCAAGTGTTTTTAAGGTATCAGCTCGAGCTAATTTAATTTTGGGGAAATTCAGCTCAAGGTCACACCAAATACACCAAAATCTGTAAAATCTTTATATTACCCACAATTTTTTTGGATCATTGTCAAACTTCACACTCCTTGGGGGACTTGAATGCCGAGGTTGGCTAAGCGTTTGACCTTGACCTTCATTGTTAGCGCCCAAGGTCAAAGTAAACCATATCAAGTAAAATATGATATGAAAGGGCATGAAGAGAGCTGTACAATACATGTTTTTTATTTTCAATACGACACTCTACAACATGACAATGACACTGTAACAGGCTAACGTCAGCATGTTGCAATAAGAACATCATAAAACATCAGTTTTAGTATAACCCTTGCCCTTCAGGTGGAGGTGCGCACTCTGGGTGTTCTTGTTTTAGATATTATCTGGTTATTCTTTCTGTTTGTTGCATCATGGTTTGCTTTTCCTTTGATCCTGGTTATAGTTTTAGTTTGTTGTTCTTTTTGTATTTTACTGTTTAGTAGTTTTTTCAGGAATGACATTTCCTCCCCTGTCACCAAACACTTATGCAGAAGTCTAATAACCATATGAACTTTGATTAGGAAAGGTTCTGTCATTCCATCATGTTTTTTGTCAGATAATTAAGCTAATCAGACGTCAATGTAGAAACAGTTAACACATTCATTTCTGACCAGGCTAACAGGAAGAAACACATTTCTCAGATGTGCTTTTATTAATCATTTTAATGATTATTCTTGTAGACTTTTATTATTATGTCTATTGTGGCTGTATGAAATGAGTCAAATTCATAGTCTTTTGTAGACTCAGTTAGCACAAGTTACCACCAGCTTTTGGGGGGTGGGGGAAATGATTTTTTTTCCATTTATTTTTTTAAGTTTTCTTTCAAGCCTGTAAATAAATCAATTTAGATTATTTCAGTCCACTGAATTGCCATGAAAATAGACTTAATCCTCATCCTTCCACCTGACATTTAACCTCCTGTAGCTGAATGTTGGGTCTTTTATGGCCAGCACCACCCTCCATGCTCTGGTGTGGACGGTGCAGATGCTAACAGACCTAACAAACCTATCTAGGTCAGTAAGGTTGTGGAAATGGAGCTTGACTCCTTAATACATAACCCCATGTTTGCCTACTGGTGGTGGTCAGAGGGCCCGGTGGCGCCTGTGTCCGGCAGCCTCGCCTCTGTCAGTGCGCCCCAGGGCAGCTGTGGCTACAAATGTAGCTTGCTATCGCCAGTGTGTGAATGTGTGTGTGAATGGGTGAATGACTGAATGTAGTGTAAAGCGCTTTGGGGTCCTATGGACTAGAAAAGCGCTTCACAAATGCAGGCCATTTACCATTTACAGGTGTAAGAAACACTGATAAGCCTTCACACCCTCTCAATGAGGTGCTGGACAGTTTAGCAAAAGAGTCTTTACACCATGATGCACTACAGGAAATCTTTCCTACCTGTGGCCATCAAACTACACAACACCACCTGGACGTGCTACATCTTGTTTATATAGTTCATGGCATTGCTCACCTTTGGAGTATTTATTTTAATATACTGCACCTTGACTTGCACCTGGAAATGTATCCCTCTAGTAGGTCATTAGTGTCCTCTCCAAGAGCAAAACTGTAAACTAAAGGCAATGAAGCCTTCGTTTATTCAGGTCCACTAGCATGTCTAGTTATTATCATTATTGTTATAAAGTGATTGCAATTAAGGCCTGATGCTCATACCAAGAAATTATTCCAACAACAAATCCTCCAAATGAAAAGTCACAGCAGTTTTTGATTCTCCATGCAGGCATTCCTGATTGATGAGAGCCATGCATCTCTAGCAGGGAACTGGAGTTCAGTGCTCATGTTGTCATGGTTTGAACTGGAACAAACTTGTTTTTACTATGTTAAATACACGTTAAACAACTCAGTTTTCTGTGTTTCTGTCATGGTCCGGAGTCTGGTGACTCCATGTTTATGTTTTGTGTTTATTAATATTTTAGAGATTTCTGTTTTTTGTTATTTTTCTTCCAGTGTTTAGGTGTTCTCTGTGCTCCCCTTGTGTTCGTGTCATTTTACTTTGACGGTCCTTTGTCTCACGTCTGTGTTTCTAGCCTTGACTCCATTTAGTCTCGTCAAGCTGTGCTCTCCTCCTGTGTCCCATTCCCTCGTTATCCCTCAGTGTATTTTAGCCCTGTGTTTCTTTCTGTCAGTGTTGGTTTTTGGGTTTCTCCTGTTGTGCCCCCTGGAATCACCGGCTGTGGTTTCCCAGTTTTTTGTTATTAGTTTCTAGGTTTTAGTTTGGTATTGTAAGTTGTGCCACTGCAATAAAGCAGCCTCCTTCAGTTCATCCCTGTGTTTTGAGTTCTGCATTTGGGTCCTTCCTGCTGCCTGCCATTTCATGACAGTTTCAAGTGCATCTTACCATCCATCCAACCATTCAGGCATAAGCGGTGGAAAGACTTCAGTGACGTTACTGCTGTTTGGAGTTTTCTAAGTTTTCGTTTAAGTTTTTTTTTGTTTTTTGCTTGTTTGTTTGGTTTGTTTATTGTCTGTCAGCAGGATTACACAAAAAAATACTTGATCAAATTTGGCCTTGAAGGAACTTTGGCAATGTGCAACTAGAACAAGAACAAGAACCAACTATCTAAGAACCAGTAGTTATTCTATTTTCTACCACTTATCCAGTCCAGTCTGAAGGTAACTACTCTACATATATTTCACAACCACTTTGTCACTCTGGCCACTAGAGGTTGCCTAACTTTAAAACATAACTGTAAGCTTTCCCTAATTGATCTATCCTGTGATTTTCTGTGTGAGGACTATTCTAAATCCCATACGATCTGAATGTGTTCAGCACTTCCACTGATCTCACATCTATTAATAAAGTCTGAATGCTAATGTGTGAGTATGTATTTTCATCCCTCTGGGCTTCCTCAAGAGCTGACAGCTGAAGTAAACCTCTCTTCAGCATTTTCTGCCTTTCCTCCTCTTCCTCCTCCTCCCTTGGTGTTCAGGACTATATAAGGATGGTTCCCCTGGTGATACAGTGATGAATGGCAGCATGGTGGGGGGATGGAGCATAAACACAGAGGTCTCCAGATAGAAAATAAAACCAAATGAGAACAAAAAAGAGGGTGATTTGGCTCTGTTAGTCTGCCTAATGAAACACACAAGTCTCAACAATGCATTGCAATTTTAAATCTGTTATTGGCACTGCAAAAAGACAGAAAATGATGGATTTTAGGAATTTAGTTTAAGCTCTTGTCAGTATCTGAAGCCTCTGTATGCTGCTGCTTTTGGTATTATTTTAAAACAGCTGATTGCTGTGCTGATTTTTTCTGTAGCAGTGTGGGTGTTAACACAAATATCTGATCAGCCAATAATATTAAAGCAATTCCCAAATGTATCTAAACACGGTCAGGATGACCTGCTGAGGTTCAAACTGAGCATCAGAATGAGGAAGAAAGGTGATTTAAGTTTGGATGTGGCATGGTTCTTGGTTTGAGTATTTCACAAACTGCTGATCTGCTGGGATTTTCCCACACAACCATCTCTAGGGTTTACAGGGAATGGTCAGAAAAGGAGAAAATATCCAGTGAGCTGCATTTATGAGGGAGAAAATGTCACAAAGCTTAAATCATGTCAAACTAGTTTCTTGAACATAAGCTAACTGTACTAAAATAACCTCCACAATAGAGCACCTGTGGTATGTGGTGGAACAAAAGATTGTCATCATGGATGTGCAGCTGACAAATCTGCAGCATCTGTGTGATGCTGTCATGTTTTTAGTACCTTGTTGAATCTATGCTATGAAGAATTGAAGCAGCTCCAAAGGCAAAAAAAAGTGGCTCCAATTTGGTACTAGCAAAGTGTACCTAAAAATTTCAATTCAGGGTATAATAAAGTAAAATATATCACAAAAGTGACCCAGTACAAAGTGTAATGACTGATATTAATAATTAAATGAAGGAATTAGTCTGAAAGCGGAGTCCTGTGAGAGTTCCATTGCGCCTCCTGGCCGCTGGGTGTCGCTGCTGCGCTGTTTGTGACTCTGCTCCTTTCTCCGCCGCTGTCAGCTAATCTGTCGTTGCTCGTCTTCTTTGTACCATTTCAGAATATCAAAGTCCGGTTAATGCAGGTAAGTGCCATAACAATGATTACTGTGGAGCCGTCACGTGGAGGCGGTGCTTCCTCACTTACAACTGTGTTGACTTTAGTCGCAAAAGAAAAAGAAAAAAAGAGTGACGAAGAAGACGTTGAAAGCTCGGGGTGTCCCGATTAGGTTAGCTAGCAAAACATAGTTAGTTCCATTATCGGACAAAAACAGATCCTACATAAGAACTCAACTTACAGTCCGAAGTTGAAATTAGGCGCTAGCTGTTTGTCACGATTACTAAGATCTTGCTAGCTTTGCTGTCGCGTTTACTGTGATCAAGTTATTCTTTATTGCGCACAGTTTTCACACTTTTTATACTTTCCCCCCCCTTTAGTCGCTGATCATGAAGAGCTCCAAAGAGGCCGTGCAGTCAGCAGCCAAAGAGTTTCTGCAGTTTGTCAACAGAGGAGTGTCTCCGTATCACGGTAAAGTCTGCAAAACTCTGGATTTATCCCTTCAAATGTAATAAAATATGTATCATACGGAACTTACGTACATGGCAGCGTTGAATGTTTTTTATCCAAGTTCCAAACTGTACCGAACCAAACTCCGTTTATAAATCTTTGAATTTAAAGTCCTGTTGAAGCTCAGCACCCGTTTATATGAGGTAAAGTATTATTGCAAACCTTCTCCGTGTTGTCAGAGGCAGGCTTTTACTTCGGCGACCATGTCCAGTACTTAGTAAGCATAATAAGAAAAAGTCCAACTTCTTAAAAATGTTACTGGTGCATGGCTGTTGTAGCTCGCTTATTGAGAGTCTTACTGGCATATTTGTATTGGCAGTACATTAGAGCCACAGAAGGAAAATTAATAAATGGGGAAAAAAGAAGGAGCTGGAGGTGGCTAAAGATTTGAGGAAAAGAAATTTGGAAATTTCAAGATTAATATTGCAAATTTACACAAAATGTGCATGTGGTAAACATTGCCACCCATTTCTGAGGGAAAGAACTACCAAATTTACAAGGAAAACTTGTAATTCATAAGAAAAGATATAAATAAAATTCTATCAAGATGGAAAAAAAATGAAAAATGCATTAGAAAAAAAATCCTCCTACAAATTCATGAGGAAAAAGATGACATTTACAAGAAAATTGGCAAAATTAAAAAAGGGGAAAATTCTGAGAAAGAACTGGTAAAATTACAAAAAACTGAAACAAATACATGGAAAATACTTAAACAGGTAATAAAGAAAAAACACCATTAAATTAACAAAAATCTATTGAAATTATTATTGAAAATTATTTTTATTGAAATTATTGAAAAATTAAGCAGTTATTTGAATTTACCATTGCTCTTATAATAAATGCCCAGCTGGAAACTGAGGTTTATTTTCTGTCTCTAAAGAGAAAGTTTTCTCATTTAATAAAGTTTGTTTAACAAGCAGCTGAAAGTAAAACAACTTCAGTAAAGCAGGTCCAGTCACATACTATCCAGTTCAGTATGTTGTACATGACACATGCATTATAGGAGTCCACGGTATGCCACTCTTTTCTTTGTGGTGTAATTTTAAATTTGACACCTGTTTTTCCTCCCACCAAGTTTTTTATGCTGACAGTTTGTTGCTTTTGTGCTTTAAAACCAGTAAGAATCAGTGAAGAGAAGGCAGCAGGTTGAGTTTGATAGGAAAGACGGCGAGTGTCTCTCTGTTGTAATCAGAGCATAAACGGGTCCTCATGTTTCAGCATTAACCAGCTGAGATGCAGTTCAGATCACCTTTGAGCCAGAGAGATAAGATTGAGATGGAACAGATATTTCATCATGTCTACAGCCTTTGCCCTCTGAACTCTATCCCCAAGAACAAATAAAGAACCAAAGAATTTAAATAATTTTTCAGTTCCTTAACGGGAATGAAGTGCAAAAGGTAATAACGTTTTGCACTTTTTTTGGTTTATTTTGGTAATTTAATTATTGAATTGGTAGCATCTTTTAAATAGCTTTCGCACACTTGGTTGAGAAGAGATAGACATTTTAAAGTCATGTCTTTGCTCTGAAACTCATCTCTACCTCATTTTAGGCTTAACAAAATCTGAGTTTTCACTAGTTTGAAAAACAACTGAAAAGTAGAAAATGGCTCCCATTGATTTACTGAGGAGTAGTTAAATGTGACAGTGAGGTCTCTAAAACTCAGTCTCTGTTGTCTCAGTACTTTAATCAGCGTTGAAAAGTAATCATGACAAACAACGCCCAGAACTGACAGTAAGGCATGTAGTCAGACTGCATAGATCAGTTTGACTTTAACAAAACCAAATAAACTTCATGTTTCCTCCACTTTCTCGCCCTGCAGTGGTTGAAGAATGTCGCCGGCATCTGCTGGAGGCTGGGTTCATCGAGCTCAAGGAGACGGAGCAGTGGGACATCAAGCCAGCCAGCAAGGTGGGGTAAAAAGTAGTAGAACGGAAATCTAAATGGTTCGCACAAGATTGCACTCTCAACTGTACAGGGAGTGCAGAATTATTAGGCAAGTTGTATTTTTGAGGAATAATGTTATTATTGAACAACAACCATGTTCTCAATGAACCCAAAAAACTCATTAATATCAAAGCTGAATGTTTTTGGAAGTAGTTTTTAGTTTGTTTTTAGTTTGAGCTATTTTAGGGGGATATCTGTGTGTGCAGGTGACTATTACTGTGCATAATTATTAGGCAACTTAACAAAAAACAAATATATACCCATTTCAATTATTTATTTTTACCAGTGAAACCAATATAACATCTCCACATTCACAAATATACATTTCTGACATACAAAAACAAATCAGCGACCAATATAGCCACCTTTCTTTGCAAGGACACTCAAAAGCCTGCCATCCATGGATTCTGTCAGTGTTTTGATCTGTTCACCATCAACATTGCGTGCAGCAGCAACCACAGCCTCCCAGACACTGTTCAGAGAGGTGTACTGTTTTCCCTCCTTGTAAATCTCACATTTGATGATGGACCACAGGTTCTCAATGGGGTTCAGATCAGGTGAACAAGGAGGCCATGTCATTAGTTTTTCTTCTTTTATACCCTTTCTTGCCAGCCACGCTGTGGAGTACTTGGACGCGTGTGATGGAGCATTGTCCTGCATGAAAATCATGTTTTTCTTGAAGGATGCAGACTTCTTCCTGTACCACTGCTTGAAGGTGTCTTCCAGAAACTGGCAGTAGGACTGGGAGTTGAGCTTGACTCCATCCTCAACCCGAAAACGCCCCACAAGCTCATCTTTGATGACCAGCCCAAACCAGTACTCCACCTCCACCTTGCTGGCGTCTGAGTCGGACTGGAGCTCTCTGCCCTTTACCAATCCAGCCACGGGCCCATCCATCTGGCCCATCAAGACTCACTCTCATTTCATCAGTCCATAAAACCTTAGAAAAACCAGTCTCGAGATATTTCTTGGCCCAGTCTTGACGTTTCAGCTTGTGTGTCTTGTTCAGTGGTGGTCGTCTTTCAGCCTTTCTTACCTTGGCCATGTCTCTGAGTATTGCACACCTTGTGCTTTTGGGCACTCCAGTGATGTTGCAGCTCTGAAATATGGCCAAACTGGTGGCAAGTGGCATCTTAGCAGCTGCACGCTTGACTTTTCTCAGTTCATGGGCAGTTATTTTGCGCCTTGGTTTTTCCACACGCTTCTTGCGACCCTGTTGACTATTTTGAATGAAACCCTTGATTGTTCGATGATCACGCTTCAGAAGCTTTGCAATTTTGAGACTGCTGCATCCCTCTGCAAGATATCTCACTATTTTTGACTTTTCTGAGCCTGTCAAGTCCTTCTTTTGACCCATTTTGCCAAAGGAAAGGACATTGCCTAATAATTATGCACACCTGATATAGGGTGTTGATGTCATTAGACCACACCCCTTCTCATTACAGAGATGCACATCACCTAATATGCTTAATTGGTAGTAGGCTTTCGAGCCTATACAGCTTGGAGTAAGACAACATGCATGAAGAGGATGATGTGGACAAAATACTCATTTGCCTAATAATTCTGCACTCCCTGTATATGCTGAAATTTCAGAATTTGTATTTGTAAAATCTGACCATGTTCACTAACTATCCAAGGGCTTTTATTTTGGAAGTATCATGATAAATGTCTGTAAACGTCTAGGGGCTTTTGTTTTGAAAATCTGACATTCGATTTTGTTTTGGGAAAAAGAGACCCTTTAAAGTATCCTGGTAAATTTCTATAACAGTTAAGGGTCTTTTATTTTGAACATTAAATGTGTATTTTAACATCCTGAAGTCCTTTACCTTGTGTGTTATGTGTATGTCAGGTAGACTTTTAATACGAAGGAAAATTATCCTGGTGAATTTCTATAATTTTATTCATTTTCTGCAACAATCAAAGGATTTAATTTTCAAAGTTTTGCATATGTCTGAATGTCCTCATAATTTCCCAAAAGTAACTGGGGACCTTTTATTTAGGAAAAAATGACCCTTTATGATATTCTGGTGAATTTCTATAACAGCTGAGGGTCTTTTGCTTTGAATATCTGACTTTCATTTCACATCCTGACAAGTTACTGTAACTAACGGAATTTTTTATTTTGAAAAAGAATAAGAACACATTATTTTGAAAATGTGTTTGAGATTTCTGTTAAGTTATAATAAAGTGGGGGTATTTAATTTATCTGCATATGGCTGAATTTCATGATGCTTCCTGTCATAATAGCTTCCTAACAGAAGCTTTTATTTTGAAAAATGTGCATCTGTAGGTTTCCTCCTATAGTGCAAAGACATGCGTGTTAGGTTAACTGCTGTTTAAATAGTTTTCCATTTGCTCTCTCCATTTGAATCTACCAATCACAAGCAGGTTGTTTCTGATTGGTGGACTTGCTTCAAGGGAGACCATAATGGGGATAAATTTGCCGTCTTTCCCGTCTTCTCTCTGCAGTACTTTGTGACCAGGAACTTCTCCAGCCTCATTGCCTTTGCGGTGGGTGGACGCTACCTGCCGGGAAACGGCTTCTCTATGATCGGCGCCCACACAGACAGCCCCTGCCTCAGGGTGAGACTCCGCCCACTCATTCACCTGTATCAGCTCTTTGCTTCCACTCTGGATGCAAAGCCAAACCATAGCGGGGAGGAGCTGAAACATGAGGAGAGTGAAGCTGAGCCGATGCCGAGAGTCATGAGGAATGGTTTTTATTTTACTATCAGCTTCTTCCTCTCATGTTTAGGAGGGTGGACGCCAAAGGAAATGCTGCGTCTGTCTGGAGAACCAACATGGTTTTGTTTTAGTCATTTTAAGGTCTTAGAATAATCTGAAAACTGAGGCAACCTCATCCAAATTCTTTGTACCAAAAGAAGGGAAGAAAAATCATGATTGTGTTTATTTTTTGATTGTGAGATTATTGATTGTGTTTGTGCTTCCAGGTGAAGCCGAGGTCTAAGAGGACCAAGCAGGGCTGCCTGCAGGTCGGCGTGGAGTGCTACGGCGGCGGAATCTGGAACACCTGGTTTGACCGTGATCTCACCATCGCAGGCCGCGTTATGGTCAAGGTAGTGTGATTGTTTTTATGTTTACTTCTGTGGCTTACTATTAAATCTGTGCTGTCTGGTTTTCTTTGGGGTTTGTTTTTTTTATTTTTTTTAAGCTGTACAGAATATAACTTACAGAAATGTTAAATTCATTGTAAGGCTCAATTGTAAGGTTTTGGTCTTAAATTTGATATAAATATGTAGCTATTTTTCTGTAAAATAAAATGTATGTAAATTTATGACCAAAAACATGAAGCCATTTTCTTTCTAATCAGGAAACTGGTTTGCTTTCTATGCGGAGCCTGACCATCAGCTTTGACCCATTCCTCTATAAAATGTCAAACTTCGGTGCTGCTTTTTTTGATGACATTTATCGAGCGCACCACTGAGGACGAGAGGCTAAATGTCTCGCCTACAGCTGTCAGCTCGAGCCAGACTGTGACACAACAGTAAACCCGTTTAAATGAGTAGTCGAATCGCTTTTTACAGCAAAACATCACAAAAACGCAGCTGCACGATTCAGAAAATTCAGACAGGCAATACCTTTTTCAAAGACCACTATCAGTCACCTTAACATTATTGAAGCAGCGTGGGATCATCTTCTGTTGAGTCCGTTGAGGGGAAAAAAACCAATATAACAATCAGTAGGAGCTTCGACAACAGTGACATATTCACAACTGTTTCTGATTACATGATCCATACTGTTGATTTCCTCTTAATGTGTGCATGCAGGAATCCCTGTTCAACTTTGGCCAGAAAATAATTAACAAATCAATGTAGAACCGTAAACTGGGATCCTGTTTTCCAAGCTAAATGTGGCCCACAGTTAGTTTATGTAATGTCCTTTTGATATGATGGAAACGCCATATTTTTTACTTCAGAGTGGCGGTAAGCTGGTGAATCGACTCGTTCACGTCTCCAGGCCTCTGCTCAGGATCCCTCACCTGGCCATCCACCTGCAGCGGGACATCAACGACTCCTTCGGGCCCAACAAGGAGAACCACCTGTCAGTTACTAAACGCGACACTTCTATGAAATGCACCACTTTTATTGAATTTGTTACAGTGGAAGCTCATATTAAACATGGACACAGGCACAAATAATAAAACCTAATCCCCGTGAACACTTTATTTCGGGCTTCTATTCTACCCTTGGATCTGCGTGATGTCATAGATAGGCAGGGAAGCCTGTGTGTCATTGCCTTTTCTTGTTCTATTTTTAGTCCATCATTGATGTGACTTTGAGATGAGCTTTGGTTTATAGTCGGTATGTTTCATCTGTCTCAGTGTGCCCATCATCGCCACTGCCGTCCAGGAGGAACTGGAGACAGGCTCGGCGTCCTCTGGAGACGCCTCCTCTGCTGCCAGCACGGTAACCCCAACCTACAGATCTGTAAAAAGCCCTGAATGGGATTACATTCATTCATCCAAAATTTGGGTAAAAAATTGGTATTAAAAGCTCTTTCAGATACCTTAAAATGCTGAGATACCTTGGCCTGCAGAAGCTGGGAAATGCCAAATATTTAGATCATTTTGAGGCCTGAGTAATCTCTGGAATAAGAAAAGATAATCTATCAGATTTGGTGTCTGAAAGCTAAAGATAAACCGCGTACTTTCAGCTGACATCACGAACATGAGTCTTAAAGATGCTGCGTTGTGCTTTGTGTCCCTTCCTCAGGCGGAGAAACACCACCCAGCGCTGGTGAAGGTGCTGTGCTCGGAGCTGGGAGTCGAGCCAGAAGCTCTGCTGGACTTTGAGCTGTGTCTGGCTGACACGCAGCCTGCGGTGAGTCCGCGAGTAAACCATTGACTTCCTGTCACTTTCAATGCAGTGATGATCCCAGGAAGTCGGCCGATGTCTTTAGTTTAATCAGTTTTATGACAGCTGGCACAGAATCCAAGACAAACACATGCAGAATTTGTTTGAATCAGGTCAGTAGATCCAAAATGATCATGTGTTTGACTGCCAAGAAGAACCAGCATGAAGAGAAATGTGGACGAACTGATAAATGAAGGCAGACTGAGGCTTGGGCACACTCAAGATTTAGCTTGAAAATGCCATCAATTGCATTAGTAGGCTTAAGTATCTGTCACAACAAAGGAAGGAGAGCGATGTCTGCACAGTTAGCTCAGGTTGACTCTGCAGGCATTTCAGAGAAACTTAAAGCGACTAAAACTCTAAAACATCTTATGTCAGGTTTCATTTCAGATGTGTGAATAAAACAAGTTGAGATGGAGCTTCTATGGCTCTGATTTTATTCCAGTAAGTTAGATTAATTTGAGTATAGTTTTTAGAGCACCGGTTCTCAGCAGTGTGCTTCATACTGTAAAGACCTACCGATAGAGAGAGAGAAGCTTATAAACGTAAGCCTAATTTTATAAGTAGAGATGGTGTCTGTCTCCTGAGTCCAAACTGGGAGCTTATTCCAGAGAAGAGGGGCCTAAAAGCTGAAGCCTCTGCCTCCCATTCTACTTTTAAATATCCAGGAACTACAAGTAAGCCTGCAGTCTGAGAGCGAAGTGCTCTGTTGATGTGATACAGTTTAGACAAGAAATGATGGGCTCTGATTATTCAGTACTGTGCAAAAGTCTTGAGTCACCCCTCATATCTTTATATTTTTGCTAAGAACGTATGAAATGCGCGCAGCAATTTATTGAAGCATGCAGAAATATGCCACTTCTTTTTTTTCTTTTTCTTTTTTTTGTCCTCCACTTGTACGGGTCCCTCAATTGTTTTTTTTAAGGACACGCTGCACACCATGCTGAGAGACACCAAGTTTTCAGCTAACCGCTCTTTGGGAATCACCTCGCTGGTGAAAAATACTATTTCATGTCTGTCAAACTGTGTTGTGTTTGGGATTTTTCATAGATTCAACTAAAGAAATGGTAACAAATTGTGTTTTTCTGCATGAAGATACAATTCAAAATTGGCTCTTTGCTAAGTTGATAATTGAGTAAGGTACCCTTTTCATGCTTGAATGATTCATAGGTCAGCGTTAAGGATTAACTAAAAATGGTAAGGTACAACGATTGGACTGAAAAAGCAACAGCTGTCCAAAGAAACACTTTGAAAGAGCTTCAGAAAGTTGGGAGAATTGTCGCTTACAAGCACTTTCAAAATTACAGCAAAGTCTGGAAGCAAAATGTAAAGAAATGATGGGGACTCGAGGCTTTTCAGAGTAGTGTGTGTGAGAAGAAGGATTTTAAATTCAGTTCTTTGATGTGTTTGGGATCAACCGGAGGCTTTTCAGAGAGCTTTTAGAACAGCTTCATAATGATAAGATGTTACAATGAAGTAATAAATGTACCAGTTATTTTTTTCAGCATCACTCTGAGACAGGATTTCTAATTTTAGTGATATTGATCAGATGAGAGAAAGCAGTCTTCCAGATTCAAACACACTATAAGGCATACAGGAGCTTCTCCTCACACTCTGTTTTTCACCTCGAGGACTCTGTGAGACTTCCAGCCTCGGTTTAAATGAAACTCCTCAACAGTTTTATGAAAGAGGGTCGAAAGGGCAGACTCTCATTCTGCTCACTTATTCCAGGCATGTTTGATAGGGACTACTTGCTGGAGTAAAATTTGTGCAGCGTTGGTGACTATATTTGAAACAGTGGAGATATGTCTGTGAAGGTTCTTAGTCATCCAGGTCATCGTAGTCAAAGGAGCTTGCATGAAAGGCGTCTGGACTTCTTTAAATTACTTGAAGACGTTTCACCTCTCATCCGAGAAGCTTCTTCAGTTCTAAGGAACTGAGAGGATCATCAGGGGGTCCTTTTGTCCCTCTGTGGGGGGGTCACTCCCACTAGGTTTATATCTGGGACTCTCCACCATTTGACCTTAGAACTGAAGAAGCTTCTCGGATGAGAGGTGAAACGTCTTCAAGTAATTTAAAGAAGTCCAGACGCCTTTCTTTGCAAGCTCCTTTGAAACAGTGGAGAGTTATGATGGTACTTACAGTCTCTTTGTACCAGTGTGAGTTATGTATATGAGATTGAACAGAGTTTAAAGTTTTTTTTAAATCTGACCGTTTATGTTCTGTAAGTCTAGTAACAAAACGTGAGTCGGCGCCTTCCTCTCTTGTCTCTGCAGGCTTTAGGAGGCGTGTACGAGGAGTTCATTTACTCTCCTCGTCTGGACAACCTGCACAGCTGCTACTGCGCCCTGCGGGTCAGTCGCTTTTCCACCTGCTGCAAGCACAATTTCACTTTTACTACCAGGCCAGAAAAAGAAAAAGGATTTATTTCTCTTTTTCTTCTTGTGTCTTTCATTTTGTTCCCACTGCTTGAAAAAAAAACCTTTATATGTATATTTTCAGTTTATTTATAGTTCTTCAACATTAAATGCAGCAAATGTGTTTTGTTCTGTTGTTTAGTTTAAAAATAATGGAAAGATTTACTTTAAAAGCTTTAACATTTGAATGCTCTGAATGAAAATGTAAATAACTGGCATTAAGCTGGGATTCAGTTAAATGAACTCGTGCTAATTTCTTCCTCACAAAGACTCTCCCAAATGTTTTTCACATATCTCACAAAGCAGACGGAGGTTTTTAATCACACCGAGCCACGTTTCTCAGTCCTCACTTCCTCTTTCTTGCTCAGGGGCTGATGGAGTCCTGCACAGCAGACTCTCTGGCTAAAGATCCCAACGTCCGTATGATCACTCTGTACGACAACGAGGAGGTGAGTCCACCAAGCTTTTAGAGAGGAGACTGGGCCAGTGTGGGGCAGCCAGGATACCAGAGAAGCAGGCAAACAGCAGCTTTAGTGTCTCATAATTAAACAGTAATAATAATAATAATTAAAAGCTCCTCTGCAGGTGATTCTGAGATGATGCGAAGCTGCTGTTTGCTCTGGATATCTCACGTGAAAAAACGTGAAAACAACCAGCAGAGCGATGAAGAATGATGTCATCGCCTGCAGGTGAAACTACCTGGGTGTATTTTTTACAGTGTGGCCTGTTTCCTGTAGGTGGGATCAGAGAGCGCTCAGGGCGCTCAGTCCAACCTGACAGAGCTCATTCTCAGCCGCCTCGCCTCCTCCCCCTCCAACCTCACCGCCTTCCAGCAGGCGGCGCCGCTCTCCTTCATGATCAGCGCTGACATGGCGCACGCCGTGCACCCCAACTACCAGTCAGTATCAGCATGAGATTACGTGCTCTCAGACATTTGCACTAAACGGTCATTCGAGAAAAAGAAGGCGTTTTAGATCATTAAGATCAGATAAAACCTGTAATCGCTGGTCTTCATTTGTATTCTAGTTTGATATGTTTTTAATTTTGTTTCCTCTCAGGGAGAAACATGAGGAGAACCACCGGCCGGCTTTTCACAAGGTGAGTCAATTTAATTGCTATTTAAAGTCTAGGAGACTCACCAGGTGGTTGATTTCCTGTGTGATTTTTTTTTTTTTTGTTTGTTTGTTTGTTTGTTTGTTTTTTTGTTTAAGGGCCCGGTAATCAAGTTCAACAGCAACCAGCGTTACGCAACTACGGCTGTCACCGCCTCCATTGTCAGAGAGGTGGCCAGCAAGGTCAACGTGCCGCTGCAGGTAAATTGAGAACTGAGTGATGGCATTTGTGTGATTGTAGAAGACTGTTTGCAGTAAAAGTTAAGAAACAGGAATTAAAACGGCGGCGTTTATGTCACTGTAATTCATGAAGAACTCAGCTTGTTTTCTGTGATACCAGTATTTGTGTAAAAGCACATTTCCAGATTTTTCCAGATGTTTACATGTTATGTCCTGGAATTAGTTGCAAAGATCCAGCTTCTCCAGTTCCATTACTGATACCAATGGATACTAGTGTTACGTTAATAAGCTGTATCCCTCACTGTGAGGAAGAGACTGTGGCAGCATCAGGTTCGATTTAAACAATAAAATAAAATGTGACAAATGGATCGACCCAAGAATGTCATTTTATTGAAGTGGAATGTATTTGTAAAATAATCAGACAAAAGGACCACTGGGTAAAGGACCGAGTTTAAATGCAATATGTTACTAGCAGCCTGTCACAAAAGCACATTATTTGTTCTCCTTTCTTTATTTGAATTTATGAAATACCAAAGTTAACACAGTTTGACGGACATAAAATAATATTTTTGTACCAACAAGGTGATTCCTAAAGAGCTATTAGCTGAAAACTTGACATATAAGGACACACTAAAAAAATCTGAGGAAACTGGAGAATTGGAGGACAAAAGAAGACTTGGCAGGAATAAAAAACTATCGATTACTTAAAGAAATGAGTAAGAGAGTTCAGACTGTGCTGAAGAATAAAGGTGGTCACACCAAATTTATTTACACTATTCTCATTTCAATTCATGAGCGTTATTAATGCACTTTGCTGTTTTATATAGTGTAACTCGTTTCACCTTTCCTTGCTCCTTGACCTGCAGTGCCTCTTAATACCCACTAGAGGCAGTTTTTATTTTTACTCTAACTTAATAGTCTGAGCGTTCCTGTTGGTCTTCTTGTAGGACGTGATGGTCCGTAACGACAGCCCCTGTGGAACCACCATCGGTCCCATCCTGGCGGCCCGTCTCGGCGTCCCCGTGGTGGACATCGGCTCCCCGCAGCTCTCCATGCACTCCATCAGGGAGATGTGTTGTACATCCAGTGTCCTGCAGAGCACCACCCTTTTCAAGGTAACAGATCAAATTGGGTGTGAATTATGTAGAGCTAATTAATAGACCAGCTGGTTTTACTTTTGAATTCACACACATAATAGCTTCATAAAGTTTGGATTTCCTGCAAGATCTGGCAGCTTCATCAGCAGTTTAATCCAAACATTCTCTGTTGCTTAGGTAAGATTTGTGTGTCTCCCCTAATTCATGACCTTGTAAATTTATGTTTTCTATAAAGGACGTGATTAATGAAGTATAAATACCAAAAGTGATGGTTACATGGTAAAACACAACTGACTTTAATTGTTCTTATCATTGTTTCAGTACTTTGTCGTAAGTCTGCAGCTACTTTTGAAAGTTGCTTAAATAAACTTTAACATACAGACACTGGCCTCAACTTCTCAGATGTAACACTTTAACTTTGTCTTACATCTTTTGGCTTTTTGGTTTCTGTTTAATGGAGACGTCTCTTGCCTTGCTCCTGCTTATCAAACAGATCCCTTTATCTTGTAAAGACAGAATTTTCCTCATCCTCAGCCACCTCTCATGTGGAGTTCCCCAAGGCTTAGTCCTTGGTCCCATTTTATGTTTTTATGTTTTTATATATATATATGCTTCCATGCTTTGGACTCATCATGTTTGGAGCCGCTGCCCATCCATCTCTGCTATCTCAATCGAAACAAAACACCACATCGCCCCCATCCTCGCTACACCGCACAAGCTACATATTTTATTAAATTGATTTAAACCTTTTTTTATTGATTATGCCATGTTTTATTTGCTGTTGTTTATTTGAGTTTGGAAAAGCGCTTTATGCTATTTTTTATCTTTCTGTCTGTTCAAACCAAGGCTCTCAATCTGGGGCCTGTTCAGTCATTTTTAAGCCTGTATAAGCCAATTATTGAACATTTTATAAACTTACATTTCTCTTTACATTGTTAATATTTTGAGAACCTCCATGGTGCTTTACTAATGTATGTCTACTTGTCAACTCCTAAGTTACTGAGATAAATAGTCATGAGCGCCTGAGCTGACAACGAAATATCCGTTTGTCACAGTTCTAGTCAGAATATGTCAGGTTTGAACTGTCCAGCTGTGGCATTAGAATCAAATTAAGTGATCTCATTGCTGGCATTTGACAGAGTTCTTTTAGGTTATATTTTTACCTGTTATTGTGCTTTTTCATCTACTTTAAAAAATCTTAGTGATATTAAACTTTGCTGTCACTTCCTGTTTTCTGCTTCTTCTCGCTTCTTCAGGGTTTCTTCGAGTTGTTTCCCACCGTGAGGAGCACGCTGGTCGTTGACTAGAGCTGGGACAGCCACAGCTGATCGGGAATAAAGGATTATACAGACATGTCATTCTCAGTGAACGACTGCATTATTTTAAAATCTTCTGCAAATCTGCAGTGCTTTATTTGTGATTTAAATGCCAAAAAAACATATCTTTTAAAATCACCTGACCCCCTCAGAATCAACACTTTCTTAAAGTATATAGTAACTTTGGTATATTTAATGAAACCAGGCAAAATTCAACCAGTATTTTAGTGTTTTGGATCTTTCATAGCTTCGAGTACACATGACGTTATCAGGGCTGAAAAGCACATTTAAATAGTTTTTTAAAAACTGCAGCCAAATCAGTTTGTGGCACTTTGAGTGGGTGTAAATCTGAAGAGTAAATCTTGTTTCTATTGATCTGTTTTCTGATGATTCGCTGGTGAAAACTTTCAAATGTGCACTTTGGGTCAACTTCTAAGGGACATTATCACCATGCGTGACAGGCGGCCTGTTAAAAAAAGTTTTAGGATATGAAAAGTCTCCTTTTTTCCTTACATTTGGATACCAGGCTTGTCTTCTAGTCGTGATTCCTTCTGCAGTTGAAATAACTTTTAACACTCTGAGCCACATTCATACATTGGTTTATTCTCTCCCCTTTAAGCACTTTTTCACCATCTCACACACTTACACTCCAGTACTGTGTGGGAGCAGTTTGAGATTCAGTGTCTTGCCCAAGAACACTTCGACATGCCAACAGAGACGCATGAAGTTCACATGTTGTGTATAATGATTTAGAAATATAATAATGCAACAAATTAACTTTCAGTGCATCGAGATCAGTGGTCCTCTCTTAGCGATATATGAACCAGATGTTCCCACCTGTACCTCAGACTCACCTGATCATGTTTACATGTTATTTATGTTTGTCACCAATTTAAATCAGATTGGAGCTTTCCAGGGATACTGGATTTTGGGTGTATATTTGGCTCTGTTGCAGTTCTGAGCAGAGCTTAAATGTGTATATGTTCTTGTGAAATTTGAACAGATCAAAAATGCTGGAAAAATAATGCCATGATGCACGTCGAGGGGCCTGTAACATTAAATATACTGAAGTTACTGTACTTTATATAAAATGAGCTGATTCTGAGGTGATCGAGTGGGAGTGAGAGTGGGTTGAATCCTTTTATAAAAATGTCTTTTCTTGTGTGTGGATGATTCTAGGTTTTAAATCTGATCCTGCTGTAATTGTGTTCGATTATATCGGACGAAAAAGCTGCACTACTTCAAGACCTCATGTCTTTCTTGTGAAATGAAATTGTGTAGAAGAAACTTTGGAAAAAAATGTTTAAAATCCCTTCTGTCTCGCCCTGTTTTTATTACTTTCTTGTTGGTGGAGTCGGTAAACACGGAGTGGAGGTAAATGTGAACGTTTCATGCTGCAGGAGAGGCTGCAGTAATTGAATTTCACCTCCTCTGTTTTAATAAAATGCAGCGAGGAGCTGGATGTGCCGCTCTGCCAAGTGCCGGACAGTTTCTTGGCAGCATGAGGAGGACTTATGAGCCATATCAAGATGCAGCAAGAAGAAGGCACTCCTTAATCCTGCTTTTAGTCTCATGGGCTCTGTTAGAAAGTCAATTACAATCCTGTTGGGGAATTCATCAAAATAAATCACCTGAAATTACAAAAATTAGGTGAAAAACAAGCAAGAATGCTGAAATAAGTGAAATTAGAAAGAATTGTGGCTGCTGGTTAAAACATATTGAATAAGTTTGTTGTTTTTATTGTCATTTTGTTGAATATTACAATTTTCAAAGCTTTTTAAACTTATAATTTTAACAAGTTTGATCAAACGAATACATGCATGGTACACAGAGGAGGATATTTTCAGTGTTTATGCATTTATGTGTTTTTCTAACCCTTAAACATCTCAAGTGGTTCAGATGACTTTAAAACCGTTCACATATTTTTGCAAATGAGCCTTAAAAGCTCTGGATAGAAACTTTAGCCCTCGATTAAATGAATTTAAAACAATCACTTGTGATGTGATTGATAGTACAAAGAGAAGTAGGGGTAACTTTGAAGGACGAGTGTGTGAATAGTGCTGTGAAGGTCAGGCAGGATCGTGGAAATCAAAAATGTGATGTGGAGTGGGCACCTTGCTAACCAAGCTTTCAAGCATTAGCTAATAACGTAGCACTGCACCTGCTTGTCCAAATATGGTCACTTATGGTGACATTAAAAAAGACAACAAAAGAACAGGGCTGAAAACATAATTAAAGCTTAAAAATTGAGTTCAAAACAGCCACGTTTGATGTCACGTGGCCACGTCCATCTTTTATATACAGGCTATGGCAAACACTTGCGTGTGTTTGAAAAACAGTGTCAGAGATGATGACGTTAGCCCCACTAAGTCATCCTGTATTTTTTTTATTATGCATCTAATTTGCACATTTTCTAAATATTACGGACACCTCTTGCAGTTTTACGTCTGCTGTTTCTACTTAAACTCTGGATTTAATGACGCTTTTAATGATGTTTCCTTTAGTTTTTGCAGTTTAGCGCCTCCTGTGGCTCGGATTATCCACCCATCCCTCCTCGCTCTCTCTTTCTCTCTGCGTCTCTGTCTCTCAGCCTCACTCTTCATCTCCATCCCTCCTCCAGCAGCAGCTTCTCCTCTGACATGGAGAGCTGGTAGAAGCGCAGCGGCGGCGGCGGCTCTCCCCTCCTCGCTCCGATGGATGTTGGATGTACCATGCGGTCACCGCGGCTCTGGGCAGCTCTGTGCCTCCTCCTCCTCACCGCCTCTTGCCGGCTGTGCTCGGCCACCCGACACGGTAAGAGAGTGGACGTGGATCTGATGCGATGTGATGGAGACAGATGCACTTCCCTCTTAATAAAGTGGATCTGTCCACCCTGCGACGCGCGGTGCGTAAATCACGATTTCCCCGAAGAGGAGCTCCCCGCTGTTAGTGACCGCAGCACTGAGCCGCCTCGGTGCACTTTGTGCTCACGTTTCACTTTCTTTGCAAAATATTTTAAAGAGTGTAAAACCTATTTTCATCGGCGTTTACTCAAATTCACAGCGGGGTTTGTGAAAGTTGCTCGTTGTCTCTACTGGATGTTTTTCAAATACGGTTGAACATAATCTGGATTCAGCGAGTTTTGCTCGGCTTTGACACTCCTGCATAAAAAAGTGCAGAAAGTGAATAGAAATAACACATGAAGTGCCTGTTCTTGCATTTCCGTTTGTCCGCCTCTGAGGTGTTTACCTCGGTGCTAAATTGCGTGAGTGACGCAAAAGCTGTGACCAGGGGTCGGCTCGGATGTGTCTGAGCGCTCAGATGAATCATTTTGTTGATCACAAACAAACAGAGCCAAAACAGCAGCAGGAGAGGCAGAGAGAGGGAGGGGCGAGGGCTGGGTTGGTTTGTTTTGGTTCATAGTTAATTTGCCTTCACAAGGAGCCAACATGATGATGATGTAGAAACTGACAGGGAGTTATTTTCATGCAGGGGCCTCTGAGGTCACAGCAAGATCCATGAGAATCCAGAGGAGCTAAAAGCCGGATCAAAACACCCTTCATTGTCTTTATGTGGAAAATTGTTTTGGCAACGCCGAACATCTGACTTGTAAATGCAAAGTAGAGTGACTGCCACAGTGTGAAAAATAGCAACAGCAGGAGTTCACACAGTCTGCTAACAGAGCAGTTTAAAAAGAGCCAAATGGACAAGACGTTTGCTGCCTGTTTTATTAAGCTGAGCATGAATCTAATAAAGCAGCAGTTAGAAACATTCATATCCAGACTGCAGCACCTGCAGGTGCTTGGGCTGTTTGCACTGTGGTCTATAAAGATGTGCTTCATGAAGAAAATGTCTTTAAAAGCATTTAGGGACTTAAGATCAGACATTATGAAGTCAGTAATGTGCATAAACGTACAGGAAACCATCAAAGCGAGCCTGCAGATCCTATTTTTCTTTACTGCTTTCTGTTTAGCCAGAGTTTTACTGACTGAGCTTAAGGCAGGGATTATATTCAGTTTGTGGACATGGAAACAAACCTGTGTGGACATCACGAGTAAGTAGTCATTGTAGTAGGAGCAGCGATATGTGGCCTCAAAATTAAATAACATTTCAAGAAAATGTGTGATAATTACATATTTTCCATCCTTCTTTTCTAATGAGCTAATGAAGCAGATAAGATAAGATGAGATGAGATAGCCTTTATTAGTCCCAGAGTTCAGAAATTCACATTGTTACAGCAGCAGAGGGGACAAGGCAGGAATAAATAAATAAATAGATGATACACTTCCTAATTTGAAATATAAATCTATTGAAACAAGGCGCCAGCAGCATTATACCCACAGGCACAGCCTAATTAAATATAAGTGCAAAAGTAGCCCAGGTAGCATTTTTCCTGGAAAGTTTCAGTAAAAGTATAAAATAACTATTAAATTAAATATTGATGAAGTTTGTCGTGGATACCAGGGTTAGTATAGGTAAGTAAAACTGTTTGGTTGAGTAACATGTTCATGACACAGCAGTGTCTATCTGGGAATTAGCAAAAAAACCTAATGTTAGGTGGCGTGGTGCTAATGTGGTGAAAAACAGTGGAATAGCATTGGTATGTCACCGTGTTTGGACAGGAGCGTCTTCTATCAGTTACGGGAGGGTAACATCAACCGAGTGTTTATTTATTATGTGCAATCCCTCCTAAAAAGCCGCAACACTGCCTTCAAGTCAGGGGACAGGGCTGCGTATAGGGCGGCCAGGGCAGACCTGAGTAGAGGCATCAGGAAAGCTAAGGCTGCCTATAGGAGGAGGATTGAAGATCACTTTGCTGACAACGACCCCAGAAAAATGTGGCAGGGGATCAATCACATTACCAACTACAGAAGCAATAACCAGGCAACATCTAGGACTGATGCCTCACTGGCTGAGGATCTAAACCGTTTCTTCGCCCGCTTTGAGACGACCAAGCCCTCAGCTGCCACACCACTTCCACCCGCCCCCAGCACTGGCACACTAACACTTAGGGAGCACCAAGTGAGGTGTGTTCTAAGGTCAGTGAATCCCAGGAAGGCGGCAGGTCCTGATGGAATACATGGAAAGGTTCTCAGAGCATGTGCTGACGAACTGACCGGAGTCTTCACTAAAATCTTCAACCTTTCCTTGTCATCAAACACCGTCCCGCCCTGCCTCAAAACCTCCACCATCATCCCCATCGCCAAGAAGACAGCTATGGCCAGCCCAAATGACTACAGGCCTGTTGCACTTACGCCTGTAGTGATGAAGTGCTTTGAGAGACTGGTCTGTCAGCACATCAGGGCCGGTCTGCCTCCCACTCTGGACCCCCACCAATTTGCCTACAGGACAAATCGTTCCACCGAGGACGCCATCACCATAGCGCTCCACACTGCGCTGAGTCACCTGGAGCACCGAGGAAGCTATGTGAGAATGCTCTTTCTGGACTTCAGCTCAGCATTCAATCATATCATCCCGGAGATCCTGGTCCAGAAACTGTCTCACCTGGGACTCTCCACCCCCATCTGCCTCTGGATCAAGGACTTCCTGACAAATAGACCACAGTCTGTCAGACTCGGCCCCCACCGGTCCAGCACCATCACACTCAGCACCGGGTCTCCACAAGGATGTGTTTTGAGTCCCCTCCTGTTTACGCTCTACACATCCGACTGCTCCCCTACCCATCTCTCAAACACCATCATAAAGTTCGCGGATGACACCACAGTGGTTGGACTCATCTCAAGGGGGGATGAGTCGGACTACAGAGATGAGGTCAACAGACTGACTGAGTGGTGTTCAGTTAACAACCTCCAACTGAACACCACGAAAACTAAAGAACTTATCTTGGACTTCAGGAAGGGCAGAGCAGACCCGGCCCCACTTTACATTCACGGGAGCTGTGTAGAGAGGGTACACTCCATGAGGTTTCTGGGCGTGCAGATATCTGATGACCTCTCCTGGACTGCAAATACTACAGCGGTGGTTAAAAAGGCCCAGCAGCGTCTCCACTTTCTGAGAGTGCTCAGGAGGAACAACCTGGAGGAGAGGCTGCTGGTGACATTTTACAGAGCCACCATAGAGAGCATCCTAACGTACGGCATAACAACATGGTATGCAGGGTGCTCAGCTGCAGACAGGAAAGTACTGCAGAGGGTCATCAACACAGCCCAGAAGATCACTGGCTGCTCTCTGCCCAGCCTGGAGGTCACTGCAAACTCTCGGTACCTCAGCAGAGCTGGCAATATCATCAAGGACCACTCTCACCCCAGCAACCAACTGTTTGAACTATTACCGTCAGGCCGACGGTACAGGTCACATAAAACCAGGACAAACAGATTCAGGGATAGCTTCTTTCCCAGAGCTATCACCGTAGTAAATAAGCACAAAAACAATTGAACCTATTCCATACCGTCACTGTCATTATATTATGCTGCTATTCATACTGTCATTATATTAATGCTGCTATCCTGTATATATTGTACATACTATTGTTTGAGTACTTACGATTGTTTTTTTTGTACTTTTTATATTTTACATTTATATTTATTATTGAAACTTGCACCAAGGGAGTGGCACTCCAATTTCGTTGTACTCTGTACAATGACAATAAAGGCTATTCTATTATAGTTTGCGTGGTAATATTTTATATTTGTGAGTGTGAGACAGCACCCATTATCTGCTGCTAATGGTATGTGCCATATTCATTAGTGATGGATGGGTGGAGGTTGACAGGTAGATTAGGGCTTCATCTGTGGTAATGCAGGCGTGGGTGTTGTTTTTAGATTTACTGGTCAATCTGCGCTCCTACCATAACCAATGGTCACGAGCTCTGAGTGGTGACTATGGATACAAATGATTGTGGCTGAAATGAGCTCCCTCCATAGGCTCACCGGGTTTTCCCTTATGTAGCAGGGTGAAGAGCTCAGGCTGCTCCTTTGCTACTTGTGTCAGAATCAGTCAGTGTAGGTGGTTCTGGGATTTATTTATAATGCCTCTTGGGAGCCTCCTTTTGGAGGTTTTCCAGGCACAGCTCAGACCTCGATGAGGAGATTATATATCTCACCTTGTCTGAGAATACCCCAAGACCCCTTAGGAGGAAGTGGAAGGTGTTGCTGAAAACAAAAATGCCTGGAATAGCAGCTTAGCCTGCTGCCACCACGATCCAACTTTGAATAGGTCGGGATGGATGATGCAAAGTTCCAATCTTGCTTCCTGTGCTTCTCATTTAAGAACCACTCAAAAACCTGCCAATTAAGCTGCTTTACCCTGTGTGCAGTCACTGCAAATCGCCTTGCAACCCGCCTCCACTCCAGTGCCTGCTTTTCGTGTTGTCTCTGACTTAATCATTGTCATATCTGTCGTCACTGATGTCGACAACTGGGAAACTCAATAGGACCAGAGAAATGATGGACACCCCTAAAAGATAGACAGATGTCCATAAATTGGCTCCAAACAAAAACAAGTCCTTGAAATGTGCTCTTGTAGGAGCATTTTGGGGTTCCTGAGCTCAGGCCTCTTTGTGTCTGATCACAAACGAATAACAACCGAAAGCTTCATTCAAACATTTTCAAAACTAGTGCTGGAGTATGTGGGTCAGGTAGACGCTGAACCGTAAATAAAATCTGTACATAAAGCAGCTTTAAAAGCAGCTCATTCTGACAGTTATGACTCATAACCAACCCCTCCGTCAGCTCCGTCTGCTTGCTGTAATTACAACAGCTCGCCGTTTGTTTGATGCACTAAACACGACGCAGTGTTTGAGCACCGCGGGCAGAGAGCAGCACAGAATGTTAAACCTTTCTCATCTCACCGTCCGCAGGCTTATTTATCTTCTCATAATCCAGGAAAAGGACATCATGCAGTTTGACTCATGACACATACCCCTGCAGAGATCCTAAATGCTGTGTGATGTTCCTGAAGGGATCTGTTGAGTTGATGGATTTATGTTGTGGTTTTATAGATTTTTCTAAAAAGTTTGTAGACAACGATGAGCGGTGCTGTGCATGGATGCAATGAGCTATGATTTAAATGTAAATTTCGTTGTTAGTGACTCTTTCTTCAGTTAGAAAAGAAAACGTAATGTGTATGTTATAGCATGCGTGTATTAACTGGCACCTTCTCAACTCAAGGGATTAACCAATGTTGTGTCTACACATAACAGACCATTTAAATTGTATCTTTAGACTCTTTGTTAATAGCAGCCTGTCAAAAAAAAAGTAATTTGTTCCCATTTCCTAGTTTGACATAAGATGGTATTTTTGCACCGACAATGTGATTCCCAAAGAGCTATTAGCTGAAAACCTGGCATATATCAGCATGGTGAGCAATGTGTCCTTAGAAAACATAACTGTTCACTGAAGCATCATCAGAAATGGTCTCAGTGGAAGGGCGACTGTCAGGAAGCTTTCTTATGGAAAGGAAACAGGAAGGCTGAGGTATGAAAATTACACAAGAACTGGACTGAAAATCAGTGGAAACAAGTCTGATGGGGTGATGAATCCAAGTTTGAGATTTGACATTTTGATCCATCGTCTGGAAAGCATCTGATTGTCAACAGCTTCATCTTTCAGCCTGACAATGATCCCAAACACACTGCCAGTGCAGTAAAATCATCCCTGGATAGAAAAACACACAGTGGAACTCAATCAGTCATGGATTGGCCTCCCCAGAGCCTGGACTTCAACATTATTACAAAGGTACTCTGTATGAAAATAAACATGATGATAGATTTTTCACTCTACTTCCATTTTGTTAGTAATTTAAAAAAGTAAACAATGGCAGTTATTTTAGCTCTGTAGCTTCGTAACTGTAACAAAAAAGGGTATTCTTGTAATGAAAAAGTACCGGATAATCATAAATATACTCCTGCATGTCACATGTGGTAAAGGTTTTAATTATTTACACCTAATTATAAAGCTTCGGTGTCCCCCCAGAACAGCTGTAGGAGGTAGCTTGGGAGTGGCATCTCTGTTTACACAGTTAGCCCCATGATCCAGATCTGAATAAGCAGCAGAGGATGGATGGATGGATGGTATTAAATGTACTTCTATCCGATTGTTCAGTCTGACGTCACTAGCCGTGTCTGGGTCTAAACTCCGCTGCAGGTCCATATATCAAACGATCACTGTGGCATTACTGAGAGTTGAAAAACTGTCTAAAGTCTTTCATCTTTAATAAAATCAGCGTTCTGCTCTACCAGATGTAACAATTGAGTTTAACATCCAGGCATCCATGAAAACGGAATTTATGACATTTAACGGAGTTAGAAGTTAGCAGGGAGTTAGCTCGCTAGCTTCTATCTAAATACAATATAGCATGTCCTGACTGCGGGGTTTTGGAAACAAACTAAAACGTACATCTCTGCTATCACTTCCAGCATAAATGAAGACAGAAAACTAAACAGCAGTGACGTTTGTAGGGTTACTGAAGTTGGGCTAGCTGGTATATAATGATGTGCTACGTGACCGCTAGCGACACAGCTATGTTAGCATAATATAAACAAGCTAACTGTTTTTCCACTCGATAAAAGTTAACGTGAGTGTTCTCGGTGGTCAGAAACAAATGTAATCGCATGGCAGGATGCTGTAAAAGGACCAAACTTTAGCCAGGAGAACAACTGAGATAATCCATCCACAATACGAGGTTAGTCATTCATATACTGCTGCATGGGCTGGGCTGTAGTTACATCCTAAGGTTTTAAAAACTGAGCTTAAATAAATAAATGATTAATGGTAATAAAAGCCGAGGGAGGTCAACAGGGATCACTGACTGTTTTAGGAGCTTTTCGAGATCAAATAGAAGAAAATACATAACATTAAACATGTTAACAACACAAAAGCCATATTAAACGCAGACTACTTTAGACCCGGAAGTAGGATTCGTCGCGTCATCACTGAACAACCGGATATGCATTTGACAGACAAGAGGTTCAAACAGTTAGAAGAAAACTGTGCATTGCACAAACAAGAGAAGAAATAAAATAGCAAAGACACTGAATGTTTTCAGAGACACTGCTGGAATTATAGTTTGCAGACTTAAAGTCAGAGTTACTGTGGCTGCACCACCCAAATTAGGCAGAGAGAGGAAGTTATCACTGGCAGATCACTACAAAACTACAAGAAATACTACAAAAAAACTTTCAATTGGACTCTGTGGCAGCAGGTTTCAGTTCATACAGTAAGGTGCTCACTACATGCTGAAGATCTCTATGTCTTCCTGTTAAAAGGTAGTTTTTTCTTCCCAGTCTCGTCAAGTGCTTGCTCATAGAAGGTCATCTGATTGTTGGGGTTTTCACTCTAATATTATAGGGTCTTTAACTTGCAATATAAAGTGTGTTGAGGTGACTGCTGTTGTGATTTGGTGCTACATGAATAAAACTGAATAGAAGTGAACTATCTGGATAAGCCAGTGAAGTGTTGCAATAGCTTTGTGTGTCTCTGCAGTATATTGGAAAGAGGAAGAATGAAGAGCTTTCCCTCTGCAGTGAAGCATGGTGCTGGCTCAGTGCCACTTTGCTCCTGTCATGTAGCACCCAACATGAGCTTCTGGAAGAAAACATCACACCATCAGAGCTCAAGCTTGAGTGTCGATTTACCCCAAGCTTACCTCGAAATCCATCAAGACCTGGTTGCAGATGAAGCCCTGGAATATTGTGTCTACTGTGGAGGCATGACTTACATCTTGCATAGAAAGTCTCTGGTTTGGATTTGAAGAAGGATGTGACAGAACTGGAAGCCTTTTCCAATGAGGAATGGTCTGAAATTCCTAGGGAACACTGCCAATAGATGTTCTGGCAACCCAGCATGTTTGGAGCAGGTTGAAGCTCAGCAAAGGATTAATAACACTTGTCAATTCGGTTGAAGCAGTTTTGTGGCTGCAGTATTCAGTAAAAGTATCATGTTCAATTTGGGAAAAAACACCCTTTTAATATTGGTTTAATAAAGACATTTAAACCACTCTTAGGTAATTGGATTCATACAAACAGCTCAATTATTGTAATTTATACCAATAAAGCTAATATGCAGTAGGGGTTGAATAATTTTTCTTCCAACTATATGAGCCAGATTTTGTTTCACACACCCTGCTTGTAAGAAGGAGGCATTTTTCTGCTTGTTTTCACTGGATTTTATTCAAACTGTCAGTAAATCTTTCCTTTAAAATGCGGCGCCGCGAGCTCCAGTCAGAGTGATCAGTGCGAGCCGGTGTAAAAGTTCACAGGTCGACGGAGCCAAGAAGGGTCTCAACCTGGCTTCCACTGCTGCCGGTAAGCAGCAGCCCTCAGGTTTGCTCTGCTTCATCCAGGCTGACTCATTCCACCTTAAATATCCCACCCCGTCAGCCTGCAGAGCAGAGGACGAGTTCACACTCACACCGCAGCGGCCACAAATGCCAGAAGCTCCATTATGAAAACGACACTGAATTCATCCAGTCTGACAGCCGGCTAATGGACGATAAAAGCAAAGTATGGACACTCTGATGATGACGATGGTGATGAGAGGCTGGAGTTCAGTAGATCCACAGCCTTTCATATGAAGCCGCATTTTTGTGTTGATTTTTCTAATTACTGCTGCTTTGAAATTAGTATTATTACTGCGATGCCCTCTGTGACAAAGTGGCTAGGACAGAATTCATTTGCCATTTGTCACTTGTGTATATTGTTATTCTGTGTTCTGTTATTTTACAGTCAGCCATAATGCTTTAATTTAGACAGTGCTGGTGTAACTTCTCTTAACACACAATATCCCGGGTTTTGTTTGTGGTAGCAGTAGTTACATTCTTTACATCCATGCATGTGTTTTAAAGCAAACACTACTAACCATCAGATCATCTGAATTTTCTTTTGTTTACAGGCACATGTCTAGTAAATTATGTTTCTTTATGTTGCTTTGGTTATACTTACCATGGTGTCCATGTTGTGCATTCAGGTCCTGTATGTGAGATGGGTGTATGGGAAGGGCCGCCCACTACTTCCTGTTTATATAGGGTCATGAGGTCAATGATTGGATCACTGGGTGTAACCAAATGGAGGGTTTTTCATTTTGTATAGTATTGTTTGTTTTCTTTAAAGTAGCCTTTTGAGTTATATTGTATGCAGTGTTTTACTTTACAAACCATTTAGTTGAGTAAATGAGTTTGTCAGTTTCATGCATGACTTTATTCCTGTTCTTTGTTTAGAATTGTATTATTTGGTTTGACCTATTTTGTTCAATGGTAGGGGCTAACGAGGTCAGGTGTGGGCAAAGTCCTGTATAAAGCCAGTGGGATTTTTGCATGCCTGATTGATTGTTTTATGGTAAAAGGGAGATGCTAGCAATAAAGTATGCTTAAAAAGAACTTCAATTGTCTGCTAATGCTATTTACTTATCACCTTCCTTGCTGCTTAAGTTATGCTACATCACACCCTCCATGATGAGCCATGTTCTCACCTTACACCTCCAGGAATGGTTAAATTTATAGTATGCTTATAGTATTTAGAGCATAATTTAGTAAAAGTCAAAGTCTTTAAGCTGAAGCTGAGATTTAAGTCCAATTTAAGTGAGTAAAATTTTAAGATAAATTCTGAATGGCTGTGTGAAGGCAGGCAGGAAAGGTGGACCCAAGAGCAGGACTCACGGAGGCACAGGTGAACTCAAAACCCTCGGCTTTATTTGGGATTGCAGACTGAACAAAGAACTAACTAGCCTGGAATGCAAATAAACTAGCAGGCAGGCAAACAGACCACACAGGGTGGTATGAGGATGAACAGACATTAACGACGCGACAGAAAACAAAGGAAACACAGGGCTTATATACACACACGGCAGTAATCAAGGGAATGGAAAACAGGAGGGAGACACAGCTGGGAGAGATTAGGGCTAACGAGACAGGGGAGCAAAGCCGGACACACTAACATAAGACACAATCCTTCAAAATAAAACAGGAAACAATAAACCACTAAACAAAGACGCAGACTGAGAGGCAGAATATAACACATGGCTCTCAAACAATACATGGGACCACAATTCCTTAAACACGGATAAACAGAAACATGAAACTCTAATCATCATCATCATCATCATCATCATCATCAATACAAGCGCTACAAGAGAATAAGAAAACAATTCATAATGAAAAAACACACCAAAACATAACTCAAAATTCTGGGTCAAACTGACCCAGAACCCTGACAGTACCCCCCCCCCCCCCAAGGGCTGGCTCCAGACAGGACAACAACAAAAAGAAGAAATGTCACCAAACAGAAAACAAGGACGGACAGAGTCCAAAAACAAACTAAAACCCCCGATGGTCAAGAAAAACTAAACCCAACAAACAGTTCAGGGGGCCGACCCGTAGGCCGACAGCGCAGGAGGCCAAAACAGTTCAGTTCCGGAGGCCGACCGTGCGAAAGGCTGCGGCGGCAACGGGCAAACAGTTCAGGGGGCTGACCATGCGGACGGCAACGATGCAGACGAAGCCAATCCGGAGGTCTCCCGCGACGGTGATGACGTCCGGCTGGTGGCCCAGAAAGTGGCCAGCAATGCTGAGGTACTGGACGTACCTTGGTCGGCGGTGCAACAACTGCAGGGCCAGGTGAAGCTGAAGAAGCTGCTGCTGCAGGCGAAGCGGATGATGAAGCTGCTGCAGCTGCGGGTGACGCTGCAGCTGCGGGTGACGCTGCAGCTGCGGGTGACGCTGCAGCTGCAGGCGAGGGTGAAGCTGGACCAGGCGAGGCAGATGAAGCTGAAGCTGGACCAGGCGAGGATGAAGCTGCTGGTGGCTGGACGGGCTCCTTGGGCCCTCCAGCAGGTGCAGTCACAGGACCAGTAGGCACAGGGGCCCCTGGAACACACAGGGCAGAACCAGTAGGCGCACGGCTTCTGGCGCACCTGCTGACCTCTAGGCTCAGAAAGTGAACAGAGAGAGTCTTTCTCACTCACCACCGGCGGCTCAGAGGCTCTGGAATCCGGCTGAGGGGTGAAATGCTGGCGGCGTGTACGCCGCTTTCTCTTGGAGGCAGGAGTGGAGAGTGTAGAGGAGACCGGTAACAGCGGAGTGGTTGGGGCCAGCTCCTCATTCCCTGACCACATTGCTGCCAGCAAAGACGCAGGTGAGCGATAGTAGGAGCAGACCGGAGTCAGTAGATCATTCTGTGGCAGCGGCAAGGGATTGACATCCTGCTGTGGCGACCGCTGTGGCGTTGCAGACAGCTCCGCGTTCTGCTGCTGCGTCGCAGGGAGCTTACGCTGCTTCACAGTGAGCTCCGTCCGCTGTTGCTGTTGCTGCTGCTGCTGAGGCCTTGGCATGGAGTACTGTGAGCGAGCAAAGGCTGCTAGCTCCTGAGCTTGAAGAACCTCCCAGGCTTCGTGCAACTCGTTCATTACACCCATAAATCCTTTAAGTTGGCAAAGATGGGGATTTCCCTCGAGGATTGCTCCGATAGCGTTTAATCCGATCGCCATTGCCTTAGTATCCTTCGTGTGGGAAATCCACTTTTTTAAGCCCATGATGCGGGTGAGATCGCTCTCCCGGGATGAGCCCGCTGGGTCCAGGTTATGGTCGCGTCGTTCTGTCATGGCTGTGTGAAGGCAGGCAGGAAAGGTGGACTCAAGAGCAGGACTCACAGAGGAACTGGTGAACTCAAAACCCTCAGCTTTATTGTGGGATTGCAGACTGAACAAAGAACTAACTAGCCTGGAATGCAAATAAACTAGCAAGCAGGCAAACAGACCACACAGGGTGATATGAGGATGAACAGCCGTTAACGACGCGACAGAAAACAAAGGAAACACAGGGCTTATATACACACGGCAGTAATCATCCATCCATCTTCATCCGCTTTATCCGAGGCCGGGTCACGGGGGCAGCAGCCTAAGCAAAGAGGCCCAGACCTCCCTCTCCCCAGCCACCTCCTCCAGCTTATCCGGGGGAATACCAGCCGAGAGATATAATCTCTCCAACGTGTCCTGGGTCTGCCCCGGGGCCTCCTCCCGGTGGGACATGCCTGGAACACCTCACCCAGGAGGCGCCCAGGGGGCATCCTTGTCAGATGCCCGAACCACCTCAGCTGGCTCCTTTCGATGTGGAGCAGCAGCTGCTCTACTCCGAGCCCCTCCCGGATGGCAGAACTTCTCACCCTATCTCTAAGGGAGAGGCCAGCCACCCTTCGGAGGAAGCTCATTTCTGCCGCTTGTATCTGCGATCTCATTCTTTCAGTCACTACCCACAGCTCGTGGCCATAGGTGAGGGTAGGGACGTAGATCGACCGGTGAATTGAGAGCTTCGCTTTTACACTCAGCTCCCTCTTCACCACGACGGACCGGTGCAGCGTCTGCATTACTGCAGCTGCAGCCCCAATCTGTCTGTCGATCTCCGGCTCCCTTCTCCCATCACTCGCGAACAAGACCCCGAGATACTTGAACTCCTCCACTTGGGGCAGGATCAAGGGAATGGAAAACAGGAGGGAGACACAGCTGGGAGAGATTAGGGCTAACGAGACAGGGGAGCAAAGCTGGACACACTAACATAAGACACAATCCTTCAAAATAAAACAGGAAAAAATAAACCACTAAACAAAGACGCAGACTGAGAGGCAGAATATAACACATGGCTCTCAAACAATACATGGGACCACAATTCCTTAAACACGGATAAACAGAAACATGAAACTCTAATCATTATTATTATTAACCTTTATTTAACCAGGAAAAGTCCCATTGAGATTAAAAACCTCTTTTGCAAGGGAGTCCTGGCCAAGAGGCGACAACACGTTGAAATTACAAAGTTACATACATATTATAAATAACAATTACATTTTAAAAACATTTTTCTCTGGCTCTCTCAATCTGGACTTAAAAGCATTTAATGAAATAAGATCTGCTATCTTCCAGTCTTTTTGCATCATGTTCATCATCATCATCATCACCACCATCACCAATACAAGCGCTACAAGAGAATAAGAAAACAATCCATAATGAAAAAACACACCAAAACATAACAACTCAAAATACTGGGTCAAACTGACCCAGAACCGTGACACTGAATAGATTAAAGGAGAGAAGCGCCTGGGAAACTACGAAACGTACAAACCTGTTTCCAAAACAGTTGGGCTGCCGTGTAAATGTAAAAAAAAAACCCAAAATGCAGTGACTGAAAATCTCTTGAACCCATATTTTATTAACAATAGAACACAGAAAACTTTTAAAATGTATAATTTTAAGAAGAAAATTAGGACTTTTTAAAAAATTAAATGGCATCAATATATCTCATAAAGTTGGGACAGGGAAACAGCTGCTGGACTTTTGGGAGAGGAATGTTGTCCCATTCTTGTTTAATTGAGGATTCTAGCTGCTCAACAGTCCTAGGTCTCACTTTTTTTTTTATTTCATGATGCTCCAAACATTCTCAGTTTATGCTGGACTGCAGGCAGGTCAATTCTACAGGGTGGGCCATTTATATGGATACACTATATAATAAAATGGGAATGGTTGGTGATATTAAAGTCCTGTTTGTGGCACATTAGTATATGTGAGGGGGCAAACTCCTCAAGATGGGTGGTGACCATGGTGGCCATTTAGAAGTCGGCCATCTTGGATACAACTTTTGTTTTTTCAATAGGAAGAGGGCCATGTGACACATCAAACTTATTGGTAATGTCACAAGAAAAACAATGGTGTGCTTGGTTTCAACGTAACTTCATTCTTTCATGAGTTATTTACAAGTTTCTCTTTGTTCACAGCCATTGACATGTCGAAGAGGTTAACACATGAGGAGCGGATCGAAATTGTGTTGATATCTGGTGAACGCAGTAACCGGGTCATTGCAGCAGATTTCAATGCAAGACACCCTACGAGACCACCCATCTCCCATGCTACAGTTAGCAAACTGCTTGCTAAGAAACTGGTTCAGTGTTGGATTTGCCAAAATGCGGACGCAAGAAAACTGTCACTAATGAAGAAACATCAGTGGCTGTCCTAGCTTCATTCAACAAGAGTCCACAGCGTAGCACTCGTCGCATGTCACTGGAGAGTGGCATTAGTCGAACATCCCTTCGGCAGTTATTAGCCATTCACAAATGGCAACCTTACAAACTCCAGCTGCTGCAGCATCTCAACGAGGATGACCCAGATCGGCGCACAGAATCTGCAGAATGGGCAAAACAAAAATTGGAACAGGACCCTCAGTTCACGCAGAAGATTTTGTTCAGTGATGAGGCAAACTTTTATGTGAATGGTGAAGTTAACAAACAAAACCACCGCTATTGGTCTGACACTAACCCACATTGGATGGATCCCTCCAAGACTGTTGGAACAACAAAAGTGATGGTTTGGTGTGGTATATGGGGTACAACGATAGTGGGTCCATTCTTCATCAATGGAAACCTCAAGGCCACTGGATATTTGAAATTGCTACACGATGATGTGTTTCCCTCTTTATGCACTGAAGCTGGCACGTTCCCTGAGTTTTTCCAGCAAGATGGAGCACCACCACATTATGGGTGCCAGGTCCGAGCATTCCTAGATGAACAGTTTCCTGGAAAGGGGATTGGTCATCGTGGGCCAGTTGAATGGCCCCCAAGGTCTCCCGATCTGACCCCCTTAGACTTTTATCTTTGGGGTCATCTGAAGGCATTTGTCTATGGTGTGAAGATACGAGATGTGCAGCACCTGAAACTACGGATACTGGATGCCTGTGCTGGCATTTCTCCTGCGGTGTTGCTATCAGTGTGTGAAGAGTGAAAGAAGAAGGTTGCATTGACAATCCAACACAATGGCCAGCACATTGAACACATTTTATAAGTGGTCAGAAACTTGTAAATAACTCATGAAAGAATAAAGTTACGTTGAAACCAAGCACACCATTGTTTTTCTTGTGACATTACCAATAAGTTTGATGTGTCACATGGCCCTCTTCCTATTGAAAAAACAAAAGTTGTATCCAAGATGGCCGACTTCTAAATGGCCACCATGGTCACCACCCATCTTGAGGAGTTTGCCCCCTCACATATACTAATGTGCCACAAACAGAACTTTAATATCACCAACCATTCCCATTTTATTACGGTGTATCCATATAAATGGCCCACCCTGTAGAAGGTTGCTAAGTATTGTCTTGGTGAGATATGTAAGGCCTTCTCTAAAAAAGACATTGACTGGACGGGAACATATGTTTATACCTTTCAGCATTGATGGTGCCTTTCCAGATGTGCAAGCTGCTCCAAAATTTCCTGTTCCAAGATTTTTGTTTTTGTTTTGTTTGTTTTGGGTTTTTTGCAGATTGGTGAACCTCTGCCTATCTTTACTTCTGAGAAACTCTGCCTCTCTAAGATGCTCTTTTTATACCCAATCATGTTACTGACAACTTTCCAGTTAATATTCTTGGGCAAGATACTAACCCCAAGTTGCTCTCCGATGCATCCATTGGTGTGTGAATGTTGGATAAGAAGCATTTGCGCATAGAAAAAAGTGCTTGTATGAATGGGCTAATGAGGCAAGTGAGTGCTTTGAGTGCTCAGTGGAGTAAAAAGGCACTATATAAGAACCAGTTTATAGAAAATCATCTGTTAGAGTTAATCTTCCTCACAGTTCTCCTGATTATAATCACCTTTATAAACTTTAGGTGTAGTTCAGTGTCAGTCAGTCAGAAATGAAGAAATAGGCCTCAGAGCTCAGAGGGGTAAATTCTTTGTCAGATCTCTTGTTCACAGGTGTGAATGCTTTGTTTTATTTTGCTTGAATCAATAAAGATCATTTTATGTCCAACAGAGATTAATGTCACCTTTCTAACATTTTGGGCCTTTTTTCTCAAACGAAGATGAGACATTGAGAAAAAACATTCATCCGGCAGTTAATCAGCATTGAATGGTTTGCTGAGATGCCCATCTACAGTGCAGTTTTCTGCCATCATACCGTGACACTGTGATACTGTTTTCCCCAACCATCATTATTTGAACTGGGTTGTTTTGATGTTGTTTTCTATGGTTGTTTGTTTTCTTGAGTTGCTTCCAGATGTGAGAGCAAATGATTTCTTGTGGAATAGATCAAAACTCACATGAATGCATTTCATCCTCACCCACCAGGGAAACCACAGATAGCAGTGTGGTTTCTAGTGTCTTCTTTGGAAATTAGCTGATCAGAAAGGAGCTTTGGTTCTGATGGCTGCGCTCCTGTACAGATGCCAAGATGGAGCCGGAGCTGTATGTGGCCTCGGAGGAGAGATACTATGTGATGTACAGTAGAAAGCCAGACGGCGACTTTACACAGCATGTACTCTGTTTAATTAATGTGAGCTGAGGGGAGAAGTTTGCCAGAGAAACGAGGAGTTTCCCTGGAGAAACGTGCTACTGTGAGTGTGACAGGCTTTTCTGCTGAAACTGAATCATGCAGGAGAGCGTATGGCAGAGTCTGTTTCTATGACTCCGTGGGTTAAAACGCTTTCCAGGGGCACAGCTTCTAAATCAGTTCAGCTGCAGAAAATCTCCTTAAAATCTATGAGTGCTTTCTGTCTGTAAATGAGACACGGAGCTTCTTTTTCTTAAATCTGTAAAAAAGCAGCTTTTGCAGGCCTTAGCTGAGTTACAGCTGGGGCAGGGATCAAAATTTTTAAAAATGCTTTATAACCAGCATATTTGGGTGATGTGAGAGGAAAATTGGAAAGCCTCCACGTTTCCTGGGTTCTAGCTAATCCATAAAATCTCACCTGTCAGGCAGGTTCGGGCGCACCCCTTTGAACACCTCTTTGTGCGTGTCTTCCTTTTTTTTCTTTTACTGTATTTACTTCCTTCACGTCAGCTTTCAAGATCATTTAGAGATATTTCTTATCACTGTTGTGCTGATGATATTCTGTTTTATATCACTTTTTAAACCTCAGTGAGTTAATCAAGTTTTAATTGTACTGAATTGTTTGAATTTTATAAAATCTTGGATGTCAGTTTAACGAGAATAAAATAGAGATCTTTATTGCAAGCCTGGTCCACCCAAGTCCTTAGAAGTCTGAGTTCACCCTCCTTTTATTTTAACCCATCCACCAGGGATACATTTTGACATCCTATTATATCCAAATCTGAGATGGAGATTGTTTTTCATGCTCGTCCTTGACCACTGGAACTCACCAAACCTCCTCGGAGTGTCTCTAGCTTTGGTTCCTCATCAGATCAAATGTTCCCGTGTCACATCTCTGCTGATCTCACTGCGCTGGCTCCCCATCAAGTTTAGAGTTAAACTCAAATTTCTGGTGTTATGTGCCTGGCAAAATATATATTAGTAAACTTTTGCAACGATATGTCACCAGCATCTTCTGATCAGCGGTTATTTGCCATTCCCAGATCTTACCTAAAAGCTGAAGAAGGTGACAGAGCCTTTGTATTTTGTGGCCCCCACTCTCTCAAACCCTCTGCCCTCCAGTCTATGATCTGTGAGCTCTGTGAACTCAAAAAGCAGCTGAAGTCCCATCTTTTTAAAATAGTGTTTGGGTAAAATTTCATTCCACATTTATTTATTTTTTTGTTGTTGTTAATTTTATTTTGATCCAAAACACCTTGGGATATCTTAAAGGGTGCTATTAAATAAATTTACTTACTTACTTCCTGCTTTTTGGGCATCATTTATAGAATTCCAGTAACCTACTAATCCAGGTCTTGTATTTCCTCAGTTTGTCATGGAATAAAGAGGGAACAAGCCTTACTTGGCCATGAAGCTTTTTACAAGTTGCTATGTCACTAGTTGCTATGCTTGCCATCAAAGATTGTTCATCCACCTGTTTTCCAAATAAGTGTCCTGCAGTTTTTCCACACTTGACTCTAGTTTAGCCTTCTGTTATATCACCTTATTCATCTGTCTGTTTTGTGCAGTGCTTTCAATTTGATTTGCATTTGTAATTAAACTTGGCTCCACCCTTCTGATTCCAGGCAGGAGATGCTGCTGAACGGGCCATGGGTGGGGCTCAACTCTCACTGCTTAACCTACAAGGAGTACACGTTTTTTAAGCCATATGAAACAGCAGTAGTACAAATAAAAAAGGAGATGAAAAACAAAAGAATCGATCGATCTTTTTTTCCCTCTTTGGTTTATTGTGCCACTGATGAAGTCCACAGAGATGATGCGTCAGTGAAAGGGAGAGAGCGATGGCTGAGCCACAGAGCGAGCTAGAAAGTGATCGAGATGAAACAGAGAACTAAGAAATTTCTGCTTCTAATAAAAAAGAAACAGATTGGCCGTAAGCGAGCAGAATAAAATAGATGGAGGCGAGATATTACCTAGTGCCTGTTTCTATAAACAGAAACACAAGTAAGACATTTTTCTAAAGTCACCTGTGTAAAAACAGCGATCACTGTATCAGAAGAGTCAGCTGAATACTATTCATTGCAGGAAAAACACAAATAGTGCTGTGGCTCTACTCATCAGGATTTGTGCTGTCTGTAGTGTTAGCTGTCTTTTGTTTATTGCCTGTTTTACTATAAATGGCTATTTTCTTGCTTGTTTTCTATAAGGCTTACCTCTGGGGCTACCCACCATCACCTGAGAGGAATTACTTTCATTTTGTCTCATTTCCCTCCTGTTTTTCAGTCTATGCTGTATAGACCATCATGCCTTCCTTTTTACTCTTATCAAGATAATTGTTGAAGCTCCTCTTGTTTATTTGGATTTATCATTTTTATCTTATTTATTCCAGTATTTCTATTTATGCTTTCCTTTTGGCCTTTAATTTCAGCCCAATAAAAGGCTTGTTTTTTGTTCAAGTTTGTCTTCATGTCGGCCTTCTCCACACATAACGTTTTAGGCACACATGACATAACATAATTTCATGGATATTTCACCTCACTTTAGTTTTATTTAAACAGTACCAGCTCACAGCAAGAGTCATCTCAAAATGCTCTGAACTTTGGAGTAAAGAACCTACAATAACACAGACAAAACCCCAACAATCAGACGATCCCATACGAGCAACGAATAAGACCATACGAATGAATAAGACCATATGAATATGGTCTTATTCATTATGAATATTATTCAATATTCATTATTATTCAATATTCAATATTGAATTCAATATTCAGTCAATATTATTCAATATTATACTTATTCAATATGAATAAGACCATACGAGAAACAGTTGGCGACAGTGGGGAGAAAGAACTCTTATATACTGTACTCCCATGTATGTTTGCACATGTTTCAATAAAATGCAGTACCTATTTCCTGTTTTCCTAACAAATAAATGAGGGGTGGCTCAAGACTTTTCCAGAGCACAGTAAGACACAAGAAAATCTACTGTAAAAACACGTTTTAAGATTGTATGTAGTATTGACTAAGGCAATGGTGATTATGATTTTTGCCGTAACCAAGAAGTTTTAGTGCTGTGTTTCTTCCTACCGCAGCTTTAAGTGGATGGAGGCTTTTGCAGTGTTGAGTGTCTCTAACCTTCACTGTAATTATTAACCTGCTGGCTACTTAGCATCTAGAGCGTTACCAGCAATTCGCCAGCAAAGTCAATCCAGACTTTGTAGTACTACAAATTTTCAGTTCGGTAGGAGTATTTTATGGTTAACTCATTGTCTGTGTATTCAGCTAATGATAATAGAGCATGTCTTTTTTTAAAAAGAATAGTATTACCTGTGTATTTGAAACAAAACCTCAACAAGCAAAAATAATGTTGTGAAATAAGCATCAACAAATCATTTGTAAAAAAAATAAAATAAAAAGGATTTTCTGATGCATGAAAGCTAAAAAACATCCCCTCTTTTAAAAAGTTTGACTTACTTTGAAAGTTCATTTATTTATCTTTTTAATACTTCCATATCAATGATGGCAATCAGCCACCCATTCTGGATGATTAATTCATAGTTTAATTTATTCTCTTGTTCTGGTTTCTCCTCTGTGTGGATTTCTTATTCTTCTCTCATTTTAAGCTGATTTGATTTTTGATTTTTGTTGTTGTTGTTATTGTTGTTGTTTTTTACTAAATTTAATTTCCTCACATGAAACTAAACAAACTGGTCAGGGTGGAGATTTTTGACAGTGCATCCATCACTCTGCTCATTACAGACTTAATTACACTGAAATTCCTTCTTATTAGCTAGCAACGTCGCATTTCAGAGGCGCTGATTGAGTGACTGAAATCTTCATGAAACAGTCGAAAGGAGGTTATGGATGGATGAATGGATGGATGGGTGTGTGGGTGGTGGAGAAAGGACAAAGCAGAGATTAGTCATCAGTGTGGAGTTTGGTCAGAGGGGTGGCGAACAGATGGATGGACGGATGGAGATCTCTCCGCTCTATGTTTAGCCCTGTGTCAGATTTCTGCTTTAATGGAGATTCCCTCTGTGATATCTGCTGCAGAGGTGGCTTGTTTGTGTCGTCATGTAGTCAATACTCAGGCGGACTTTGTATAGATTAAAGGTGAAGCAGAAGAAAAGCCTTGGGATTTAAGAAAATAGCAAAATAACACTGACATTTACCTAAAGGGTCCTTTTGCACAGTTTCATTGTCGCTTTCCTGCTGTGTGATACTGACATCCTCCTTATAGATGGTATTTTTTTTTGTTTCCTCCGGCATTGGCCTCAAGTCGTAGCAAAAACAGAAATACCACAGTGGGCAGTCGTCTTCTCTGCTAGATGCAAAAACACTCCCACCAGGAAACACCAGAAGCTTGAAACACAAAAAAAGAAAATAAGTAGTTCAACAACACCAGAAAAGATTGATGTTATTTGATGCTGTTATCTGTAGAAATATATATGGCGTGGGCTCACAAAGTGGCTTGCAGATGTGCATTTGTATGTGCAGCTTTGGTTGTTTGCCATTTATTGGAACGATGCATTAAAGCAGCAGTAGCCGGTGTGACTGGGCCTCCTACTGCATGCATGTCTAAGGAGGCTGAGATCTGCACACATCATAACTCGCAAAAATTTCTTATTGGTTTCAAAACTTATTTGCTATTTTTTTATATTAATCACAGTTTACAATATAAACATAGCACTGTAAAAAATTAACCTCAAAACTTGCAACTGAGACTTTTATCTCAGCAGTAAAATGTTTGATGAAGCCATAGATCAAGGGAGAAGTTTGCCCATTTTCTTACAGGCTTTTTCTTTAATCACACCACATGAGTCGCCCCCTGCTGGACATTAGGAAGAATGTAGCTTTAAGGCTGTGGCTTAAGCCATTTGTATTTACAACTCAATGCAGTCTACTGATGCTGACAAAATATGAGTTAAAAATGAAGGTTAAATGTTTAATTTGTGAGCACTGAACAAAAAAACAAAAAGCCTATATGAAAGAAGCAATTGCAGAAGCTTTGCCGCTAATCTACCCGACCTCTAATGACAATTAGGTCACAAACTTTTTGGGCTGATGGAAAATAACTCTGCTATTCTTATCTGAACCGACCCACGTGCCATACCCTGTTCTAAGGCTTTGTGTTTATCAGAGCTGCTGCAAACGTCTGTGGGATTTTGAATGCCGTTTCTGACATTGGAAGCTTCATTTTGTCACTCGAGAGCTGAGAAAGCTATTAAAGTCTGAATTTTTATTTGTCCTGACAGCTCAGACGGTGGAAGCTAAGTTGGTGGGCACGCAGGCAGTACGCTGCATGACAATGTGCATTTTCTCAAGTTATAAATGGGTACTGTATAGAGGATTATATAAATCCTTAATGAATATCCAACTCAAACACATAAATAAACAGAGCAGAGCGAGTAGCTTCACGTCTGCAGCTGTTTACTGCCTCGCAACAGATTAAGCCCGGGAAAAGGTCAACTGTAACGTACACACATGCACACAGATCCATCCGGACTCTTAGCAACACAATATTGATGTCCAACACAATGTAGCTCTCTGTCCCAGGGGGTTTCCCTGCCTCATTTCTGGCTCTGTTTGAGTCCTGCAATTAAAAAGAAAAAAAAAGAGTTTTACAGAAACGCAAATGAGTTCATGTTTGTCTTTTTGCTTGTAGTGTGACAAACTGGAACTGATAACCCTATTTAAGGGTTCTTAAAGTCTTGAAACAGCCATCAAAGGTTAGGAAAACGTGAAGAACTGACAGAAATAGTCAGTTTTATAGGCTGGTTGTCTTTGAATTCTTATGCATCTTCTAAATTTGTGTCTGCAGGTTGCTTGTTTGAGAAGAAGCTGTGTCCCAGAGATCAGCTGTGCAATGATGGTGAGTATCAGCTCTTTAATCCAAGTTCATACAACACCTTACACCCGTTAGATCAGTTACTGTTCTGTTCAATTCTTTTTATTTATATAGCGCCAAATCACAACAGCAGTTGCCTCAAGGTGCTTTATATTCATATAAATGGAGTTTCATAGGTTTTGCAGCTCTTTGGTTCAAAAGGGTTTATCACAAAAGTCTGGACGATGTGGAGTTGGGGCAAAATTTCACTGCAATATCTCATCATCTTCAAGCTGGGCTGGAAAATGCAGAAGTACCAAAAAACTGCAGGTCCTCTAACAGCCACTTGAGGCCACCACCTAAAGTGAGTCAACCCCCATAGACCCCCATGTTAAATTGTCCAACTTTACAGGAAACAGGTTTGGATACATTCTTTCTTCATAGCAACATTGCACTGGGTGATTTTTTAAAAGATTACTTATAATCCTCCACTTTGAATTTTATTAAGGCTTAAAGTCGCGGGCTCTTTGATTGACAGGTGAGTGTTGACACAGGCGGCTGTAGCTTCTCGCTGTCTGCTTGTTGATACAGACGGTCCAAAATCTCTGTGCTGCTGTTTTGGTGAGTGAAATGGTAGAATTTTATTGATCTGTATTTAGAGCAATGCTGAGGCACGGCCACTGATAGATCCAGAAGAACCTACTGGAGACATTATATATACATACTGTCTTGTGTGGAAGTGGCAAGAGTTCCTGGGGAGCGTGGAACACCTGCTCACCTTCAGATAAGATAATGGATGAACATGTCGCACCAATTAGCTGTTATCTGTGTCCAAGCATTGTATCAATATAGTCTATGAATCCAGCTCACTAACCAAGTTAATTAGCCTTCACTGATAACTTAGCACTCCATGCTCTCTGGTGGCCAGAACACTAACTTTGACTCTTTGAGAAACCAACAGGTGATGAAATCTTTTACTTATATCAGGTCACTGTATTTCCAGTTGTTATCCCATAAATCAAAACTGTGCAACATTATGAAGAAGTAACAAACTCGTTCTCTTATACGTAAAAGATTGATTTCAGGTCAAAGCTGCTGTTCTGCAGTTTGAGATTCATATTTCTATTTACGGTGCTGTGTTTTCACTTTCAGCACTTTCACTTTATCTTAATGTAGAGTATTATTGTACTTCCACTTTCAACATGAATACTGTGAATACTAAATAAGTTCCTTTACTTTAAACTCAGACACTACAAATTTAAAACTACAAACCCAGTCTTGTTTTAGTTAAAAATGAAGCTAGACTGTTTCAGCTTGTAGGTCTTAATGTTTTCATCGTTTCAAAGTTTTTAAATTCTTAATACATAACTTGACCCGCGAAGGCTGCTGTTATTTTGCATTGCATTCTGGGTCGCTGATGTAAACTGGTGGCATTTCAAAGCTACGATCACAGATCTGCTATTTCTTGGGGACGGGAGTTTACATGCATCCATGAACATAATCAGTGATCCATGGTCGCCTACACGGTATTGAAAGTCCAACTTTAAGTCATCAGATACAATCCTATTAAAGGAACATTTTGGATACTATAAATACTGCTACTAATAAAAAGAATAAAAAGAATACTTAGAGTATTAAATTGTTAATAAACAATCAGAATATTCCCTAAAGTACATCATTAATTTTTGTAATGAAACTCAGATAAAAGGCATGTTTACCAGGACAAACCATCGTGGCAGTGGCCAGTCTATATTTATTTATTTATTTTCATAATTCTTTTTAATTCTTCTGCTTGGGTTACCTGACCCTTTAAACATCCAGTTTTTTCCACGAGTTAAATTAGAGCTCAAACTTCCTCCTCAGTAGGGAGCTCATATTTACGATAACCTGAATGCAGCTTAATGGGAATAGTAAATTGAGTGAAAGTGAGTGATCCCAGCAGGCTCCCGTTACCGCGGCACGCTTCAGGAAGCTCTGGCACGTCCCCTGTCCATCACGCAGCCTGGAGCCCATCAGATGTCACGCCTTTGACGGCTCTGCTTATAATCGCTCGCTGGGTTTCCGGTTTCCTCCATGCCTTTTCAAACGTTTTGAGGTTGTCATTACGAGAGCAGGCACACGGGCGTGCACCTGAAAGGGGCGCCTGCATTATTGATGGCATGTTACCCCTTCCTCCCTGAGGATGTTTTGTTCCTTGTTTTTACCTTGAGGTGGAACATGCCGTGCCAAACATTTGATGAATCCAAGAACGAGGCTTTGTGAGAACACGCAGCTCGTTTTCTCAGCCTGGCACATCTGAACTGAATATTCACGTAATTGAAATAATTTCAAGACCTTTGGGGGGAAAAAAGAACAAATCTGATGGATTTAAACATGTTTAAAGTTATTCTAGACTGCTTAATGATTTTCATTTTTTATGTCCTTCAACATTTGCAGTTTGGAATAATGATTACGAATCAATTTGCTACCAAACTTCATTCAAAAATCCTCTCATTTTGTGTGTCTGACCATTTGTAGTCTTACAACATTAAGATTCATCAAAAATGTAGGAGTCTTCAAAAAAAAACACCCACTTTGAAGGTCCTTTTTTTGAAGATGTAATTATTTCAGCCTGTGTCATCATGTATAAGAGGAAAACACCCAGACTGCATTTTAAAAACAGCCCATTTTATATGCTTAAGCATCTGTAAACACACATTTCCAGACTTCATGAAGATGCACAAAATTATTTCTGAATACATCAAAAGTGACTCACCCCAGTGGTTTCATTTTGGTGCTTTTTCTTGTGAAGATGCATAAAATAGTTAAAAATGAACAAAATAACCCATTTGGTGTGTCTTTATTAAACACCTACAGTTTGTGTTCACCATCTGGAGGGTTTGAATAAAACAGGTTTAGCTCCATTCTGAGGTAAAAGGATTGCAGAAGGCATCTGTAATCTGTGCAGAAATGGCCAGACTGAATTTTGCACACTGCCCATTTTGTGTGCTTTCCATCACATATCCATGCCTCAAAACGAATCTTCACCCAAACTGTGCTCACAATATTTTCTTATGCATAAAAATGATCATTTCTGTGTCCATAGACGTGCAGTATTTAGAGTGTACAAAAAGACATCTTTAAAAGCTTTAATCATTTCTAATCTGGGCTAAAATGCTTGAATAACACACACACACACACACACACACACACACACACACACACACACGTTCTCTAGATTTCATTCATGAAAAGGTCATTTTGAGTTTTTCTTATGAGGTCAGATGAAAATATTTCGCAGTAAAGTAATAAAGTGATGCAGACTGAAAGACTAAAAATAGGGTTGAATGTTGTCAGTGCATTAGCATTAGCGCACCCTGGGTTGTTTAATTGTCCTTAACAAAGTCCCGGTCCTGGGTTTGAATCCAATGTCAGTCTGCCTGGGTTCTTCGTGTGTACCTGAAAAGAAAGGTTTGTTAGGTTAACTGGTGATTCTGAACTGGCGATCTGTCCGGAGTGGCCGCTGCCTTTCAGACACTTGTCCTGGATTGCATAAGCGAGAGTGGATGGATGGAAAAAGACACACTGTGTGCAACTTCTGCTGTGTGTAAATAAAACAAGCTGCAGTCTCGCCAAAAAACAATAGAAGCTTTATTCATTTGCTGTCTGAGTTTTCACAGCAACTCCAAGCCAGTATAATCCTAACTAGTTCTGGTTAAGTGGCTGCATAAATGAGGGTGGCTGTTTCATGAAGGGCGACCGACATCAAATCAAAGTCAAATCAAACATGCAGATTGTCAAGAATGAGATTTCCATACCGGGTCATCAGTCAGGACATGGATTAATAATGACCGCTTTCAGTGCTGTGCTGGTGGAAACTGTGCACGTTAGGAGGTAGCGAGAGAGAAGGAAAGGAAAGAGTGTGGAGATGACAGTAGGGACTTGTGCTGGTAAAGGACGAGACCTAGAGCAGGCCCAAGGACAGGCTGGATTAATTCAATCCATTTCAATTTTATTTATATGGCACCAAATCACAACAACAGTCATTTCAAGTCACTTTATATAGTGATGTAAACACCCTACAATAACCCAGACAATCAAATTCCCCCCTTTGCGCAAGCACTTGGCGACAGTTGGAAGGAAAACTCCATTTTAACAGGAAGAAACATATAAGGAGAACCAGGCTCAGGGAGGGACGGTCATCTGCTCCAACCGTACTGCAACTGGTTGGGGGTGAGGAAGGGGAGACAGGATGAAAGCCAGAGATCAATAATTGCATCTCCTGGCTGGACTTGGAAAGCCTCTGTTCTGATTAGGCTGCTGCCCCCACAACCTGGATAAGTGGTAGAAAAAGGATGGACGGAAAAGCTTGAATGCAGATTTGTGTCCTTAAACATCTGCAATATGTTTTCAGTCTCTGTAGTGATGAAATCAAAGAAAAGTGTTTCAAGACTCTAAAAATAGACAGACTGCTTTAAAGCTTTGATCATGTTTGTTTAAAAGCTTCAATGGGAGAGAACATTTCACTGCACTTAAACATCTGTAGTTGTGCATTTTGAGTTTACTAAATGTGATTCAGGACTGTGTAAGACAAAGACATCTTTTGTAGCTTTAAGTATTTGTAACTTGTGTTACACTTCTTATCTTGTAACATCTGTAATCTTAAAAAAGAAAAAACTTCACCCATGTAACTGCCTGCACCTCTGCAGATGTCACCGTTCAATTTGAGCAGCTGATGGATGTTTGTGAGTGTTGTGCTGAAGGATGAGTGTAAAAATTATTTTTCTATGAGCTGCGTCAGTTGGGCAATAAGATTTACAGGAAGTGAGGGAAGCGACGTCAAGATGGAGAAAGAGATGAAGATAAACAGAGTAATGCAAGAGGAAAAGAGTAAACGAGGTCTCCCTCCGTCAGACGGCTCCCAGCCAATCGCAGGTCGATTGGCTGAGAGCCGTCTCTATGACAACAGTGACATCACTTGCCTGACGACCGTGTGTCTCCCTTGTGTGTGTGTGTGAGATGGAGACAGAGGTGATGACTCACCACAGCCCACACTCACACACAAAACCACCACCACAGTGAGTGTGTGTGTATGAAGCCAAGTGTGTGTTTGTGTGTACACGTGTGTGTGCATGTGCTGTGTTCGTGTTTACATGCATTACATACAGCATGTGTAGTGTAAATTATTGATGAGCGCTCATACTGCTGCTGCTGTCCTGGTAAACTCAGAGCAGTTGCTTGTTTTTGTTCTTCTCATTCTTCTTCTACAAGGAAAGAAAACAGCATTTAAACTGCAAAGTACGGTGGCCCTGAGGGCTCAAAACAAACCCAGCTGAGAAAAACACAAGCTAAGAAATCTGAAGTGAGAAAATTGCAAAATGCTGAAGCATTGAAAGAATGTTTAACCCGATGTAGCTTCTGGGTGTGAACGGACAAGCAATGCTGAAGTACCTTAAACCTACATTCTTTTTAATGGTCAGCAGGTCAGTCCTCTGGTCCATGGGTACCAAACTGGACTATGTGACGGGAAGGAGCCCACAAAATTTCACCTTTATATTAGTCACCATGGTAGGGGTTTTTAGGGCTAGAAGTGAACATATTTGGGCAAAACAGCCAACATTGGCTCTCACAGTAATCCATGCTGTAAAGCTACTTTTGGCTGTTCCTTTATAATGGAGTTTTCCCTTCCCATTGTCACCAAGTGCTTGCTCATAGGGGGCAACTGATTGCTGGGTTTACATCTGTGTCATTGTAGGGTCTTTGCCTTACAAGCCAAAGAACATAGAGGAGACTGTTGTTCTGATTTGGTGGTATATAAATAAAGCTGAATTGAATTAATTTATTGAGTCTATGGGGATTGACTGGCTTTTGGAGCCATGCTGACGCGGACATTGAAGAACTGCTGGTTTCATTTTTCATGGGTTCTTCCATTGCCCTGCCTCTTCAGTAAGTTCAGTTTAGTAGATCTTTGCTGACAGACAAACAAACCACCTTATGGCTCCTGCTTTAAAAATGCACAAACATTTTTTATGGTGTGTTGATATGTGGAGTTTTGTGGTTGCTGTCATGTTTGGCAACAGTAGAATCTCTTTCTGTGCAGATGGTTTGTTTGGACAGTGCCAGGCTCCTCATCAGGAACCCGTCCAGTATCAGGTGTCTGTACCCGTCCTGCACAAACTGCAGGAAGTCCTCAAAGACCTGATGGTTCAGGGTGAGTCTCTGAATACAGCGGCACACTTTTAATTCAGCTCATGTGCACTAAAACAGAGGGGGGAATATGGTTTCCTCTTTTATGTCTTCGTGATTATTGCATGTGTAACAATTTTTTGGCTCAGTATTAGTTTTTTTTATTTGTTATAATTGAGCTATATTTTGGGTATTTGCAAATATCCACGTCTACATTTGTAACAGCCAATAAATGCTCATTTTGTTCACCATAGCTGCAAATACCCAGTTAACATCACAGAGTCTCGCATAAATAAGTAAATAAATAACTATGCATAACAAATGTTAGGGAACTCTGTTTATGTGTTTGAAAGAAGGAAAATATCTGTCGATATATTGGATTGTTTTTAACAATCACCACATATCAGTATTACCATTGGTCTAAAAAAATCCTCTGTTAATTGGGATTTATTTCTTGTATTTTGCTTTCTGTGGCCATCGGTTCTGGTTATTTTTGTCTTAAAGTCATCACTTTTTGTCATTAAGTGGTCTTTTTTTTCTTTTTGTAGTCCTTTTTTGTCCATTTCATGTAGCTTTGCCATTTTTAAAGTTATTTGGGGCTTTTTTTGGTGCTTTGTGCTAATTTTGCCCTTCCTCATCTTGTCTCTCTTTATATTTACAGATTGTTTTTCTGGTGGTTTAGTATCTTTTGTGGTCATGTTGTAGTCATTTTATGTCATTTTTACACATTTTTTCTCTATCTGTATTAATTTGGCATCTGCAAGTGGATGTTTGATCTTTTTTGTCATCATTTTTGCCTTTTGCCTTCATTTTGTATTATGCTGTGATTATCCTTTGGTTCTTTTTAGTAATTCTGCATCTTCTAGTCACCTTTTGGACATTTTGTGTCATCACTTTTTGTTCTTTAATGGTTTCATTTTGTTCTTTTAGCAATTCTTGCTCCCTCATTGCAGTTGTTTTTTTTCTTTGTGCTGTCACTCTTGGTGATATTTCTACATGTGGCTGCACAGGTCTTAACTGGAAGGACGACATGACCCAGGCAATCATCAGCCGAGAGCTGAGCCAAGTTCCCACCGTTGAAACCCACTCTAAACTTAATGAGAAGTCACCCAAACTGTAAGAAGAGCTTTACTATCATTAAAAATGGGAGGGTAGCATCTTAGACAAGACTGAGCTGTTTTATTTCTTAGGTCCTCCAGGTTGCTGGGCCCCAGTCCACAGAGGGATCAGGGTCCTGAAGATCAAGCTGACCCCAAGATGATGCAGCAGTATGTGGACTACATGGTCCTCAACCCCTCCCGGTCTTCTGTCCACATGCAGACACCCCTGCTGGACCCATACACCTACCACAAGGTGGGAGGAATGTTCAGACAAACACTTCAAAATAGTTTACTGAAACCCTGCGGCAATATTTTATTATGCAGGGAGAAATCCCCAATGTGCCGGACACGTTTAAACCAGAACATCTCTGAAAGCAATACATTGTTATTCTACTTTTGTGTTTCTCTGCCCCCTAGTGGCCAAAGCAGCACATGTCTGTTGTGTGTGTGTGTGTTGTTGCAGCAGCAGTACGGCTACCAGGAGGAGGAGGAGCGCTCCCTCAACTCTCTGGATGATAACCCGGCCCTCCCGCTCCATCCCTCCTCCTATCGCTCCAGATCTCGAGGAAGTCCTCTGGACCGAGACCGGCAGCTCCTCCAGGATCTAGTGTCCTTTTACCTCACTTCTCCTTCCTCCTCTTCTTCTTCCTCTTCCTCACCTGTTCAGTCTCTTCCCCGCCACAGAGGAGCAGTAGCAGCAGCAGCTGGCCTCCCATCCTCACTGTCCTCCTCATCTTCTTCCTCCTTTTTCCCGGAGCTGGACTTCCCTCTGGACTATGGTGAGGACTACGTTTCCCAGGTTGCACAGCAGGACCCAGCAGAGAAGAAGGCACAGGATGAGTACGATGCCCTGTCAGAACTGGATGGTGAGCGAGACGAGAAAAGAAGACAAGTCATTATTTCTTTTGTCCATCGTGTTTATTTTTTGTGTATTTCTTTTTTAAATATTGTGTGTGTGTGTGTGTGTGTGTGTGTGTGTGTGTGTGTGTGTGTCTTTCTGCTCACTTTTTACTCTTTTTTTTCCCTTTTTCAGGGAAATGTTTGTAAATTTTTACAATTTTTTTCATTTTTCATCCATCCATTGGGCTATCCATACTCCTGTTCCATCCCTCCAACTCTTTATTCAGTTCAGAGCCTGTCTCAGTCGTTATTGGGCGAGAGGCAGGATACATCCTGCACAGATCACGTGGCTGTCTCGGGGCTATCCATTATCTAACTTACATTTATTATAATGTAACCAAAGAAAGGCAAAACTTTGCTCTTGTGAAATGTAGCAGAGGAAAAAACTGATAGTTCACCTAATTAAAAAAATCCACAGTAGTAAAGCTGTGTTGAAGGCTGTTATCTGTAGATGTGTCCTTCAGTGGTTAAAGTGCTCTGTGCTGTATTCGTAGAGCGTTCACTGCAGAGACTGGCTCTGCTGCTCGATCACTACGGTCTCGACATGAAGGACTTGTCCCCCGAACAGAAAGAAGATCTGCCCGCCGCTCTGAAGCAGTTGCAGCTGGAGAGCTCCTACGCCCAAAAGGAATCCAAAGGTCGATCTTTTCACTTCACTAACATCACAAACTTCACTGCCTTCTTTAAAGCTGCAGACAGGCAACAACATCAACAGATATGCTGATCTTTGAAGGACACATTCGAAATTTGTACCTCCAATAAAGTAAAGATCCAATCAGATAAACAAACCTGTCCACCATTTGCATTTAAAGGGTTGAAAAAAAAGTCTCTTCAGCATGTTTTCTTTTTGTTTATTCTTCAGATAAATACGGGAACAATGCTGCTACAGGAAAGAAGGTAAATACGTTGCTTCCCACCATAAACGATGTGATGGTTTATCTGTTTATTAAAAAAAACAAAAACATATCAGAATACAGCAAAAACACAGTCGTGTACATTTTGCCTGTCAGTGCTTCACAGTCTCTGGTTGTCACATCAGAGCTAATCTCTTCTTGTTCAGGGGCTCAAAACGTTGCCTGCATTTAGAGAAAAATTAATCTAAGGCAATAATTTCAAGCTAAATTAATTTGTTTATAAATCTCATAAATCAACAAGTAAATAAGCAAAAATACTCCTTCATTATCTATTTCCAATCAAATGTGTTCATTTATCTTCTTCTATCAGGTCTCAGAGGGCTCAATGGCCTATAAAATGTCTGCCCAGGAGGCTCCACCCTCCAACGCCAAGCCTCCGACACCAGAGGGAGTCCAGAAAGAGGCAACACCCACCACAACAGTCAATCAGGACAAACTGGGGAAGAAGGATCCAGTAGGTCAGGTGGACGAATTTGGCTACATCGTCACCAATCAGAGGTATGCTTCCTGAGTGTCTGGCCAATCAGGACGCCTGAAGGTGTGAGTGGACAGACATCTCGTTATGTGTTGCTTTCATGTTTGTGGTGAAAGGAGTCCACATGCTGCTCACTAATGTGGACGCAGCAGCACAACTAATGCTGAAGGACAAACACTGAAAAATGGAAGAAAAGGATAGAGACACGGGTGTTGAAATAAAAGGAAGGAACTAAAGGAAAGAAGACTGGAAAGAAATAATGAAAGATAACTGAACAAATAAAGAAAGAAAGAAACAGTAGAACAGAAAAGAAATGAAAAGAAGAAGTGGAAAGGAATGAAAGAAGGAGCGAAATGAAGAAACTGGAGTGATGAAATTTAGAAAAGGAAGAAAATAAACAAGAATGAAGGAAAAAAGGAAAGAAAGGAAAATGACCGAAGAAAGCAAAGAAGGAAATGAATAAAAGATATCTGTCCATCCATCTGCCTTTCATCCATTCACCACCAGTCTTGCAATCCATCAGTCTGTCTTTCCACCCATCTGTCTGCTTATCCATTTCAGGCTTGCAGTGGTGCTTCAGCCAGTCCTAGTCGTTAGGGCCAGAGGCAGGATACATCCTGGACAGATAACAGGGCTGTCCATCCATTAGTCTAAAATTTCTTGTAATGTGACCAAAGAAGGTTATTATTTGCTCCTGTGAAATGTAGCAGACAGTTCACAAAAACCATAATCTAATATATAGCAAAGTTGTGTTGAAGGCTATTATCTGTGACCTTGTCCTTAAGTGATTAAACTGCTCTGTGCTGTGAGAAAGAAGCAAAGAAGAAACTGATGACTAAAAGAAGAAAAGGCAGGAAGGAAACACTTGAACATACAAGGAGGGAAATAAAGGAAATGAAAAAATCAAGGAAGGAAATAAGTAAACACAGAGCAGTGTGAAAATGGAAGGATGTAAAAGAACTGACAGAAGGAAAATGGAAGAAAAGAAAGAAACAGAGGTATTAAAAATGGAAAAAGGAAAACGAGGAAAGGGGGGAATGTATGTCAAGAGAAATTAAACCAAAAGGATTAACAGAGAAAACTGTGTTGAATAAACAACAAGGAAAAAAACTATAGGGAAGAAGACTAGAAAGAAGTAAGGAAGGCTTAATAAAATAAGTGAAGAAATAAAAAGGAAGGAGGTAAGAAAATTAAAAAGAATGAAGAAAGGAAAGAAACTGAGATATTGAAATTAAAAGAAGGAAAGACACCTAAAGACAGGAAGGAAGGAGGGAGCAAACGAAGAGGAAGAAAGTAAAAGCGCCGACCCTGAGCTCAGATCAGGAAATCAGAAGCAGAAGCTGATAAAGTGACTGTCAGATGGACTCAGATTCAGAGGTCAAAGGTCTTCTTTAAATCTTTGAACGCTGCTGTGTGTATGTGTGAGAGAGTGTCTGTTCATGTGTGTGTTTAAATGTGTGTGTTTTGTCAGCCCCCTCAGTCTGAACGACGGGGTGCGACTGCTGGAGCTGCTGTCGGAGAGGATCGGCCTCTCCACCAACTCCTTCATCAGAATCAGGTAGGAGCGAGGACGTCACTGCTCCTCAACCCGCACAAAAAATAAGAACGAAAAATCTAAAAGAAAAGGAGACGTCCTTTCTGGCTTCAGCCTCTGGATCCTCGCTCTTTGGTTCATGAGGTTCCCCAGACCTGGTGAAGCTGGACGGCAAGCTGCACTGACTTTCTGCTCGTGGAAGTGATTCTTTGACCTGCTTCTCCTCCTGCTCCTCCTTCTTCCTGACCCTGCAGAAAGTTCCGGCCTGCAGAAATCTCCTTCTTATCCAAGCGGATTTCTTTATTAACATCGGCATAAACTCCATGTCTTCACAAGATTTAATAAAATAGTAGCAGTTACAGTTTATTCAGGACATTTCAATGAACAACAGAAAAAAAACCCATTCAATTGAAGAAGTAATAAATGCAATAAAAAAATTAATATGCACAAAAATACGCCGCTGTACCTCAGATACAGGAGAACTGTAAGTAATTTTAATGAAATTGAAAGTAAAATACTGAGTTCATCCCAAAGAAACATCTCAAAGAGTCGTTATTATATTAAAATCGTTTCCATGTATCTGGATAAAGTAAATATTAGAGCAGGTTGCTGCTCTAGAATGAGTAAACATTCATTTTTACTTAAATTAAATTAAACATGAAAATATTGAGGACGCTGTTGCAGATTTTCGCTTCTTAGAAGAAAATGAGACTCGTTTAGAGAAGAACTGACCTGAGGAGATTTCTGCAAAGTGTCTGTAAAAAGTAAAAGTGCTCTTTGTTCTCCTGTTGCACAAACTATTAGATTAGGTAACTTATGTTCAGCTGGTGTTTTAATTCAGTGTAAAACTCACCTGCTGGGCATTCTCTGCCTCTCTGCAGTGTGGTCGGACCTGCAATCACCTTCAGGATCAGACCCAATGCCAAGAACCTGACAGCCGCAGATGTGGCCGACAAAGCTGGTACGCCACCTGTTCACTTTTTAGCGCTGCCCGCTGCAACGCTTCAGTTATTTCAGTGCTGTGTGTTCAATCAAAGCAGTCACAGAGGAGAAGACCAGGAAAGAAGGAAGGGGGGAACAAAATGGAAGGACAGAAGGAATAAGGGATGAAATTAAGGGACTAAGTAAGGTAGGATGAAAGGAAGGAAGAAACTGAGGAAGGGAGGGAGGTAGGAAAGATGGATGGCAGGAAAGAAGAAAGAAGGAAGGGAAGGAAGAAAAGATAAGAAAGAAGAAATGTTGGAAGCAAGGAGGAAGGGAAAAAGAACAAAAGGAAGAAGACAACGGAAGGACAGAAGGAATAAGGGATGAAACTGAGGAACTAAGTAAGGTAGGATAAAAGGAAGGAAGGAAGAAAGAAACTAAGGAAGGAGGGAGGTAGGAAAGATGGATGGTAGGAAGGAAGAAAGAAGGATAGAAAAGGTGAAGGAACAAAAAAAAGTGAGTAAGGAAAGACAAACGAAGGAAAAAATAAAAGCAGAAGTGAAGGAAAAGAAAAGAAACTGAAGGAAGGAAGTGATGAGGAATATGAAAAGGAAGGATGAAGGAATGAAGAAAGGATGAATTGAGGAACTAAGTAATGATGGATGATAAGGAAGGGAACTGAGGAAGAAAACAGAGAAGAATGGAAGTGAGGAAGGAAGGAGGAAGGAAGAAATAAAGGAAGAAAATTTAAGAATGAAGGACAAAGGAAAGGAAGGAAGGAAAGAAAGAAAAAAGAAGAAAGGTAAAAGAAAAGAAGATCAGACAGGAAAGGGAACAAAAGAACAAAGGAAGGAATCAAAGACAAAGGAAAGAATTAAGACAGGCTTGAAGAAAAATAAAGAATTGAAGGAAGAAATGTAAGAAAAATAAGGTAGAAAGAAAAATGATTAAAAGAGAAAGGAAGGATGGTAAAGAAGAATAAACTAATTGAAAAAGAAAAAATAGCAAAGGAAGAAAAAATAGGAAGGTAGGAACTGTATAGTGTGTTCAGGACAGTGAAACAAAGAAGGACTGACAGAGGAAAGAATGCAAGAAAACATATGAAAAGGTTTTAAATGTAAAGAAACTAAGAAGAGAACAAAACTGGACGAAAGGAAGCTTAAAAAGTAGGAAAGATGCAAAGGCGGTTTTGTGTCACAAACATCACAGGTGTAAAGTACTTTTTCCTGCTATTATCCGAAACATATTATCATCTGGTTTCTCCATCATTTACACTAACAGAGGTTTATAAAGCCAGCTGATGAGGGAGCATCTTTAAACTTTGGTTTATTATTGATTGGCTGGTTGAATCAGTTGCAGAGAAGAACTTCCTGGAGTCTGAGACGGGCTTGAAGGTGCTGCAGAGCGGTGTTGGAGAGGTGAGTGCATTTACACATTTATCTACGTTCATCTTAAAATCAGTTCTGTAGGTATTCACTGTTGCTGATACGAGTGGTCAGAGGCTAACAAAAAGGAAGCTGAATTTAGGCTTTTTTCTGCCCACTTGTTACAGAAGAATAATGGGAAGTCTTTGCCCTTGGCGACCAGAGTCCAGCCCCGCTCCCGCTGGGTGTTTGCAATGCTGGTGGCCATGGCCTGCATCGGCGGCATCCTGGTGGCGGCCATGACCATCACCTGCCTGCGCCACCATGCACACCGACTGGCGGCAAAGAAGCTGGGTCTGGGACCAGAAGGAGGCAGCTTCAGCCACCAGGAGTACCAGGTGAGGGCGTACCTCAGGATACAGCAGGTGTACAGAAATGAAATTTCAATGAATGTTACTGCATTGGCACCATGTGGTTGAAATTTTAATTAACTGATAGTTGAAAGTAATAGTGCTAGCAGATGGACGTTGAAATATTTGGATAAATGGCCAAGATGGAAAGAATAATAGGCAATAACAAAAGGTTATAACCAGTATAGGCAATAAAAATTCTAACAGTCCGCTAAAGTCAATAAAATGGAAATATGATGTACAGGGAGAGCAGAATTATTAGGCAAGTTGTATTTTTGAGGAATAATTTTATTATTGAACAACAACCATGTTCTCAATGAACCCAAAAAACTCATTAATATCAAAGCTGAATGTTTTTGGAAGTAGTTTTTAGTTCGATTTTAGTTTTAGCTATTTTAGGGGGATATCTGTGTGTGCAGGTGACTATTACTGTGCATAATTATTAGGCAACTTAACAAAAAACAAATATATACCCATTTCAATTATTTATTTTTACCAGTGAAACCAATATAACATCTCCACATTCACAAATATACATTTCTGACATTCAAAAACAAAACAAAAAAACAAATCAGCGACCAATATAGCCACCTTTCTTTGCAAGGACACTCAAAAGCCTGCCATCCATGGGTTCTGTCAGTGTTTTGATCTGTTCACCATCAACATTGCGTGCAGCAGCAACCACAGCCTCCCAGACACTGTTCAGAGAGGTGTACTGTTTTCCCTCCTTGTAAATCTCACATTTGATGATGGACCACAGGTTCTCAATGGGGTTCAGATCAGGTGAACAAGGAGGCCATGTCATTAGTTTTTCTTCTTTTATACCCTTTCTTGCCAGCCACGCTGTGGAGTACTTGGACGCGTGTGATGGAGCATTGTCCTGCATGAAAATCATGTTTTTCTTGAAGGATGCAGACTTCTTCCTGTACCACTGCTTGAAGAAGGTGTCTTCCAGAAACTGGCAGTAGGACTGGGAGCTGAGCTTGACTCCATCCTCAACCCGAAAACGCCCCACAAGCTCATCTTTGATGACCAGCCCAAACCAGTACTCCACCTCCACCTTGCTGGCGTCTGAGTCGGACTGGAGCTCTCTGCCCTTTACCAATCCAGCCACGGGCCCATCCATCTGGCCCATCAAGACTCACTCTCATTTCATCAGTCCATAAAACCTTAGAAAAACCAGTCTTGAGATATTTCTTGGCCCAGTCTTGACGTTTCAGCTTGTGTGTCTTGTTCAGTGGTGGTCGTCTTTCAGCCTTTCTTACCTTGTCCATGTCACTGAGTATTGCACACCTTGTGCTTTTGGGCACTCCAGTGATGTTGCAGCTCTGAAATATGGCCAAACTGGTGGCAAGTGGCATCTTGGCAGCTGCACGCTTGACTTTTCTCAGTTCATGGGCAGTTATTTTGCGCCTTGGTTTTTCCACAGGCTTCTTGCGACCCTGTTGACTATTTTGAATGAAACGCTTGATTGTTCGATGATCACGCTTCAGAAGCTTTGCAATTTTGAGACTGCTGCATCCCTCTGCAAGATATCTCACTATTTTTGACTTTTCTGAGCCTGTCAAGTCCTTCTTTTGACCCATTTTGCCAAAGGAAAGGACGTTGCCTAATAATTATGCACACCTGATATAGGGTGTTGATGTCATTAGACCACACCCCTTCTCATTACAGAGATGCACATCACCTAATATGCTTAATTGGTAGTAGGCTTTCGAGCCTATACAGCTTGGAGTAAGACAACATGCATGAAGAGGATGATGTGGACAAAATACTCATTTGCCTAATAATTCTGCACTCCCTGTATATGTGAGAAGCGAATGTCCAGGTTCTGCTTTTTATTCCCAATGTATGAACTGACTTTAATGTAACTTGCTTTAATGTAAAATGAGGCTTTCCCCAACTCTCTCAGCTGCCTCCAATCACCTTTTTTAGTGACAAAATAGTCCATTCAGATGCTTTATACAAATACAAATCTATATAAACACTTAAGAGGCACAACACAGTGAGAGGAGTGCAGTGTAACAGTGCATGCATAACTGGCTCACCAGGACCTGTGTCGCCAGCATATGGCCTCCAAAGGTGCCTTTGGACGCCTTGAAGCTGCCGCCCTAGGTGCTGTGGGAGGAGCAAGTGGAGGAGCAAGTGGAGGAAGTGGAGGAGGAGGTGGAGGAAGTGTTGCGGGAGGTGCAGTGGGAGGCGGAGGTACAGACTCGAGGGTGAGCAGCGTTTCATCCCAGTTCAGCGACGGCGCCCAGCCAAGCCCCAGCTCCCATAGCAGCACGCCCTCCTGGTGTGAGGAGCCAGCTCAGGCCAACATGGACATCTCTACTGGTCACATGATACTGGTTAGTACTCGATGACACGTAAGTGCTGTGAGGAAGTGAGGAAGCCAAATTTAATAGGTAAAACCTTAGAAAGGGATCAGTCAAAAGGTTCACAAGAAGATTTATGAAAAATTGAAAAATTAGATAAAGTCAAATTTACTTAAAGAGTATCTTTGCCTCACTGCTCATTTTGATGTTAAAAACATTTATAAACAGTCGCCAAATACTCATAACGACAGGACTTGTGTGTAAATATTTTGCTGGCTCTTCATTTTTTTGACGCCATTTGTCTCAGTTGTAGGATCACCAGGTAGCTACAGGATGAAGGATACTCTACGTTATTCTCTATTTTACTCTAAAATGGAAATTGATTTACAAAATTAACATTGTTATATTAAAGAAAACTTAAAATAACAGTTGAGCCCATAAACACATTAGACAAGTGTTGACTGAGGTCATTAATAACGTGAGAAGTAGGCTGATTTTCAAATAGATTTCTATACAGTCAGACTTCTTCAAGCGCACCCTGCTGGCCATTAGAAAGAATGCAGGTTTAAGGCTTTTATATACAGTGTACATACTGGCATTGGTAAGATTTTTCCCAGAGTTAAACTGCACATGAGTTTGGGCACATCTAAAGTGTTAGATGCTTACTCTAAAACTGGGATAAATTTAGTTTTAATTTGCTTTATTATTTTTAAAATCCTAAACTTTGGGTCAGTTTGTTAAAAGGTCTAGACAACACATACATGGTTCTTCATATAATGGAAAGATAGGACTGAATGTCCTATACTCCTAAAGGCTTACATGGAGGACCACTTAAGGAACAAGGACAGGCTGCTGAAGGAGTGGGAGGCTCTGTGTTCCTACCAGGCCGAACCCAGCGCTGTCTCCATGGCTCAGAGCGACACCAACGTGAAGAAGAATCGCTGTCCTGACTCGGTGCCCTGTGAGTTCCTCAGCAACTTCACTCCCATCAGCATTAAGTATCCTGTAAAAGTTGCTCTGTTAAAACACGGGGCAAAAAAGCTGTCTGAAACACCCTGAGAGTTTGAGGCTGCTTAATATTGAATTATATCAAGATTTTAAGTGTATCTGTGTTCTCCAAAAAGTTGATTCTGTTCATCTGGACGTAGTGTTTTGTGGGAGAAACGTTTCGTCACTCATCAAAGTGACTTCTTCAGTCTCAGCTGACTGCAGGTTTCCCCAATCGTATAAACAGTACATTTGCATAATGACTGAAACCAGCCCACTGAAGGAACAATGGGCTGGGAGGTCAGTTCCTTAATCTTAATTATGCAAATTCTCATGACCATTGATCAACAACCACTGACCAAAACCCACTAATCAAAGACCATTGATCAATGGCCATGAGTACCATTCACAGAGAGTTGCGGAATGGCCGCAATCACAGCATTGTAAGATGGCGAAAGATGTACCCTTAGGCCCCCTCCTCGATTCAGAGATGGTCTTTCCCTTTTCACATAAATGACCTCCTTGACTCCGCGCTCAAACCAGCGTTCCTCCCTGTCCAAGATGTGTACTTCCTCAACCTTGAAAGAGTGTCCACTGGCCTGTAGGTGTGAATAGACTGCAGAGTCCTGGCCTGACGAGGTAGCTCTTCTGTGTTGTGCCATCCGTTTCGCCAGAGGTTGTTTGGTTTCCCCGATGTATAAATCCTGGCAATCCTCCTGGCACTTAACAGCGTACACTATGTTACTCTGTGTTAGGGGACCCGATCCTTGGGGTGGAACAGTTTTTGGCGCAGCGTGTTTTGGGGTTTAAAAGCCACAGAGACCCGGTGTTTTGGTCAGTGATTGTTGGTCAATGGTCATGAGAATTTGCATAATTAAGATTAAGGAACTGACCTCCCAGCCCATTGTTCCTTCAGTGGGCTGGTTTCAGTCATTATGCAAATGTACTGTTTATAAGATTGGGGACACCTGCAGTCACTTTGATGAGTGACGAAACGTTTCTCCCACAAAATGCTACGTCCAGATGAACAGAATCAACTTTTTGGAGATTTACTTTCCTGGATGATTGAGAATGCATCAAGATGCATCTGTGTTGATTTCTGGTTTCTCATTCTAGGCTTGAATTAGTAATGGTTTTACTTTTTTTTTTTTTTTTTTTTAGCTTAGATTGTTTACTTATTTACTTAAACTAAAACTTCAAGGGAACAGGATAGCAAAGAGAAAGTCAGGAAAATCTATAAAAATTAGACAGGCATACTTGGAGACTAGGTATACAGAGCTGTAGCAAACACAAAGTAAAAAGAAGAAGAGTTTCAAGGATGTGGAGCAGATTAGGGTAATTAAGAAAGAAAGAGAAATGTGCTAACGAATGCATAGAACACATTGAAAAGATGAAAGAAGTATTTTGAGGAACTTATGAATGGAGAATATGAGGGAGCAGGGTAACTTTTTACAGGGAATTTTTAGTATAATTGCCCATCGAAAGGAAAATGCAGTTCAAAAAATTGACTACTCAAAGTGAAACAGTTAGAACATGCACAAAACTTCAATAAAATGTTGACAAATCTGAATTTTACCAGTTTATTCTGGCTATTGCAACCTGTCTGACCTCTGAAGTCACACACAAATTTAAGATAAATACGTTTTGAATACTTATTTCTGTGACTGTTGTCCTTTAGATGACCACGCAAGGGTGAAGCTGAAGGCAGAGATCAACCCTTCGCGGTCAGACTACATCAATGCCAGCACTATAGTAAGTCTGACCCTCCACTTTCACCTAAGCAAATCAAAATGTTGTCCTGTTAGAGAAAAATTAAGGCCTTCTGGCCAGCTTTGGTCTTGCAGACTATTATGGAATTGTCCAAATATCATTTGTAGATCAAAGACTCTCCCAATGGTCTGGTCCTGGTCAATGAAGCAAAAACAACAAAATAAGTCTCCCAGGAAAATGCAGTCCATCCAGTAGATGTGTCTGTCCACACTCTTGACCCCCCGTTCATTTCTGTCCTCTTCTACAGATCGAGCACGATCCCCGTATGCCGGCCTACATTGCCACCCAGGGCCCTCTGTCTCACACCATCTCTGACTTCTGGCAGGTCAGTTTAGCTGCTGATCAGAACAGTGTGCAGACATATGTGAATAATTTGTATCAGATCAGTTTTAAATGTGTATGTTAATCAGCACCTGTGTACTTTGTGTTAGATGGTGTGGGAGAATGGATGCACTGTGATCGTGATGATGACAGCTCTGGTGGAGGATGGAGAGAAACAGTGTGACCGCTACTGGCCTGATGAAGGCTCGTCCCTCTACCATATCTATGAGGTGATGAGTGCGTGAGAGGGTGTGAGTCTGTGTGCGTGTGCAGCAGCAGCAGGGGTGATTTTATTCTTATTCTGTGTTCGTCCAGGTGAACCTGGTGTCGGAGCACATCTGGTGTAACGACTTCCTGGTTCGAAGTTTCTACCTAAAGAACGTGCAGACGCAAGAGACCCGGACGCTCACTCAGTTTCACTTCCTCAGCTGGCCAGCTCAGGGCATCCCTACCTCCACACGCCCCCTGCTGGACTTCCGCAGGTACTGCAGTTAAATGCCAAACTGAGAGAGTTAAATCCCATTCAAACAAGGTTTGAATGGGAGGTGGATTGACTTTCTTATTTATGGTCTTGTGAAGAAGAAAGCTTTGAAAGGACACTGTATAGTTCTGTGAGAAACTAGTACACCCTGACTGCTTCCATTGGAATTAACAACATAAGTAGCAGTGAGGTGTCACTAATCAGATGCCCATGATTAACTGATCATTAGTGAGTGTAAGCACCTCTATAAAATCAGAAATTTTGGCAGTTTATCTGTAGCATTTAGTTGTGTGTTAACACAATGCAACAGTGTTCCCAGGTGTGGACGTCCCAGTAAATTCACCCCAAGGTCAATGCTGTGCAATGCTCAGAGAAACTGCAAAAAACCCAAGAACTACACCTTAGGCTCTACAGGCCTCAATTAGCATGTTAAAGTTCATGACACTACAATTAGAAAATGACTAAACAAGTATAGCTTGTTTGGAAAGATTGCCTAGAGAAAGCCTCTTTTATTTGAAAAGAACATGGCAGCGCAGTTTAGGTTTGCAAAGGGGAATCTGAACAAAGCACAACACTTCTGAAACAATGTCCCTTGGACAGACGAGACCAAAGTAGAGATGCTTGGCAATAACCAAAACCAGCACATCTGCACAAATACCACACAGTGGAGGAGGGGAGATGATTTGGACTTGTTTTGCAGCCACAGGAGCTGAGCAGCTTACAGTCATTGAGTCGACAATGAATTTCTGTCTATACCAAAGTATTCTAGAGTCAGCTCTGACAGATAAAGCTTGGCCCAAACTGGGTCATGCAGCAGGACAATGATACCAACTCAGCAGCAAATCTATAACAGAATGGCTGAAAAAGAATTAAGGTGATGCAATGGTCCAGATCTCAACCTGACTGCAATGCTCTGATGGGACCATAAGAGAGCTGTGCAGGAACCTCAATAAACCAAAGCAATGTTGTAAAGACGAGTGGGCCAGAATTCCTCCACAACAATGAGAATCCTGATAAAGTCATACAGAAAATAATTACTTGAAGGTATTGCTGCTGAAGGTGGTTCTACTAACTACTGAATCATGGGGTGTACTTAGATTTTAACAGGACTGCAGAGTCCTGTGAAAGCTTTCTTTTCATTCAACTGTAAATTAAAAGTGCTTTACATAACATAATTACATACTTTAAATTGCTTTTTATTGCCAGTGTCTGAAGAGATTAAAATAAACTTTAAAATTTGAGTTTCCTTGAGTCTCACATTGCCTCTAACAGCTTGTCGATTGATTTCTATGTGAAGTACTCCAACAGTCCAAAGGATGTGTTCCTGACCGACACTAGCTGATAATAGCTTAACGAATGTGAACTAACTATAGGCTACCTTCACTACATAGACTCAAAAACAAAGTCCACATAAGGGCCAAAAGCAGTGCTGCTGTAGAACCACTGAGAACATTAGCACGTACTTGATTAACTTATAACAAGGGCTCCACTAGCTATCATGTGTGGTTTGTCACCTAGGTGCCATGTTTTGTAAGAAGCAATTTGTCCATGACGATACATGAAGTCAATTTCTAAATTATGGTTATTATTTGATTTCAAAACACCAAGAACTCAAGGCTTCATAACAGTAATCCACTAACCGCTAGCTGATGTCATGTTGGTCAAAGTGCTAGTTGGCTAGCTTGCCAATTGACTTCACCAGCTTATCCATGATGATGACTTCTATATAATGTAAAACAGCAAGAGCTCACACAAGCAGCAAATCAAGCATGCATATCAAGTAATACTTGATGTGCATGCTTTGGAGGAGTCTAGAAAATAAGAAAAGATGACAAAATCTTCCTTCAAAAGAAGCACCCAGCTATCCTCCCTCTGACCCAGAAGGAACAAAGTCATGCAAACTAACAATAAGGTAACTTAAAGACGTTACCTGATAAATAAACACTATAGATTCCCCCATCTCAGTCTTTCAGCCATCCGCCTCACTCCCTCCTCTCCTCCCACCCTGTGCGATGGAGGTCAGCGGGCCCCTGGTTTAATTTTGAACACATCTGTCTGTGTCATTCTTGTGGTTTGCAGCTAGTAGTCTGGGTCCAGTTGCATAGTCACAAAAATGATCATTGACTGATGTGGCTGCAGCAGGAGGTCCATCGCAGAAAACCCACTTCTTATCTCTGTCTCTCTCTATCCATCTTCAACATTTATCTATTTCTTTCTTAACCTACAAAAGCTTGTATTTAAAAAATATCTGTCTATAAAACATTTTTAAACACATGAAAAAGGACAACATTTTTGTTTGTACAGTGATAGGTAAATTATGGCTATGCACAGATTCCTAATTTGTGGTTAGGTCAGAGTTCTAAATTATCATCCAGTGCTAAGTAACTTAATTAGCAAGAAGCAAAATAATGAAATACAAAAAAAAAAAAAACCCTCCCAAAATTGATGCACAAACCTCCTGGAAATCCTTTGCCAAACAGCAAACTCGATTATTTGTGAGATATTAGAATTAAAATAAGTATGGCCCATGAACCAGCTCATTCAAAACACCTGTGCTGCTAACTCCAGTATTCAGATAATAATGTGGTCCTGTATTCTCCAAATCCTGTTTTTACCTTATAAAGTGCAGAGCTTAATAATACAATTGTTACGGGCCCCAGGAATGGTGCCACAATAACAAAGAAGAAATCCCTGCAAACACAGGTAAAGTTCAGGATCAATGAAGACAGTGCACTCGGTTTGCCTCTCAGATTGCATCTGACTCGTGGGCGGAAGTCCATCCCCCTAAAGCAACCGGGTTGCACCTGTCTTGGAATAATAGTTCCGCCTGGGGTGTTGCTCCATTTCTTTGTACCTTCTATACAGTTTATGTGACAAAATAATGCACTGGTTAGGTTGGTCATGTTGTCAAAGTCATTTTGGATATTAATAGCCACAGAAAATAACTGATAAACAAATTAAATAAATTAAATTAAATGATTAACACAAAAGTGGCCATGCATTTTGGGTGTGCCACACACTCCCCTACAAACCAAAAGTGGCTCCCGACACTTGCAATTAACAGTGTAAACTTCCATTAACTCTGAATCAAACTTTAACTCTTCACTCAATATACTCACAAATTACAAATACATATGGGTGTGCAATGATTTTCTACATTTTCTGAATACCCAACACTATATGTACCCAAGGTCCTATGCCCGTCTTAAACTCAGCAGCAGATCGGGTAAGTGACAGCGGAGTGTACACCAGGCATAATATGGATGGGTTGGACTGAATGCCAGTACGATTGTGGACACTGGTGCATATAGAACACTGGCTGTACACCCACAGAACTAACAGCAAGACGTGGCTGATACGTTGGCTGGCCAAGGGAAGAATAGGTCAGTATCTGGCCAGGTCTCCTCTGCCTTGTAGATCTCCTTAGTACGGGCTGAGGTTCAGGTTGAGACCCTTGAGTGTTTTCACTGGAGTCATTGGTCTGGGGCGCCAGCTGCTCTTCGCCAAACTCTGGTTCCTCCACAGGGGGCGAAATGTCATTCTCTCTCTCCTGCTCCATCTCTCCTACACTCACTCGGTCAAACTCTGATCCCATAGGAACATCGCCACCCTGCATGTCACCAGGTGTCTCAGGACTAACCAATGACCCGCTCACTGGGACCTGATTAGGAATGTCCCGATTGGTCCTTAATGATTCTCTGGGTACCCGCAGCCAGTAACAAGGTGCCTCCTCATCTGTTTCAGATCCACTTACATCACCAGCCTCTATTTGGTCGACCGTTTCACGTGGCTGATTTGACTTTCCTTTTGCCCTTGGCGGTCTATCAGGCATGCGATCATCTGTAATGTCTGCTGGTAGATCATTAACTTGAAGCAACAAATTTCTGTGGAGGGTGCGAGTATGGTGACCTCTGTTTTCAGGGCTGACCTTATAAACTGGGTTGTCACCAACCTGCTCTCTGACAATGTAGATAGTTTTCTCCCAATAGGGTTTCAGTTTGCATGGACCTCCCCTTTCTGCAACGTTGCGAACAAGAACCCTGTCACCTGGTTGTAGGGTTACACCCCTGTTCCGTTTGTCATAATAGTGCCTTTGGCACTCGAATGTTGGCTGTTCGTGCTGGCTATCTTGTACGCTTCGATCATTTTCTCCTTCCATCGTTTTGCATATCCACTTGGAGTGTGCAGCTACCAACCCAAAGAGGAGATCGACGGGGAGACGTGGATGGCGACCATAAAGGAGGTAATATGGAGAAAACCCAGTGGACTCATGTTTGGTGCAGTTGTATGCGTGCACAACGTGAGACAGGTGATCTTTCCAGTTCTCTCTCTCTTTCTCGCCCAACGTCCTGAGCATTTGTAGCAGAGTCCGATTGAACCTCTCTGCAGGGTTGCCCTGTGGGTGGTATGGGGAAGTCCTAGAATGGTTTACACCGGCCAGTTGCCTGAGAGTCCTAAACAACTCATTCTCAAACTCCCGGCCCTGATCATGGTGAAGCTTAGCTGGATAGCCAAACCGTAGGATGAAGTCACCGAAGATTCGCTCCGCAGCTGTCTTTCCAGCCTTGTTTTTAGTGGGGTATGCTTGTGTGAATCTGGTGAAGTGGTCGGCTACAACCAGTATGTATTCGTACCCACCCCGGCTGGTCTCAAGGTGCAGAAAGTCAATGCATACGAGCTCTAGGGGCGAGCTCGATGTAAGGCTCCCCATAGGTGCCCTGTCAGGTAAGGCTGGCTTTTTTTGCTTAATGCAACGACATCGTCTGGTGATATATTCCTCAACCTCTCTCTTCATAAAGGGCCAATAAAAGCGATCTCTTACTAGGCTAAGGACTCTTTCCACACCAACATGTCCCATGTTGTCATGGAGGTGTGAGAGGACAGTTTGTTTGTAGATGGCAGGCAGGACTAACTGCTTTCGGCTGGGAGTCTTCCTATAGAGTAAGCCATTTTCCACCTGCAGCCTACTCCATTCTCGTGACAATTTCCTTGTGGACTTGTCCAATGTTCTACGAACCTCATCAGTTAGATCTCTGTTATTCTCCTTTAACTCTAACATTTTGCTGATAACAGGATCTTTCCGCTGCTCATCTGAGAGCTCTTTGCAGCTGATGACTGGAAATGTTCCAGTGTCTGCATGTGTCTGGTGTTGTGATGTTATGTTGAGGGCTGCCACCCATGCTACATCCCCTTTTTCTGCAGTCCTAGTTCCCTCCCAGGTGGCACACACTGCCTCTTCTGGTAGTCTTTCTGAGCACTGATCCATAAAAACACTGATATCAAGTGGACAGCGTGAAAGCGTGTCTGCATCAATGTTCTGTTTGCCTGGCCGATACCTGATTTCAAAATGGAAATCGGCAAGCTGCCCCACCCAGCGATGACCCACAGCATTGAGCTTGGCTGTGCTCATAATGTAGGTCAGGGGGTTGTTGTCCGTGAAGACCGTGAAATGGGGCGCATAGTACAGGTAGTCGACAAATTTTTCACATACTGCCCATTTCAAGGCCAGAAACTCCAGTTTCCCACTATGGAGGTGGTAATTCTGTTCTGCTGGGGTCAGTGTGCGTGACCCATAACCTATCACCCTCATCTTATCATCTTGTTTCTGGTACAGGACCGCCCCCAGGCCCTGTTGGGACGCGTCTGTGTGCAGTATGAAAGGGTGATCAAAGTCTGGGTAGGCTAGCACTGGTGGGCTTGTTAGAATGTCTATGAGATGCTCAAGAATCTGTTGGTGTTGGCTGCCCCACTCTACTGGAGTCCGTGAAGATAACTGCGGCCCCTTCCCCTTTTCTCTTACAAGGTTAGTTAGAGGTGGGCTGGGGTTTGTCTTGAGCAATTCATAAAGCGGTCTGGCTATGCGGGAGAAGTCCTGCACATAAGCCCGGTAGTAGCTCAGAAAACCCAGTAGCTGCCTGACATCACCGACTGTTTGAGGGGCTTTTTGCTTTAGCGCCTGTACTGCCTCTAGGTCCTTTGGGTCTATCCTCACTCCATCTGCCGACACCAGGCGGCCTACATACCTGACCTCTTTGCGGAGTAGCTCACATTTCTCAGGGCGGAGCTTAACTCCATGGCGTTGCAGAGCTTGAAGTACACGCCGCAAGACCTCAACATGTTCCTCAAAGGACCTGGAGAAACATAGCACATCATCCAGATAAGGGATGCAACACTCATCCCTGAGTGTGTCCAACATTTCCTCCATGCTTCTTTGGAAGGCTGCTGGTGCATTAGAAAGGCCAAACGGGATCCTGACCCACTCATATAAGCCCCATGGGGTGGTGAATGCAGTCAGGTGCCTGGACCCCTCCGCGATAAAGCCTTGGTGGTAAGCCTTGCCCTGATCTAGGATGGAAAACCACCTGTAGCCTCCGAGTGAGTCAATCAGGTCCTGTATGCGGGGGAGGGGGTGCCGATCTGGCACAGTCTTTTTGTTGAGAAGCCGGTAATCAATGCACAGGCGCAATGATCCGTCTTTCTTTCTCACACAAACAATAGGGGCAGCATATGGCGAGTGTGATTTTACAATCCACCCCTTCACAAGCAGCTCCTGTATATATTCTTTAACCTCCCTGTACAATGGCTTTGGGACTGACGCATAAGCCTTTTGGACTGGGGTGTCATCTTTGAGTCTAACTGACATTTGGAGAGAGGGTATACATCCAATGTCACTGCCGTCCCGTGCAAAAGCAGCTGATTCCTCATTCAACATTTTCTCGACTATTCTCTGCTGTTCTGAACTAAGGTGACTGAGGTCAACCGGTGGTCGCCACAGGTCAGCAGGGGGAGTACCAGGAGAGGCCACATTAACTTCAGCCTTCAATACACAAGCTTGTGTTGGACCCCCATCTCCAACGTCCTGTTCGCCTGGCTCCAGAACTTTGGCAACATGTTGGATGGAGCCAAGTTGGGACCTCTTTGGCAGAGTGATTACTTGGTTTGTGTGGTTGGAAATTGGCACTCTAACAAATGGTTGTTTGGTGTTACTGATTTCCAACAATCCTTCCCCCACACTCAGCTGCTCTAGCGTGGCACTATCCTCTAGTGGCTCATACAGGACAACAGGGTTGGAAATGTCAAAGGTAGATGGTACTTTACATCGCACATTTACCGTTTTACCAGGTGGAACATAAACATTTTCCTTCCCTACCCTAATGGTGGTTATACTGTGGTTTGACTCTTTCTGCAGATTGATAAAGTTGACCATGGCTCTTGCCTGTTCTTCCTCCACTCCTAGGGCTTTGCGGAGAAGGCTGAGGATCATAGTGTGTGCATCTGCATCACACTTATGACTATTAATCATCCCTTGGAGGACATTGGCTCCCAGTAGTGGCTGGGGGAGGGGGAGCTGGCTGATTAGGAAGGGTACTTCCATTGTAAGGTTGGGATCGGTGTTCCCCGGGAGATTAACTGTTAGCTCCACCCACCCATCATATGGGATTGGCTGTCCATTTGCTGCACACAGGTCAAGGCTTTCCCCAGGATCAAGAAGTTCTTGTAAGGGCCTCACTGCATATTGGGGAATGAACGTCTCCTTCCAGGATCTATCAATGATGCTCACTTGTGAGCCAGTATCAAATAGTACTGTCACAGCATAGCCGTTGACAAAACAATTTAGTAGGCTCCTTTTACCAATCAATGGCACTGTTCGGGCTGTACTGTCAGTAACTGCTTGGCTTTTCGGTGGGGAGGGCTGGCTTTCTTTGCAGCGTTTTTTTCCCTTTCCCTTCAGACGTCTCAGTTTGCTAGTGGGCATTACTGAGTGGGACTGGGGATTTGGGATGGTCTCTGTCTGTCCCTCAACAGAGACCGGCTCCCGTTTCCCGGCTGGTTGGTTTGTTTTAAACAGCCAATTGCCCTATGCCCGGCATCCCCACACACAAAGCAGTGATTACAGTTTTCTGAGCCTTGCTGCATACATTTGGTGCAGCTGGGTATTTTACCTCTCCTTGCAGCTGAAGGTTGACTTGGTGGAGGAGTGAGTGCCTGGTTAACAAGAGGTTGGGTGCCATGGAATTGGTCCTGGCCTGGCGTTTGGAAAGGTGCAGTCTTTGATTGGGTTGTATGAATAGCTGCCGCTTGTTGGCCCATTAAAGTCGCAACCATGTTAGTCAAAGCCTCTACTTGTGCACTAAGCTGTTGGATCGCATCATTATCCCCACTGTTTGCACTCACATCTCCTCCTTCCACCTGGACACTATGTGTATGTGTTGTTTTTTGACGGGGGGCATGACCTAACCTACGCTGGTGTTCATTTTCATCGCTAATCATCTTCATAACCTGTCTGAGAATCTCCTCATCAGTGACGTTGCTGTTTGAAAGGAGTGGCCTTAGTTGCTGTCTGATGTCAGTATGTTTTGTGCCCAGGCCTTGGTAGATACTGTGAAGAAAGACTTCCTGAATAGTTTTGGGTTCATAACGAATGTCTGTACTGACCTGTTTTGATTGGAACAGGATCTTCTGTTTGAGTCCAATCATGCGGTACAAGAACTGTTGTGGGGTTTCTTGTTCACTCTGTCTTGCACACATAAGCTCTTGGAACAATTCAGTGCTGGCCTTTTCACCCAGGTGTGATCTGAGAAAGCCCTTGAGTTCATTCACAGTGATTTCATCTTTGTTGATGAGCATATCCTTGAAGACACCTGGCTTTACAATTCTCAGTACACCCCGGATAACCTCAGTCTCTGTGAAACCCTCTCTAATGCCTTCATCTATCTGTTTACACATGCTGCTATAAGTTATGTCAGCATTGTGGTCCCCAATCTGGCCACCATGTACCTTAAATTCCCTCCGTTGGAGGTAAGAGAGGTCCTTTAAGGAAACCATTCTCTCAGTGGTTACATGTGATGAGGGGTGAGGTATTGCTGCATGTGTTACTGGGTCACCTATACTGTGTGCCCCACTAGGATGTGTGTTACTTGCATTTCTAAAATGCTGTGGCTCTCCACCCCGCTCATCATTTATGATTCTAGGCTGGGTTGGACTCAGATTGGTGGTGCGAGCCTGTGCACCAAAGTCAGTCTGCTGTGATGTTGTAGGCTCTCTGGGGATGAGAAGTAAGGGGGTGGTATGCTGTTGAGTGTTAGTAACTGGTGGTAACTGGCCTAAGGTAGCATGTGTCACTGTAGTGTGCTCGACTGTCTTAGCACTAACAACTGGTGACTCCAGTGGCTGCGCCACCCCATTAGCAGTGTTCAATAGGCCACGATTTTCAACCATACTGCATACAAGATCATTTAGCACCAGCAACTGACTCATTCCCTCATCCTCAGAATTTAACAAAGCATCTGACTGCATATAGTTGATAATGCAATCCACACAACCTTCTTCATCAGTGGACTCTAATTCACTACTCTGGCTGTCTGTGACCAGGTCCCTTGCGAGCTGATAGGCTTCTGCACCTGAAAGCTTATACAAGTTCTTTTTGATGCTCCAAACCAGCTCCTTGCGCGCTGCTGCCATGATGAGCTTCGACTAATGAGACACAGAGGTGCAGTTCCGTTGGTGGAGTGAAGACCCTCGTACAGATCTTGACTTCTCTTTGTGGACACCCACCAGCTGTCGTCTCGGCTACAGCGATGCCATCTCACGTTGACTTTCTGGTTCTAGTATCTCTGGACCCTCTTCCTTAGAAGACTCAACAGGAAGTGGATCCCGGACGAGCCCCCACAATTTGTTACGGGCCCCAGGAATGGTGCCACAATAACAAAGAAGAAATCCCTGCAAACACAGGTAAAGTTCAGGAGCAATGAAGACAGTGCACTCGGTTTGCCTCTCAGATTGCATCTGACTCGTGGGCGGAAGTCCATCCCCCTAAAGCAACCGGGTTGCACCTGTCTTGGAATAATAGTTCCGCCTGGGGTGTTGCTCCATTTCTTTGTACCTTCTATACAGTTTATGTGACAAAATAATGCACTGGTTAGGTTGGTCATGTTGTCAAAGTCATTTTGGATATTAATAGCCACAGAAAATAACTGATAAACAAATTAAATAAATTAAATTAAATGATTAACACAGAAGTGGCCATGCATTTTGGGTGTGCCACACAATCATAACCACCTGCACCCCATGTACCAAAGGCCATTTGCTACATCCTATTAACCTTTCCTTCCCCACTTCCCTATATGATCTCTCTCCTCAGGAAGGTGAATAAGTGCTACAGAGGACGATCCTGCCCCATCATCGTGCACTGCAGGTACTACACAAATGCCAAGATATGTAAATATTTGCTAAAATCTGCCCCTGAATACCACAAACGGTGTGACATATGTATACACTTGACCAACTTTCATGGAACTTCTGTAGTATAAACAATTAGTTTTAGTACTTTTTAAAGAGTTTATTATCATCTGTAGTTAGTCTTTAATTAAGTAGACAGTAGTCAGTAAGCTAGAATGGTGCTAGTTTGATGTTTTGTTTGATGTTATCTGAGTAAATTGAAGAAATTCTCATATTTATTTTGTGGTGTCTAATATTTACCTTTGTTCTTCTTTGCTTACAGTGATGGTACAGGACGGACCGGGACTTACATACTGATTGATATGGTTCTGAATCGCATGGCTAAAGGTAAACACTTATATTTATGACTGCACGTGGGTTTTTGTTCCATGAGAATGTAGTGTGTAACACGTCCAGGCAGTTATTTTAAAGCCCTGATCTATACAAATGGAGAGAGAGCTGTTTATGTCAATGACCACTACAACATAAAAACTGCATTTGCAGAATTACCAATCAAATGTGATAAAACTGCTGCAAAGGTTTGGTGATCTAGTCTAAAAAAATTTCCTATGGCTCTCTGCATAGTCATTGTCTGTAAGCAGTAAATCTTTTTCATTGATGTTACAAAATTTTCCCATAGATTTTCTAAAGCTACAGTCATGAAGTGCTAGACACTGGTTGCTGGAATAAAACACTCCTTGCATTTGCTTTGCAGGGATCACTAGTAGACTGTAGCAGTCCCCTGTAGTTTGTTAAAGTCTTTTTTACAAAAGAATAAGTGAGACACAAACTGGAAACATGTTTGTTTGCCTTTAAAGTAGTCGTGCCTTATCACTGGAGTTAAAACGTGTGAAAAGGCAAAACTTTCACTTTGCCCCCCAGCAGTCTGCTTATAATTAAATCAGTCTCAAAGAGGGTTGTGTTGCAGAGTGATTTCACCTGGCAACTGCCTCCAACAACCACTCTCCAGCTAGAAAGGGAATATACATTTTCCCCTACCAACCAGTGTTTTTCAGGGAGTCATAAATTGATCTCTAGGCCTGTGCAACTGGGGCCTAACTGAGGTAAGTGACCCAAAGAAAGATGATTCCTTTGTTATCTCCTTGAGCAGAGTATACACTGACCATCCTTTTTGAAAGAAAAGGAAATTAAGCCGTTCCACGAGTGTAGACAAACGAATGCAAACCAAATTAGCGCAAAACTTAAACTCCCCTTGATCATTTTTAATACAGTTCATAATCTCTAATTGGAGAACTCTGTCTTTTACTGGGTTGTCCACATTTATAGTCTAAGAACTCTTGGGCTCCCCTATCTGGAACACTTATATATAAGCCATCTATGTCCACTGTGAATGACCATCTTTGAACAGAGAGCGGGGCTTTACGACACCAACTGTCTGCTATCTAAAATTCAGTTATGAGATCCCTTCCCAGACGCCTTAACGCCCACTCACATCCTGGGCCATTTGACCTCAATAAATCACGATAGGGTTGGGCTAGGTTTTACTATGGGTTCACCCGAAACCTTGGCTGATTGGAACCCACACCCATTTTCACACCTTGGCTCATGTGATTAGGTAGAGGATCAGTAGGGGGGCTTAAAATCCGGGACTGTCCACCAATTGCGCTTAGAACTAAAGAAGTTTCTTGGATGAGAGGCTTTATTAAGTTTTCTTTAAGTTCAAGAAAACTTAAAGAAGTCCAGACACTTTTCTTTCCAAGCTCCTTAGACTACGATGACCTGGAAGACTGAGAGCCTTCACAGATGAACACTTGTGGTATTATTATCTAGAATTCTTGGGGATCTAGAACTGCTGGGTTGTAGTATCTAAGATTTTCTTTTTGTATTCCATCTTCAGGACATTGTAGTTTAAAGCCATCAGATCACTGTCAACAGCATCTGTAGTAATATAATTCTAGAGTATGTAAAGTCTGTCTGCCCTTTTCCTCAGTCCTTACAAAAAACAATCTTGTAATAAAAGTTTAACCAGTCTATCTCTTTTTGCAGGCGTGAAAGAGATAGACATCGCTGCTACACTGGAGCATGTCCGAGATCAGAGGCCTGGGATGGTCCGCACCAAGGTGAGTTTCTCTTCTCTCTTTTCATTTACTTGCGGTTCATTTTTTTGTTTTTCTGAAGAATAATAAGAAATAAAGAAAAAATCTGTCTTAAACTAGTTTAAAAAAAGAAGCTTTATCTGAATTTGGTGACTACATTATTTTAACTGGTTTTAGACTGGTTTATGGCATAGCTTTGACTTTGTTTAGTTTTTAGCTGGTTTTAGACTGCTTCATGACTTTAAACTAGATTTAGGTTTCTAGTTTTAATTGGTTTCAGTTTTATTCTGGTTTCCAACATTAATTGAAACTAGTGTTGGAAGGAGTTTTAATATTTTAACTTGGTTTTTATAGAGCAAAATCATAGCTCTATAAAAGGTAATATCAGGCAAGGTAATATCAGTTAGTCACATCAAATCATTTTGATGATTCTAATTGAACAATTAGGTCCAAATATGTCTTTGTTCTTTCTCTGATTGGTGGACTAGTTTTAACCACACACTTCATTCAAATGTGGGCAGTTATTGTTGCAAAAACTTTTGATGGGATGTTTTGCTACTAGTCTTTGTGTTCAGTGATATGTCTTTCAGTCTTACATTAAATGCATATAAGAGTACAATACTTTTGCAGACAGACTTGAGCATTTCTTAGCTTCCAGTATTTTCTACTTTACGCTAAGTTCCTTTAACTTCGGGGAGTACCAATGGAAAATTGGCCTTTTCTCTTTTCCAGGACCAGTTTGAGTTTGCACTGACTGCAGTTGCTGAGGAGGTGAATGCCATTCTCAAAGCTCTGCCCCAGTGAAACCAGTATCGAGCAGGGCTCTGATGAACGGACCCCAACGACTTGACCCACGCGCTTGACTTGTAACCTACCTTTCTCTTTCTGTCTACTGACAAACGACAGCATTAATAGGAGTCACAGAGACTGAAGATTTTAGCAAGGAGTTAATCTGTTTCGATAGTTGACACGGGTGTGTCCAGGGACCTTCAGGAGAAAGAAGTAATGAAAATTAAACCTGGATCATGTGGCTATTGAAAGTGGTTTTCAGTTTTAAATCTGATTGTTACCTGTTGAAATCCAATCTGAAAGTGTTGTAGCTGTTGAAATGAATTGACTTTTGCCTCAAGGAATAAGCTAAATTTAAAATGCATATTTACATCTACATGTATTTGAAAGCATCTGAATGCTCTAAAAGTGTTGTAATGCAGTGTGAAGACTGACATTTAATTTCCTCTCCTCACACGACTAACATCCTTTGTGCCATTTGGATTGTTTTGTGTCTCTGAATATTGTTTGTTGCCTCACGCAAGATAAAAGAAAATCTTAAAAAAAGAAACTATTCTAAGAGAAAAAAAATAAAAGCTATTTTGTATCTGTAAGACCTTAAATAAATCTTTTCGTGTGCAAGTGCTGCAAATACTTCATGCGAGTTCTGACTTTGTCTGAGGCTTCGCGACAGCCAGTTCTTTATTGCGGTTTTGTAGAACTACATCCATGCATACCACTTAGCTATACTTGCACCATTTTAATCCTTTAAATTTAGATCTCTTCACATGTTTTAATAGCTTTTTATAGACTCTTCAATTTGATTAGCTGGAGCTACAAATGTTTAAATTAATTTTTATGCAAGTTTTCTTCCAGCTAACCAGGTTTGAGTCACTCATTTCCAAGCATTTACTTTGATTACATTTAACAAAACAAAATAAATAACTAAAATAATTCACACAAAACTTAAACTCTAATTCTCTGAACTTCATGTTTCATAGAATGTACACATTACAACTTGAGAGATTGCATTCATTCCGACCCAAAGTAAACACAGACAAAGTATAACTTTATTGTGGTTTTATTTGGAATAAATGCATTGCTGGCTGGAATGTGCAGAACTGCAGAAAGATACAAGTCCAATATTGCTTTGTAAACACTGAACTACAGCAATCAGCAAATGGACCTTCCAGAAGCCTAGTACTCCTCGCCTTCGTCCTCCTCTCCAACACTGTCGGTTCCCACCTCCTCATAATCCTTCTCCAGGGCAGCCATGTCCTCTCTGGCCTCTGAGAACTCTCCCTCCTCCATTCCCTCTCCCACATACCAGTGGACGAAGGCCCTCTTGGCGTACATCAGATCGAACTTGTGGTCGAGTCGAGCCCAGGCCTCTGCGATGGCGGTGGTGTTGCTCAGCATGCACACTGCTCTCTGCACCTTGGCCAGGTCTCCTCCAGGAACCACGGTGGGGGGCTGGTAGTTGATGCCCACCTTGAAGCCTGTAGGACACCAGTCCACAAACTGAATGGTGCGTTTTGTCTTGATGGTGGCAATGGCTGAATTGACATCTTTGGGTACTACATCACCACGGTACAGGAGGCAGCAGGCCATGTACTTTCCATGGCGAGGGTCACACTTCACCATCTGATTGGCCGGCTCGAAGCAGGCATTGGTGATATCAGCCACAGAAAGCTGCTCGTGATAGGCCTTCTCTGCTGAGATAACAGGGGCATAGGTGGCCAGAGGGAAGTGGATGCGAGGGTAGGGCACCAGGTTGGTCTGGAACTCTGTCAGGTCCACATTCAAGGCTCCATCAAAGCGAAGGGAGGCGGTGATGGAGGAGACGATCTGACCAATCAGCCTGTTGAGGTTGGTGTAGGTGGGACGCTCGATGTCCAGGTTCCTGCGGCAGATGTCATAGATGGCCTCATTGTCCACCATGAAGGCACAGTCAGAGTGCTCCAGGGTGGTGTGGGTGGTCAGGATGGAGTTGTAGGGCTCCACCACGGCTGTGGACACTTGTGGAGCTGGGTAAACTGCAAACTCCAACTTTGACTTCTTGCCGTAGTCAACAGAGAGACGCTCCATGAGCAGAGAGGTGAAACCGGAGCCGGTTCCTCCTCCAAAGGAGTGGAAGATGAGGAAACCCTGCAGCCCTGTGCACTGGTCAGCCTGGAAAATAAAAGTGTCTGAAACGTTAACCCTCAAGTCTTATTAAAAGCACCAGCTTTAACTTGTTCCAAAGATTTGTGCTCACCAGTTTGCGAGTCCTGTCAAGAACCAGGTCAATGATCTCTTTACCCACTGTGTAGTGACCTCGGGCGTAGTTGTTGGCTGCGTCTTCCTTTCCAGTGATGAGCTGCTCGGGGTGGAAAAGCTGGCGGTAGGTTCCTGTACGGACTTCATCTGAGGAACAAACAAATAGACCTTTAGTGGTGGCTCCACTTCATCATGAAACACTGGGCGCCTTTCTTATATTTGTGTCCAAAGCTGCAAAAATTTATGCTATGAGTAAAATCATTTATTCAGAATGAAGCTATATTTAAGCCTATTTTAGACCATTTACTGAGGGGTTATGAAGTGGCTTCCTACAAGAAACTTAAAGTAACTCGACCACATTTATTTAATTTGAAAAAATTGTGAGTCAACACTCACTTTTATTGCCCAAGTCATAATGGATGGCAACCCAACTTAAAAATGAAAAACTCTGACTTTTGCAACTGCCTCCAAGAGCCTTTGGACCAATTCCTATGTGAAGGCTAAAACCAAAGCATGTGGGTCTTAGTTTTGCTTTCAAGTACCTCACTTGTGCTGCTAGCACCAACAGTGAGCAGCCAACTAGCTATTCTGTTCTATTCTATTAGAATAGCCCTTTATTGTCATGGTACATGTACAACAAAATTATGAGTGCTCCACACCAACTGTGCAGGAGTTTAACAAAATGGAAATGACATCACGAATAAATAGCAAATGGAAGATTGGTAGCATTAGTCAGAAGAAAGCCAGATTTTTGTAGTAAAACCTGTCTGACCAAATATGAATTTGACAGTTAGGGGAAACTTCGATAAACATCAAGAGGCTGTTCCACTGATTGAGTGATACGAAGTCAGAGAACATGACAAAAATGTTCCTAATGACGGCAACAAAAGTAAAGTGGCTAATGTAATCCAGAGCTCAGAGCCAGCAGTGTTGGTATCAGCAGGGAAAGGATCAAAGCAGATTGAAGAAAATGGCACAGAAAGGGGATCGATCTCTTGTTATCTGGTGAAGTTGCAAATATACTGGAGAATGATGTGTACCTTACTGACTTTTTGCTCATCTGTAGTCATTTGTGGGGAACTTCAACATTAATTTAAACTTTCTCATACACAACTGGTTTTAAAATAAGGGACCAAGCTGCACATTTAGAAATATTTACCAATGACTGTCGGCTCCAAGTCCACAAAGATTGCTCTGGGAACATGTTTGCCAGCGCCAGTCTCACTGAAGAAGGTGTTGAAGGAGTCGTCGCCTCCTCCGATAGTTTTGTCACTGGGCATTTGACCGTCCGGCTGGATGCCATGCTCCAGGCAGTACAGCTCCCAGCATGCATTGCCCATTTGGGCTCCGGCCTGGCCGACGTGCATTGAAATACACTCACGCTGTGGAAGAGCAGAGGAAAAGATGAGTTAGCCTAGCTCTTGCTTTGCATTTACAATGTTTATCACAGAACTGCATTTTAAGGCAGTCTATAAATGATCAAATATTTATGACTGTCATGTATGTTTGAATAAGTAACCTTGTTGCCAAAACTGGTTATTTGCATTTGGATGAGTGCATGAAAAACCCTGGTTAATAGGGCACCATATCAGTTTTAATATTTTGATCTTGGTTAGCAAATACACAGCAGATCATAAACAGGAAAAGTATACTATTACTCTAATTACAGTCCAGATTATTTTACTTTTGAGGAAGGTCAAAGCTTTTTAAGGTAGTAATAAACTTGCATGTTCTCGTGAACAACAGGGCTTTGTAAATATTTGCACCATTTCCAAACACTGAAAGATTTTAATCCAACAGAAAGTCTAAAAAGGTGAACCGACAGTTTTATTTTCCTATATTTGGAAATGAGCTGTTGGAATCCAGATTAAAGTGGTTTCCTGGTTATGTCCATTTCCATCCTTCGTGTGGTTGTTTCTCAAAGTCTTTTTAATCAAGAACCCTCAGAAGCAAAAAGAGAGTTGAATGTGATACTAACAAAGGTGTAACTAATTGTACTAATCAATTTGACTGAACTTTAAAGTTTCTGTAAGTATCTAGACCCGATTTAAAAAACTAACCTCCCATTAGTCTTATTGAAGGTTTAGGTTCTTTATTAAAGCAAGTAACAAAGGCGTTGAGAATATTACCCTCTATATAGTGAGTAAACTCGTGGGTTAAAGTACGATCAAAAAATAATAATTCTGAAATGAAAAACAAAGTGGTGTAGGTGGTTAGAGATAAGTGTCTGAATGTTTAATGACATAAAACATTAACATTTATTTAAAAATGTTTAATTCAGAAGACTTAGTAATTTCATTTGTAAGATTTTTGGAAACAAGACACATTCAATTGTAGAGTGTGAAAGGAAAAAAGATTAACTTCAGTGCAGTGTCAGGACATGCCGGTGTTGTGCCAAAAAGTGATTGTCTGCCAAAAAGTGATTTCCGGTATTTGCCAAAACGCAATTGCTCATATTTAAAGTGCTATAAGTAACTTGTTGGGCTATAATATGTTAAACATATGTCAAATGCATCCCTTGACATAAAGTCATCTTGAGCCACAAACAACATTCGTGTAACAAGATACAAGCCGCAATCAGTTTTTGGCAGCGACTTTTATATAACCTTTATTTATGCAGTAAAAAAAAAAAAAAATCTCATTAACATTAAAAATGTATTTTGTAAGAGTAAGTTGCCCAACAGGACAGCAGAAATGGCAGCAAATATTACAATAGTTCTGTAAAAATATTTTAAATGGGGATAAAGGACCGGATTGGCTATAATGTAAGTACAAGTTGTAAAGATACTTAAAAAACAGATAATTTTTTAATTCTTTATGCAACCCCTTTGTATCCCCTGTTCACCGAAGTCTATTTACGAACATACGTAAAGATATTACACATAAAAAATACACAGAAACACTGGAAATCAGTTTTTGGCAGACAATCACTTTTTGGCACAACACCGGAACATCCGAGCAGCAGTTTTACCCTTAGGTAGGGCTTTCCGCATGCCTGATGAGCTCCAACATGGCAGGGTGACCCCTCCCAAAAACAGCAGATCACTAAAAATCACCCTGCGGGCAGAGGAGTTTTGAAAAAAAAAAAAAAAAAAATCCATTCAGAGCGGAAGCAGCTCTGCTCCCTGCCCCCACTCTGATCCCCACCTCTGTGTAACGTTCACGGACAGGGCGTTATCTAATGGCGCCAGTTAAAAAAAAAAAAAAAAAAACCCCAGAAGTTTCAGTTTAAGCACGACCGCTTACAGAAAGACATGACACGTGTGCACACGACCGTTACAGGCCATTTCTATTTCTTTAAAACGTCTTTTTTATTACGAACTCGTGGGGTTTGATCTGCACTCTTTTTTTTGTCTCTTTAGTTTTAACTGCGCCAGCAGTTTGGCCTGCTTCCACGTCACATAATGTTAAGTGCGCACATGCGTACACAAAACAGAATTTTTTAAAAAAATATATTCAAAATACTTTTACTTAGAGCTATATTTTAAGATTTAAATAAATTAGTCCATAGCGCTTGGCAGTTTTTTTTTAATCATTTATTTTTTTTAACAAAAACCTTGCGTTTATTGTAACACCCGTCATTATGTGACTTAAAAAGAAAGCAAGCAACGTTATTTAAAAAAAAAACCGACAAACGTTTACTAAGCTTACCATTTTTGTGCTGTTTTCTCCTTCGACCCGACGTTGAAGAATCGGTTGGTGAAGGCAGGACTGAAGAGCGGAAGAGCAGCCGGTCTTATTTATACTTTTTGAGGGGGCGTAGCCAAACCGAAGGTTTGAATTTCCTGTTGGCGGGAACGAACGTTGGGTAGTGCTGCATTCACATACGGTCCGATTTTGTATCTCGTCTTTCAGTATGTCGTCTTTTCAGCTCTAAACGTGTCTTCACATTTCGTGTTAAGACAGAAACAAAAAAGATAGTCTGGATAAAAGGTGAATTAAAAGCCACCGTTGCCTACAATAATTGTCCATCAGGCTTTGAAATAAATCAGAATCAGAATCAGAATACTTTATTGATCCCTGGGGGAAATTATTTTTTGTTACAGTGCTCCATTTTAAACCAACATTAAGACAAGACAGACAATACGCTAACTAAGAATAGTACAATATATACATATATATACATACATACATACATAAGTCACTTATAAATAAATATTTGGAAAAGAAACATGTGTAGCTGTAGCAGCAAACAGTGTGTTAAGTGGATGCGTTGTACAGGGAGATGGCCACAGGCAGGAATGATTTCCTGTGTCGTTCAGTGGTGCTTTTCGGTAATCTCAGTCTCTCACTGAACGAGCTCCTGTGACTGACCAACATGTCATGGAGTGGGTGGGAGGTGTTATCCAACATTGTCTTTATCTTGGACAGCATCCGCCTCTCCGACACCACCTTGAGGGAGTCCAGCTCCATCCCCACAACATTGCTGGCCTTACGGATCAGTTTATTAAGTCTGTTGGCATCTGCGACCCTCAGCCTGCTCCCCCAGCATGCAACAGCATAGAGGATCGCACTGGCCACAACAGACTCATAGAAAATCCTCAGCATTTTCTGGCAGATGTTGAAGGACCTCAGTCGCCTCAAAAAATAGAGACGACTCTGGCCCTTCCTGTAAAGTGCTGTGGTGTTTTTAGCCCAGTCCAGTTTATTGTCAATGTGTACTCCAAGGTATTTATAGTCCTCCACAATGTCAACACTGACCCCCTGGATTGAAACAGGGCTCAAGTGTTTCCTGGTCTTCCTGAAGTCCACGATCAGTTCCTTGGTCTTTGCCACGTTGAGCTGCAGATGATTCTGCTCACACCACGTGACAAAGGAGTCGACCACAGCCCGGTACTCTGTCTCATCATCCCTGCTGATGCATCCAACCGCCACAGAGTCATCAGAAAACTTCTGAAGATGGCAGGTCTCTGTGCAGTGGCTGAAGTCTGTGGTGTAGAGGGTGAAGAGGAAGGGGGAGAGGACAGTCCCCTGTGGTGCCCCTGTGTTGCTAATCACCAGTGGCGGCTGGCCCATAGGGGGCGCTCGGGCTCCGCCCCCCCAAATGTGGAGGAGTAAAAATATATATTTTTAAAAAATTCATCAATGATAGTTTTACTATGTGTGTGCCCATATACAGCCAGGCGTATTTTAACATTTTCACCAGCTGACTCATTAAAGTTCAACCAACAAACGGTGTTTTTCTTCTTCTGGGGCGCTCGTCAAAGCGCCCTTGATATGCAGCGAAATAGCCTATCATTAAATGGTTGCCAGGGGAAAATAATAAATATTTGACCTATCAGCGTCGCTGAATTAAATGGTTTGGGGGCGCTTAAAATTGCGCCCCTGCAGAAAACGCGCGAAGATTTGCTGTTCTAGAATTTTACCTCAGTCAGTAGCCTAAGTGAGCTATAAGGTCAGAGAGAGACGATGGCAGCGGTATTGTTAACGGTTGAGGCACAGCCTCCCCCAAATTCGGTTAGATCGCTTCTAACCTACCCTTTTGCCAGAAGGACAATGGCAGAAAAACTGCAAGTTAAAGAGTTGGGACCTGACAAGCCCGAAATTCAACTAACCCAGGCAACGAAGGAGAAGTCAAAAGCATACAACAGGACTTTTTGTCGGAGTTGGTTCCAGCGCAAGTCGTGGCTGACAGGCTCACGATCTGGTGAGGTGTTTTCAGACCATCCGTAACAGTGAAGGATTTGATGCCCCTACAAAGAGAGATGCCGGTGGTTTCGTGAGAATGCTGGAAGACGAAGCTTTCTGTTTTTTCCTGGCCTTGTTTCACAAGATAATGCCACATGTAGACATGCTGTATAACCACCTACAGAAGAGAAACATCGATTCTGTCACCATCGCAGGGATCACCCAGACATTCATCAGCCGCGTGCAGGCTATCAGGTAGGCATAAAAGCATAAATATGTAACCTAGAATAAATGTTAATTATCTATGCATAGATTCTATCAAATTCTCTGCATATATTCTGTGTTCTGTGACTTAAATGTTTAATGGAATTCAGATAATTTTGATTTATATCAGCCTTTGAAGTAATTTTATGAAAAATATTTGATTAAGTATATTTGATGAAGTATATTCCCAGTAATGATTTGATGTAGCCTATACCATAGGCTATTTCCTGAAATTATGGCCAGGGCCTTTATTTACTTGCACTCATTAAATGGGTCATTTTAGTCGATATCATAAAAATTGCCCCCCCTGAGATTTTTTTCAGGAGCCGCCACTGCTAATCACCTTGTCAGACACACACTGTGGGAGACGTACATATTGTGGTCTTCCTGTCAGGTAATCAACAATCCAGGACACCAGAGAAGCATCCACCTGCATCGCTGCTAACTTATCACCCAGGAGGGTCGGCCTGATGGTGTTGAAAGCACTGGAAAAGTCAAAAAACATGACCCTCACAGTGCTCGCCGGCTGGTCCAGATGGGTGTAGACACGTTTAAGTTTTAAATATTAGTTGGGCTCAGAGAGCCAGATGAAAAATACTTTAAATAATTTGAAAAACTGAAATTAAGGTGCATTAACTCTTGATTTTTTTTCTTTAGGGAAAACAAAGAAAGTTGAACTGACGTTATTGTAGTGATGACATATAACTGTGACTTTTTAACTTTTGTTGTAATTACCCTCTAAAGAATTTGATTAAAACTTTTACCACCAGGTAAAGTGGGTGTTATGAGACATTCTCTGGTATCTACTTTGAGCACTCAAAGTGCTTTTCTGCTATAAGCTTCACCCACAAACACATTCATACAAGTGTGTCTTATACCTAGACACTTTTAACTTTAAAAAAAAATGCTTTTAAAAAGTGTTTACTTTTTTCCTTTGATTCTTACCCCCTTTTTCCCAATAACCTTTGTCTTTTGCCAGGCTGCCATTTCAACTCAGGACGTGTTGTTCATGAATTACCTTGTAAAACAAAGGTTACACTGAAACACTCACTTAATATCTCCTCACCAAAATGAACACAACTAGGACGTGAATTCTAAGTGGTTGTTTCTTCACATCCCGTTGTTAATTTTAGCGATTAAAAAATATATATTTTTATACTATTTTTAATTGCAGTCATTTAAGGGTTTTTAAACTTATTTCTGAGATATGTCATATAAAATGTAAAAAGCTCGCAAACATGCATTCTTTCGTTCAGCTTCCCTTTCAAATAATGACAAAGAAAACCTCCTTAAGACAACATAATGACATATTTGTTCCAAAACATATGAATAAATAAACTGCAACAAGTGATTACCTCACATTTATTCTTTATGGATGAAGAGCAAACACTACAGGGAAAGCAGGTCTAATCCTGGGTCGTTGTTTTTTTGGTGCGTAAGATTTAGATATTCAGGCTATTCAGGAAGGGCAAATAAAGCTTGAGTTGTGCAGCATGATTAGACAAAGACTTGTCAGTTTAATGTCTCAAGAAAAAGACACACGGTAAACATGATATCTTGTCACTGCAAACAGAGGATTGTAGAGTGGAAACTAGGGTCTAAGAATATTATACAACAATGCAAATGTCGAGGTGCTTGCCAACTTTGAAAGGCTTATAGGTAGTAGTTTTAATTTCACAGAACTGAAGGAGCAACAAAAGGCTTTACTGTGCTACAAACAAAGCTTTTGTCAGATTATTGTCTAAAACCTACAGGAATGTGCAGCTCAGTTTGTTTGAAAGAAACTTAGACTTGATCTCATTGATTAATTTAGCTTTAAAACTCCTCCCCCTCTTCCTCTCCGTCATCGCCGATGCTGTCAGTTCCCACCTCCTCATAATCCTTCTCCAGGGCAGCCATGTCCTCTCTGGCCTCTGAGAACTCTCCCTCCTCCATTCCCTCTCCCACATACCAGTGGACGAAGGCCCTCTTGGCGTACATCAGATCGAACTTGTGGTCAAGTCGAGCCCAGGCCTCTGCGATGGCAGTGGTGTTGCTCAGCATGCACACGGCTCTCTGCACTTTGGCCAGGTCTCCTCCAGGAACCACGGTGGGGGGCTGGTAGTTGATGCCCACCTTGAAACCTGTAGGACACCAGTCCACAAACTGAATGGTGCGTTTCGTCTTGATGGTGGCAATGGCGGCATTCACATCTTTGGGTACCACATCACCACGGTACAGAAGGCAGCAGGCCATGTACTTCCCATGGCGAGGGTCACACTTCACCATCTGATTGGCCGGCTCGAAGCAGGCATTGGTGATCTCAGCTACAGAGAGCTGCTCGTGATAGGCCTTCTCTGCTGAGATAACAGGGGCATAGGTGGCTAGAGGGAAGTGGATGCGAGGGTAGGGCACCAGGTTGGTCTGGAACTCTGTCAGGTCCACGTTCAAGGCTCCATCGAAGCGAAGGGAGGCGGTGATGGAGGAGACGATCTGACCAATCAGCCTGTTGAGGTTGGTGTAGGTGGGACGCTCGATGTCCAGGTTCCTGCGGCAGATGTCATAGATGGCCTCATTGTCCACCATGAAGGCACAGTCAGAGTGCTCCAGGGTGGTGTGGGTGGTCAGGATGGAGTTGTAGGGCTCCACCACAGCTGTGGACACTTGAGGAGCTGGATAGATGGCGAATTCTAGCTTTGACTTCTTGCCGTAGTCAACAGAGAGACGCTCCATGAGCAGAGAGGTGAAACCCGAGCCAGTTCCTCCTCCAAAGGAGTGGAAGATGAGGAAACCCTGCAGCCCTGTGCACTGGTCAGCCTGGTGGTAGAAAATAAATCTTTTTATTGTTACTAGTTACACTGGAAATTTTAACTCATGACATTACAAGTGATAAACTCACCAGTTTACGAATTCTGTCAAGAACCAGGTCAATGATCTCTTTCCCGATGGTGTAGTGACCTCGGGCGTAGTTGTTGGCTGCATCTTCCTTTCCAGTGATGAGCTGCTCGGGGTGGAAGAGCTGGCGGTAGGTTCCTGTACGGACTTCATCTGTATTTGGAAGACATTGAGAGTATACTCAAAGATTAGGAATGGTGGTTTGGTTTGACACTTAATTTATCACTCTCTAGTTATTCCTGCATTCTTACCAATGACAGTTGGTTCCAGGTCCACAAAGACAGCCCTGGGAACATGTTTTCCAGCTCCCGTTTCACTGAAGAAGGTGTTGAAGGAGTCATCTCCTCCTCCAATGGTCTTGTCACTGGGCATCTGACCATCCGGCTGGATGCCGTGCTCCAGGCAGTACAGCTCCCAGCATGCATTGCCTATCTGGGCACCGGCTTGGCCAACATGGACAGAGATACACTCACGCTGCAAGAACAAGTGGTTCAAATGTCAAACAAAGATCTGAAGTAAAAGCTACATTTTAATGTCTTTGTCACAGATTTTCTGTCCAGCTTTAATACACTAATCAGAGGAGATTATTCAACAGAAAACAACCCCAATGGCAGACAGAAATTCTGTTGTATTTTGTAGCATCAAAAGGGGACTTTTTATTGGTAACTTAAAGAACACAAAGGTCTGTACTACAATGGCAGGAAAAACATCTCAAATGAACTGACAAAGGCATATGCACAGACTATATATCAGAGTTATTATAGATGTACAAATTTATCACTACTTATTGTTATTTATTTATGTTTTCATCTTTTTTTGTTTTCAATTCACTTTATTTGCAGTTAGTCTTTAGAATGGCCTGCTCATTTCAGTTTAGTCTTTATTGTTTTTAAATTTTTTGTTTCAGTGTTTTAGTTTTTTCACAAATTAACTGGGGCATTTATTGTAGTGGGGGTTTAAGAAGTTTAGAAAGCGTATTAAAATAAACCACTCTCATACCATCATGAATACTGTCATGTAGACATGCCAGTTTCAGTGCTTGATATGTTGACACATTTGACCAAATTTGAAACTAAAGAAGAAAACTAAAGACATTTCCTATACATTTGGATTTAATTTTAGTTACTTGGTTAATAAAAAAATATCATTTGAATCAGTTTTGGTTTCAGAATAGTTTTTTTTTTTAAACTTATTTTTATTGGCTAAAAGGAAGAGGTGAATTTAATCAGACATTTAAGAAAGATCAGAAAAGAACAAAGAAAGGAATGGGAAACAAAGAAAACCACACCAGAATATAACCTTCAAAATAAAACAGGAAGTAAACTGAAAGGGGGTCCAAACTTAGTAAGATGCAGAAAAATACAGGAGGCATTTGGAAAGAATAAATACTCCAAGAAAGAGATAAACTAATAAATAAATAAATAAAAAATCACACTCCATTTTATACACCCAATGTCCCTGTGAGAGGTTTTTTTCTCTCAGAAATCATCCGAAGCTGTTCAACAGAGGAACTTAAACAGAAAATGAAAGACTTCTCACCATATTTTTGGAGCTTTGAGGAGTCCCTTGTTCACTTGAGAGGAGTGGCTGGGGATATTGTGTGTGAAATGCGAGTGCAGTAAGCTGCTTTATAGCCAAGCATCACCAAGCAACAGCCTGCAATGTTGTGGTAACTGGAGGAGCTGAAGAAGCAAACACCAGCTCCTTCAATAACAAATGAGGGTGCAGAACACAAAAAAGAAAACCCACTGTACAAACAGAAGGTACTAAAGCTGTTGTTATACACACAAGTAACCAACAGTGAAATATTTGGCCCATAACTGTGTCACCTCACCTAATTTTTCATGTTAGATTTAAGGTAAATCTGCTGTTCTGTCTGTGCAGTCAGTACCTTGTGGTTCAGATCTGAATGAAAAATTTAAATATGATGGAAACATTTATCTGTGGATGGCTCTAACTCATAACTCTTTAATTTAAAAAAAAGTTTCTGTGTCAAGCATTACTTCTTTAATGAAATACTGCTCAAATTAGAAGTTTGGTCATGTTGAAGTGACACATTGGCAGCCTGGGTTTTCTAATCTTGCAAATGAATGATAACGGATACCTCCCCAGAGTGAATGAATAGGCTTTTGTTACAGCTCACCGTTGCATCACCACTTTAGTCAAGATTCATTTGCAATGCAAAGGCAGCGTATTCCCCAAGGAAAACATTGCAACACGCTTTCCTCAAAGCCAGCTGACATTTGAGATCACCGTTTCTTTTCCAGTAGGTCTCAGTTCAGAGCTTTCAGCTATGTACACAGGAGAAAGAAAAGGGGAGTATGGTGGTACTATTGAGAAAACCGGATAAATGCAATACCTGAGGCTGGAGATTAACAAAGGATTATGTTTTCCTAAGGAATTTTCCTCAAAAGATTAATTTCTTAAAAACCACCAGGTCACCAGTAACCTGTTTGTGGTAGAGGTAGTTTCTTTTACCCAGATAGAAATCATTTGCCAGTAGGCCAGAATATGTAAGATCTAAAAAGTAATATCTTTTAGTTTCTGAAACTAGAATGTCTTCCTCCCATCACCCACAGCTTGTTCTGAAGGAACAATCTAAAGTATCATCAGGCGATTGTGATTTGGTGCTATATAAATAAGATTGAATTAAATAAAACTATACAGTGTAACCCTACACCTAAGAGGGTTGTTGGTGAACTGGAGGAAGTTAACAGGTTAGGTTTAACAAGAACTTCCCCAGTTTCTAAATGGACATATTATATTGACTAAAGTGCTTTAGGAAGTTTATAACCCAAAATGAATTTCAGAACCAATCCTCTAAAGTACAGATTTACTGTCTACTGATGCCTTTTCAGAAACCTGTTTTCCTTAGAAGATGTTTTTGTGTAAACCTTGTGTGCTATTACCCGTGTAATCTATTGTTGGGAACTGTTAAATCTTTCACCCGTGCATCTGCTGGTAACCCTAGAGCTGTAACCACAAACTACCACCTAAGGTTTCCAAGAACATGCTCACACTTGGTTTCCCTAGTTACTGTTCTCTCAGGCCTTGTTTGCTTTCAGGTGTCAGCTGACAACAACAGACAAGTCATTATAGTTCAACAGCAAACATGCACATTGCTGGAGGAGACACATATAGTGGGAGAAACTGAAATGCACAGACAGACAAATGCTTTGCACTCTTGGTTTATTTTTGCACACACATGCACACACATATATATAAAAAACCAATATGGCATTGCTCACTGCTGAAATACAATAATGATATCATTATGCAAAACTAAAACGTATTACTCCTCCCCCTCTCCCTCATCACCGATGCTGTCGGTTCCCACCTCCTCATAATCCTTCTCCAGGGCAGCCATGTCCTCTCTGGCCTCTGAGAACTCTCCTTCCTCCATTCCCTCTCCCACATACCAGTGGACGAAGGCCCTCTTGGCGTACATCAGATCGAACTTGTGGTCGAGTCGAGCCCAGGCCTCTGCGATGGCAGTGGTGTTGCTCAGCATGCACACTGCTCTCTGCACCTTGGCCAGGTCTCCTCCAGGAACCACGGTGGGGGGCTGGTAGTTGATGCCCACCTTGAAACCTGTAGGACACCAGTCCACAAACTGAATGGTGCGTTTCGTCTTGATGGTGGCAATGGCGGCGTTCACTTCTTTAGGAACCACGTCACCACGGTACAGAAGGCAGCAGGCCATGTACTTTCCATGGCGAGGGTCACACTTCACCATCTGATTGGCCGGCTCGAAGCAGGCATTGGTGATCTCAGCTACAGAGAGCTGCTCGTGATAGGCCTTCTCTGCTGAGATAACAGGGGCATAGGTGGCTAGAGGGAAGTGGATGCGAGGGTAGGGCACCAGGTTGGTCTGGAACTCTGTCAGGTCCACATTCAAGGCTCCATCAAAGCGAAGGGAGGCGGTGATGGAGGAGACGATCTGACCAATCAGCCTGTTGAGGTTGGTGTAGGTGGGACGCTCGATGTCCAGGTTCCTGCGGCAGATGTCATAGATGGCCTCATTGTCCACCATGAAGGCACAGTCAGAGTGCTCCAGGGTGGTGTGGGTGGTCAGGATGGAGTTGTAGGGCTCCACCACAGCTGTGGACACTTGAGGAGCTGGGTAAACTGCGAACTCCAACTTTGACTTCTTGCCGTAGTCAACGGAGAGACGCTCCATGAGCAGAGAGGTGAAACCGGAGCCAGTTCCTCCTCCAAAGGAGTGGAAGATGAGGAAACCCTGCAGCCCTGTGCACTGGTCAGCCTGCAGGGGAACAAAACAGCACTATTTTCTCCATACATAACTACACTCTAAACTAATACATGTAGATAAACTCACCAGTTTACGAATTCTGTCAAGAACCAGGTCAATGATCTCTTTGCCGATGGTGTAGTGACCTCGGGCGTAGTTGTTGGCTGCATCTTCTTTTCCAGTGATAAGCTGCTCGGGGTGGAAGAGCTGCCGGTAGGTTCCTGTACGGACTTCATCTATATTCACGAAAAATAACTGTATATGAGTATATGAGAAAACTTTTCAAATCCTTTACGTATAAATATATTTAAATTTATATTAAAAAATTGAAATTTTACCAATGACAGTTGGTTCCAGGTCCACAAAGACAGCCCTGGGAACATGTTTTCCAGCCCCGGTTTCACTGAAGAAGGTGTTGAAGGAGTCGTCTCCTCCCCCGATTGTCTTGTCACTGGGCGTCTGACCATCCGGCTGGATGCCGTGCTCCAGGCAGTACAGCTCCCAGCATGCGTTTCCCATCTGGACGCCTGCCTGGCCAACATGAACAGAGAGGCACTCCCGCTGCAAGACCAGGCCACATCAACATTAGAAAAGGCTTTGTGGAATCTAATAGGCAACACTATCACACCTTTAAAAGTGGACATTACAGAGTCTGTAAGACACTGCAGAAACTTACCATGGTTCTAAATTCCTGCTGCTGACTGCGAGGATCTGCAGGCAAAATCTGCTCTCTCTCAAGATCTCTCTGGTACTTATAGTATCTCCAAACTCTATAGTAACGGGTCTTGTTGTTCACAAATGGGGGTTAACTGAGTTTACCAGAGGGCAAAATCATTGTCCCGACACGCTCGGTCACACATCCATGACCATTTTTCCTGTGGAAAGATAATGTATAACCCTGAGCCCATACATCAGGCACACAAAACTCATTTAACTCACAAGCACCTAAGGAAAAAGCACAGAGTGGTTAATAAACTCAAAGCTCTGAGGGGGGCTCAAAGCTCCATGTGAGAGAGTCAAAGGAATTCTACATTCCCCAAATATTTGTAAACAGAATATTTTTAACAGCCCCCCTCACAGCCTGTTTGTACGTTGCCCAGATGTAAGTTACATTTGTGGGCACTTCAGCAAGTTGAGCTTATAGGATCAATGTTATTTACTGAAACTGATAAGAAGAGAAACTATAAAGTCTGTTCTTTAATGTAAGCAACGTAAGTAATTTTAACAAGAAATTTAACAACTCATGGGCTTCAGTGATAATGTATAAAATAGCTTTTTATAAGCTTTATCCAGTTACATATGTGAAATGTAGCCTAATTAGTTTTAGGATTTGACTTTGGCTATTTCATTTAAGCCCTTTTTTCTGACTACATTTAAATGTTTGCATATTTGCATTTTGTTATGAAGTACCATAAGACCACAAAGAGCCAGGGACTAAATTAGAAAACCACAGAAAAGGGAACATAAACAGTCAGGGAGACAAGCCTACAGTGTATACCCACTGGCCACTTTATTAGGTACTACTAGAACCAGGTGGGAGCCCATTTTGCCTTTAGAACTACCTTAATTTTCATTGCATAGATTCAACAAGGTGCTGGAAACATTCCTCAGGAGAAGACGAACAATGGACCTGAAACTTGGGAAAGTTTTCCCCTGGAACGAATTAAAACTGTAAGTCTTGTGAGCGTTGTGTGGACTCAGATGCTAGATTTTTCTCCTTGTTTCTTCCTTTTGTATGTGCTCAAGGTTTTGTATATGTAATTGTATGTGTATGTGCATTTTATATGTAAATTTGTTTACTTTAAATAAAGTTTTTTTAAAAAAAAAAGAAACATTCCTCAGAGATTATCCATATTAACATGACAGTGTCCCACACAGTTCAGGTTACACACATGCATCACAGCATGTAACCCCAGTGGCCTAATGGATAAGGCACTGGCCTCCTAAGCCAGGATTGTGGGTTTGAGTCTCATATGTGGGGATTTCCAGCTGTTGAAGTGGGCCCTCAACCCAGAGCGCAATGAATTGCAGCCATCCTCATTTGGCCCGTGGTCTTTACACTGGTTAACTGTGTTGCTACAATTCCATAATGGGAATCTCCCCTGTTACCATAACCCAAATGTGCTCTATTGGAATGCGATCTGGTGACTGTGCAGGTCTAACCAGGAGTTTTTTTTAAGGCTTTCCACATGCACATGTAAAATGCAGATTGGAGTCAACAGATTATATGAATTATATATTTCTTTGTCGCTGGAGGGCACCCAAATGTCAACTAGTCACTGAAACTTGCAAAGTACAGGGAAGGACCGTCACTGTCAAACAGATAGGGGTGGCAAAAGTGCAGACATTCTTTGCTTAAGTAGAAGTATAGACATCTGTTTTTAAAACGACTCTGGTAAACACTGAGGTACTGACTCAACATCTGTATTCAAGTTGAAAGTAATTAGTGGTCCAAAGTAAGCTCTTTAGGAGATTTCCACCAGCGTTTTTTTTTTTTTTTTGCCAAGCTAACTGACCTAACTGAAAATGGTATTAATACAAGGGAACAAACTTTCTAATGATTTTGCTCATCTTGACTACATGTGATGTAGAACAAAGTGAATTTTTAAGAATAGCTCTATGCTGTTGTTGAGATAAACCTAAGATGGAAAAAGAATCACTTAGAAATAATTTGTAATAATTTAAACTGTGAGTAGATTATGTTTACAGGCTGTGATCAGCTGACCTGTGATGCTGCTGCCTGAGGAATTCAACAAGATCTAAGCATGGAGACAAAGTCAGAGAGGCAAGGACTGGACATATGCAGAGGACGGATAGTCGATATAATGGACAAAGGTGATGAAGATGGAGTTGCAAGAGAGAGAAGAAAAGAGGAAGTAAAGTAAAAAGTAAAGTAAAAACTTCACTTCAATAGCACCTTTAAAGATATTGGTCCCAAAGTGCTGATCAGAAGCAAGAAAAAACATTACACATCAGTACACTGAAAAAGTTACTTAAAAGCAGTTGTAAAAAGAAGTTTTTAGTTGCTTTTTAAAAAGCTCAACAGAGTCTGCAGACTTCAAACTAAAGGTGAGAGAGTTCCAGAGTCCTGGTGGTACTATTGAGAAGGCTCAGTCACCTTTAGTTTTCAGGACCTTAGGGACCCCCTAGAGTTCTTTTTCTTTAATATATGCCAGTGCTTGACCATTTAGAAACCTATAAGTGAGAACCAAGAGCTTGAAATGTTTTCTGGAAGCCACTGGAGCTGGACGAGTAGTGCTGTGACATTAGAAAATCTCTTTGATTTGGCCAGAATTCTGGAAGCAGTGTTCTGTACAGTCTGCAGATGGTCCAATGATGCTTTAGGAAGGTGAATAATGAGCTACAGTAATCCAATCTCGAAACAGTAATGACCATCTAAAGTAAAACCAGAGTCAAAATTTGATGGAAGGTTTAGCATGAGATGCTAATCCAGCTTTTTGCACTGTCTAAGCACTTGTGTAAGACACGCAGTTGTGATACCTCATGAGGCTTAAAAAAGAAACATATAACTGAATCATTCCAGTAGCAGTGATACGAGATATCTTTAAAAGTGCTTAAAATGTTCTGTAGAGGGAGCACATAAATCGGAAATAATATGCATAATAATAATAAGCAGCCACATCAGAAAGATATGATGTAAAGGATTGTAAGGCAGTGGTCTTGGGAATATTTGTGATTGGGGTGGTCTGCTCATCTCCACTCCAGAGTCTGGACTCTGGAGTGTGTGTATGGTTCATGTCTGTGTGTGTCTGTGTTGGGCGAGAGCTGAGTGTTTGTGTATGTGTACGTAAGGATGGGAATAAATGTTTGTGTCTGTGTCAGGTCGGGTCTTAGATTCCACTCCTCTCTCCCCCTAGGTATGGGGGTTTATCTACCCCCACCATACTCCCTGCCAGTGGCTGGTGCCCCACCTGCTGGTACATTGGTGGTTCTCTGCGTCCAGGGCTGAGTGCTCGGGTGTGCACTGGCTCACTCCTGGTGACTGCTTGGCAGGGCCTGTGCAATATCTCAGTCTGCCCCCCGGCTCTGTCTGTCTTTTCTTTCCAGTCCCCCGGTCCTCTCAGTTCTGATTGTAAATACTTAAAATAAAATACAAATAAATAAATAAACAATCCTGATAAAAAACTTCTAAATATGACAATCAAGTGGTCCAGTATAGCAAAAGAGCACTTAGGAAAATAAATATTAGACAATAATTCTGTTTGCTACAGCGCTGTAAAGGACAGGCAAAGAAACCCCAAACATAAATAAATAAATAAATAAATATTTGTGATTGGCTGTCCAATGGGGAGAGGCCAAGGTTTAGCCTCAGCACTCCCTGATTTGTTCTCTTCATAGTCCTTCCTCATGGCATAGACAAAGATTTAATTTCAGTGTGAGCTCATCTGAGATTGTCAGAAAGAATCAACAGGAAGAACATTTTAATGACCTTTTACAGATTAACTGAACATGAACGTTTGCCAGTGCTCAGACACCTGGTTAAACTTAGGTCTAACCCTGAACTAAGTTTTTTGGCACAAAAAAAAGCAGGTCAGAGTAGATCCAATCAATTCTGAGTATTTTCAGTATTACTTATCATCCTGGTGCACTTTATCATAAGTCAGAGTCCATCACTGTAATCATGTTTTATAGTGGAAACCAGTGCTATTTTGATGTTAGCACGTTTCCCCGTGTCAGACTTTACACAGTGCTCTGTCGGTGTCTGAATAATGAACTGTTTCTTTGCCTGTGTTGTCTTTGGGGAGTTGGACAAACCCAAGTACTGCATCGAGCTGTTGTCTCACACAGTCTGCCTGGTGAGAGTTTGGAGGGGCACGGTGGTTGGCTACACCAATAGCCTGCAGGGCTTCAAGCTGAAGGTGAGCTCCACCCCTATGTGTGAAGAGTAAACTTTGCAGAGGACATTGCGGCAAACAAATCTCAAAAATCTTTTATATAATCAGATTTTATAACTGGGAACATCAGACACAACAGAATGCTTGTACAGTGTTTGTATTAGATGTTCTGAGTAGAAACTTTAGATGACCATTTTTGCCATTCCTGCCTGCCATCAAAGTCTACTTTAATATCCTGGAGTCCAGCCTTGCCAAGATGCTCAAGATGAGCACCATGGTTCAGGGTCTGGGTCTTCAAAATGACCCTGAATGTCCAGACCATCAGGATCACTTACACTAAGTAACGGTCATTCTGTTGATGAAGAATCAAACTGTAGTGATAAAATATTGTGGATTGACTTCTGATCTGTGAAAGTTTTAATTGCTCTTTAGTTTTTAATTTTGGTTTTAATTATATATCCAAAAGCAGCATAAGGAGTAATGTTTTCTTTTCTTTTTATTGAACAGACACTGCTGAGCTAAAGCAGCAAAGATGCAGTTCTTATGCTTCAGCAGAGCTGTCAGACCCTTCAGGTGTCCAAAAGACACAAAAAACAGACCTTCCCTGACCGTTGTTCTTTCACTCTGTTTTTAAACATGTTTCCAGTGTGTCTTGTTTCGCGACATGTCTACCTGAACCTGCTAAAAGTAGTAATAATTAACCGTGCCCAGATGTAACTATTAGCTTTCAAGGACATCCAAACAAGCGTTTATGGAACCCCTCTGTGTCAACATCCGAGTGTTACAACAGAAGGGAGAACACCATCAGGTGTATACAAATATTTATGCATAATAATAAATTTAACTTATATCAAAAACACAAAAAGGTTATGAATAGAGTAAAATTATTTAGCTTGGCAGTATTATTAACAATTTCACTAATGAGGACTCAGATCTCAGTGCGTTGATTCTCTTTCCTAGGTTCATCTGATCAGCAGATGAATAGAAAGCGTGTGTGTGCTTGTGTGTATGCGTGTGTTCCTGTGTTTGTATTTATGTTGGGGGGGGGGGGGGGGGGGGGGCATCTCGTTTGCATTATAATTGTAAAATTCTACCTAATACAGCTAATTATAAACATGATTCGGCTTGCAGATATTTTTTACTCCTGAATAAAATATCTACATCTGCCCAAAAATTTTCAGATAAAATTTTGGGCAGTCTTTAATTATCAGGTAGCAAAACCTGAAATAATGAACCCACAGAATGAGGAACTTTATTCTGCAAATCTTCAAAACCTATTTTTGGGTAATCAAATACAGTGGGGCAAAAAGGTATTTAGTCAGCCACCGATTGTGCAAGTTCCCCCACCTAAAATGATGACAGAGGTCAGTAATTTGCACCAGAGGTACACTTCAACTGTGAGAGACAGAATGTGAAAAAAAAAAATCCATGAATCCACATGGTAGGATTTGTAAAGAATTTATTCGTAAATCTGGGTGGAAAATAAGTATTTGGTCAATAACAAAAATACAACTCAATAATTTGTAACATAACCTTTGTTGGCAATAACAGAGGTCAAACGTTTACTATAGGTCTTTACCAGGTTTGCACACACAGTAGCTGGTATTTTGGCTCATTCCTCCATGCAGATCTTCTCGAGAGCAGTGATGTTTTGGGGCTGTCGCCGAGCAACACGGACTTTCAACTCCCGCCACAGATTTTCTATGGGGTTGAGGTCTGGAGACTGGCTAGGCCACTCCAGGACTTTCAAATGCTTCTTATGGAGCCACTCCTTTGTTGCCCGGGCGGTGTGTTTTGGATCATTGTCATGTTGGAAGACCCAGCCTGGTTTCATCTTCAAAGTTCTCACTGATGGAAGGAGGTTTTGGCTCAAAATCTCACGATACATGGCCCCATCCATTCTGTCCTTAACACGGATCAGTCGTCCTGTCCCCTTGGCAGAAAAACAGCCCCATAGCATGATGTTTCCACCCCCATGCTTCACAGTAGGTATGGTGTTCTTGGGATGCAACTCAGTATTCTTCTTCCTCCAAACACGACGAGTTGAGTTTATACCAAAAAGTTCTACTTTGGTTTCATCCATAGCTGGACTGGCCATCGGGCATACCGGGCATATGCCCAGTGGGCCGCTGGCGATTTTTTGTTTTTATGGGCCGATGGATTTTTTTTTTTTTTTTTTTTTTTTGGAAGGGTATAATGAAAGGTGTTGGATTGGCCAATTGGTCATGATCGACTCTGGGCTGGACCAATTACAGCCGAGGAGGCCGAATGCACCCGCCCCCTTGTTTAGCAATCACGTGATTTTCGCGCATTGCATGCCGGGAACTCGTGGCAAAACAATCCAAGTACTGCATCAAATGCAAGCATTTGCAGCACCGCAAAACGTTCATTCTCCGGTTCCAACACCTTCTTGTTTTTTCTTTGCCGCACAAAAAAGGAATGTACAAAACAAAAGGAGAACAATGCCGGTCCGTACAAAGACAGACTCGACGAAAAGACAAAGAAAAGATACGAGGAAAAAAACTCAAAGGTGTGAAAGGGTCAGACCCTTACGAGCACACAGAGTGGACAAAAGACGTTAGCGTGCTGCCCAACTTTCACCACGCTCAGATTTATAATCATACGGTTCTTGGAGTGAGTGCATACACTCATGAAGTTTAGTAACTTCAGGTCACTGCAACAAGCCCAGGTACAGTTTACGACGGATGGGTACAGGACCTTGAAACGCACCGTGTAGAACGAAAGACCATCGTACGAACAAAGGTAAGTTTACCAGTCTCACAAATCGTTGTCATAAATACACATTCGTTAACCGTTTATTAATATAACCTTTGAGCTCAATGGTAATTAATTAGTAGTGGAAATAATTTCTGGTTCATTACAGAAATGTAGCAGTGACAATAATACTGTATGCTGTAATCGTACTGGACAATTGGTGATACAAAACAACTGTTTTATCCTGTGAATAAAAGTATATGTTTTTGTCAATGTACCATAATAACAGAAGCAAAACGCAATATTGTGTCAGCACAATTCACTATTTATGCACAATAAACACAATAAATAAAGGAGCATAGCGCGACAATTTCTGTTCAGCGCCAGACTTGTTTGTAACCTATATCACCAATTATGTTAAGAAAAATGACGCATTAACTACTACAAAACTCTGACCTTTGTGGGAATGCTTGGAGCAGACTAACATGTGAGCTGGAGTGTTCTGAGACGTTATATTTGGTATATCCAGACCATCCGTGGCTCTTACTTCGGAAACATGGCTTAAAAAATTTCTCTTCAACGACGTAATCCGATAAAAAACGATCGGCTTCCCGTGGCTGTCATGCGACCGGCTGTTGCAGTTAATAATACAACAGCTTCTTGCCATTTTTTGTGTTTCTTTTTATCGCTGTGTAACTGAGTTCAATTGAAAGCCTGCGTGCGCTAGTACCTCTTGCCACAAGTTCCCAGAATCCTTTGCGGTTTTACCCCTGAATGACGTCACATTTTCAGTCTTTATCCTGGTGGGCCGGTCTCTAGTTAAAATGCCCGGGCCGATTTTTTGTCCCAGTTGGTTTCATCTGACCACATGACATTCTCCCAATCCTCTGCTGTATCATCCATGTGCTCTCTGGCAAACTTCAGACGGGCCTGGACATGCACTGGCTTCAGCAGCGGAACACGTCTGGCACTGCGGGATTTGATTCCCTGCCGTTGTAGTGTGTTACTGATGGTGACCTTTGTTACTTTGGTCCCAGCTCTCTGCAGGTCATTCACCAGGTCCCCCCGTGTGGTTCTGGGATCTTTGCTCACCGTTCTCATGATCATTTTGACCCCACGGGATGAGATCTTGCGTGGAGCCCCAGATCGAGGGAGATTATCAGTGGTCTTGTATGTCTTCCATTTTCTGATGATTGCTCCCACAGTTGATTTTTTCACACCAAGCTGCTTGCCTATTGTAGATTCACTCTTCCCAGTCTGGTGCAGGTCTACAATACTTTTCCTGGTGTCCTTCGAAAGCTCTTTGGTCTTGGCCATGGCGGCGTTTGGAGTCTGACTGTTTGAGGCTGTGGACAGGTGTCTTTTATACAGATGATGAGTTCAAACAGGTGCCATTCATACAGGTAACGAGTGGGGGACAGAAAAGCTTCTTACAGAAGACGTTACAGGTCTGTGAGAGCCAGAGATTTTCCTTGTTTGAGGTGACCAAATACTTATTTTCCACCCTGATTTACAGATAAATTCTTTACAAATCCTACCATGTGGATTCATGGATTTTTTTTTCACATTCTGTCTCTCACAGTTGAAGTGTACCTCTGGTGCAAATTACTGACCTCTGTCATCATTTTAAGTGGGGGAACTTGCACAATCGGTGGCTGACTGAATACTTTTTTGCCCCACTGTATAATCTGAAGTAGCTTCTTTTTTTTTTAACTCATTGCGTATTTTGGGTACTGTGCTAATGTGCTTTAAATTGGAGATTATGTATCGGAATTTCAGGAGCAGGACCACGCCTCCAAACACACTCCTTTCGGCTGTCATCTATATAGGTTCCCCTAGTTCTTCAAGCTGATCATTCTTGTTTACGTGCCCCACCTCCCCTCCCTCCTTCTTCTTCAGTCTTCAACTTCTTCACTTCTATTTAGTACATGGGGATCTGCCCGGCCCGGGAGCCGCTGCCAGTCCCCTTCGAGGCCTTCCCCAAACCGCAGCTCAATTCATGTCAAAGCATTCACCTTTACCTACTAAAACACTGTCAAACTTAAAATGAGGACGTGGGCCCAGCTAGTGACGTATGAGTTTTTATAACTGATTTTAATATTTGATGTTTAATATGTAATGGGGATGTTTTCTTTTGTTCTGTACCTCTCTCAAACTCAAAAAGCAGAGAAGAGCATCCCGGTATCAAACACTCTTATCCTTAAATGATTCTTAGATGCTTAGATGATTCTCAGTGTTCACCTTTTCTTTATTGTCGATAAATATTTTCAGTTTGCAGTGACTGCAGTAGGAAGTTAGCTTGTGTGGCTAAACCTGTCATATTTACATAAAGAACTTAAGTGCTGTTGTTAATTAATATGTTGTACTCCTTTTGAACTTAATACGAAATAAAGAATATATAATGTATTCTATAATAAAAGAAAAAAAGAATTTACAATCTTAAAATGAATCTGATAAAAAATTTGCTTAAAAGACTGATAGACTCATCAGAACATAAGAAATGTGTGTGAGACTGCAAACTTTGTATCAATCCGATACAGAGTAAATACAGGGCCTGTATTGCCGACACCATTACTGATACTAATACTTTTAGCTTACATATTTAACTTTTGAAGTTCTTTACCACGGCTAAAGCCATAGAGTTAGATTTAGTCTCTTGTTTGGATTGCAGAGACCTGGACCCTAATAAAGACTCAGATTTGCAAATACTGGGATTACTTGCGTAACCAAGTGATGCAACACAAGCACAAACAGACTCAAGAGTTTCATCATCAACATTTGAATAATCAAAACTCCAGAATGTGTTTGTTTTCAGCTGCTGACACATTCAAACTGAAGGCTATAAATGCTGTGAGAGTAACAGCAGAAACTCAGTATCTGGATCAAAGCTGAAGGTCTAAAGATGAGACGCATCCTCGTTTTACTGGGTGAGGAAACAACAGCGATTTAGCCGTTTACATGTTAAACCTGTTAGAGGTCAATATTTCTCAATGTTTTGGTGGTTTTATGCATTCAAGTTTTTTCTACCAACAACATATAAAAAATGAACTTAAAACACAACTTTCGTCAGTAAAAACATAAACTTACATTTGGGCTTGTGTCTGTTTACCTGAATGCACATTTAATTAGCATATTTATAAACTGTTTAAGTAAAACTTTAACCAATCAGCTAATAAAATTGTTTTTAGATGACCAAATTTAGTTTATTGATAAGATTTAAAATAAAACGTTAAGGTTGCATCTATGAAAGTCTGAGTATTTCTGTGTATCTCCAGCTGTGGTGTGGATGTGTGATGCTGTTAAGTTCGGTCAGCTCTGCAGTGACAATGTATGCAACACCCAGAGGACATCAGACAGCTGGGGAGAGGGACACTACGGAGCCTCGCGGTAAGCTGTGAACACATTTTTGTTTTTAATGTAAGGCTGGATGATGTGAAGCAGCTGCTCACAGCTGGATGTCTGCTGGATTTCAGGGGTGGGAGACTTCACAAAGGTGTGGACATCGAGTGCAGTGACGGCTCAGATGTCTTAGCCCCGTTTGATGTGACAATCAAAGGGAGCCTGATTGTCTATAATGACCCCAATAAGAAAGCTATCGACGAGGGCATCAACCTCTCAGGAGAAGGTCAGTCCACCGCCCATCTTGTTACTGATTGTGTTATTGATCCTGGTTTCGATTTAATGACTGAGTGGTTGTGTTTGTGTCCTGCAGGTCTTTGTTTCAAACTTTTCTATGTGAAGCCGAACAAAACCTCAGGAACGGTGGATAAGGGTGAGAAGATTGGCACAATGCTGCCCATGCAGAGCGTTTACCAAGGGATCACCTCGCACATCCACGTCCAGATGTGTAACAGAAGTGAAGACCCCACAGAGTATTTCTCTGACTTATGTCAGACTCGTGTCCCTTCTGAAGAAACGGAATTAATACCAGGACGATTCTGGTGGTTTGATCTGCCACACTATTACGTCTAAGAAAGAAGCTTTTACTTATTCTTTTCTTAACTGTGTCTGTTTTATCGAAAATGGCTTGCACAGCTTTAATCCTTTTGAAAATGGAGCATTTATTCAGCCTTTTGATAATTAAAAAAATTGAAATATTAATTTGCTTTTGACTTTGACTTTAGAGCTTTTATTGTCATTGTGCTGTTTCTTGCACAGCGAAATTGGGTAGCTGGAACACAAAGGTGAAACATTGAAACAGAAACATTGTGGGGCTGTATACAAGTCCAGTTATATAATATCCTTTCAGTCTATTGGTTTTGCACCTGATGGATCTGAACCTTTTTCCAGAGGGCAGGATGGAGGTAGTCTTTTATAATTGCCCTGGCTCTGGAGAGACATCTCTAGCTGGCACGGTCGAGATGTCCAGGGAGACCGTTCACAACCTTGACTGATTGTGAACGGTCTGTGAGAACGTTTTTGATCCATGCACATGTGGCGTGGGGGGGGGGGGAGAGAGAGTCCAAATTTACCACCTTGGCTATAAGAAGGCCTGGGATGATGGTATTGAAGGCCGAGCTGAAGTCAACGAAGAGCATCCTCACTGATGTTCCAGGATTCTCCAGGTGATGCAGAGCAGAGTGGAGGGCGGTGGAAACTGCATCCTCAGTGGACCTGTTTGCCTTATAGGAAAACTGCTGGGGGTCGAAGCTGGGTGGGAGGCAGTCCTTTATGTGCTTTAGGACCAGCTTCTCGAAGCACTTTGCAACCACTGGAGTCAGAGTGATGAGTCTGTAGTCGCTGAGGCTACTGATGGTGGTGGACTTGGGGACTGGGACTATTGTTGCTGATTTCAGGCAGTGAGGGACAGTGGCATGTGACAGGGAGAGGTTGAATAATGGTGAACACAGGAGCCAGCTGGACAGCCCAGGCTTTGAGCATTCTCCCAGATATTCTGTCAGGGCCAGCAGCTTTCCTCTGATTTACTGCTCTTTACACATTGCGAACCTGGTGTTCTTGGAGACTAAAGGTGTGAGGGCTGTGCTCAGAGGAGGCTGTGGGCAGGGCAGGGCGGTGTGCATGGTGGGGGTGTCTGCAGTTTTCTCAAAGCGGGCAAAGAAGCGGTTAAGTTCCTCTGCTAATGAGATGTCTATATTATCTGTATTTGTCCCTTTGCCTTGTGATATGTTTCAGGGCCTCCCATACCTTTCTGGAGTTATCAGAGAGGTGATCCAATAGCTTGTTCGAGAAGTCCAGTTTTGCTGCTCTGATGCCGTTTTTAAGGTCTGCTCTTGCTCTGCTGTACATATCCTGGTCCCCAGATTTGTATGCCGAGTTGTGTGCCTTTAACAATGCCCCAACCTAACTTGTCATCCAGGGTTTACAGTTGGGGTAGACCCGGACACGCTTTTCCATGGTGACAGTGTCCATGCAGTGCGTGATGTAACCTAGCACTGCGGTTGTGTGAGTCTCTAGGTCAGGGGTCCCCAACTCCAGGCCTCGAGGGCCGGTGTCCTGCAGTTTTTAGATCTCACCCTGGGTCAACACACCTGAATCAAATGATTAGTTCATTACCAGTCCTCTGGAGAACTGCAAGACATGTTGAGGAGGTCATTTAGCCATTTGAATCAGCTGTGTTGGATCACAGACACATCTAAAAACTGCAGGACTTGAGGCCTGGAGTTGGGGACCCCTGCTCTAGGTCATCATGCTCGAAGACACTCCACTCTGCGAGGGCAAAACACTCCTGCAACTGAGCGAGAGCTTCCTCAGAAAAGGTGCTAATGGTTCTGATGATGGGCTTTGTCCTTTTCCTGAGTGGTGTGTATGCCGGGACAACGAGCAGAGAGAGGTGGTCAGACATACTCAGGTGGGGGAGGGGAAAAGATCTGTAGGCTTGAAATTTTGTTTTTATAGCTCACCTGTTTTAATTACAGCTTAAAGTTTGCATTATTAGGGGTGTGATTTTCTTCAGTTTAAGAGGTCAGAATAGTATTTGCAAAGAAACACAAAAATATTGTTTCCAGGCAAATGTGTCTGATCAAAACATATCATTTGAGATGCTTGTCTGCACTTTCCATAGACGTCTACACCTTTCTGCACTCCTTCCTGGCTGAAGAAGTGTAAATATAATTACTTCCATAATTATACACTACGTTACTAAAAATAATTTGCGAGTGAGAAAAGTGGTGGAGGAACATTTCAAATCATTGCTTTAGGAAAAGAAGGACTAAAACTTTTTGAAAACACTTAAGTACACATAAAACTGTATTATTGGAAAATTGTGCATAAGATATCAAAGTAAAAATAATTATTATTTATAAATAATTATTATTTTTGTTAGCAGCCTGTGTCTCTGGTTTCAAAAGGTTAATATGATGACACTGGGGGTTTTGCGGTTTATTTAAAATTTCCACAACAACACACAAAACACAAAGCTCCAAACCAGTGAGTGGCATCAGAGCGGTTTTAAATAAAGGGCTAATAAGCAACACACAACAGGACACACATTGTTTAATTGGCCTTTAATGACGCTGATTCCGTCCTTCAAATGCTGCATTATTAAATGTTCCTTATTTATTCCACAGTGTAAAAATATCTTTTGCACAGATTTCTGAAAGGCTCAGAGTTTTCAAACTTTAAGCACGTTTTCTTTCATCTTTTTTGAAGTATAAATTTGTGTCCATGGAGTTCACAGAAAACTGAAAGGTTTAAGCAGCAACAAAGTGAAGTCCGGATAGCACAGACATTCAGAATCAAATTTATATGAAAAAAAAATGTGTCATTAAGGGAAAAAAACAAAAACAGCCGAGTTTGATAGCAAGGTTCACCATTTCATTCATCATTGAAGAGAGAAAAAAACCCCCAAAACAAAACCATGTGGGAATTAGAAAATGTAAGCTTCACGTCATCTCGTGTCCTCAAAATGGCCAGTAATATAAATTAAAAGCTACTGTTCCCTTTGAAAATCCTACAAGCTCAAGAAACTGAAACAGATTTTGACAAGGCAAGACAGAAACCCTGCAAATAAACCTTGTGGTGTTCTCCAGGGCTCTTTGAGGACTCCTGTAACTTTAGAATAATCACAGCCTTGTTTTCACAGAGGAGGGTCCCCGCCTGGTGTCACAGTGTTTGCTGTATTACAAACAAAATGAAAATACAAAGAAACACTTCATGCAAGGGAGTATGTTTTAAAAACATACTTTTCCAAAAACAAGAAAACATTTTGACATCCGTACAGTACATCCATGACTTATGTTAACTTACTTAAATATGAGTAACACACCACTTTGTGTTTTGTTTGGATTCACCGAAAGTAGAAGAAATCAATAAGTTAAAAATCAAAACAAAAAGAAATTTCAGGACAACATTTCGATTGAGACGTTAGCACATCGTTTACCAAACTGTCACAATAAAGGATAAAGCCTAATTCTTCATCATCTTTTAACATATATTAATTTTTTAAATACACACTTTTGCACCCAATTATGTTTTGCTAATACATTTTGGTGTGTAGGTAGATACGTAAAGACAACATGACTTCTTCTGTCTCAGATAAGATATCTGAGGAAATTGTATGAATAGCAGACTTTGCATGTGGCGTAAACCTCAAACCCTCTGGGTGAAGTTTTCGGGGAAAACGCCTTTGGCTGAAATATCTTTCTTCTGAAACCAGTGAGACTCCTTCAAGCCCATGAGCCAGCCATCATCCTACAGACACACACAGTACAATCAAAGATTTAACATTTGGTAATTACAGCCTCAGGTAAACTACATATCCATCCATTCACTTCGGCTTATCCTTTTCAGGGTCGCGGGGAGCGCTGGAGCCTATCCCAGCTGTCATAGGGCGAGAGGCGGGGTACACCCTGGACAGGTCGCCAGTCTGTCGCAAGGCTAACACACAGGGACAAACAACCATTCGCACTCACATTCATTTGCACATTCACACCTAGTGACAATTTGGATTATCCAATTAACCTATCCCCTCAAGCTGCATGTCTTTGGACGGTGGGAGGAAGCCGGAGTACCCGGAGGGAACCCACGCAGACACGGGGAGAACATGCAAACTCCACACAGAAAGACCCCGGCCTGATGTTGGAATTGAACTCAGGACCTTCTTGCTGTGCGGCAACAGTGCTAACCACCGTGCCACTGTGCTGCCAGGTAAACTACATAAATAATAATAAAAAAAAAAATTTTTCTTAGATAAATGACTTGTAAAATTGTTATTATTATTAGTAAACTACATAAATAATAACAATTTTACAAGTCATTTATCTAAGAAAAAAAAAGTACATCTAAAATTCAACCAATAAGTATGAACATCTCTATGAACGCAGAAGTTTGGGTAGTTTGCTGCTTTACTCATGAGCATTCAGGAGTGTGTTAACACAATGCCAAAGAGAGAAAGACATCAGCAATGATCACAGAGAAGCAACTGTTGCCGCCCACAGGACCTGGACACCTTACAGTCATCAAGTCGACCATGAACCACTAAAGTGTTCTAGAGTAAAAGATGTGGTGAGATGCTTTTAAATCCTCAAGTTTGAGTAGACGTGGCTAGTCACTTTAAATCAAACTTGAATGTTTTTTTCCAGAAAATGTTTGATAATGTGTCGCTAAGCTGAGCTTATTGATGCTATGAGCTGCAGTTCAACATGGTGGCGTTGGAGTCAATTTCACAAGATGAGGAGCTCAATAGCAGGACAAGCTGTATTTTGCCCATGTGTGCTATATAGTCATCTCAGGCACACCATCTGCTGTTCAAACCTTTTGTTTACGAGGGGCTGCTAACGAAAGAAAGATGACACATGGAGGAGGATCTAAATCAGCTTGTTTCAGACAGAGAGCAAACTGATGGGTTCCGGTATAGGATTAAAAAAAAAAGAAGTTATTTTGAACTGTGGATCATGCAAAGCTACTCTAGTGTAGTGCAAGAATAAAAACAAGAAGCTAAAATAAGCAGAATGAGTCCACTTAAACTGACCTGTTCATCTGGGTTGTCAAAGGCCAAAACCAACACAACGTCTCCCATCTTCAGTTCCAGCTCATCACCATCAGTAGCAGCATAGTCGTGTACCGCTTTCACCTGGAGAAAACAAAACAAACGTTTCCCATTTACATCTGATTTGCATATGAAGTCTGTAAAACTGAATCTTTTTAGAAGGTGCAGGATGTTACCTTCCTGTAATTAAGCATAAAAATTTGGTTCACTTACCTTGTAGAGGAACCCTGGAGGGAGTTCGCCATCTGAACCATTGGTCACCGCACTCTGGACCAACAATACACAGAAAAATCAAGATATATAATTCAGGAAGTCTTTGAAATGCTCCATTTGGTTAATGATAGAGAGGTTAGAAGTATGATAGAGTAAAAAGTAGATCAAAGTGGAAGAAAAGAAGATCAGGTTGATGGCTTTTTAGGGTGCTTTCCCCAGATTTGAGGGATTCTTGACTTTTCAGCATCTAGCTGAGGTCCCACCTGCCCCAATCCATCCAACTCTACCTGTGTGTATTGATCATCACCCCAGCCCCCCTGTTCCACATTGGCACCGTCGTTGTCCCAGTTGGGCTCGGTGTATGGCTGAGCCTCATAGTCTGTGTCGTCAATCCAGCCCTCCTCACCCACCGCCGTCTCTGCCTCATCCCAGCCAGGCTGACTATAACTTTGGGTGTTGCTTTGGCTGTAATCCCATCCACCTTGGGCTTCTTCTTGGTACTGGTCATCGTCATACTGCTGTTCAACCTCTGTGGCAGTCTGTTCTTGCTATAAAGGTCAAGCGTTGTGGAGCATTGTGACAGGTTTGTAAGCATAAAGGTTGGGTAGGTGGATGGATGAGGGTGGCAGAGGAGCATTTGGGTTTAAAGAGTGTAACAAGAGTCACGACCCAGGGTTGTGCAGGGTATTAAAAAGGAAGGAGGTTTTAAAGCATGAAAGGAAGAATTGAAGAGCTTATTTCAAAGTCCACAAATACAGAAAAATGTAAGAAAAAAGGTGTAGTTGTGGTTTTCTAAGAGAGCCCTTAATTAAAACATAAAGAACCCATGCTTACCCAGGAGTCCCATGATGCCTCCTTGCATGGAGCAGTAAGAATTGAGACAAGCAGTGAGACAGAAGAGTACAAAGACTCTTTTTCATAATGATTCATTCAAGTGCACAATTCATGTGATTTAGCCCCTTTTTAAAAGAATAAACTAAGCCAAACTTCAAAAACCAAACACATTGCGTAAACTGTTGATGCACTAATCAATTATTTGCTTGCATTATGAACCTTGAGAGAACCATATAAGCACCAATCACTGTTTTTGGGCTAAATCTGGTATTGCCATTCGAGGTTTTTTTCAATCGTCGCTTTTTAACCACTTTTAATCAAAGTCATCTCAAAGCCTTCTCAGCCTGTTTTTGTTTGATGGGAAAGAGCTAATAAATACTAAATCCAAAACAAAGACAGCAAAGGAGAACCAGCTGAATGCATGAAAATGTTTACAGAACAGCAAAGACATTTCCAGGATATCCGTCTATTGTCAAAAATCAATGAACATCACCAGTCAGTCGATCTGCATGCAAAGCGAAGCTGGAAGAACTTAGACATGCAGTGAAGAGGTTAGACCTTTCCAAATAAAGCCCAAACACACACCAAGAGACTGCAGTTACATGCAGTCAGAATTTTATTTATTTATATTTTTTACTTCTAAGCTTTTCAGATTTAGCTGTAAGTGGGAATTACAACAGCTGCACTTCTGAACGGTACCCTACATTTTTCTTTTTGCACCATTAATTAATGTATTTGTTTTTACATAAACTTTTTGAGTCTTTTGCCTTAGATAGTGTTGGGGTGGAAAGTGGAGGCAAAGGGCCTCAGGTTGAGCTTGGGTTTAACTTAAACACAATCCCTTTACCTGGGCAAAGCACACCCACCTGGGGAGCTGGACAGGTAACGGCCTGAAATACATCCACATCCCAGTCCAGCAGGTTCACCCCTGACCAGGGCTCACACTGCTTCACACACACACACACACACACACACACACACACACACACACACACACACACACACACACACACACACACACACACACACACACACATATATATATATACACACACACCAAATCCATGTTAGGAAGGTGTAAAAGTGGAGACTGTTTACATTTGCTAGCGTCTGATAATTTAAGTGATGCTGATGTTCTTTTAAACCAGCGACTCCTCAAGTCTATGCTGCTGCTGCACCCTAGAGGATCTTAAAGTTACTGCAGGTGGGCCATGAGGGGTACTTTATAATGAATGCATTTGTAATTTCAAACTTTAAAATTATGAATACTGATGAATTACAAAGACTGAACTTTTTTCCTTTTTCATGTACCTCCGATGTGCCCGTCTGTCAGGGTCACTCTAAAGTTAAACCTTATTCCCTATTTCACTTTACTTCCTGTTTTATTTTGAAGGTTAGATTCTGGTGTTTTTATGTCAGTCTTTATCAGGCCATTGTTGTATATGCTTTGTTTTCTTCTACTGATTCTCTGTGTTTGTAGATTTAAACTTTTCCTTCCTTCTTTGTGCAGCGCTCTGTGTTGTTTTTTTTATTAGATTAGTAAATAAGGTGCCATTTTGACATTGTCATTTTCAGTCTGCATTTGTCTTTCTGCAGGGATACACTTTATTACCAAAGATAACACTAACATTAAGACTAAATTAACAGTGATTTTGAATCAGGTTTGGGATTACAGCGTTCCACAGGGCTTTACCCCAGGCCTTTTTTTCCTCACTCAGATACTGTAAAACTCGAGTTTCCTGTTAATAATGGAAACACATATCAGTGTGTTTTACTCAGTAGTGACTTTATCTTCCTATCTTCCCGGACCTAGTCTAACAAGGTATTTCTGTCAAAGTCATACAGGATCTTTTTATAAGTACCCAGAACATAGACATTTGCAGTCAGCCTGACCTGCAGCGTCGTGGTCGTGGAGTCTGTGTTAGTGTCGTGCACTGAGGGCTCATCCTCAAATGGGCTGACATTTTGCTGTTGATGGTTCGGAGATGGCGTCATTCTTGGTGGAGGCCGACTGGGAGGTGGGCCAGGAGGCGGAGCAGACCTCTGTACATCCAGGAGGCGTTAAATCGAAATCACACAGCACCGCACACATGCAAAAGCAGTGAGGGAGACACAGGCATGGTAGTAAACAGAAGTAATGTGTGTGTGTGTGTGTGTGTGTGTGCGCGCGCGCAATATGATGTTGCTTTAGAGGTTAGGGAATTCATTTTTTCACAAATTTGTTTGTTAATCATCATAAAAATGAAATACTAACTAACAACTGACAATCTAATTAAAGTGCAAACACATTCAAACATTCATAGAGACAATTATCATTTTAATCACATTTTAAGTTGATTTTAAAGAGACGTTTACAGCAAAACTTCCTCTAATGATTTGTTACATTTAAAAAAAAAAAAAAAGGATTCATCTTATTTTTTGACATTTTAAGATTTTATGAAACCTTTTAACATTCAGTTTAGGGTGTTTGGGGATTATTTAGTTGTTTATTTTTTCATTTTACCTTTGGTGCTGAGCTGGCCGACTCATTGTGGTTGGCTCCCTCACTGAGAGAAGACAGAAAGAGACAGAGAAAGAGAGAGAAAAATGAAGGGGAGAGGAAAAACAAGGGAGGACCTGAACAGGAAATTACTCTGCACAAATAATAAAACATTAAAACCATTTAAACCATACATGCAGTTCTGAGGTATGTCCACAAGAAGGCAGCAATGAACTTTAAACGAACCTCTGTATCACGATTTCAAAAGCGTGCACATGACATCACAGACTTTGGTTATCGGGTATCAAACAACACAAATAGGAAGTATTTAATGTGATTTAAAAGGTCACAGCTTGTTCATTATTACTAACAGTTTGGCTGAATTTCTAATGTGTACTTGCAATTAGAGCAGGGCGATATGGCCAAAAATATTTATCACGATATATATTTGAAAATTTGCGATAACAATATAACTGACGATATAATTGATGCGAGACAAAATACAACTCCACAACATTACTAGCGCAAAAAGACAACCTTCCATTTATTTTCACTTAAACAAGAAGCTGGTTTTTATGTACATTAAAGCTTTATAAAAATGTAACAGTGCAAATGCAAATTCCTTGCTGAAAGTTTAACCAAAAGGCATTTCCAGTAGAAATGGGCTGACATATCCTGAGCATAACCATGTATAATATCCACTGAAGTTAAAAAGAGGTGCTTTGTAACATTAAACTGCAGTGTGCAGTACGTATTTTTCGGACCATAAGGTGCACGGGATTATAAGGCACATTAAGCGAAACAAAGCAGTCAGATAAATCAAACTTTATTAAACTCATTCTTCTTGCTTCCTCCACTTCTGTACCAGTGATTCATTAATGTTGAATTCTCTGGCAGCTGCTCTATTCCCATGTTGTTGCAGTATATTAATGACTAACCTTGTATTGTGGATGGATTATCTCAGTTGTTCTCCTGACTGAAGTTTGGTCCGTTTAATAATAATAATAATAATAATAATAATATTATTAATGGATTGGATTTATATAGCGCTTTTCAAGGCACTATTCATTCACTCTCGCATTCACACACTGGTGGAGGCAAGCTATGGTTGTAGCCACAGCTGCCCCGGGGCAGACTGACAGAGGCGAGGCTGCCATATCGCGCCATCGGCCCCTCTGGCCAACACCAGTACACCAAGGACACAACGACCAGGAGAGAGAGCCCGGGGATCGAACCGGCGACCTTCCGGTTACGGATACGCTTCCCAACCCCCTGAGCCACGATCGCCCCGTTTACAGCATCCTGCCATGTGACTGAATTTGTCTCTAACTATCAGGAACCTTAACGTTAACTTTTATAAGTGGAAAAGTGTTAGTGTTCGTCCTCCAGCTTCACTGTTTATGTTATGCTAACATAGCTGTGTCGCTAGCGATCACGTAGCACATCATTATATACCAGCTAGCCCAACTTCAGTAACCCTACAAACGTCACTGCTGTTTAGTTTCCTGTCTTCATTTATGTTGGAAGTGATAGCAGAGCTGTACGTTTGAATTTTTTCAGAAATCTCTCAGTCAGAACATGCAATATCATGCTTAGGTAACTAGCGAAACTAGCGAGCTAACTTCCGCTAGCTTCCTGCTAACTTCTAACTCCGTTTAATGTAATACATTTTGTTTTCATGGATGCCTGGGAGTTAAACTTCATAGTTACACCTGGTAAAGCAGCAATGCTGATCGTTTTATTAAAGATGAAAGAATTTAGACAGTTTTTAACTCTAAGTGATGCTGCAGTGTTGTTTGACCTGAAGCGACGGAGTTTAGGACCCAGATTACTCCCAGATTTAAGAGCATCTTAGTCCGACAAATACAACAATAACGACGGCCGCTTGCATGTTCTGCAAAAAAATGTGCTTTGTCGTGTATCTGACGGACAAACACCAAACCAGTTCCACATCACTGAAGTTGCACCATTTTTACAAACCAATTCTGGTTCATTTGTTTCACTCAACAATCGGCCGTGTGCGTATGAAAACAAAGGCACTGCGCATGCGCGTTTTACTCATATTCTATCGCGATATTTCATTTTCCTATCGTTGCCTAACATTATACCGGTATTACCGTGAACAGTATAATATGGCCCAGCCCTACTTGCAATGTAGAGATGGAGGGATGCCCACATACAGGTTCCAATCTAGGCTGGTGGAAGCACCTGATAACTCCTGCACAGCTTAGATGAATGCTTTTGTACTATATAGATACTATATGTTATTATTCTATATTTTAGCACCTCTGAGTCAGTGACAATGATAATCAACCAGAAAAGCAGGAGGATGTTGTGCCCATCCCCCTGTGATTTTACCTGCATCCTGCGATTTGATTTTTAGTTATTTCAACAGCAAACTGAAGAAAAGCCTTGACTCCGTTGCTCCACTCACCACCAAAAAGATTAACGTAAAACATGCATCACCCTGGAGAAACGAAGAAGTCAAAAAACTCAAAAGAAATTGCAGGGCAGCAGAAAGGAGATGGAGGAAAAATAAAAATACTATCAACCATCAAATATTTTGCGAGCAACTTAAAGTGTACAATAATACATTAAGGAAGTCAAGAAATTCATACTTCGCCAAAATAATCAGTATTAACAAAAATAATCCCAAGGTCCTCTTTTCCACCATAGATCATTTATTTAACCCTGATTTTAACAGCTCCCAAAGAACCCCCACAGACTCGCTCTGTGAGCAGTTTGCAGACCACTTCAGGGGAAAGATCAGCGCCATCAGATCTGATATTTTATCTAATCGCGATATGATTGTAAACACATCTGAGGGCTCGATTGTACCTGAGGAGACACTGGACAGCTTTGTCCTGGTTAATGCTGAGAACTTTCAGAAGGTTTTCTCCACAGTGAGACCCACCACATGTCTTTTAGATCCAATTCCTTCTTCACTCTTTAAAACACTTTATGGATTTTTTGAGGCTGAGCTTTTATGCATGATGAATTGCTCTCTTCAGTTGGGTGTCTTCCCTGCTGCCTTTAAAACGGCGGTGGTGAGGCCCCTTCTGAAGAAGAGCAATTTGGATTGTAATGATTTTAATAACTACAGACCTGTATCCAACTTACCATTTTTAAGTAAAGTCTTAGAAAAACTTGTTTTTACTCAGATTACTGATTTTCTCAATGATAGACAGATCCTGGAGATATTCCAGTCTGGATTTAGGGTGAACCACAGCACAGAGACGGCTCTCCTAAAGGTTTTAAATGATCTTAGATGTAACTGGGACTCCCAAAAGCTCTCAGTCCTGGTGCTACTGGATCTAAGCGCAGCCTTTGATACAGTAGACCACGCTATTCTTTTAAACAGACTGAAACACATGGTGGGCCTCTCTGGTGCTGTACACAGCTGGTTCACTTCCTATCTCTCTGACAGATCTTTTATGGTGAGTATGGATACATGCTCCTCTAAGATCCATAAAATGACATGTGGTGTGCCTCAAGGGTCGGTTCTAGTCCCTGTACTTTTTAATTTGTATATGCTCCCTCTCGGCGGTGTCATCAGGAGGCATGGAGTGAACTTCCACAGTTACGCTGATGACACGCAGCTGTACATCTCCGTGTCTCCTGATGACACCAGACAAATGGATGCCCTTTTTAACTGTATCTTGGATATAAGATCTTGGATGGCAGAAAACTTTTTACAACTTAACCAGGACAAAACTGAAGTTTTAATTGTCGGTCCTGAGGCTCAGAGAGAGAAACTCTTGCCTAAATTAGAGGCATTTTCACTATGTCCTTCGCTACAAGTGAAAAACCTGGGTGTTATTTTTGACTCTGAGCTTGGTTTTATCCCACATATTAAACATGTAACTAAAATTGGATTTTATCATCTAAAAAATATAGCCAGAGTCCGCCCTATTCTCTCTCGGGCCAACACGGAGATGCTGATGCATGCTTTTATTACCAGTCGCATTGATTACTGTAATGCCCTGCTCTCTGGTCTTCCTAAGAAGAATATTTCAACTTTACAACTCTTGCAAAACTCGGCAGCTCGTGTGCTGACGAAGACCAGAGGGCGGGCCCACATTACACCGGTTTTAGAATCGCTGCACTGGCTCCCCGTGTGTTTCAGGATCGATTTTAAAGTTCTTTTATTGGTTTTTAAATGTCTTAATGGTCTTGGGCCTTCTTATCTCTCAGATCTGCTTTTACCATACGAACCCTCGCGGACCCTGAGGTCCTCTGGTACTGGCCTTTTGATTGTCCCTAAAGTCAGGACACATACTCACGGAGAGGCAGCGTTTCAGTGGTATGGTCCTCGTCTGTGGAACAGCCTGCCGGAGGAGCTCAGGGCCGCAGAGAACGTACATGTTTTTAAGAACAGGCTCAAGACCCACCTTTTTAATTTAGCTTTTACTTAGCGTTTATTTATTTTATGCTTATTTATTCTATCCTGTTATTCTATTATTAATTTAGGATTTACCTAATATTTGTTTGATTTTATTCTTATTCATTTTTTAATCTTCTTATTCTATTTATATTTATATTGTATCCTGTTCTTATTTATTTTATCATTTTACCCTGTATATATCGTATTGCGTCATATCTCCAGTGTTTCCTCGGAGGGCGCTCTCTGCACCGGGGCTGTTATTGACCGTGGCTGCTGGGTCTCTGGGGTCCTCTCAGCCTGGCTGGGGGGCTCCTTTGCCTCCCTCCTGCTGTGTGCCCAGCCTGGAGGCTGCGGTCTGTGACCGGCTCCCGGTGCAGACGGCTCCCTGTTATAGTGTTTCCTCACTTGGCTCATGCGAGCCCAGCCCAATTTTTACTCTTTAAGTGTGCGCGTGTGTGTATGTGTGTGTGGGTGGGGGGATATATGTGTATTGAGAGTGTGGGGAGTGAGTTGGAGGGTGGGGTGGGCTGCTTTTAACTATGTAAAGCACTTTGTGCTACATTTTCTCTGTATGAAAAGTGCTTTATAAATAAAGATTGATTGATTGATTGATTGATCTTTTATATACAGTCTGTAGCCAAAATCAAGCACATGCATCACTTCAATCTTCAGACATGAAGCAGGTGGTTGCATGAAAAACACTCATGCTCATCAGCTTGTTTCCCACCAGGTGATGCCTTAAAGAGCAACAGATTTTACCTCTTTGCACAGTCTTCTGTCTTTGATGCTGCAGTAGCACCTTTTCTGCAGCAGGGGGCATCGTGATGGACATTACTCTCCTTTCCTTTGCATGTTGTTGATTTTTTTTTTAAATTATTATTATAACTTTATATTATAAGCTTACTTGATTTGCCTCTGCTCCTCCAGTTTGGTCATGATGTCATTCAGGTTTTCACTGAGCTGTGGAGACGCACAGAGGGCGTGTAGATTACAAACTGATCAGCGTTCACTTCAATTTGATCAGTTAGTTTGACTCACTTTGCTCATTTCTTTGTGGAACTTCTCCTGATGACCTGCCAGGCTCTGGAATGTGTTAACATAGACGCCAACACGCCTACAAACACGCACACACGCACATTTTTAAAAATTTGATCTAAGGTGTCAAAAAAGATTTAGATGAAGAAGATCGACAGTTTTTGACCTGTCCCAGAGTGCCGGAAGCTCGTCCTGTAACTCCACATTCAGCTCCTCAAAAATTTTCTGAGCTCGGCCCAAATCCTCCTCCGCCTACACACACACACACACACACACACACACACACACACACACACACACACACACACACACACACACACACACACACACACACACAGAGTTAATAATGGCAAATTTCAATGTCTTTAACACATCTCTAAATAAATAGAGTTTTCCATAAGCACACAAGCATGCAGGCAAGTACAGGGTTTCATACAGGAGCTACTGCGAGGGTGTAGATGACACAAGCAGAATGCAAACACTGCTGACTGGGAATCAAATTAAAATGAAGGCCTGCAGACATGATCAGCAGAGTCATTTTAATGAGTAACCACAGATCAATGTAGCTTCCAGGTCTGAAAAGTGAAACCACCACGGAAGAGTCTTAAACCTGTTTTTGTTCTAGAACGGAGGGGGACGGGGGGGACGGGGCCTTTATGACCTCACTAAGTCACTTTCCTGGTGAGTCTGAGGTCTCAGTCGCTAGTCTCAGGTCATACTGCATAAAACACCAAATTAATTGTAAATTATGGTCACTATTAGAGTCAGAAAGAAGAGACACCCAGGATATGCCTGTTGGCTAAAGAATTGCTATTTGAACTGACAAGAGCACACCAATGCACTGTGTGCCCATCTAAATCAAGCTGTATATAAATGTTGGCCAATCAGAAGCATAAAAACAATAACACAACACACAGACTGATGTATAAAAAGAAGATAAACACATACACTTTTGAGAAAATCCTTGTTTTACACAATGATGATGCAGGGTAAAACATTTAAAGAAGTGGCATTTCTCAAAAGACCTATGTGGATAGGACCTGAGGTCTCAATCTTTTACGCCATCTACAATACTGTGCTAAGAGGACGAGAAATGCAGCAACAGTAACAAGTTCTGCGACTTTGTTTACTTTTCTCAGAGGCCTCTGCTTTTCTTGTACTCCGGCAGTATCCGACAGATCTGGCAGCATCGATCTGATGCTGGGAGAATCCCAGCTGACTCACTGGCTGACGACTTGTCTGTCACAAGTTGCTGTGAAATAACTCCACGCTTCACAATGCTGATCATGTCAAAGGACCTGGGTTACAGTTTTCAAGGTGAGGAGGGGGTTGTCAGTGATGAACCAGAGTTTCACCTGGTTGTAGGAGAGGTTAGTCTGAGCCACCTGGTGAGCTGATATCAAACCCTGAGCCCAGCTGGGAGCCGCCATCTCCAACAGGGCTGCTGGCTAACCACACACACCATGCAAGAGAGAGAGAGAGGGAGGGAGGAGAAGAAAGCAAACCAGAATTCAAGACAAATGCAAACATGTTAATTAGGATTTAGTTAGCGAGAGGTTCCACGAGTTTAACAAACGCTATTTAGTTAAACAGTCATTTTGATCCTTTGACTCGAGGTGGTGTAAAGAGCAGTGTTTTTTCAACCCTCTGTGAAGGCTGTGCTCCTGCAGTATGATGAGGAACTTTTGCTGATTAGCACATCAGTAAAATATGATTAGGTCAAATGAAATTTTATGTTTTGTTTTACCAGCTGAAATACAAGATTTCTTTTTTGCCTTCACACATTGATGATGCCATTACATATAACATAAAAAAGTCAGTCCACCTTCAGCCAAAGACTCTGAACTGCTCCATTAAACATGCTCAAACACACACAAACGTGCACACACTCTCAGTGACGGTTACCTTGGCGATCTTGGCCTCATCCTTCTTTTTGCCTTTCTGCAAGGAGGTGAAGTGATGGCGGGCGCTGTCAAAGTCCACCAACTTCCTGTCGCGCTTTGCTATACGAGCCTGCAGGAGAACACAGCTTTAAATATGTTTAAAGGGTGTAATGTCATACAATACTGTGCAAAAGTATCAACTCAGCCCTTATTTTATTTATATTTTGTGAGGAAATAGAGACATGTTTATTGAAACATGCAAACATACATGTAAATACAGCATATAGGGCAAAAACAGAGTTTGTACAATTCTATGTCAACATTTGTTCTGCTCTCTGTCAGCATGATCCCACACTGCTTCAATAATGTTGAGGTCCGTGCTCTGTCGAGGCCAATCCATGACTGATAGTGCTCCACTGTGTGTTTTTATTTCCAGATATGATTTTACTACTACTATATCACTATCATGCTGAAAATGAAGCTGTTGCCAATCAAATGCTTTCAGATGGTTTTGCATGGTGGATTAAAATCTGATGGTACATTTCTGAGTTCTTAATTCATCAATTTTAACAAGATCTCCAACACCACAGACTGAAATGCAGCTCAAACCATGACAGAGCCTCCACCGTGTTTTACAGATGGCTGTAGACACGCACTGTTGTACCTCTCTGCTGATCTTCTCCAAACATACTGACAATGCTTTGGATTAATCACTCCATCAGATCGGTTTCCACTGATTTTCAGTCCAGTCCAGCTCTTGTGTAATTTTCATACCTCAGCCTTTTCTCCCTGTTTGCCTTCATTAAAAATGGCTTCTTGACAGCCAGCCTTCCACTGAGACCATTTCTGATGAGGCTTCAGTGAACAGTGAACTTACGGACAGGACAGAGACAGTTTTTAGATCTGAGACTTGTTCTTTTGTCCTCGACTTGTCCAGTTTCCTCAATTTTTTTAAGGACACACTGCACACCATGCAACATCAAGTAGTGTTTACATGTGTAAGAGATGTCTTTAATATAGGAGCAAATTATCAGTTTTTTAAAGTTTCAAGAAAAGCGGATTTTCAAATTAAATCCCAGTGCGTCTACACACTCAACAGATTTTTATTATCCACTTGCAAGTTTAGTGGGTGTTTGATTACATCTTTCAAACACTGCGTTTTATTCAAACACAGTATGACAAACACCTTTTATTTAGAAAAGCCAACATGAGCAGTTGTTTTTGTCCTGTGGTTAATTTTCAGAAACATGCTCACCTTGATGTCAGGAAACTGAGAGAGGTACATGTCCATGTCCTGCAGAGATTTGTCCGTGATGCTCTGGTGGTAATCCAACCACATTGTGTCTGTATCCTGAAACACATAACACAATTACATAAACATCTACCTTTCTTTTTCTTTTTTTTTACTCACTCATACATCCTCCACGGCACTTATTCTTCTATTTTTTCTGACATTTTAATTTGTAGATGATTCAGGGGGACCTACTTATTTTCTTTTATAGTGGTATAATAGTAACTGTAACTGTGGCCTTTTTTAAATTAATATTAAGACAAAGACCAAAATGCCATTGGTAGAGGGCTGCAAACATGCTCATTTCTGCTGTGAAGGTGCACATTTTAACATGCTCTGGGGACTGACTCACTTTGGAGCCAGTCTCTAGTGGCTATCGGAAGTACTGCCGCTCCAAAGGTTGGCACTTAATTTGGTGTCCCCTGTGTCTATTTATTGCATGAAAAGACCATTTTTTAACCTGTAAACAAGTGTAAAATTGATCTGATTTCCAGAGGTTAACAACCTGTGAACTGCCTTGCATTTGCATTTATGTAGGTCACTGCTCATTTACTTTGAAAGGCTCACCTGGACCCATGAGCTTCCAGCTTTCTCGGCTTGTAAAACTAAAGTAAACTGAAATCCATATCAACTCCCAGCTTTTCCTGACTGTTTCCTGTACTTCCTTGAAATCCTGTTCATTGAACAGCTACAGTTTAGAGTGCTGCTCACAGTTTTTACACAGTGTTTAGTTGTTGTTGTTTTGCCTGTTAAAATGGTTATTGGCCGTTGTTTTTCAGTCGTTCTGATGATTTGCATACTTTTAAATATCTGCTACCGACCAGAATAAAGTGATCCTAAATGCTTTTAAGACAGCTATTCTAGGTTGTTTCTGGATATGTCGCTACAGTAAAGTCTGTTAAAGAGTCTACACTAAAACCAAACTAAAAGCCCCTACTTCACCAGCGTGTCCCACAATGATCACCAGAATTAGTTTTAAGCTTTTACTTTCCATCGGTCATATGTTTAAAAATTCAAGAATGCTCACCAGTCTGAGCTTTTTGGTAGAAGTAAAGACATTTTCTCTCTGTTTTGATTCTTAAAACAATCTGTCCTGATGAGATCTGTGGGACACACTCAAAGTTTTCTATATTTTACCTCCAGGTTAATGTCCATCTCCTTCTCTATCAACTCCTTCAGGGTGGAAGGAGAGAGCCATGCAGTTAAGAAAAAGAAATTAAGTATGTTAGCGGGAAGAAAAAGAAGAAAAAGCCATCGAAGAAAGAGTCACACAAGTGAAATACAGTAATGTATGGAGGACCACAGCCACCTTTTAAAAATTATTGAACACATAAATAAGTAAATAAATAGATAAACAGGAACACAAGTGTTTTATATTTCTTTTTCATATTTGGTGGAATAGCATCTTTATTGTTTATTTGTGTTATTTTGGTGGTTATGGCCCTCCATAGACTGAAGTTTTTATGATATTTTTGTTATAATCAAACAGCTATATCATTTAGCTAATGAACAGATGCTGTTACAGAGAAGAGAGCAGTTCGGGTGAGATGTTTTTATTTCCTGTCTCACCTCAGCCAGCGCGTCCATCTCCTCTTTGCCAAACCAGTCCGGTTCGTACATGTCCGCCAGACAGTCCTGCAACCTCCGCGACGCGTCATGCATGGCTGAAACACAAACAGAAAAAACACACATAATTACACACAAGATGACCAGAGAAAAATAATTTACGCTCTTGATTGTAATTTTACATTTTGTTTCGTTTCTCATAGTATTGCTTGTCTCTTGTTGTTTTGCAGTGTTCTCGTGTTGAGTCTGTTTTTTGTGTCTTTATTATCACTTTGATCCATATTTTTTGGTCACTTAACATCTCTTTGTAGTAGAAACATGCACAACTAGTCCACTAGTCAATTAAATACCATCTCCTTGTGGCTGAGTTCTGTTGTTCCTACACACTTCCGGTTTGCAGTAACCGCACTCACAGTTGATTGTGGAGTATCTACAAACTGAGTTGTTGTAATGGTGACATGCTGTTGCAGCCAGGCTCAAATTCAGTGGGCTCTTTAGAACGACCCATTCTTTCACAAATGTTTGTAAAGACAGACTATATCAAAGCTTCAAGAAACCATAATAAATGTGTCTGTGTGCAGCATGTTTTGGTTACAATTGACTTAAAAAGTGATATGAACCGACTGGAGAATTCAGCATCAAACAAACTAGCTGCTTCGCTATGATACATGTTAAAGCACAGCTTGTAGCCTTTTTGCTAACTTACTTTTCACTGCTGCCAGGTATGCTTTCAGGTCCTTCTGCAGTTTGGTGCCTTCTCCCTGAAACAGGAAGCACAGTGAGCAACAACAATGTTTAAAACAAAAATTGAATGTAAATAAAAATGAAAACTACAATTAGTAAAAGCAATTATAAAATTCAAGCAAAAAAAAAAAACAAAAAACCTCCCACTGAAACAGAAAGTACAATGCGTTCCTTTAATGTTACTTTATTGTGAAGGGTAAATCACACAGGAAGTCACAGTTGAGGTGCTAGGGATGCTAAAAAGCATATGACCTTAGGTTTAACTTTAGTTTAATATGTTATGTTTCTTCTATGCTGCCTAGCACTAATATTAACTGGAAAATTACAAGAGTTTCAACAACTATTATTAATCTAATTAAAATACTACTAAGCAGATTTATTTATAAATGCTAATTAGAGGATAAACTAAAATAAAGCACTATGATAAAATATGTTACGACATTAACAAGTGCAGTTTATGGGCATCAGCAGCATCAGCGGTGCGGAAGTTAAAAATGTCTCCAAACCATCTGCTTGTTGAAGTTGGCCACCATCTCCTCAAAGACAACATCTCGGGTCTCATCTGCTTTGCCAAGCTTCTGCAAGACCTGCAGAGAACACAAGAGGACACGGTGATTGATCTAGTCACACATTTTATTTCTGTGGCTATTTTAGATCTATAAGTGGAGGTATGTAGCGGTCTATTTTCAGGCCACTGTCATAGCCAGTTGACGTCTGTGGTTAACACCAGCTGTGTGTGTCAGCTTCAGCGAGGACATCTGAGTTAAAACTTGTTTTTAAATTTCAGCTTGAACTCAGAATTAGGATTAGGGTATTTAGTCCTGGAAGGACTAAAACAGGTTTACACAGCAAATCCATGGAGCCCAAGGACTTAAGGGGACCTGTGTGCCAGTGAATCACTTTAAATTTCACTTTAAATTTCAAGTTGGAAAGCAGTTTACTAAGTAGTAGGTTCAACATACCATATACCCATAATTCATTCAGTTGCAGCCTTTGTGGTGTTTGTGGTGTTTAATGGTAAAGAATACAACAGTTTTCAAATATAGGCTCAATGTGCAAATTTGACAGAAAGTCCACAAGTACAAATGGATGATTTTACCTTTGTTACTGATGCTCATCAGGGAAACACAAAGACATTAGATGCTATTGAAAAAAACTTTAGACCCTCACAGTTAATTGTAAAGAGATCCAAAATATTCTCCAGGTAATATTACACCTGGGACTTGATTGCACAGTACGCAGTGATGTCATGCTCATTACAACCCGCTCCAAGAAGATTAGGTATGCACACCATTAGTTACCATGGCAATGTACCCAGGTAAGAATTGGGTAGTACAGGATTCCCTAATGAACCCTCTGGAAGTTACACACCAAAAAAACCCCAAAATACACATAAACACGTATAAAATGAGCACAAAACAACCTGGAAGAGATGCAAATGCATCACAGTACGATACAAAAACATGCAAAACTATACATTTATCATAAATAGAAAGAGGCAAAAACACCCACAAACAAACATGAAGAAAAGTTAAGCCAAATAGTTCCTGTTTAGATGAAATGCAAAATAACCCAAAAAAGAAGATATGAATTTTTTTCATGGACACAAAACATGACCACATTTGAAACTGAAAAAAACAAACAGAAAATAACCAAGAAAACTAAAGTACAAACTAAATAACTGTAAAGAAAAAAATGTTTAGTAGCCAGAATAAAAATGAAAAATGACCAAAAAGGACAGAGAAAATTTTAAAGACAGGTGCAAAAGCAGAAGCAGAGACACAAAGGGACCACATGTAAGAATTACGGACATTACTGTTTGGTCGATTATTTATTTGTTGTAACTTTGCTTCATGGCCTGTTTAGATGGTGCCACATTTGTAAGGAAGATGCATTTGAGGTTGACCAGTAGACTTGAGTATGTGTGTTTGTGCTCATGAAAAACCTGCCAAATGTTTGCTGCCAAAGCCAAACAGCATGCCAGAATACGAAAAACACCCAAAGCAAGAGAAGAGGTGCAAAAATGAAGCGAAAGATAATAACCAGAAAGAAAAGAAAAATGTCCAGAAAAATTCACAAAGGATGCAAAACAACAAAAAGAGATGCACATCAAAATACTAAACAAGCGCAAAGTGAAGAAAACTTTACAAAACAACTAAAAATATGAAAAAATAGACACAGATTCAAAAACTACAGCAAACAGAAACTAAATGACAGGAAAGAGACACATAATAACCCAAGAGAGATTCAAGCTGAGCACAGACAGAGAAATAAATGGACTAAAAATAAACTGCAAATGACACAAACCAATGAAAAAAAACAAAAAAACAACTAAATGTAAATGCAAAGCAGTGAAAAAAAAACCCAGACAAAAGAAACAAAAAGCTGAAATTGAACACAGATGGAAGCAAACTGATGGCAACAAAACAGTGAGAACAGATTCATGTTCCAGTCCTTCTATAAGTCATGAACCAGCTGTATCACAATACATCTGAGTGCTGTGTGTGAGACATCTTTAGAAGAGAATTCACTTCATCTATGGCATCTTTTAAAATTAGGGCAGAGTCAGCATGTGTGAGGTCAAAGGTCAAAGCCTCTGTGTCCTGTGACCCGACAGTTTTTTGAAATGACGTTTTTCAATTTTCTTTCTATATGATGTTTGCTACTTTTTAGTTATGTATTGTTTTATGTTTCATATAAATATATTTTTAGTTTTATTTTCTAATGATTTTAATAAAATTAAAAGGTTTTTTTAATTAATTTTAATATTAATAATAATTGAATTTCTGGATTTTTGTATGTTTTGGGTTGTTTGATCTTTTCTAAACAGTTTCTACTATTGTTCAGTTATATTTTCTAGATAGTTTTTAAAGGTTTCCCTTACTTTCTGAATTTGTTTCTACAAGTGCTTTCATTTTATAATTTCTTATTTTGTTCAAAAGGTAATTTAAACAATTTATTGACTGAATTTCTTAGTAATGATAAGTATAAGTGACATCTTTTGGCTTCAGTTTTTTTGTTCTGTTGTTAGTTGAAGGTCAGCAGCTAATCTGATCAGATGACTGACTGCAAGCACATGGACGAGCATCCACAACACCTACACCTCTGCCACCTGCCGCCCTAATCCTCTGACGGATACACAAACCAACATCAACACTCAGAGGGGACTTCCCCACTAGTCTGTTTATAACTCTCCAAGAATATAATCATCACACATCAGGAAAAACTTGTTCTTCATCTAAAACATGCACGCTGAAGAAAAGCATAAAAGTCATGGTCCATTCAGGTCAGTAGAGAAAAAAATCATGAATCAAACCCGAGTTTTGCTCTGTAATGGTTCGTGACTGTGCTGGTTTATCTATCTTTGCAAGGACCTGTGCAAATCTCCAACTACATCAGGACACTTTGGTCAGTCCTCATAGTGGGACAAACCTCCAAAGACCTGTTTCAGGACACAGTCTTAGGTTTCGGCTCATAATCACGGCAGCATAACGTCCTCGCAAAGACAGATGTACAAATGTGTGTCATTACTGTCCACTGCATATTGGTGTCGAGTTTCAACCTCCCCAAAATACACCCGGAGCACACACAGAGGGAGTTTGAGGGGTATTAAGAGTGATGAAGAGGAGGTCCAGGGGCAGCTAAATATAGATTCACCCTCCCATGAGCCCCACCCATAGCAGCAAGGCATGCTGGGAGTCGTGGGAGGGAGGACAAGTGTTCAAGCCAAGCAGGGCAACTTTGAGGTTTGGTAAGTTTGGAATCAAATTACTAATTTTAGAGAGCTAAAATTAGTGGACTTATTATTAGGCATTAATTTGTAAGATAAACTAATTTTGTTTAGTCATTTTTATCTAGATAAATGACTTTAACATTTAAATACTTCATTTAAAAATCTCACATTCTGGTTTTATTTTTGTTTTTTGTAACATTTTAGCAAAAGAAAAACACATTTTAAAACATTTAGTGTCTCTAAATTTTTAGTATATTTTGAATTTCGTCTTTTAATTACTGTGATTTATTTATTGTTGATACCATTTTCATTATTCCTTAAAATTCAATAGAAGGAAGGAAACTATAAATAAATATGAAAACACTCTTAAAATAATTTTTGTATTATTTCCCCATTATTTCTTATAACAACTCTAAATTTCATATTTTAAAAATATGAAAATAAAAATCAGAGTATGTTTGTCTTTCTTCAGTCCGATGTAAACATTTTAAATTTACTCTTTAGACCGGAGGGTGAACTGATTAGAATTTCATGGCCAAAAGCCAAAGATGAAGACGACCATGATGAAGGCCAAAAGGTAAGGGCTGATTTGCTGATAAGAAGCACAAATGTAGAAAAGAATGAAAAATTATATTTTAGATCCTAAAGTTCTGGACATGACTACTTGATGGAGGTGCACATGAAGTAATTATTCTAGTTCTTCTTGTTATTATTATTATGAATAACCACATTATTAGGTTATCATTAGGTAACAGTTCTATTAACATTGCATTTTTTAAGCAGTTTCATGGAAATTAAAATGCTTTTCCTCATCCTTATTGCCAATTGTGTAATCACAGTATTTTGCTGTATCTTTTCCTTTTGACTAAATTGGTTGTCAGTCTGCTTCCCAACTCCAAATGCAATTTAGAGTCAAATCTTTTGTTTTTTCAAGTCCAGAGCCTCAAAACCTGAAAACAGCATTTTCAATCATAGCCCAGATCCTGCAATAAGGCTTTTGAAACCTGAGCCTCAAGCATTCACAAGAAAATGGTGACTGAGGTCTTTAAAGTAACCACGTACAAGCAGACAGTTCAGAAAACCAACAAACTTTCAAATCACAGAGTGAGTAGCTGATGTTTTAAATTGAATAAATGCTAGAATAACTGTGATGAATAAAAGTGATGAATAAATCTTTTCTTCGGCTTAAATAGAGTTGGTATGGTTATGGTACCACTATGGAAAAAAACTGAACCAATGATCAGTATTTAGCCTGTTTTTTAAACTAAAGTAGCGCTGAACTTTGTAGTTCAGGCAGTTTGACAAAATTACTTAAAGGTGGGAATAACTATCCATGTAGAGCAGTTTAGGAAGAAATTTGGGATAAAGTTTTCATTCGGTGAGGAGAAGGGAGCTCAGGTGGGGGCGTCGACAAAACATTAGGGCACTGGTTGGTGTCACAGGTTGCGTCCTCTTTGACTCCAAGTGCCACAACAGGTCTCCAGCTGTTTTCTAAAGAGCACCACCTCCACTGCCACTACGCTCACAGATTCATCTGTGGAGAATTTTCCCAGCATGCTATGCATCACAGCTGACTGGATGATATTATATCACTATGACAGTCATGGCGGCACCCAGGAAAGTCTCCGGATTGTTGGGCCAGCTGGTCCGAATCAAATTATTACTGTGCACCCGGCCGATACCCGAGTCGAACCCAAAGTGCAGCAGTAGAGTGTGTGTGTGTGTGTCTTTAAATTTGAGCTTTTAAGCAGTATTTTCTCAGAATTTTCAGTTAGTCCCTCAAAAGTTTGAGATAAAAGTGCAAAATCTTGATTCATCAATGGCAAAAAGTGCCTGTGTTTTGCTTTTTTAGCTTTAAATCTTCCATAGCTTTGTCTGCAGCAGAAAGGACAACTTAAGGGGTCATTTCTGTAAAGCTCTGCACCATTTTCACATGGTTAATGGCTTGATTAACTGTAGTAAGCTTTAATCGTATCTAGCATGCTCATAATGCTAATGCAACAGGTGGTATTCTGTCAGTGTATACATTTGAGGTTTATGTATTTCTATAGTACATCAAAAAAAATTTTTTTAAACATAAACATTTAAGTAAAATGCATTTGAAATATATTAAATCAAGGTTTTATTTATTTGTTTTAAATAATGAATAATTAAAGAGAATATGCTTGTTATAAACTGAATATATACCAAATTCCATTAAGTTGTGCATATGTAACAATATTAGATGTAAAATTTACACGTACAAAGTAACCGATTTGGACATTCATATTTTTTGAGTGTATAAGAATCACTCAGTTTTACAAGCGTCTCTTCTTCCTTTGCTTCAGGTAAAGTTTCAATCTGCAGGATTTTGGTCTGCATATTTAAAAACAGTCTGATCTCTCTGCTGTGGATGGGAGGACAGACACTGGAGTTTAACAACGTAAAGCGAGCGTGGAGGGCAGCGTGCCAGCAGACAGACAGCTGAAGCCAGTCCCTCCCTCCTCCCCACCTCCCCTCCGCCTCGGCTGCCAGCCTTCAGCGGGAAGATGATACTCTGACCTTCCTCTTTACTCACCGCACCACAGCTCAAAGACTGAAAGCTCAGGGACAGAAAAAGCTGCGGTCTTTCTGATTTCTTCTGCTGCATGAATGCCAAGATGAATTTCGAGAAAACAAACTACGTATTTCCTGTGTTTTAAAATGCAATCCACTATGTTTTCCTCTTGGACACTGAAATCAGCCAAAGACTTTTTGGTAATATTTCTGGTACCTGGTGTACCAGAAATATTATTAAGAAAGTTGATTGGACTTTCATATGTGCTGGTATTTTAGTTTTTTAGAAAATAAAATCATAAAAAATAGTTATTAAACCATTTTAAACAATTTAACAAATACTCTTGATTTGATTAATTTGACTTTGAGGTATAATTCATTGTCTGCTTGCTTCATTTATTGGTGTTTGAGCTGAATGTTGGATCTGGATATAATAAAATTTCAGTCGCTGATCAGGTGTATTCACAGACTACAGCTTTAGAAATTAAAGCCACTTTATCAATCAAATCAAGTTTGCTGCAGCTGGATAAAAAACCCCTGTGCTGATATTTTAACTTGATTACTCTTTGCCCGATTGATGACTTTAACACAAGTGAAGCCTGATAGGTGAAAGCTCTCTTGAACATGCCGGACTTTATCTCTCTCTCTCATTTTAAAGAGTACCCTCCACCTAAATAAGCTCTCCCATTCAGACACGGGGAACATAGGACATGGATGCCACTTCATTCAGCAGCGAGCGACAGTGGCAGCGGCTGCTATTTAAAGTCCATTCAAGAGAAATGATCAATCAGGCTCTGGTGGCTCAAACAGCAGAAGGGCAGCACCATTTAAATTATGCATCCATATAGCCAGTGTTGCTATGAAAAAGTACGAAAAACATATTTGCTCCATTTTTAATATAATGACATGTAATTTCATTTTAAACTTTCTTGTTATATGAGACAAACTTTTTCCCAACATAAGAAGTTATTTTGTTATTCTATTCGTGTTCCCCTGTGGAGGACTCCTACTGACTCCAGCTGCTTGATGTTGGCGTCTACTAGACAAAATAACAACAGATTTAATTACACATTTATGTTCCCCTCAGGTTAAACTGGTTTATGTTTTGGATCCCATGATCTTCAGGTGCACTTTATGCACACTCTAGCAAAGCTAAACACATTTCCTTGAGCCTCAAATAGTCATATTTCATCCAAATTTTCAGCTGCTCCTTTATTTCCCGAGGAGTCAGGACAGCTAATCTTGGGTGGCATCCCAAAGCAGAACAGAACATGCGAGCTATAGGTCCGTGTCATTAAGCCACTGCAGAAGAAGAAAGATCAGGACCTATTCTGATCATTTCCAGCTCTTTATCCTTTTTACCTGGGCTTTGCATGAGTCCCGGTTTGAAATAATCCTTATTCATCTTATTCCATACTCCCTCAGTGCATCCTCTGTCTGAAACAAGTCATTTGAGCTCCTCCCTCTTTAAGAAAGTTTTCTTCTGACTTGTTACTCCTCACAAACAGAAGGTTCAAACAGCAAGTGGGTGGGGCTTCTGTGGTTTAGATGACCATGGTATGTGCTCTCTGTTACATCACACGGATCCATAAGCAGAAAATAACTGTGTGAAATGTAGAAATTAGGGTAGTCTGTCATCTGAGCTTTTGGTTTTCAGAGCTACTTATGCATAGACTGATCTCATTATCTGAAACTTTGAGCATGATTAATATAAACATCCACCACTGCAACAGGAGAACATGACAGAACATAAACAAATGAAGATTAGGCTCTTTCCAGATATGAGTTTTATTTGTATGCCAATTTACCCACTTTCACTTAGCACAATATTTACTTATGAAACATTATAAGCTTTTTTTTCTATACTTCCACAGCTTTTAAAATCTTTACCTGATGAAAACAATTTATTGCAGTTCTTGCTACCAAGTGTGGTGCGACAAGTTATCAGGTATTGGGGACAATTACTTTTGCACACTGGGGCAGGTAGGTTTGGAAAATATTTTTCCCTTATGAAGTCAACATTTAAAAACTGCATTTTGTAATTGCTCTGGTTATCTTTGTCTGATATTAAAATGTTTTGGATGATCTGAAACATTAAAGTGTCACAAATATGCAAACAAAAATGCAGAAAACTGAAAGCTACGGTCTTTCTGGAGAACTCCTGTTGCTTTTCCAGGACTATACATTATATTTTTCTCACCACTGGCACGTAACACTCAGCAGAAGATTAAGCAAAGTCAAACCTGACAATAAAAATGTGTGATCTGTGTTGCTCAACTGAATAAATTGTTGTTGGCCTGTGTCCTTATTCTTTATGCTAAGCTAACACAGTTCCCTACTACCAACACTGAACAACTTCTTCACCCAATTTCTGGTCCTGATTTTCAAGAACAATTTGTTGTGTTTATATTTTGAGGAAATTTTAACTTTTAGGACTCAAAAACTAAAATGGCTTCAAAAGGTTTGTGGTGGCTAGATTTAAAAGTGACCGTGGCTGCACGCTTGTGTCATTTTGGGGAGGCAATCTTGAAGACTCAGCAGCTGAGATTTGCAGTATATATGAAATCTCTACGACTGACTGACTGACAGCACTCCTGGTGTGGCCCTGAGGTGATTAGAGGTTAAGACCTCAGCAGGCTTAAGTAAGAAGAGTGATTAGTGCAGACAATAATAACTCAGAGCTGAACACAGACTGTTGATCAGGTTTCATCTGGTCACTTTTACAACTATTTTCTCTCCTCTTTTCTTTCTGTTTTTAATGAAAGACTTTAAAGCCTTTTAAAGTGGCACCTAGATTGCTCACCAAAAACCAATTACAAGCACGGTGACAAAAAATTATCACAATGAAATACTGTTAACCTCCTTAAAAGACAGATTTGACATATTTTAGAAATACTTTACAACTTTCTTTATTTAAAATATTTTAATATTATTAAATGTTAGGACATGTCACATTCCATAAATTCCGAGCTGAGGGGTTTATATGTGACAAACCCCTCAATCTATTTTAAGGAATTTTAAAGGATTTTAATCATAAAGGGGCATTTCTAAATGTAAAATTGACCTTTAACTTGTTTAAAACCTAATGAAAACACGCTTATATAAAACAATCTATTAGTTCCCCCAAAATAAGGAATTTATCCCAATGGCTCAGATTTTACCCCATAAAACACTTTCAATTGTGCCTTAAGTATATTTAAAGCACTCTGATATATTACAGTCTGGTAGCTGGCATGTATAAATAGTTTCTTTGATTTAAAATACTTCATACTTCAACTTTCTTCTGTGCCTTAAACCCCTTTATCTAAAATACTTAAATATGAAGCAGTCTATTGGATCCACATTGTTTTTATCTCAAAATGCTATATTGTCTTTAATTAAGTAACTGGTGGCTTCCAAACTATTGACAGTTTACCCCTTAAGCCCATTTAAACTATAGTTTAAACCATTGAAAGTACTTTTGAGATATTGCAGTTTGATAATTGTTATTTAAATACCACAACCACCTCATTTTTACCTTAATTTCAAATGTCTTTAAGACTATCACTGAACTGTATTCTAACTGTGCCATAAATCGACCCATGACTGATAAATAAGGGATTAACTTGCTAATATTTGGAAAACCCCTCAATCTACTGTGAGGAATTTAAATGGGTTTTAACCACGAGAATCACCTCTGGGGTTTATTTTAAACTCTTTTTAAATTCTACAGTACAGTGGATCCAATTTGATATGTTACAGACTCTTAATATAACTCTGCTGTTTGTCATTAATAGCAAACAGTTGAGTGATAAATATAGTAAGTAAATGATTAGCCGATTGACATTTATTGTAATGGGTGTTAACCACAAAGAGCACCCTTGTATATGATCTTGGACCCTTTTTAAACCCATTCATTGGCTACACTGGACTTTCACATTAGTTAAAGATCTTAGAGCACTACAAATCACAGATGGCTTCCATGATATATGACATTTTTACCCCTTAAAACCACCTTAAACTCTACATAGCTTGCCAGTGTTTGATAATAACACCAGCATTCAAACTTCTCATCCATATATGGTAATTCTGGCCTCCTAAAAACACCATGGAAACAGCTTAAATGCTAACTTTCAGGGTTCAAAAGGCTCCAAACAATTGGGTGATGTCAAAGTGGTTGCATCCATCTTTTATCTACAGTTTATAGTTTCCACCTAATTAAGAGTTAAAAGCCTTTTAAGAGATCTTTCATGCTACTGGAGATTTTACCTCATATACTGTAAAAACTATTTAAAGTGCTTTTTTAGTAATTCAGGAAACAGGGCAAAAGTAAAGATTCAACCTGGAGGAGCAAAGGAACAAAGAGCAGTCTGGTTCCACCTGGAAATACATTTTGTTCCATTGAGTGGTAAAATAATGTTACTGTGCCACATTCAAGCCTAGAAACTTATTGTTTTGCTTTTATAATCCGGAAAAGAGCATTTAAAATGATGCACCAAAACAAAAAAGGGGGATTTGGACCATTTGTCCTTCTGTAACTTGTGGCTAAGTTGCCCTGACATGACAACAAAAGTTTGAGGGGGAGCAATCAAATTTCAAATCATACTTCAGGGGGAGGGCCATCCCAGGCCCTACTTTTAACTCAAGGTTTTCATTTATTAATACTGTGGAATTTAAGATGCTATTAAAAAGGTTTTAAATCTCTGAATATTTTATGAAATACAGTTACATGCGGTTTGGATGTTTGGTGAATATATTACGACGCTGCAGTCGATTTAATGGGACAGGCTGATCCAAACTGAAACTTTCCTTAGAGAAAACCTTTTTTGTAGTCCGTTAACTCTCCCTCGTTTGAAGGTACAAAGTTATGGGATCCAGTTTCACGCCAGGACACTGTGTCCCGCTGCCATGCGAGCCTCCTATGCTGATCGGCTGAATGAAAAGTTGACCATTCTTACCTTCTCCTGCGCTCTGGTAAGCCTCTTCTGGACGTTGATGGCCAGTTTCCCGGCGGTGACCCCTTTCCCTATCTCGGCCATGTCGCGCGTGGCGTGGAGGACTCCCCTTTGGTGTCAGGACCAGCGAAGAAGGAGTGCGGCTTAAGTTGTGCCTCTTCTGGATGCCGACGGTGCGTAAAACCCCTCCGGAGGGACACTTGGCTCGCTGTGCGTAACTCTAATCCTGTTGACAGCTTCTTAAAGGTGCAATGCGTAATTTAATCCTATTTGCGTTTAGTAAAACCAAAACAGAAAAACTTAACAGAGTTTGGTGAACAAGGAGGAACAGATTCAGAAATCGTCCTGCTCTCGATTCTAACTGGTAATTGACAGACACACTTGGGCTCGATATGGAGAGATATTAAGTTTCCCCTCAGTCATCCTCTTAAAGGCGCAGCAGGCTGATATTATTAGCCGACAACTGTTGCATACGCGCAACAGTTGTGTTGCCGTCTTTACGCACGGCCCTATTTATGCGCACGAAGCGGGTTTTATGTCAGATGCGAGCGCTAAATCCACCCCGATGCCCCCTCGGAAGGCCGCACATTCATCAGCGGCAGAAATACACCGACAGACACGAGAGCTGACAAAACTCACCTGCTTCTTTTGTGAGCAGCCAGCAGGTGTCAGTAAAGGCACGTCCAGGTAAAACCTCCGCACCTGAAGACAGGCGTCTTGAGGATGTGTTGTGCATCTAATTTAGTCTCTCGGAGTGTTTTTTGTCCTCTTTTTTTCTGGGTAATTGTAAGTTTTGGCAGTGTTATTATAATGACCTTAAATAAAAATATGAGTTTATGACATCTTTTGAAGAAAGGGGGCACGAATTGTGTCTGAACATAAAATATGTGTAAATATCTCCACCTGAGACGTTTCATGAAGCATATTTTTATTACTAGACCAGCACATATCAGGATGGCAAAGGGCATCATATCAGAGTTTGAAAACCTGTTTACACCCTGGTAATCCAAGAGCTCAGAGTACAGGATAAACGCACATGAAGATTGGAAAACTGAGACCTCAGCATCCATCCATCCATTTTCTTCTGGAGCTTATCCCAGTTGTCAGAAGGCGAGAGGTGGTGTACACTCTGGAAAGGTCACCAATCCATCACAGGGCTACCACAGTCTATAATTTTATCATTTAGAAACACCAGTTAACCTAACTCTATGCATGTCTGAGGAAATAATCCAGATTACCTGGAGAGAACATGCAAACTCCAGACAGAAAAGGACCGGGCCTTCATGCTGTGAGGCGATGGTGCTAACCGCTGCACCACCAAAAGATATTTTCTTTCAAAATCGCCACATCTCCTTCTTTCTTCATGATTCCTGCCACCTTGACAAGATTCTCAGTTCCAGACATGCTGAAGCATCTCCACAGCATAATACTCCCACCACTGCTGTTGCTTCACTACACTTTCTTCAAACATTAGCAACTCCTTAACACTGTGACAACTTTGTTTTTATACCCTGTGTAAATCAGAAGAAAATCCCCAGGTCAGGTCAGTTTTTCAAGGGGGCTAATAACACTGAGCCTAGTAATATATTATTTTTTGTTTTGTTTTGTTTTTCTGAAACATTTCAGTTTCACTTCTGTGTCGCTATGTCAAAAATACCCTGCTCACTTGGACCGCAGCTTGTAACCCACTTTAGAATATAGTCACAGGGACAGAAATGAGGCAGCACCACTCGGCTCATTTCCATATAATTTAATTTCAAAAATAAATCTTTTTAATATCTCTTTTCCCATAATAATAACTTCATAAACATTATTAGATTTTTCTGTAAACAAATAATATAAATACATTCTATTATTCATTCTAAAATCTCTGTATTAAAGCAGGAAAGTACAAGTGTTGGAGAAAAAAAAAAACAACATTTTGTCCTTTTACAAAGAGCACAGCCCTCCACCCCAACCCAGGCTCCACTATGAAACAAAATCCTTTAAAATTACACCTTAAATCTCACACTAATCTGCCCAGATTTCATAGTGTAGTACGAGTAGCTCATTTGAAAACTGGAAACATCCATTAATTAACAAAAAAGGAGTTTTTCAGGGTTAGAGGTTTGGTTTGGGGTCAGGTGAAAACAGATACAATTTCTGTAATCAGGGAGTTTCGAGGTTTACACCAGATTAAGGACAAATTATGGGATAAATTAAGAGATTATCTGAAATTACAGGAGGCTCAAACCCCTTTAAAACGTTAATAAAACCAAATAACTTTTTAATATATGTCTGTATTTTAACAGTATCTTAAAGGAAACCCTTAAAATACATCCCTTTTTCCCCTCATGGGATTTGTTGTGTTGTTTAAAAATCACATTAAAATTCCCATAATCCAGAAAATATCAACAGTTTACCATAAACAGCTTTCAAAGTAGAAACCTCTAAAATTATAATCATTTTCAACCTATAAGCATCTTGACCCACCAACATATAACCAACCAATTTAAGGGAGACTCATGTCAACCTTACCATCGTCTTAATTTTATAATTAATGGATTTTTCAATTTACGTGTTTTTAGAGTTAAATAAGGATGTTTTAAGGGATTATTGCTTCATAGTGTTTTACAAATATAAATGTCAAACAAAAAAAACATTTGTTTGTGCAGTTTTTTAAATCTGAATGTTCATTTGGTCTCATCTGTGTCACTTCGAGTTTTTTTATTCTTCCCATCAGGCCTCAGCAGGAAGCCAAATGTCTCCCATCGCCGCAGGAAGTTCATTAGGGTCTTATTTGGCTCTTACTTTGCAGTTCAGCTTCCTCACCTGTTGTCCTGAGCCACTCCCAGCGGGTGGAGGCGTCCTGAGTCCAACAACTTCCTCCCCAGCCAGTGTAAAAGCTGCGAGTACCAGTGGATCCCATCACTGTGGCCCCCAGTGGTCCGAGTCCAGCTGTGGATCAGCCTGAGTGGGGCAAAGGCCCAGTGAGCAAGGGAGTGCTGGTCAACCACTGCGTAGCAGGACACCACCACCCCGTCCACCACCACCGTCCCCTGCTGGGTCAGCGGCGCAAACACCCCTTTCATCTCCTTTACTGTCACCCGGCTGATCCGAGACAGACGCCCCTCCCTGTGCTTCTGTCCCGCTTTACCCTCTGACACCAGCACACACTGTCCCGGCTGGGCATTGCTGGCGTACACAGTCCTGAGGGCATTGCGGGCTGGCACCATCCCTTCTGAGCAGTTCTCTTTGGATACAAATATCAGGTGGGCGGCAGTGAGTGAGAGCTGAGCTCCAGCTTCAGTCTGCAGGGTGTAAAAGAGTTTCCGGGTCTTGGGGTCCCGATCGAGGAAAGTCAGGACCTCACTGAACACAAGCTCACCGCTACCGTCACTGCCTGACGAGACGAGGACTCGCTCACCGGGTCGCAGATCGCTGACGGGCTTCTGACTTCCACTTTCCAATATGACCAAGGCCTCACCAGGGAAACAACCTCCAGACTTAGCCGCCACTGAGTGGTCTGAAGACAGAGACAGAGATAAAAGATAGCCATCAGGTTTGGACAGTGTTTAAAATGTATTCCACTACAGATTACAGAATACATGCCCCAAAATGTATGTAGTACTGTATTCCATTACGTTACTCAATGAGAGTAACGTATTCTGAATACTTTGGATTACCTAATATATTATCATGCTTTTTATAACTACATGAATGTACTATTGCTGTGTGATTTATTACTATTACTGAAGGTTACTCGCCATACCAACACTAACTAGATTTTTAAATCGTAATATAAATGAGTAACAGTAGGTTGGACATTAGGTAAGGCTGCACTTTTTGCAGCAATCTCGTATAGAAAACTATTCTGCGGCTATATAAAACAGGTCCGCGGCTCCGAACGGTAATAAAGGGACCTCTGGCTAATACGTCGGGTTCCGTGTGGGGCTTGTAATTTTTTATTTTTTTTTAATTATACATTTGAAAGAAAATGTGAAAGCTTCTGATATTTTGAAAGAAAGTGAAGATATTTTGTTAATCTGCATTATCAAGATAAAAATCTTTATTTACAAGTTTTTAAAATGCTTTTCCATAATTTCAAATTTTATTGTAAAAAAAACAACAACAAAAAAAGCATATTTTCTTTTGTGTGAGGGATTATATTTCATCACGAACAATATTTTAATTAAAAAAAACCAACATCTTATAAACAATGTTTTTATTTATTTTTTTTACATTATTTATCACACTCACAATCCCAAAGTTTGACACAATTTTTAGACTAAAGATGCCAATAAATGTTTGAGATTTTCTGTTAATAAAATATTTGCAAAAAACATCACAATTCGAACCTTATCTCATAGTAATGACTTGTGTCTTAATATGTTATGTTATTTTTCAGCTGGTGGCTCCATAGTTGGTGTTTAACACATTTGCTTGGCAAATGAAAGGCAGCTGGTTAAAATCAGAGGCACAAATACCTTCAGGATTTGTTATACATTTGAATAAACAGCACAAAATTGGCTTTTAGAAGTAACACTTTTAATCTAACGTCTTATAGTTTTGAGTAAAAATGTATTTAATTTCTAACACTTCGGATCCGTCTCATAGTTTAGACCCATGAGGTCTTTGTTCTTGTCTTTCCTTGAACCCCCCCAAAAAAACAACTAATAACCCAAATTGTTAAGCTACTTAGATACAATTTATTTTTACAACTTGGATTTATAAATTCATAACTATAACTGTTTGTTTTTGTTTTTTTATTACATTTCTAACTCCCAATCGTGTTGCATGTGCAGTTTTTGGGGGGGCAGTAATAGACTTCCATACTAAAGTTCTTGATAACATAATAAATCTCTCCACCTCCCTTTAGCCAAATATTGACTCTTTCCTTTCAATCGCTGCACATAAAAGAACAATAACCAGCCTGTCAAACACAACCTCCTTCATAAAGGTGCATGTTGGGTCGTACATGTGTCCCCAGCCCAGATTGTGTTCGTGGCAATGAGTTCAGGCACTTGAAAGTAACCCCTGAGGGCTCAAGTCTATCTGGGGATAAATATTTGGAGAAGGTAGGAAAGCCAAGGCCAAGTGATAAGATAAGTCACCTGAAGGAGAAAGGAGCAGAGCAAGAAAACCAGCCAGTCATATCCTGACTTTTGAAATAAAGAAACAACCATTTCTTAGACTAAACTGGTAACATACTTTTGAAAAAGCAAGTAAAATTAATTTGTAGCTTATTAGTAACCCAAAACATTTGAAATAAATAAGACAAAATGTTGACTTGACAGCTTATATTTGTGGATCAGTATGTAAGTTTAATTCAGTATTTATTTAATACATTATTTTTTACATTTTTTTCATAACCTCTGAATTTTTTTAACCACTTCTGTCCTAATTATGACTTTAAAATTACACATTTTGATTCTAGTAATTTCAAAACATGAACCTTGTACTCGTTCATGTTTTCCAGACTAAAAACATCGCACATGTTGCTCTATCTTGTCTTGCTCTTTATTCAAGATTAAATTCTGTAATATAGAAAAATGCCATGACATGAAATCCAAAATAATACGTCTGCTTTAAGATTTTAAATAAACTTGATGAGCAATTTTGAACGTTAACATGGGATAATGATGTAAATTGTGAGCTGAAAGTAAAAACAGTAGTGTTAGGGAAGAGAAGGGTAAATAATTAAGTATAATTTGTGGTGAAAGTTTTGGCTAAATATGGAATCAGTGTAGCTAAACGTTAAAACAAACTATACCTTTTCTAGTTTCAGTAATCTCATGATATATCTATTCTGAATTTTCTATCATTTGTTGAGCGTACCTTATACTGAGAGCAATAAAAGAACAAAAAAGTCCACGTCTTTCACCCAAAATATTACCTTCCTAACTGCTTCATGACATGAGCACAGTGGGAACAGCTCAAGTATGAGGTGAAATGTGCATCAGTAGGAGTTAAAATGCTCCATCAATCCCTCCGTTTCCTCCTTTTCTCACGTCCACCCCCAATTTTTCAGTCCAGTCTTTCATCTATAGCGGTCCAGCACTTTGCTGCCCTCTAGTGGTTGTTTCCTCTTGTTGCTGCCCCGCTTTTAATTGCATTTAAAGGGATTTGGGGGGCAGGGGTGTTTGTTGTCAAAGAGTTCATCTTCCCAGTTTCTTTTCTTTGTCATATTTTGAAGAATTTTGAAGAAAATTAGGAGAAAAAAGAAGAAGAAGAAATCAAAAACATGAAAAAAAATACCAACTTGATTGGTTGCCCTTCTGATCAAGTCAAGTTCTGGGCCCTCGCAACCCGATCTGGGAGGGAAGGAGAGAGGAGCAGGAGAAAGAGGAAGGGAAAAGAGAGGTAAGGTTGGAAAAGGGAGAAAGAAAAGGAAAATCTCAGTTACCACTCAGTGTAAAATGTGTCACTGGGGGTTTAAAGTGGATGCATTTTAATAAGAGGGTGCAACTCTCAGCACATCTGTGTTACTTTTAACTGTAACTTTTCATAACAGACACCCTGAGAACAGTGGCTATGTGGAGAAGTTTGAACCATGATGAGAACGTGCAGTCTCTTCTTTATACATCCTGATGGAGTCAAGTATTACGAGTTGCATTTCCAGCAAAAATACCTAAAAGTTTTCAAGAAAGTTTGGCATGCGAAATAAAAAGTTCAGGTAGGTTAATTAGCTGCTTTTCTTCACGGTTTCTTGGTGCAGTGAAGTAAAGCACTGCAAGGTCTCAGTAGTCCATCTATCAGATATTTGTGGACAGCATTTAACATTACAGCTCAGTAATAAATGATGAATAGTCTGTCAGGCATTTTATGGTCTCCACTTCTTTCATGCAAAAGTCCATAAAGCTGTGTTCGCACCTACTGAATGTGAACAAATGTCAGCAAACACACAAGCTGTCCCCGTTCAGTTTAAGTCAAAATATGCTTGTGAGCTAACGTTACATTAGGGGAATATTAATGTGGTGCTGGAGAGAGAGAGGATAGGAGCAAAAGATGAGAGATACTTTTTAAAAGCTAAGTAAGTTACATTTAATTTAAATGTAAAGTTTATATGTATGGTCTTGATTCATTTTAATGTTTTTCGCCCAATGAGACACTCAAATCTGTATGTGATGTGTCTTTGAAGTCACCTTTTCGGTGAAAAGATACTGTTTAATACCCGTGAGACTTTTTTTCATAGATTCAACTGAAGAAATAAGAACAAACTATGTATTTAACTATGTATTTTTGTGACAGGCTGCTTGCAACAAAGTGTCGTAAGATACAATATAAAATTGATTCTTTGCTACGTTTTTTGGTAAGTGTAGACACAACACGGGTTCATCCATTGAATTAGGAAACTTTTTTTTGCTTCAACAATTCATAACTCAGTGTTAAGTAGCTTTGCAACAAAAACATTTATCATAAAGTCTCCAGTTCAAGAAATGGAATGAAGATGAGTAAAAAAGCAGACAATTGTGCATAGAAGAACTTTGAAAGACCTTTAGGAAGTCAGGTTTCCGAACTAAGATTTCTGATTGCAAAATATTATCCTTTGACTTTTTTAGGTAAGTTATAGTTTTTTGCAGTTTTTCTAAGTCTGCTAGGGTCCACTTGTGTCCTTACATTTTTTTAATACTTTTGTAATATTACTTATGATTACAAATTTTGTGACAAGGCAGACTCGTCTATGGAGAATGCAATGTTCCAATGCGCCAACTATGCACACGCCCTTCGTGTATGTTGAGTTTCCTGTTCTCTGTGTCCACAGTTTCCAAAACGCAGCATACAGACGCCTGTTTTTTCCCCCCAAACTTTGCCATCTGTGAATTAAGACTGACATTTTGTTTGCAGGTGGTTTAATCAAAAAAGTTCATCCCACAAAAATAGAAACCTGCTTTAAATTTGCCCATTAACCTCTTCAAGGTCACCTCCTTGTGCACCTCTGGACCACTGCAAATCATTTTGATCATGTTTTGTTTGTAGATAAGATGAAGCAATTATGAATTTTAGTCTTCTTAATTCTTTTCCCCATAAAGACAACATCTGACGACCTCCCATGAACCCTCAAGTCTTGACACTTCAAAATATATCAGTACAGACCTGGTTTGACGACCATTAGAATATGTTTCCCAGGGTTTTTTTTCCAAGGAGATCTCTGCCTAAGCTACAGAGGCAGACGTCCTGCATAATTCCTGTTCTGGAAGCAGGCCTAAAATATAGCATAAACCACTCAGTTCAGAAAATAGAAACTAGCTTTACCCCCAGCAGGTATCCAAGCGGTAAAGAGTTAGGTAACCAGGTGTGTGCGGCTGTATTAAGTTCAGATGAGGTGGCTGCTGTGTGAGTAGAGGCAGAAAGCCACAGACAACTCGAAGATGAGTTTTTTGAGGAAGCCTAAGGTGAGTGGTTGTTGTGAGATAAACTGAAGACACAGAATGTAAGAGATAGTGCCTACTTTAGATGCAATAAAACAGTTAGTGGGCAAAGACAGAAGAGTGAAAGTAAAGCAAAGCAGATGCACATATGAGAAATCAGTTTTCAAGAAATCTAGAGTCCATTTTCTTTAAAAAAAAAAAAAAAAAAAAAAATCTATCTTGACAAAACAATTCCTAGTATTTGCATTTTTACATTTCTGCTCACACAAAGACTGAAAAAAAGAGAAGGATAACACCTTGCTTGGCTTTCATGAAGCATTTGTAGGCTTTAGAAGATTTGCCCCCAAGCGTGAAAGAGTTCAGTTTCAAGCTACAAAATCATTCAGGGGAAGACGATGGTTTTGTTGACTTTCTGAACAATATTTAACCAAAACCACAAACCTTTTCTAACCTTCACCAAGCACTTTGAGTTAATCGTGTCTGTGGCATCACTAGTTGCCATGACTGGAGGCTGAAAAACAAAACCTTCAAACCTTGCAGTGAACTCAACACGGTTCCTTTCTGTGAGGTCTAAAATAAAAAAAAAATAATGTGGCTCACTGTGAAATGTCTTAAAAAGATTTAACGTCATTAGGAAATAAAAATGATCCTGTTTTCTTTGAGTATTTAAACATTTAGATTTCTTTAGTTTATATTTGATTAAAGCATAAAAGACTTCACCGCGCTTCAGAAGTCACTTCCGATTATATGAATCCTTGCATTTGGACATTTTTGTGCTGCCAGAGCTAATCCAAATAGAGCAGTTTAAGCTTTATTAACAAAACTGCAGTAAAATTACATGCAATTTACCTAGAGGGTGCCTGAAATCTCAGTACATGAATAAATGGCTGAAATAATTACCTGCTTCTAGGTCCCAGGGTGTCAAACTCGATCTGGTCCCAAGTGGATACGACTGCAAAAGTCACTGCCTCTCAATTGTTTATCTTATATCTCTGTAAGCATGTCTTTTCTTGTAAGTGAGAAGTTACAAGAAAAGTACTGGCAGCTTGTTGTAATTAATGTAATTAACAGAACATTTTAATGACTTACTGCAGACAACTAAAAATAAAAAAACAGGAACTTTTCTGTTACGCGACAACTAACAATAAAAAAATTGAACGTTTTTGTTATTTAATAGAAAACTTACTACAAAAAATAACTTTTCTGTTAACTAATGGACTTCTAAAAATAAAAAAAACATAACTTTTTTGGTATTTAATTGAATACTAACAATAAAAATAAAAAAAGACTTCAACTCCTGTTTTTTTTATGTTTCTATGGTTAGTCCAGTGCTTCTTTGCTTTAGTGTCTAACAGGGTGTGGGTGATGTTAGTTTGGTCAGTAATAAGAGTAAAACTGACACAATACACAGCTAACAGTTAAAAATTGATGCTCTTCTCATTAACAATTTTCACATTTTCCAAAGTCATCCAGGGGTTGAGATTGGACCTTTTGGTGAGCCTGTTCTGGCCCCCAGGCCTCATGTTTGACACCCCTGTTGTAGACACATATTAATATTATCCATGTTTCTGGAACACCTTGCTTCTTACTTCCTGTGATTTGGCGCACTCGCTCACCTGACTTGACACTGCAGTGGATGTGATATTTGGACTCGTAGTAGACCCAGTCGAATCCAGCCTCCACTGCCAGCCGTGCCAGCATGGCGTACTTGTTCCTGTCCCGGTCCGACGTGGTGATGTCCACCGCCCGGCCCTCGTAGTGCAGAGACTCCTCCGAGTGGTGGCCGTCCTCATCCCAGCCCTCGGTGACCCGTAGCCGGACCCCAGGCCACAGGTTCATCACCGAGATGGCCAGAGAGTTCAGCCTGTCTTTGCAGCGCTGCAACAGAGGAGGCACACAGGACGTGTCTGGATCAATATATTTGCATTTTTTATGTGAATATGTTTGTTCACTGGGGACTGAAGCCTCATCCTCTGCTGCTGCGCAGCTTTAAAACCAACCAGGAAAACACAGACTCTTTACAAAGACCCCTTCTCTCGTGGACTTCACCAAACCCCCTTTGCCTCACCCCTCTCCCCCTTGTCTGTGGCTCCAGCCTGCTGTCCCAGCTCAGCCCGGTGTTTGCTCTCTGTGGTGAGCTAACGGAGGAGGGAGGCTATGACGGATGGAGGGGGGGACTGTGAGGTTACAGGGTGGCTGGGTGGGGGTGACATGTGGTGGCGGCTACAAGAACAAGAGGTCCTCAGCGTCCCTCTAAACCTGGAGTCTGGTCAGGGTGAGCAAACAGGAGGTGAGAGGGCCTATTGAAGGACCCCTCCCCTCCCTTCCCATTGCTCCGGCATACACAAATCTCACCTTCCAGTCTGCCCCGTTTATCTAATCCACACCCGAGCTGCATTGTCAGGGCAGCAGTCACGGCGTCTTGGATAACCTCTCAGACAGGCACTAGTCCTGGTCTCACTGTGAGTAAATGTAACTAACAGCAGTCAAAGACTTAAAGATGGACAACAATTAAGGAATTTTAGATATTCCTCCCCCCATTTCATTTTTTTTAAACCCCTAATTTTTGAACATTTTTAGTCACATTAACCTCCTAACACCCGAACTCTTTCATGGCATGCTTTTTTAATTACTCTTTGCTATTTGTGCTGATTGGCACCTGATGAAGGTTAAAACAAAGAATTACCAGGGTTTTTCTTTTTTGTTTCAGAGAAAAATGAGATCCAGTTATAAGGACATTTGTTTTAAATTTCAATAGAACAGTGGAAGTATAATGTCCTCTTAAGTGCAAATCAGACCCTTGTAGAGCAAAATTTTGTATTTTGATCTAGACAACCCAAAATGTGATGACCACATATGTGGATGCCAGGTCCCAGGAGGTTAAATTATAGAAAATTAAAAACACAACTATAAGAGGCTGATAATTAAAGATCCTAATTTAAGGATGAATATTTTTGGTTATTAACGCGTAAACCAATTCCAGATGTCACCAGAGGCCAATTCATAGACGGGTTTCAGCTGTGACACTTACTGGCCTGAAGAGGATTTGGGTTGGTTTTTTTTTTATGAAGCTTAAGCAGCAGAAATAAACATGTTTAGTCTGAAGAGTTGGTGCGTTTGGATATGTGCAGAGGTCTTTTGGTAAAAAGAGCTTTTTCCTGTGTAAATGCTGTGAAAAGGGAGATTTTGAAAAACTTCCAGGGTGAAAACTTTCAGAAATTTATGCTTTTACACGTGGAGTGAAAGGTGCATGCCTTTATCTTCTTTCTGATGTCAGACTGTGAGCCATGTTACTGTTTGTGGACTTTTGATGGCCTAATACTTCTATTCAGTAAGGGTTACATCACCACCTGTTTTGGTGTACTACTGACATTGCTCGATGTCGCTTTGTTACATTTCTGCGTGGGTATTGTTTTTTCAAAACAATCATAGAAAAATCTTTGTTAAAAAAAATACATGTGGACAGCTTTAGTTTCCCTCTTCATGACAAATGTAGAGAAGGAGATCTATCGATCTATCGATCAAACTCACCAGTTTAGATTGCATTAAGGCTTAAAGTTTGCATTATTAGTGGACTGTGCAAACAGACCGTCCAAGAAGTCGGTACGCTCTGTCCATGTGATGCAGCGTGTTAACTTAGTTTGATAACCTAGTAAGTCACCTTTTTTTACCCAAACATTATCATCTGGTTGCATAAAAGCAAGAACAACAGAGTCCAAAATGCAAACATTGAATCGTCAAACTACATGACACTGTGGTCATTGTGTCCATCCTTTATATACAGTCTCCTCTTTGTGAAAACTAAAACTAGCTCTGAAAAAACACTTTAGTTTTTATTTATATTTAAGTTAACCAGACTTTTGGGGGAAAAATTAAAATTAACTGATATGATTTTGTGAACTTGGCAAACAAACTAAAATAAAACTTAAAAAGTACAGAGAAAATATACTTAGTTTTACCATTTCTTTGATAAAGATTTTATTTAAAAATTACTGATGAGGGAAGGTTAGACGTGTTTATTGGGACTCTAGATGTCTACAAGACTCTGAGTCAACAGCTTTCAAAGGTTCTGTTTTATTGTAATAACTGTACTTATTTTCCTGATTCTTGCCTTTAGTATAGGTCCAGCTTATAATGATTATTTGAAAGACTCCAACTAAAAACTAAAATGGAACAAAAAAAAAATCTATTCAGGAAGCTAAACTGAAGCTAAATTGAGTCAAAATGAAATGAAGACAAAGAGTAATTAGAAAGTAAAAAACTAATATTGCTGATCAATAAGTGGAAATTTTAGGTCAGGCTTGGCCAACTCCAGGCCTCATTGGTTTTGATGGTTTTTTTTTGTTTGTTTTGTTTTAAAAAGACACTTGGGGATGAATCTTTTGTTATTCATTGAACTTACTTAAAACTGTTTTTTTTTTTTTCAAAAATTACTCATATTGAGTAATGCGTATTTTCTTTTTAATTAACCCCCCCCCACACACACACACACACACACACAGAGGATAAAAGTTCTGGATACATTTTCTCCAAGGAGGAAACATTTCCTCAGTAGCCAGTACAAAGGCTCGTGGGCATGTTTAACTTCAAATCTCTAATTTAGTCGTGGTTGTGGGATTTATTTCAGATACGCTCTGTTTAGTTTTAATGTGGTTTCTAGTGTTTGCGAAGCCAAGAGCAGCGTAGAGGGTTATCTATCACAAACTTGTAGTGATTAATGACTCCCCGTCGGTGATTATGTTGAGTTTGTCATTTAAATGTTAATAAAACCAGATTTAACGATATAAAGGATACAGTAGCTTCTGAATCTGAAGACTGCCTTAAATCTGCAGTCTTTCTAATGACCACCAGGGGGTGATTCCCTTTGTTGAAAAAAAAAAAAAGAAAAAAAAAGAAAGAAAGAAGAAGACTTGATTGTATAGAAGTCTATGGGAAGAGGACCACCAGCTCTCCTGCTCTGTGTGACCTCACTAAACTCTTTCATGATGAGTTTATGGGCTCGGTCATTAGATTTAGTTCTCAATCAATACACCATAAAGCTCATTTTTAAAGTTCATAAATTGTGGTTTATATTGAAAGTCAGAAAGAAATCCAAAATTGACTGATAACCTGTCAATCAGGAGTCATTCATCAGTGGTTTGGCCGATTATTTCCTCCACTATTGGATTTTAAAGCAATCTTGAAGGACGATGCCTTGAATAACAACATTTTCACCAATTTTAATACAAATAAATACAAGTTGTTGACCAAACTGGAGATTTTTAAGCAAAATTTGCCAACAAAACAACACATTTTTATTCTATTAAAGTAATTTCATAATAATTTCATTCCCAGTGCACTGCACATGCATGAAATCTGATGGAAAATCTGCCCTCCAAGATTACACTCACTCCCATCAAATGAAAGGTTAAACAGTCAAACTTTTTTCATCTGCTCTGGTTTTGAATGGAAGGAGATTTTGTTGGTTTTAAGTGGCAGAAATCTTATTAAATGAACTCTGTGTGGCTGGAGGCAGTCTTGTCATTCCGCAGCTGCCACTGAAAGCGTCTCTCAGTGATGCAGCCTTTCATGAATCTCGGCTCATTAAGGCTCCAAACTGGGATTAAACCCCATAAATGTCTTTTTTCCCCATGTTGGCTGTGATAAGAATAGCTCGTGGCTCGGTGGCCACAGATGCCTTTTCACAGCGTTCACTGTGGATTTTTAAAAAAACGTCTTGTGTTTTCTCTCTGCGGTCAGAGCAAGGAGCTGAACTTCATAAATCAGACGATAGATTTTGTTGGTTTTCCTTTCAAGGTGTACAGATCGACGGGGGGTTTCTGTAGGAGCGGTTTTAGCACCAAACCGCTGGCTGCACAAACACTGGGCGCACAGACCGACAACATGCGCTTATGCACAACTCTGCGCTGCAAAAAGTGTCCCTCTGAGTCTGAGAAGGTTCTGTTTAGTCTTGTGGGTCCTGTTTTAGCTGGATGAAAGAGATTAAAAAAAAAAAACTACTGAAGAAAACGTTCTAAAATGCAAGTGAATGTTTCCAAAATCAACTTTTTAAAGAACAGTCTCGCTTTTTGTGTATCAGTTTTTACGCATCAAAGCTCCAAATAATCCGCAAAAATCTGCGCAGATTTATCGTGTATGTTGGTAAAACGTTGTTGCACTTTTGCTTAGCTTAACACATGACCTTTAAAATGACATTAAACGATATAAATGCAGTTTTAAAGTGCCACTTTTTGCAGTGCGGCTTCGACCCCTGAACAGTCGCGTCTGTATGCAGCAGCTCAGGAGCGCCCAGGAAAAAGGGAATAAAATCTAAAGAGGCAGGGGGAAAATCCGTATAATTAAGGCTTCAGCACAAGTGAAGTGGGCTATTTTTGCACAGGAGCACTGCGAAAACAAACAAAAAAGTAACGCGGAATAGTAAAAGACAAACAGGAGGCTGTCTCCTGCGGCTTAGGGCTCATAAATTGTGTGCAGGTCTGCGCCGGTGACGAGCAGCGGCTCCGAGTGCGTGCTGCAAAAAATGTCCAGCTTGGAGAAGACCTGTCCCCTTTATGAGCCTTAAATTCATTAATCAAGCTCACACCAAGGAGGCTTTGAGCTTTAGAGCAATTTTCTGGCAAAGTGACACGAGTAAGAAAAAAAAAACCTCAGCTGGGTCAAGGCAAATATCAACAATATCGATACCAATGATGGTAGTACAATAGGGTCCATTCTTTGTTTCTACCCTCTACATTCAGCAAGCAGCTTACTGATGTTAAATTGTAATTTTCTATAGAGATTTAAAAATATAACTCAAGCTTCAACATTTTAAAATTCACAAAAAGCTAAAAGGTGTGTTTTTGTTGCGTTAACTAATTATTGTTGAAAGTAAAATCAATAATTAGTTAACACAACAAATCACGAAAAGTGATTTCATGGTTATTAAATTCGCTAATCAATGACAAATTCCCATACATCATGACACACTGCTCTCACCTATAGGGTGCCGTTATAGGTTAAAGCTATCGGTATTGGTATCGGCAATACTGGCCCTGTATTAACTTGGTATGGTTCATTCCAGAATTCGCTCGAGTGTCCTGATTTTGTAGATAACCGTTATAAATCGGGTTCAGTTAAGAACTCGTTCGCTCATGCAGGTGTTGCACATGTCTGTTCAGCCTCTACTTCTTGCAGCGTGTACAGCGAGGTGACAGCTCCAGCCCGGAGTGCGCGCTTTCATTCCCCACGTGGGTCTGTGGACACAAACGCTCAGGGAGGAAGCCCGCGGTCACAAGACCCAGATATAAATACTTTATTCCTGGGGAAATAGGGAGTCAAATAAATTCCACGCGAAGCCACATCAGTGACGGTGTCGTAAAGATTTCTGACAGTCCAAAAAGGAGACTGTTAACTCAACCAGTGAGGCTAAAAACGAAAACTGTAAACATGAGCACACGCTTGACCCCGGGCTCTAACCAAATACGACTTTTGGCTGTTTCTCCACCAAAAAAACATGATGTAGAAACAGAGGACATAGTGTTTTAATTAAGAGCGACCGCTCGCCGTACATTTTTAGAAGGGGTTGCCCACTTTTTTACGCATGAGCTGCCCACAGTGAACCTCTGATTCCAACCTCTACTGTTCAGCCTTCGCAGGACTTTTAGACTCTATTCAGCTAATCCGTGCTTCGCCCCCCAAGAAATGTCTGAGTTAAACTTGTAGCTTTATTTATTTAAAAAAAAAAAAAAAAGGACGATAAAGTTTAATAGAGCTGCTGCTGTGATTTAAATCAGTGCCAACTTGGAGAAAATCTGTTTTAAAGCGCATCTTTTTCATTTAAAATCATTAGGGGATGAATGTGATAAAATTATTTTGTTGGCAAAGACCGTTTTTCTTTGAGTCTTTCTTTGAAGGGCTTTGAGTCAACAAGATAACAGCGTCCACGCGTTTAAAGACGGGGCAAAGTGCACAGACCTCCTGCGCACAAATGCCTGCTTCTCTCTGAGCCGGACTGTAGTCGGGCTTAAAGGCACTACAGCAGCTGGGAGGGTTACCTGCGTCATCAGGCGGTCTGCACCTGTGTTCTCCTCATCCTTGAAGATGATGTCGGGGTTGTAGTTGGGGGTGAGCTCCTTGAAGCGCTCGGAGTTCCGGGTAATTTTCCCTTCGTATCTCCCGCTGGCTCCCAGCGTCTTCTCGCCCACGTTGGGGGTGAACTGCTTGTAGGCGAGAGGGACCAGCTTCCGCGGCGGCCGCCTCTTGCCATTGCCTCTGCCCGGTCCGCACCCCTCGCTGACCGGTGACAGGAGGAACGCGCACCCGGCGAGGCACGTCACCAGCGTCGAGAGCAGCATTCCGCCTGGCGGCCGGTGTGTCACCCCCCTCCCACCTACTGCGGGAGGCCAATATGTCTCCGCTGTATTTCTGTTGGAGTGTCCCCTCCTTCCACGCGTGGGTTCCCCTTTGTAATCTTAGAGCGGAGACAACAGAGCAGGACTCATCCCAGAGTCCCCAGAAGTCGCCATTCCCGGCGCGTAAAAGTGGCCAGTGCGCCGCTGGAGCCCAGCTGGAGAGAAGTGAACCTGTTCTCTGCGCCGCTGCTCACGCACTGCGTGTCCCGAGTGCACGCGGAGTGCAGGGGCATAAATAGGAGAGGTGAGTTTATCTTGGCAAGCAGGTTCAAAGCTGTGCCTCTGCGTTGAAACTGTGAGAAACGGGCTCGGAGACAGACGCGGAGGCGCGCGGCGCGTAGGCTGTTGGACACGGCGGTCACGGGGTGTCCCCGCAGCGGTTTCTGTCTCTCGGTTTTCCTCTCAATGCGTCGCTGTGGCGCGCGGCGGCTGGCAGAAATGCTGGCAGGAAGCAAGCCTGCTACAGTGCACACGAGGTGCCGCGGGAGGAGGAGAAGGAGACCGCGCCCTTCTGGACCTGCCCTCTACTCAGTCCTCTCCTCCCATCGCGGCCGCCTTCATCCGTTTATTGTCGGCTCGGGCCTGCGCCGAGGACACGCAAACACAGAGCCACGAGACCCGCGAGGGCCGGTGTCCTTTGGACCCGCGTTCCCAAGGTGAGACGCATGAGGGCGAGCGCAGGTGCGCGCATGACCCCTCCTTCCTCAGTGCAGGTAGCAGCTCTGCTGTGGGCAACGAAGCTGTGAGCACATCAAGCGAGAGCAGGGGGACCTCGACGACACAGAGACCTCGACTTACACAAAAACACACTAAAAGCGAACACGTGACGATAGTTCAGGCTTTAAAGGACTAAAATCGTATAATTCTGCCTCATTAATAAAGGCCCTGAATTCTGAGATCACCTCAAGGTGATGGATGCTTAAATTTGGGTTTGATTACCTTGAGTGACTGCCTTCGTCCATGTTTCAGGCTTTTCTTTTATAAGTGGCTTGCTGAGAGGGGAAAAAGTCAGAAATCATAGAAACTAAACATAAAACAAACCTAAAGGTGACAAATGTTTACATAAATGAGTGCAAAAGCTCAACAGTGACAAGCTGACGCCATTAAGTGCAGTTTTACCTGCCTTATCACCAAAGAACATGATCTACTTTGGTACAGTGCTCCAAAAGGTGCTTCTTTCTTGATTCTGACTCATTTCTTTGTTAAATGCCTTGTTGGAGCTTTCAGAAGCTACAGTATAACCAGCAACACAGTTCAAAGAGTTGGGCTGAATAGCATCTTTTGTGAATCTTTGCTGAGGAGAAAGGTTCTCTTAAATTCAGAGATTACACACATCACAGATGGTTTCACTGGTACCGAATGTAGCTAACTGGAGACACTGGAACAAAATTAACCCTGACATGCTTTGTTGTCGGGGTTACAGAGACTACATTCAGGGAGATCACTTGAGGATAACTGAGCGGCTTATTGGACAGATCCGGTTTCACAAACCACCCAACACCGTTTCAGAGCCCATTGAGCCCTCTGCTGATGTCACACCCTCCATCACCAGGGGTCAAACTGAAGTCTGAGGCCTGCTGAGGGGTCCCAAGATAAACCAGAAAACAGGAGACCTTTCCAACAACCCTCCACCAGATCAGGAAACTCATGGAAACTGTCATCTGATGCAACATGTATTGACCAAAAATTTAATTTTAGCAACTATCGAAGAAACTTAAGGATTTCAATCCCTTGTGCTGACTGTTTTTAAAGTATCATGAAAATTAGGCCCAAGAAAAAGCAGCAGCTATGATTTTTACACAGATGACTGTTTTTTGGTTTGTTTTTGCAGATCGTCATCTCGGGCTCTGGCTGGATTCTTCCTTAACTAATCCTGGACTTTGATGTACCCCCCACCCACCCTGCAGAGAGACTTTGAGGGTTAAACAATTTCCTTCAAACTTTTCTCCAGAAGACCATCTAGAGACAAAGTTACTGTTCTTGATCTTCAATTACTATATACAAGATAAAGAAAAGCGGATTTTAGAAAATGCTGGAATCAAACATTTGTAAGCTTTGTTTAATAAATGGTGGTTGAAATGCTTTATGGAAACAGAATAGAATATCTCACCATAAATGAGTCAATGCCCATAGGCTCCCATTTAAAATGTCCAACTTTACAAAACAAACATCTACAGCATATTGCAAAAAATAGTTTTGCTCTTTTTGAATGGTAGAGCTTGACGGATCGATCGTATCGATACAAATGCTGGTATTGGTATCAGATCGATACTAGAATGATAGAGGATAGAAACAAAGTATCAATATGTAGACCACTGAATTGTGTTAAATACATTTTTTTTAAATTAAAAAAAACATACCCTGTGAAACATGTCTTAACCTTTTTGTGTTCACGGTCTATTATACTTACAGCCTACAGCACATTTAAACAACAGAAGTTGACACAAAGTGCTTTAGAAACAGACACATTTACATTCCAGGTCTCTAATAAATCCAGTTTCAAAGTACACGAAAAGCTAAAAACTATATTTTTCTGTATTGAATATTTATTAATGTGTTCAGAATCTGCAAATTAATGATGAGTCTTCTCATAAGTCATGACAGACTGCTCTCCTTTATGGGTTAAAAATATTTGCTATCAGCAATACTGACCCTGTACTTACTTGGTTTTGGATCGATACCAAAATTTGCTCTACTGCAGTGATTTTGTAGATAACAGCCTTTAAATTGGGTTCATTTGAATTAAGAACTGAAATGACCGGTATTGGTATTAGCAATTTTGGCCCTGCATTTACTTGATATCTGATTGATAGGAACATTTGCAGTATCAAATAACACTACTGGATAGTTTCTCGAAATATCTATTCAATTTCCTCTTCAAAACGTGATCACTTCTGCCTCAAGAAAACTAACAATGCAGCAACCAAAATGCTAACACTGACGCTTCCAAATTGAGTCCAAATACCATTTGGGTGATGCCATAGTGGCTACATCCATCTTCTATATACAGTCTGTGGATCAAAAACAGTTTTTCTGCCATGTTAAACTTAGAGAAGCTTATAGAGCATTAATTCTATTTCCTGGTTGTATTAATTTAATAAACCCTCATTTACATTCAGAAACATCTGTCTGTGTTGTCTGTCGTGAAAGAGTCGTGAAAGAGGGACAATTCTGATTGGCTGGTATCCAAAGTTACTCTCAGGTATCTCTGATCAACAAATCTGAACACACAGGTGATCAAAGAGACAAAATCATGATGTGATATGATTGATTTTTGCAAATAAACAACCGAAATGGAATTACACAATCCTCATGTTTCACCACCTTCTTTCTTTTGACCATAAAAGCAGCATTTGTCACTTAAATAAATAACAATAATCTGCTCTTTCAGTGGAGAAAACTGCAATTTTTTTTTTTAACAAATGTCTCTCACACAGAAACTCTTTGGAGCCATGCAAGCAAACACTGACTTCTCAAACTAAAACTTCAATAGCATTCCCGACATGCTGCAACACCTTGAGTCAACATCTCACTGAGCCCTGAAAAAGGAGAGCGGCTCCTCTATCGACCGCTGTCTGCTCATTGTGCTCCGACTGTCTGGGTCACGGAGAAAGCAACTACTTAAGATTGGCGGAAAAATAGAAGCCTGAAGTTTTAGTGAAAAGTTGTTGAAGCTTTTATTTTATAACATTAAAAACTTAATATTCCTTCGAAAGCTGTTTTTGAGTTTAATCTCTTATTATGTTCAATTTTTAAAAAAATTCTGTGGTTTACATAACAAATAACAAACATAAACACCCATTAAAAATACATGTATACCTTTAATTGGCAATATGACTTCTTTAAAAACATTTCACACCTAGTTAAAGATACATGAAGGTTAATAGTTTATTAAAACCTAAAAAGAACAAGAAATTACCTACCTACCAGCTGTCAGTCATCAGTACAATCATCAAAAAGAAAACCTGATCCCACAGTGGTTTTTCTATTTCTATTTTTAACAAAAATGGTAAAAATAGAAAAAAGTATTTATTTAATGACACTTTTAGTCTAAAATCTAAACATTTTTAAAAGTAGGTTTGTAAAAATGTCCTCAAGAGTGTAAAAATTCAATAAGAAGTGTTTTTAAAGGACGGCACTTTTTCTAAATTCGTAATTGTGTGTGCGTCCTACTGCTCGAGATCATCTGAACAGGCCCACTTTCTTCTTCTTCGGTTTGGAGGCCGGTCGCTCTGCAGCGGTGGATGTGACAGGAAGAGACTGAGGAAGACAAAAAACACAAAAGGAGGAATGTTTTTCATAGTCTATTTCCAATTTCCTGTTTTTAAAATCACTCAATCTCTTCTTTTTTCTTCCCCAAGGAAGCATTTAAGCAGGAGACGCATTTCACAGTTTATCTGCTGACTTGTAATTTGAATATTGTAGATCCCAGCTGATGAATTTGGATTTAAAATCTCTTTTAATCTCCAGCTTTGTTGCATTTGTTCCCCTACAAATAACCCTAATTGGTCAAATCTTAAAAAAAAAAATTAAAAAAAAAAGTCTTCTGTTGTACCTGCTGCATTTTGGGTCTGTTGACCATCTTGGCTCCACGTGTTTCCGGCTCCCCGTTGTTGGTCTGTTTTTCATTCCCATCAGCCGATTCACTGCTGACAGATCCGCCGGCTGAAGGACGAGGATGAAGATGTTTATTAAACTAAATAATGACTCAGAGAAGCACCAACATGTCAAATCTGCCATCAGTAAATCAGGATTAAACTTGCTGCTACTACAACCGATCAGCAATTTCTAGAGATTTCAAAAAAGAAAAAAGAAAACAAAAAAAAGACCTGCTGCAGGAGTGGACACTAACACCTGCTAGTGTCCACTCGTGGCTGTATGCCCACAGACTCCTATCTTCGAATGTCCAACTCTTTATAGCAGATATAAACATGTCTACAGCCTGATGCAAAGAATTTCATAGTCTCTAAAGATAGTTTAACCCTTGATATTAGATGGATCTCATACCTCACACATTTGGATTTTGCTGAGGCTAAAACTTAGCATCGTTTCCTCTTTGATTGACAGCAGCTGGTTTGCTGCCTAAAGGCTTCATCACAGCTAACTGGAGTCACTAAACTGGACCACTGGAGTGTGTTTGTACTGCTGATGCTTAAACTGATTGTTTTCATTCCAAAGTTACAGTGCTGTGCAAAAGTCTTGATCCACTCCTCATTTCTTTATATTTTGCTTCCAAGCAGCCAGGCTTGCAATTTGTAATTTTTAAAAGTGCTTTTGACCAGTCGCTCTGCCGGCAAAGGTTTTCTTAAGACACTGGCCCCCTTTTCACCAATTTTCAGTTGAGTCCTTATAGCTGATGATTTTCAGAGGAATGATTTTGTATCTTAAGCTATTTAACACTATGACCTATGAATCATCTTAAGCAACTAAAGTGCACTAAACAGACAACTCAGTGAAGAAACCATTTTAAATTGCATCCTCAGACACTTTGTTACTAGCAGCCTGTGACAAAAACACATCATTTGCTCCCATTTTCATGATGTATCAACTCATCAACACAGATCAGCTGATTGGGAGAAAAAACACAAAAAACAAAAAATGATTTGAAGGGATTTTATTCTTCTTTTTTTTTTTCCACTAAAGTTGAAAATGCAAAACCACTGGATAACTTATGGGTGGCTATGTCCATCTTTTATATACAGTTTGTTGTTTTTACACAGGAGAGTTTTTAAAAACAAATGCAGCTGGTTGTTATGACCTGAGCTGACTCCCATATACAGGGGTTTAACTTCTGTACCTGGCATATGTATTTATTACATTGAATAACCTTTATCTCCAATATCTATTAGAAACCATGTCTCACTGCTTCACATTGTTATAAACTAACTTCTGTTCAAACTGAAGGCTGTGACAGATGTTTTAGCACATAATAGGAAACTGAAAATGTAAACTGGTGTTCTGATTTATTTTGCTTCTGTATTTATGAACAGTTGTTAGTTGCCCTGTCCTTTACGTTTGCATGTTGTAAACTTCCCCTTTCATTCTTGCCGCCATCTTTCTGTTACAAATCACCCCTGACACGCTTTTAAGTATCTGGTTGACCCCAGATACTTAAGCTCATCTACCTTCACTGTAACACCTGTCTGCCTCTCATTCACACACATATCTTGCTTCTACCAACTTTTATTCATTTTCTCTCCAGTGCATACCTCCACCTATCCAGGCTCTCCTTCATTTGCTCCTTACTGTCATTACAGATCACGGTGTCATCTGCAAACATCATAGTCCATGCAGACTCCTGCCTGACCTCATCTATCAGCTTGTCCATCACTACTGCAAACAGAAGGGGCTCAGAGTCGATCCTTGATCTAAACCCACACCCACCTTCAACCCATCAGTCACTCCTATCACACGGCTTTCCACTCTCTTACAGTCCTCTCTACCACTTCTGACCTCCTCATGCAGTAGGGCAGTTCTTCTCTTGGATTCAACACATTTATTTACTTTTTAGATTTTTGTAATGGATATCAGCCTCAATATGCAAACTGTCATCTGCAAAGTGTGCAGATGTATGCATTCAAAATCAAAAATATACAACCAAAACTATCACAATGCAATTTCTTTGATGAAGATAAAGAGGAAATATTAAATGCTCACATAAACCTGACTAAATCTTTAAATTTGACCATTAAACTTCAGCGCAGTTGTGAAGCTGTAATGTTCACCTGAAGCGTTTAAGACGAGTTCTGGCTCCTTGTTGGCGTGTTCGACCTCCTCAGCAGAGTGCTGCTCCGACAGTTTGCGCTTTCGTGCACTTCCGTGAGTGACGATGGCGGCGTATAGCTCCTGAAGATCGCCATCGAAGCCCAGAGCTTCCTGTTGTTCAGAACAGAGCAGAGGAAGAGCCTGATGGAGAGAAACAGAACGAGGCAAAACCTGCGTGAAAAACTGGCAAAGATTCAAAGCACTTAAAAGTTTCATATGTCTTATTATTTCTCCAGTGTTGTCAGAGGTAAAAATTGTTCAAGCTCCAGATTTTCCTAAATGTGTTATAAACCCTTGAACCTTTCAACAAGGCTTTATGCAAACTCTGAAAGGTGTGATAACGGATATATTAAAACAGGAATTAACCTCCATGCATGAAAAAAAGAAAACAAAAAGATGCTGCTCTTTTAGATGCAATGTAGTTTTAAAAAGTGCAATATGCACTCAGAGATTAAAAAAAAAGGAGGCAGCCATCTACTGTTACTGGTTACGTGGAAAAGGAAAAAGAAGCACAAAGAGGGAGCAAGAACAAAACAAACTATAGAAAAAAAAAAGACTAGGGCCATAACTGATGGAAGATTTACCAAAATGGGATGTTTGAACCTTAAAAACTCCCATGTAAGAATCCTGGACAAGCCCCCAAATTTGTCATAATGCAACTCATGAGCCATGACAAATAACAGGAGAGAGAGACAAAGTGTACCAATTATTAACCAAGAGAAGCAAAATTAAAAACACTAGGACTAAACCAACACTATGGTGGATAGATCGAGAGACCTAAATGCTCCAGATGCTCCCAGTTACACTGATTAAAAGATGGCTAAATGTGACACAGGATCATCACAGTACAAAGGGTGTCTGTTACATAGTACAGCGCCCTGGCATTCCCTCCCATTCTACTCACTCAAATTCATTCAAACTTACTCTAACCACAAATAAGCCAGCAGTCTGAGAGCGAAGTGCTCTGTTGGGGTGATATAGTACTAGTAAGTCTTTAACATACTAAGATGGGACCTGATGATTCAGTGCTTCGAGCTTTAAATTAAATTCTGAATGTAGCAGAAAGTCAGTGAGGACGAACCACTGTTTGAGAAATATACTCTGTCTAGCTATCCTATTTATCTCTGAGAATATTTTTAGCAGAAGCTGCTTTCACATGTCAAGTTAAGGTCGGATATCATCTGGGCCATTCTAACAAATGGATATGTTTTCTTTTAAACCATTCCATTGTTGCCCTGGCTTTATGTTTAGGGTCGTTGTCCTGCTGGAAGGTGAACCTCCGCCCCAGTCTCAAGTCTTTTGCAGACTCCAAGAGGTTTTCTTCCAAGATTGCCCTGTATTTGGCTCCATCCATCTTCCCATCAACTCTGACCAGCTTCCCTGTCCCCGCTGAAGAGAAGCACCCTCAGAGCATGATGCTGCCACCACCATATATGACAGTGGGGATGGTGTGTTCAGAGTGATGTGCAGTGTTAGTTTTCTGCCACACATAGCGTTTTGCATTTTGGCCAAAAAGTTCCATTTTGGTCTCATCTGACCAGAGCACCTTCTTTTTAATGTTTGCTGTGTCGCCCACATGGCTTGTGGCAAACTGCAAACGGGACTTCTTATGGTTTTCTGTTAACAATGGCTTTCTTCTTGCCACTCTTCCATAAAGGCCAACTTTGTGCAGTGCACGACTAATAGTTGTCCTATGGACAGATTCCCCCACCTGAGCTGTAGATCTCTGCAGCTCGTCCAGAGTCACCATGGGCCTCTTGGCTGCATTTCTGATCAGCGCTCTCCTTGTTCGGCCTGTGAGTTTAGGTGGACGGCCTTGTCTTGGTAGGTTTACAGTTGTGCCATACTCCTTCCATTTCTAAATGATCGCTTGAACAGTGCTCCGTGGGATGTTCAAGGCTTGGGAAATCTTTTTGTAGCATAAGCCTGCTTTAAATATCTTAATAACTTTATCCCTGACCTGTCTGGTGTGTTCTTTGGACTTCATGGTGTTGTTGCTCCCAATATTCTCTTAGACAACCTCTGAGGCCGTCACAGAGCAGCTGTATTTGTACTGACATTAGATTACACACAGGTACACTCTATTTAGTCATTGGCACTAATCATCAGCAAGCACTCCAGCGGGTGATGAAAGAAGCTGGCAGAATTATTGGAACAAGTCTGCCAGAGATCAGTAATATCTTCCCCACTCGCTGTCTGAGGAGGGTGCACAGTATCCTGCGGGACCAACATCACCCTGCGCGCCACCTTTTCCATCTGCTGCCCTCAGGGAGAAGGTACAGGTCTATACAGGCCAGAACATCCAGACTGGCCAACAGCCTGTATCCACAGGCTGTGAGGCTCCTGAACTCTCTGCCCCCCTCTCACGGACAATAACCATATCCAACTTCTTAATAGCAATGAACTGGTCTGCATTGGTGCATCATATCTTTATTCTCTTCCCCCTCCTGCCCCCCCCCCCCTCTTTCTTAAATAGATAACTATCATATCTGATATCATATCTCACAGTACAATAATATTGAATGGGTTGCATTGTTGTATTTTGTCATGTTTCTCAGGTCTTTGTCTGAATTTCTACGAACATTATTGCTAAGGATTGTCTTATTGCATTGGAGTCACACTGGGTTAAATATGTACACTTGGGTTTTAAGGGGTATTTATTATTTTCTTCTTTTTTTGGGGGGTTGTATGGAAGCCCCAAACGCAATTTCATTGTTCTTGACAATGACAATAAATAAATAAATACTAAATACTAATACTAATCAGGCAATGTCTATGGGCAACTGACTGCACTCAGACCAAAAGGGGCTGAATAATTACGCACACCCCACTTTGCAGTTATTTATTTGAAAAAAAATGTTTGGAATCATGTATGATTTTCGTTTCACTTCTCAAGTGTACACCACTTTGTGTTGGTCTTTCACATGGAATTCCAATAAAATTGATTCATGTTTGTGGCTGTAATGTGACAAAATGTGGGAAAGTTCAAGGGGGCCGAATACTTTTGCAAGCCACTGTAGTTTGATCCCATCAACGGTTTTGTTTCCAGTCTGCGTAACTCATGAAGCTAAATATTTAAATATCTACAGTTTCCCAGTTTCCAGACCCTAGGTACACAAATGATGCTTCAAACTCCGCAGTGTCCTGTCTAGTATTAACTGATGAAGGACCATAACCAATAAACAGAAACTTTCTTTTTGCTCAGCCTGAGTTTACCTTAAGGCTGAGCTTGGAATATGAGCTGGTTGATTATCAAGCAGAGGGTTAGGGTCTCATGAGGTAAAGCTGGAGATTTTAAGCAATGTCTCGCATACCTTGGACACCAGGTTGTGAATGTTATAACTAAAACTAAGATAAAGCCTTCAATTTATGGAGAACCCATCAGAGTGTTTCTCTGACAGAGTCTCTTTATCCAATACTAGATTTCCCCATTTCTTCATCAGTAAGATATGCTGCCACTTCACTTAGAGTATGTAGACTCTTTGAAATATTCCTCTGATCTAAAGCTAAATATCAGCTATATTCTGAGAAATGCTAGTACTCAATAACTAGCTTGAAAATGTAGAATTATTCTTACTGAGAAACAAATGCAGTTTACAGACTAATTCCCTGCTTCAATTTTGGTGCACACCACGCTGAGATATGACAAGTTTTCAGCTAATACCTCGTTGGGAATCACCTTGTTGGTGCAAAAATAGCATTTTATGTCTGTCAAATTGTGTTATCTTTGACATTTTTCAGAAATTCAACTAAGGAAAAGGGAACAAATAATGTGCTTTTGTGACAGGGTGCTAAGTAACTGGCATTGAATACATGCAGTTTTTCTGCATGTATAGCTAGCATGCCAGGTGCCTCACTTGGAATTTTTATTCCAAATAACTAAATTAAAAATCAACTAAACAGCGTTTTATGGATCATAAAGTCTGAAATTCTTAAACTGGAAGTGGTTTTATGTGTCAGGGGGATGATTTTATATGTTTTTTTTAAAATTCCTGACTGCTTAAAGTAATAAAAAGTGAACATCTGAGTCATTTCTCAGGTATTTTTATATTTCTATTTTGATTTTCCTGTTGCCTGCCACTAGCTTTCCTTAATATAACATAAGATCCCCAAGAAGTTTAAATTTTGTCATTAGTTTTAATTCTCCATTTATTATTTCAGTAAATCTTAAATATGCTTTATATTACTTTTACAGGAGTACACTCAGTTTTCCCACCTTAAAACCTTTTAAGCCTACTCAACAACAAACTTGGAAGGGCAAGTCACAGTTACGTGTCTTTATTTTTAGACTCTGATGAGATTTTGCAAGTTTCAGGTGTTAGTTTTCACCCTGCCCCTTCCATTAATTAAAGCTGATAAATCAATAGAAGTGACTTGCAGCCCCTGCCTTTGGGGCATATTTGCTTTATGGCCCTGCTGTGTGGAGTCACATGTCTGAGGTGTGATTGAGGGTGTGTCGGGGTTGCGATAAGCCTCTAATCAAAGCTACATTATTGGCCCAGCTGACTGCAGGTAGAGCGGCGAGCAGTAACAACAGAAACACACACACAAACACACACACTCTGTCTGACAGATAAGGCTTCAGGTAAACTCCTGTGACATTATGCGAACGCACGGCTGGCACATAGAAAAACACTCACCATTCAATAAATCCTTCTTTTTCTCTCAAATGGAGGACAAACTCTCCAAATTAGCTCCTCAAATATTGACCAGGAGAAATTGGTGGTCTCCCCGCTCGCTGTCAGAGCAGAGGGGCTCCTAAACACACTTTGGTCAGGTTTCGAGGTTTCACATTGATTTATTTTCGTTATTTGTTTGTTTAAATATCGTAAAAATAAATGTACACTCTGGCGAGGCTTATTTCTGCTTTGGGCACAGAGAAACCAATGTGCTGAGGGGAGAGAAAGCAGGAGAAAGCAGACCTTATTCTCTTGCTTTTTTATTCACCTTCTCCCTCCCTTCTCCTCTTCCTCCTCCTCTCAAGCTGCAAACCAACTCACTTCATATTAATTGATGTGAAATGCTGAAATCAATTTGTTGGATCCGGAGGCCCCGAAGCGCCAAAATCAAATGTTAAAACTAGTTTAAATCCCTCCTCTTTGCTCCATGGAAGGTGTCACAAAAAGCAGATGAATTTTAATTCGATTTTAACAGAACAATGCGTCAACATAAAGAGGCTTAGTTTCAGCCTCCACCACTAAGTGTTAATGGCACACTGCGAGAACTGATGTGTATAAAATGCTAAAATATTGATGCTAAAAGCCTTACTTAATGTGGCTTCATTGCTTCATATACATTTTACTTGTTGTTAGTAAAAATGTAACTATATTTACCATTTTTATATACGATTCTTTCAGCTGCCCTTCCTGATGCAACCAGAGATTTGAGTCCTTATCACACCAGTTACTTGTAATATAGAGACTCAGCACATTTTCATTTTATATAATATTATACATCATTAGAGACAGAGACTAACAGTCCTGTTGGATTGGTGATAAAGCAATAAATTGCTGCTAACTTTACTAAAACATTCAGTACTGATGCCGCTTGTCAGTTAAAGTGTTCATTTTTATTCATCAAGCAGAAGCCTCCAGCGTTTAAACAAGTAAAACTTACACTGAACTGTCAAAAGCTGCAATTCCTGTAATGGCCACCTGAAGCTGACTCCAAACATTGAATCAGTCTCCATAGACTCATGTTAAAATGCTCAACTTCACACCAGAAAAAAAAAAACATCTTTACAGCCTGCTACAAAAAATGGTTTTAGTCTGTCATGTTAAATGAAAATTATATTATTAAAATTCTGAGTTATAAACTATGGATGTTGACAATTTCATATCAGATCATTTGTATGTCAAAAAAGAAAATTGGAAAGAAACAACACAAGCTTAGGCTGCTGCCCCCGCGACCCAGCCTCAGATAAAGCGGATGAAGATGGATGGATGGACAACACAAACAGCAACCTCTATGAAAAAAAAAGAAGAACTACTGAAATCTGCAGTTCCTTTAATATCTACTGGAAGCTCTAATAGTCAGTCCCCATAAACTCACATATTTTTTCAGGTTTAAATTCTCGGTTTATTAACCTGTTTAGTTGAATTTATTTCTGATGCGTTTAGTTCCCTCAGTGTCCCCTGTCTGTTCCTTCCTCTGCCTCGTCTTTCTATGTTTTTTTTAAATCGATGTCCAATAGTTTCCATTACCCGTTTCTAGTTCCCCTGTTGTTTCCAATCCTGAAAAGTTCTCAGTTTAAAAACAGTCCCAACTTTCACTTTTCCACCTCCTTTGTTCTCTTTTGTGTCCTTTTGTTTATTTTATTGAGTGTTTTAAAAAAGTTTCTTTTTTTACCCGTCTTTTGGTCTGTGCCTTTTACCTTATCTTAATGATAACTGATTGCTTTCAGTCAAAGTCAATGCAGTTGTTTGTTTGTTTTTTTTGTTTGTTTGTTTTTTTTTGGGGGGGGGGTTATTGATTTATTTCTGGTGTGTACAAATTAGCTTCCATACTTCTGTATTTGAGGAACGGCACGAATGTGACTCCCGAGGTGTGAACACAGCAACCGCAGGATTGTTATCTTCTGTTGTTGGCAAGAAAAGAAAACAGCAGACGAGGAATAAAAAAGGAGATTACAGCAGGTCAATAACCTCTTGACCATTTTGTAGAGCTAAGCTCGGGAAAGCTCCTCCCTGCTATTGTGATAGAGCAAAGTCCACGAGGAGAAGGAACGCTCACCTGGAGGCCATGCCTCCTGAGCCCCTCCCCCATGGCTGCCCTACAGTAAAGCATCATGTGTGGGGAAGGCGATGAGAGGACGGGTGGAAGAGTTGGCAGCGTGCTGGTGTTTCTCTATTATTAGCAGGTAAACAGCTCTGATTTTAGACAAGTCGCTGCTGCTGTTTTTTAAGAGGAGGGGTATGGTGCCTCAGAGTCTCACACTCACTCTCCCTCATCCTCCCCAACCTCATGTTTACGCTCACCTCATTCCTCTCGACCTCGTTTTCTCTCATCGTGACCTCAACTTCCTGCCCCGAATCCCAGAAATCGTATGTTTGAACCCTGAACACTCACACTCACATCCTCTGGAAACAAAAGGCACATTTAAATTGATGAATGAGTCCTGACTAATCAGCAAAAAAAAGAAAAAGAAAGAAAGAAAATAAAATCTAAAAAGCTGCAACTACAATCTCAAGATCTGCACAGAATGACGTCTAAGTCAGGTGATTCACTGGTATTTCTGCTAATTGGGCGTCTAACAAAACAAGTAACAACGAATTGGCCTGAGCTCTTCTAAAGTCTTTCAGACTCTCCTTTTTCCCCTCCGGCTCCCTTAAAACACTAATATCAACTGTTGAAATCTGCTTAAAGCACTACTGTCCACACAAAGAAATTACTTAAAGTCTACGTATTTTTCTATTTTTTCAATTTTCCAGGTCTAAATTTGGACCTTCATAGTCATTCTACAGTTTCCCCTCATGCTGATAACAAGGATGCATTTATAGAATCTTTTCAGGTAATAATACAATGTCCTTGTCTTTGTCTACTGACACCCGAGCTAAATTACTAACGTATAATCCTCACTGAGGTGTTTATGTGCATAACTTTGTTAAATAAATAAATAATAAATCTGCAGTAAAGGAAAAGGGTGGAGTGCCCACTCCGGGTCGGGGATGAGTTCCTGCCCCAAGTGGAGGAGTTTAAGTATCTCGCGGTCTTGTTCGCGAGATATGGGAGAAGGGAGCGGGAGATCGACAGACTGATTGGTGCAGCGGCTGGCCTCTCCCTTAGAGATAGGGTGAGAAGTTTGGCCATTCGGGAGGGGCTCAGAGTAGAGCCGCTGCTCCTCTACATCGAAAAGAGCCAGTTGAGGTGGTTCAGGCATCTGACAAGGATGCCCCCTGGGTGCCTCCTGGGCAAGGTTTTCTGGGATGAGGCCCCGGGCAGACCCAGGACACGCTGGAGAGATTACATGTTTCGGCTGGCCCGGATAAGCTGGAGGAGGTGGCGGCTGGGGAGAGGGAGGTCTGGGCTTCTCTGCTTAGGCTGCTGCCCCTGCGACCCGGCCCTGGATAAGCGGAAGAAAATGGATGGATGGATGGATGGATGGATGGATGCTCTCAATCTCGCTCTAAGTGCATCTCCTCACACACAGAGTGGCACACACAGAGGCCGGAGTAATGAGGACATCGTGTTACCTTTAAGGGCAATAACAACTTCTCAAGTGTTAGGCCCAATATGATGACATAGCGAGAAGTCAACAAGTAAAGCGTCATCTGAGCCTTTCAGCAGTCGTGCCGATTGTGAATGTCAGTCAAAACGTTTCACAAAAGCTTCTGACCCTTATTTTGGTTCTCCCGCTGATATGTTGAAATAAAAGCACAGAACAACATAGAAATGAAACAAATAGATGATAAATGGACTGGTTCTCAGAAAGCGTGTTTCCATTCTGCTTGAGCACTCACAGCACTTTATACTGCATGCCTCATTCACCCATTCATATGCCTTTTCTACCTAAGTGCTTTCTATCTAACATTCACACACATTCACAGTCAGATGAATGCATTGGAGAGCACCTCGGGGCTAGTATCTTGCCCAAAACCTACTGGTAAAAAAAATAAATAAATGCATCGTACAGCTTTACATAAATCCCAGGGTCTTGTCTGCTCTGACATTATCCACACCTTCACTTCATTTACCTTTTACCTCTGCACGTCCTCAGTGACCGCTCACTGTCGTCACGCCTCCCCTTAGGCTGATGTTAAAAGTTAACACAAAGCTGAACACTCACACTGATTTGTCAGCTGGGAAACTCAATTGGATTCCTCATAAGAGCTCATGCAAACTTTCCATCAAGACTTTCCGGAAGACGCATGAATGCATGCATATGGCTCCTGAATAAACACGCAGTATTTATGTTGATGGAATTTAATCTCTCTTTTCTGTATATTTTCGGATGTTTACACTCATCGACTGGACTTTTTTCCCCCCTTTCAGTTAACAACTTGTATGTTCAATAGTTTTAAAGCACAGTGAAGTATCTTATCAGATTTTGCCAGATTTTCTTTTTTATGTTTTCAAGTATAAATATCTGTATGGCTCTCCAAAATCCTCAGAGAGCAACTTTGTTCTCTCCACCATCAGCAGAGTCCAATGATAGGGAGTACATTCGCTCGCAGATGCACAAACACAGCTGCAAGCAAATATTAGACATCTTTCCAAGTCTGCCTGCAAAGCCGATGCATTAAAGTGCATGTCTCGGTAGATGAGTTTGCCGGTTCATGTATTTTATACCTTCGATTGTCAGAGGTCGCTTAAAACCCTAGCGGACCCGTGAATTCTCTATCAGTCAACTTTTGTTTCAGTGTTTTGGAGTGAATTAGTCAAGCTCACACCTGACAAAAGCTGATACTGAACCATAAACTCTTTTTCTTGATGAAAGCTCCTCAATTTAGAGCCGTTTCAGGTCCAGCTTGATGCCTTGCATGCTTACTCCATGCTGCTCTAAATGGGCTTATGAACTGCAGGAGTCAGCAGTCGCAAACTGCACCCAATGTGTTCACATGCCAATAAACTCTACTGCTTCTGCCGCTGCCGAGTTTTGTGCCCCTGCTCTCATGTTGCTTGCAGGCTCGTGATGTCTTTGCGGGATGCTGCTCTCGGCCGGTCCAGGCTGGGACACAGCCCAGAGACCAGCAGCTGAAGAGGGAGGAAGCAGCCAGGCCACAGAGGGCCTAATTACAGACCCAGATCAGGGAAAACCCTGTGGAAACTGTGCGCAACTGACAGAAGACGCAGGAGGATCTACTGTACGTACATGGTTTTGTTATGCAGGCTTTTGCTCCTTACGTAAAGAGGACAAACTGCGGCTGTAGATAATGATTATTTTCATTACATGATTAATAATGTAGTCTGTGTCGAAAAATAGCACCATCACAAGTTCCCAGTGCCCAAGAGATGTTTCCACAAAGCCAAAGGTATTCAGTTTGCAGTGAAACAAGCCAGAAACAAGCAGCAATTCCTCACATGTGAGGAGCTAAAGGTAGAGGTATTTTCTTCAGTGGCTGCTAATGGCTATGAGAATTTCAACTTTTCATCAGTCCTTCCATATATGCTCCTTTCAAGAAAAAATAAATAAATGAATATATAAAAAAAAAAAAAAAAAAAAAAAAAAAATATATATATATATATATATATATATATATATATATATATATATATATATATATATATATATATATATATATATATATATATATATATATATATATATATAATTATTTTTTTTTATTTATTTTTTTTTTTATTTGAGTTTTAATTTTGTCAGTACTAAACAGTTTCCATTTGAGTCCAATGCCTTCAGCTTGACAGAAACCTGAAGAAAAGAAAGTTTTCTCTGTTTGATTGTAGGGCCATTACCTTACAATATGAGGCGCCTTGAGGCAACTGTTGTTATGATGTGGTGTTTAATGAATATAATTGAATTCAACTGACGTTCCAGCCATGTATTCCAACCCTAACCATAACCTTATTCCTAACCATAACCAGCGCTTTAATGACGTGAAATAGTGTTTTCCAAAGCGATTTGAGAAAAATGAACGTACATGTGTTGACTGATTCCAAACAATTCTCATATTTCCTAATTTTTCTGATCTCGTCCTTTAGGAACGTGCTGGGTGCCTGGAAGCGATTTGTCACCTAGCGTAAAATATTACTCCTCGGGAGTGAGAACATGTTGAATGGAAAGTGCTCGAGTCAAAGGCACCCAATTTCTTTTAGGTTCATGAAGATGTTTCACCTCTTATCTGAAAGGCTTCTTGAGTTTTAAAAGCTGGTGGGGAGTGCCAGGCTTATATAAACTCTAGTGGGGTCGTCACCTTTGATGTGGTTCAAGCCACTTTCCAGCCTACCATCTCATGAGTAAGGTCACAAGTGCTGAGGTGGCAATGGTGGTTAAATCTCCCAAGAAGCCAGTTTTTGTACGTGGGTATTGCTGGGTCTGATATGCACCAGGATGACTTTCTACCACATCAGGGGAGGATGATGATGATGATGTTCTGTTCTTCACTGGTTCATGTCTAAAGGTCTTCACTGACTTAATGAAGGTCAAGTTTATGTTTGAAGTGCAATGACTAGAGGTGGGACTAGTATTATATTGTCAAGTGTCTCACCTGATAATATAATACTATCACAATATTTCACTCCTGATACTATGTTATTGAAATTTTTAGCATTCTGCGACATGCTGAGTTTTTACAATAACAGATGTTGTGATTTATCACCTTTCTTCAACTGCAAATTACATCCTCGAAGTTAAACTTTGTCCATATCCGCTTTATCCAATAAGATAACGTTATCTCCCTTCAGTTATTTTTTTGATGCAAAAAGAGATTGTCAAGCAGAACAACACGTTCACTAAAAACCTGCCATAAATGTTGCCATAAGACAGAGTCAGTCTCCTATCAGTCTGTTATCAGACCGATATCAAACTGATAACAGTCTGGGAGTAAATGGGGTCAAGCTGGCAATTGCATGCAATCTATTTCTGATAATACAATAATTATCAGGGATCATCAAATCATCAAATATAACATGTGTTGCTGTCTACATAGACAGAAATTCACATTTAACTATCACATTTGCACTCAGCCACCTTCCTGTTCTATAGAAATATAACTAAAATGCAACCAGCCGTCAGCTAGCTGAATGGAGTCTTGTTGAGTTTCTTATTAACAAAAACTCATTCAGACTAAAGACAACATCTTGGCAGTCTCTTCGCATTTGCATTGCATAAATTAGACAGCAACTACTTGCAAGCCTTCAGCGCAATCTGTCAGAGTGATTGCAGTCAGTCCAAGTCAGACTGCAACTGTTTGCAGAAAGGTTGCTTCCTATCAGGTGGGATGAGCCCTCTTGTTTGTAGTATTCCCAGAATTCATTTAATAAAATATCAATATTTGGTGTCCCTGTACTGATACAATATTACAATGTAGAATATTGCGGTACTATGCTGTATCAATTTTTTCCCCCCTACCTCTACAGAGTATGTGTGTAACACCGATTTACACATCCTGAGAGAATGGTTACTGTCACATTTTCTTGTACAAAAACTTGTGAAGCACCCGTAATGTTATAGATAAAATGACTCCGCTGACACAAGTTACTGTCTGCGAAGGTTCTCAGTGATCCAGGTCATTGTAGTCTAAGGAGCTTGGAAAGAAAAGCATCTGGACTCCTTTAAGTTTCTTGAAGACGTTTCACCTCTCATCCTAGAAGCTTCTTCAGTCCTAAGAGCAACTGGTGGAGGGTCCCAGATTTTTAAGCCCTATTGAGAGTGTCCCTATGAGGGTTGTGAAAGATAGATGGCTAATTTCAGTCCTCTATGTCCACTGTGAATGATCATCTTTGAAAAGAGGGCGGGGCTTTAAGACACCAACTGTCTGCCATCTATAATCGAGTTTTGTGATACCTTCCCAGACACCTTAACGCCCGCTTACATCTTGGGTCATTTGATCTTAGTAAGTCACATGATAGGGTGGGGCAAGGTCTCACAATGTGTTCACCCGAAACTTTGGCTGATGGTGACCCACGCCCGTTTTCACACCTTGGCTCGTGTGATTAGGCAGAGGATCCATAGGGGGTCCACAGCCCTCGTAAGGACACTCCCAATAGGGCTAAAAAAAATCCGTGACTCTCCATGAATTGCTCTTAGAACTGAAGAAGCTCTGATGAGAGGTGAAACATCTTCAAGAAGCTTTTCTTTTCAAGCTCCTTAGACACAACTTACTCTATTAAAATAAATAAATGCAACTTTGTCCACAGTCTAAAAAACAACAAAATAAATGAACTAATTATGCAACAAAGACCAGAGAATCAGGAGAAGATGTCCGGTGAACATCTAGCCATTAATAGTTATTTAAAGTCTGCTTCACAAACAGACACTAAGACAGACAGTTTTACATTACAGACATTGAAAACTGTCAAAATGAGAACATATTTCAGATATTTAAATAATTTAAATACTCTGAGTGTTTGAAATAAGTATTTGAGATATTTCACCTTTTCTAATCAGATTTAGTTTGAAACAGAAGCATACACGTAACGGTGAATCTGATGACTTCACTGGTGGGAATTGCAGGAGATATATATATATATATATATATATATATATATATATATATATATATATATATATATATATATATATATATATATATATATATATATATATATATATATATATATATATATATATATCTATCTATCTATATATCTATCTATCTATCTATCTATCTATCTATCTATCTATCTATCTATATATATATATATATATATATATATATATATATATATATATATATATATATATATATATATATATATTTATTTATTTATTTATTTATTTATTTATTTTTTTTTTTTTACATTTTATTTTTCCTTCTCTATCCATCCACAAGGTTTGTTGCAGAGACACCATTCAAGCAACAACTGGGTTACCAGCAGGGTGAATGCCATTATTGCCCATTCTAGCCCTCCCTATTCCATATGCCATATTTGATGTGCATTCTGACTGGCTGACTGTGATTCCTGACTCTCACTGAGTGAAACAGCTAGTAAAGAATGCCAGCAAA